>NC_052051.1:54582510-55782510 GCF_903992535.2 Arvicola amphibius | reverse complement strand
AGCAGCCAGTGCCCTTAACCACCGGGCCATCGAGCCATCTCTCCAGCCCCCAGGCCGTCCTTGAACTCATAGAAATATACATGCCTCTGCCTCCTGGTCGCTGCAATTAAAGTTGTGCACCACCACACCTGCTTTCTTTTGAAGATTTATTTTTATTTTATGTGCATGGGTGTTTTCCTTGCATATATATCTGTGCATCATGTGTTTACCCGAGGACCACAGAGGCCAGTAAAGTTTCCAATTCCCTGGAATTAGAGTTATAGACAGCTGCGAACTGCCACCTGGATACTGGTAATTGAATGTAGGTCTAGAAGAGCATCCAGTGGTCTTAACCACAGAGCCATCTCTTCAGTCCTCATCCAGATCCAGATTTTTTTTTAAATGTGTGCTGGGGAGCTGAACTCAGCCCTCATGCTTATAAATACTTTAAGAACTGGTGAACATCCCTGTCCCTCATTCTCTGTAAACATTTTTTAAAAATATGTACTTTTGTGTTATGTATGTATAGCATACAAAGTTTAACTGACTACTTGCAGGAATTTTTGCCTCCTACCATATAGATCCCAGGAATCCAACACATTCTCAGGCTTGGCAGTAAGCACCTTTACTAGCTGAGCCATCTTGCTTACTCTCTTTTTGAGACAGTGTATCACGTGGGCTTACTTCAAACTCTTGGGCCTTCTGTTAGGCTCCTGAGTGTTGGAATCAGCATATGTACCACTGCTCTTCCTTTTCTTTCTCTCTCTTTTCTTTTGAGACAGATCTTACTATGTAGATCTGGCTGGCCTGCAACTTAGATATATAGAGAGACAGGCTGGCCATAAATTCACAGAGGTCCACATGCTGTCAGCATGAAAGCAGTTACAGGACAGTACACACATGGCTATGCTCCAGTAATTTATGCTTCCTGAAACTGGAATTTCATATAATTGTTTTATGTGGCGCACGCCTTTAATCCCAGCACTCGGAAGGCAGAGGCAGGTGGATCTCTGTGAGTTCGAGACCAGCCTGGTCTACAAGAGCTAGTTCCAGGACAGGCTCCAAAGCCACAGAGAAACCCTGTCTCGAAAAACCAAAAAAAAAAAAAAAAAAAATAATGTTACTGTTTTGAAGGGTTAGGGATATAGCTCAGAAGTCTAGCATAGACAAAGTCAGTCCTTAGTTCATCTGCAGCACTGAAAATAAAAGTTAAATTTTTTTCTAACTATGTAAAAATATAAGTTTTGGGACTATAGCTCAGTGCTAGGGGAAAAAAAGGGAAGATATAGAGACTCAGCAGGGTTGATTCATGGCTGTAATTCCAGCACTCAGGACACCAAAACAGGAAAATTGCTCTGAGTTACAGTCCAGCCTGGCCTACATCTTGTGTTCTAGGTCAGTGACATAGCTGCAGAGTAAGACCCTATCTCAAATCAGAAAAAAAATGTATGTGTGTTAGCCTGTGGGCTGTATAAAAGCATGTAGGGCATGGCCCGTGGAGTTGTAGTTCACTATTTTTATACAACCACCCTTATACGACTCTTCTGCCTGCTAGTTCTTCTTTAGTATGGCTCCTATTAAAAGCTTAACTGTTGTCACAATATTAGGGAAGACAGTTTGTTTCATATCCCTTTCTAATGATGGGATGCATTGTTCAGACAGTACCCTCTTGGGATCTCTATGAGTTTGTCAGTCTCTTTATTTGTGTGTGTGTGTGTGTGTGTGTGTGTGTGTGTGTGTGTGTGTATGTGCATTTGGAGGCCAGGTGTTAATGCTTAGTGCCTTCTTTCGTTTCTTTCCATACTAATTTTGAGAAATGGTCTCTCTGAGCCCTGGAGCTCAGTGATTGGGGCAGTCTCTTTGGCCAGTTTGGAAAGGTTTGCTCTGTTTGCTCCCCCTGCTAGGACTAGAGATACTCTGCAGCATACATGGCTCTTTAAAGGAAGATGGTGATCCAAATTCAGTTGTTCATGATTGCACAGTAAGCACTGTTTTCTGAACCTGGGGCTCACCGATTCAGCTGGCAAGCTTCAGGGATGTTCCTTTCTCTGCTTTCCTGATGCTGGGATTATAGGCATTGAACACTTTACCTGGCTTTCTTTTAAATGGGTACTAGGGATCAAACTCAGGTCCTCATGCTCTCATGACAAACACTTTACTGAGTTATTTTCCTAGCTCATAGTTTTGCTGTCACATTACACTAGTTTCCAACTTTTTTCAATGAATATTTACTTACCAGTATAACAGAGGCTAACTTGGCATTTCTCTACTTAAAAATATTATAAACATTTTAAAAAACATATTTGTATTTGTGTGTGTGTGTGCATGAACACAAGTACACACATGGCCATCTTCCTATCTTAGCCTTCCCAGTGCTGGAATTACAGCCTAGTTTAGATTATCTATTTTATATTTATTTTTGAGACAGAGTCTTGTAAACTGAGAGTGCTCGTTCATTTCCTAACTGCGTGGACCCGAATAATCACACAAAAACTGTGTTAATTACAACACTGTTTGGCCAAAAGCTTAGGCATATTCTTAGCTAGCTCTTATATCTTAAATTAACCCATTTCTATTAATCTGTGTATTGACACAATGCTGTGACTTACCGGGTAAAGTTCTGGGCATCTCTGCTTCAGCAGCTATCTGGTGTCGCCGTGACTCTGCTTACTCACTCTCTATATCTCTTCCAGTCTATGTATATTCTGCCCTGCCATATGCCAAAGCAACTTTATTCATTAACCAATAAGAACAACACATTTACAGAAGGGCATCCCACATCATCTCCCCTTTTCTATCTAAATAAAAAGATTTTAACTTTAACATAGTAAAATTGCATATACAAAACAGTTATCAAACAAGAGTTATAGTTACAATATTTAGTCCATTTATATTTGAAATTAAGGAAAACCTCTATCAACCCTTATTTTTGTAAGTCTAAAGTTTTATATCTAATTTATTCTTTATCATAACTAAGGAAAACTATAACTATCTGTCTTCAACTCTTCAAAGACCCCAGAAGGATGTAATATTGCCTAAGTAAACAGGAAGTGCATTGTAAACAACTTCCAAAGTTTTAGAATTGACAGAGACATCATCCAAAGTTCTTCTGTAATGTTGGGGCGTCCATCTTCAGCTTACAGGCCCATAGAATTCAGCAGACTTTTCTATGAAGTAGGAAATTTGAAGATCTGTTTTGCCTTGTAATGGCGAAGTTCATCAGTTGCTTTCTTCTGTGTCCTATAGAATATCTGACAGACTCTTTCATGATGCAGGAACCCTGAAGGACCATCCCATCTTTTGGAAAGCTCAGCAGTCACTTTTCTGTGGGTCCTGCATATCCAGTTCATACAGCATACTATCAAGCAGTCCAGGTGAGCAGTTTCTTGCTCAAATTGCTAGACTTGCCACATTGAAGGCAAATTCCATGACAACTGCTCTCTTCCCAGCCATAAACCTGCAGTTTTTTAGAATCTCACCAGAGCCATCAGTGAGGAAGGGAGGTGCACTACACTGAGGCACCACTGGTGACTCCCTAGTAAGACTGATTCATTTATTTTTATTTATGTGTATGAACATGTTGTAAGTTTATGTGCACCAAGTTGTTATAGGCCAGAAGAGGGCACTGGGTCCCCTGGACCTGAATTTAATACCATAAATAAATATTAAATACTAAAATGTCTTTAATGGGGGAAGAGATGAGTATGATATATGGAATCTTCAAAAAATTGATAAAACATTAAAATATCTTTAGTAAACTTTCTAACTCTGCTTACTATACTGGCTAGTTTGAAATTCTTTTAGTATCAAAGCTATGAATTTGGTTTGTGGTTTGGCCTGAGTCAAGGCACTTAAAAGTTGAGGGAAACTCCTCAGGGTGTTGAAGGGAGGCACTGTGGGGCTGTGTCTTTGTCACCTTGACATTGACTTAACACTAATCTTAAAATCTAGAGGATTTTAGACTTCTAAGAAATGGAAATGGAACCTTGTAACTGGTAAATAGAGGTTTGTAGACACATTGAAATTTGGTTCTCAGTTATGTTCACTCAGTTTGGAAGGAGCACTATAATACAAATGTGCCCTTTCCTTACCAGGTGGCCTTATCAGGAGTATGCATCTGTTAGTCTTTTCCAGTCTTAGCTGGCCTGGCCTGTGGTAGGGCACGCCTTTAATCCCAGCACTTGAGTGCTGGGTGGGTTTCTATGAGTTTGAGGCCAGCCTGGTCTTCTGAGCGAGTTCCAAGCAGTCAAGACTACACAGAGAAAACCTGTCTTGAAAAATAAAAACAAAAAGAATCCAAACTGTTAACTGTATTTCTGTCTTGAAAATGAAAGCTTTTCAACACTGCAGGTTATTTTTCAATCTTTAAACTGGCTTTTTAAACAGTGCACACCGACTTCCAGCAGTTTATGTTGACACTAAGAACTTAAGATAATTAGATTTTGTGCCATTTGGGATATATTTGAAAAGAACAAAGTTTTTCAGATTATATTTATATAGAAGTGTATTGAATTTCCTCATTCTTCTTAATACTGTAATAATTCCTCCTCCTTTTGCGGATACTATCCTCTGAATATAATGCTTTTACCAAAGATTTGGGTAGGGCAAACCTTTCCTGTCAGCTTTTGATTTTTAAATACAGGATTTCTTTAGCCTTGGCTGTTCTAGTGTAGTGTACTTTCTGTGTAGACCAGGCTGGCCAAAAATTCAGATAGAAGGCCACACTCTGACTTTTTCTGTTTTCTTTCCTGACACCTTTAAGGGAGCTATGAATAATGACAAAAATGAAATTATTTGTTTAAATCCATTTGTCGATTGAATTTTGTAGTGCTAGAGATTGAACCGAGGACCTTGTGTATGCTGTGCAAATGCTCTACATCTCCAGCCCTTGTTTCTTTCTTAAAATTTTTATTGCATTTGTGTGTACATATGAGTGATGTGTTTATGGGAAGGGGGGATGTACATGCCAAACCATATACATGGAGATTAAAGTATAATTTTGTGGCATTCACTTTTTTTAAACATTTATTTTTATGTATATGGGTGCTTTGCCTGCATGTATGTCTGTGTATCACTTGTAGGCCTGGTATCCATAGAAGGCAGAAGAGGGCATGAGACAGTTGTGAGCTGCCATGTGGGTGCTGGGAATTAAACTCAGGTTTTCTAGAATAGCAGTGATGCTCTTACCATCTGAGCCATCTCTTCAGCCCCAGGAGTTCACTCTTTCTTTCTATCTTTATGTAGGTTCTGGGGATTGAACTCAGGTCTCTAGGTTTGTTCAGCAAGTGACTTTAGCCTGCTGAGCCATCTTGCTCTCTGTCCCTCTACCCCTTTTTTGAAACAGGATTCCATATAGCTAAGGTTGACCTTGGATTTAAGATTCTCCTGCTTCTACCTTTTAATTTAATGCTGAAATTATTGATGTGTACTAATATATTTGGTGCTGGAAATTGAACCCAGGGCCTTATGTATACTAGACAAGCATTCTTATCAGTTGGTTATATCCCCAGCCCTGGTTTTGTTTTTGACAAACCTGCTCCTACAACCCCTCACCTATATTCCTGTGAGTAACCCTAATAAAACTCATTCATCAAATTGGACTTTGGTGGTATCCGTACTTTGATCTGTTGTGTACTCCCTGTCTAGGGTGAGTTGAGGTCTGTTGTGTCTCCCCTGAAAAAGTTTTGTCACACAACAGGACCCTTTTCTCAAAAACAAAACCAAAAGTTTAAGATCATATGAAGTCTAACCCAAAATCTTGCTGTTTATCTTACTGGTATTTTGCTTAATAAGGTGAGAAAAAATAAGCTGGCTTTTTATTTTCATTCTCTACCTCAAGAGATAACTAGAAGTATATAGGTTACCATCTATACGTATGGTACGTATGAATGTTACTGTTCTAGTTCTGTTAAATTGGGTATTAATGGCTCATGCCTGTGATCCATGCACTTTGGAGGCTGCTGAAGATTGCTATGAGTTCCATCTGACCTGGACTATAAAGTAAGACTTTGTCTGGAAAAAAAAAAGAACATAAGAAAAATAAACATCACAAAACAAGAACAAGTACTATTAAGAGATAAGCTAGCGGGCTGGAGAGATGGCTCAGAGGTTAAGAGCATTGCTTGCTATTCCAAAGGTCCTGAGTTCAATTCCCAGCAACCACATGGTGGCTCACAACCATCTGTAATGGGGTCTGGTGCCCTCTTCTGGCCTGCAGGTGTGCACACAGACAGAATATTGTACACATAATAAATAAATATTAAAAAGAAGGTTTTTTTTTTTAAAGAGAGATAAGCTAGCCTTGGGAAACAATAATGATTTTTTTCTATTAGGCACAGTAGGCATAGTGCCTAGGGCCATAGTAACTATAGGATCTAGCATAGTTTTTTAGTTTCTCTTAAAGGCAAGAAAAAAATTAGGACATATTCCTGAAATTTTGGGCAATTTTGTTTTTGTTTTTGTTTTTTCAAGACAGAGTTTCTCCAGGTAGCTCTGGCTGTTCTGGAATTCACTCTGTAGAGTAGGCTGGCCTCAAACTCATAGAATCCCACCTCCATCTCTCTCCCAAATCTCAGATTAAAGATGTGGGCCATCATTACCTAGCTGAAAGAAAGAATTTAATGTATAACTTTTGCAACAGTGCAGTCATAACAGTCACACAGCTTTAATTAACTTCTTGGTTTTTTTTTTTTTTTTTTTTTTTGCTTTTTGAGATTGGCTTTTTCTGGTTAGTTTCAGGGATTTCCTGATGCTGTGATGAGTTGTTTACTTTTCTGCTTAAAGGGGCTTCTTTTTTAAAATATTTATTTATTATATATACAATATATGCCTACAAGCCAGAAGAGGGCACCAGACCTCATTACAGATGGTTGTGAGCCACCATGTGGTTGCTGGGAATTGAACTCAGGACCTTTGGAATAGCAAGCAATGCTCTTAACTGCTGAGCCACCTCTCCAGCCCTTAAAGGGGGTTCTTGCAGGATGAAATGTTTCAGTTCTGGTAGGAAACTGTTACACAACAGGAGCCTAGGCTGGCTTTGTGGGCTAAACTTGTGGGGCGTGTCTTACCTCCCAAGTGCTAGGATTACTGGTATAGCTATCATGTCTTGCTTTATTTTTTTCCATTCCTTTCCTTTTTTGGGGGGGTTGTTTGCATATTTTTGTTGTTATTTTGTGTGTATGAATGTTTTGCCTGTGCATACATGTGCATGTATATGTATGTATATCACAAGTGTGTGTGCCTGGTGCCCTCAAGGTTCAGAAGGAGGCACTGGATTACTTGGTACTAGAGTTACAGTTGTGAACTGCTATTAAAATAACCATGTGGGTGCTGGAAACAGAAAGTGGGTCCTTTACAAGAGCAGCAAGTACTTTTAATTTCTGAGCCATCTCTCCTGTTTTTTATTTTTTATTTTGAGAACAGGTCCTTATATATTTGAGACTGGCTTTGATGTGACCAAGAAAGCCCTTGAATTTCTGATCCTCTTGTTTCCACCTTCTGATTGCTGATATTATTGGCTTGTCCCACCATGCCTGGTTTATGTGACACTAGGAATCAAATCTTGGGCTCTGTATGCTAGGCAAATTATCTACTAATGAGCTGCATCCCCAGCTTTTTTGGAATTCTATGTACTCTTAGTCCTATTTTATTATCCTTTGTGCTTCCTTTACATTTAGCAGAGAAAACCAGTAGCATTCTTTAGTCTTTGCTGTTACTGATGATCATTGATTATAATAAATTGTATGATCAGTGATTGCAAGCTACTGGGGGCAGAGATCATGTCTTTGTTTTCCAGGATTTATACATGCTACATACTCAGTAAATGCTTGACTTAAGGAATTAAGGTATCCTCTGTTTATTTGCATCATGTTCCTTTGTATAATTTTTTTTCTATTTTTTTCTGAGGGGAGATATTTACTAAGGCAGTCCCTTCTTTATGTGCTTAACATTTGAAGACTTTTACTATTAAAATAGCCTTAGTAATAACTCCAGGGTAGTTTCTCCCTCCATTGTTTTTATAGGTTTTTATTTATTTATTATTACTATTTTTATTTTTTATTTTTATTTTTTTTATTTTTTTTTATTTTTTTTTTTTTTTGGTTTTTCGAGACAGAGTTTCTCTGTAGCTTTGGAGCCTGTCCTGGAACTAGCTCTTGTAGACCAGGCTGGTCTCGAACTCACAGAGATTCGCCTGCCTCTGCCTCCCGAGTGCTGGGATTAAAGGCGTGCGCCACCACCGCCCGGCTTTATTTTTGTTTTTTGAGACAGGGTTTCTCTGTGTAACCCTTACTGTCCTGGAAGTCACTCTGTAGACCAGGCTGGCCTCAAACTTAAGAGACCAACCTGCCTCTGCTTTCCAAGCGCTGGGATTAAAGGCTTGAGCTCAGCTAGTTTTTCTTTTTATACCTCCAACAAATATTTAACAGTATAGAGTATAATCTAAATGTTTGAATAGGTGAATTTATATCATGAGCTTCATGGACTTCAAGACATGATATTATATTGTTCAAGTGCTCAGGCTCATTTCATAGGGAAGTTATCAATACATAATCTGCTTCCCTGTTTAGTGAATTTGATAATCTACCTTGTGTCAGTCTTTCTTGTTGCATTTATCTCTGTTTAAGTGTTTTATTCGTTTAAGACAGAGGTTCTGTCTATGTAGCTAAGGATGTTCCCGAACTCGATCCTTCTACCCCTGCTCCCAAGTGCTAGAATTATAGGCATGTATCACGTTGCTAGCTCATGGTTTATTCTTGTGTGTGGAAATGTGAGCAAGATACAATGATTTATGCATATGAAAATTTCATAATGAAAAATATTGTTTTGTATGCTAATAACATTTTAAAGTCTTATTTTCTTTCTTGTTTTGTTTTTGAGACAAGGTCTCCACATAGCCCTGGTTATCCTGGAATTCACTATGTAGACCGGGCTAGCCTTGAACTCACAGAGATCTGCCTGCCCCTGCTTCCTGAGTGCTGGGATTAAAGGTGTGCACCACCATGTCTGATATTTTGAAGTGTTTTTTCATTTAAAAATATTTTTATTTTATTTGAATGTATGCACACTGCAGTCTTTAAACGTACCGTGGGTATGCCTGGTGCCTGCAGAGTTATACCGGCTACCCTAGAACTGGAGTTGCAAACAGTTGTAAAGGACCATGTGGGTGCTAGGAACTGAGTCCTCTGCAAGAGCAGCAGTGCTCTAACAGCTGAGTTATCTCTCCAGCACCAATCTTCTTTTTCTCCAAAGGCCTTTTATTTTATAGGGAAAATCCTATTTCCAAATTTTGGATCATTTACTGTTTTTCTGTTTATTGATTTTGTAGATGGTACACATGATGGTTGTTCATGCCTCTGATCCTAGTGCCCAGGAGGACAAAACAGGGTAATCATGAATTTGAGGTCAGTTGTAGCACAAATTCTAGTTGGTATTAATGATAAAAACCCAGAGTCGGATATAGGGGTTAATGCTGAAAATCACAGAAGCAGTGTGGCCAGCCACTAGAGAGACCTTTTACCTCTACCAGTACTCAGACTGAAGGAGTGATCCTGTACTCACACTGTCTCCTCAGACTGCAGGGTGATCCTCAGACTGCACTGAGCTTTTGTTTACTCTCTCTGCCCAGCTATATCACTCCTGTCTCCACCTCCCCAGTGCATGAGTTCCCAAGTCCTGGGATCACCTTTCTGTGAGCTCTGTTACTCTTTTAGACAGATTGTAGCCCAGGGTGGCCTTGAATTTATAGAGCTCTCTCTCTGCCTCGGTCTCCCCAGTCTTGGGATTAAAGGTATGTGCCACCACTTCCTGACCTCTATTGGCTGATCTTCAGGCAAGCTTTGTTAAAACATAAACAAAATATCACTACTGTCAGCCTGGCTACATGAGACCCTTTCTCAGAAAAATAAACACAACAACAAAAAACCACTGGGAATCCTTTTTGTAGTGTCTTTAGACCCTGTATGTTCTTTGTTTTCTTATTGTGCCCCCCCAAAGCTTTGTTGAACTCTGCAAGCTATGACTTTGCGTTCATGTATCTACTCTTGAGGGTTCTTGCTTTTATTTACTCTTTTACCTATGCTTTATTCTCTAACATGTAATTAGTACTCAACAAGTATTTAAGTGATTTTAATTAATTAAACTAATAATTAAAATTAATTTTTTTACTTTGCATCTGTTGCAGTGACTGAACACTCTAAAAGCAACTTAGAGGAGGAATGGGTTTATTTCAGCCTACAGCTTATAAGTCCATCTTTGTTTAAATTCAGGGCAGGACTTCAAGCAGGAATTTAAAGCAGAAATATGGAGGAAATGCAGCTTACTGGATCACTCATAGGCCCATGCTTAGTTAGCCTTCTTTTCTTTCTTTTCACCCCCCTTGTTTGTGTGTCCCCCCCCCCCCCCCCGCCATACAGCATTTCTTTGTGTAGCCCTGACTGTCTGGAAACTCATTCTGTAGACCAGGCTGGCTTTGAACTCAGAGATCTGCCTGTGTCTGCCTTCCTCAAAGCATGTGCCACCACCGCCCAGCTTCCCACTTGATACTTAGTAATGTATTAATTTTACAAGTGCTATTTGTTCTGGATTGGAGTGTTTCCTTGCTTAGACATTATTGTTCTGAGAAGAAGCTGACCATTGATTTCTTGGCAAGATGATTTATATCCCATTCTGAGTTTGTTTTGTGCTATTTTTTTTTCTTCAGAAGACCAAATCATATGTCTGCAAGGACATTTTCAGTGGTATATAAATCTTCCATCTATATAAATGTATCAAGATTATTCATAGGTCAGTGAGATGACTCAATAGGTAAAGGCACTTGATGGCAAGGTTGAAGATCTGAGTTTAACCCCTGGGACCCATGATAGAAAAGAGAGAATTGACTCCCACAGTTTTTTTCCTAGCTCCATAAAGGTACTGTGGTATGTGTGCTCACACAGTTAAACATAGACACAATAAATAAATGTAAAATTTTACAGTGTAGAAAAAACTAAGGAAATATGAATAAATTTTAGCTTTCTAAAATGATTATTCATTGTAAGGTATGCCCTCTCTAGTATCTAATCTTAAAATGCTCCCCTTTAAAAATAAATAAAACATGATATAGTAAATGGTATCTTTTTTGATTTATGTGTATGTATGTGTGGGGTGTATATGTACATACATGTGCCACAGAATGCATATGGAGATTAGAAGGCAACTAATGGTAGGTAGGTTTTTATTTTATTTTATTGGAGACAAGGTTCTCTGTGTAGCCCTGGTTGTCCAGGAATTCACTCTGTAGACCAGGCTGACCTTGAACCCAGAGAGCCACTTGCCTCTGCTTATTAAGTGCTGGGATCAAAGACATTCACCCCCACTGCCGGGCTCTTTATGTGGGTTGCCAGGAATTGTATTTAGGACATCGGAGTTGGTGGCAGAAACTCCTATGTTGATTACCATTATCTATTTTTGAGAGGCAGTGGTGCTCTTCATGGAAAGTAAGTATGATTTATTTCATGTATTTGTATAATTTTTCAGTGTTTTTCTTCTGCCATATAGGCTTTTGGGTTTTTCTGTGAGTCCAACTGTGCAGTACACTTGCTATATTCCATCCAGTTCTGTTTGTTAGTAGTTTAACTAAAAGTGACATTTAACTATGAAAGATTAGGGAAGATCCCCTTAGGTAAAATGTGAGAAACATGGTTCTGTGCCATATGAGGCTGTAAAAGGGAATACATTTAAGTTTTTTTTCCAGTGCTGTATGTGTATGATATGATGTGGATGTGAGAGGACAACTTTTTGAAGTTGACTCTTTCCATCAGGGGTGCTAATGCTTTCTTCGTAATAGTGAAGCCCTTTTTTTACTCTTTTCTGTCTTTTGGTTTTTTGAGATAAGGTTCTTCTGTGTAGTCTTGGCTGTCCTGAAACTTATCTTCTAGACCAGGTTGATCAAACTCACAGAATTCTTTTTGCCTCTGTTTCCCAAGAGCTGAGATTAAAGGTGCATGCAACCACCACCCAGCTTTCTTTTAATCATTTAAGAAAGGTATGTCTAGGTGCTGGAGAGATGGGTCAGTGGTTACAAACAGCTCATCTTGTACAGGACCTGGGTTTGGTTCTTAGCACCCATACTGATCAAAACTGTAACTCCAGCTCCAGGAGATCTGATATCCACTTCTGGCCTCCATGGGCACCAGGCACACATTAGTAAACAGACATACATGCAGTCAAAACAGCCATACACATAAAATCTCAAAAAAGGCATACCATTTTAGAAGAACTGAAAAGGTAGAATCTGAATAAATTGCTTAAGATACATTTTTTTTTGTGTTGAATCTGCTACTTAAGTTATCCCAAGCGTTCTAGTGTAGAAATTTGAATGGTGTGTGAGATGACAATATTTCCCTTTGTCCTCATCATTTAGCAGGTATTCTATTTATTGAGTAGAAAAAGTATGTGTAAGGATGGACTAGGAAAATAACTCATCCAGTAAAGCACTTGCCACACAAGTGTGAGCATTTGAGTTTGAATCCTAGCATCCACATAAAAGGCTGGGTGTGGTGGCACAGGCTTATTCTCAGTGCTGGGAGGCAGTTTCCTTGCTTAACAAAATGCATGTATACGAAATATACATAGATCAAATCTGTACATTCTAGACAGATCCTTTATATTCTATGCATTATTTTTTCCTCCCTCAATATTTAGTAAAATTTTGAAAGTTAAACCAAGAAAAATCAAGGGAAAGATCGTGTGAGTTAGGCTTGAATGAACAAGGTGAGCCATGAGAAACAAGTTGAAAATTCCAGTAAGAAAGATGAAGCCTAGCTAGCATCAGCTTTAGTGGTTAGGTTGGCACTGTGCTATATTCAAGGCAGTCCTGGCTTGGCATTTTAAAACTTTGGTTATAAGAATATCTTTTTTAAAAAAAAACTCCTCCCCACTCTAATCGCACTGTGAAATGCATATGGTTGTAGCTTTTAGATTTTTAGAGATTGAACCTAGGGCTTTGCACATGTACTTTTTAAGTACTCTCTACCACTGCTGTATTTTTCCTTTTCTTCCTTTCTTCTGGAGATAGGTATAGTTCATGCTGACCTGAAACTTACTCTATAGCTTTGACTTGTTTGGCAGTTAATGATCTTCCTGAATGTTAAAATTATAAGCATGCACCATAATTTCTGGCTAATCACTTCTGCGCCCCCACCCCCTTGGTTTTTGAGAGAAAGTCTCTCTATGGAGCTATGGTTGTCAGTATGTAGCTCAGGCTATCCTCACATTTCACAGAGAATCACCTGCATCCTCATCTAAGTGCAGAATTAAAGGTATGTACCATCACATTTGGCCAAGGATGGACTTTAAAGGAAAATAGAATATAACTAAGTACAATTTGAAGAATACTGCATTGAAAGTAGAATGTAACCATTTATGCAATTACTTGAAAGAGCAATATAAAAAACACAACAGCTGGGCGGTGGTGGCTCACGTCTTTAATTCCAGCACTCAGGAGGCAGAGGCAGGCAGATCTTTGTGAGTTCGAGGCCAGCCTGGTCTATAGAGCTAGTGCCAGGACAGCCAAGGCTACACAGAGAAACCCTGTCTTGAAAAACAAAAACAACAAAAAACAAAAAAATCAAAATACAAATAAAGAACCCTAAAACAAAATAACAACAAAACCCCACAACAAACAAACCAAAAAAACCCAAATAATCATGTCACTTGGTCACTGGAATATAGCACAATTGGTAGAGTGATACTTAGCATACATAAACCAAGTTTGTCAGTAGCATCTGTTTGTACCTGGACATGGAGTCAGGAAGGTCAGAAGTGAAAAGTTGGCCTTGAGTATGTAAGTTTGAAGCCAGTCAGGGATATATAAAACCCTTTTTTAAGCAAAATAGTTACTTGGTAAATCCCAACTAAATCACTGAAATAGATATGGCTGAATTATTAATTGTAGGTTAGTATATAAAAACACAATTTTCAGAGAACTCTCAGACTCTAACTTTCAACATTTATAGGCTAAGTAGACGCCACTCTGAAAACCTGTGGGTAGTGACCCATTAGATCATCTAGTGATGCCTCTTGAAAATGTTGTATTAATTAAAAAAAAATTAGCCTGGCCAGATGGTAGTGTCACATGCCTTTAGTCTTGTGAGTTTGAGGCTAGCCTGGTCTATAAATCTAGTTCCAGAACAGACAGGGCTACACACAGAGTAACCCTCCCCACCCCCCACCCCCCACAAAAAAGAAAAAAAAGAAATAACCTGGAGGACCATTTCATGAGAGAGAGAGACAGAGACAGAGACAGGATGGGCAAGCTGTAAATCTTGTTAGTTGGAGGGAGTGTAAGAAAGTTATGCCTTTTGAGTCAGAGTCAGCAATGGTGGTCTGCAAGAAGCTCTAGAAATGGTGAGAGTAGTCTTCAGAGAAAAGAAGAAAGCCCAGAATGTCAGGGCAAATATACTTAGGATTTTGGCAAAAAAATTATGCTCAGAAAACCAATGAGTCTTATAAGTGAAAATCAGTAAGCAATTGTTGAAAGTTGTTGAAATGTGGCATCTCATGTTTGAGGGGAGCAGGGAAAGAGCACCAAAGAGCATTTCCATGGCCCTCTTTATGCAAGTTGTTCTCATTGAGTTTTCAATTAGAGAGGTTATTAGGGTTGTCTTTTTGGAGGTGCTATGAAGTCATTCATACCTTAGGGGTAGACATTTTTAATACTAAATAAACTCAAGTTTTAGTCTCAGGAAATGGAATTTTTGAGGAAACATCCCAACCCTTGAGAAGGCATTTTGGTTCTTGAAGTTGAAAAGGAACATCTTAAGGAAATGGTTGTTTTTTCAGTCCTGCTTAAGATCTTGAATGCTCTTGTTTGAATCATGGTTTTCAGAATGATTTCAGAAGTCTGTAAACTTTAGTTCTGGACTTGATTAGAATAAGCAATTTCTATGTATTGCATGTCTTCTCAGGAAGAGCTAAGTGAAAAGAAGCAAGTCAAATCAATCCTCTTGGCTCTATCCTTACAGTCTTGTTTTTTTTCCAAGTGTGTTTGTGTTGTCAAGTAGCACAGAATAACTTTACCTATTATCTCTCAGTTCTTTTGAGAGTGTAAAGTTTAGGAATGTGGACTGCAGTTTCTGTCTTCCTACTCAATTCTTTGTACCCCCATTCACTTCAAACATTATTTACTGGTGTATTAGCAGCATGAAAGTAGTAAGTAGCAGAGAAAGAAAACTAAAATTTTTGATGTTTGGTTGAGAAATACTGTTCTTTGACCTAGTTTTGCAACAGCCTGATATAATTGTTGGTTAATGGTTTCTTTGCATTTTAAAGCTTCAGTGCCTTGAAGAAACAAAAAATACACAGGATCAAATCACTATATCTTAGACAAAGCTCTCAGGCAAATTGTTTTTTAAGACATCTTTCATCTTGGTATCAGCAGTTTAGTGGCAGCTCTCCATCCTTTAGCGAACTTCTCTTTCCTTTGTTTTTCATTTCGACAGGGTGTCTCAGCAGGCTAAGCAGTCCTGGAACTGGAACTGACTATAGAATTCAGTTTAGCCTCGAACTCGCAGCAATCCTCCTGCCTTAGCTTCAGTGTTGTGATTACAGGCATAAGCTTCCATTCTTTGCTCTCAGGGAAGCTTTCTCTTATTTTCCCAGCGTTCTTTGTTGGTGAATATTGGAAAATTGCTTACTCTTCTTACATGGTGTTTGCTTCATAGTTTTCCAGTGCTCTGGCGCTTTCCAACCCCTCAGTACTTTGTACAGGAGGTCCTCAGATTCTTTTTTGTTGGACTTGTGAAGCCAGGGTGGGTCTACGAAGCCCTGTGTGGGTGGGGCCGGGTACGGCAGGGCGGGACCATTGAGGATCCCCTGGGAAAGGCTCAAAAGTCTAGTTGAGAAAGGCCCGGTGGGCTGTGGTTTCAGAATTTTCACGAAGGCTTCGAGTACAAGGTTGAAGGTATTGGGTACCTCTCTCCTGCCTCGCCTTTCTTGATTCTGGAAGCTTCAGTAGCTCTTTCTGGGTTTCTAAGACGTGAAAAGACTGCGGCTTCGGCTCCGGGGGCGGATCCCAAGGGTCTTGACGCTGCTCCGGGCCTTTTGGCTTCCTGATGTTGGGGGAGGGGTGAAGAGGTGCTGCTCGCGCCTCCCTTTGCGCCTGCGCGGGGGGCTCCAAGCGGGTAGGAGCGCGTGCGCGGTGACGTGGACGTCCGGTGCGTGCGCAAGCTCTTCAACTGAAGCGGACACACGGTGTGCGAACCCTTCAGATTAACCCGCCCCTAGAGGGATATGAAGGACTCGGGGTGAGGCCGACCACGCCCCGCACGGTAACTCTCGGGCCTGGGTGGAGGGCATCGCTTCAGTAGTGGCCCGATTGGAGTTTTTTGAGAGTTTAAACCACTTGTGTATTTGAATGGCTTGACTAGCGTTCCGCAGAGAGAGCTTCGCACGCCTGGGCCTGGCTTGGCCCTGCGCGATGCAGCCTTTGGTCCCTTGAGTGAGTTGCGCATGTCATCTCGCGCTCCTCCCCGACCTCACTTCCGTGTCGATCCGAGAACTAACCAGGAACATCGACGCCGGAGACCGTGGCCACGAGGCGGGCGGGGTGAGAAGTGCCCATGGCTCGGCCCTGCCCTCGCGTGCGTGGGGTGTTGAACAGCATGGCACGTTCTGTGTGACGAATTTTAGCCTGGCTGTAGGTCTAAACCTGTGCTGAATAAGCGCGAGTTTTAGAGTTCATCTCTCGGGGTTTCAACTCTCCGAGGGAAACAACCCACGTCGATTTCTCTAAGTAACTTGATGTTGTGTTTTGACACCTATACAAACGTCCCCCAGCGTTTTAATTTCTGGTCAAATGAAAGCAAGACCACTAATTTAATGGGAAGGGGGTGTTGAGTGAGTTGAATGGGAGTGAGAACTTTGTAAACAAAGGACCTGTGATTTGTTAGTGCAAATCGGAGGTGGAGAAAACAGGTGGGGGAAGAGCAGGTGTTTTATTTTTCTCTGTGGGCAGCCTTGACTGGTTTTCTGTTCATAGGATTTCCCCTTTCTGTTGAATTTTCAAGTAGGTTGTGTCTTGTAAGGTGAGCAGGGGCATTAGTAAGCTTACCACCACTAAATTGGGGAATCTGTGTTCGAAGATTATGTAGAGAAGTTGGGAGTCTTTTCGAACTGGAGAAATCGTTAGCAGAGTGTATTGCATTGCTGTGAAGTTTTTTGCCTTCACTTTCGTTCCCCGGAAATGTTCCTTTGCTCCGGCTAAATGATGGAAGCAGGGATGGGTGGAGAGTGAAAAGGACGGTGACTTGATTGGTAGAACGGGAGAATCTCCGTCTGAGGGAGACCCACCCTTGTTCGCCGCGGGATCCGACACGTGGATCTTGAGACATTAGGGCCCATTTATGCTCAGCCTTTGCGTGTTGAGCTCGCCAACCTTAAGTGGCCAAGTGCCTAGTAATCCCTGCCAGGCCTGCTTTCCTTTCCGGCACGACGCCGCAGCAAGGCTGCAGTTAAGGTGCCGGCGTGACGGCTGCTGGGAAATGGGCTGGCCCGGTGGCTCCTTGTGTAGTCTCCAAGGTAACCGAAAGCGACTGAACAGCCCTAGGACCACAGGGTTCCGCCTGGCTGCACGTGATCCTTGGGATTATACCCCATAAGAGTTTTCTTTGAGACATTTTTTTTTCACGTTTCTGGCTAGCTGTCTTCTGTAGTTGAAAAGCGAAATAATTGGGGCTTTTTTCTTTTGTTTGCTAGTTTTTTAAATTCACAGGTAGTGAGTTGGGTGCCCTTAACTACAACATAAAGGAAATTTAGTTCTCTTGGTGCTTTGGCATATTTTTTTTTCAAATTCTCTGCCCGTTTCTGTTGTAAAGGTTTTTCAGATTCTACTTAGTAGTTCGTGGGCACCTAAAAGCTTACTAGCCTGAATTGTTTTAGATTGATACCAAGGAATGGAAATATTTAATAAAATTTAAGTTTCAAAATGCGGTTTAAGGAACAAACATCATAGTGAACCTGCCATACATAATACAGTAACTTATTGTTTGAAAGGGTAACATTCAGAAATGGTGCTGACCATCTTTCGAAATTTGTGTTTTAAAAGTAATAAATTGACTTGGAATTTTGACTTGGTGTAGTTAAATTTTCTTGACACAGTATGTAAATCATTAAATTGCTACATAGTGTGATTTGTGGGTTGTATCAGGGTCACAATTATAGTAAAAATTTACCAACACCACTGGATGAAAAAATTGGTACTCTGAGTTTGTTACATTTGGTGCACTTTGCTACACTGTTTTAAAGCATATACCTTAGAGGCTGTGTATGTAGTTAGGAACGTCAAGAATCACCAAGAAGTTTTCTCTTTACAACTAAATTTAAGGCCCTTACTAATGCACTGTAATCTAGGTAAATGCTTGATGAGAAAAGGCTGAACCAAACATTTTTGAATTTTAAAATGTATGTAGATAAGCCTGGCCTAGAACTCACAGAAATCCTTCTGCTTCTGTCTCTCCAGTGCTGCGATCAAAGATAGGCACCACTGATTTGTGCTCTTTGTTAAAACTTTAAGAGAGCAAAATACAGAGTATTCCAGTATTGCTGAAAAGGAGGTTTTTTTCCTTCCTTTCCTGATTAAAGTACATTTGATTTTTGCAATGGACATTTATGGCTATCTTAGACTTTAGAGTGCTCTTCATAAGTGTGAAACAGCATGTTCACCAATTGACGAGCTGTAGATGAGAAAAATCAATTATAGGGCTGACAATGTATTTCAGTGGTATTCCAGGTGCATATCATGTGAAAATCCCTGGCTGGGTTCAGTTACCAGCACTACAAGGGAATCCTGTTTTTAATTGTAGCCATTGTATCTCAAGTTCCTGATACTTTGGGACCATAAATTGGCTCTTTGATTTTATGTTTTTTGGTTAACTGATGGAATAAATTGCTAGGTTTAGGTTTTTTTGTTTTGTTTTTTTTTGTTTTTTTGTTTTTTTTTGTTTTGTTTTGTTTTTGTTTTTTTTTTTTTTTTTTTTTTTTTTTTTTTTTTTTTTTTTTTAGTTTTCCAAGACAGGGTTTCTTTATAGCTTTGGAAATTGTCCTGAAACTAACTCTTATAGACCAGGCTATCCTTGAACTCTCAGAGATCTGCCTGACTCTGCCTCCCAAGTACTGGGCTTAAAGGCATGTGCCACCACTGCCTGGTTTAGGTTTAGTTTTTTTTTAATATTTTATGCAAGCCTACAAGTTCTGACTTTTCCTGGTTTTCATGTGTATTTTCACATTTTTTGTTGGATGACTGTGTACAAAGTTGAAATAAGGCAATTTGAGTTTTTTCTTTGTTGGGAGGGTTGGGGCAGGCAGGTCTTATGTATGGCTAGTTCAAGGGATTAAAGGTGTGAGTTACCACCACCTGGTTGATCCCTCCCTCCCTCCCTCCCTCCCTCCCTTCCTCCCTTCCTCCCTCCCTCCCTCCCTCCCTCTGTCCCTTCCTTCATTCCTTTCTTCTTTTTTTAAATGTGGTGCTGGGCATTAGCTTTTTGTATACTAGATAAGCACTCTGTTGACTGAGTTACATCTCCTCCCCAATTTGAGTTTTTAGCATTTAACTATTTAGGCAAAGGAAAAGCTAAACGTAGTTATTTCTACTATGGTGTATAACTTATGGTGAGTTCTTTAAGCTTAAGTATGTTACAGTCACCAGGTGACTTGTGAAACTTTTTGCTTTGTTAATGTTTGATAGGTAAGGTCTAAACATACTAGTTTTAGAAAACTATCCTTATGGATAAAATCTTAAGTCAGTTTTAGAAAATAATTCTTTTAAATTCTTTTACCTATTCTAGGCCATGGGTTTAATTCCTAGCACTATAAAATAAATATCCACATACTAAAGCCATTTGAATCCTAGAACTCCAGAGCCCAATATATTTCTGAAGAGTGCATCACTGGTCAGCCTAGCTAATAGAGGGACCTTGTCTAAAACAAACCAACAAACATCAAGATTAAACAAAACTAATCCAAGCCAGAAGAGTTTATCTTTGCTCATGAATGTTAGTGCTTTATTATTAAGAACTAGATTCCCTCTTTTTAAGCCCCTTGAGCTGGAAGTGGCCAGGCCCTGCCCCTGATGACCTCCAACTAACTGCCAGGCTATGACTAGCTGTGCCACAGAAAACCATAACAGCAGGACCCAGCTCCTTGAGATGGCGGAGGCCAAGCCCTGCTCCAGAGTAAAAAAGCCCCAAATTAGGCCACCTGGAAAGCTCTCGCCTAAGAAACTTTATATAAAGCCTGCCTCCAGCTCAGTTCTTGCTGCTTCTTGGTGAAGCAGAGGTATCCCCACCCTCCAGTATTTCCTCAGTAAATCTCTTGTGTGAGGCTTGTTGTTTGGTGTGTGTTATTCCTTGGCTCCTGATTTCCAGGATACCTTTCCCTTCAAAGCTGTAACACATCCCACAGCCCCTTTTATCCTGATCTCATCTCATGGCTTTTGCCTTAGCAGCCTTCTGATGGCTGTGATTGTAGGTGTGAGCCATCAAGTCTGGCTATAACATTTTGTTTTGGGAGACAGTGTCTACTTAGTCCTGGCTGTCTTGGAACTCTCTATAGATCAGGATGGGCTCAAACTCACAGAGATCCTCCTGCCTCTGCTTCCATGTTCTGAGATTAAAGGCATGTGCCACCATGTGCTGCTGTTAGTAACTTTTGAGCTATACTTCACCTAACATAAAATTCATAGTTTAAATGGGCACCAGGACTTGGAGAGATGAAGCACTTAAGTGTGAGGACTGGAGTTCTTGTCTCCAGTACCCAGATAAAAAGCCAGGTGGGCATGATAGCCTATTTGTTATCACAGCTCTGGTGAGGCAAAGATTGGATCCCTCTAGAACAGTGGTTCTCAGTCTTCCTAATACAGTTTAATATTAACTGTAATACAGTTCCTTATGTTGTGGTTGACCCCCCCAACCACATAACTTCGTAACTGTAATTTTGCTACTGTTATGAGTCATAATTCAAATATCTATGTTTTGTGATGTTTTAGGCAACTCCAAAGGGGCTGTGACCCACTGGTTGAGAATTACCGCTCTAGAACTAGCTGGATATGATATTTATGAAGTCATGTCAGTGCCGTATAAAGAATTAATTCTGGAATTGTGTATATAGTTCATGTTAGAGCACTTTCTGAGCATACTAGATGCCCTGCGTTCAACTCCCAGCACAGCTAATAATAAAGTTAATTCTGTAGTTTCTCTTTAGAGTGGGAGTGAAAATTAAAATTTTCACCCATCCCCAAAGAATTTGATATAACTGAATCTTTTTGTAAATTATTTCATAACCATTCCTTTTTAAAATGCAAATTATTTCATTTTATGCATTTATTTTTTCCCTCTCATTGTCCTCTCTCCCTTTAGTTTTATTTTGTTGTTGGTTTTTTTGTTGTTGCTTGTTTTGTTTTTTGAGACAGGATCTCACATAGTTCAGGATGACTTTGAACTTCTGACTCTCTAGCTTCCATCTCATTAGTGCTAGGATTATAAGCATGTGCCAAGCCACTATGCTCATGCTTTTTAGTTGGTTTAATAGGTGGCTACTCTGCCAACTGAGCCTACGTCTCCCTTTCCCCCTTTTTGAAGTAGAAAGTTGTTTTATTTGAAAGCAAGTAGAAGTTTAAGGTAGATTTCTGCCAAAGAGAACAGCCATCTTCTGTACCTAAGAGCTTCTCTGACTGCTTAGTAGTCCAACTGCCCTTGGTCTTAAGTAATCTTAACCTGCCTTAACCTTTTGGTTTTTCAAGACAGAGTTTCTCTGTGTAGCCCTGCCTGTCCTGGAGCTAGCCCTGTAGATCAGGCTGGCCTTGAACTCACAAGAGATCTGCCTACCTCTGCCTCTCAAGTGCTGGAATTAAAGGCAAATGTGCCCACTGCTTGGCCAGCCTTAACCTTCTAAGTGCTAGGATATCATGAGAACCACACCAGTTTATATAGTTTTTCTAAAACAAATGTATAATTTTAGTTTGTGTAAGATTACAGGGTTATTATTTTTTTGAGAGATAGGATATAAATAATTATTAACTCATTAGATTAGATTAAAATTAGTTTACAAAGATGATAGAAATGATTAGGATAACTGTATGTAGTGGCCTAGGCCTGTAATAATCCCAGTACTTGAGAGCCAGATAGAGGAGGATTAATGTTTGAGGCTAGCCTGTTCTGTATAGTGAGACTCTGACTCTGTCTTAAGAACTCCCACTTTTTTTTTAAGAGTGATTAGGTATTGTAGAATGAATACCTTTACAGCGATTGAAAGAAGGTTATAAGCAATATCTTAAGAGAGTTAGGAATAGAGTTAGGAATATTTTTTGAATAACATAATCAGTTGTATTTTTTTTTCTTTTGAGGCAGGATCTCATGTGTTCCAGGGTTTAATTATTTTTTTTGGCAATTTCATACTTGTATATAATGGATTTTAAATCCTTTTTTGTTTGTTTGTTTGTTTGAGATAGAATTTCTCTGTAGCTTGGAATCTGTCCTAGAACTTGCTCTGTAGACCAGGCTGGCCTCGAACTCAGAGAGATCCGCCTGCCTCTGCTTCCCGAGTGCTGAATTAAAGGCATGTGCCACCATCACCCAGCAGATTTTAAATCATTTTATTTCTGTTCATCACCCTTTTTTTCTCTCTTCCTCTCCACCCCTCTGCAGTTGAAACCAGTTTTCTCAAGTTCAGTGTTTTTCTTTTTCTTTTTTTTTTGTAATTCAGTGAATTTAAAGTTTTAAAATAAATGGTTACTGTGTTTGTGTGGATCTGCATGCCTATTTATGAACATGGAGATTTAAG
Source organism: Arvicola amphibius (assembly GCF_903992535.2). Lineage (NCBI taxonomy): Eukaryota > Metazoa > Chordata > Mammalia > Rodentia > Cricetidae > Arvicola > Arvicola amphibius. The sequence goes on along the minus strand of NC_052051.1, from coordinate 55,759,719 downwards.
ACATAAGTAAAATTTTGGAATCCGTTTTCTCCATTTTTATGTAAGGTTCAGAGGTTGAACTCAGATCAAGAGGCTTGTCTGACCAGTGCCTTTTCCTGCTGAGGCATCTCACTGGCCTCCACTGAGTTTTAAGTAGCTTGGGCAGGGGTTTATTTACTGGAACATGGACAAGTGCTGGACAAGCATGGACTATGAACTTGTGTTCTTTCTCTCTCCGTCTCCCAAGTGTGCTGAGAGTACAGGCTTACACCACCACTCCTGGTTTATGCAGTGCTGGAAATTGAACCCAGGCCTCATGAGTGCTACAGATCTCTACCAGATGAGCTAGAGTTCCAGTCATCACAGTTGTATTTTTGTTTGCAAAATTCTGAGTTGATTAAAGTTTTGTTTTGTTTTTGTTTTTAGGATGAGAAGCATTTGTGACTATGTGTTGACTACAGTTTCTTACTACTGAATTTCTCACTGGAATCATGGAAGAGAAACAGCAAATTATATTAGCTAATCAAGATGGTGGGACAGTGACAGGAGCAGCACCTACCTTCTTTGTCATCCTCAAACAGCCAGGAAATGGCAAAACTGATCAAGGAATTTTGGTTACTAATCGAGATACCTGTGCTTTGTCTAGTAGGGTGTCATCACCAGGAAAATCTAAAGGGAAGATTTGCCTTCCAGCTGATTGTACTGTGGGAAGAATCACTGTTACCCTTGATAACAACAGTATGTGGAATGAGTTCCATAATCGAAGTACAGAGATGATTCTGACCAAGCAAGGAAGACGCATGTTTCCTTATTGTCGCTATTGGATAACAGGCTTAGATTCAAATTTAAAGTATATCCTTGTAATGGACATATCTCCTGTGGATAACCATCGTTATAAATGGAATGGTCGTTGGTGGGAACCCAGTGGGAAGGCTGAACCCCATGTTTTGGGAAGAGTTTTTATTCATCCAGAATCTCCTTCCACAGGTCATTATTGGATGCATCAGCCAGTATCTTTTTATAAACTCAAACTTACCAACAATACACTGGACCAGGAAGGTCATATTATCTTGCACTCTATGCACCGTTACCTGCCAAGGCTTCATTTGGTGCCTGCAGAAAAGGCTACAGAAGTGATACAATTAAATGGCCCCGGTGTTCATACTTTTACTTTCCCCCAGACTGAATTCTTTGCAGTAACAGCTTATCAAAACATTCAGATTACCCAGTTGAAAATAGATTATAATCCATTTGCCAAAGGCTTTCGGGATGATGGGTTGAGCAGTAAGCCCCAGAGAGATGGAAAACAAAGGAATAGTTCTGATCAAGAAGCGAATAGTGTTTCTAGTTCTCCTGGTCATCGTATTCGTCTTACTGAAGGCGAGGGATCAGAAATACATTCAGGTGATTTTGATCCTGTGTTAAAGGGTCATGAAACATCAGGCCTAGGCTTGGAGAAGCCACTCCATAATGTAAAACAAGACTTTCTTGGTTTTATGAATACTGATTCTGCACTTGAAGTTCCTCAGTTGAAGCATGAAATTTCTGAAAGGTGAGTCATAGTTTTTCTTATATTTATTTAGTGTTGTATGTGTGTGTATAGGTCAAAGGACAGCTTTAGGGAATTGGTGTTCCCTTTTACATCATGTGGGTCTAGGATATCAAACTCAGGTCATTTGGCTTGGTGGCATCCACCTTTGCCCACTGATCATCTCTTTAGTTGAGAAATAGTTTTTCTGTTTTTAGAGATAAAAAGAAGATTGAGATGGGCCAGATTTTGGAATTAGTTCATTGGTTTCGTGGAATGCAGTAGATGTTGATATCAGTTACTGTAAAGCAAACCCCACCTGCTTTTAATTCTTTGACAGCTTATTTTGGTGTAAAGAATAGCTACTTAGTTCAGGTTGTAGAATTGCAGCCAGATTGGAAAATTTATCAAAATAGGGAACTTTATTTATTTGTGGATTGTTCCTTGTTAACACATATAGACAATTTATGATTGTGGAACAGGGAGAAAAAATTAAATTATAACTGAAACAGTTTATCCAATTAAGGCCTAAGTGTACTCAGTATAAGCTGAATTTATAGCCATAATAAATAAATATTGCCCAAATAAAATAGAATCAAAAAATTACTATCTGTGAAAATATTCCTAATATATTTTCTAGAAATGAATTCATTGTATATAATTGAACCTTTTGTGTTTAAAAAAAATTCTCCAAAAGGTGGAGTACTTCTAAATACCAAACATTTCAGATAAGAGGTACTCAACTTCTTTATATTTTATACTGATTCTTCATTTTAGTTGTCTGTATGTACATATATGCACTGTTGAAAAAGAGGCTGTGTATTATCCACTGTAAAAGCCTGTGTGTGTGCGTGTGTGTGTGTGTGTATGCGTGTATGTATATACAGATGCTTCTAGTTTAAATTTTGGGGTGGGTCAAGGTTTCAGTGTATAGCCTAGTCTTCTGGAGCTTGCTATAGTTAGCTCATCTTGGCCCCAGGTTCAGGATCTTTCTGTCTCTTTCTCAGCTACTGGATATACAGGTGAATTTTAGATGTCTACCCATGGTGACTCTGATTCTTTTTATTCTCAATTTTTTTGGGAGAGGGTCTTATTATGTAGGCCTAGCTGGCCTAGAACTTGTTATGTAGACAAGGCAGGAATTGAATTCACAGAGATCTTCCTGCTTCTGCTTCTCAAGTGCTGGTATTAAAGATATGCATCACTATGCCTGACTTAAAAGATTCTTTTATTTAAAAGAATATTAATTTTTTTTTTTTTTTTTTTTTTTTTTTTTTTTTTTTTTTTGGTTTAACATTTATTTATTTATGGTTTCTCAAGAAGGTTTCTTTGTGTAGCCCTAACTGTCCTAGAACTTGTACTGTAGACAAGGCCGTCTACAGAGATCTTTCTGCTTCTGCTTCCTGAATGCTAGTATTAAAGGCATGTGCTACTACCGCCTGACTGATTTTTATTTATTTTTAAATGTGTGTGTATGTGCTATATGTGCTGTATATGCTAAATGTGTATGTGTTGGTACCTGTGTAGGCCAGGAGCGGGTAGATTCCCCTGAGCTGGAGTTAGAGGTATTTTTGAGCTACATGATGTGGGTTCTCTGGAGAACAGCAGATGCTTTTAACAGCTGGTAACCCTCCAGTCACCCCATTTCTTTTTTAAAAACAGATTTGTTTCTTACTATCACCTTACTTAAGCATTTAAAAAAAACCCCAATAAACAACAACAACAACAAAAACCCTTTAAACATTTACAGAAAGATTCTCTGCCCAAGGGTGTAGCTCAGTGGTACTTAATATGTTCTGAGTAATATAGTACTGAACTTCCTTTCAAAATGATGTATTAATTTTTAAGTTGAACACTTACGAATAGCATGATGAAATTCTGTGTTGCCCTGCACTGTCCTGCATGAGATGTGCATTCCAGTGTCTAGGATATCCATGCTGTGTATGCTACCTGCTCTCTAGTCACTTAGTAGCCTTCTCAATAAGAAAGGGAATTGTGGAAGGATTGTAGTTGTTGTTTTTGGTTTATGTTTTATATATTATCCTATGCTGTTGGCACAGTGCTGTGTTATTTATCTCATGTATCTAATCAGAGGTATTTTCCAAGTTCATCACAAAAAAGGTGAGTTCTGTATAGTAAAATACTTTTAGAGGAGACCTCATTCACATTTATTATAGTGTATTATAATTTTATGATATTATTCTTTGTTTTTAATCTATTGTGCCTAATTTATGAATTGAGGTTTATCTTAATTACCTGTGTATAGAAAAAGTATAGGGATTGCAAGCATTTCTTATGGATAACTGTACTTTAGGACTTTTGATGCACCTTTTATAGAATGCTTGCCCACTATAGGCCATACCTTAGGTTTGATATCCAACCCCACATAAAAACTGTGCATGGCTGGACGGTGGTAGGGCACACCTTTAATTCCAGCACTTGGGAGGCAGAGGCAGGCAGATCTCTTGAGTTTGAGGCCAGCCTGGTCTATAAAAGCTAGTTCCAGGATAGGATCCAAAGCTACAGAGAAACCTTGTCTCAAAAAACCAACCAACCAACAACAACAACAACAACAAAAAAAAACCCTCTATGGTGCTACATGTCTGTAATCCTGGCACTTGGGAAGGGAAGGCAGGAAAAAAGATCAGAAGTTCAAGGTTATTCTCACCTATATATCAAATTTGAGGTCAGCCTGAAACAAGTAGACCTTGTCTTTAAGAAAAATTGTTTTAAGCTCTCCCTCCCTCCCTCCCTCCCTCCCTCCCTCCCTCCCTCCCTCCCTCCCTCCCTCCCTCCCCTCCCCTCCCTCCCCTCGCCTAGTCACTCTAACTAGAGTGTCCTGGGTTGTGATGTGTAGAACTGCTAAAGGTGAGAGCATTATAGTTTTAGGTTTCATTTTTCTGATGACTGAGAACTATATATGAGAGAGTCTTCCTTGGTTATTGTTTTCTTTCCGTGTTCAGTTTTATGTACCTTTAAGGTCAAAACTACATTGTTTTTTAAACTAATAGAACTTTATAGTCCCAACTGCCCTACTATGGTCCTATTACATAGTTCACCTTTTGTTGTAGTGTCTTTTTCTAAAATTAGTCATTGTTGACTCCCAACTAGTTTGATGTTATTTTTTTATTCTGTTCTCTTTTGCATCTTCCCTTCTCTGTTTTTTTAAGACAGGGTCTCACTATTGGTTGGTCTGGAGCTCCATATGTATACTAAGCTGGCCTCAAACTTAGAGATACTCCTGCCTCTGCCTCCCATGTGTTGGGATTTAAGGTGTCTGTCTGTCTGTCTGTCTGTCTGTCTCTCTCGTTTTTTGAGATAGGGTTACCCTTTGTAGTCCTAGTTGTCCTGGAATTAACTCTGTAGACCAGACTGGCCTCGAACTCAGTGATCCACATGCCTCTGCCTCCCGAGTGGAGGCAGACTTGTGGCCCCATCGCCCAGCTGCTTTGTCTCTTGATTGTGCCATCCATTCTTCCAATTTTGCCGTGACTTCAAGTAGTGAGCCATTTACCCAGCCCCCAACTATCAATTTTACATGTTATTGTCCCTCCTTTCTCTTCTCCCTTCCTTCTCTTCCTGTCTTAAGTTGTGGGGATTGAAGTGAAAGTTTTAGGCATGGCAGGCAGATGTTCTACCAGCTTAACTATATCCCTGCTCATATACTACCTACTACCTATTTTATTTGTTTTTTGCTTGTATTGGGAACTGACTACAGAGACTCGTGTTTTACCACAGGACTAACCCCTAACTCCCCCCTCCTTTTTTTTTTTTTTTTTTTTTTTTTTTGAGAAAGTGTCAAAGTAAGTAGCCTGTGCTGCCTCAAATTCAGTCTAGCTCAGGTAGACCTTGAATTTGTGATCCTTCTGCTTTAACTTTCATTACTGAGATAATAAGCTTTTGGCAACAGGACCTACAACTTAGTGTGCTTAGAATTGAACCCCGGGCATATGAGATAAATTTTATCACTGAACTACATACGCATCCTTTACCATTTAAAATTATTTGCCAATGCAACAATTTAGCTTAGTTTATTTTGTTTGAATAAAACATCAGAGACATGGTAAATTATTTGTCCTTTTGTTTTGAAGGCTAGGAAATTGAAGAGCATGGAAGTGGTATCTGTTTGGCATCTGTGAAGTCTTCCCACTACATCATAACATAGGGTATCACTGTGAGGCAGCAGGTGGTCTAGCCTTGGTTTCTTTAGTCTTAAAATGCTGTGAATGCTCTGCAAAGGCACTCCTCTAATCTTTACCTCTCCAAATGGTGTTAACATCACTTTGGGTTAAGTTTCTAATACACAGACTTTCAAGGGACATATCAAAACTACTGAATACAAACCTCATGATTGTTATTTCCCCTTTATCCTCTCTGTGTTGTGTAGTTGGCTAGTTTTCAGTAAGCAGTGACAGAACACTGCAAAGTATAAACTGCCTTCTTCACACTGTATGCAGTGATTGCTTCAGAGACGCTTGCAGACTCGTGTGTGAGAGTTATAAGTTTGCCTTTTAAAAATTTTCATTTGCTTTTTGAGACAGAGTTTCTCTGTGTTGCTCTGATTGTCCTGGAACAACCAGGCTGGTCTTGAACTCACAGAGATCTAGTTGCTTCTGCCTCTTGAGTCCTGGGATTAAAGGTGCACACCACCACTTGGCTACCTAGTTCTCTTTTTAAAACAATTTTTTGTTACATTTATTGTATATGTATATGTGTGTGGATGTTGTGTCATGGTGCGTATGTGGAAGTCAGAAGACAACTTGCAGGAGTCAGTTCTTCTGTCATGTGGATCTAGGGATGAACTGAGATCATCTGGCTGTATGTATATATGTGGCCCTTTTACTATAATTAAATTTTTTTAAAAGATTTATTTTCATTTCTATTTTGGTGTCTGTGTGGTATGTATTTGAGTTTGGATGCCTGCAGAGGCCAGAAGAGGGTATTGGATCCTATAGAGCTGGAGTTAAAAGTGGTTGTGAGCAACCCAGAGTAGATGTTGAGAACTCTTCTACAAGAACAGGAGCCATCATTTAGCACTTTTATGTATCTTTTGTAGTATCTTTTATCACATGAGGAGACATTTTTATTCCATTTTCCACTTTGAGTTGTTAATAATCAGTAAATTTCATAAACATATTTTTATATTAATTGGGATATAATGTTCCCGCCCCCATTTGTTGATAAATTTTACTGATGGGGTGCTATTACCCAGCCTTGCATTGTTGGACTAAACCTTATTTATAGTAATACTGTTTTGTTGTTGTTTTGGGTTTTGAGACAAGGACTCTATATAGTCCTGGCTGTCCTGGAACTTGCTATGTAGACCAAGTTGGCCTTAACTCACAGAGATCCTGCCTCTGCCTCCCAAGTACTGAGATTAAAGGTATATATCATAACCAGATATAATCTTTTAAATATTGCTGGGCTGAGTTTGTAGAAAATTTTCATCTAAATTCATGAGAGATAGCTTTTTTTAGTTTTTTTTCCCGTGGGTAGGTATCATGGTTGTAAATTTCCCCAGAAAGAAGCTAGAAGTATCCCATACTTTCCAAGTTGGTGTTTAAATTTTGTTTTAAATTTTTATCACCTTAGGAAACTTTATAACAATATAATTATAAATTTAAAAAGCAATACAGTCTTAAAAGAAAAATTTTCAAATTACAAAATTCTTCAGAACACATTAAAACTTTTTTTTCTAAATGGATTAGTGTTAGTGATTGGTTAGTAGTGTCTAATGCCTGTTGGGCTAATGGTCAGTGGAACTAGAAAACTAGTCAGCTTTCCTAGAAAATTTTTTTTTGGAATGCTGTGTGTGTGTGTGTGTGTGTGTGTGTGTGTGTGTGTGCGCGTCTCTCGTTTTTCTCTGTGTAACCCTGTCTGTCCTGGAACTCACTCTGTAATCCAGGCTGGCCTTGAACTCAGAGGTCCCTCTGCCTAGGATTAAAGTTCTGGGATTAAAGATTTGTGACATCATTGTATTGCCTTTATGGAAAAAATGTTTTTTACTATTTCAGCACACAGGAAGTTTAATTCAAAAATCCACAGAATAAAAACTATGACAGAATTGAAACTAGCAACATACTACTAGCTTTATATTCTTTTTTCCTGGCTGGTGTCCCTTTGCCTACAACCTGTTCCTTCCTTATCACCTAATTTTACCATCTCTTGGTCTTTCTAAGCTTTTAGACTTTACGTATTTATACTCATTTAAATATGTGTGTGTGTGTGTGTGTGTGTGTGTGTGTGTGTGTGTTTATATTATAGGATGGTACCTGCATGACAAAGAACTTTTAATTTTTCTACCTTTGGATCTTGTTAATTTTATTTGCTTTTGCTTTAATTAATCCTGTATCAGGGGTTAGCAAGTCAAGACTTGGGTTCATACTTCATCAACTGTTTTTTTGTGTGACTTGCCAGCCAGTAATAGTTCTTACATGATTAGTTAGATAGGAGAAAAAGAAGGAATAATATTTCACCATCTCTGAAAATTATATAAAATTGAAATTTCAGTGGCTCTTTGTTGGATCATAGCTGTGTTTATGTTTTGCATGGATTCTTTTGTGCTTTAGTGGCAGAGAGCTGGCATAGTTTAAATGTTTTACTAACTTTTAGTCTTTTACAGAAAATAAATTCCTATAATAGATAATTTATTTTAGACTTTTGCTTTTCTTAGCATATATATTTAAAACTAAATTTGCTTCTGAATACTATTTTAGTTTACATCCTATATATTTTGATATTTGCATTGTTTCTTACTCATTTATTGTTTGAGTTTATTTCTGCCCAAGAACATAAGGCTTTGCTGTATTTGCCAGCCTACTGTGTCTTTTGGAGGGTTAATACTTTATGTATGTACATATTTTATTGATAGTGAGTGAAGTGTTCTGTTTCTGTTTTGCAAGATAGTGTCATTTGCTCTGTTTTGTCTGGCCTGGTATTCACTGTTGCCCAGGTTCTTGAATTCATGATAGTCTTTGCCTTAGCCTCCCAAGTGTAGAGGTTACAGGTGTGTTCACCAAGCTCACCTTTGAATGTAATCTTCTACAGTTAACTTGGTAAATGTAACTGATAATACTGCTGAGTTCTGTCTCGTTACTGATTGCTTGCTTGCTTGCTTGCTTGCTTGCTTGCTTGCTTTCTTTCTTTCTTTCTTTCTTTCTTTCTTTCTTTCTTTCTTTCTTTCTTTCTTTCTTTCTTTCTCTGTTTTTTTTTTTGAGACAGGGTCTCACTAATAGCTCTGGCTGCCCTGGAACTCACTGTGTAGCCTGCTTCTGCCTCATGAGTGTTGGGATTAAAGGTGTGCTTTTAATTACTGAGTTATCTTCCCTTCTACCCCCCTCCCCCCCCCTTTTTTGGAGACAGGGTTTTGTGTGTAACAGCTCTGGCTGTCCTGAGACTTTGTAAACCAGGCTTGAACTCTTATTCAGGCTGCTTTTGAATTCATGGACTCAAATTATTCATCTTTCTTGTGTCCTTTCCGTTCCTTCCTTTCTTGATATTGTCCCTTGTAAGATGTATAGCTGGCAAAGATTTTCTCCCATTCTTTTGCCTTAAGTAGTACCAGGAAGTAAATGCTTTACCACAGAGGTATAGACCCAGTTGTTCTAGGCTATTTATTTTGTTCCTTGGCCGGCCTTTTTAAACTTGATTCAACCTGCTTGTCATTTTGTATTATTTTTCAAACTGTAAAAGTTCTTTAAAATGTCTTTGCCTGTGCCTGTATTTGTTGTTGTTGTCGCCCCCCCCCCCCCATGTTTTCCTCTAGTTCAGGTACTCAACGTGTAGAGCGATGCATATCAGATATTGTACATAATGGATATTTACATTATGATTCATAACAGAAAATTACAGTTATGAAGTAGCAACAAAATAAGTTTATGGTTGGGGGTTGCCACAAGTTGAGGACCTGTATTAAATAAAAGAAGGTTGAGTACCGTTGCTCTAAGCTGTTTGGGTTTTAGGACTGACATAAAAGTCTTTGATTCATTTTGAATAGATTTTTGTGTAGGGTTAGTATAATAGCTACTTACTTGTTCCTGATAAAAACAATTTAAGCAAGGAAGAATTTATTTGGGCTCACAGTTTAAGGATACAGTCCATCATGTTATGAAAGGCACTGTGGCAGTAGTGTGAAGTAGCTGGCCACATTGTCTCCACTATCAGGAGATACAGGGTTTGTCTCCACTGGGTTTCTCTTTTTCGAATTTTGTTCAGCCTGACACCGCAGCCCATGGGATGGGGAAGCTTATCATATCTGGGTTGAGTGTTCTCGCCTTCTTCAATCTTTTCTGGAAAATAACCTCATAAACATATCAGAAATATGATTCTGTGGTGATTCAGAATGTTCTTAAATTAACAAAGAAAATTAACCATCACAGTGATTTTGAAGAAATACTTATCTGTGTGTAGATAATCCTGTTCTCGGCATCATTTGTTGAAGAGGCTATTTATTCTATGTGCCTGTACGTGCATGTGTGCATGCATGTGTATATATAATGTATGTTTTTAGCCCCTCTGTTGAAAATTGTGTACCTGTAGATGCATGGTTTATTTTTGTGTTCACTGTTTTTATAAATGGAAGTTTCTGTACCGTCTGGTCCTGTAACCATTTAGTCCCAAAAAAATACAGAGGCGTATAGTAATTGTAAACTGTTTGGCCTATTTTTTCAGGTTTATTATTAACTATTTCTTACAACTTAAATCCATAATTCTTATCTATGGTTAGCCATGTGCCTTGGTACCTTTTCTCAGTATGACATTCTCATCGTCTTCTGTTTCTGTCTGGTGACTGACTCTTTGCCCTTCCTCTTCCTAGAATTTTCCTAGTTTAGTTGCCCCGCCTATACTTCTTCCTGGCTACTAGCCAATCAACATTTTATTAAATCATTATGAGTGACAAATCTTTACAGTGTACAGAAAACATCCCACAGCATGTTTTACTGCTTTATACATCTGCCTTTGTGCCGGTATTATGTTGTTTTTGTTGCTATGGCTTTGTTATTTATTTGAAACCATGATGTCTCTTGCATTGTTCTGTTTAGGATTACTTGGGGTATTTGGAGGTTTGAATGCTTCCATATGAATCTTAGGATTTTTTTTAGTTCAGTTAAGAAAGTCATTGGAATTTTGATGGGACTGCATTGAATCTGTAGGTAGCTTTCAGAAATTTAGCCATTTTCCACAAAATTTATTTTTCTTAATCAATTAGCATGGATCTTCTCATGTTTTCTGCAGACTAGGTTTTCCTTTTTTTCCTCCTCTCAAGCTGTCTGAACGAGTTTGGGATTTTTCTGTTGTAGCCTATCTACAGCAAACTCCACAGGCACTGGGGTCCAAATGCTGCTGGAGTTGGCCCCTCACCACTGGCCAGCTCTGCCATTAGGCAGCTCCCACCACATGTGCTTCTTCCCCACGATCCACTGTGTGCAATTTTCAGACAGCAGGCTACCTCTCTGGGTGGGTTATGGGCTTTCCCTGGACCCTTTCCTTGGACTGCTGCCAAACTTGAAAACCCACTCGGTATTTTACTTTTCTGCACAGCAGCAGTCAGCCCTATGTTGCGTGCCGATGAAGTGCAATCCTAGTCTTATTAATAAAAACCTGGAGTCAGATATCGGGGTAAAAGCTGAAAGATTAGAGAAGTAAAGGAGTAGCCACAGTCACTTCTTTACTCCGAATTATCTGACCAAAAAGGGCTAAGATCCGTCTACACCCTGGCTTATCACTTCCTGTCTTCTGTCTGTACAGATCTCCAGACTTCTATGTTAACTAGTGACTAGCTCTACCCTCTGATCTGTAGGCAAGCTTTATTTGTCAGAACACAAATAAAATATCACCCACAAGATCTGGCTGTTCTGGAACTCACTCTGTAGACCATGCTGGTCTTGAACTCAGAGATCTGCCTGTCTCTGCCTCGTGAGTGCTAGGGTTAAAGGTATGCACCACCACCACTTAGCTTTTATAGTGTGTGTGTGTGTGTGTGTGTGTGTGTGTGTGTGTGTGTGTGCGCGCGCGCACTAGTGGGAATTGGTTTTTCTTTTACCATGTTGGTTCTAGGGGTCACATACAGGCCATAACGGCAGTCACCTTTACCACTGAGCCAACTCAAAGGCCTGATCTTGGATTTCTTGTTCTTTGTCTCCACTTTCTAAGTGCTAAGATTACACATATGTGTCATTATGCTTGATTAATGTGATGCTGAGGATTGACCTATAGGACTTTGTACATGCTGTGCGAGTACTTTACAGACTGAGGAACATTCCCAGCTGTATGTAATCTAGCCTTTTACTTTGGAAGAGTTTGTGGCAAAACTCTTATTTCTGTCTTTTTATCTGTCCGTCTGTCTGTCTGTCTTTGATTCAGGGTCTCACTTGGCAGGCTTGAAATTCTTTTTGTAGACCTTGCTTCACCTCAGATCCACCTGCTTCTGAGTGTTGAGATTAAAGACATATGCCATTACCACCTCCATGGATGCCATGCCCAGCTGCTGTGGTGAATCCTTGAATTGAAAGCATGTCTTTCCTGGGGGCGGGGAGGGTCTAGTACTCTACTACTGAGCCACACCCCTTTTCCTTGAAAGTGAGTTTTTTTAATTTGAAAAATTGAAAATCTTCTGGTAGTAACCTGAGTACACTGAGAAAACTATAATATATTGCTTAAGATGTTAACTTTTATTTTAAATATTTTATCTGAAATATAGACAAGAACTAGCATCTTGAAAGCACATTATTTTATTATGATTTCTAGTAGTGATAGACATTTTTTCCCTCTTCCTTATTGGCAGTTGATGATGCATGAATTTTGATTTGAGTTTTGATCAGTTCTAGCTGACTTTCAATATGGAGTTCCGTATATCTGATCAATATCTAAAGGCAAACATGTTTTATAAGGTACTCTGCATTTTTATTTAATGATAAAGGTAAACTATATTCTTTTCCCATGTTTTATTTATATAAGAAGGGTCAGTTTATGTGGTGATGAGGTTTGAACTCAGGACTTTTTTGTTCTAGGCAAGTATTCTACCAACTGAGCTACATTTCCAGCCCTGAAACTTTGCTCTTGAATTATATTTTTTCATGAAACATTGATAAATGTGTTACGTCAGTTAATTCTTTCTAAAAATTTTTTTATTTTTATTTTATGTACTTTGGTGTTTTGCCTGCATATATGTCTATATGAGGGTGTCATATCTTGGAGTTATAGTTGTGAGCTGCCATGTGGGTGCCATGTGGGGAATTGAACCCATGTCCTCTGGAAGAGCAGTCTGTTCTTAACCTCTTAGCCATCTCTCCAGCCCCAGTAAATTGCTTTTGAGCCCTTTGTTAAGTTACAGATCGTTTTTAAGGGATGGTTCATAAAATCTGATGCATTAATTAACTAATGATCTTAACTGTTTTTCCGTTCTTGAGTTTTGTTTATGGACAGTTCTGTACTTTTTATCTTCTTTCTAGTCTTATTGGGAACAGTTTTGAAGATGATTCCCAGATTGCCTCACCATTAAACCCGAATGGAAACTTTAATGTCGTCATTAAAGAGGAGCCTCTAGATGATTATGATTATGAACTTAGTGAATGCCCAGAAGGGGTCACTGTGAAGCAAGAAGAGACAGATGAGGAAACAGATGTATATTCAAACAGCGATGATGATCCTATATTAGAGAAACAACTAAAGAGACACAATAAGGTTGATAACTTGGAATCTGACCATCCATCTTATAAGTGGCTACCAAGTAGCCCAGGTGTTGCTAAAGCTAAAATGTTTAAATTAGATGCTGGAAAAATGCCAGTGGTTTACCTAGAGCCCTGTGCTGTCACCAAAAGCACAGTGAAAATTTCTGAACTTCCCGATAATATGCTTTCCACATCTCGAAAAGATAAATCAGTGTTGGCAGAATTAGAATATTTGCCTACATATATTGAAAATTCCGGTGGGACTGACTTTTGCTTAAGTAAGGATTCAGAAAATAATCTCAGAAAACATTCATCAGACCTCAAAATGGTACAAAAGTATACTTTACTTAAAGAACCTCAGTGGAAATATCCGGACATATTTGATAACAGTAGCACAGAAAGAATAAATGACAGTTCAAAGGGGTCATCTGGAGACTCATTTTCAGGAAAAGAGGACTTGGGCAAAAAGCGAACAACTATGCTTAAAATGACAGCACCTTCAAAGACTGTGAATGCTAGTCAGAGTGCCTCTCCAAACACTCCTGGAAAAAGAGGAAGGCCTCGAAAGTTGAGACTCTCTAAGGCGGGGAGACCACCTAAAAACACGGGGAAGTCTTTAACTGCTACAAAGAATGTTCCTGTAGGTCCTGGAACTACGTTTCCTGATGTGAAGCCTGATCTAGAAGATGTAGATGGTGTGCTCTTTGTTTCCTTTGAATCAAAGGTAAGATTGTGATGATCAGCTTTTTTCTAAGGTGTGTTTTGAATTGTAAATTGGCTTAAAATTTAGGATCTATTTTTGTTAATGTATCTATTTGTGAGTATGTTGGGAAAGGAAATGAGTATCTTCACGTTTGGTTTAGTTAACAGCATCACCTCTTAATATACCTCCTTTGAAATAGACTTTAAAAATGGACCTTTGCTTAGGTCTCACTCTAATTTACTCAGGGTATTTATCTGATTAAAAAAAGATTGATGTGTATCTGGTGTATGTGAATGCAGTTGCCTGTGGAGACCAGAGGTGTTGAGTTACACTGGAGCTAGAGTACAGGCTGTTGTGAGCTGGCATTGGCACTTGGAAATTGAACTTAGAATTTTCATTGTTGAAGACTCAAAGCTTAACAATTCATGAAAAGTTCACTTTTTCCCCCCTGAGATACTGTCGGGGACCAGCCTAGGCAAGATACTTCATCTCTCCTACTACTGGCTAGTAACAGTGGTGTAGAATATTGGAGAACAAAATAGTAGCAGTCTTTGTTTGGGGACAGGGGCTCTCTACATAGCTTTGGCTGTACCAGAATTCAGTCTGCTCTATAGATAATGCTAGCCTTGAACCCACAGAGATCATTTTGCTGTTTCCTCTGAGAGCTGGGACTAAAGGTGTGCTACCATGTCCAGCTCAATGCTAGCAGTCTTGATGACTTAAGTCTTACCTATAGTGTTTTGGTTTGTCTCCTCTCTACATGCATAATATTTTCCGTGCAGATGTTTTAAGGAGTCTGGTATTTCTAAGTTGGCTGTAGATGTTGGATGTCTTTCTACCTGTTTTTTTTTTTCCTCCTCCTCTGTTACTGAGAAAACTACTTTATGTAGGCTCTGAGACATGAGCATGTAGATTATGGGTAAATATAGTTTAATGTTGGTTTAATATGAGATTATATTTGTCTTTTTATAGGTGGTGGTGGTTTTTCTCCTCTTCCTTCTTTCTTTCCCCCCTTCTTCTTTTCTTCTTTCTCCTCCTTTCTCTTTTCTTCTCTTCCCTCCCTGACCATCCCACCCCTATGTTTGTATCAGGAATGGGGGAGAACAGTGATGGAGATCAAACCTAGGTCCTTATGCATAGTAAGAACTTCTGTACTACGTCTTAGCCCCTTATGATTAAAATAATTGAATGTGAATACTATAGAAAATAATAAAGTACATTACACTGGATATGGTGATACATGCCTAAAATCGTAGCACTTGGGAGATAGAGGAGCAGCATGATCAGGAATTGACTAGCACACTCAGCTACTTAATGAGTTTGAGTCCAGCCTGTGTTACATTAAACCCTGCTGCCACCACCACCCCTCCACCCGAAGACAAGAAACTCTCCAAAGTATGAGAACAGTTACTCCTCTTCTATGAATTTGAAGCTATTGGTGCTTTTATATTCTTAGTCCTTTATTATTATTATTTTAAAAAGATTCTGTGTGTATGAGTGATTATAAATGTATTTGGGTATCAATGTGCATGCCTGCGTATGTGCAGAGGCCAGAGGTTTGCGTCTTCTTCATTGTTTTCACTTTTATTCTTTGAGATAGGGTATCCTCAGGAGCTCACTGATTGGCTAGGCTAACTGACCAGTGAGCTCCAGAGAGTCTCATGTCTCCTTCACCCTGATCCCTACTAGGGGTTACAGAAAAGTGCCACTATACCCAGCTTTTGCATGGGTCCTGGGAATAAACCAGGTTCTCATGATTACGTGGTGAGCACTGTACTTACTCAACACTCCCTCTGGCCTCTGGTCATCATCATCATTTTTTTTTTTAAATTTCCTTTAAAAATTTTAGAAGCAGGGAGCTGGAGAGATGGCTCAGAGGTTAAGAGCATTGCCCGCTCTTCCGGAGGTCCTGAGTTCAATTCCCAGCAACCATATGGTGGCTCACAACCATCTGTAATGGGTCTGGTGCCCTCTTCTGGCCTGCAGACGTATATACACACAATACAGAGTATTGTATACATAATAAATAAATAAATATTTTAAAAAATTAGAAGCAACATAAACGATTTTATTTTTAATATATAGGAGGCTCTAGATATTCATGCAGTTGATGGGACCACAGAAGAAACTTCTAATCTTCCGACTACAGCCACAAATGACCCAGGTATTATATAAATATAAAAACAGTATAAATTCAGATATATTTACTGTTGGGGCTGTAGTAGTAAAGTGTGAAACATTTATTCTCTATGATATGTACATTGTTATTTTATCACTGTTTTGTCAATAGATTGCAGAACAAGAATTTCCCAGTTGGAAAAGGAATTAATAGAAGATTTGAAGTCTTTGAGGCATAAGCAGGTGATACATCCTGCTCTTCAAGAAGGTACTAGTTTCTAAGTGTGGACAAGCCAATTTGTCTTTTGTTCATTATCTCCTTTCTCTTTTTTCTTCCTACCCCTTTTTGCTTATTTCTTCATTCTCTCTTTCCCTCCTATCCATTTCATTTCAGTGCCTCTTAACTAGCAATTTTTTATTTTCTCTGCTTCTAAAGTTTTTTTCAACTTAAAAGCACATGTAGTTCCTTATTCTAGTAATATATATGTATATAGCATGTACTATAAGATGTGTGTGTATATATAAAATGTATCTCAGGAAGCAGTATTTTCTCTTCAAAATGGGAGCATTTTGCATCTTTAAAACTGGTTGCATTTGTGAGGTCTTTTTGCTTTGGGGTTGAGAGTCATGTTTTTATTTCTTAAATAACATATTAAGGACACACACACACACACACACTTTTATTGGGGCTGAAGAGATGGCTCGGTGTGCTTGCTATGAAGTATGAAGATCTTACTTTGATCCCCAGCACACACATAAGAAAGCCAAGTATGTCGATACATGCCTGCAGTCTTGGTGCTTGGAAAAAAAGAGACAAAAAAGATCTCTGATTTGTGCTGTCTGATCTATTTAGTCAAATTGGTGTGTTCCCGGTTCAGTGAGAGAACTTGTCAGAAAAAATAAAGTAAGGGGTGCTTGTGAAACTGGTATCTGTCTGTGACCTCCACATGCATAGGTGCTGGTGTTACAGCATGTCCATGTGCATGCTTCAACACATAAATACAAGAGTATTTTTGTCATTGTGTGCCTGTAAGTATATAACATTTGGAGGAGTATTGGGAACTTAATTAAAAAATTTAGATGGCTCAGTAGTGTAAGGTACTTGTTGCCAAATCTGGTGATTAGATTTCAATCTCTGGAATCCCTGTAGTAGAAAGAGAGATACGATTCCTGTCCAAGTTATCCTGATTTCCTCATGTCAACTTCCTAGACCCTTTGTGAGTTTTTGATTGGAAACTCAGCCTGTTACTTCTGTTTCATATTATATTACTTTATTTACAGGGTTATATTATAGTCTATGCTGGCCTCTATCTTATCTTCTTCACCTCTCTAGTACTTACATGCCTACTTAATATAGTTTTTGTTTGTTTTTAGTAGTAACCTATTCATTACAACGTCACTCTATATAACCTTTAAACTCCTTTTGGCCTTGTTTTTTTAAAAATTCTGGTGAAATATTTTTTCAAAATATTGTCTCTTTATAAGTAAGTCTCATTTTAGGTTCATTGATAAAAACTGGAGAGTTAGTGCTCATAATCAGGCCAGAAACTCTATCTGTGGCAAGGTTTTATTAGAACTCAAGAAGGCTTCTGAACCTCAGGGCCTAAAAAATAAAAGATTTGGATTTTGCTTTATTTATTTATGCTTCTTAGAGAATTGCTACAAATTTGACAACCTAAAATGGAAAACATTTATATTTTACACAGAATACATTTATATTTTACATTTTCTGTGTATTTGTAGTCTGAACATGGCTTGTCCCTTTCTTAGGTTCTCAAAAGAGTATAATCAAGATGTTGATGAAGCAATTGGCAAGGCATGTTTTTCTCTTCATTATTTGCTGGAGAGGATTCTGCTCCATTTTCCTTTAGTTTATTTCTCTGTCTCTCTCTTTCTCTTTCTATTTTTTTCAAGATTGGGCTTCTCTGTGTAACAGCCCTGGCTGTCCTGGAACTCACTTTGTAGACCAGGCTGACTTCTAACTCACAGACATCTGCCTGCTTCTGCCTCCCATGTGTTGGGATGAAAAGCATGCACCACCACCAATAACCACCCCCCCCCATCTTATTGACAGAATTTATTTTCTTGCAGCCTTAGCAACACTTCTAGGTTATCACATGTACATAACTTTGTAGGTTCCCATGCCCTGTACCACATTCCATTGGATGTAAGCAAATCATAGATTTTTTTCCTTATCCAAGGGTAGGTAATATGTAATACTGTAAGGTAAGGATTTAAGTGGGGCTGTTACTGCTTACTTAATCATTTTGCTTTTTACCGTTTGCTTTGTTAACTCTGAGCCAAAAAAAAATATTTTCTTCCCCAAAGACAGAAGGGAGATAATATGAGGTGTGATCTTTTTTTCTTGTAGTGGGCTTAAAACTGAATTCAGTGGATCCAACAATGAGCATTGATCTTAAATACTTGGGAGTACAACTGCCTTTGGCTCCAGCTACCAGCTTTCCCTTTTGGAACCTTACAGGAACCAACCCTGCTTCTCCTGGTGAGTGTGTAGTAGCATTTTTATAATTGAATAATATTTTTCTTCTTTAATGCTTAGAGTATTTGTAGTATAAATTTTAAAACATTACTTTTATTCTCTAACTTAGGATATTTAGATATCCATTTAGGATATTTTAGAGAGTAAATCTTTTGTTTCTTGGCATTGAATTAATACATAGAATGTATCATAGTAGAGAAACAGTAATTTGACATATTTGGCTGACTAGAACTCTGGTCATTTCTTTTGCTTTTTCTTTTATAGATGCTGGGTTTCCTTTTGTTTCTAGGACAGGGAAGACCAATGACTTCACCAAGATCAAGGGATGGAGAGGAAAATTTCATAGTGCTTCTGCATCTAGGAATGAAGGTAATTAGATTTTTAGTTTTTGTGTTTTGTATTTTCTAGTACTAGAGATTAAACATAGGATTCTAACAGCTTCTCAAGCATTTTCCTACTCAGCTACTCATTGTAGTCCAGTCACTTGGGAGTTAAGGAATTGCAAAAGGTCTGGCCTAGTGTCAGATCAAAGACATCCAGGGCTACATAGTGAAACAAAACCAAACAAATGAAAACTTAAAGATTATGCTCTTTTTTTTTTTTCCCCTTTTCTTTCTTCTTTTTCTTTTTCTTGAGACTGGATTTCTCTATAGCTTTGGATCCTGTCCTGGAACTAGCTCTGTAGACCAGGCTGGCCTTGAACTCACAGAGATCCACCTGCCTCTGTGACCCAAGTGCTGGGATTAAAGGTATATGCCACCAATGCCCAGCTTGGGGTGTGTGTTTATTTATTTATTTTTGTGGAACTCAGCTCTCTTAAATAACTCTGGCATTCTGTTGAAGTCTTCTTTGATTTCCTTTTTTTCCCCCTTGCTGTTATGTTTTTATTCATCACTGGTTTATAGTTAGGTGAAAAGAGACACTATCTCATTTGTCTTGGTTTTCTATTTTTCCTTCTTTCTGAGTGGAAATAGTTTAGAGAAGTCTCAATAGCATCTATCTCAGTATTCCCGACCTTGTAGAATGTTTTTTTTCCTGGAGATCTGAAACTCTCCTAGGTTTAAATGTCTTGTATCTCCTTATTTCTAGGTGGAAATGCAGAGGCCTCACTGAAAAACCGTTCTGCTTTCTGTAGTGATAAGCTGGATGAGTACTTGGAAAATGAAGGCAAGCTGATGGAAACAAGCATGGGTTTCTCTTCCAATGCGCCCACGTCTCCAGTAGTCTATCAACTACCTACCAAGAGTAC
Organism: Arvicola amphibius; assembly: GCF_903992535.2. Classification (NCBI taxonomy): domain Eukaryota; kingdom Metazoa; phylum Chordata; class Mammalia; order Rodentia; family Cricetidae; genus Arvicola; species Arvicola amphibius. Next base: position 55,739,973 of record NC_052051.1, on the reverse strand, counting down.
CAGCTATGTTCGAACTCTTGATAGTGTACTAAAGAAGCAATCTACTAGTTCTCCTTCTACCTCTTATTCTGTGAAGCCCCATTCCGTAACCACTGCCTCTCGAAAAACAAAATCTCAAAGCAAACAGACAGCTCTCAGTGGTCGAACTAAATCATCTTATAAGTCAATTTTACCATACCCTGTTTCACCAAAGCAGAAAAACTCTCACGTGATCCCAGGAGATAAAATTACCAAGAATTCCTTAAATACAACCTCAGATAATCAGGTGACTAACTTCGTTGTGCCAGCTGTAGATGAAAGTTCGTTTCCAAAGCAGATTAGTTTGCGGCAGGCACAGCAACAGCAGCTGCAACAGCAGGGAACACGTCCTCCAGGCTTGTCGAAATCTCAAGTAAAGCTTATGGACCTGGAAGACTGTGCGCTCTGGGAAGGAAAACCAAGGACCTATATTACTGAAGAGCGAGCAGATGTCTCCTTGACTACTCTTCTTACTGCTCAAGTAAGTATTTGCTGTTTTCTGTAAACATTGGTGCTTAGCTAGAAATTAGACATTGATGCTTTTGACAAATGGTTAAGTTGGGTGTTAGCATTTTAATTACCTAGATGACATCTGCCCATCTCTTGGCTTCGCATGTGCTTTTAGTCCCTGTACTCAGGAGACACGGAACTCTGAATTTGACGCCAGCTTGGTTTACATAGTGAGCTCCAGGCCAAAGCTACATAGTAAGACCCTGTCTCAAACAAAAGAAGGTGGAAAGTCATAAAGGTGCCTGATATTGACCTCTGGCCGCCACATGTGTATGCATGGGGTAGCATACACACAGTTACACATTTATATACTGTACACGTACCGCAAATAAATACAAAAAAATAAAATAAATTTCTGGGGCTAGCAAGCTGGCTTAGTAGTTAAAAGTGCTTTCTACACAAGCGTGGCGACTGGAGTTCAATCCCCAGAAACAATGTAAAGGTGGGTAAAGAGAACCAACCACACAGCCTTGTTTTCTGAGTTCCATATATGTGCTTTGGCATGTGCATCCTCACACATCATGCACAAACAATAAGTAAAAATAAAATAAAATTCCGTACTGAATTCTAGAACTGAAGATCATGAGGCATCGGCAGTAAATGCTTTCTGTAATTTGTATATGTGCATGTATGCATGTATATTTCTATGTATACATGCATGTGTACATGCATATGTGTTTGTAGGTAAAAGTCAATGACAGATCTTGTTTAGACCCTCTCCCCTTTATTTATGGAGGCAGGATTTCTTGTTAAAATTGGAGCTAGTAAGCCAGCAGCTGGCTCCAGAGATCACCATTTCTGTCCCCCAAGTACCGGATTATAGGTGGCTGCTTTGAATGGGAGCACTTTATCCACTGAATCAACTCTCTAGTCTGTGTCCTGTATTTACTAGTCATTCACAAAAGATTCATTTATGATTTTCTTCACTTTTTATTGGTTATTTAGGGCATTTTGTACAACATAGTACATCGTAATTATTGTAGATTTTACAGAACATATATGCTGTTGGAGTGTTATTCACTCTGCTGTTGCAGTCTAGGCAATATGAGCCTGCTTGTGCTCCAGGAAAACTGTATGAAACATTAAGTTTGACCTATTCACCTTAGATTTGTCAGTTCTGCAGAAGAACATTATGTGTGGTTTCTAGTGAGTAAATAAATAATCTATATTTGATATTTTTGCTCTTAATGAGAAATTTCTTTCGCTGATATGTGCTAATCCATTAGAGTGGGAGCTTGTTTACTCAGAGCCCTAATTATATTTGTAGTCTGACCTTTGCGTCTGTGTTAGTCTTGTATTAGTACTCATAATCAGAAGGTAGATGAATATGTGACTCTAAAGTTGTTGGTGGTATTGGGATGATTTTGTAAAATTTTTACTTTCTCACTCAACTTTAGGCATCTCTCAAAACTAAACCTATCCACACAATCATAAGGAAACGAGCCCCACCATGCAACAATGACTTTTGTCGCCTGGGTTGTGTATGTTCCAGTTTAGCTTTGGAGAAGCGCCAACCTGCTCACTGCCGTCGACCAGACTGTATGTTTGGCTGCACTTGTTTGAAAAGAAAAGTTGTATTGGTTAAAGGGGGATCCAAAACAAAGCATTTCCATAAGAAGGCTGCTCATCGAGATCCATTATTTTATGATACACTGGGAGAGGAAGCAAAAGAAGGAGGGGGAGTCAGAGAAGATGAGGAACAATTGAAGGAGAAAAAGAAGAGAAAGAAGCTGGAATACAGTGAGTTGGTTTTTATCTTTTTTCTTTCTTTTTTTTTTTTTTTTTCCAAGGCAAGGTTTCTTTGTGTAGCCTGGCTATCCTGGAACTTACTCTGTAGACGAGGCTCAAACTCAGAGATCTGCCTTTCTCTGCCTCCGAAATAATGGGATCAAAGGTGTGTGCCACCACCACCCTATAGTGAGTATTAGTTAATTTAAAACTGTTTCATTTTTTGTAAAACTATACTTTTTGTATGTGTTTGTACCTGTTTCTGTGAATGTATGTAGAGGGGCCAGAGGTTGAAGTCATTTGTTTTCCTCAGTTGCCTTCCACTTGATTAAAATAAGTTTTAAAATTACACTAAATATTGTGTGTGTGCACGCGCGCGCGCGCGGGTATGCATTCCTAAGCATGGCAGCCAGAGGACAACTTGAAGAGTCTGGTTTTCCCCTTTACTACGTGGGTCCTGGGGATCAAACTTGGGTTGTGACTTTTGATAACAAATTCCTAATGTGCTGAGCCATCTCACTGGCCTGCCCTCCCTTCCTTTCCCTCCCTCTCCCTCCCTTCCTTTCCCTCCCTCCCCCCCCTCCCTCCCTCCCTCCCTCCCTCCCTCCCTCCCTCCCTCCCTTCCTCCCTCCCTCCCTTTTTGTAAAATTTAGACAAGGTTTCTATGTGTAACAGTCCTGGCTGACCAGGCTGGCTTTGAACTTAAAAGAGATCCACCTACCTCTGCCTCCCCAAGTGCTGGGATTAAAGATGTGTACCCCCCACTGCCCACTTGTCCTCCATTCATTGATGTGACTAGACTGGGTGGCCAACAAATTCCCATGGGTCTTGTTTCTACTTTCCCAGTTCTGGTACTGCCACATCTGGTTTTTAATGTTAGTGCTGGATGGAGATCTGTGCTTTGGGTCCTCGTGTCTATGTATGAAACACTTAAATAACTTAAGCCTTCTCTTCAGCCTGTGTATGTGTGTGTGTGTGTGTGCGCACACTCACGCACTCTCTTTCTTAGCACTTATGCTTGCTTAATAAGCACTCTACAATTGAACTAAATCCTCAGTCTCTTCTAAAAAAATTTATTTATTTTTAACACATATGTGTGTGCCTGAATGTATGTACCACCTGCATGTAGGAGATCTCAAAGATCAGAAGAGTCATCCTCTTCACTGGAGTTACAAATGGTTGAACCACCATGAGGGTGCTGGGAACTGAACCGAGGTTTGGTTTATTTATGCAGGCAGGATCTCTTGTTGAAACAAGCTAGTTTAGTGAGGCATCTAGTCCCAGGGATTCCTCCATCTCAGCCTTTCAAGTACTAGGATTCCAGGTGGCTGGCTGCCTTGCCTTCCCGACTTTTATGTAGGTTCTGAGGATCCAGACTCTGGTCTTAAATGCTTGAATGGCAGCACTTGATCCACTGAGTCATCTCCCTAGCCTTCCTTTATGTGCTTACTAGAAATTTCTTCAAACTTGCTGGCTCATACTTGTAATCTCAGCATTAAGGAGGATAGCTGAATTCAAGGCTAGCCTAGCCTATAGAAATACTCTGTCTCAGTTGCTTCCCCAACCAAAGACGGGCGTAAAGAGTCATCTAATATAAAGTAGACTTGACCCAAGAAGGTAGAAAAACTTCATTGGATATTAGCTACATTGCTAGACTAGAAAACAATGTCTTTAAAGTAGAGAAAATTACAAGTTACAGATAAGAAAGTTAAAAGGCACTAGATTTACTTTTTATAGGCCAATCATGTTTGATACCCTGGGTGATATGTTTATGATTAGATGATGTATGTGAAAACCAAGAATTCCAGGAAGGCAAAATTCTTAATACAAGGAAATAGAGTAACTGTAAATGCTTTGGTAAAAATTTGAGCAATTAGTAAAAGTAATGAGTCTCCATCTGAACAATCGAAATAAAGTTAGTGATGCACAATTAAATTTCTTCTCTAAAAGGTGGTTTGTATATATTCTATAAGGATTAATCACTTAAGCATGATTTTGGAAATGAGTTGATAGGTTCTGTGGTTTTTAGAGTAGAGAGACTTATACACAAAGCAGCGATGACTCAGACTTGATATAGAACAGGAATCAGTAACATAAACCCAATGGTTGTTAGAGCTGACAAGGCAGAAGTGGAAGAAGGGTAAGGTACCCACCTCCTTCCATTCCAGTGATCACTTAGCTTCCACTAAATCATGACAATAACCGCTAAAATTACAAATGGTTAACATTAGTTATTGGAGCTGAGTTCAAGGTCAACCTGGTGTACAATGTAAGTCCCAGGATAGCTAGGGCTATAGAGAGAAACTGTTCCAAAAAGTAAAACAAAAAATTAGTTCTTGGTAGGGACAGTGGATCTCTGATGGAAGACATGTTTTTCCTTTGCATGTTTCTTTACAGGATTTTAATTTTTGCAAGTTTATATTGTACAACTAGGATATAAATTAAAACTTTATATTCTCATGGCATGAAATTTAGACCTTTATGAGGCTTTATTTTTTTGTAATTATGATGACTAAAAGGATTTATATTGTTTAAAATCCATTAATCTATTGGTGTGAAGGAGAAAAACATTTCAGACACCTTGTAAGGATACCATATACATTTTGCAGTCTTATGCTGAGGAAGCTTTATTCTCTATTTTGCAAATGACTTGATTGGTGTTTAGTCTCAGTTTAACTTATCCAAGATTATATAGTTTTTCTAACTTGTACAACTCCGTGTTTTTTCTAGTATGATTTCTAAAGTATGGTTTCCTCAGGTTTTTTGTTTGATTGTTTTTTAAGACAGGATTTCTCTGTGTAGGTCCTGACTGTCCTGGAACTCGCTCTGTAGATCAGGCTGGGCTTCTCTGCTGAAATTAGAGGTGTATGCCACCACCACCTGGCGGTTTCTTGAACTTTTAATTTTACCTGCTAATACTCCCTTTTGACTTCCACTCTGTCACCTGTTTAGCCTTTGATTTGTCAAAAAAGTATGGCTAGTTGTATAAAGACAGTGTGACTATTTGCTGTGAGAAATATCAAACATAATAGGATTAAACCTGGCATTCTATTTTTTCTGATTTATTTTTGTTTTATATGCATTTGCATTTTTATCTCTGTGAAGGTGTTAAATCTTCTGGAGCTGGAGTTACGGACAGTTGTGAGGAGCCATGTAGGTGTTGGGAATTGAATCAGGATTTTCTGGAAGAACAAATAGTGCTCTTAATCGCTGAGCCATCTCCCCAGCCCAAAAATTTGGCATTCCTGTTACCTAAGCCCTCTTAAAATGTTGTTGGCGATAGAAGAAATAACTAACAATCTGTTGTGAAGATTAAAATAATTGGTTCTTATATATAACCTTTCTGATTAGGGAAAAAGTATTAGGAACACAGGTAACTAACCTATAGACTCCAAAAGAATGGCAACAGATTAATGTTATGAACAATTCTGTGCCAATAGGACAGTTCAGATGACAACAGACAAATTCTTTGGGAGATGTGAAACTCATAGAAGTAGAGGAACTGCTGGGAATGGTTGTGTATGCCAGTAATTCTGGCACTCAGTAGGCTGATGTTGAATATTTAGAGTTCAATGCCAGTATGGATTACATAGTGAGACCCTGTTGCAGAAAAATATTTCATTGTGCTAAAGAATTATACTGATAGTAAAAACATCTGTGATAATCACTAGCTTCACATGACTTTACTCTTTTGTTTTTGTTTTTGGAGAGAGAGTTTCTTTGTGGTTTTGGAGCCTGTCCTAGACCAGGCTGGCCTCGAACTCACAAAGATCCACCTGCCTCTGCCTCCCCAGTGCAGGGATTAAAGGCATGCACCACTACTGCCTGGCAATGACTTCACTCTTAAATTCTGTAACATACATAGGGAATAAATAATATTAATGTATAAAACTATCCCATAAAATGGTCTCATTTTAGGAGGCTATACTCACGTTTACACAGTGACCTTATAAGAAAACTGTACACTAATATTTCTGATGAGTATAGATTTTAAAATTCCAAACACAATTTGACTAAGTAGAGTACAAGAATGCATCCCAGGAACCTGATCTTAGTTTAATATTTGAAAATCAAATCAACAGTCAGGCATGGCAGTACATATCATTAGCCCTGGCTTTTAGGAAGCACAGGCAAGTAGATCTCTATGAGTTTGAGGCCAGCCAGACCTACATAGGTCATATATATATGCATGCATGCCCAGGTTACGTAGATTCTGTTTCAAGCAAAAAAAAAAAAAAAAAAAAAAAACAAGAAGAAATGAAAGAAAATGAATTTAACAGTTTTCTATGACCAGAATAGATCTTTTAAGAAGCCATATAATCTTCTCAATGACTATTTTTTAAAGAATTAGCTAATCCAGCCTGGCGTGGTGGCCCAGCACTTTGGAGGCGTGGGTATGTGGATCTCTATGAATTTGAGGCTAGTCTGATCTACCTAGTGAGTTCCAGGATATCCAGAAATACATAGTGATGCCCTGTCTTGAAAATGCAAAAAACAAACAAACAAAAAAACAAAGCAACCAATTGCCAAAAATCTGTCTGATAATGAGCTCTGTGAAACACTTTACAATGTGTTAATCATGAAGGACTGAGCTAGTGCTCCTCTTCCCCCAAAGACAGAATGAGGAAGAATGTGTGTGCTTTCAGTCACTTTCAAACAGCATTGCATTGACTCAAGTGCATTGCCATGGCCTCATTTGGGAGTCTGGTGTAAAGAGTATTACTCAAGTCCAGGATTTGGACCAACCTGGGTAACAGCCAGACTACATCTCAAAAACGAACCAATCCCAGAAAAACTACACACTGACAGTCCTATCTAGTGTATTAAGGTATGAAAAATAAAGGTATCCGGATTGGAAAGGAAGAATTAAATTGAACATTTTCCATAGAAAAATCCTAAGCTGCTAGAAGTATGAATTAATTTAGTGAGACCACAGCATACATCATTAGTATGTCATGTATAAGCAAGAGACAGTTGGAAGTTGAGATAAAAATTACCATTTAAAATAACATCCAAAGGTTGATATGATTATTTAGGCAGTAAAGGCACTTGCTCCCCCAAGCTTGATGACCCGAGTTTGATCCCTGGAATTCACATAATAGAAAGAGAGAATGTACTTACAAAAGAATGTACTTTGACTTCTGCATGTGCTCTCTTTCACACAGGTGTATCCCCACGTCCAGTTTTAAAATAACAGCTAAAGAGATGAGACATGATACATTTAACAAAAGATGCCTAAGATATATGTATGTATATGTATGTATTCACACACACTTTGTTTTATTCTTAGCTTTTCTCTTGCTTGGAGCTGAATAAAATAATGTATATGAAGACAATTAGAGGTCCTCAGGGAACATGTTTGTTATAAGTTACTGTCCTATGTGAGGGAAGCACATAAAAATCATGTACTCCTCTTCTATTAAGCCGTATGTGAAGCAGAACCTGAACAGCCTGTTCGACATTACCCACTGTGGGTGAAAGTAGAAGGGGAAGTAGATCCAGAGCCTGTTTATATCCCAACACCTTCTGTCATCGAGCCTGTGAAACCATTGGTGTCACCTCAGCCGGACATAACTTCTACTACCACGAAGGGCAAGCTTCCCACTGGAATTAAACCAGCACGAGCATATACTCCCAGACCCAATCCTGTGGTAAGGCTGGAGTTGTGGTTTGTTTCTTATTGTAAGTTTCACAAGCCATTTGTAAAGGTGATAGATTTCAAGCTGAGTTTTTGTTCATATTTAGTCAAGATTGAGGTAATATGTCTGTAGGGCTCTTCTCAATTTATTTGTTGTGATAAAAGTGGAAGTGGCTAGTAATAATTGAAGATAGCCAAGTTTTCAAGTTCATAGATTTTTTTTTTTTTGGTTTTTCGAGACAGGGTTTCTCTGTAGCTTTGGAGCCTGTCCTGGAACTAGCTCTTGTAGACCAGGCTGGTCTCGAACTCACAGAGATCCGCCTGCCTCTGCCTCCCGAGTGCTGGGATTAAAGGCGTGCGCCACCGCCGCCCGGCTAAGTTCATAGATAATTTTTTATTTTTATTTTTGTATATGTGTATTTGCCATGTATATGTGTGTATATACCATATATGTATGTGTGCTCTTAGAACCCAGATGTCGGTTCTTGTGCAACTGGAGTTAGAGGCTGTAGGGAGAGAGGGACAGGTGGATTTCTTGAGTTTGAAAGACCTGGCTTGGGCCATAGAAAGAGTTCCAGCATAACAAGGGCTGCATAGAGGGACCCTGTATTGAAAAAGAAAGAAAGAAAGAAACAAACAAACCCAAAAATCAACTTCTGTAATGGAAACAAAGATTAAACTCTTCTTTTGGATTCTAGGATAAGTTTCTTTCCCCATCATTATAATGGTGTGTTTTGTTATTTGAAACTTACAGATACGAGAAGAGGACAAAGACCCAGTCTATTTGTACTTTGAAAGTATGATGACTTGTGCCCGAGTTCGAACATATGAACGAAAGAAAGAGAAACAGAGACAACCATCTCCTCCCCTGTCCCCATCTTTATTATTTCAGCAGCAGAGCTCATGTTATTCTAGTCCTGAGAGTCATATTACAAAGGTGAATTGCTTGTTTCATAATAACCTTTAAATTTCCATTTTCCAGTTGCTATTAGAATTTTTATTGTGATCATCATAATCTTTGTGTTTGTCTGTGAAGTGTAAATAAGCCTATGTCTCTTGTCTGTTTAATCTCTTAGTGTCTTTAGCAATTAAAATAAACACGATTTTAAATCAAAATACTTACCTATTAGTGTGATTTAGTTTTCACATCGATGAGTTTTCTAAGTGAAGCTTGTTCTTTCCTTAGAGTATATGAAAATGTATAATGTAAATTATTTAATTGACTCAGTCATTTTATTTCTCTTTCCTCCCTCCCTCCCTCCCTCCCTCCCTCCCTCCCTCCCTCCCTCCCTCCCTCCCTTCCTTCCCTCTCTTTTCTCTCTTTTCTTTCTGCCCAGGATTATATAATATGATAGTAATGTAACTGGGCAGATGTAAAGTCGTAGATTTTTCTACTGATTTATGTCTTCTCTGTAGATAATAAATACATTTTTATTTAAAGTATTTCTGTACTATTTTTTTCTTTAGGAACCTGATTCTGAACAGACCTTAAAGCAACTCATTTGTGACTTGGAGGATGATCCTGATAAATCACAAGGTCAGAATAAAAACTATATATTAACAATTGATACTAATTATTATGTAATTCTGAATTATTTAATGGCAGAAATTCTTAAACCAGCAGTCCAGAATATGTCACTGTGCTTTTACTAACCTCTGCTAAAATAGAGATAACAAGCAGAAATCTTTCCCCATTGTTCATCTCTAAAAGGTCTGCTTGTGTTGATTAGATATTTTATTTCAGCAGATCTGTAAGAATGTCGGTGAAAAATTTATCCTCTTTTCAAACCTCAAGGCTATAGGCATTATTCGCTATTAAAATTTGCCTTAGGTCTTCCAACTACCACTGGGGATATGTAAAAGGGAGAATGAAAGAACAACTGTCTCTGATGATCTAGAAATCTCTACTGCTAGAATTTCTTTGAAGAGATTGTATAAACAAATAGGGAGTTTAACTGTTTGATTTTGGTTATGCAACACCTGTGCAGCAGCACTCTTCCTATAATGACATAGTATCATTAAATAAAATACTTTCATTCAACATTTAAGAATATAGAGGAAACTGCTTGGGTATAGGAAACCTGCTTGAGACTATGTGCTCTCTGGGGATGATAGAGCTGGAGCCTGTATTCTTGACATAATTCTAGCACACTGATTGAGAAGTTCTACTGTAGAAATCTGATGCTTATGAAATCTATATCTTGTCAACATGTCACCATGGTTAGGGATGCATTGGGAAGCTGAGTCATCGTTATACAGTGTAGACATGAGGAAACCATATATCTAGAGACATTGCGGCATTTGTAGTAGAAACTAGTGGTAGAATGTTCCTTAAGGCTTTTTAAAAACTGCACTTGTTTATTTTATGTGTGTGAGAGGGTCATGCTTGCCATGACACAAGTCAGAGGACAACTTGCAGGAGTAGGTTCTTTCCTCCCAGTTCCCCAGGGATTGAACTCAGGTCACCAGGCTTAGCCACAGTGCCATCTCACCAGCCTCTTAGTTTTATTTTAGAAACAAAAACACTACATTTTACTATTAATGTTGATTCCTGCCTTCACATATTTCAAAGCAGGCTTACCAAGTATCTGTTTTTGGCCTATCTGGATATCAGTATAATAACCTCTATCAAGTCAACTTTACCTTTGTTATAGGTCACACTTTGCAAAGTAAAACTTTTATATTTTTGGCCTTCTAGAGCAGGGCCAAGGAAATTTACTTTTTATGAGTGAATGTAGTCTCTGGGATAGAAAAGACAACTGTCTATCTAGTTTTGTGAGATTTTTTTTACTCCTTAAAAACTCCAGAATGTCAAGTTTACATACTAGTTTACCCCTGAAAGTATTAGTAAATAGGACAGTGGGAAACTTGAATTTCTTTCAAAGTTTATTAGTATGTCTTTAGTCCCAGCACTTGGGAGACAGAGGCAGGTAGGTCTTTCTTGAGTTTGAGGCCAGTCTGGTTTATAGAGTGAATTCTAGGACAGCCAGGGCAGCTATACAAAAACCCTGCTTCTCCCCCCTCAATCAATCAATCAATATATTAAAGTTAAGTACAGAATGGCTGTGCTATAGAGGGTCTTTCTATTTATTTCTTAAATAGAAAAGAGCTGGAAATCCCCCTGCAATGAAGGAGAATCCTCTTCTACATCTTATGTACATCAGAGATCACCTGGTGGTCCTACCAAACTGATAGAGATCATCTCAGACTGCAACTGGGAAGAAGATCGTAACAAGATCTTAAGTATCTTATCTCAGCACATCAATAGCAACATGCCACAGTCACTTAAGGTGGGCAGCTTCATCATTGAGTTGGCTTCTCAGCGGAAATGTCGGGGCGAGAAGAGCCCTCCTGTTTATTCTTCTCGTGTGAAAATCTCTATGCCATCAAGTCAAGACCAAGATGATATGGCTGAGAAATCTGGATCAGAGACTCCTGATGGTCCATTGTCCCCTGGGAAAATGGATGATATCTCTTCTGTGCAGACAGATGCCCTGGATTCAGTGAGGGAGAGATTACATGGAGGCAAAGGTCTGCCTTTTTATGCAGGGCTTTCTCCTTCAGGGAAGCTTGTGGCCTATAAACGTAAACACAGTTCAACTACATCTGGGCTTATCCAGGTGAGAATTATCTTTAGTCTGGGTATAGTACCTTTTTATACTTAGGTAATATCTTGTGTGTGTGTGTGTGTATGTATGTATATGTATATATATCCAAAGCCCTTTATTAACTTTAGATCATATTCAAATTTTCTGGGAACTGGATAATAAAACATTATTCTTTAATGTGTTAGATAAGGTGAACTGCTGTTACATAAACAGAAATATGGACCCTCACATTATTGTATGGTTATCTTTTTATTTCATTCTAGAAAGTTTGTTTTCATAAGCTTTACTACTTGATAACTAAGCATAATAGGTATTTAGTTTGGGTCTTAGAATATCTTTTGGCATAAAATTTCCAAAACAAAGCTGGGCGGTGGTGGCGCACGCCTTTAATCCCAGCACTCGGGAGGCAGAGGCAGGCGGATCTCTGAGTTCGAGGCCAGCCTGGTCTACAAGAGCTAGTTCCAGGACAGGCTCTAGAAACTACAGGGAAACCCTGTCTCGAAAAACCAAAAAAAAAAAAATTTCCAAAACAAATATATAGACTACTAGTAATAGTAGAGATAAGAAGTTGACTTTTAGATAGTATAAACCAGGCTAGTGGCACTCAGGAGGCAGAGGCGGGTGGGTCTCTGTTAGTTTGAGGCCAGCCTGGCTTACAGAGTGCGTTCCAGGACAGCCAGGGCTACAACAGAGAAACCCTGCCTTGAAAAATCAAAACAGACAAACAAACAAACAACAACAAAAAAGCAAACCACAAAAGGTAGCATAAATTTGTAGTTAACAGGGAGGGGAGCTATTTTCGTTGTTTTACAATAGTATTGATTGAACCTACGCAGGTACTCTACTACCAAGTTACATTAGTATCATTGGAAAAATTTAATTTAGTAAGCTGTTATTCACACATACAGTTTTTTTTTTTTTTTAAATGAGCTGTAGTTTCTCCCCTTTTTATTTGGAATTTTTTGTGTAGAACTATTGAAGGATAAAAAAAATACCTTCTTACTGTTTGTAAATTAGGAAGTTAGTTGGCTTGCAGAAAATTCTTTGGAGGGAGAAGTTCTGAATTAAATGTGAGCCATACACTGGGCATGGTAACACACACCTCTAATCCCAGCACTCAGGTGGCAGAGGCAGTCGGATCTCTGAGTTCAAGGCCAGCCAGGGCTACACAGAGAAACCGTCTCACAAAAAAAAAAAAAAAAAAAAAAAAAAGAAAGTTACTCTATAACTGGATGATGAGTCAGTTTCTATTACAAGTTGAGCATTCTTAATCCTCATACCTGAAATTTGAAATTATCCAAACTTTAACTCTTTTTGGTCATCAGCAAATAGAAAATTCCACAACTGACCTCATGTGATGGGTTATAGTCAGAATGCAAGTACACTTCTATTATTGTAAAACTATCTATGGCCCTTATGTATGTGTGAGATTTTCTGTATAGCTAAAAGCTGGTATGGTTTACTTTTAGATGGAAAAAAAAAATCTCCCTTCTTGATATCAAATTTGAGGGATTGGGATTGCTGATCTTGCTGAGAATAATCGCAATTAAGTAGCAAAGAGTAATTTTGTTTTATGTAGTGGGTTGCTATAGTTTCTTTACTATTTCTCTATTAATTTGAAGAGTAGATGACTTACTCCATTTACTTTTAAACGATGATGGAGACAGAAAAGGTTATGTTTTCTAGATGTTAGCTAGTAATATGACCTAGAAAGCATAAGTAAGAAACATGAGAAGCTTCTGTATTCTCTCTAAATGCACACATGGATGTATGCATGCTCGCTCATATCTCTCTCTCTGCATGCTAGCTCCATCTCTCTCTGCATGCTTGCTCGCTCTCTCTCTCTCTCTCTCTCTCTCTCTCTCTCTCTCTCTCTCTCTCTCTCTCTCACACACACACACACACACACACAGTTTTTTTCTACATTGTTGCCTAAAATGGGCAGTCATCAACTCAGACATCACAAAAAATATATACTTCATTTGTTCTCTTTATTCTGACCATTTAATGACTACATCTAGAATTATGTTTATACCAACATTTTGTTTTGAGCGTGTTCTATTTACAGTATGAAGACAGTATCTCTAGAGTTACCCCTTTGAAAACCAAAAAAACTGGGGCTAGAAAATACAGTTTTGTAGTTATAAACATTAACTGTTCCTTTATAGGACCCTTCTTCAATTTCCAGCATTTAGATGGTGGCTCACAATGGTCTGTAACTCCAGTCCCAGGGGATCTGACATCCTCTTCTGACTTCTGTGACACCAGGCATGTACCTGGTACACAGGCAAATATTGATATAAATAACATGAAAACAAATAAAATCTTAAGGGAAAAACAACAACTAAATCTGGGGTGACTTAATAGCTTAGGTTATAGCATTGAGTGTCCTATAACTTCAAAAGTAGATTGTATTTTTTTTTAAGATGAAGGATACTTAAGACCCTTGTGTTGAGGGCTTATTATGCCTCTTTGGTCTTAGAGAGATTCTGTGGTTCACAATTACGCTTTTTGCTTATGACTCATTAATAACCACAATTGCTTATTAAAGTAAAACAGATGAATTGTTTGACAGTTATGTCTTTTACATACCTATAATGTAAAAGCTCATTTAGTTTCTAAGATTCTCTATTTCCAAACTATAAATGAAGCTGAGCCTAGTTCAAGTATCATATGCTAACTATCTAATTACTCGGATTATCCTGAATAGAAAAGCTTCACTTCTTTTCCTTTTTACATCTGAAACATAGACTTTAAAACACCTCATAAAAATGAAACCCCTGTCAAGGGAGAGGAGTTATTAGCAAGAGAATTTTATCTTTACAGAATTTCTCTTTGCCACTTGTTTCAGGTTAATGGTAAGAGTTACCCGCAGGCTAAGTTGCTATTGGGACAGATGGGGGCATTGCATCCAGCCAATAGGCTAGCTGCTTATATCACAGGCAGGTTGCGACCCTCAGTCCTGGACCTCTCAACCCTCAGTACTGTCATCTCCAAGGTAGCATCCAATGCCAAGGTGGCTGCATCCAGGAAACCACGCACCCTATTGCCTTCAGCATCCAATTCCAAAATGGCATCCTCTGGCCCAACAACAAATCGCTCTGGGAAGAATCCGAAGGCATTTGTTCCAGCAAAAAGGCCAATTGGTAAGTGGTTTGAAAAGGCCTGCAATTTAGTGTTGGCCAATGATTACAATATGAATATTTTAAAAGTAGGGAAATACAGAATTGGGCATTGTTATTAATGCCCTTTCTTAAATATTTTTAAAATAATTCTAATGGTTTATGTTATTTGATAACTTGAACTCTACTTTTAAAGTTAAAGACTTTGAGACTTTATATTAATATAGAAAAGACTTAGGATTTCGCTTTAAATATTTTCTTCTTCCTGTGAGGGTTGATGTTTTGTAATACCAACCATATGCATAGTCCTTGTACTTGAAAATCTAAGAAACTAGCAAGAGCTAGTGGAATGAGTTAGTATAGGCTAAAAATAAAAGGCTCTTATAAATCATAATTTTCAAAATAATGTAGTGTTCTTGTATATTCCTGTCTTGTGTATGAAATCTTTGCCTAACATTGTAGTGCTATGGTCTGTACTAAATTAATTGCCTTCTTGAAAGATTTGTTTTAGTTGAAAGCTCTGCAGCTGGTTTATGGAATTCCTCTTTTGTTGTTTCAGTTATCTTTAGGAATGTTAAGTAAAGTCTTTATTTTTATTCTTCTAACAGGACGTTGAACTATCTGGCTGAAGGCTGGAGGATGGGGAATTAATGCTTTAAAAAGAGCCCACTTTTGCCTCTCTAGTACAGCTTTAATTAGAATTTAAAACAATAATAAAAGATAGTACTACTCTTTTTTGAGAAATGTGTTTATATTCTAGAAATATGTAGTGTTTAACTATCATAAAAGGACAGCTGTAGAGGTGGAGCTGCTGAAGGAAGAAATGGTAGAAACAGTAAGGGTATGTGATGGGAATCTTGTCCTTTCCTTTTCATATGTTTTAGGTGATAAGGTTAGTGACTGCACTTTTTTAATTTGTGTATTTTGAGACTGGTTCTCTATGTAGCCCTTGCTGCCTGGAACTATTGTAAACCAGGCTGGCCTCAAAGTCACAGAGATCCACCTGCCTCTGCTTCCCTAGTGCTGGGATTAAATGCATGTGCCACTGTACCCAGCGCTCGTGCTCTCGCTCTCTCTCTCTCTCTCTCTCTCTCTCTCTCTCTCTCTCTCTCTCTCTCTCTCTCTCTCTCCTTTCTCTCCCTCCCTCTCTTCCCCCTCTCCCTCCTCTCCTCTCCCCTCCCCCCCCTCTCTAGAATTTAGATGTATTTTGTAGCCTGAAAAAGTTGAGTCAGAGCACTCAGTTTTATTTATTTTTTTAATCAGAATTATAAAGCTTTGCTTTGGGTTGAGGAAAGTGTTTGAATTTTGTGGGTAGAAATTGGCTCATGTAGGTGGATTAAGAAAGTGGCCCAGTGGGCACAACTAATATTGGTAAGCATAGTTGTTGCACCAGTGATGGAGCATGCCTTTAATCTGAGCACTCAGGAGGCTGAGACAGGAGAATCTGAATTTGAGGCCAGCCTGGTCTACAGAGTCCCAGGACAGGCTTCAAAGCTACAGAGAAACCCTGCCTCGAGAAACAAAAAAATTAAAAAGAAAAGAAAGAAAGAAAATGACCCAGTGGATGCAACTAATATTAATAATCACAGCTATTTAGTAAGAGGGGGCACAGTAAGAGAAGTGAACATTTTTGACCTGGGAATTTTTATTTGCAGCGGCTCGGCCCTCTCCTGGCGGTGTGTTCACACAGTTTGTGATGAGCAAAGTTGGAGCCCTGCAGCAGAAGATACCTGGAGTTCGCACACCCCAACCCCTGACAGGGCCACAGAAGTTCAGTATCAGGCCTTCTCCAGTAATGGTTGTCACACCTGTGGTTTCTTCTGAGCCAGTTCAGGTGTGCAGCACTGTGACTGCTGCTGTCACTACTTCTCCTCAAATGCTTTTAGAAAATGTTCCTGCTGTGACATCTATGTCTGCTATTTCTGATGCGGGAGCTAAAGAAGCTACTTGTTCTTCTGTTGCCTCTGCTGCTGGGGTTGTTGAGATCTCTGAAACAAACAACACTACCCCTGTAACATCTACCCAGTCTACAGCCACTGTGAACCTTATAAAAACTACTGGGATTACTACTAGCCCTGTGGCTTCAGTTGCATTTCCTAAATCATTGGCAGCATCTCCAACTATAACTCTTCCTGTTGCTTCCACTGCCTCCACCTCCATAGTCATGGTAACCACAGCTGCATCTTCCTCCATGGTGACCACACCAACTTCATCACTGAGTTCTGTACCTATTATACTCTCAGGAATTAATGGAAACCCACCAGTGAGCCAGAGACCAGGTATGGAGTAGTTGTTACAGTCTGCTTTATTTTTATCTCTCTCTGTCTGTCTGTCTGTCCATCTGTTGCTTTTTTTTTTTTAACACAGGGTTTCTCTGTGTAGTTCTGATTATCCTGGAATTTGCTCTGTAGTCCAGGCTGGCCTTGAAATCAGAGCTCAGGCTGCCTCTGCCTCCCAAGTGCTGAGATTAAGGCTGTGTGCCACTTACAGACTGTTGTGAACCACCTTGTAGGTACGCAGAACTGAACTTAGGTCCTTTAGAAGAAGAAAAGCCAGTGGTGCTCTTAACCACTGAGCCATCTTACCAGCCCCAAATTTAAGTTGGCTTAGGTTAAATGAATTTAAAATGATATACCTATCTACTTTAATAGTTTTTAAATAAATTATTTGTATGTTTTATGTATCCTTGTATGTCAGTGGACCATATGCATGAAGTGCCTACAAAAGCCAAAAGAGGTTGTGGGGTCCTCTGAATGTAGGTCTTATGCACGAGCAACAAGTGCTAAGCTGTCTCTCCAGCCCCTGCAACTAGCTAAAAATATGATTCTAAAATAAGTAAATAAATTCTTTTTAGTCCTCCCAAAGAATTTATGTAGGGAGGCTAGGGAAATGGCTTAGTGGGTTGCATTTGTTGTCCAACCTTGGCAATCCGAGTTCATTTGCTGGAACCCCATATAAAAGTGGAAAAGGAAAGCCAACTCCACAAAGTTGTCCTCTGACCTGTGCACACGTATGCTCATGCATACCGTAAACACACACAAGTGATAATAGTACTAATGTGAGGAAAGAGCAACGGAGAAACCACTCAGCAGCAATTCTATCTTACTGATATTTTTCCCTAGTAAATATTTTTGCTTTTGGCTTCATGATCCAAATCCCTTTCAGACTTTTAATTCATATAGAGTTAGTTTGTAAGTCTGTTGAAAAGAAAATTTGTCTTCTGCTTATATATATCTGTAAAAACATGTTTAATTTAACATACTGTGTAAATTTGGAGGTGAGATCTTTGTAGGTGATGCTATTTTGATTTCCTTTTGAATCTCTTTAGTTCATTTCTATCATTTTAGTTTTCTAAGTTTAACTTTTAACTTTTTGCATTTAAAATTTTTTCTATTTATTCTTTTATATGCGTGAGTATTTTGCCTGCATGTCCAAAAAGAGCATTAGATCCCCTGGGACTGTAGTTACAAATGGTTGAAAGTCACCTTGGGAATTGAACCTGGATGCTTTTAATTGATGAGTCAACTCTCTCGTACACTTTTCCTATTTTTCATGTTCATGTGTGTATGTGTGCTGGAATGTATGGGTTTGTATGAGGCACCTGAGGATGATATGATACCAGGAATTATCCTTGATCTCTCTTCTATTTTATTCACTGAGGCTGGTCTCTCAGTGAATCCCAGAGTTCACTGGTATGGCTGGTACTACTAGCCAGCTTGCTCTGGGGATCCTTTCTCTGCCTTCCCAACCTGGGATTGTAGGTAGGCTGCCACTCATACCCAACATTTGTATGTATCATGTGAATTCACACTCTATTCCTTTTGCTTGTTTAGGAAGAACTTACCCACTGATCTAATGGCTTCTAAGCTGTAGATTCCAACCTTTTTCTACACTTTGTTTTACAGTACTTATGTAGAAGCAAACATTTTACCACTGAACTGTACCCTCAACTAGTCTCCATACTTTAAATTTTGTCCCCAAATTAGTTTAGTTTTTCTAGTTACATTGTTTTGCAGACCTCAGTTATTCAGGTATATTGCTTTTAATGTCCTCTATCATTTACTTAATGTTCCTGTTTATATCTATTATTTAAATTGTTTTTAAGACTAATTTTATATTGTGTTTTGCATGTATGTATGTATGTGTGTATGCATGCATGCATGTATGTATATATGTGCACCACATGTGTGCTTGGTGCCTGAGAAGATAAGAAGAGGCTTTGAATACTCTGGGACCAGAGTTATAGTTGATAACAAGTCATGTGAGTTCTAGGAATTGAACCCAGATCCTCTGCAAGAGTAGTCTGCTGAGCTAACTTTGCAGTCCTGTACCTATTTTTTAACCGGCAGTTCCTAAATAATTGACTCAGAGACTTAATATAGCTAGTTATTAATGCTCAGCCAATGGCTCAGGCTTTTTACTAACTAGCTGTTACAACTTAATCCATTTCTATTTTTCTATGTGCTGTCCCGATCTTGTGGTTTTTACCTTTGTCCTATTTTGTATGTCTGACTCCTTTGTCTGTCTGGCGACTCCTCTGACTCCACCCTTCCTCATCCCATCACTCTTTGTTTGGTTGCTCTGTCTATACTTCTTGCCTGGCTACTGGCCAATCAGCATTTTATTAAATCAGTATGAGTGACAAATCTTTACAGCATACAGAAGGATTATTTCACAGCAAAACCAAAAATAAAAAAATAAGACAAATTAGTACTTTAGTGCTAGATAAAGAAGTACATACCTGTAATTCCAACCCTGTTTCACACAAAAAGGAGAGGTCAGCAATACATTGTTTTCCTAGCATGTGTGTGACTCTAGGTTCAAATCTCAATACTGCAGGAAAAAGATGTGTACTTTTTTTATTTAGTCAAAGGATTAAAACTGAAATGGAATTTTCCATAAATAATAGTAATCTGTATTCACATATTACCTGAAATGTAAAATTAAGACATTTCATTTTTATTATATTTCATATTTCAATTTTATAATAAATTGAATATATTCTCAACTCTTAAAGGGAATCTCAGCTTAGATACTTTGTAACTGACTTTTTATTTGTTCTACCCCCTACCTTTTCCCCCTATTTCTTTGGCACATTTAATTGAATAATCACATATTCAGGGATAGTAAAGATTTCTTTGTCTGAATGGAGTGGTAAATTAGGCTTTAAACTAATAACCTGAAAAGTTATTGTGTATGTTTCTTAGATCATATTAGATGCCCACTTCCCATAGGAGAGGGTCTTACTGTGTATCCTTGACTGTTCTGGAACTTCTGTGTAGACAAGGCTGGCCTTGAACTCCCTGGAGGTTTGTCTGCTTCTACCATCCAAGTCCTGGAATTACAGATGTGTGTCACTATGCCCAAACAGGTGCATTTTTATTTTTTTTTTCCGGTTTTTCGAGACAGGGTTTCCCTGTAGTTTCTAGAGCCTGTCCTGGAACTAGCTCTTGTAGACCAGGCTGGCCTTGAACTCAGAGATCCGCCTGCCTCTGCCTCCCAAGTGCTGGGATTAAAGGCGTGCGTCACCACCGCCCGGCTCCAAACAGGTGCATTTTAAAAAATTATTTTATTTGTACGAGTGTTTTGCCTGCGTGTGTCTGTGCACCACATGTGTACAGTACCCATGGAGGTCAGAAGAGGATGTTGGTTTCCCCTGGGGCTTTAGTTACAGACAGTTGTGAGTTGTCGTAAGGGTGAACCTGGGTTCTATAGAAGAGCAGCCAGTGTTCCTAATATGAGCCATTTCCATGCATGTTTTACAAAGGTTTATGTGTACTTTTATGCTTGTGTCACTGGAGGCTAGGAGAGGCTTTCAATTCCCTGGAGTTGGTGTTACGTGCAGTTTTTGAGCTTCCCAACATGGTTGCCAGGAATTGAACTGTCGTTTGTAAGAGTAGCATTCTCTGTTCCGTCTCTCTAGCTCTTGGGTGCATGTTTTTGTTCTAGTTGCATAGTGCTATTTTCACAGACAATAAAATAGCAAACTTGAGATATTTATTAGCAATGTCAGATAAGTGTACTAATTTGAACTAATACTAGATCAGTTTTGTTTGTACTTATTAGTAGCATTATACCCATTTCTTTACCCTAGTATCCTAAAATACTATCTTTTCTCATCTTGTATTTCTGAATTGTTCTTCTAAACATTAAATCTCATTTGTTGTTATTAATGGTTTGAAATGTCTTGTTTTTGTTTTTTATTTTTTGAGGCAGGGTTTCTTTGTGTAGCCCTGGCTGTCTTGGAACTCATTCTGTAGAGCAGATTGGATTTGAACTCACAGAGATCACCTGCCTCTGCCTCCCAAATGCTAGGATTAAAGGCATGCACCATCACTGGCAATGTGATTTCTAAAATGATAATAATGATCCAGGTATGGTGGTGCACACCTTAAATTGGCTCTTAGGGCAGAGGCAGGTGTGTCCTTTTGAGCTTGAGGCCAGTCTGTTCTCCATAGCGAATTCCAGGACAGTCAGGATTACATAAAGAGACCCTGTCTCAAGATATAAAACAAAGCAAATTATATTCTTAACTATGAATAGTATACTACAGAGGGACAGTACTTCATTAACTTTATAATTCAAGTTAGACATTACTTGCAGTATTATTAGATCTAATCTCATATTTTTACCCATATATTCTGAAAGATAAATTCTGATAGCTTCTCATTTTTCTGTTTTTCAGAAAATAACCCTCAAATTCCAGTGACTACTCCACAGATCTCTCCTAATAATGTGAAACGTACTGGACCTCGATTGTTGTTGATTCCAGTGCAGCAGGGTTCTCCTACTCTTAGACCAATACAAAACCCACAGCTTCCAGGACAGCGGATGGTCTTACAACCTGTTAGGAGCCCAAGTGGAATGAATCTATTCAGACACCCCAATGGGCAGATTGTTCAACTTTTACCTTTACATCAGATTCGAGGCTCTAATACCCAGCCCAGTTTACAGCCTGTGGTGTTTCGGAACCCAGGTATTAAGTTAGAGATCTTTCTGATGGGTTTTGTGTTTGAATCACTTGACCATGTGGTGCATTGGGTATACTAGACTTTTTCTTTCTCAGTCTCTTAAACTGGGAATCATATCTTAAAAGACTTGATGAGATGAGCAGTGGTGATTTAAATTCTTTCTTTTTTCTTACCAGGATCTGTGGTGGGAATCCGACTATCAGCTCCTTCCAAATCTTCTGAGACCTCGTCATCTTCTACTTCATCCTCTGCCTTCTCTGTCATGAATCCTGTAATTCAGGCTGTTGGGTCTTCTCCGACAGTAAATGTCATTACTCAGGCACCTTCGTTGCTTTCCTCTGGATCTAATTTTGTCTCTCAGGCTGGTACACTGACCCTGAGGATTTCTCCTCCTGAATCTCAAAACTTAGCAAGTAAAACAGTCTCTGAAAGCAAAATAACACCGAGCACTGGAGGGCAGCCTGTTGGAACTGCTAGTCTCATTCCTTTGCAGTCAGGTAGCTTTGCCTTGTTGCAGCTCCCAGGACAAAAGCCTATTTCTAGCTCCATTCTTCAACATGTTGCTTCCCTTCAGGTAAAAAAGGAATCTCAGAATGCAGACCAGAAAGATGAAATAAACTCCATCAAAAGAGAGGAGGAAACTAAGAAAATTCTAATATCAAAAGAAGAAGCTGTAGACACTGAGACTGATATACTTAAGCAAAACTCAGGAATTAATGCCTCAGAAGATACCTTGAATGATTCATTTGATGATGGGGGTGATCTTTTGGATGAAGAAACCCTTACAGAAGATGCCAGAACTTATGAACACTCTTCTAGCACTGGGTCTCACACAGATGAAGACAAAGATGGTGATGAAGGATCTGGGAACAGGAGTCAGAACAATCCAAAGGAAAAACAGACTGTCCTGGAAGTTAGGACCATTTCTGAAAAGGTCAATATGATGACAGTCCAGCATGCTAGTAAAGCACGCCTTCAAAAACACGCTGAGGTGAAGATGGAACAACAGCAGCAAGGATCAGACAGTCCAGAGGACCCAGATGAATTTCTATTCATCACTAAGGAAGAAAGTAAATTTGAATTATTAGGGACCCAAGTTAAGGAACAGCAATCTAACTCAAAGGCAGAGGCCAAGAAGGATTGTAAAGATTCTCTGGGAAAAGACAGTCTTAGAGAGAAATGGCGAAAACACTTGAGGGGTCCCTTAACTCAGAAGTACATTGGAATTTCACAAGAATCTAAGAAAGAAGCAAACATGCAGTTCTTTACAGAAACAAAGCCATGTCAAGAAAATTCTGAACGGGACATCTCTGATTTCCTTGGGAAAAGCGGAACTACTGAGAATGATGGAATCTTAAAACCTGAGGGTAGTTCTTGGAGTAGCATTTCTAGTTCTGCAGCCTTCTCTATCATTCCTAGGAGAGCTACAAAAGGAAGAAGAGGGAGCAGACGTTTTCAGGGTCATTTCCTACTCCCAAGAGAACAGATAAAACCAAAGCAAGAGACAAAGGGTGGGAGAAGCAGTGCTGACTTCACTGTTTTGGATTTGGAAGAGGAGGATGAGGAAGATGAGAATGAGAAAACCGATGATTCTATTGATGAGATTGTGGATGTTGTTTCTGGCTACCAGAGTGAGGAGGTTGATGTAGAAAAGGTGGTGAGCCCATTTTTGTTGTGACTGAAACCTCATGGATTTAAATGATTAGAGATAGTAGCTTTTCTAGAGTATCACTAATACCTAATATATTAATTTGGGTGCCTAAGTTTAGAATCATTATTAAATGGCTAGTGTTTAAGGCAACACTGTGTCTTGCTTGTTGCTATTATAAAGGTGGCTTGAGTAGAGATGGTATAGAGTGCTTACCAAGGTGAATTTAAAAGACATCTTGTATCTTTTAAGTCCCTGTAGTTTCTGTCACATTGTCTGTGATGTGGTTGACGCTTATCTGATAACAGATAAAATAAGAAACAATGGATGGGGGCATCTTAGAAATGAAAGAGAAGGGGTTTAGAGGGAAATTTTTTTCTAGGAGAAAAACGTCAAAGTACCTGGTACTTCAATATAATAATTGTCCAAAAGTTGCTTTGTATCTTCTAGTGTTAAGTATGTTATAGCTATAATTTATATAGTCTAGACTTGGATCATTGTCCTTTACAATGTGACTTTTATTATAGTTTTATATTTTAATTCAAGTTCTTTTCATTTTTTGAAAGGTTTTCTATTTAGGAGTCTATTAACTGAATTAAGTAACTGAGGGTCTGGCATGATATAGAGCAAGACATTACGTTTTTTCCTATAAAAGGGCCAGATGGTAAATATTTTACGCTTTACAGATTAAATGATTCCATTGCTGTGGTAGTATGGAAGCAACCACAGACATGAGAGTGAATGAATGTGGCTGTATTACAGTAAAACTACAAAATATGCTGTGGGCTCTGGTTTCCTGACCACTCTCATAGACAGCTCCTTCAGGAAGTCCAAAAACTTAATGGTCAACTCTCTTCAGGATCAGATGATCGAAACCTTTGTACTATTTATATTTCAGACTCTTTTGAGATATATTTAGTTCCTGTTTCTACTGGTATCTAATTGCTTTATCAATTGCAACAAAAAGGTAGTGTTTTAAAACTAAAATAGCCGAGTATGCTTGCACACTCTTTTGATCTCATCCATATCTCTTGAGTCAGAGACAGTAGGGTCTCTTGAATTTGAGGCTGACTTGGTCAACCTTGAGTCCCTGTCTCAGAAACAGTCCCCTCAAAACAAAACAAACCAAAACAACCCTCTAAAACATTTTAATCTTGTGTTATATCTGTACTTCAATAATTTGACTTATAAGGATACAGCTCTAAAATTGGATAATTTATATATGCACCTTACACTTTTTCTGTAGGCTAATCTTTTTCAAGGATGTAAATCCAAGAATATGGAGTTTGTAAGGTTTTATTGCAAATGTACTGTATTTTTACAGTCTCCTTTTTGGTTAGTCTAAGTAAACATTGCATCAATAAACAAAAACATAACAGTCCAACTTTAAAATTAGCGAGGACTGTAGCTATCAGTGGAACTAACTTTGCAGAGCCTGTAGAATGCCTTCATTTTACAGGGGCTCTTGCTTTGATATACTCATAATCTGACAAAAAAAAAAAGTTTACACTGACTCCTAAAAGAAAGCATGTGAATGATCTCTAAAGTATAAATACTGTATCATATTTATATGCATGTGCTATGTCAAAATTTTCTTGACACTTACTACTAGACTTGTATTTGAATGGTGTGAGGAAATAACTATTTTGTCTTCTATTGAGATTATTGTATACTATTTACAAAGCCTGCAGTTAAAATCTGAAGTAGATAGATGTGGGGTGCAGGCCTATAATCATATCTGTGAGGAGGTAGAGGCAGGAGGATTGCTGATTTGAGGCTATCCTCGACTACATGTGTCATAAATCTATGAAATAGGCACATACCCTTCAGTTCAAGTATTATAAATCAAACCTACATTAGTAACTTTAGATTCTGTTCATTTTTGTTCCGTAGGAGTAATTATAAAATACACTGTCTAAATTTAACATATATTGCTTAAATTATGCTTATGTTGAAGTGGGCACTATAATGATAGCTTGTATTTAGTGTCTATTAGCCTTATGGAGCCTTTAATTTGGTGATGATTTTTCCAAAATTGTAAATGTAAGAGTTTTAATAAGGTGATTGGGATACCTCATTTTGAATTATGCCTCTGAAGTACAGTTCAAATATATATAAAGATAATACGTTTTTAGTTTCTGGCGCTATAATACTGCTTTTAAAGATGGACTTGAAAATATCTGTCTCACATCATACATATAAGTTTGTAAAAGAATTGGATGAGTTTCTGGGACAGGTGTTCAGTTTTACTCAGTTGCCTCTGTTCTGATATTATAGGGAACTATACTTGGGGTTACTTTTGAAAACTGAAGTTCTTTAAAAGCTCTTACTCTGTGGAGTTGTATCCCATTTCCATGTCTGTCTTATATTAATGTGTGTTGATTTATGGGCATTTGATCAGATATTAGTTGTGAGGCACCCCTTAAAACAGGATTTTATGGGTTTGGAGGGATGAGGGGTTCGGCATATTTGATCTTAAGATTTTATTCAAAGCCTTAATGCATCACATGTGAATGCTATCCTCTAGAAATAATATCAAAACATCAAACATAGCCTTCTATAGACTCTCCAGCCTAAGGTTAATGATAGCCGTTTAATATACACCTATTACTTAACATGGTTGTTGATGTTAACTCTAATTGTGTTATCTTTCTGACATAATCTTTTTGTGTGATTATAAGTTCAGGTTAGGTAATTCTTTCTTTGGAACTAGTTGGTTTATTAAGGGAGCTTGCATTTGAAAATTTGAGGTATGTGTGCCTCCCAATACATTATTTACTGTTCTAATAATATATTTCAGAATAACTATGTAGACTATATTGAGGATGATGAGCAGGTGGATGTTGAGACTATAGAAGAGCTTTCAGAAGAAATTAACACTGCCTACAAGAGGACCACAGCAACTCACACATACTCCTTCAAACAGCAGTAAGTCATACTTTCCTTTGGGTGATTGTTTGGAACCAGAAACTAAAACAGATACTTTCTTTAAAAGCTCTGGGGAAAGACCCACTTCCATTATTTTCTTAGGGTTTATTGGTTTGTATTCTGATTTTTCTTTCCTCCTGGGTAGTTTAGATGAGCCACTGAAATAAGGAAGTAATTTTCTTGCTAGCAGGTAGCATGTAAATATGAATAACATGCTTTAGAGACTGGTACACTTGTGTTAAAATACTAGTTTTTATGGTAGTCCCTGGGAGCTGGGAGACAGAGGTTGAGGCAAGCAATCTCTTGAATTTGAGGCTAGACTGGTCTATATAGTGAGTTCTAGACCAACCAGAGCTATACAGTGAGATCCTTTTTAAAATAATAAATAAAAAAATAAAATACTGGTTTTGAAAGTTTATAGGTACTTAACCTTGGAAAAGTTTATAATTTCTTTGAACCAATATGCCCTATGTTTAGAGTATAAGATGAAATAGCATACACATTTTCCATAATTTCTAATATGAGTTGATTACTCAACATGTTAGTTGTTCTGTATTTTAGTAATAAAGCATTAAAATTACAAATTTAGTTATTGTACTAGATGAATAAATGAGATACAGGTATGAAATTCTACTTATGCCACTGATAAAAGACACAGGAGTGCTATGGTATGCTATCTCACTATGTAGGAAGCTCTGTAGGGATTGGGGATTGGCATGTAAGACAGACAGGAAGGAAAATCCAGCTTCTTTTGTCTTGTTTCCTAAAACAGCCTCCAAGTGACTATCTTTACTCCAGAGCTGTTTTACAGGTTCCTTCAGTTACCTATTGCCTAAGGTGAACGTGTTTAAATCCCTTAAAACTTAATTATATTTACTGAATTCAATAGTGTTTCAGACAGCTAATTGGAAAGTTCTGCATTTTAAACCCAAGTTACTAAACAGCAACAAAGAAAATGTAATCTTAAAAATAACTTTTTTAAAATAACCGTTTTCAACAGTGACAACAATAAAAACTTTCTGGGAATATAGTTTCATAGGCTATAAATGTTTAAAAAGAAATCACTGACAGCTTATATACTATTTTCTCTTTTTAATTTAAAGATTTATTTATTATGTATACAGTATTCTGCCTGCATAAATGTCTTCAGGTCAGACAGAAGAAGGTACCAGATCTCATTACAGATGGTTGTGAGCCACCATGTGGTTGCTGGGAATTGAACTCAGGACCTATGGGAGCGCAGCCAGTGCTCTTAACCACTGAGCCAACTCTCCAGCTCCACATATACTATTCTTTCACTGTGGTTCATAAAATGGATTTTGTTGTGCCTGACAATTCTTATATCTAAAAATGGTTTTGGGCTGCCTTGGTGGCTCATACTTGTACTGGAAAGGTTAAGGTGAGAGGATCATTGCTAATTCCAGGCCAGCTAGGACTACATAGTGATACAGAAACAGAGATCTCTTTGAGTTTGAGGCCAGCTTGATCCACGCATACCAAGTTCAGAACAGTCAGGACTTCATGATGAGACCCTGCCAATAAATAAACAGTGGATGAAAATGCAGTAATTTGTAATTTTAGTAACTGTTTGGATAGTAGGGAGAAAATGTAATATTGAATAAATTGCAGCCATCTAGTATACCTTGGAGAAAAGAAATGGTTGTAATTTAGGAACTTTGGGATGGTATAGTTTCATAAAGGTATGAAATAGATTGATGTTAATGGATTTCAGTGAAACATTAAAACTACTTTCTTTATCTAGGTGTCATAGCCATATCTCTACAGATGAAAAAGCTTCTGAAAAGAGTCGAAAGGTATTTAGAATGTATTTAATATAATTGTTTAATAAAATTGGTAACATTTGTTTTATGATTGAAACATAAGATCTGTTAATTTTTTAAAGACTTAATTTATTAAAATTAACTTGGCCCTTCTATAAAATTATGCTACCTGCTCTTTTCCTTCTTAATTCTACCCCTCTCAGAGGATAGAATAAATTTGGAGGAGTTAAATGAATATAGTTTATGAAAATAGATTTGTTTATTTGAAAAAACCCATACATATTAAGTAAAATAATTGATTTAAAATTAAGACATTTTTAACCCAAGAGTAAAATATGGAAGATTTACTATCAATCCCCACCCCCTACTCCTCCTGGAGACAGGGCTTCTCTGTGTATCTCTAGTTGTCTGGAAACTTACTGGCCTTTGAACTCACAGGGGTCCTCCTCTCTCTCCTGAGAGCTGGAATTAAAGGAATGCCACCATGCCTGGCTTGATACCAATTTTTAAAACATGTTCAAAAGGAAGAATAGCAAGAAAGATACAGATATTAATAGCATTTTGAAAACAAAGGGACAAGATGTGTTATGCATGTTGCTCAAGATGAATAGAAAAACTAGAGTTAGAAACTGTATTTAGAGTGCTGAGATACACAAGAGTAACGTGAACAAAATCCTTTTATGCGTAGGAAAAAGTAAAAAATCATTGGCAACAGCAAAAATAAGTTTATATTATTACTTAAGAATCAAAAGAAGCCACACATAAACATGTGACACATTGTCATTCCTGAGGATCCTGCTAGAGGTGAAGGGCATATATCCAATATACTTAGCATGTATTTACAACTTTATATGTTGTTGGTAATTTTTTTTTATTTTTTATTTTTTATTTATTTATTTTTTTTTTTTTTGGTTTTTCGAGACAGGGTTTCCCTGTAGTTTCTAGAGCCTGTCCTGGAACTAGCTCTTGTAGACCAGGCTGGCCTCGAACTCAGAGATCCGCCTGCCTCTGCCTCCTGAGTGCTGGGATTAAAGGTATGCGCCACCACCGCCCGGCTTGGTAATTTCTTTCTAAAAAATACATTTTAGGACTGATGAGTTGGCTCAGTAGTTAATAGCATGTACTGTTTCCAGAGGATCCAAGTTGGGGTTCTAGTACCCATGTCAGGCTTGGAACCACTTGTAACTCCACCTCAGTGGGGGTCTGATGATTATGGCCCCTGCTGGCACCTGTACTCAAGCCCATGCAAAGACATAAACATATATGTGTCCATAATTTCAAAAAAATAATTTAAGCCAGGCAGTGGTGGTGCACGCCTTTAATCCTGGCACTTGGAAGGCAGAGGCAGGCAGTTTTCTGACAGGTCAATCTGGTCTGTAGATCGAGTTCCAGGACAGCTAGAGCTACACAGAGAAGCCCTGTCTCGAAAAACAACAAATAAATAAATGAGGAAATTTAAAATTGAAATAGAATAAATAAAACAAACGAGACCTTAGTGTATGCTGAGAATCAAGAAAGACCTCCCTGAAAAATTGTGTGGTGGTAACATTGATTGGGAGGAGCCAGGGATAAAGAATCCACGCCACTCAAGGAAGTGTGGTGTTGGGTAATGTGTTTGAAGAATTTCTCACAGTTAGAAATGACCAAAGGAGCTGGTGAGATGGCTTAGCCCCAAGCCTGATGATCTGAGTTTAGCCCCAGGATCAATGAGTTGGAAGGAGAGAACTGATTCCCGAAAGCTGTCTTCTGATTTTCGCATATGTCATCTGCTTGCCCTTAGCACCACAATTAAGTATAAATATTTTTCTTTTTTTAAAGAAAGGGCTGGATAGAAAGTTTATTTAGTAGAGAGTGGAAACAGTTAGGTGGTGGTATACACCTTTAGTCTCAGCACTCAGGAGGCAGAGGCAGGTAGATCTCTTGAGTTCGTGGCAGCCTGGTCTACAGAGTTGAGTTCCAGGACAGCCAGGGCTACACAGAGGAACCCTGCCTCGAAAAACAAAAATAAGAGAATGGCAATTGTTCTTTCCCCAAATTGTGAAAGCTCTTTTGTGTATGTGCAGGGGTGCTGTACTTGCCAGATATGGAGGCCAGAGGTAGATATCAAGTGTCTCTTCTATGTCCTCTACCCCTCTTTTGAGATAAGGTCTCTCACTCTTGGAGCTAGGCTAGCTGACTGACTGTAAGCCCCAAATCTACCTGTCTCCACTTGTCCAATGCTAGGTGGGGATATAGCGGCACACACTCAACTGCCTAGCTTTTCTGTGGATGCTGGAGATGTCAACTCAGGTCCTCATGCTTGTATAGCAAGCATCCTAACCACTGAGCCATTTCTATAGTCACCCTAAAATATTTTATTTCTCTGGTGGTGGCGTACGCACTGGGTGTCTCCCAGCACTTAGGAGACAGAAGCAGGCATTTCTGTGAGTTTGAAATACCCTGGTCTACAAAGTCACAACAGTCAGGGTTATTACATAGAGGAATTCTGTCTTAGGAATACACACACACACACACACACACACACACACACACAAGATTGTGATTTTTTTTTATGTTCTGAAAACTAATTTTAATGATGATAAATTATATAAATAAGCTTTTCCAGATCTTTCCTTCCTAACTCCCGGTGCTTCCTCCTCATTTGAGAATCACCAAAACTTGAACTGGAAAGCAATACGATTATGTTAATGTATATTAGAATTCATACTGTTGGTGTTGTTAAAGAGATTTGGAGGAACGATAGGTTGGTAAAATGAACACCTGAGAGGACAGTTCAGACAGAAAGTGTATCTGAGATAGAAGTGTATCATTTGGGATGGAGGAAGAGGGCAAGTACAGCAAGAAAGATGCTGAGGAAACAATGTTTTTGGACAGGTTCCTTTAATTTCTCCAAAATTGAAAGATGATTGCTGGAGTGACAAACCCCAGAAAGAAACAGAAGCCTTTGCATATTACCGCCGGACACATACTGCTAATGAGCGACGTCGGCGTGGTGAAATGAGGGATCTCTTTGAAAAATTGAAAATTACATTGGGATTACTTCATTCTTCCAAAGTTTCCAAAAGTCTCATTCTTACTCGGGTAAGTATTCTATAAATAACACATGTAAATGGACATTCAACTAAGAGAGTCATACGGATATTATGATAAAGGAAATCCATTGTCGCCTGAGGGGGATGGAAACGAGTCACTTGTACTTAAGAATTTAGTGAAGCTAGTGGCTGGTCCTGGTGGCTCCTGTCTAGGATGTCAGCATTGGAGAAGCTGAACAATAAGATTGCCTTCAGTTTAAGGTCATCCTCAGCTATAGAGTGATGCTGTGTCAAAAGCAGGGCCAGTAAATTAGCAATAAATACTTCAGGGGGGAAAATCTTTATGTTAAGTTCTCTTGTGTCTGAAGGCAGGAGAGCAGGGAAGATTTGTGGGTGTGTGATGTGTAAGCACACGAGTCTATGGTTTACATGTTCCCATGAGTATGTATGCAGAGATGAGAGCAAGCTGTTGGGTGTTTGCCTTTATCACTTTCTTTTTCATTACTTTAAGATAGGGTCTCTCATAGATCTGGAAGCTTGCCTTTGTGGCTAGCCCGGGTGGCCATTGAGCTGGGATCTTGCCTGTCTCCTCATCTTGATGTTAGAGTTACAGGTTTGTGTAGCCATGCTTAGTTTTTTACGAGTGCTCTGGATTCAAACTTAGGTCCTTGTGCTTGTAAGTACTATTATTGTTACCCAATGAGCCATCTCCCTAACCATAAATGTTTTAAGTTTTTAAAGTCAGAATCTGAGCACTGGGAGGATAGCTCAGTTGACAGAGTGCTCACCTTGCAAGCATGAAGACCTGAGTTCTAGAACTCCAGAAGCTACCTTTAAAAATAATGCTGGGTGGAGCTAGAAAGATGACCCAGAGCTTAAAGGCACTTGCTGTTCTACTCGAGGACCCCAGTTCAGTTTTCAGCATTGTTGTTGGGTATCTCTCAACCACTTGTAACTCAAAGGGGATCCAACACTCTATCTTTGTCCTCTGACAGCACACCCACACATGTGATAGACACACACACGGACAAATAAATAGAAAAATAACTACAGAATGGTGGCACATGCTTTTAATGTCAGCTTTGGGTGGGTAGAAATAGACAGATTCCGGGCTCACTGGCCAGCCAGCTTAGCCTACTTGGTGAACTCCAGCCTGAAAGGGACAAAAAAAATATAGACAACACTATCAAGTCAGAAATTCTTAAGTCTGTGTGCGAGTGTCTTTATATTATTCCCCATATCATTTAGAACAGTTTATCATAGTGTAAAATGCATAGCAGAAGAGTATTAGCACATACCATTTTTGGGTAGGAATTGAACACAGGGTTTCATGCATGTGAGGCAACTCCTTTACCAACTAACTATAGCCATAATTCTTAACATACTTCTTAATAGTTAACAGTCATTTAAAAAGAAAATGAAATGCTCAAGTTAGCAGAAGTTTTAGCTCTGAGCATAAATCATTTAAGTTAATACCGTTTCATGACTTTTAATAAGTAGAAGCTGGGGAAGTATATATCTAGCATTCATATCCTCTCTTGAAATAAAATAGATTGTATAAACATTATTTTAAAATTTGGTTAAAATCTAAGCACAAAATGAATGTTTTATATCTCCTTGCAGTAGTTGAAGGCCTGTTTACCACTCAGTGATGATCTTAGAAATAATCATTATCTACATTCCCTAAAAATATAGGCTAGAAAACAATTTAACAAATAATGTTGGATTGGTGATAGAGCCTGGGGTGTAGAACGTTGGCCTAGCATGTATAGGACCCTAAGTTTCTATTTCCAGTACCACAGTCAGTGACTTGGTCCATTAACCAGTTTCTGAAACATCGGTAGTTGTTTATAATAGTCTCTAAAATACTGGCTTAAAATACTTCAATTAAAGAAATTATGTAGGCTTCCTGTACTTTTGGGAGTTAGTGCTCCATTGACATACTGTTTCTATTTTAGGCA
Organism: Arvicola amphibius; assembly: GCF_903992535.2. NCBI lineage: Eukaryota > Metazoa > Chordata > Mammalia > Rodentia > Cricetidae > Arvicola > Arvicola amphibius. The sequence goes on along the minus strand of NC_052051.1, from coordinate 55,707,028 downwards.
TTCAGTGAAATTCAAGGGTTAACAGACCAGGCAGATAAATTGATAGGACAGAAAAATCTGCTGAGTCGAAAACGAAATATTTTAATACGGAAGGTATCATCTCTTTCAGGTAAGCTTTGTAAATGTGGGAAAGAACATAATAAACAGCTTTAGCAAGGAGAAATGCTCACTGGGTCTTTCAGAGTCTGTTTAGATTAAGGATTGGCATCCCAGGTTTATAGCATAGTTATCTTTGAGTGGGTTATATCTTCTGAATTGTATTCACTCTTGCCTTCTGTAGTTTTGGGGAATATAGTTAAATCAACTAGATTTCAGCTAATTATTTCTCATTATTATGTGGGGGTCATACAGAGAGTGATACTTTATTCCTTATCAACCTGTAGGTAAGACAGAAGAAGTGGTCCTGAAGAAGCTAGAGTATATTTATGCAAAACAACAAGCACTAGAGGCACAAAAAAGAAAGAAGAAGATGGGATCAGATGAGTTTGGTGTGTCTCCTAGAATCAGCAAACAGCTGGAGGGATCTTCTACATCATCTGTAGATCTTGGACAGATGTTTATAAATAACAGGAGGGGAAAACCTTTGATTCTTTCTAGAAAAAGAGATCAGGCTACAGGTAAGAGAGATGGATATCCTTGTTTTCCTCATTGTAGATATACATCAATTTATTTTATTGGACTGAACTTCTTCTCTTGCCTATAGTCCTAATTAGTTGAATTGGGATGAGTTTTAAGAAAAAGAACTATAGCTGGGTGGTGGTGGTGCACACCTTTAATCCCAGCACTCAGTAGGCAGAGGCAGACAGATATCTGTGAGGTCGAGGCCAGCCTGGTCTACAGAATGAGTTCCAGGACAGCCAGGGCTATATGGAAAAATCCTGTCTTGAAAACAAGGAAAAAAACAAACAAAAAGCCAAAAGTATAAAGAAAAAAACCAAGTTGTAAATTTCAATATTTTTACATATAATAACTCTAAGACATTAGTATTCTAATGTATGAGTTCTAGTTCTGATAGCAGTGTCTACAGTACATGTTTCTAGTAAATACATAGCTGTTTGTGTATGTGAACACTTGATTTTCTTGAATTTACTATGGGTTAAATAAATTGGAACTTTTAAAAACTTTTTTTGTTTGTTTAAGTTAAGTTGGACGTGGTAGTATGTACCTATAGTCTCAGCTACCTGGGAAGCTAACACGGGCAGGTTGTTTAAGGCTCAGAATTGATGTCAGCCTAGGTAACAGTGAGACTATTTTTTTTAAAGGAATAATTTAATTTCTTTGAACTAGTCCATTTTTTATCATCTCTCTTAAAGAACAAAGGAAACTGACTTTAATTTCTTTCTTACCTTGATTTTGGAAGTGGTTCGCTGTTATTTGCTGGTGTGTTAGAGGGGGAGTGTTCTCGTTTGCTCTTAAGATAGCTTGATATATGGACCAGAAAAATCTGACTTCTAGCCGGGCAGTGGTAGTGCACACCTTTAATTCCAGCACTCAGGAGGCAGAGGCAGGCAGATCTCTGAGTTCGAGGCCAGCCTGGTCTACAAGAGCTAGTTCCAAGACAGGCTCCAAAGCTACAGAGAAACCCTGTCTCGAAAAACCAAAAAGAAAAAAAAAAATTCTGACGTCTGTTGATCCAGGTGGGTTCTAAAATAAGAATTAATTTTGACATTACAGAGTGAAGTAATAGTGTTTTAAGAGTTAAATGACCTAAATTCACAGATGGAAAGACACTATGGCCTAGAAACTTGAATGACTTTTATAGGAGTATATAGAACAGGAAACTTGTGAATAGGCTTGTGTTTACCTTCATTTAAGCTCTCGTTGCATCTTTGAAGTTAGGGTTTACGGCTGCCTTTCTCTGGAGGATACCAGCATTAATTGAAAGTTTGTTTTATTAATTTTTCATTTTCTTTGCAGAAAATGCTTTGACTTCTAACACTTCACACTCATCTGCCAACCTGGTGATGACTCCACAAGGACAGTTGCTTACCCTAAAAGGCCCCCTATTCTCAGGACCAGTGGTAGCTGTTTCTTCTGCTCTCCTAGATGCTGATCTAAAGCCTGAAGTTACAAGTAGTACTATGGCTCAGTCAGGTATGTGGTAGTATCCTCTATGGTTAGGGATAAAAGATCCATGGTATCTCAGTGATAGGAAACCTTTGCATCTCTTTTCTTTAGTGATCCAGAGTTGGTCTCTTGGCATTTGCCTTGGTAAGAAATCTTCTAGCTTGATGGGAAGTTTTATTTTTACCTGGGATTTTATACTGTTTTGTGAACTCTAGTGAAATTTTTAGCAGGGGAAGAATTAAAACAATGTCAGAATGGAATGATGATGTTGGCAGGGCCAATATTTATATTTTTGGTATTGATCATTCATTGTTTTGTGTTGTCCTCAGATGTGGTGTACTCCCTTGGTTCCAGTCCAATGCTTGTTTTGAGTACCACCCTTTTCGCAGCAAAGACTAAAGTATTATTTTGGTGGCTTGGGTTCCCAGCACTCAGACCTCCTTAAGAAAGGGTATTCTCATCACTCTTAAAACTGTAGTGATTTTATTGCCATTACAACAACAGTTGCTTGTCTCTGCTGCCAAGTCTACTCTGGAGAACTCCCTTTCCTCTCACTATGCTGATCCTAGACTTCCAATTTCTCTTCTAACTAGCAGTTAATTGGGTTAACAAAATAAAGGTGAATTTCTACCTTGGGGCAAGAATTAGCTTGACAGGCTGGACTTTTGATGGTGGCCTGTGCCTATAATTCCAGCACTCAGGAAACTAGGGCAAGATTTTTATGAATTGGAGGCCCACCCTGGACTTCATAGGAAAATTCTAAGTCTGTCTAAATTTAAAGCTGGGAATGTAGTTTAGTGATAGAACACTTGCCTAGTATAGGCAAAGCCCTGGGTTCTATAATTAAATGGAGCTATTACTAATTATAAAATATCTTAGTGTCTTGCCTAGATTTTACTTGAGTTACTATTTCATCCGTCTTTTGATAAAAGTGTACTGATGAATTCAGGTAGAATGACTTGGGAAAGAGAGGAAGAGACGAAATTCTCATTACTGTAAATCTAATGAATTCTGTCTTTAATTTTTAATTTTCAGAGAATGATGACTTATTTATGATGCCACGAATTGTTAATGTGACATCATTGGCTGCAGAGGAAGAGTTAGTAGATGTGGGTGGCAGCAAATACCCTCATGAAGTTCCTGATGGCAAGCCACTTGACCACCTGAGAGACATTGTTGGGAATGAAGCTAGCTCCTTAGTAGATACAGATAGAATCTCTTCCAGAGGAAACCATAGAGATGGCAGAACAGCCCGGGCTCCAACACAAGTGTTGTTGGCAAATAAGGATTCTGGGTTTCCACATGTAGTTGACGTTTCCAATATGCAGGCTGCACAGGAGTTTGTACCTAAAAAGATTTCTGGTGATATGAGAGGACATCGATATAAATGGAAAGAGTGTGAATTGAGAGGAGAGAGACTGAAGTCAAAGGAATCCCAGTTTCATAAATTAAAGATGAAGGAGCTCAAGGACTCAAGCATTGAGATGGAACTGAGGAAAGTAGCTTCAGCTATTGAGGATGCAGCCCTTGATCCCAGCGAGCTGCTGACTAACGTGGAAGATGAGGATGATACTGATGAGACACTGACTTCACTGCTCAATGAAATTGCCTTTCTTAATCAGCAACTAAATGATGACTCTGGCCTGGCTGAAATGCCTGATTCTATGGATTCAGAATTTCCAGAGGATGCTCAGCGAGCTTTTATCAATAAACTTGCTCCTGGGAACAGATCAACTTTCCAAGTTGGACACTTGGGAACGGGTTTGAAAGAATTGCCTGATGTCCAAGAGGAGAGTGAATCCATCAGCCCCCTCCTGCTGCACTTGGAAGATGATGACTTTTCTGAGAATGAAAAACAACTTGGGGACACAGCTTCTGAGCCGGATGTCCTTAAGATTGTTATCAACTCTGAGATAAAGGATTCTCTTGTTCCCCAGAGGAAGTCTAGTGATGGAGGGAAGAGTACTTCTGGTCTCCCTACAGAGCCTGAAGGTGTATCCTCACCTCCCATCCTACACATGAAGACTGGTCCAGAGAACAGCAACACAGATACTTTGTGGAGGCCTATGCCAAAATTGGCCCCTTTGGGTTTAAAAGCAGCTAATCCTCCCAGTGACACAGATGGTCAAAGTCTAAAGGTGATGCCTTCCTTGGCACCTATAGCTGCCAAAGTTGGACATAAAATGAACTTAACAGGGAATGATCAGGAAGGCCGAGAGAACAAGGTGATGCCTACATTGGCACCTATTGTGGCTAAATTAGGCAGCTCTGGGATTCCATCAAGTTCTTCAGGGAAATGAACTCATTCATCCTCATGCAGAAGCCAGGCTATGAGGGGGAATTGAATTTTACCTCCTTTCTCTGCAGGCATCTGTTTGTTTGTCTTATGGAACTATAATCTTTGACTTTGATTATGTGGATATTGATGGAGAAAGGGGGGTTAGGGTGCTGGTCCTGGTGTTTGAAATTCTGATCATGTTAAAAATGTTACCTCACTTGTGGTGCTGGGTCCCCCATCTTCTCTAAGAAGGTGCGATCCCTCTTGCCCAAGGAATTCATAATAAGAATCTGGCTCCATCGAGTACCCTATTTTTTTTCCCCTGAGAAAATGCTTAAGACTTGGAATTACTATGAACTAAACTGTAAGTGATAATTATTAGCTCTAAATTCTGAGAATTGTGATACAGTTGTATAAAAGGAGCTAGAGAGAATTTTTAGTTATTATTTCAACAATAGAGCATGATAATGCACACTTGTAATTCCACCACTAGAAGACTAAAGCAAGAGAATTGCAAGTTTGTATCTATCCTGGGCTATAAAGGACCCCCCTACACACACACACACACACACACACCACACCACACCACACCACACCACATCACATCACATCACAGATGGGGGGAGGGAAGAATTATGCTAGGTAGGATGGATACTATGGAATACCAAAGTGAAGGGTTTTTGTCATTCAACAGACTGTTTCATATCCTGAATAGCTGTTCCCTTACCCTTTCAGTCAAAATTATAAACTTTAAGCTTTCTAGTAAAGTAGGAATATACTTTTAACTTTTACTATTAATGTACTTATTTTGAGAGGCATAAAAGAGATACTTCCTTGCTGTCTTTTGTGGTATTGAAAGATCCATTCATGATGCCAGGGGTTTCTACCCATTATTAGTTTTTTGAAAGTAGACATAGAGTCAGTTGTTCCCTTTCCAAAATCATTGCCACTCCAGAAACAGCTAAAATGAAAAGCGATTTCTCCCCAGACCAGAGGCCATAGCCAAAATAAAAATTTGTGAGGCTGGATATTTCCCAAATGGAACCAGCCTGTAGGTGCTTGAAGGTTTTGTTCACTGTCACCTGCACAGGATGTGACAAGAAAGGCGAGTCACAGTGGTCGTTCTTTAACAGGGATGCAAGGCAGTGTTTGAGTCATAAGATATATTTTTATCTGCTGCCATGGCATCAATGATCTGTAGAGCTTTTTCACTCAGTAACTGTCAGAATGTGAAGGACTGACAACCTGTAAAGATGAAGATATTTATATTTTTGTATAGTTGTTTTCATAGATTTCTCAAGGGATGAAGTTTTCAACCTAGAAGAGATTTGTATTGAGTATAGAAATGTTTCCTATCTAGTTTGTAAATAATCATGGTGCATTTGAGGGGTCTCTTGGAAGCTCCTGGGGCAAGAATCACTGTTCTGAAAATGTATAGACTGAGATTTAGCTGCTGCATTTTGCCTTTCTTAAATAATTATATTTTGGAATGTAACCCGTTCTGTCTTCAATGACAGGATTTGCTTGTGTTGTAAAACACTTTAACACAAGTGCTTCCGGTGCCTGGGCCGTGCCTGGGTAATTCTATTTCTTTTACATCCTTGCCTTCTTTATCTCAAGTCCCACTCAGAGTATCTTCAGACCTAGGTTGTGAGACCAACTTTGGAATGAATCTAGCCAGTGAATGATTACTTCCATGTTCGATTCCCTTTTTAGATTAACTCTGATAATCATCAGATTGAAATGATAAAATATCTTCCACTGCAAAATGCAGTGGTAGTAAATTCTTCATTGGTTTTGTGCTGCTTGCCTTCCTGGACAGCTCAGCAGCACTTAACCGTCCCTGTTTACTACAAAAGCCTGACATAGTAAAAACAGTATTTCTCAGCTTCTCCTTTGTCCTTTCTGTCCTTTACCCAGCTGACTTCATCCAATGCCTTAGCCATGGAGTGCAGCACCTGTCACCCTTGCTACCAGCTGTCCTCGGAGACCTAGTTCTTTAGCCCGGGTATGGCAGTTTCCATCGGTTTTATTGCCTGTTTCTTTCCCGTGTTTCCTTCTGGCTTTAGAGAGTCAGACAAGAAGCAGCAAGGGAGTAAGTGAATAATCCTCAGGAAAAGAAGGACCATGTTAGCTTCTAACACTTGTTTCTTTTTTCTCTTTTTTTTTCCTTTTTTTATAATTTGAAAAAAAAATAGGCAAAACAGGTCAGAGTTTAATACTTGGCTGCATTTATGAGAGATGTAGAAAGTTAGAAATGAAGTTTGGTTCTAGGTGTTCAGGGAAAGCTGCAGATGGTATTACAAACTCCTAAGATGCATTGTTCTTAAGACAGATTTAGGAGCTATCAGGGCTATTTGAGGAGGGCTTAGTCTTCAGAACAATCTTGTAGTCTTGACAGAAATCCAAAAATCTCCCCCAAACTCCTACCCTTTGCATTAGGGTAACCTTACATTAGGAGAAACTGGTCTATGAAAATTACATGTATGATTGTGAAAGGTGAAGTTAAGTGAAAACATTGGAGGAACCTGAAAAAAAGCTCCCATCCTAGCTAAGCATGATAGCAGTAGACCAATCACTCGCCTTTTTATACACCTGTAAATAAATGGAATGTTTTTAAGAATATAATTATGTCAGATTTAGCATTTTCTTTTATATATTAAATATATATCTTTCATTTCTGCTTTTGAAAGTGATTATTTTTTTAGAAATAACAGGCTTGGCAGTTGAAAGGAAAGACATGTGAACCCAAAATAAACCAGTTATACTAATTAAATCAGAACTTGGTGTTGGGAGGTTTATGCCTGAATGGAGAATTCAGTGTCTTCAGATATATTTGAGAGAGGATGCCATTGGGAGATCTTTTTAGAAGCTTCTTGTCCTTAAAGCTTTTTATGTGCCATTTGGGAAGACCTTTGGTGGTATAGTCCTTGTAGCTAGCATGTCTTATTGGGGACTTAAAAATTATGTACAATCTTAGGACAAATATTTACCATTCTTTAGTAAAAGCTAGTTTTATCGTTGCCTTGGGAGAGCAACAGAGCATAAACCCAATCTTCGTGGCTATTGACAATAGTGTTCTTTTAAAATTTGTATATGTTCTTTTAAAAGAAGTGTTCATGTGTGCCATGGTGCACATGTGAAAATCAATGGACAACTTTGTGGATTCACTTCTCTCCTACCAGGGATCAAACTCAGCTTGTCAAGCATTCATAGCAGAGACTGAGCCATCTTGATAGTCTAATAGATGTTCTTAATCTTAAGCCAAGGTGTTAAGGGGTTTCATAATATTACAAAGTGTTCTTATGGGAGTCTTAAACATTAAACTGTTGCTATTAAGATAATTAACAGATCAAATTTAATTAGTTATATAAACTTCATAGAAGTGTTTACTTTGTGTACTTTTATAAGTGCAGTTGGTTTTTGTTCCCACAACATTATGGATGGAAATAGTAGGCCTTTTTTTGTTTGTTTTTTTGAGAGGGTCTCACTATACAACCCTGACTGGCCTGGAGATCAAGCTGGTATCAAACTCACAGAGATTCACCTGCCTCTGCCTGCTGGGATTGAAGACATGTGCCATCACACACATCTTTATACATTATTTTTGGCAAAGTTTCATACATTTTCCCTGACTATAGTAGTTATTTATAGTGAAATTGTGTGATCAGTGTGCCTTGGACAAGTCTGCAAAATAGCGATGTCTTTGTCTCTTCCAGAATTAAGCTGTGGATAGTGTAGGCAGCTCATTTTCAGGAACTAAAGGTTTATCCCTTCATTTCATGGAGAATTGCTGGTATTCAAGGAATCAATAAAATTGAATAGAATTGTTGAAGAAAGTGCTATAAGGATCTTTTGATAGCCCCGTGTTGTATCATTGCTTAATTAAAACTCACATCCACATGGGCTAGGAACAATGCTTCCCTCCCAAGTATGAGTTGAATTCTTAGAACCCAAGTAAAAGTGCCAGGTGTGTAATCCCAGTACTGGGAAGGTGGAGACACAGGGATCCTTGGGGTTCTCTGGCCAGCCAGACTAGCCAAATTGATGAGTTCCAGACCAGCGAGAGACCCTGTCCCAAAAGTTTGATGGCATTCATGAGGATGGTACTAGAGGTGGTCTCTGGTCTCCATGCTCAACATACAAATGCAGATGTGCCTGCTTGCACAAACAAATTTACACATACATGAATGACTTAGTACATAGAAAATTAAAGCTCGGGCTGGTGAGATGGCTTGTTGGGTAGAGATACTTGCATTCAACCCTGGTGACCTGAGTTCAGTCCCCAGAAGGAGAAAATCAGCTTCTACCATGAACTTGCACCATGGTATGTGCAAATCCCTCAACGTAGAAATAACAACAAAACCATTTTATAGTCTGTTGTATGTAGTTTAGGCCATCCAGGACTGCGTAGTTAAACCCTGTCTTCAAAAAAGAGACTTGGTACATCCCTTTAATCCCAGGACTTGGGAGATCAGAGAGGGAGGTGAGTTCAAGGCTGGCCTAGTCTATATAGTGAGTTTCAGGCTAGCCAGAGATAACATAGTGAGGCTAAGGTAGGTAGAATTACTGCCTGTAGATGAAGAAAGTGAGTTATAGATATTGGAAATAAAAATACACAATTTTAAAATCTTTAATTTTAGTATATTTAAAACTGGTTTACAGAGACAGTTTTAGGCAGCAGTGATGTGGGGTTAGGAGGCTAAACCATAACAAGGTGGAAATTTGAGACAAATGTAAAATATTCTATCATTGTAGACTGCTCATAAGATAGCACCATTACCAGTGGGAAAGCAGCTTTGGAAACATTGTCTTGAAAGCTATTTTCTTTACATCTGCATTTATTGGTCTCAGCTTTCTCACAGTGCCTTGAATGTAAAGGTGCTCAAATACTTGAATTGATGAGCAAATATTCTAGCATGTTAATTTCCTAGGACCTCTGCATCTTATTTGCCTAGGATGAGTTCTAAAATCCTATCTAATAATTTTAAACAAGACTATTATAACAGTCTCAGGCTGGAGAGATGGCTCAGCAGTTAAGAGCACACTGGTTGCTCTTCCAGTGGACCTGAGTTCAATTCACAATCACATGGTGGCTCAGAATCATCTGTAATGAGATCTGGCGCCCTCTTCTGATCTGCAGGCATACATGCAGACATACATGCAGACAGGACACTGTACATAATAAGAATCACTTAATACTATAGCATTCCCAACATCTGGAGATCTTGAGCACCATGTATATTTGCTTTGGACATGCACAACCAGCACGTCCGTGGAGGTCAGCTGCGTCTTGGAGAGTAGGATGACATTTGTAAAGGGAGTCGCTTCTCTTCACTTGTACATGAAAGAGAACACTTTCAACCTGTTGCCATACTAGCATCTCAAAGGAGCATGATACTTAGACGGCTTGCTTGGATTGGGAAGAATTTTAAAAGTTATTTTTAGCCTTAGCCTGAAAATACACAATTTCAATAGTTATAATTCCTCATGTCTTCTGTTTTTCATCTTTAGTCAAGGAAAGCAATCACTTAGATTTGCCCGTGTAGTTCAGATCAAATGAGAGTAATGGTGTGTGTGTGTGTGTCTATGGAGCTAAAGTAGTTTTGGATGAGAAATTACACGTTGTAAACCCACTCACTAGCATTGAAAGAGAAGTGAGAATACCTATTAGTAAATAGAAATTTGCCTAAAGATGTGTGCAGCAAAGAAGACCAGGTTCTGTAGCAACTAAATGAAAACACCAGGTGGCGCCATTTCTTAGTGTTACAGCAGGTAAAATCACAAATTAATAGTGCTGAGTTAAAGAATCCGTTGTTTCTATAGTTATATGATCATTTCTGTCTTCAGGTTTAGACAATTGGGAAGTCCCGTTTTAAGTTTCACTAGATCTATAATATGTGGTTCAAAGGCTAGAGGCCTTAGGCCTCTGGTTACTATTGCCAGTTGGTAGTATCCTTGATGCCTGTATCAACAGGTGAAGGTTTATACGTTTGCTTTTAATACATAGCTATATAGAACACAGGTATCTTCCTGTTTGAACATTGGTTGTTCAAGTACTGCTAAACACTGATATTAGGGATCCTTCTTCCTTGCAAGCCTACCATCTCCAGGAATTCAGAGCCTGGAATAAGAGAGACACACATCAGTGTATACTGTTAAGTACAGGTCTTTGGCGATATCCTTTTTAGAAAGCAATTTCTCTTTCTTTCTGCCTCTTTCTCGTTCTCCCCCCCCCATGTCTCCCTCCCTCCCTTCCTCCCTCCATCTCTCCCTACTTCCTTCGTTTCTTTTTGGTTTTTCGAGACAGGGTTCCTCTTTGTAGTTTAGGAGCCTGTTATGTAGACCAGGCTGGCTCAGAACTCACAGAAATCCTCCTGCTTCTGCCTCTAGAGTGCTGGGATTAAAGTCAGACGTCACCACTGTCCCGCTGCAATTCTTTTTCTTTAAATTATGTATATGGAGGGGCCATGCGCATGCCTTTAATCCCAGCACTCAGGAGGCAGAGGCAGGCCTGGTCTACAAGAGCTAGTTCCAGGTCAGGCTCCAAAGCTACAGAGAAAACGTGTCTCGAAAAGTAGCGTGTTTTGCCTACTCATGTCTATGCATCCATGTGACTGGTGCCTATAGAGGAGAGGCCAGGAGAGGGCGACAAATCCCCTGGAATGGTTGTGAGGTGCCACGAGTGTGCTGGTAATCAAACCTGAATCTTCTGGAAAAGAAACCAGTGCTCTTAATCTCTGACCCATCTCATCTGTCCATTGCCCCCCCGCCCCAGGTAATTTCTTGAAGTAGTTACTAGAATGGGACATTCTAAAGCTTCTAAAATTAAACCGACTTACATATCTATGAAGCATGAGTGTGGTGATATCTCTCCTATCTCCATGAACTAGGAAAAACAAAACAACCCGATAGCAAGTTTCATATTGGTTAAGTGTCAGCCCTAGGGGTGTTTGCAAAGAAAAGATCTGGAGTAGCAAAATACTGTTAACGCTGTGGATAAAGGACGTTGGTGACTAAAGAAATGATGGAAGGTATCATGGGTGCATTCACTCTCTCTGTTCGCAGTCTACCTAAGGCTCTATTGTGGGCATGAAGCTTCCATCATTAACAGGTTGTTCAGTTCTAAAATATGTGAGTTGAGTTACTCCACTTGCGTCATTGTGTTAGTCTGGCCGTAATCACAAACCATTCCAACCGTGTTAAATCCCAGCAGTTGGAGTGGAAAAGAGTTCTTTTGGCTGCATCCCAGCTTTTCTTTTCTTTTTTCTTCATTTCTTCCCTCCCTCCCTGCCTCTCTCTCTCTCTCTCTCTCTCTCTCTCTCTCTCCTCTCTCTCCCTCCCTCCTCCCTCCTCCCTCCTCCTCTCTCTCTCTCTCTCTCTCTCTCTCTCTCTCTCTCTCTCTCTCTCCTCTCTTTCTCGAGTTAGGAATTAAATTTCAGCGGTGGTCTCAGGCCTACCAAATATCAACCTTAGGCCTGGGGGCGTGGTTATCGTCTTGGGAATCTGGGAAGTTCTCTGGGGGACCAGACCTGATAATACCGTAAAAGGCCTGGTTCTCTCAATTCTAAAGCCATGTTATGTTGACCTTGCTATAAGAGCGGTACCCACAATTATACTGTGCAGAATCCCCAGCCCTCCGCTTCCACAGTTCATTTCTTGGCTCCGCCCCACAGACGTCCAATGCCCAATCAGGAACTGATCTTCTGCAGACCGCACCCCCCTTCCCTAGGCCCCGCCTCCCGGCGCCGCTCGGCCCAGGCTCTAGTTCGCGTTTTGAGCCGCTGGTGCCACCATAGCCGCTACTGCTGCGGCTGCCGCGGCGGAGCTGAAGTCGTCGAGCGCGATGCCCGAGGGCGCTGTGAGCTGGGCCTGAGCGAACGGGGGCGCTGACGAGTATTGAGGGCTTTTGGAGCGGGTGGTGGGTGTCGGGGGATTGGAAGCGAGCTCCCAAGGCCAGGGTGGGGGAGGGAGGCTTCCGTATCAGATCGGGTCAGCACGAGCCCGGGCGGCCAGCACGGTGTCCCGGCCCCCAGCTGACCGCTCGGGTGACTTCGGCAGCCTCCTCCCTTGGACACCGCAGTTACCATGGGAACACTTGGGCTGTAACCGGCGCCAAACCCTCGTAGAACCCATCCCATTCTTCAGTTAAACGCCTCTGGCTGGCGTGGGCCTGACATTTCTTCACTCTAGGGGGTCGTCCTCCCTTCCTAAGAAATCTAGCTGGCTAGGGTGGGGATGAGGAGTGAGAAAGAACAGGGCAATGCCCAGAGTAAGAGCGGCTGACAGGCAGAAGACACCTACTGTGATGCCAAGGTTGCTTCTGCCATCTCAGGCCAGTGAAAGTGCATATCGGAAGGCCCTGCTGATAGAGAAGGCAGTACCACTGCTGAGACAAGTCCTAAGGCTAGGCCAGGGACTGTCCTTAGGGGCTCCTCCTTATGATGGCTGGGGAAGGGTCGACCATTACCAGCCGCATCAAGAACTTGCTGCGGTCCCCATCCATCAAATTACGCAGAAGTAAAGCAGGAAACCGGCGAGAAGACCTCAGCTCCAAGGTGAGTCCTACTGGGAGCCACCTTTTTCAACTCTACCCTCTGTTGCACCTTGTTATTTTTTCACCTTTCTCTTTCTTGGGGGGAAAAAGATAACGAAATTCCTCTGTTGGCTCTAAAAGATCAAACATGCTTATCTATAACAACTTGATTTGAAGTTGGATGAGCAACAGCGCGCGTGGGTGGGCATGCTGAGACTCAACCATGGGAAGATGTGCATAGGACCTCAGTTCAAACTAAGTGTGTGCTTGGGGAAGCTAGTTGACATGTTATGACTCAGTTTCTCTTCTTGGAAGAGGACAGTGAGATCACCTAGCTGTGAATAATGGGGATGTATTAGTGTAGCAGTTGGGATTATGCCAGCTATACTTGCTTAAAGAAATATACTGAAACACTTCATCAGAGATATCAAAACAATTTTATGACAAGCTTGATGATGCATGCCTGTAATCCCAGCACTAGTGAGTCAGAGGCAACTTCAACCTGGTCTATATAGCAAGTTCCAGGCCAGCCAGGGCTACATGATTAGACCCTGTCCTATCTAAAAAAGATGAAGAAGGTTGGACTAGCAAGATGGCTCAGCTGGTAAGGACACTTGTCAACAAGCCTGATCTCCGGATTTGTACTCCTTGGGCTCACGTGGTGGAAGGAGTAAACCAACGCCTAGGAGCGGTTTTCTGACCTCCGCACATGCATGCACACACGCACACCCACAAAGAAATGAATGTATTTTTTTAAAATCTCTTTAAGAGAACTAAATTTGTTTAACTGGAACTTTGCTTCTTGGTTTCTCATGATAATGTGAAGGAGCCAAATGTGTGCCAGAAAGACAGCTTTACTGGTTTGTGCTTATATACAGTGTATCCTGGTTACTGTATGCCCACATCCTTTTCTGGACAAATGTTACATAGTCCTGTCTGGGTTCACACTCAACAAACCACAGTGTCCCGGGTGCTGGGGTTCTGGCATGCCCAGCTTATGCTTTATTCAGCTGCCGGTCCCCACGATTTGGGGCATACAGCAGTAGAATACTTTTATTTAGTCTCTTGAGGGAATCTCGAGCATTGTCTACAGGATCAGATTAGGTTTTGTGTCTTATTAGCAGTCTGCAAACACAATAGTTTTGTAGTACAGGATTGCTACCGACAGAGGCCTTTGAGACAGCAGCATTTTATTGCCTTGCCTGTGACTCTTCAGAGATGATCAACCCTGTTGAGGAAAGACTTAGAGTTTAATGTACAACATGACAGAGTTCTGGGAGGACTTACTGCATCCTTTAGCAGAGCTGTCATTGGCTTTGGTAAGGTGAACAGCTTTCCTGTACATTCTAGCAGGGATTCTATTGAATTAAAATTTGCCACGTTTTTGTGGTGGTGGTTAGGACCTTTATCAAGGACTCTTATTAATAATTGTTCCTATTCTCTAGAGACAGAAGAATGAGCCCTCCAACTTAGAAACTCTTAGGTACAGCTTTCTTTGCCCATCCCTTTTAAAAAAGCTTTTCTTTATCGTTATCATATTGTGATGTGTGAGAGCAAGCATACATGTGCCATGGTGTTGTTGTGGAGGGCAACATGGCAAGCACTTTTACCTGCCAAGCCACCTGGTTGGCCCAAAAGGTGTAGACTAAGCTGCCCTCCAACACCTGATCCTCCTGCCTCTGCCTCCTCAGCATATCCTATCGCCATACACTACCACCACAGGCACGTTTGCTGCTTCAGGTCTGTCGTCACTAATGTGTTGTTCTGGAAATACGCACTAAGTTGTCAAAGGAATTACAGGGGCAGGAGATTAGGAGAGACTTGATGGAGCAAGGGATGTTTGCACTGTTGAGTCCTGAGGCAAGAGAGGGTCACTCTAGGAAAACAGTGACAGAAAACCATCTCTGGCATCACCATTTAACATCCTTGTTCCAAGTAGGAAGTTAGTGCTGACCTTTTAAATGGTGTGACTGAGCATGAGCTGTCTTTGTGTACCTGGTACATGACCTTTTTTCCCAAATACTCCTCCATGAAGGCTTTCTACTTAGGGTTATTGTAAAAGCTTGCTTTATGATCCACATAAGACCTGGCCCATAAGTTTCCCTAATGCATGGTAACTGTGGCATGGATTTATGGACATTTGATTTTGTTTTGTTTTATGAGACATGGGTCTCAATATGACCCAGACTGGCCTGGAACTTCCCATGTAGCCCAGACTGGCTTCAAATTGGAGATCTTCTTGCCTCAGCCTCCTGCATGCCGGGATAGTTATATTATACCACTGCACCTGACCATGGTAGCTAATCTTGAAACAAAACTTGAAGATAAAAAGATAAAAAAGGGTTGAAGATAAGGAAGGAGGGGTCAGAATGGCATTATGCAGCTCTTAACTCAGGTAGATTCCTGTTTTAATTTTTTTTTTTTTTTGAGACAAGATCTTGTTATCCAGTAGCCCAGGCAGACCTCAGACTTGTGATTCTCTTGCTTTGGATCATACCATTCTGTATTACAAAATTATCCACTCATTTATAGCTCTTGTCTCTATATCTTCCAGAACATAGGGACATCTCTGATTAGTTCTGCTACTTTGAAACCAATTTCTAGTTGTCCTTTTATGTGTGTCTTCAATTGCTAAAGACAGCAGGGAACTTGTTCCTTACAGTGTGAGCTGCACAGCGGGTAGGAAGGCAGCGCGTGGCCGAGACAAAGACATCTACGCAGATGAGCTGGACGCCCAGAGAATAAGAGAGGAGCAGGAAGAGTTGTGTCCTCCCGAGAAGTCAGAACCTGGGGTAATGGGATGGCTGAAAGGAACTAGAGAGGACACTGCTCCTTAAGGGCTTTTTATTCAGGAGAAAGCCATTAAAATATGGTTAAATATGGCTTAAAGCTGAGACAAGAGAGCCAGGAGTAAAGGTGGGGTTTAACGACTCTAGGGAGAGTAGATGAGCAATGAGATTTTATCAAGTTTTGTCGTGGGGAAGGCGCTTTCTACAGTGGAGTAAACTCGAGAAGACTGGTAGGCGATGCCATGCCAGGTCTGCAGACTCTGAAGAGCTGGCGCTCTCTTCAGTTGTAAACCTTTCAAGCCCAGATCCTGGGCGTTTGTCACTTCCCGCCTCTTGTCTCCGCTGAGGCTGTGTTTTCTTTAGGAATGAAATGTGTGTGCTCTTGGTAGCTAATCCTTTTCTCTCCCCCTCTTTTCCTAAAGTTTCTGGAGATTTTTGTGTAGAGGGAGCCTGGGTGGTTCTATTTTTACAAGGGACAGAAATGGACTGAGGCTGAGCAGGCAGGATTGAAGTTAGGGACACAAAAAGATTCCTGTACTAAGTGGTAGTTTTAAAAACATCTTTCTTAGTCACTGTTAATCTGGTCTAGGTTGTATATTATTTGTTCAGATTTTCTTCTAGCCCAGCTTTATGATTGTACAGCTATTCTTGTTCTTTTCCTGTATGATTATATGCTGTTGCTTTGGGCCTTTAGTATGCGGTTGCTCTAAAGAGTGTGTAGGTAGGTTTCATGAAAGAGTGAAGACTAGCAATAGTCTAATTTCAGCCTTTGCCTCAGTATTTGAGCCCAGATATTAGTCTCAAAAGCTTTTTCTTCTGCCTTTTTGGTAGCGGGAAACATACTTATTTTCAAAGCACTTGTCAATCCTAAACTCTAGCTTAAGGCTGACAGCTTGGGAGAATGGTTAGCAGGGCCTCGGACTATTGACATTTCAGAAATAAGCATTCAGGTGGTAGAGTGCTTTCTTAACATGCACGAAACCCTAGGCCCCACCCTCAGCACCATGTAAACCAGAGTAGCACACATTAAAATCCCAGCACATGGAAGGTTGATGTCAGCCTGTCTCAAAAAAGGAAGAAAGGTAAGTAAACCCTATTCCAGGACCCATTCTCGTATTACAGAATCAGAGCCTCTTGGAGTGGAGTTTGGGAGTTGTGTGTATATTAAGTTCTGTGAGAAGCCCACTGTCAGTTATAGTACTGTGGCTGAAGTACTATGTCCCTGACATCTGGTGGTTTCATACCCAAATCCTTACTGAAGTTTATTGACAGCACACTAGTCCAGCTTGGGACACATGCTCTTTTCCTTGAGTGGATGTTTGTTCTTGTCTGTCTTCTAGACGTCTAGCTGTGTAACCTGTCGGGTGGCTCGAGGGCAGACCTATAGAGTCAGTTGTTGTCTCACTAAGACAGTTCCCAGGATAGCATCTGATGAGCCCGGGCCAGCTCTGTCTCACCGTCCTTCCTAGGAATGAACAGACTTTATTGTGGGGTATATACTCTCTGAACTCTCTCTCCACTTGGGATAGATGACCGGGAATAGAGGTCTCTCAGCCAGTAGCTTAGCACTTCCCTCCCCACAACGCTCTGTTTTCCTGCCTCAGCCTCCCCAGAGCTAGAATTGTGGGCACTTGCCACTGTGCCTGGCTGTGGTGCTGAAGCTGATCAAGTGTCATGAGACCCTGGGAACAGGTGGTGCGCTTGAACAGCGCTACTCTCTAGTTTTGTGATCATTTCCCTGCTGGTGCCCCAAGCCCTTAAAATGGTTCTTACTGAGAGAGTCCTCTTTCCTGAACCCATAACACCTCTTCCTTCACTGTCTAAAAATATCCTGGCCTCTTCAGGCTGAGTGTCTCCAGAGACACTGCTCATCTCCTTGGCTGCTCACTCCAGAGTCCCTCTCACTTAGCTGGTTAGGCCAAGTTGTCCTGCTGGATCAGCCTTTGGTAATTTTTTTTTCTTTTGCAGTGCCAGGGTTAAACCCAGAGACTTGATTGGTTAGGCAAACACCCTACCACCACACTCTATCATGTCCCCAAGCTCCTCCTTCACCCCATCTCGCTCCTACTAATTAGACCTTGGAATTTCTCACTTCGCCTCCATTTGTCACCTGTGTGCTTTCATTTCTTGATGAGTGAGGAGCACAGGTGAAGGTGGCGCCTCTGCCTGATTCTCTGCCCCACCCCCAAGCCCCTTGACTCTCCAGCTGGACTTGAAACTGTTATCACTGCCCTTTGGGGAACAGTCAAGGGCTTGAAATCTGGGACTATGTTTATTCAAACTAAGCTTCTCTGAGAACACGGGCTATCAAGCTGTCCTTTAGAGGGTGTGTTGGTTTGACTTCATGTTCAGGCAGCAGTGTTGTTGGGGAAGCTGCAGTGTTTTCAGTAGGCTTTGTTATGGTAGACATCTGCTGCGAGCTAAGCCTCTTTCTGCTGCTTTCTCAGTGCAGAGCAAAGGATTTTCTGTCAGCTGCCTTTTCTCAGCTCCCTAGCGCTCATAGAATGCAGACCAAGGCTAACCCACCTTTTTTGGTGTTTACTGTTCTACTGTTGTGAGAATTCCATCCCTGGGGAGACATAAACAGCACCTACTCCTTCCTCATAAAGTCCCAGTGGCAAACCAAAGTCGCATTCCATCAGAATCTGCTCTAGGGAGCCAGTAAGTTTATTGTGTTTGCTACAGAGCATGGGAAAGGGGTGACACAAGTGTGGGGGACCCCAGAGCTACCGTACTGGAAAGTCTTCCTGAGACATGGATGATGGTTTCCCCGCAGCCTCTCATAGATGGAACTCCTCCCATTTAGCCTTCCCAGACTGCATGCTGGCAGCTCTTCCCCAGACACCTTGAGACCTGATAGTGCGCGTGCAATTAAGGCATGGAAAGTGCCGGGAGCAGCTGGGATCTCAGGGACACTACAGTGACGCACCCCTTCTCTGAGTGGACCTCAGCAGACCACAGGCGGTTTGGTGGTAGTCTCTTGCAAGCATGGCAGCTGTTCTGCTTGGCTTTGCCTTAATTATTTATTTTTCTTAAGACAGGAACTTCCTCTGTAGCCCAGACTAGCCTTGAACTCAAGGTAGTTCTTCTGCCTCAGCCCTGCCTCCCAATGCTGGGATTAGAGGTTTGTGCTACCCTACCCTTAACTTCTATTACTTCATACTTAATATTTAAAAATGAAAGGGGACAGGGATTAAGGGAGATTAAAAGTGAGCATGACAGCCATGCTGAGTAATATGGACCCTTAGGATCTGAGTTTTTGAATGTTGAGATTTTTCCACGTCTTTTCTTCTTATTTGACACTTTTATCAACAACCCCATAGTGCTGCCCTTGTGTTTTCTTTATTTCTTTTTCTTTTACTTTCTGGGGACAAATCCTCGCTAAGAATTGTAGGCTTTCTGGGTGGTGGTGGTGGACACCTTTAATCCCCGCACTGGGGAGGCAGAGGTAAGAAGATCTCTGTGAGTTTAAGCCTGGTCAACAGACTGAGCTCCAGGACAGGCTCCAATGCCACACAGAGAAACCCTGTCTTGAAAAAACAACAAACAAACAAACAACAAAGAATCATAGGCTGGGTTCAAACTGAGCAGCTCTCTTGCTGCTCTGGCCTTCTGTGTGTTGGGAGTACAGGGAGCACCCAGATGCCAGTTTTATTCCTAATGCTTCTTACTCTGGTTTTGAAGGACACTTGGAGGGTTCTCCTCCTAGACTGCTAGGGAGTACACGGTACTCCCTCTCACAACAGAAACTGTGTAACGCCTTTTCAGGCCTTCTCAGGGTGTAGAACCACGTTTGTCAAAGACGGGGTTCATAAGCTCACCTCCCCTAACACTGAGGCGAGGCTGAGGGTGCTTTCTCTCCTTTTCCTTCATTCATAGTGAAGATTTAAATTTACTTAAAGATCTTGGAAGACTTCTTGCACCCTTATGACTGATATTGCCCCACATGCACCTTGTCAAATGCTCTTTTAGAGGCGTCATGAGAAGGTAGGTTTTGTGGGGTTTTCTTTTTGTTGTTCTTTGGAAATTTTGTTTTTTATTAGTGCTAGAGTTAGGATCCAAGGCTTGGTCTAACAGGCAAGTGCTGTACCCGGGAGGCAGACCTCCCACCCTGTGCTTTGGGGTTTGAGTGTTCCTTTTCATTTGACGAGGTGCTACACTTCTCCTCAGTCTTTGAGATCTGCCTGACTATAGTGGCACTTCTGGCCATTTCTCCGTGTGTTTGCCTGGCCTCTTACAGGTGCGGGCATGTAACAAAGAAACACAACTTTTAAAAATACAGGAACTATAACACAGCAAAGTTTCTGCAATGTAATAGTGTGTTATGAATAATTGTTTCCACCATGCATGTTGGGGACTGAGGACTGTTCAAGTGGACAGTAGGAAGCTCCAAAACCCAAACTTTATTCTGTACTCCTCTCAAGGTTATCTTCATTTCCAAAAGAAGCCTATCATTGCTATAGCCAGTGCACTGTGTATAGGTTGGAGGAGGTACATTGTTAGTTTGTATTAAATACACATTTTTATCAGGGTATAGTAGTCCAGGCCTTTGATGCCAGCACTTGGGAAGTGGGAACGGGAGACTGGGGACTTCAGGACCATCTGTCCTGTCATCTAGATCTTAGAGAATTCAGCCTGGGCTACATGATACTCAGTCTCAAAAACAAAAAAAACAATTGTGAACGCACATGCTCACTCTTTTCCATAACCTTCCCTAGAAAGGCCAGTGTAATGAGTCCCCACTGCTGCTTTAGATCTATGGTCTAGTAACCTTTGTCTGTCTTCTTGCTTCTCTTCTCACCCCCGCACTTTGCTGACTCTTTCCCCACAGCCTGCCCTGTGATACTATTAGGAAGAGTTTAACCTGTGGGCCTGTGAGTAATTGAATGTCAAGTTGTTGCAGCTGTGTGGTTCCAGATGCCTGTGAGCCACAAGCAATTGCTGCTGCTTTTAGAACTGGTGTGGAGTAGAAACCAACAGATGCCTTGGCCATCTCTGTGGCGGCAGGGATGGCTGGGTTTTCATCTGAGGTATTGTCTGGCAGGCTGATCGTGTCTCTCAGGTTTTTTGAGCAGGGCCTAGTGTAATACTGGATCTTTCCCTCCAGCTGTACCTGTTTGGTATTTTAGCCTATAGCCAACTTTTTTTTTAAGTCATGGAGAATGCTGAGTGAAATTTTTATTTTTGTGAAAAACAAAAACTACCCCAAATGCGCCATGCGCGGACTGACCTGGATGGTGACAGGGTCGGGTGAATTTGAACACGAGCAGAGAATGAGGCCACTTGTTCACCCGACTCCCTTTATCTGCATGGGCTCCAGGGTTACACATTTCCTTGAGCAGATGTCTGCCCTCACCTGACCTCACATCTCTATGGTTTTGATTTCTTCTCTCAAGTAGTCAAGTGTGACCACACTGTAAGTGCAAAAACATGGGTCTCAAGGCCCGCTCCCCTGCATTGCACACACCCAGGCCTGCCTTCCAGGACTGTGGTGAGGTTTAAATGAGATTTAGTGACCATGAAAGAGCGATGTAAGACCCAAATAACTTCACAGATAGAAATGATTGCTAATAGTAACAGAGCACAGAGGTTTGTAGACTGTCAATGAACTTTGTTCTCGTTTGCTGGTAAAATGTAATTCCTTCTAGTTTCCATTTATGAGAAGTCCCTTTTTGCAGGTTTAGCATCATTGGTTCCAACATGGAACACATCCTTGGTATCTTTTCCTTGCCAATGATTAACTTGTGTCAACAATGCTAACTGAAAGGGTTAGTAATGTTCTGTGTTTTGGAGACCTGAGAAGTCAGGTGTCTGTACTATTACTTTCTGCCTTATTCCCTTGAGACAAAATCACTGAACCTGGAAGCAGCCCAGTGGCCAGCACTCTCTCCAACAATCTTCTCTTTACCCACATAGTGCCAGGGTTACAGGAGCACACCAACTTTTTACATGGGTGCTGGGATGTGAACTCAGGTCCTCATACTTGTACAGCGACCATTCTTTCTCGCTGAGCCATTCCAGTCCACAATGATCTTTTTGACATCAATTACATTATAATTTATTTCTTTGCTATAGCAATAAGTTTGTTACAATTAAAAGTCAAACTAAAGGCTGGAGAGAGGGCTCTGTGATTATGAACACTGGCTGTTCTTCAAAGGACCTGGGTTCAATTCTCAGGATCCACATGGCAGTTCATAACCATCTGTGTAACTCCAGAGATTGTAGGGGATCTGACTCCCACCTCTAACCTCTGTGAACACATAGGCATGCATGTGGTGCATAGACACATATCAGGCAAGACACTCATACATGTTAAATAAGTCAAACTAGTGAATTCATAGGGATAGGAGTGAGTCTTAATTTTCCATGTTAGATGAAAGTTACTGGGGTTATGAACATATTTTGTAGTAGCAATGCCTTCAACAAGGTAGAGAAATAATTTTCCTTTAGAGGAGGCTAATGACATTTATATTGAAATAATTGAGAATTATATTGGTCCTATAATTTCAGTCAAAGAATTTTTTGGGGGGGGTGGGAGTTGTTTCAAGGCATGTTTCTCCGTGTCCTGGCACTCCTGGAACTCATTCTGTAGACCAGGCTGGCCTCGAACTCAGAAATCCACCTGCCTCTGCCTCCTGAGTGCTGGAATTAAAAGCATCAGTCTAAGAATTGAAAGTCAGTGTGAAAATATATTAGTTTTATAACCCACTAGGTTTCTAATTTGGTACTGCAGTGAAATTTTTATTTAAACAGTTTGGTGGAGCGGATCTTTGTGTGCATCCCTGTAGTCCAGAACTTAGGAGACTTAGGATCCAGAGTGTGAGGCAGCCTGGGCTCAGGAGGACCTTGTCTCAGAACAGACCAATAACAACAAAGAAAAAGATACATATACAAACCCCACTAAGACTATATGAAGATGTGAGGCTATCTCACTCATACTGCAGATCCAGCATCTAGTATAATTTGGTAATACTCACTGGAAGAAACACTTCATTTTTCATAATATGTTCTTTGATGTTCTCCAAGTAGCTCTGGATAGAATGGCATACGTGTATGAAATGAGATCCCTCACTGCTGAAAAGAGTGAAGTCAGTCTGTCTGTACTGATATGCAATGAAGTATAAGATATATGTGGAGAGCAACAGCAAGTTGTAAAACACTCTGCTAATGATGACTGTTATTTTTGTGAAAACATACATATCTAGTAGTGTATACATAGAAAAAGTGAAGCTATAAATAGCACTTGTAAGTATTGGTAACCTCAGGGAGAGTTAGATTATGGTAATTGTCACTGAAATTCTATAAGATTTGAATTTGAAGTAATACACCTCCATTATTTTTGTAAGCAGAAAAAAGTAAAGATGAAAATTTTAATTCAGATTTAAATATAAAATGTTCAAAATCAGCTGGGTGGTGGTGATGCACACCTTTAATCTCAGCATGCAAGGCAGAGACAGGCAGATCTCTGAGTTTGAGGCCAGCATGGTCTAAAGAGCAAATTCCAGGACAGCCAGAGTGACACAGAGACACCCTGTCTTGGAAAACAAAGTTCAGAATCTAAAATCTATACTTATTATTAGTTATACACAAATGTTACTGAAAATGTGTCTGGTTATGATAAGCTTGGTGGTTTGGGATGTATAACATACATATTAGTATTAATGGGACATAAAAATACTTTTTTGGGTCTGGCGAGATGGCTTGGTGGTTAAGAGCACAGCTCACAACTACCTGTAACTCCAGCTCCAGGGGACCTGACAGTTCTGGCTCCTGTGCTTCTTCACCCATGTGCACATACCCAAATGTATGCAAGCGCGTGCTCGCGCACACACACAAATAAAAATAATAAAACAGAATCTTCAAATTTTTTTTCTTGAAAATCTAGGATAGCCTTGTGAGTTTGAGATGCTTTACTTCTCGTATCTTTAGAAATACTTTTTTATTGATGTTTAGTCAATAAAATCTTTTGATGCGAGCCAAGTGTGTAGATACAAGCCAGGTGTATTGGGTGTGCCTTTAATCCCAGCACTCGGGAGGCAGAGGCAGGTGGATCTCTGTGAGTTTGAGGCCAGCCTGGTCTACAAAGTGAATTCTAGGACAGCCGGGGCTACACAACGAAACCCTGTCTTAAAAAACCAATAAACAAAAAAGTTTTGATGCTTGTAAGCGATATGTGCTCTGTGAAGAGTTTACTCACAGGGTAGTGTAAAGAGGAGGATCATGAAGAAGTTGTCCCATAATTTCAACACGCAGAGAAACCACTGAAAGTTGAGACTCGGGATATGTGACCTTTGAACTGATCTGTGCATGGAAGCTAGGATATCGGTATGTTTGGTAAAGGCTCCTTTTGGGAATAACCTGCACTGGCAAGTGTGCTTGTTTCTTTTAGGTGAATAGTAGGAAACTGAATTAGATTTCGGGGCTGGTGACGCTAGGTGCAAACATTTACACTTTATTTAGCTGGCAACAAGGACCCCTTGAAAGTTTTTGAGCAAGAAGAAAGGGTAGTGTCCACAGGAGGGTATTTTTATATGAAAGCTCTTGCTACCTCTGGGAAAGTGAGGAAGGCCTTAGGGTGTGGAAAGGAGTCTTGACCCCAAGTCACCATGATGGCTGAGCACTACAGCCTTCCCCACACCCATCTTCTCAGCTGCACACTCACTTTACCCAGGTCGTCTTGGCCAGGAACTCAGTATTCTTCCTGCTGACAGCAGTGGGAACTGGGAGATCAGAGCAAACAGCTCAGCTGTGTAGATTGGGAAATGCCCCCTTTTTGTTGCTGTTTTGAGACAGGGTCTCAGGTAGTTTGAGACTGCCTTTAAACTCACTATGTAGCTGAGTTCCTAATCCTCTTGCCATTAAATCCCTGGGATTACAGGTGTATGCTACCACATCTGGCTTTAATTAGGCTCTTTTGAGGACCATGCTTTAGTTCACAGAGCTTTGTGATTCTGGTCTTAGTATAGAGAAGTCTTACATAAGAGGGGAAAAATCCCCTCCCCCACCCCATCTGAATTAAACTGTCTCATATCTTTGCTTTTCTGGTAGCCACGGAGAAGTAAGAAAGGGTCAGAAGGCTTCCTCTGCCCAGGCACAGTGCTGTTGGGCTGCTTATTGGAAATGGGCACGTGATGGTGACGTGCTGTAAGGGGCTTGTTAGCAAGAGTCCCTCATTCCCTCTCCTTTGGGCTGATGCTCCCTTATTCTCCCTTTGTCTGCATAGAAAATCAGACTCTCCTGCGATGCCAGTTACCTTGGAAGCAGGTGTCAACTCTCCATATTGACTATAGGTTGTAGTATGGCCCAGACATGTTCAGGTTCTGACCACTTACTTTCCTCTTTCTTTGAAGTCATCCACTGAGGAGTGGATGTTTTTATAGACTTATTTCAGGTACTGATAAGTTGTGAATTTTTGTTTTTTGGTTGTTTTGTTTTTTGAGACAGGTTTCTCTACATAGCCCTCACTATCCTGGAGCTCACTGTGTAGACCAGGCTAGCCACAAAATCACAGAGATCCACCTGCCTCTGTCTTCTAAGTGCTGGGATTAAAGGTGTGTGCCACTACATTAAGTCCAAGTAGTGACATTTAAAAGAAAGGAAGGAAGGAAGGAAGGAAGGAAGGAAGGAAGGAAGAAAGAAAGAAAGAAAGAAAGAAAGAAAGAAAGAAAGAAAGAAAGAAAACATTAAAGCTGGGGCAGGAGAGATGGCTCAGTGGTTAAAGGCACACTGTTCTTGCCGAGGAGTAGATTCAGTTCCCAACACTGTCAAACAGCTCACAGCTACCTTTAACTCCAGTCCAGAGAATCTGACACCCATTTCTAGACTCTGCAGGCATGCTCACACACAAGAACATGTGCATGCGTGCGCATGCGCGCGCGCACACGCACGCGCGCGCGCACACACACACACACACACACACAAAATAAAAATAAAAATGAAACAAATCTTTAAAAACAAAACCATGAAGCTAGCCTGACAGGCATGTTTTACCCCTGTTTTATCCTGATGCCTTCTGTCTTCTCTTTTCTAGTGATTTTGTTGTATTTTGAGACAGACTGGCCTGGAACTCACTACTTGCTATGTAGCCCAGGCTAGCTTCAAACTTGGAATGGTCCTCCTGGCCTTGGTCTGTAAGATGCTAGGATTACAAATGTGTCTCATCATATCCAGCCCCACCCTAACCCCCAGGCTGCACTTGAATTCTTGGGTTTCTTAACTTTCCAAGTAGCTAGGAGCACAAGGGCATGCCTGTCACTGCCCGTGTGCCCTCTACCTCCTTGGTTTTCTGGCCTGTCCCTCACGTGCACCCAGAGGTGAGGTGACTCCTAGTGTGTGTCAGCAGAAATGGCAACATTCTGTTGATGCTGGAAAACCCAGGCCTCTTCCTCACAGCATTGTGGCTTCTGCTGCAGGCTGCTCTGGTGTACACTCACTGTTTACCTCCTTCTTTCTATTTGTTTATTTAATTAACTTTTTTTCATTTATTTTGTTTCTCTGTGACATGGGTATAATCCCAGTCCTTCATGAAGTTGTCACGAGTGTTACATTAGATACTCAGTGTGACGTGCTTAGAGCAGTTGTTGGCGGGTTGTGTGTTAAATGAGTGGTAGCTCTGGTTGCTGTAGAAACGGTCTGCACAGACCCTTTGTCCCTTCAGGTATTGTCTCAAGACTTGAAGTGCCAGCTTTTTCTCGTGGTCCCAGCACGGCCTAAGATTTGGGGGAAGTGGCAAAATGCTTTAAATGTAGTTGAAGCCTGATGGTGATGGCACACACTATAAATCTCAGAGTTTGAGAGACAGAGGCAGGCAGATCTCTGAGTTTGAGGTCAGGTGGTGAGTTCCAGGACAGCCAGGGCTACACAGAGAAACCCTTGTCTTCAAACAAACAAACAAACGAATGCTCTAGTTCAGACCCTGATTCTTAGAACCATTTGGAAAGCTTTTCTTTTTTGTTTTCTTTTTTGACACAGGGATACTCCATGTTGTTCAGACTGACCTACAGCTGCTGGCAAACATTTTTCTTTCAACCCCAGAAGTAACAGGGACTTTAGCTGTGCCTCTGGAGAGCCTTTGCCATGCAGATGAATTAACCCCTCTCGTGTTTCTATTCAGAACCTTGCAAAGCCAGCTGTGGTTTTGTCTGCCTGTAGCCCAGCTACCTAGAGGCTGCTGTAGGAAGATTGTTTGAGTTCCAGAGTTTTAGACCATCCTAAACACACAGGGAGACCTACCTCAGAAAAAGTGGTGGGGACTGAGGAGGTGAGCCAGTTAGTAAAACGCTTGCCACACAAGCAGGAGGATCTGAGTTTGATCCCCTGCACCCACTTAAAAAGATGGACTCTGGCTCAGACTGTGCCAGCACTGGCTTCCTAAGACTTGCTGACCAGCCAGATCAGCCGGATCAGCAAGTAATAGACTCTGTCTGATAACATAAGGTAGGAAGCTAGAGAAGATGCCACTCGTATTTGGATGCACATAACCTCACAGGACAGGACAAGGGATCGCTCGAGGGGTAGGAACTGCTGCTATCTGGGCCTCGTGGGGATCTTGAAGTAATTTTATTGCTGGCCCAAGACTGGGCAACTTTTGTTCTAGTCTGCTGGTCTCCAAGGACTTGTGATACAGGATCTCTAAGATTATCCTTTCCATATAGTAGCAGACTGACCTTCCCTGGAAGCTGGTGCTGTTTGAATCCCAGCACAGGAGAATCAACTCAGCTCCCACTAGTCTGAAGTGTTGAACAGGAAAGCTTAGTTTAGTCACATTGGAGTCACTGGTTTCTGGTGGGCTTTGTGGAAGATAGTGTAACTCTAAATCATCCACAGTAGGTTAAGACCAGTGCAGAGTTGAGAGGCCAGGTCTCTTTGCCTGCCTTGGAAGGATCCTTTTTGTTCCTAATTACCTCTGACCAGATGACACTTTGACCTCTAAATCGCCAGAATCATTCTGTCTTCTTGGTCCAGTCTTTGGGTCTCTGCACAGCTGCCTAAGGTTCTGTAGAAAGCCGTGGGCTCCTCTGCAGCGTCTGTGTAAGTGGCAGTTCTTAGGATGGGGTGGGATTAGAGTAGAGAACAGACAGGTCACTGCAAACAGTTTTTCTTAACCTCTAGGAAGGGAGGGAGAGGTAGCAGAGTCTCTGGTGTGTTTGTTTATGGAAGCCACAGGCCACCACTTGTCTGGAATGGCTTATATCCCTGGGGTTTATCATTTGCGCCGGGTGGAATTGAGAAGCTGGGGTGCTGGAAAGAAGGAAGAAGGAGGCTGGAGGCTACAAGATGGCAACAAAAGCTGATATCACTTTCCTTAGTGTTGGGGATTTCTCACCCATTTGAGGTCAGCCAAACCCTAGATGACCCAGGCCTTTTCTAAGTGATTTTGACTTCTAAGGTCCTCATCATGAGGGGGCAACCCCTTCATACATGGGCCGACTCCCGGTGTGGTGGTTCCTCACACTAAGGAAGAAAGAGAAAACCTTCACAGTCTCGGCCTGGTCCGGGCAAGGAGTCCCTCTGTCAGAGCAAGTGAACAGCCAGAGGTGGAAGCTCGAGAGCTTAGCTCGAAATGGCCAAGGCCCTCGCTGCAGTCCTGGGCTGTGTTTAGTTTAACAGCCTGGGGCTTTTTGGGACTGGGGCAGATGGCTCAGACATCTGAGGAATCCTGTTCCTGCCTCCTCGTAGCATGCACGTTGATGGGTGCTCCCCTATAGGAACTCCCCCTCTCTACTGCCAGGCACCTCATCTTTTCCACAGCATGAGAATGGGTTTTCTCCAAAGCTCTGCTTAGTCTCTCCTTCCTGTCTTCTGTCTTCTCCTATCTTGTTGTGAACACTTATCAATAAATATTTCCAGTCCTAACCTCTCCAAGTATTCATCCTGTTTATGTTGCTGAATGGAGTGCTCTGTGGTTCCTCCTAAATACCCCAGCACCCCGACAGAGCAGTGCCCTGCCCCCTCTTAGACCCAGGTCCTGCTTTTGACTTTGCTATTTTTGAGGTTCAGAATTGTGTTTTATTTTTTCTCCACAGTTGTATAGTGCTCATTTATTGCCAGTTTTATTTGCTTTATGGCTTTTGATTGTTATTTCTGTTCTACTGCTACTGTCTTGATGCTTGTCTCGATTTCATTACTTCTCACCTGAGTTATTCTGGCAGCCTCGTAACTGTCTCCGGTGTAGGTTTGTGTTGGAGCTTTGCTTGGACTCCTCCCGTGGTCTCTGAGGACCTAAAAATTACTCCTCTTAGTTTGGCACTCAAGGTCCTTTCAGAGTGAGGCATGGTGGCACATGCTTGTGGTCCCAAAACTCAAGAGAATAAAGCAGGAGGATTGCCATGAGTTTGAGGCCAGCCTGTGATATGTAGCAAGTATCAGGCCAGTCAGGGCCTATCTTAAACAAGTTCTTTCTGGTCCCTTTGCATTCTACCTCTCTAGACTTAGAATTCTCTGGAGCACGATTTTATCATCTCTTTTATCTCCTGCCATCAAACTGTTCCTCGCACAGCTTCCTCCAATAATTCCTTCTGTGTTTTCACCTGTCACAGTCCTGTGAGGACTGTGATGCTCTTGTACCATAGTACATAGGTACACACAAACTAAATAAATGTAATCAAATAAATCCTGTGTATACCACAATGCTTAGCCTCAAAGTTTTGAAAGAAATCTCATCTCTAAATACTAAGGAAACACCAAATCCCCACTCTGTATCACTAGGCAAGGTCTCCTTCGTGAACCTGCCCAAATGTCACGTCTCGTTGTTGAGGATTCTGTTCTTTGTCACACACTGGATTACTCAGGACTATTCCTGATGGGATCCCCATAGCATCCTGGTGGCTTCCAGACTCATATATATATATATATATGTACGTACGTACGTACGTACATACATACACACACACACACACACACACACACACTAAACAGTTTGTGGCTGGAGAGATGGCTCAACAGTTAAGAGCACATACTGATCTCCTCCAGAGAATCCAAGTTTGATTTCTAGTGTTCATGTCAGAAAGCTCACAAGCAGCTATAACTCCAGCTCTAGGGGCATCTGACCTCCCTGACTTCTGCAGGCACCTGTGCTCATGCACACACACCTGCACAGAGACACATAATTTAAAAAAACTAAAATTCACCGGACAGTGGTGGCACACTCCTTTAATCCCAGCACTCGGGAGGCAGAGGCAGGCGGATCTCTGAGTTCGAGGCCAGCCTGTTCTACAAGAGCTAGTTCCAGGACAGGCTCCAAAACTACAGAGAAACCCTGTCTCAAAAAACCAAAAAAAAATTTAAAAAATATTTATATCTATTTCATAGTATTTTTGCCTACATGTATGTCTCTACACCGTTTGTGTGCTGTGGTCAGAAGAAGGCATCAGAGTCCCTGGAGTTGTTGTTGTTTTCAATGAACCAGCCATTTATTAGGAAATTAGGAAGACAGAAGTTCCAGGGCTGCCCACCTCATCCCTCCACTAAGTCCAGATCTACACCCTGTTACAGGTCTTAAAGACAGTTGTAAGCCACTCTGTGGGTGCTGGACAGTTAACCCGGGTCCTCTGGAAAAGCAGCCAGTGCTCTGACCTGCTGATCCATTTCTCCAGCCCCAACTCTCAGACTTTTGAAAACACCCATTAATATACTTTACTTTGTGACCTGATTCTGCATGATCTAGTTTTGTTCGGTTTATTCATTACTAACCAAATTGTTTTCAAGTCCTATTCATAAATTGCAGTTGGAAAATAGTTTTATCTGGTATGAATTAGTGTGTAGTCTTACACCTCTGAGCCACTTGTTTCTTCCACTACTCTTTTTTCTTTTTAATTTATTATTTTATATACATCTATGTTTCCCCATGGGTGTTGGGTCCCCTGGAACTGAAATTACAGACAGTTGTAAGCTGTCATGTGGGTGCTGGGAATTGAAACCAGGTCCTCTGGAAGAACAGTCAGCGCTCTTAACCACGGAGCCATCTCTGCAGCCCTTCCCCTACTCCTTAAGAGTAAGCAGAAAGGGCACCTAAACATAGGACTTTCTCTCTCTCATAAGCTGTTCTCTCTCTCTCTCTCTCTCTCTCTCTCTCTCTCTCTCTCTCTCTCTCTCTCTCTCTCTCTCTCTCTCATAAGCTATTACAAAGTTAATTATCTGATTAGAGTGAGGGAAATGTTGCCTGCGTCCTTTCTCTCTTGAGGATATGCTATGTCTGGTTCATACTGGGGGTGGTGGGTGTGTCAGCTCTCACGGGCTACTGTAGAACCCTGCCCTTGGAAAGATAACACGAGTTCCGGGCTGGGAAAGACTCCCCTCCATTTCAACACTCTCCACCTGCTGAAGCAAGAGCTGGCTCAGGCTCTGCACATGGTGCCCTTCCAGCTTTAGACTGCATTGTGGATACGGAGATCATGCCAGGTATACAGTGGGTGCTCTTGTTCCTAAGTCTTTGCTTCTGTGGGAATGATGTTTCTAGAGCAGTGGGTTTATTTTGATGCAGTTGTATTCCAAGTCACTGGCTGTAAACAGTTGGCTTATGTATTTCTTGGCTATGTTTTGTTGGCATTTGAATCTTTCAGAACTCTGGAGCTGCACATGGTGATATATACCTATAATCCTAGCACTCAGGAAGCTGAGGCAGGAGGATTGTCTCATGTTCAAGGCCTGTGTTGCCTTAACTTTTCCTGGGGAGACATAAACAGATGTCTGCTCGTAGCAGGCAGAGCGCCAGCAAGCAGAATAAAAGAATGGTTCCACCAAGTGTAGCTTGGTGAGCAAGTGAGCTTGCTGGATTTATTTCAGGGGCATTTGTGATCCCCCAATTCATCTATCCGTCATCCTGCATGGGCGATGATGTTTCCAAAGCTACATAGATGAAGTTTTTCAGTTCTATCCCCTATATATTCTTAAATCGTGTGTGTGTGTGTGTGTGTGTGTGTAGTCTGTATGGGCATTTTGCTTGTATGCATTGCATACACACACACACGTGGAAACAAAAGAACAACTTGCTGAAGCATGTTCTCACCTTCAGCCATGCGGGTTTCAGAGATGACACTCAAGTTATTATGTGCTTACCAGCACATTCTTTACCCACTCAGCCCTCACCAGCCTGGGTCGGGTTTGGTTTCACTTTCAGCTGTAGTTCATCAACCACCTAGGGAAGTTAGGGCAAGAACCCAGAGGCAGGAACAGAAGCAGAGGCCATGGAGGAACTCCACTTACTGGGTTGCTCCACATGGCTTGCTCAGTTTGCTTTCTATACCACATAGGGATGGCACCACCCACAGTGTGCCGGGCCCTTCTGCATCAATCATTGATCAAGAAAATGTCCAACAGACTTGCCTACAGACAATCTGATGGAGGCATTTCCTCAATTGAACTTCCTCTTCCCAGATAATTCTTGCTTGTTAAGTTGACGTAAAACAAAACAAAACACAAGAAAACCCATAGAACTAACTAAGCTGGGCTCACAGAGACTGAACTGACAACCAGGGAGCCTGCGTGGGACTGACCAAGGCCCTCTGCATATATGTGACAGTTTTGTAACTTGGTTTTCGTGTTACACTCCCAACAGCAAGAGCAGCGGCTGTCTCTGACTCTGTTCCTGCTTTTGGGACTCATTCTTCCTACTGGATTACTTCCTCCAGCCTTAATAGAAGAGAAGGTGCCCAGTCTCACTGTAACTTGATATACCATGGCTGGCTGGTGTCCATGGGATGCCTGCCTGAAACAGTGGAAGGAGGAGGGGACTTTGGTTGGGGTATAAAAAACATCAGTGTAGTGAGGAGCTGTGGACCGGATTCCCGCTGCCCTGCTCCCGCATGCTTAGCTTTACACGCGAAATAACAACACACAAACTGTATTCATTTAAACACTGCCTGGCCCATTATTTTCAGCCTCTTATTCACATCTTGACTAACCCATATCTAATAATGTAACACCATGAGCGGTGTCTTACCGGGAAAGATTCAGGACGTCTGACCTGGTGGCTGGCAACATCGCATCTCTCCCAGAGAGGAGAGGCAGGGCAATTGTCTGAGCCATCTGCCTCACTTCCCTTTTCCTGTTCTGTCTACTCCACCTATCTAAATCTTGCCCTATCAAAAAGCCAAGGCAGTTTGTTTATTAAAACAGAAGACCCTCCCACATCACATCAGCAACAACAAAAATTTAAAAAAACAAACAACTAACCAGCACAATCAGTTTTAGAGAAGAGCAACCTGTTAACTGAAATAACCCATTTTTTCTGGTCCTTTTCATGACTGATTCTTTACTGCTCCTGAGAACTCTGTCAGACAGCCACAGTTCAAATATCTCAAGTGCCTTCCCCCCAATTCACACCCCTCCTGGTCCTCTTCCTAACTTCTCCTAGGTATAATCCTTCATTTCTCTTACCCCCCCTTTTTTCCCTGATAATCCACAGTCATTTTTGTGTTGCTCATGTACTCATGGGTATGGATGGGGCCATCCCCTCAAATGTGGTAACCTCCCTTAAAGAAAACTAACTCTCAGCAGGCAGAGGCAGGCATCTCTAAGTGTGAGGCCAGGACAGCCAAGGCTCTATAGAGAGATCCTATCTCAACAACAACAACAACAACAGCAATCCCCACAACCCTGACATCCCTCTCAAGAAGCCATTAACTGTCATAGCTCCCTCTCCCCACATGCTAGAAGGTGGATTGGTTTGATGTCTGCAGGTCTTGTGCAGGCAGCCACAGCTGCTGTGAGTTCATGCGCAGTGGTCCTGTCATGTCCAGAAAGCTTTGCTCTGCTCTGATCCTCCCCAGCCTTTGGCTCTTAAAATCTTTGTACCTCATTTCTGGATGGTCCGTCAGTCTCAGCCAGTGTGGTATTAGGGATTTTTTTTATGTCTGTACTTTGACTAGTTGTGACTTCTTCTTTCTTTCTTCTTTCTTTCCTTCCTTTCTTCCCTCCCTCCCTCCCTCCCTCCCTCCATCCTTCCTTCCTTCCTTCCTTCCTTCCTTTCTTTTCTTTCTTTCTTTCTTTCTTTCTTTCTTCTTTCTTTCCCTTCCTTCCTTCCTTCCTTCCTTCCTTCCTTCCTTCCTTCCTTCCTTCCTTCCTTCCTTTTGTAGCACAAATTCTAATTGTTCTTAATAAAAACCTAGAGTCAGCTATTAGGGGGTGAAAGCTGAGAGAGGAGAGAAGCAGAGTGGCCTACCACTAGAGAGACCTTTTTACCTCTACCAGTGCTGAGACTGAAGGGGCGATCCTGTCCTCTGACTGCATCTCTGGACTGCGCTGAGCTCCTGTCTCTTCCCGCCTTATTAACGCCCAGCCATTTCACTTCTGTCTTTACCTCCCTAGTTCTGGGATTAAAGGCGTGGGATCCCAAGTGCTGGGATCACCTTTGTGTGAACTCTTCCTCTTATAGACTGGATCAATTTCTCATAGTCTAGAGTGGCCTAGAACTAACAGAGATCCTCTGCCTTTGTCTCCCGAGTCCTGGGATTAAAGGTGTGCCTACCACTGCCCAGCCTTTAGTGGCTCTTCACTCTAATCTTCAGGCAAGCTTTATTTGTTAAAACACAAACAAAATATCACTACTTTTTTTTGAGACAGGATCTCTCTATGTTGCATGGCTGTCCTAGAACTCTCTACATAGAGCAGTTTGGCCTCGAACTCCCAGAGATTCACCTGTCTCTACCTCCTACTGGGATTAAAAGTGTGCTCACTGCCTGGCTAGTTCTGAATTAATCACCATCTATTGCAGAAAGAAATGTCTCTTCCTCAGAAGAGACCTCATCTGAGGGTTACTCTTAACCGATGGGTAGAGAGATGTGAGTTTAGCAGGCAGTCTGGCGGTACAATAGCAGCAGGTTCACCATCAAGTGTCTCCTCTGTGAGAGGTGTGGTTTAGTGCTGCAGGTAAGGATGGAGCAGTGGCTAAGTGCTTAAGAGTACTGGTTACTCTTGTAGAGGACCTGGGTCCAGTTCCCAGCACCCACATGGTGGCTCACAGTTGTCGGTAGCTCTGGTTCCAGGGATCTGATGCCCTCTTCTGACCACCTCAGGGACCAGCCATGCATGTTGTACACATACATACATGTATGCAAACACTCATACACATAAAAATAAATTAGCTTTTTTTAAGTGCTTAGGATATATGAATAAGTGATGGGAATCTAAACCCTGTCCTTGAAGGCTCCTGTGTGATGCGGAAGCCCCTAGGCAGAGATGAGGTGATGATCTTACCTGCCTGTGTATACTGTGAGGTAAAGTCAAGATGAGGAAGGCTAGAAATTATGACAGGGAATTCTACAAAGCCCTTTCTGAGGAGAAAACCTTTGAACAAAGGCCTGAGTCACATCACTGTGAGAAAAGCTAAGGGAAGAGCTGTTGAGTCCAAGGAATCTGTGGTGCTGTGGAGACTGGGGTAGCTGGAGTAGAGGGAGCAAAGAGAGAGTATAGGAAATGATCTCAGAGAAATAGCCAGAGGCTGGGTGATGTAGGCCTTTTTAAGTTTAAATCAAGTGTTTGAACTTTAAGGGAGATGGGAGCCATTGGAAGGATTTGAATAATGATATGGTCTCATTTATGTTTAAAAGAATCAGTGTGGCCAGCTGTGTTGAGAAAAACTGTAGCAGGCAAGGCTCGAAGCTGGGAGAACATTTGGGGGGTACAGACACACTTCAAGTGAAAGATGATAGTCACGGGAACTCATTGGTGCACTAGTTTATATTGCAGGATCCCCAAGAATGGGGAGAATCCTAGACTGATTGCTGATTGCCATGGTAAAGCACTCCCACCATTGAGAGGCTAAGACTTGTGATGCTGTCACTGCCTGTGGGGAAAGCTGTGCGAGTCAGGGTTGATGAGCTGGTGCAAACCCACCCCGCACACAACTGGTGGTGTTCTGGTGCGCTCAGCCTTGGTGTCCAGGCTTACCTCCCTTCTGTAGAGCACAGGGAAGCTCTACTATCTTTCTGAAGAGAGGAGAGGGAAAACACGTTATCGTGGGGGAGGGTCATAGCCAAGTGAGCCTAGCTGTTGCAGGCTTCAAAAGAGCTCGGGGACTCCCAGATCCTTTGAGAGAGGAGTTTAGCCCTAAACCTCCCTGCAAACAGGAAGCTGGTTTGAGTTAAGAACGTAAAATAAAAACCAGCTGATGCCCCGAATGTTTTCCTGTGCTCCTCCCTTCAGAGCGCCAAAGGAAACTGCTTCCCTCCCTTACTTAGATGACTACTTCAGAGCGCCAGAAAAAAACCAAACCCGGAAACCTTTTGAAAATGAGCCAAGATTTTAGCCCAGGCAAACTCTTGCTTGTGGGATTCCTAGCCAGGAAGTATGCCCCTGTGTGCGGGTGGAGCCCTGAGAGGAAAGTGACAGAATATAAAGGCTCCAGTGGTTAGCCTGTCCCTAGGCCTGTCGGGGACAAGTGTGGCAAGCTCCCCAGCCTCAGTCTTCCAGCCCATTGTAGCTCATGGAGTTGATAAAATTGTCATGATCAAAATTAAAAGGAATATACTAGAGTATATTAAAGCATATACTGTAATTATTGTTTTATGAAAATTGTACCTCAGTTTTGTTTACCTACACACATACATGCATGTGCACACTGGGTCACTATATAAAGCATGTTTCTTACGATGAATGAATCATAGTAAATACATTTCTTTTTTTTTACTATGAAAATTGGTCTTTAGGGTATGTATAAACTGAATCTTTCTGCTTTATCTTATTAAAAATTGCCAACCAGTTTCAAGATCCTCTATAGAACTGGGTTCTCCACCCACAGTCCTATGAGAGGGAAGGGCAGCTGAGAACCAGCATATTAGTCTAATTCGTCGGGACCAACACTGACCATAGGGGAGTAAGGGATTGTACACATTTGAATCTAAAGGATTTGCTTCAGTTTATATGAATTTGAAGAGAATTGGAGGTGTATAGCTGTACTTGGTTCGATAACCTCACATTCCACGTGAGCCATGGTGACTTTAGGCTCCTCTCTCTCTTTCCTGTCTCAGGCAGAAAGTACGGTAGGGATGCTGCAGACCTCTCCTTCCTCTGGAGTAATAAAGGCACAGTGCCAAGATCCCGATCTGGGATAACTAAATTAGCGTCTCCCCAGGGTGAATTTGTGTCTGCAGTCTGTACCTGGCTGACTGGGAGGAATTCAGACTCGCTATCCAGAATGTCTAGCAGAGGCAGACGAGCACTCGCTTATGTCATGTCAGGGTTAGCACCTCAGCTGGGCCCAGGGATAAGTGAAGAGTGGGGTGATTGGTGATTGGACTGATGGACTCTGCTGAGTAAACATGTTTGGAATTCTTTTTTTGAGGGGGGTGGAGTCGGGGAGACAGGGTTTCTGTGTAGTCCTGGCTGTTCTGAAACTCACAGAGATCCACCTGCCTCTTCTCATGAGTGCTGGGATTAAAGGTGTGCATCACCATCACCTGGCAACATGTTGGAATTTTTGACCTATATTCCTAAGAAGCCTAAAAGACTCTTAATGAACTCTCTGAGAAAATTTTGTTTAGCTGTTTGTTTGTTTGTTTGTTTTAGCTTGTTTTTGTTTTTTTTTTGAGATAGCTTATTAGCCCAGACTAGCTTAGAACTCACTCTATAGCTTGGGTTGTCCCCAAACTTATAGTAATACTCCTGTCCCAGCTTCCCATGTGTTGAGATCACAGATG
The DNA here is from genome assembly GCF_903992535.2 of Arvicola amphibius. Classification (NCBI taxonomy): domain Eukaryota; kingdom Metazoa; phylum Chordata; class Mammalia; order Rodentia; family Cricetidae; genus Arvicola; species Arvicola amphibius. The sequence goes on along the minus strand of NC_052051.1, from coordinate 55,669,723 downwards.
TGATTATACCTCTGCATTCTTTCAGTGTTTTTTCCTGTTTTGTTTTATTTTCAGTTGCTAGGGCTTGAATAACCTTTTGTACTGGACTGGGCTAGACTGGACTGTAGGTTTTAACTGTACTACCTTGGGAGGTTTATTTTAGTTTTTCTCAACCACAGGGCATTTCCTTTCCACCTAATGACAAATAAAATGGCAGCTGGGAGATGGTAGCGTATGACTTTAATCCCAACACTGGGGAGACAAAGACAGCTGAATCTCTGTGAGTTCAAGGTCAGCCTGATCCACAAGAGCTAGTTCCAGGACAGGTTCCAAATCTACAGAGAAATCCTGTCTTGAAAAACCAAAATAGATAGATAGATAGATAGATAGATAGATAGATAGATAGATAGATAGATAGATAGATAGAAAGAATGGCCTTTAAGGTAAGAGTTTAGTTTGGTTGTTGTTATGTTTATTGTGTGTATGATGTGCCCACATGTGCCACAGTGAATGTGTGTGGTCAGAGAACCTCTGGAGGTAAGAGTCTAAACGGGCCCTCTAAAATCACTTCCAACAGTTCTTCTCTTTAGGCCAATAAAAGAATGTATCCAAAGACTGTTTCAGTTGATTCTGGGCTTCCCCACTGTAGAAACTGGCCTGTCATAGTAGATTCTATCTTGCCCAATATTTCCGGCTTACTCCACTTGTTGGCCCACCAAGGCAGAGTTTTCATAGGAGAGTACGCTCTGTTTACGTGGCCACTCATACATTCTGTGCGCAGAAGTTCCTCACTCTAATCAAGGAAGAACAAGGACATCCCTGAGGGAAGGCTCCTGCAGGAAGTACACACAGCCCTGGAGGGGACTGGGTCTGGAGAAACCAGAAAAACTGTCACAAAAAGCACCATGGAGTGACAATTACAAGGTTATAGGCCAGTATGGCTCTCACATGACCTCATCCACAGAAAGACGAATGAATTAGTTTGAGGTTAATCTTGTGGGGGTCCTGTGGCCTGCAGACAATGTGGAACAGCAGCGTTGTTGATGAAGGTGGTGAAGGTCTCGTGTGTCACGTCTTCTCAGACTCTCCCAGCACTTTACACAGGCTTCCCTTTCATCTCTGTGGGAGTTGTGGCTTAATAACAATAATCAGAGTACCCTGAGCATCTGTGATTTGCAAAACACAGCATTCAGCGTGCTTTGGCCTCCTAAACTCCTAGACTGTAGAACTGCCAGACGTGGGGAGGTGGAGTCCTCTGAAGGAGGGTTAGCCCACGATGGATGCACAGATTAGTGGTGTCCAAGTTACCCAGTGGATGCCTCACGTTCTTCTGGCTGTTGGTAGGTAGAGAACACAGTGCAAACGCTTGAAGGTCATTGACCTCATATGAGTCCCACAGACCGCAGATCCCAGTCTCTAGCCAAGACTTAGTGTCTTCTTTCATTGAGAGAGTGCTTGTTTCTCTTTGGTCATGAAGGGGTACGTTAACCCTTTCATTTTCTTTCTTGTGGCAACCGCAGGTGGAGCCTGTTAAATGCAGATGGTACTCACTACTGGACTTTTCTCATGTGATCAAGAGGCTTTTGGTCAGAACAAAACTGAAGAAGGCATAGGCTCATTTTCCTGAAGATAAGGTTGTAGGGAAAATTGTGCTGAAGAGATGCTGTAGAAGCCCTTAGTGCCTCATCCCGGCCCTGCTGTGTCTACAATAAATCACTTCTCTGTTTTGCTCTAACAGGTGACCTTGGAGAAGGTGCTGGGAATCACAGTATCGGGAGGCAGAGGACTTGCCTGTGATCCCCGGTCAGGTTTAGTTGCCTACCCCGCTGGGTAAGTGCTTTTCAAGAGGTCTTGTTGCATGAAAGCTTATTTTTTGTTTTTTAGTAACATTTTATTAATTCTCTGAGAATCTCATCATTATTTGGATCAGATTCACTCCCTTCCCCCTGCTGCTCCAGGCCCACTCCACTTTTCTATCCATCCAACTTGTGGATAGAGCCACATCCAACCTGCCTTCTCTCCATCTCCCACTCCTTTTCTGGCTTTTTCCTCTTTCCCTTTTTATTTATTTATTTTTTTAGATTTATTTTATTTATTATGTATACAACATTCCTTCCACGTATGCTTGCATGCCAGAAGAGGGCACCAGATCTCATTATAGATGGTTGTGAGCCACCATGTGGTTGCTGGGAATTGAACTCAGGACCTCTGGATGAGCAGTCAGTGCTCTTAACCTCTGAGCCATCTCTCCAGCCCCTCTTTCCCTTTTTAAATCAAATTTGTGTTGCCCAGCTACTCTTGGTTGTGGGGCCTGTCCTTGGCTGCAGTCAGCCTACCAGGGAGTATACCATGAACTAAATAAATGACCCCCCCCCCAGCGGCTGTCAAGACTCTGGGCCCACCCCACCACTTCTGTCCCCTCCCCACCCCGTCCATGTCAGCACTTAGTCTGCCTTGAACTCACTCAGAGCTTGTGAATGCGGCCACAGCTGCAGTGAGTTCATATGTGCAGTTGCCATGTTGTATCCAGAAAAGAGTTTCCTTGACGTCATCCACTGCCTCTGGCTCTTATCATCTTTCCACCTTCTTTCCTGTGACATCCCTTAGTCTTGGGGAGAAGAGTGTTAATTACAATTATGCTAAATTAGTTGAGGACAGTAAGTTTCTGGAATCTTCTGAGAGATACATCTAGATTGATGTTTTGATGCCATTTCTGTGAAGAAAATACATCTAAGTAAAAACTCGGGTGTTGTCCTTGCTATACTGTGTGCTGGTTGATATTTGAACATCATACCACTCCTATATCCACACGTGCATATCTGTACTTTTCTTATATAGGATTCCCAACGCCAACTTTAAAACAAAACAAAACACTAATTTTATTTTATGTGTATGACTGACCTGCCTACACTCTGTGAACCAAGTGTGTGCCCTGTGCCCATGGAGGCCAGAAGAGGACATCAGGTGCCCTGGGACTGGAAATTACATAGTTGTGAGTCACCATGTGGGTGCTAGGGATAAAATCCTGGTCCTCTGAAAGAGTAGCCAGTGCTCCTAATTGCTGAGCCGTCTCTCTAGCCCCAACGCCCTCTTCTGATCCAGAGACAGATCCATTGCCCACTACACCGTTGGCCCACCCCACTCAAGCACCATCTTTAATACTACCGTCTAGTAATTTTTAATGGCTTTGTTGTGATGTGATACCAAATGTTTAAAATGTCTAACTCAGGTCTGGGATAGAGCTCACTGGCAGAGTGCTTACCTATTTACAAGACCTTAGTTTTGATTCCTGGCAAAATAAAGCTCCAACTCAATGAATTTTAGTAATTTTTTAGAGTTTTGTAGCCATTACTACAATCATCTTTAGAAACTATATACTAAGATGCACTGCTGTGTGATACCAAGTACTGGAGAGGCTGGGGCAGGGGCAGGAGGAGCACATGATCCTAGGAGCTTGAGGTTGGTATGTTCTCAACTCCATATGTGAGGGAAGGAAACTGAGATCCAAGGTGAAGCAGTTTGCTCAGAGTTCTATTGCCAGTGTCTGACCTGACCCTAGTGCTCTGACTCTACAGTGGCATGGAGTGGGGGAAAGGCCAGACTTTCCGCGTTTTCTCTGAACTGTCTACCTGCCATTTGAGTTTATGTGCAGAGTAGTCTGTACCAGGGAGTCTTCTGCCTCTGGGTTCTGAGCTTGGGTGTCTCTCCTAAGGGTCCTATCGTGTTTAGTGTCCATAATTGGGGCCCTGTGGTTGCTACAATGGCTTAGCCTGGCAAAAACTGGACACCCCTCCCCCAAGTGACTTGATGAAAGGTCTGCCCTGCTAAATAACCTAGTACTGCCTGCCCCAGGGGAATTCCACTCATTCCCTGCCTGCCCCAGCCAGGGAAAACCAGGTCCCTTCTTGTTGAAGTGGGGCTGGGGCTAGATAGTCTGTGCAGGAAAGCTTGGGGTACACTCTCTGGTATGCTGAGCCCTGTGTCAAGGCCTTGGGAAGTGTGGAACTCTGACCCCTCTCTCCTACCTTCTACCTCTGGATGCCAGGCCTGGAGCTGTGGAGTATGTGCTTATCTTTACAGACACTTGCAGCCCAGTGTGCTGCCTGGGAGTCCTCCTCCTGGGTTGGGCATGGTGTCTCTCAGGAGATTTCCTGAGTACGCTTGGCTTTGGCTAACCCTGGGCAACATTCCCAGGTTGGTCTCTGACTTGTGCGTTTCTTAGAATCTGGGTTTCTCTCTTTGCAAATGGCTGCTTCAGCTTTGGTTCCTGTCTGTGGTGGTGGTGGGGGGGGGGCTCACTGTTGTGCCCCTAGGCACATGGGAAGCACTCTGTCTGCGTGAGTGCAGGCAGGCTCTCCTACCTCCTTTGCCAAGCACCACCCTCAGCCCCCACACTTGTTCCTGCTGCTCTTGCTGTAGGAGCCAGCTCAGGTATCCTAGAAACAAGAAGAGAAACAAAACTCAGAATCCTCCCAAAGGCCTAGCAGCAACTATCAAACCAAAACAAAATTTTCTGAGAGGAAATGAAACAGCACAGGGAGGGGTGGCAGCATGTGTCAGGCAGAGGTGGGTGGGCTTTGAGTGACTGTAGTGTCTCTGGGCCAAGACCCCTCAGCTTTAGTGCCTCCTGCTTCTCTTCTGCAGAGCTTTCCTGTTTTACTTTACCTGTTGTCCCACAGGAAGCCCACCCCTCACCTGCCATACTTGAAGCGCCTTGTGTTAGTACCTTTCTCCTTGCTGTGACAAAATTATGTCACAGAAACAGCTTAGGGGTACCCCCAAACTATGAACTAAAACAAACCCTCCCTTCCTTCTTAAAGCATGTCAGCAAGAGCATATGTTCACCAGTCAGGGTGCTTCCGTGGTCAGGAAGGAGAGAGAGAGAGAGAGAGAGAGACAGAGAGAGAGAGAGAGAGAGAGAGAGAGAGAGAGAGAGAGAGAGAGAGAGAGAGAGGAAGGGGGAGGGAGAGAGGGAGAGGAAGGGGGAGGGAGAGGGAGGGAGGGAGAGGGAAAGAGATGGAGAGGAGGGGGAGAGAGGAAGAGAGAGAAGAGAGAGAGAGGAAGAGAGAGGAGGGGGAGAGGAGGGGGAGAGAGGAAGAGAGAGAAGAGAGAGAGAGAGGAAGAGAGAGACTGGTGCTCAGCTCGCCATCTCCTATTTATTTTGTCCCCAGCCCACAGAATGGCACTGCCCACAGTTAGGATGGGTCTTACAACATAAGCTCACCTGTAACATGGAGGGTACTTTTTGTTGTTGGGGTTTTTGTCCCTCCCAGTTTCCCACAGCTGTTGAGCCCCAAAGAAAATTACACATAGGTCTCCATAAATTATAAGCTGATTGGCCCATTAGCTCTAGCCTCTCAATGGCTAACTCTCACATCTTGATTAACCCATTTTTCTGATCTATTTTAGCCATGTGGCTCAGTACCTTTTTCAGTGGGGCAGATCACATCCTGCTGCTTTGGTGGTCTGGGCAGGAGTCGGAGGAATCAACTTCTTCCTTCCCAGAATTCTCCTGTTCTCATTGCATCATTTCTACTTCCTGTCTGGTTTTCCCACCTATACTTCCTGCCTGGCCAATCAGCATTTATTTAAAACATGATTGACACAATACAGACAATTCTCCTGCACCCCTCTTTAAAAAAAAATGGAAAATATCCATAGTCCATTTTTTGGGAATGTGGGCGTAGTATTCCAGGCTACTTCCAGCTGGTTGGGGGTGCTTATAATCTTATGGGGACCTAAAGAAAATTTAGAGTTATGATGAAGTCCTGACTGAAGTGTCCTGTGAGTCTTGATCATCTCAGGCAGCAGTCTTGAACCTGTTCTGGATGAAGAACTCAGACATCTGGGCCATCTATTCCTGTCAGAGATTTCTCACGTGGTCTTCCTTGATCAAAGCTGATTTTTCTTAACTCTGAATAAATCCAGAGCTTCTCGTTTTCTGTGGAAATAAAAGCAAATCCTCTTCTTCAAAGTAACATATCATTTTGACTTCAATTTTGAAGCCAAGGTATTTTCAAAATACCTATCTTGGATTAATTCTGCAGCATTTATAAGCAAATATCTTTTAGCAGCTGTTGCTCCTTTCTCAGCATTCAAACAATTCAAAGAGAGCATAATAACATACAGTATCAAGATTCTCTGTGTATTTTCCATCTTTACGTGGCTTTATTTCAACCTCTATTTCATTTATTTTTACTTTTACTTTTTGAGACAGGTTCTCTGTATATCTTTGTCCTGGAATAACTCTGTAGACCAGGCTGTCCTTGAACTCAGAGAGATCCGTCTGTCTCTGCCTCCCAGGCAAATCCTACCAGCGTGCACCACCATTACCTGTTACCATGGTGATTCATGGTGTCAAGTTTACAAGATAAAGCATCACAACTCCACCTCTGATCATCTTATCACTTAAACACATCAGTTTGAATAATAGCATTTCACCAGGACACCTCAAGTCTCATTTTAATCTCATACTCCAAAAATACATTGTTAGTCTATCTTCAAACATTCCATAATCTTTAACAGTCTTAATAGTCTTTAAAAGTCAAAGTTCCTTATTAGACTCAAGGCAATCTCTTAACTATGAGCCCCTTTAAAATAAAAGCAATTTTCTTTCTTTTTTCTTTTTCTTTTGGATTTTCAAGACAGGGTTTCTCTGTGTAGCCTTTGGCTGTCCTGGAACTTACTCTGTAAACCAGGCTGGCCTCAGACTCACAAGAGATCCACCTGCTTCTGCCTTCCAAGTGCTAGGATTAAAGGTGTGTACCACCACTGCCCAGCAATTTTTATACTCCAATATAAATGGCACAGAAGAAATATTCCTATTACAGATGGGAACACTGGGAGCAGAGAAAGGATAGATGCTCACACAAGACCAAAGCCCAGGATGGCAAACACCAAAAACTGTAGTCACACATGGAGTCCTTTGAGTCCCAACAGCTGGTCAGCTTCTCTCCAGCTCTGCTGCCTTCCTGTCTGCAGTGTGCAGAGACTCTTGGGCCAACTTCACTCCATGTCTGCTATTTTTCTAGGTAGATGTCATTTAGCCTTGGTATCCCCAATATGCTAGGGTCTTCATTGGAATTTAGGATTCATTTTCCCAGCTTTATACAATGGCCTCTAGGGGCCTCTGCAGGAACCATAGCCCTGCCACACATTGCTTGCCTTAGTAGATTCCTGGAGCCTTGGTGAAAGCCTCCACAACCCACTCACCTTTGCATCTTTTTTTCCATGCCTGCAAAACCAGCACCACAGGAAGCATGTTGCCAGGTTCTGCTGCTCGTGTGAGATGTAGCTTGCCAGGCTTCCCGCCACAGCTGCAGCATCTTCCATGTGCCTTGGAAGCTTATCCTGGGGAAACAGTCTCCAGGTGGCCATTACTTGCACTGTTGCATGCTGGCCCTTCAGTGGGTGAGGTCTTGTCCTCGGGGTACCTCTGCTAGCGTTCCAAGTAAATCAGGACTTTCTGTAACCATTTCAACTGCTTTCTCTGCATCCTTTGTATCCACAACTTTAAATCCTCTCAAGTTCCTTTCTTTGCCAAACCACACATTTTCCATACCTTTCTGCCACTTTTCTCTCTCCTAGCAGATCCAGATCTGAGCAGTGAGCAGCTCAGCTTGAATACTATCCTGTCTTGAAATTCCCCTGCAAGGCAAATTAGTCTGCTGCTTTTGAATTCAGCTGCACTTAAGTTCTCAGGATTCAGGCAAAATGAAGCTAGATTCTTTGCCTGATTGTGACGCCAATAGCTTCTAGCCCAGTTCTTGAGACAGTCCTCATGGCCACAGCTGCCATGTTCTCTCAGCAGTCTGATATTCCAGACTCTCCAGATTAGTCCAGTAAGCTCTGCTCCCAGCGTCTCAGAGCTTCTCCAGCCTGCAGCTCATACACTTAGACACTCCTTAGGCAGAGGAATCACTTCAGCTTCTTCATAGCCACCCATCGTCCCAGTTAGCTAATGCTACTGTAGTGGCTTGAATAAGCTCCCATAGCCGTGTTTGAATGCTTCGTCCAGGGACTGAAACTGTTTGAAAGAATTAGGAGGTATGTCATCAAGGGTGGGCTTTGAGGCCCAGTCTCCCTCTGCTGTGGATCTGGCTTTAGCTCTCAACCACTTCTCCCAGGGTCATGCTCCTTATCATGCTCTCTGCAGTGATAATAATGGGCTAAGCCTCTGAAACTGTAGCAAGCCCCCAGTTAAATGCTTTCTTTGTAAGAGCTGCCTTGGTCATGGTGTCTCTTCACAGCAACAGAACAGAGACTAAGACAGAGACTCTTATGCTATAATAGAGTTGCATGACAAAGCAGCTTGAGAGAAAAAAGCTTACTTTGGGACACAGTTTGAAGCTATAGCCCATCCTGGCGGGGAAGCCACCGCAGCAGGTGTGAGGAGGCAGGGAAGCCACGGCAGCAGGTGTGAGGAGGCAGGGAAGCCACGGCAGCAGGTGTGAGGAGGCAGGGAAGCCACGGCAGCAGGGGTGAGGAGGCAGGGAAGCTGTGGCAGCAGGGGTGAGCAGGGAAGCCACAGCAACAGGTGTGAGGCAGGGAAGCTGTGGCAGCAGGTGTGAGCAGGGAAGCTACGGCAGCAGGTGTGAGCAGGGAAGCCACGGCAGCAGGTGTGAGCAGGGAAGCCGTGGAAGCAGGTGTGAGGCAGCTGAGCACATTGCAGAGATGAAACCCATGCTCAGCTTCCTTCCTCCTTTTTATTCAGTTCTAGACCTCAGCTCATGGTTTCATGCTCCCTACATTCAGGGTGAGCCTGCCCTCCTCAGTTAAACCGTTTTGGAAATTCATAGATGTGCCAAGAGACATGTCACTGTGGTGAAGGTGATAGTAGAGACTGTAGTGAACACCATGCTGGCTGGGTGTCCACAACAGTTCTGGGAGGAACTTCTGCTTCACAGATGAGGAGACTGAGGGTTTTGAAAGTAAAGAAACATGTTTTCAGGCCACACCGTATATCAGCAGATGAGTCTGTCTGACCACAGTGATCTTCATCTATCGCTGTACTACCCTTGGGCACCAGTGAGCTATGACTGTAATATGGAGAAGCATGGACCTGCCTCTGCAACTCGAGGCCAGAGTTCTGCCCGGCTTTTCAGCAGAGTTTGGAGGTCTTGAGACTTGTGATTTAAGGCTTGGTTTCTCTTTCTTCCTTCTTTCTTTCCTAATTTTCTTCTCCCTCTCTTCTTTTATTTCTTCCTCTTTGCCTCTATCTTTCCCTCCTTCCCATCTTCCCTCTTTCCCTCCCTCCCTCCTCCCTTCCTCAGGCTCTTATGGATTACATACTGACCTCAGAGTCATTATGGAACCCTTGAATTTGTGATCCCCCTGCCTCCACCTTCTGAGTGCTGGGGTTATAGGCATGTACCATCACACCTGGTTTAAAGCTCTATTTCCACCTTCCACTAATACTGAGTGCCTGGCTTCCCGGGACTGGGACTTAACACAACACAAAACACAAAAATGACCTCTTGGCCGAGTTGAAAATGCAGCGATAGGCACCACTCACAAAGTAAGTTAGGTGGAGAATTATAAGTTGCTGCATGCTTTGGAGAAAGAATGAGCGATGGTGGTAAAGTGCAGTAAAGAAAGCGGGGAGTGAGGTTTAATAATAGGACCAGAGGTAGCATTTTAGTCGTGCATGAAGGGACCTCCAGTATGCTCTGTGAGGCCTTTCTGATTTTACTTAGCCTGAAAGAAATTTGAAGACACGTTTTTTGTTAACAGCCTGGGCCTGCTCCTGTGTGTACTGCTCCACTCATGGCTCATGTGTGGTTCCTTTGCCTTTGCCTCTGGGAGAGGGAGAAGACAGGTCCTGTGAGAATGAAGCAAGCCTGGGCCTATGCAGGATTGGTGCCAAGGGCTCCACCCTTCCCAGCCCTAGTGTCCTGAACTGAGGCCCGAAGGGACATACCCTCCCTCCGTGAGGATGAGCCACCTCTCTGTGCCCTCAAGTTCTAAGTTACAGGAGTCAGCCTGTTGGGCCAGCCCAACCCTGTAGTCCTTATGTTGGTGATTTCAGTGAGCATTGCTGCAAGGGCTCACCCTGCCTGGCAAGGCCTGATGCCAGCTGTGCCCCACCCTTCTCTCCCTGGCTGAGTCGTTTGCTAAAAGTCCACTAAGAAGACCAAAGAGGGTTCTCAGGTGTTTGGAGAATAGGCCTTCCTGTGTACTTGGAAGGACTTAAATGAGCTGGGCACATCTCTTCCATAGAGAAATACATGTGTGCTCACTGTGTCTCTCTTTCTCTCTAAGGGGTTAGTTTCCAGTCTGAATAAATAGGCGTAAAGGCTGCACCTTGTGTGTTTCCTTCTCTGTCATTCCTGGGGATTTCCTAGTGAATAGGGCTCATCTGCCTGTAGCCAGTTATCACTCTGCCTGCGTTGTCAGGCACGCAAGTACACGCACGCACATGCACACACACACACACACACACACACACACACACACACACAGTGTTGTTTGCCTTCCTATTTCCTCTGTGAGCTTGAACTTAGGAGATGGAAGAAACAGAAGAAATCGTATCCCATAAAGACTCGAATTTGTACATTATGACTAGAAAGGTTTTGGGGTTTTGCTTTGTTTTAACAGGATCTTGTACAACCAAGGCTGATCTCACACCTAATGTATAGTTGAGGATGACTGAACTTCTGGTCCTCCTGCCTCCACCTGCTAAGGGCTAGGATTGTAAGTGTGCCACCACACCAGGTTGGAGTGTTTCAAGCAGTCTGATGCACTGCCCTTTAATGGCTGCCCTGCTGGTAGCTACCCTACCTCTAGGGTGACAGGTGTAAGGGAGCACTCACAGGCAGAGCCCCAGCACCCACTGTTCTGTATGTGGAGTGTGGTTGGCTGCACTGTGTCATCATTGCAGTCACCAGAGTTCTGTAACAAGGGGCCTTGTTTATCTGTTACTGGTCAGAAAGCTAGTGGCCCACAGCCTGTCAGACTAGCCAGCCACCTTTGCTAGAGCTGAGCCTATAGGGGCTCTTCAACAGCTCAGGGCAAACTATAAGGAAGGGTTCAGAACACAGCAGCCACAGAAAACTCTGTGGGTTATAAATCAGTGTTGTCAGCCTAGAGGATATTATTTTGCACACACTGAATAGTCTTGAATTGTAACTAACATGTATTTTTATATACCTGTTCAGAAGTGATAGAGCACAGAATTTCCAGAGCCATCTTGGGTTATGTCATGTTTTATGTTTTTAAGGAAAAGTTTTACTTTGTAGTCCAGTCTGGCTTTGAACTCTGTCTTAGTTAGGGTTTCTATTGCTGTGAAGAGACACCATGACCACAGCCAACTCTTATAAAGGAAACATTTAACTGGGGCTGGCTTACAGTTGAGAGGTTCGGTCTGTTATTGTCATGGTGGAGAGCACGGCAGCACATTTGACAGATGTGGTGGTGGAGAGTTCTACATCTGGGTTGGCAGGCAGCAGGAAGAAAGAATAAGACTGAGCCTGGCTTGAGCATTTGAAACGTCAAAGTCCACCCCCAGTGCCACACTTCCTCCAACAAGGCCACACCTCCTAACAGTGCCACTCTCTGTGAGCCTAGGGGAGGGGGCGTTTTCAGCCAAACCACCACAAACTTGGTATATTGCACACTGAACATCTGAAGAGTCAAAGCTTGATTTGGTTGGATGTTGGATGACAAGTGTGCCCCTGAACATGGCTTTTGTCATACTTAAAACCCTTCTGGACCATAGTACTTTAGAAGGAGACTTGGGCTGGACGGTGGTGGCGCACGCCTTTAATCCCAGTGCTCAGGAGGCAGGCAGATCTCTGTGAATTTGAGGTCAGTCTGGTCTACAAGAGCTAGTTCCATGGCAGCCAGGGCTGTTACACACAAAAACCTTGTCTCAAACCTCCCCGCCCTAAAAAAAGGAGACTTGGGAGATCAGAAGTTGATGTAGGAAGAGAAAAGAGAGAATAAGGGAAAGGGAGCAGGAGAGAGTGGGATGAGGGAGGGAGAAAGAAGACAGTTGAAGACTGGGAGAGGGAATGGATGGTGGTGAGATTCAAGACTTCAGATTTGTTGGTCAGTAGAAGTTCTGGTTCTGGACATTTGGTTCCACCAAAGGCCCAGCGTCTCCAGAGAACATGTGTGCTCTGTATATTGGATTAGCTTATTGAGCCCAGGACACTAAGTGCTTGTTATCAGTGTGCACCTCTGCGTGGTTTCCCACTGCAGTCTCTGTCCGCTCTTCCCTCCTCCCCTCTATGGTGTGCAGCCCCCAGCCTTGCCCTCGTCAGCTACTCCAGTGCCAAGAGGTTAGACAGCTGGACAACAGGCTAGGGCCTGCTTACCACCAAGGGGCCTGCTGAGAACACTGTCTGACTCTTGGCCTCTGGCATTTTGCTGCATCTCCCCTCCCCAGAGCTGCCTCTGGGCAGTCAGTCTGGATCTGGTCCCATCTGGAAGCCCTGTCCCCTGAGTGGAAACGTAGTCTTCCTGAAATGGTCGTAGAATCTCCTCTTGCCTTGGTTTGGTGGTCAGAAAGCCTTGCTTAGGCCCTGAAACCCAGGCATCCTTGGGCTCAGCCAGAAGCTCTGTAGCATTCCCGAGTCATTCCCAAGGTCCTCTCAGGCTATCTCTGCTCCCTCCACCTCCAGTTTATTAGGCCTCCCTACAGTTCTGGTGCCTTGCCCACGGTCTTTCTTATTCAATAGGTGGAGGCACACCGTCTATAACAATGATTAAGATGTGGCTCTAAGCCTGAGAACTGGTTGCAAGCTGAGGCCTGAGCTGATCAAACCACATTTATTCTTCCATCTTGTATTCTTTCTTTGGGATATGTGTAAAGGTTGTGGGAAGTATCCCTGCTGTCCTTTGTGGGCATGATTAGAGATGGGGCTGGTACTTAGGGTCCTGGTGAAGGGGCTTCCATGGAGAGCCCTTTTACCACCTGAAGCTGCTGAGATAGACCCTTTGAGTGAAGACTCTCAGAGCTTGATCGATCTGTCCCCTCTGCCGGGTGACCAGCAGTCCCAGGTGGGCTCTTGAAGGAGCTGTGGTCCGGAGCTAAGCCTAACATGTCACTCATTTTCTCAGATGCGTGGTTGTGCTGTTCAGTCCCCGGAAACACAAACAACAGCACATCCTCAATAGTTCCAGGTATGTGGGCGTGGCCTCTAGGGGCTTGGGACAAGGTTTGGCCTTGAGGCCAGATAGGAAGTGCCCTGCAGACCCCATAGCCTTTTGGCCTTGCCTTTGGAAACTGTGCAGGAAGGAGGGAGGAAGGGAGTGTGGGAGTGGGGGGGGGGGCTTAGTTTCCTAGGTCCAACCAAGCTTGCCCTATTTCTTGTAGGAAAACCATTACTGCCCTCGCCTTCTCCCCTGATGGCAAGTACTTGGTCACTGGAGAGGTGAGTGAGGAACAGGCAACAATATTGTGGCTTATGGGTGGCCTGCCCTCAACAAAAAGCCACAATCCTATGTCCAGTTAGGGTGCCGTCCCCCTGGCTTCTGTCGTGTCTTCAGGAGTTGTTCTTAAGCTTAGTGTGACCAGAGTCACTGTGAGGCTTTCTAAAGTGCTCACAGCTGGGCCCCTGCTCCAGAGTTATGTGATTCTGTAACCCAGGATTCCCCAGGTATCTTTTCTTTTAAAAGCAATACAAACAAAAAAAAATACGTACTCATTTTTTTGTGTGTGGGGAAGGGAGCATGGAAATGTCACTCAGGTCATCAGGCTTGGTGTCGAATGCCTTCCATGCTGAAGCCATCTCTCACCTCTTCGCTGTAGCTTCTAACAGGGTGGGATGGCTAAGGACACCGTTTGAAAAGCCACCACCTTAACTATTTCTTATCTCCAGGTGCCCCCTGCTGGACACACCACGCACACAGCCGTTGGTCTTATAAGGAGAAAGAGTAGTTAGTAGACTGCTTACCAGAGTCATTCAGGGAGCTTTGGGCAGACACAGAGGCCTGGGTTAGTCTGGTCCTCATAAGTGTCCCCAGATGTTTATTGTTTCTCTTCTGTGCCTTTGTCCTGATGTTTGCTGTTGAGCAGAGACCCGCTGTAGAAGCAGTGTTTAGAAGCTGAGGAGTGGAAGCCCAAGGAGGCTACACAGCACCTTCCCATAGCTCTCACAAACGCACATTCTTGCTTTCTACAGAGTGGGCACATGCCTGCCGTGCGGGTTTGGGATGTGGCTGAGCGTAGCCAGGTAGCAGAGCTACAGGAGCATAAGTATGGCGTGGCTTGTGTGGCCTTCTCCCCTAGTGCCAAGTACATCGTGTCTGTGGGTTACCAGCATGATATGATTGTCAACGTGTGGGCCTGGAAGGTGAGTGGGCTGGGTGGGGTGGCCTTGGCATCCTCCTGGGGCTCTGGTGTGTGTGGAGAGTCGGGAAACTGCTGACTCGAGCAACTTCATTTGCTTCACTGATTTCCATCTCACTCCTGAGCAGAATCTGAAGTAGAAACTAGTCACTGGGTACCAAGGGGTTAGAGGGCTGGCTTTGTGTTTCCTATACTCCTGAGGAGTTAAAACCTTTGAATTCGTTTAGAAAAGGTTTTGTCTTTTTCTTCTGACCAGTAAATACTAGGAAGTTGTTTTGTTTTGTTTCCCAAGTAGAAATTCTTGCTAGCTCTTCTCCATTCTCACAACCCCTCTTAGTTCCCAGGGTCAGAGCTTTGATTCTTCTTCATTTAACTTTTCTTCCAGAAAAACATAGTTGTGGCCTCCAACAAAGTATCTAGTCGGGTGACAGCAGTGTCCTTTTCTGAAGACTGCAGCTACTTTGTCACTGCAGGCAACAGGCACATCAAGTTCTGGTACCTGGACGACAGTAAGACCTCAAAGGTGAGGACAGACTCTGCCCCCTGGATACTGCTCCAGCTAGCTGCCCGTGGCTGCTTACCAGTCACGAGTTCTGGACGGGCCTGCTCTGCCTGGGCTGGGGAGTCATCTTAGAGAGTAGGGGAGCTTGTGCTTGTCCTCTCCTCCTGAGCACCACATTTCCAGGGTAGATGGATGTAATGGCATATCTCCACAGGTGAATGCCACTGTGCCCCTGCTGGGCCGCTCGGGGCTGCTGGGGGAACTGAGGAACAACCTGTTCACGGATGTGGCCTGTGGCCGCGGGAAGAAGGCTGATAGCACTTTCTGTATCACGTCGTCTGGGCTGCTGTGCGAGTTCAGTGACCGCAGGCTTCTGGACAAATGGGTGGAGCTAAGAGTAAGTAACTCTGGCTCCAGGACAGGGTTCAGTTATATCTCAAATTAGGGGAGAACTGACCTTGGGGCTCTAGACCTGGGGCTGGGCCTCCATGCATGCCAGAGGGGCTGGGTTTCCAGGAGACCCAGGGCTGGTCCCATGACCTGTATGACTGCCTCCTCTTGTTCTTTCTCATCTCTCTCCCCTGCTTTCCTCTTGTGCTCAGAACACTGACAGCATCACAGTAAGTGCTCCTAGGTCTTCCTCTCTTCCTCAGCTGTTTTTTCTCCTTTCTGGGATTTTCCTACCTTAGCATCTTGTCCCCTCTGATACCTAGAAGGGTCCCTGATTTTCACCCCACTTCCCAACTGTACAGGGCTATAGGCCTTCTGGGCACATGCTGCTGGAGGGAGGGCATCCTGGATGATAACTGAGGGGCTGCCCCTGCCTTGGCCTGTCTCTCCTTTACAAGTGACTGCTGCAGAGGGCGTGGCAATGATCAAACAAGGCTAAATAGGAAGGTGACCTTTACTGACTTGTGCTACTCTGCCCACAGACCACTGTGGCCCACTGCATCTCTGTGAGCCAAGAATACATCTTCTGTGGCTGTGCCGATGGCACAGTGCGCCTTTTCAACCCCTCCAACCTGCACTTCCTCAGTACCCTGCCCAGACCCCATGCCCTGGGAACAGACATTGCCAGCATCACTGAGGCCAGGTGAGCTAAGTGGGGCCCACAGTTCCATTCAGAACTTTAGTCAGTACTTCAGGGAACAGAATGAAAAATGTATCGATGCTTGAAGATCACCTGGAACACCTTTGTAGACAAAGAAATCTGGGTTTCTTGGTATTTGTCAGAACCAAGGAGCCTGAATACTGTGAAGGACCATGGAGTGGCTCAGTTAGTGAGTGCGGGAAGAGCTGTTAGAAATCTGGTTTGTCAAGGGTGGTCTTAGGAATGACTGAAGGGATTGAAGCCTCTGGTTGGATGATACAAGGAAATGGGGTCAGTTTTACAATTGGTCACCTTGATTATCTTTAAGCACTGGGATAAAGACACAGCCACCAATCATGCTGAAAAGGAAAGAGTGATGTTTGGTGACTTTATGGTTAGGCGTGTGCCCTCAGTAGATGACGATGGTGATGATGACGATGATTTTGCAGTGCTGGAGGGAGTAGCCACGGCCTTGCTTGTTAGAAAAGTGCTCTGCCACCGAGCTATATCCCCAGCTTCATTTTTGTGATTTGTATGATGATCTTATTTTGATCTGTGTAGAGATGTTTATAGAACCATCAAGATTTGTGCCCATTGTGCCCCGTTGTTACCACAGAATTGCCTCATCTGATATTCGTGGCCTATGAACTAGTTAATGTTCTAGAAAACTCAATGCTCAGCAGCTGGTGTTGGGTCAGCTCGTGGGTAATGTCTCTAGGGACTGCTTTTGTCTTCTCAAATCTACTTCCAGATCTGTAGTCTGGAGACAGTGTCCCGTGTTCCATCCCTTCCTTTGTTGTAACTCTGTTCTCTCTCCCACAGTCGCCTTTTCTCTGGAGGGGCCAATGCTAGGTACCCAGACACCATTGCCTTGACTTTTGATCCAACTAATCAGTGGCTATCTTGTGTGTACAACGACCACAGCATCTATGTTTGGGATGTGAGAGACCCCAAGAAAGTGGGCAAGGTGTACTCAGCTCTGTATCATTCCTCCTGTGTCTGGAGTGTGGAGGTATGTGGGATAGGTTTGCTGGAATAGCATCGTGAGAATAGAGGATAGAGAGCACCAAGAACAGCTTTCGGGTTCAGTAGCTTCCCTGTCATGGACCCTGGGGCTAGAGTTTGAATGTTAGTGCCTGTGCATATCAGCGTCTTCTTGTGTACCTCTGCCTAGCCCGAGGTTTGCCTCACCGTGGGCTCAGGGATCTTGGGTGAGTTACTGAACTTAACCAAGCCCCAGATTCCTTAACTGTAAAACGATGTACCCAATCCATGCAATTGTTGTAACAATGAAATGAAACAATGTAATGTAACTGAGATATTATGGCACATAGAGGCTGCTAGGTTCCTGGGCTTTTTCTCACTGTGTATGCATATCTTGTCTCCTTACATGTCAGGCATCTGGAGAAGTCTTAGTGCTCTGTGTTGGATTTCATTCCCATTTCCATCTCCTTGAATAGGCAAAACTGCCCCCCCCCCCCGCCAAATGGAAGCCTAACTCTTCCCCTTTTCCCTTCAGGTCTACCCCGAGGTAAAGGACAGCAATCAGGCCTGCCTGCCCCCCAGTTCCTTTATTACCTGCTCCTCAGACAACACCATTCGCCTGTGGAACACAGAGAGCTCTGGGGTACATGGCTCTACCCTGCACCGAAACATCCTCAGCAATGTGAGCCAGAGGCTTGGACCCCAGTTTCATATTTAGCGCCCCCCATGCCTACAGATTTTGACCTTGTTTTCAGGAACCGGCTTCCCCAATCTTGATCATTCAGCTTTTGTTTGGCTGGGCCCTGTGAGCCAAGGGCTGATCTTTACCCAGCAGTCCTCAGTATTGCAGCTGTCCTGCTGGGATTGCCTTACCCATGTCTTCCTACCCTCCCCTAGGATCTCATTAAGATCATCTATGTGGATGGGAACACTCAGGCTCTGTTGGACACTGAGCTACCTGGAGGAGACAAAGCTGATGGGTCCCTGATGGATCCCCGAGTAGGCATCCGTTCTGTGTGTATCAGCCCCAATGGACAACACCTGGCTTCAGGAGACCGTATGGGGACACTTAGGTAATGTCAGTTCTGGGCTAGGTACTGGTTGTCTCCCATGGTGGCTGGAATAGTTGGGTCCTCAAGGACAGTGCTTTAGGAGGGGTGTTTTTTCCAAAACACTCAGGAACAAAATATTTATTCACTAAAAGAGAAAGAATGAGCTTATGGTGGGAAGCTCAGGGAAAGAAGTCTCAGCAAGTGGGCATGGTTAATAGCCATGCGCAGCACGAGGAAGCCCGTGGCACAGTGTTCTAAGAAGGATATGATTTTTTTTTTAGTGTTTCTGTGGTGTTCTTAAAAAAATGCATATAACTCAGGTCACTCATGTGTTAAATGAGGTACATACACCAGAGTAACTGTCAGTGTTCCTCAAAAATGTCAAGGTCATGAAGGGTAAGGAAAGATGGAGAAACTATCACAGACTACAGGAAACTAAAGAGGAGTGATAATTAAATGCCATTTGGATTCTTGTAAGGACCATGGGAAAAGTGGTGACACGGGAATGATATTTAATTGATAACAAATGCCCTGGCTCTTATAATGTGTTGTTGTTATGCATATTAATTAAGAAGAACTGGACAAGAAAAATATAGAACATCTGTACTATCTAAAATTTTCTTTAAGCTTTAAGGTATTTTTTTAAAGGTGGGGGAAGGATGTAACAGAAGGAGGGCCCTCCTCTTGCAGCCTGGCAGTGACTTCTCATCCTTGCAGGGTACATGAACTGCAGTCCCTGAGTGAGATGCTCAAGGTGGAAGCCCATGATTCTGAGATCCTGTGCCTGGAGTACTCTAAGCCAGACACGGGTAAGGTCTAGCTCTGGCACAGGGCACCTTCTGCCCTGCCAATGCCATTTACAACTGTCTTGGCTCCTGATTATCTTGAGTCCTGTAATCTTTTGGATCATTCTGTCTTTGTAGGACTTTAAGAAAAGAGTATGTCTTAGTCAGGGTTTCTGTTGCTGTGAAGAGACAACCATGATCACGGCAACTCTTACAAAGTGGCTTACAGTTCGTAGGTTCAGTCTATTATTATGGTGGGACATAGGGGCATACAGGCAGACCTGTGCTGGAGAGATAGCTGAGAGTCCTACATCTTGGCAGTAATAGGAAGTGGTCTGAGTGTCACACTAAGTGAAGCTTGAGCAAAAGCAACATTACAGCCCAACCCCACAGAGACACACTTCCTCCAAGAAGGCCACATGTACTCCAACAAAGCCATACCTACTAATAGTACCAGTGCCTTTGGAGCCATTTTCTTTCAAACTAACTACCACAGGGTAGCCCTGTCCCTGTTCCATGGTTATACAGCTATGAGACGCCATCTCCTTGGGGCTCTTTACTGGGCATCATTAAGAGTCTGCTCATGTGAGCTGATGGCGTTCTTCCAACTCCAGGTTTGAAGCTGCTGGCGTCAGCAAGCCGGGACCGTCTGATCCATGTACTGGATGCTGGGCGGGAATACAGTCTACAGCAGACTCTCGACGAGCATTCATCCTCCATTACTGCTGTCAAGTTTGCAGGTGGGGCCTGGGAAACTGAGGCTGTACATCCCTCCACCTACCACCTTGTCTACTGGTGGCGGGTGGGGGAAGTATTGGAAAGTACCTAGGAGTCGTGAGGCTAGGTGGGAAGACAGGTGGGATACAGAGTCTGAGTCAGACAGGCTGGGCTGAGGGTGAGGACGTAGGGTTAGTGGAATACATTCTGTTTTAGTTGGTTGGTCCACCATGTAGAGTAGCTAGATTGGAGGAAGTAAGGGAAGACAGAAGAAAGGCTGCCTTCATATGGTGGAAGTATCCACGTCCCTGTCCCCCATAGCTAGTGATGGGCAAGTGCGCATGATCAGCTGTGGCGCAGACAAGAGCATTTACTTCCGAACTGCACAGAAGGTAAGGCCACTGGGTGTCCCTGACAGGGCAGGGGTGGCAGGAGGGTCTCAGGTTACAAGAGGTGAAGGAAGACAGTGCAAAGCTCTGTGACCTGGTGACGCATTGGGTGTGGTCTGCCCACGTCCTCCCTGCTGCAGTCTGGAGAAGGAGTACAGTTTACGCGAACACACCACGTGGTACGGAAGACAACTCTCTATGACATGGATGTGGAACCCAGCTGGAAGTACACGGCCATCGGCTGCCAAGACCGAAATATTCGGTGGGCATTCCCTTCTCAGACTTTTCAAAAACTCATTTTTAATTATTTTTATTTTGTGTGGGGCGGCAGGGAAGGATGTGCACATACATCCCGGT
This sequence comes from Arvicola amphibius, assembly GCF_903992535.2. NCBI lineage: Eukaryota > Metazoa > Chordata > Mammalia > Rodentia > Cricetidae > Arvicola > Arvicola amphibius. The sequence continues at coordinate 55,649,575 of NC_052051.1, read as the reverse complement.
GAGTATGTGGACATCAGAGGACTATGTTCAGGGCTGGTTTCTCTCTTACCGTGACATGGGTCCTGTAGATCAAACTTAAGTCATCAAGCCTGGCAGCAAGTGGCTTTACCCCCTGGGTCATTTTTCTGGCCTCCACTTCTCAGACTTTTGGGCCACATTCTTTCAGGCAGCTCTGTCCCCATATTTGTCCTTTTTTAACACCCCCCCCCCCCGCCGCCCAGCCTTTGAATCTCTTTGAGGCAACAAAGTGCCATGCCTTACCTGAGAGAGTAGCCCGAGGGTGGTCAAGAGGGTCTCCCAGAACGGGGTGAACGCTAGGTCTGTGCCACCTGTGCTGTCCCCCAGCCTAATGTGAGCAGTCCTTCCTCCACAGCATCTTTAACATCAGCAGCGGGAAGCAGAAGAAGCTGTTTAAAGGCTCTCAGGGTGAGGATGGCACTCTCATCAAGGTAAGGGCCAGGCTGCTCCGGGATAGAGAGGTTCTGGATGAAGAGGGCGCAGCTTCCCCACTCTTCCCTGTGTGTCTTCCCAGGTGCAGACAGACCCCTCAGGGATCTACATTGCCACCAGCTGTTCTGATAAGAACCTCTCCATTTTTGACTTCTCCTCAGGCGAGTGTGTGGCCACTATGTTTGGTCACTCAGGTGAGTGTAGCACCCACCTCCCCATCCAGAATTCTACTTTGTTCCCTTGTGTGTTGCCACCCTATGACTCTGCCCATCTGCCCTGGGAGGGGACGGTTGACGGAAGCAAGGGTAGGAAGCCCTGCTGGCAGAAGGGGACAGTGTGGTTGGTATCCCCTTCCCATCCAGACTCTTAGAGCAAAGGCCCCTGATGTGGCTAGAGCCTGCCCATGCCCTGCAGTCAGTGCCCATCTTCACTGTAGAACAGAAGGGATTTGGTTAGGCTTCTGTGGTAGTTCAGAGACCACATTCTTTACTCTTCACAGAGATTGTCACTGGCATGAAATTTAGCAACGACTGCAAACATCTCATCTCTGTGTCAGGGGACAGGTGAGCTCATGATGTCTCTGGGAAGTGGGTCTAAATAGGGACAGTTCTTGGTGGAGTCTAACCTGGCAGTGGAGGGTGGCTTGGATCTCTTTACCAATTCATGGGAAGTAGGGAAGACTGGTGTCGCTACCTCCAGAGTTCTCACACCTGCTGTGGCTCCCCCAGCTGCATATTTGTCTGGCGCCTGAGCTCTGAGATGACTATCAGCATGAGGCAGCGCCTGGCTGAGTTGCGCCAGCGTCAGCGAGGGGCCAAGCAGCAAGGACCAACCTCTCCCCAAAGGGCTTCTGGACCCAAGCAGTAAGTAGCACAGAGACTGGCTCTTTCCATTGTCCACATGTGATGTCCCTGTTCCTCCTCCCTTAGAACCTGGTATTCAGCAGCTCCTGTCTCCCTAGACCTCCTTTCTCATGCACAAGCCCTCTCCGATGTTCTTGTCTTGAACTCAGGCACCAGGCTCCAGTGGCTCCTCCTCCTGGACCAGCTCTTTCATCAGACAGTGACAAGGAGGGGGAAGATGAGGGGACTGAAGAAGAAGAACTGCCAGCTCTACCCATTCTTGGGAAGAGTACCAAGAAAGAGCCAGGTTTGTGGCAGTCAGGGATGAGGCAGATGGCACAGCTGGTGTAGTGGCTAGATGAGCCCCATCTGGACCACAGGCTAAGGAAACTGGGCCATCACAGTGATCACGCAGGGAAGGGGATGCTGTGGGCTCCTGGTCCCAGAGGTGGGTAGGTAGGAAACACTTCTGACTTCCTGTTTCTGTCTAGCCTCGGTCTCAAGTCCAGCCTTGCTCCGAAGCCTGTCCCACTGGGAAATGAGTCGGGTAAGTGGCCATCTCTGAAATGTGCTTCCAAGGTTACTGGAAGTGAAGGGGTAGCCTCTGAGTCCCTTGTGCCTCATGAGGCATTTGGGTATCAGATCTGCCCACATGCTCCAGTCTGTCTCCAAAGAAGGCCTTATGTCTAGTCTGGGATGAGGGCTGAGGGAGCACCAGTCTTCCTTCTTGTATCAGATGACTAGCTTTTCTAGAGGAAGTGTCTGCCTGGCTGGCCTGGAGCTCACTGAGATCCACAGGGCCTTTGCCTCTGTGTGCTAGGATTAAAGGCCTGCACTACCACGCGCTGCTTGAACAAAGCAAAGCAACAATAACAAACACGCAGCATGTGCTGGGGAGTAAAAACGTGCTGTGAGTCACATGGTTGGAACAAAAGTCCAGGAAAGCAAGGGTCCAGGAAGTAGAAGACTAGGGACACTATAGTTCTGAAGACCCCAGTGAGGAGGTAAGTTCAGAACGGTCAGAGGGAAAGGCTACAAGACCTGTGGCTGTTGCAGAGTGGCAGAGAGGGCGAGATCTTTCAGCAAGCCCCAAAGCAGCCCAGCCCTCGCATGTTCCAAGTTGGGATTTTGAGTCTAGCACTCCATTGGTGATGTGGAACCTGGTACTCTCTGGCTATGCCGGGCCTCAGTTCTTTGTTGTTGGTTTGTCCTTACTGCTGTGAAAAGACTCAGGGTTCTGATGGGTGTCTTCAGAGAACAGGATTATTTAGAACCCTAGCTCTATATAAGACACCAGGTAGAGGTAGAAACTAGAAGAGTTCCTATTTTGAGGGTCTAGAATGCAGCTCAGAGCATGTGCTCTAAAGCCAGCCTGGCTTGCAGGCCACTTACTGTCCTCCGTGAGCTTGGGCTAGTCACTGAAATCTGTGCTGTGGTTCCGTCATATGTACGACCTGGGATGATGATGTTGCCTTCTCTGTAACCTTGCTATAAAGATGAAATGAGCTAGTACATGGAAGGTGCTGGGCATGCAGATTATATATACATATATGTTTGTTTATTGATAGTGTGATTCTAATTATTACTCCTTTTTCACCTACAATCACCAGGAGCAAGAGAACATGGAGTTCCTGGGCTCAACCCCTGTAGCCAACACAGGACCCAAAAGAAGAGGGCGCTGGGCTCAGCCAGGTGTGGAGCTGAGTGTTCGTTCCATGCTGGACTTGAGACAGCTAGAGACCTTGGCCCCAAGCCTGGATTCACTGGCTGTGTCCCCATCTGGTCCTGGGGAGCATGGTCCGCAGGCCCCCGCACTCTCGTGTGCTGTCCAGGTGAGCTGGCTTTCTCCAGCCAGAGCCCAGCCTGGCTTCTGCTGCCTCACCAAATCCTTGCCAACTCTGCCTCTTCTCAACACTCTTTTCTCGCATCAGCAGCCCTTATAGGTGCCCTTTTCTTTGTGTTTCCAGAAGGAAAAGGCCCCTCAGCTTCAGGCTTCCCAGCCCTGCTCCTGCCCCCACATTATTCAGTTGTTGTCACAAGAAGAAGGCGTCTTTGCCCAAGATCTGGAGCCTTCACCCACTGAAGAGGGTATTGTCTACCCGGAGCCCAGTGACAGCCCCACCATGGATACCAGGCAAGGGTTGTGCCCTGGCCTGAGCACATAAGGCCATGAAGCCCTATTGAGTTTTTTCAGTTAGGCAGTGGTTGGCATCCAGGCCCTAAGGGTTTGCCTGCCACCTCAGGAGCAGCTGACCCCTGCTCACTGTTTTTCCTTGTCTTTGCTGCCTTCCTGGCAGTGCGTTCCAGGTACAGGCTCCAAGCAGAGGCTCCCTAGGAAGAGTCTACTCAGGCATCAGGGGCTCAGAAAAGCACAGTCCTGACAGCGCGTGCTCTGTGGATTACAGCAGCAGCCGGCTGTCCAGTCCTGAGCATCCCAATGAAGGTAAGGCTGCAGTGTGAGGAAGGGACGACTGACTGAAGCGGGGCCAGGGCGGGGGGGGGGCACCTGTACAGATGGGTACAGTCGGATGCCTCTCCCTTCTCCCACATCCAGACTCTGAGAGCACAGAGCCCCTAAGTGTGGATGGCATCTCCTCAGACCTTGAAGAGCCAGCCGAGGGTGATGAAGAAGAAGAGGAGGGAGGCACTGGCCTCTTTGGGCTACAAGAAGGCAGCCCTCATACGCCGGACCAGGAGCAGTTTCTAAAACAACACTTTGAGACTTTGGCCAATGGGGCTGCTCCAGGTGTGGTCAGTGGGCCATCCTTCAGTCAGTGTGGAGTCTGCCTGCCTCCCTTCCATGCCTACCTGAAAGGGAGGGTATGGAAGGCAGTGCCTAGGTTTCTAAGAAGAGGCAAGACCTGAGGCAAGCACTTAACTTCTGACTCAGTTCATGGTTTCTGTGCCTCCTGCAGGGGGTCCAGCACGGGTCCTAGAAAGGACAGAGTCTCGGAGCATCTCATCACGGTTTCTGCTTCAAGTGCAGACCTCCCCCCTCAGGTATACCCCACATGATTCTGCTGGCCTGGGGCTCTTGCACCTGGCACAGCATGTAACATCCTTCCGTCCTCTCCCTAAGGGTACAAAGTACTCCCAGCTTTGGAACTAGTGGCTTCACCCAAACCCTGTCTTGCTTTGTGATTGTCCTCTCCTGGTGCCTTTCTGTCTGTGAGAGCATCTGGCAATTTTAGAGGGAGGAAAACACTGAGCCTTCTCTGGACCCGTTCTAAACCCTTTTTCCCTGTAGGGAACCATCTTTATCCTCCTCAAGCTTGGTCCTGATACCAAGATCTGACCAGGTGTCACAGGTATCTGGTGACCAGCTGAAAGGCAGTGGTGCCACTCCCCCAGGAGCACCCCCAGAAATGGAACCCTCTTCTGGCAACTCCGGCCCCCAGCAGGTGGCTCCTGTGCTGTTACCACGACGGCGTAACAACCTGGATAACAGCTGGACCCCCAAGAAAATGGCTCCAGCCCGCTCCTTAGCTGGACTCGAGAAAGCTCAGTCTGTGCACAGTCTAATACCACAGGGTAAGTAACCTGGTATGCTCCGCTCCAGGCTATGGGGAATACGGACATGTATGTGGACATGCTGGAGGAAGGTGGGCCCAATGTGGCCCTGGTGTATCTGTGTGCTTGTCACCACATGTCCCTTGGAGTGGTCATGTTCAGGGGAAAGTAGCAACTAGGGATTGAGCCCTAGCATTTGGCATACCTTCCCCACAACGTGACCTGCATCTGTCCCTGTCTTCTGTGCAGATGAGGTGCCTTCATCACGTCCACTGCTCTTCCGAGAAGTGGAGATCCAGGGCAGCTTAGGATCCCTGCCACAAGCTGATAGCTACCCATCTCAGCCCCACTCCTGCCCGAACCCCACCACCAGTTCTGCAGCCAAGCTAGCTCGTAGCATTTCTGTTGGGGAGAACCCGGGCCTGGCGGCTGAACCTCAAGCTCCTGCACCAATCCGAATCTCACCACTCAACAAGCTAGCTCTGCCTAGCCGGGCTCACCTTGTCCTGGACATCCCCAAACCACTGCCTGACCGTCCTACCTTGACCACATTCTCACCTGTAACCAAGGGCCGAGCCCATAATGAAGCAGAACAGTCTGGATCCCTGACGAGCCTAGGAAAGGCTCACACTGCATTGGAAAGGCGGGCCTGTCTAGAGGAGGGTACCACTCCTAAACCTAGGACAGAGTACCAGACTCATCCTGGCCCCAACCACCCCTGTGCCCAGCAACTGCCGGTCAGCAACCTCCTCCAAGACCCCGAGAGCTTGCAGCCCCCATCCCCTGAGAAGACTCCTAACCCCATGGAATGCACCAGGCCAGGGGCAGCCCTGAGCCAGGACTCAGGTGTGCACAGCTCCCCAGTCTCCTCTCTCACCCTATCTTCTTCCTGTCTCTGTCGGCCACTTTCTGACTCCATCTCATGTATGTGCATCCAGCCTTTGGCGTTCTCCGTCCTGTCTGTTCCTGTCTCGGTCTATAAGTCACACTCCTGGTGGTGTGACATTCCTGCCACCCTTCATGATCTCCCTACGATCCACTCAACCCTTTATGCTGGGACTGGTTCTCGGGCTGGAGCTAAGGCTGGCTTTTCCTCTAAGCTCTGTCTGTGTGGTGTCAGGAAAGGTGTTGGAAGAGAATGGGCAAGGGGCAGGGCCTGTGGGCTGGCGGGGATTACAGCACTGCTTGGAGACCCCCGAGTTGGGATGCCTGAAAGAGCAGCTGGACCTCACTGGTGTTTGTCCTTCAGAACTGGCCTTGAGCCTGCAACAGTGTGAGCAGCTTGTGGCTGAGCTCCAGGGGAAGGTGCGCCAGGCAGCGCAGCTCTACCGCTTGGTGAGTACTGGGCAGCACGCGGTGGGAAGACAGCCTGTCAGCAGTGCTCGTGCTTTTCTGCTGAGAGAACAGCAGCAGGGTTCTCCTACACACAGGGGTGGGGGGTGGAGCACTCAAGACAGGGTTGTAGCTTAGAACATCATCTTGTTCAAGAAAATCCCAGTTCGTGCCTGTTGTCTCAGTTGTAACTATTAATAGTATGCTTTTTCATATCCCAAAATGGTGTAGGCTCTTTAGATATAGGAAACCATTTAACAGTACCCACGTCTGAAGGAGAGGTGCAGCCTGGGTGGGTTGTTGAGAAAAGTGGTCAAGAAGAAGTAGATGGTTCTGTTCATCTGGAGGGACCTTCATCTGGGTCACGGATCAGAGTGGCTCTGATCATACTGATGCGTGGAACTCCTAGCTAGTCCCTTCTGGGCAGGCTAGGTCCATGTGGAGCCCCCTTCCTGTACCCATTCTCTGTTGGTTCTCCACCTCACTGGCAGCGCTCTTGTTGCAGGTGACCAGCTGTAAGACTCCTTCAGAAGAGCACAGCCACATCACCCATCTCCTGAGAGACACCTTCTCTTCAGTGCGTCAGGAGCTAGAGGCCCTGACTGGGGCTGGGCTGTCCAGCCCCGGTGGCAGCCCTGGGGCTGTGGGGGCTGAGCAAACTCAGGCCCTGTTGGAGCAGTACTCGGAACTATTGCTTCGAGCTGTGGAGCGGCGTATGGAGCGCAGACTCTGAGTTCCAGAAACCTGTCCCGAGAGAAATGCTCCCACTCCAAACTGTAGCCCTTCTTCCACTCCTCAGAACCTGTGAGAATGTCTGGAGTGGATGGCAGGGATCCGCGCTCAGAGGCAAGCAGCTTTCCCAGCTGCTCCTCATTGGGGCCCCTGTATTTATTAATTTATTTCCCTGACTGTTGCCTCACTTCCTTGAGACTCCTGCCTCTAAAGCCCCTCCAGTGGCTCCTATGAGCAGGGCAGTCTTGAGTCTATGTCATCTTGGTGCTGTGAGGGGTAGGAGGGCAGCCTGCCTCACCTGGGGACATCGGGAAGGGCTGGCCTTCTCAGAAGCCATTTGAAGTTACTTCAGGGATCAGCTCCCTGGAGTGGAGCATACACAGGGTACTGTGGGGTAGAGATGAAAGGTGGTGTGCTATTTGGTGCCCTAAGCCAACTGTAGACCCTTGCCTCTACCCTTCCTCAGCTGCACTCTCCTGGCTGCCAAAGCAGGCATGGTTTTCCCCAGTTCCTGGCAGTCGAGAAAGGTAGAGCTGCCTGGCCCTCCAGGGGATTCCCAGCCCTTAGAAGACTTGAGTTGTATCAGGACCTGAGCCCCCACATTCCACTCCCATTCTCCCTGCAAGAGAGCCCAGCATTTTCTACCCCCATCCCTTTTTTTCCTTGTGGAGCCAGTTGTGGGATCTTGCTGCAGGACAGTAAAGCCCTCTGCTGGGCAAACACAAAGCCTGGCCTACTTTCTTCCACCCTTTAGGCTTTCTTAATTCTCTAACCCTGGTCTCTAGAGGACTACTGAAGCCCCCGGGACCACTTTCTCCCTCTATCCTGGGCAATGCGCAATCAGGAACCTGTATTGGGAGTTCCCTCATGGTTTACAGGGCACTGGCCCATCTTTCTAGGACTTTGGCCACACACACACACGCGCGCGCACACACACACACACACACACACACATATACACAGTCAAGTGTTCATTGTTAGAATACTTGCCTGGCTGGTACATGTACCTGGTTTCTTCACATTTGGCCTCAACTTCACTAGCCTGGCTTCGTTAGAACTCTTATCCAGAAACATGAAAGCACACTAAAATTCTGGGATCTTGGTTGTCCGCAGCCAGGCTGACAGGAGATGGCTATGGGACACCTGGCTCATGGAGGAGGCTCTTTTTCAAAGGCAGTGCTGGGTGCCCAGAGATACTGAATGCTGAAGATTGTGGAGTCGTGGGTCTGGGCAAGAGACATGCTGGAAAAGTGATAGGTGGACAGTCAGGTGGCAGAGGTAGGGTGACAGAATTAAGGTCATTTGTTAGAAGGTAAAGAGAAGGCATAGGCAGGCTGTAGGTAGGGACAAGTAGTGATGTAGTTACAGAATTGGTGAGTATGTGTCTCTGGGCCCTCCTTCCCTCTGCATCAGGTATGGCAGAGTGACATTTCACCAGGTTTAGACAACAAAAACCTGCCGAAGCGCCTTTCAAACTCTGGAGGCAGAGGCTAAAAAGAAACGGTTTTAATGGGTGCTTAGCTTTGGAGGTTCAGCTGGAGTGTCCTAAGTCCACCCAAACCATGTATTCCCATTTTTTTTACTACCCGCCTGGCCAAACTTCTAGCCCGAAGAACAGTATCGGCTAAGGGCCGACCCGTTGTCATCCAGAGGATTAGAAATCCGCCCACTGCAATAGGGCTGCCCTGACCTACCAGGTTCTTAGAGGGTCTTAGCCAGCGTACCCTTCTCGAGGGAGCTGGTGTTTCCCTGCGCCTCTACCCAGCATGGATGGGGTCTTGTGGCCAGCGGCGCTTTGTTTCCTTTGCATGTCTGAGGCCTCTGGCAACAGCCGCCCACGTCCAGATTTGTCCCATCCCAGTTTTGAAAAGCCCCTTATTTATAACTTTTATACTGTGGCACCTGTCTCCTCCTCGGCTGTACAGGGCGGGGCTGTTTTAACGTCTCGTTTGTACCGATGTATGAAATTGTCAATAAACACAATCATTTGTTAATTGGATAGAAAACTCCGAAGCGCCGCTTGTCGCAACTCCTGAGGGGCGGGGCGAGGGCGGAAATGGAGGCGGGGCTGCGAGCCTAGAGCGGAAAGAGGGGCGGGCTCTTTTCCCGCGGGCGTCATGGCGGAGGAGGCTCTGGGCTCTGTGCGGAGGGCGTTGCAAGAGTTCCCGGCTGCGGCTCGCGGTGAGTGGCGTCCGCGTGGTGACCACGTGGAGAGATCCTGGGGTACTGGGACTCAGATTGTGTGTGCATGAGTGGCCTTCTGGTGGCCACACATTTTTGTATGTCACCCTTCTCTAGCTAGTGGACGAGCCCTCAGCTCACGGTCGCATGTTCCGGTGCCTTCGTGGGGTGCAGTTGTGGGTTTGTTCAAAGCCCAGCTCCGAAGGTAGTTGTGCCGTTCTCAAAGCCAGCCGGGTGCTGAGCCCCTGTGCTCTACATTGCTGCATTTCCGGTACCGAAGACTCTTTGACCTCAAATATCTTGGATACTGGTGGGTTCTGAGGAGAGAAGCGGTCGACTGCGAGCGTTCGTTCAGCGCGAACTCCAAGCTTTGAGGATTTTAGAGACCCACCCAAGCAATACTGTTTCACTACTAGGTGTTATGTTTCCTCCACCATCCTCACTACCTCATTCCTCCTCCTTCCCTTTGTCGTTTCTTACTGAACAGTAGTGCAGGAACCTCTGTATGCAATGTAAATAAAGTAAGCTTCACTGCCACCCCCTCAGCTGTCCAGAAAGACAGTTCGCTAAGCAGTCTTTGCTGCATCTGGTCCTAGAGGGCATTTCAAGTGCCTCTGCTTCAAATCTTCACATCTGTGAACCACGGTACCCATTATTGATAGGCGTGCAGGTATTTTAACCTTTTGTTTTCAATAATTCTGCTGCAAATACTTGGCTGTTAACAAAATTTAAGTACCTCTGCGTGCCAGAATGTGTGTGTTCAGTGTGTTTAAATTTGGCAACAAATGTATCTGCCGAGCCATCTCACCATCCGAGGGTATTTAGATTACCTCATTAAAGAAACAAACCGGCTGGAGAGACCGCTAGCTGAGTGAGTAAAGTACTTAAGCACATGATGACCTGAGTTCAGAGCCCTGCGCCTGATGAGGATGTCTGCCGCTGTTCCAGAGCTGGGAGGCAGAGTCTGGAGGACCCGAGGGGTTCGCTGGCTGGTCACCCTAGCAACTGCTGAGCTCCAGGTTCAGTGAGAGACTCTCTCAGAAAATAAAGTGGAGAATGGTAGACACCTGCTGTCAATTGCCTCCACCCATGCATGCACAAGCATAGACCATCACCGCCGCCACACGCACAGAGAGACAGAAGTTTTCTATCTCCACACAACTTAGAGGCTCGGGGCAATCCTGTGATCGTACCAGCCATGTAGCACAGAAGTGATATAGAGGACGGTTGCAGAGTCACTGGAGCCCGCTAAGGGTGTGTACCAGCTATGTGTAGGGAACAGTGGGGACTGAGAGCCTTGGAACAGGTTCTGGGTTCATGTTGACTTTTGTCAGTTAAATTCTTAACCGAATTGCTGGGTCACAGGAATTGTTTGGAGTTCAGTGTGAAGCTCTAGGGGAGAAAAGTAGCTCTTCTCGAAATGAAGAGCAAACAAAACCGATCTAGTTCAAATCCAAGGCTAGATGGGCAGTTTCACACCAGGTGGTAATGGTGCGCGCCTTTAATCCCAGCACTCGGGAGGCAGCTGCAGGCAGATCACTGAGGCCAGAGCCACTTCCTCTCCTGAAAAACAAAGCAAGTCAGTTTCTACTCATTTTTAAAGTCTAGGGTAGAATAACACAGTGGTAATGTTTTCCTAGCATGTACAAGGCCCTGGGTTCAATCCCAAGCATTGCAAAATAGACCCCCAAAAGCAGCTTAGTTGTCCTGAGCCCCAGTTCCCATCTAAGATTACTGCTTTGTGGGGGGCTGTTGTTCCTCCCTCCCAGGTCTGCTTGGTGATTCTTACCCCTGTTCAGGACAGCAAGTACATGACTAGCTCTTCTCTGCAGTTTTTGTGGGCCCACCAATGTGTCTCAAGTGGTCCCCAGGTCCAATTTAAAGATACTCACTTTCTGACTGGTTGCAAGGGATTGCAGGCGGCATGGAGATGGAACTACGAATGGGCATGACCTCGGGTAAAATGAAGGCTGTAGACGTTTGTCTGGGGTTTGCTGCTTGGTCAGACAGTAAGGCTGAACATTAACAAAGCAAAGCACTCTGCTCTTGTAAAAGCCCAGAGAGGGAACAGCAGGCATGAAACCCAGCCAGAGTCAAGGGCCTGTCGTCAGGGTCAGACATAAGACAGTAGCAAACCAGACTGGAAAAATGTGGGCTGGACTTAGTCGTGGAGCAGCCTGAACGCATGCAGGGTGGACTGCATTCTGCCAGGGGTAGCAGCGAGCTGTCAGAGGAGTCTTCACTAGGTGCACAACAACAGGAGATTGCCTTTCGGGTAGATGCTCTTGAAAGGGAGTGGGGTCCCACCAGAAAGACCAGTTGGTTCGCTGCAGCAGCAGCCAGGGACTATAGGACACTTTCCTTTGACTTTACATTTGCTGAGCACCTACTGAGTGCTAAGGCGCTAGAGATGCGATCATTCAAGCCATTGTGTTTCTGTTCTGCTGAAAGAGACAGAGAATGAGTAAATAAATGGATGGAAAAACTATCCAGGGTCAGGTAATGAAAAAATCTGTGGAGAAAAACTAAATAGGCACAGAGATAAGGACTGTTTCTGACATGTGACAGGTTAAAGGGGGTGGCCAGACCCAGAGCAGCAGAGGGAGGGGGCCTGTCGGTGTGACTGGGACCTGGAGCAGCAGAGGAAAGGAAAGGGTGGTTTGAGAGACAAAAAGGTACAATCTACAGGATTTCGAGATAGCCAGGCCAAGGGCAGGATCGGGGTAGGATAAATCAAAAGAGACTGCAGAGCCAGGTGTGGTGTTGCACGCCATCGTCAGCAGTATCGTGAGTGTCCGCTAAGTACTACACGCTGCATTCTGGGATAATAAGCATGTTTTCATGAAAGTGTACTTAGCTTCTTTAGTAGGCTCCCGAGTTTCCTTAAACGCCTGATGATCTCCTTGAAAGAAGCACTCCCATAAGCAGACAGGATGTCCTTGAACTTGTTTTGTAGCTGAGGCGGCTTTGAACTGATAATCCTACTTCCCCCTCCCAAGTGCTGGGTTTACACCTGTCAGCCACCACACCCAGTTTAAAGGTGGCACAGAGCCACTTAAAATGTCTCCATAGGTGGCACAGTGGCCAAGTGTTGGCCCAAGGTGGCTAAAGATGCTGCTGCTGTTCTGTGAGACCCAAAGCTCAGCTCAGCCCCTGCCTGACTTCCGGTGTTGTCGCGGGGTAGTTATCTCCCCAGACAGATAGGCCATGACCTGCTTGAGATGACGGGATCACCCGATATCCACAGCGGCCAGGCCCAGTGCTGGGCCCATGTCAGATGCTCAGTGAGTCTCACCAATGGACGGCATCCCAGAGCCAGGCCCCATCACAGTCAGAGCCTGTGGCCACCAGCTCAGCGACTCCCTTTCCTAATGGATGCTGCTGGACGATTGCTTCTTCAGGGCAGAGAAGTGAGGGGTCGACTGTGTAGGCTTCCCCGGTCAGCAGCAGCCTTGCCTAGGGCACCCATGATTGAGGATTTCTTGTGCAGACAATGTGACAGAAGGAACCACCCACTGATTTCAGACCCCCCACTCATTTTTTTTTCTTAAGACCTCAGTGTACCTCGTGCTGTGCCCTACCTGGATGGGCCCCCAAGTCCACTGTGCTTCTACCGGGATTGGGTGTGCCCCAACAGGCCCTGCATTATCCGCAATGCTCTCCAACACTGGCCCGCCCTCCAGAAGTGGTCCCTCTCCTACTTAAGGTAAGTTTTCCTTCTGGGGCAGGGTGGACCAGTGGCCATTAGCAGCAGATTACAAACCAAGGGCTTATTCCTTCAGAGCCACAGTGGGCTCCACAGAGGTGAGCGTGGCTGTGACCCCAGATGGCTATGCAGATGCTGTGCGAGGGGACCGGTTTGTGATGCCCGCAGAACGTCGCCTGCCCATGAGCCATGTGCTGGATGTGTTGGAGGGTCGGGTGCAGCACCCAGGAGTCCTCTACGTGCAGAAGCAGTGCTCCAACCTGCCCACCGAGCTGCCCCAGCTTCTGTCAGACATCGAGTCCCATGTGCCCTGGGCCTCTGAGTCACTGGGTGAGTGGAGGGGCAAGAGGCAGGGGGCATGGGGATGAAGTGGAGGAAAAGGGATCAGTCTGCTTTCCCATTTTCTGCCTTTGGTTTTGGTTCTGTGGGATCAGGTGCCACCTACCTGCCCACCCCAGGCTTTGACATAAGAACAGAAACCCTGAAAGGGCTGCTCTCCCTTCTGCTTCAGAGGTCACATTCCCAGCGTCACCTTCTCCCAGACTCCTTGGCATTCCTGTGCTCCCACCCAGATTTCTGAGTAGCTGCCCTGTGCGTGGGTAGTCCTCAGCCTGGTACTAACTCACTCTGTCCCACAGGAAAGATGCCTGATGCCGTGAACTTCTGGCTGGGCGAGGCAGCTGCAGTGACATCCTGTAGGTGGGGACTCCTAGTGGGGAGGGAGCTGATGGGGCAGAAGAAGAAAGGTGGGCTTCCGAAGGATTAGCTGTCCTCAGATTTCTTTTGGTATTTTGGGACTAGGACACCACAAAGGGTCTCTCTAGAGAACAGGGACATTGGGGACAGGGTACACCATACCCTCTAGGTCTTGAGAAGCCTCTTCAAAGTCAGATAGGAGAGCAGGGCTTGGGACGTAGAGCCTGTTGGTTCTGCTTCCCCTCCTGATTAAGGGAGTTCATATTCAGTTTCTGGTCGCCAAGTTCTGTGATGCTTTCTAGAGTCCTCGGAGTTTCCGAGTCTGCTGATCCTGTGTGGGCTCTCCCTCTCTCTGTAGGCTCTGTTGGGGTGTGGTGCTGAGGGCAGGCTGGGCTGCCTTCCTTCCCTCAACTCCAGGCCTTCCATGTGTTGGCAGTGCACAAGGACCACTATGAAAATCTGTACTGTGTGGTCTCTGGCGAGAAACACTTCTTGTTACATCCACCCAGTGACCGGCCTTTCATTCCCTATGGTAGGTGACCTGGCCTAAAAGGAGCTGGTAGCCAGTGGTGGAGGGCGGGCAGCGGGAGCCCAGGGCGGGCTAGATGCCTAGGCCTGAGGTGTAGCCTCAGGTTCCCAGCCCTCTGGTCTCTGTGTGCAGGGAACCCTGGACTGGTTCTGGTGGGGAAAGCCTGAAAGGCTGCCGGTCATTTTTCTCTCTGATCTTGCCTTCAGATTTGTACACACCAGCAACCTATCAGCTGACTGAAGAGGGCGCTTTTAGGGTGGTGGATGAGGAGGCCATGGAGAAGGTGTCTGTTCTGTTCTTAGGTTCTGGAGAAGGGGTAGGCTCCTGGGGAGTAGGCACAAAGGGTCTGGGGAGGTGACACCCCACTCTGAAATCCTGCGTCTGTGGCTCTTCAAGGAGGAAAAGGGACAGAGCTAGAGATCTTGGGATCCTCAGAGCCTGCTCCCACGAAGCTGCTGTGTCTCTAGGTGCCCTGGATCCCCCTGGACCCCCTGGCTCCAGACCTGCTCCGGTATCCCAGTTACAGCCAGGCACAGGCCCTTCACTGCACGGTGCGGGCCGGTGAGCTGTTGTACCTGCCAGCCCTGTGGTTCCACCACGTCCAGCAGTCCCACGGCTGCATTGCTGGTAAGGTTACCCACGGCAACCAGGGCCCAACAAGGTATTGGCTGGGGGTGGCTCCAACTGAGAAGGGCCCTCACCTCCAGGTCCCTCTCCTCTCCACAGTGAATTTCTGGTATGACATGGAGTATGACCTCAGGTACAGTTACTTCCAGCTGGTGGACTCCCTTACGAGGGCCTCAGGTCTTGACTGATGGGACCCTCACACACTGCAGAGGACAGCCAGTGTCGGGGTTGATTCTAGAAGCAATCTAGAGTTTGCCTATGTACTGGCTGCTGCCAGGGTTCCTGCGTGGGCTGAGATCAGCCTTGAAGAAACCTGAAATATAGTTGGAGGACCTCACCCAGGCAGGTCTGGGTGAGGGTGCCCAGGAAGTTGCCACATAGGGACGAGGAAGCATGGATCAGGTACAGCAGTGCCTGTCACCAGTGCTATGACCTTGGGTGAGTCACTGCGTGTTAGCATCAGTCCCCCGACTGTAAAGTGGAGATAATAATGGCTCTGGCTCCCAGGGCTGTTGTGGGGATAGACATGGGCCAGCATGGAAGTCAGTCAATAAAAGATGGCGCTGATATATCTGTTCTCATGCTCCCCATCACAGTTGCCTTTTATGGCCTGCCAAGAGCTTAAATGTTCAGGTAAAAGTTTCAGGGTGACCCTGATTGAGGGGTGCAAGCCAGATCCTGGCTTGGGATGCTACCCACACAGTTGTGTTATAACTGGCTGGCTGGAACTTGATTGGTTCAGGGCCACCAGTGCTGTCTCTAGCTTGGTCCCAGACTGCTTTTCATTCTCCAGTTCCTGGGGAGCCGGCAGATCTGGAGTCCTGAGAGTGACCCAGTTCTCTAAGTCTAAACAGGAAGGGACGGGAACCATGGTCCTTGTGAGCTGCTCTCTGAGGGAAGAGCTGATCTCCACATCCACTCAGCTGAAGAGCAGGGAGAGCTCCTATCCCCACATGCCAACCCACAGGCCTCATCTCTGGCCAGCCAGCTCCAGGGGTGGAGGCAGCCGAGACACGGCTTTGAAGAGCTGTTTATGTGAAAGCCACTCCCCTTTACGGTTGATGGGGCCCGAGGTACTCTTCCGAGATTGCCCAGGGCTCCAGTTGAGACTGGGCATTCCTGTCGTACTGGCACTGGGAAGGTTGCGAAAGGACCCACGGCGACACGATGCTCGGCCCCACTGCTCACTGCTGTTTTGGGGAGCCACGGTCTGCTGGCCTGCTCAGCCTGTGGCAGCAATTTCTCCTGGAACCCCTCCTCTAAGTTAGGGCTGGTTGGTTAGGGCTCCTCAGGGAGCCCGTGGCTAACTCCAGGGGTGTCACTGATTCCAGCATCGGCTTCAGGTGTCTCACTTCCTGGGCAGGTGGCTGGGTCAGCAGTGGGCGTGGGGCTTGGGTGGAGCAGAGGAGTCTGTGGGAGGGATTTGAGAGGAATGTGTAGCCAGTTGGCTCACCTCGGCTCTGGGTTTAAAGCTGACAGTTGTTGGTCCTGTGGCCACTTCCCCCATCATACCTGTTCCCGTGGACTTGGTCTCATGGCTCTGGTAAGGCTCCAGAGGGTACTGGGCTCCCATTTCTGACTTGGCTCCCCATGTAGGGTCTGGTTGCTGCTGTTTCTGAGAGGAGCTGTGGGCTTTTCTAAGCAGAGGGAGGGGATGCTTTCCAGCTTCAGAATCAGACAAAGTAGAAGCCAGGGGCAAGGCCAGAACTGGGATGGGGTCTATCCTGGGAACGGGTCCCAGGCAGAACTCCCTGGGTATGGACCCTGGAAACTCTGGGGATCTTATCCACTGTTCTGGGGGCTTCAAAAGAAATAGCTGCTCCATGCCTCTGACTTGGTTACTTGGCATGTGGGAGCCCAGGGGCCGCATCAGAGATGAACTTCACTTCCTCAGCTTTGCTCCCAACCATGGAGCTCCCTGAACTTGACTGTTGGCACCTTTCCAGAGATATGGCTGAAGACCAAAAGGAAGGACCAGGTGGCACAAGCTTCCTCTGCCTGGGCACACTGGCAAATGTCCACATGTCCAGAAGCAGAGGGGATTTGGAAAGAGCTCTGGAGACCCCCATCAGATCTTGGATGGCATTGTGGGGTGGTCTGGGCTGGCAGCTGCTATCCTGACCCAGAACCCATCCTCAGGATGGGGTAGATAGCACCAGTTACAGCTCATTCATTTGCCTGAGCCCCAATGTAGTCCTTTCTTTTCCTTGACACAAAGCTGCTTAGTGGGGAGGGGTGGAGAGGTGAGGCAATTGGATAAAAAGACAGAAGGAACCATACCCTTTAAAAGGTCAGCTTGCCTGTGTTTTAATCCCAACCATGCCTCAAGAGAGTGGCCTCAGTTTCCTTCCACAGTTGGTCATGGTCATAGCATCCTTAATAGGATGTGTGACAACTGAGTAAATACACGCTGAGTCCTTGGTATGTGGCTGGCACGGTGTGGTGTTTAATTAGGAGAAGGTGTCATCATGTAGATTCAGTGTCTCTTGCCGCTCTGGGATTCTGATGGGTGAACTTTAAGAGACTGTCCCAACCTCCCCTGTGGCCCTGTCACACTTGGTCCCATCCATCTATCCGCAGGCAAAGGTGCCGGGGACATGCCTGCTCACTGTACGTGTCCTCCAGGCTAATGGCTTGCCTTCCAAGGACCTAGGTAAGCACACTGCTTCCCTGGCCCTTAGTGAGCCCAGAGAACAGGTGGGGGCTGATTGAGAGGAGTTAGTACCTGTGGGAGGGGCTGGTAGGAGGTCCTGCAGGGGTCTACTGGAGAGAAGGGTCCCAAAAGTGGCAGAAGGCTCGGCCCTGTGGATACAGCATCTCAGGAAGAAGGAAGGAGACTCAGTGGTAGGCTGGGAAGGGTTCTTGATCATTACAAGACCTGTGCTCCTCTTTCCTGCAGTGACATCCTCCGACTGCTATGTGACTCTGGACCTGCCCACAGCCTCCAGCCACACGCTCCAGACACGCACAGTCAAGAACAGCAGAAACCCTGTCTGGAATCAGAGCTTCCACTTCCGGATCCACAGGCTGCTCAAGGTAGCACAGGCACCGAGTCTGCCCTTGCTATTTCCCCTGTGCCCATTACCATGTCTCCTGCCCTGTTTGCCTCTCGTCCCCTCCTTCCTGTATAAGCTGCCTCTCTCTTGCCTCTTCCAGAATGTTGTGGAACTGAAAGTCTTTGACCAGGACCTCATCACTAAAGATGACCCCGTGTTGTCAGTGCTGTTTGACGTAGGGACTCTGCGAGCTGGGGAATCTCGGCGCCAGAGTTTCTCACTGAGCACTCAGGTACAGCTACAGCTGTGTGTGGGGAAGTGGGGGGAGGCAGTTCTGAGGATAGGGCTTCAGAGGCTCCCCTGCTTCAGGGAGTGACTCGGGCCTCCCAGGCAACTTTTCACCAAGGAGCAGTACTGTCCCCAACTTCCATCTCACCTTCTGATCAGAAGCACAGCTTCTTGGGAACAGTCCAAGGCATATGACAGAGAGTCGTGGAAAGGGACAGCGGCTCTTTCCCAGCTCCATGGCCTCAGCATCTCCCACTGCCATCTGGGTTGACGGTGCCTCTAACTTCTCTTCCAGGAGGACGGGCACCTGGAAGTTGAATTTCGGCTGCAGAGTCTGTGAGTAGGAGCTCGGGAGCACCTGGTGGGTGGCAGTGGAGACTTTCCTTCTGGGAAGGGCAGTGCAGCTCACCGAGACTGGTACCCCTCCTTGGTAGATGAGGGGTGCCTGGGCTCTTGCAGAGAGTCACTGGGGACCTCTTTCCAGGACAGACCGTGAGGAACAGCTCATCAGCAATGGCATCCTCGTGGTGAGTGAGGGCCAGGGCTTCCCCTGGTAGCTCATCCCTCCTGCTGTCCGCTCTTCTCCCAGGCTGAGCAGGCTCACCACAGCCTGGGTCGTGTGGGCTGAGTTGGGGACCTTGGTTTGCATGTTCCCCAAGGGAATAAATCTCAAGCAAATGCTTAATGACTGAGGGTGCTATAACAGTGTTCTGGGGTACAGTGTGTATCTGAGGGGATCTCTTGACCACAGGCTCGGGAGCTGTTCTGTTTGCATGTTCAACTGAAGAAGACAGGCGAGCCCGTGGGTGAGTTCATCCTCCTTAGGTGGTCCTTCTGCTCTCATTCCTGTCTCTTCCTCCATTCTGAGGGGGAACCTAGCACTGGCTGCTTTCGGGAAGCAAAACTTGTGAGGCCAGTCCACGCTGGGACTCCCCGGGCTCCATCTCTCCAGCTGGACCATGTCAGAGAGGGACTTCCCTACAGACTTGACAATGAATTTGGTGGACAGAGATCCCATCCTGAGTTTCTCCTCTGGTTCCTGTTTCTAGGGTCAGAGAGCAGAATTCAACTTGTGGTTGCTGGGTCCTGCGAGGGCCCACAGGATGCCTCTGTGGGTGCCAGTTCTTTCTGCTTCCACTACCCAGCCTGCTGGGAGCAAAATCTGAGTGTTCACCTGCAGGTAGCGCCTTGCTCCTGAGACCCCTAGAGCCCCTCCTGTTCCCGTCCCCGCCACAGGGAGTTGGTGGGGTCTTTGCTAAGGTCCCTTCTCCCCCTACTCCTAAGGATGACCCCCAGGAGCAGCTGAAGGTACCATTACGCACTCTACCCTCTTCAGAGTTGGTGAGACTCGTCTTCCCGACGTCCCAGGTAACTGTCATAAAGAGAAGCTTGGCTCACAGGCCTGTCACTGGCCTGGCCTTGGAGTCATCAGCCTCCTCTGTGGCTGATCCTCCCTTCAGGCCATGTCCTCAGACAATCACTGGGTGGAAGTATGGACCCTGGAAAAGTGCTTGGGCCCCAAGGGTTCTTGGGATGGACTGAGGTGCACTAGGCCACAGTGGGGTGGAAGTAGCTAGCCTTTCCGATCATGGTACTCATGTTTTCCAGGAACCACTGATGAGGCTGGAACTGAAGAAGGAAGAAGGGTAAGAGCCTGCCTGGGGAATGGGAGAGAAGGGGACAGTGCCCAGGCAGCATGGGAGAGGATCAGGCTGGCCTGGGGGAGGGGAGATACAGCAGCTCCTGGGTGCTGGGTGGGGAGGTTTGCATCGGGAGGAGGCTTCAGTGTACATAGGCTATTCTCAATGTTCCCACTTGGATTTGCTACAGTGCGGGGGCGGGGGCGGGGGCGGGGGCAGGCCCTGCCTAGCACACAGCCTGGGAAATTCAGGGTCTGTCAGGATAACCAGGCAGGGATGAACCTTGGCACGGAGGCTGTTGAGAAGGGATTTTGAATGACCTTCAGCAGAGGGAGGGTGACTTTTCACCACCAATAGGTAGGGCAGTGGGCCTTCATTCTGCCCCCTCTGCCATCATTTTTGGAGCTGTGGGTGAGGGAGAGATTTGACGTGGAGGTGACAGCCCTAGACCCTGGGTGCACTCGGTCCCATGGTCTGCTCTGCCAGTCACATGCGTGCATGGCTCTGGGTTCTCCCTCCCCTCACTCCACAGCAGGAGGTGGCGAGGGCTGAGAAGGGAGAAGGGAGGAGAGAGGGCAAGGGTCTGGCAGGTAAAGTCAGCCAGTTCCTTTTTCTGTGCTGGAGCTGAGAACTGCTTCCGGACTCTTCCTTCTCCTCAGACCAAAGGAGCTGGCAGTGCGGCTGGGCTGTGGGCTCTGCCCTGAGGAGCAGGCCTTCTTGAGCAGGAGGAAGCAGGTGGTGGCCGCTGCCCTGAAAAAGGTCTTACAGCTGGACCAAGACCTGCAAGATGACGAGGTCTGGGGGCTGAGCACTACTGGGTGGAGTTTTCCTCATGCCTGCTTAGGCCCAGGGCTGGGAGGGTTGTACAGCCCGGAGCTGGTGTCAGCTGAGGCTTGTCGCTGGCAAGCCTTGCCTGCCCTGTTCCTCTTCCTCGATGTTATCAGGATGATACATCAGGCACTTGCAGCTCACAGGTGGGAGTCTCCACATAGGCCGACCTGCGCTCGTCCACCTGACTGAGGTGATGTGGCTGATGAGACACACCTGGTATGAGGATGCTCTCTTGACTCAGAATGGTCCCCAGAGGTTCAGACCAGCCTGAGTTGGCTCCCAGGGGAATGAATTCCAGCACTGGAGAACAGGGCCTTTTGGAGACTTCTGCAGGAGCCTTGGTGGCTTCCAGAAAGTGACCTCAGGCTCCTTGTGGGCTGGCACTTGTGAGGTCTTTAGGATCAACAGGGCTAACTCGGAGCTGGTCCCAGGACTCAATCGCATCTTGACTATCATGTTTCCTCCCTGAGTGTGGCTTTCTCTATTCCTTTTTTGAACCTGACTCTTGTCTTCCAGATCCCTGTGATTGCTGTTATGGCCACTGGCGGTGGGATCCGGGCCATGACTTCTTTATATGGGCAGCTAGCTGGCCTGAGGGAGCTTGGTCTCCTGGACTGCATCTCCTACATCACTGGGGCTTCAGGGTCCACCTGGTGAGTGTTGGGGGTAGAGTCGGGGACTTCCTAAGCCACGTGGGCCCCTGTGCAAACTGCACGGACCGAGAAAATGCTGGCAGTGGGGCGCTGTGTACTCCAGGGAACAAGAAGCTGCTGACCAGACCTGGCCTTCAGGAGAAAGTCAAAGACATGTGAAGTCCAGATGGAGGTTTGGTAACAACAATCCCTAATCCTAAGCTTTGGCTCCCCTCAGGGCATTGGCCAACCTTTATGAGGACCCAGAGTGGTCTCAGAAGGACCTGACAGGGCCCACCGAGTTGCTGAAGACCCAGGTGACAAAGAGCAAGCTGGGCGCCTTGGCCCCCAGCCAGCTGTGGAGGTACCGGCAGGAGCTGGCTGAGCGTGCCCGCCTGGGCCACCCGACCTGCTTTACCAACTTGTGGGCCCTCATCAATGAGGCTTTGCTTCATGATGAGGTAGGGAGAGAGGTGGGCCTCGGGTTGGTAAAGCCATCTGGCAATGGACCCATCTCTGGATGCTACGCAGGAAAAACTGCCAGCATCAGGAAGCTGAGGGCTTAGGTTAAGCTCCTCTTTCCCTCAGCCCCATGAACATAAACTGTCAGATCAACGGGAGGCCCTGAGTCGAGGCCAGAACCCTCTGCCTATCTACTGTGCCCTCAACAGCAAGGAGCGGGGCCTGACCACCTTTGAATTTGGGGGTGAGTGGCTTCAGAGCTGGGGCCCGTGCTCTTATGGGTAGTAGGGTTCAGTGTGACTAGTCCTGTATTGAAGAGTTGACTCTGATGCCCTTGTCTCCTGGTTCAAGTACCCAAATCTGTCATCCTGCCAGCTCCTTTAGTCCCATGCTTGTAACAAGGCCTGAGCCTCCCACTCCCCAGACTATCCTGAAATAGAGTCCAGGATGGGTGTCTGGGAGCCCAAGGTCCCTAGCTCCATGGCTGAGCTGTGTGTTGTCCTCACAGAATGGTGTGAGTTCTCTCCCTATGAAGTCGGCTTTCCCAAGTACGGGGCCTTCATCCCCTCTGAGCTCTTTGGCTCCGAGTTCTTCATGGGGCGGCTGGTGAAGCAGCTCCCTGAGTCCCGAATCTGCTTCCTAGAAGGTGAGGAGGCTAGGGAGAGGGGCCTGGGTGAGAGGGGTGCCCGCCAGAGGGAGGGAGGGTTCAGACTGCGGCAGCGGAGGCAACGATGTTCTCACTGACGCCCCTTCTCAGGTATCTGGAGCAACCTGTTTGCAGCCAGCCTCCAAGACAGCTTGTACTGGGCCTCGGAGCCCACCCAGTTCTGGGACCGCTGGGCTCAGGATCAGGCCAGCCTGGGTAGGTGCCTGAGCTTTCCGTAGGAGCAAGGTGGGCAAGCCAGCTGGAGGTATCTTTAAGGCATCGTGCTGCTTACCGTCCAGGGTCCCCACAAAGATTGGGACAAAGGATCGGAGGCCTTCTTTTCCTAATGGTACCCCATATCCCCTCTCGCCCCTGCAGACAAAGAGCAGGTCCCCCATCTGAAGATTGCAGAGCCACCAGCAACAGGTGGCAGGATTGCCGAGTTCTTCACTGGCCTCCTGACAAAGCGGCCACTTGCCCAGGCCACCCACAACTTCATGCGTGGCCTCCATTTCCACAAGGACTATTTCCACCACCCACACTTCTCCACCTGGAAAGGTACCGTGTGGTCCAGGCTCTCAGCATTCCTTAGCCTCATGACACCCCCACCTCCTTTCCTCCCTCCCTGGGATATGCCGCTCTGGCAGGATTTGCTGGACCCACAATGACAGATGATGCTTCTCCCACCCCAAACCTTTGTAGCTACCAAACTGGACGGGCTCCCCAACCAGCTGACACCCATGGAACCCCACCTCTGCCTCCTGGATGTTGGCTACTTCATCAATACTAGCTGCCCACCCCTTCTGCAGCCAACACGGGATGTGGACCTCATCTTATCACTGGATTACAACCTCCATGGAGCCTTTCAGGTTGGGGAGATGGTGGGCCATCTAGGGTAGCCTTCTAGAATGAAAAATGAAACCTACTTTAGGATCCAGTATCTGGCCCCGCTCCCATTAGGGGGAATGACAGTGGCACCCCCTACTGGAGGAAGTTAGCTCTACTCTGGGAGTGGGTGCTGAGTAGCTGGGATATTTTCATCTGTCTGTACCACAGTTCTCTTTGCTGTATATAACCCTGAAGAGGTCCTGGCATACCTGCCACTTCTGGACGGCTCCCACTTTTGGAGGATTGGCTGTTGGCCACTAACTCGGGGGAGCCCTAGAGGAGCTGGAAGGGAGGGCACAGTGAGACTGAGTCTCCAGTTTGGTCTTTGGGTACCAAGTCCCATGCATCTTAGTGAATGCCTTGTTCTGAGCACACTGGGGCCCTCTAATGCCCGCTCTGCCCACCCAGCAGCAGTTGCAGCTTGTGAGCCGGTTCTGCCAGGAGCAGGGCATCCCTTTCCCACACATCTCACCCAGCCCTGAGGAGCAGCGCCAACCTCAGGAGTGCCATGTGTTCTGTGACCCCACCCAGCCCGAAGCCCCAACCGTGCTGCACTTCCCTCTGGTCAATGACTCCTTCCAGGACTACTCGGCCCCTGGTGAGCCATGGCCACCTCTCTTCCAGACTGGCCTCAGTGCAGGTGTCCCCAGGCCCCCTGCCTAGACTGGCCTCTCTCCACAGGGGTGCCACGGACACTGGAGGAGAAAGCAGCCGGGAAAGTGAACCTGTCTTCTTCTGACTCCCCGTACCACTACACAAAAGTGACCTACAGCCAGGAGGATGTGGACAAGCTATTACGCCTGACACATTACAACATCTGCAACAACCAGGAACGGCTGCGGGAGGCCCTACACCAGGCCGTGCAGCGGCGCAAACGGCGCACCCAGCAGCACAGGTCTGAGTGACAGCTGGGGTTCCCTGGCAGGGTTTCCATCTGGGAACCTGTGACCCTCCGCTCCTTCCCCTCTGCTCTGACTTGAAGACCAGCATCACCAAGTGCCCCAGAGCCTCTGATGTCCAGGCACAGCTCCAGAGACACGTGTCTGGAATCTCCAGCGGTGGCACTGAGCCTGCCAGCAGCCCTGTCACAGAGTCGAGGCTGTGAGCTGCAAGGAGAGACGCTAGGGCCTAGCATGCGGAATGGCTTAACTCACCCCTGGGATGGAGGGATGGGACGGTGCTGGTTGCATGACAGGACACTGTGACATGTTTCAGGGTTCTTATAAATGGGAGATGCTCAGGTGGCCTTGTCCCAAGATTATCTGTTGTAGCAGGCTGTTAGTTCCACAAGACACTTGATGTGAGCGCCCCTCTAGAAAATTCCAACCCTGTCCAGATGGACAGACTGCCATCTTTGTCCAAACAGAGACCCTGGGGTGAGGCCATGGTCCAGTTAAAAGGTGAAGGCTCATCTCGGGCCTCGTTGGTAACAACACGTGGTGGCAAGGCCTGTCCTCTAGACACTGGGCCTAAGCAGCCCAGGAGGGTGCCTTGGGGCCAGTAGCCAGGGGGTCCCCAGGATGTGTCTTCCCTGTTGCCTCAGTATTCATTTCAAGGCTCAGGCCTGTTGGGAGAGCAGAGATTAGGAACCATGCACCATAGAATCTTCCGTCAACATGGTGTCCGGCCCTCTGCCTCCCTGGACATCCCGCCTTCTAGCGTAGAGCGGTGAGTAGCTGCTGGGCGCTGTGAGACGAGCAGGTGTAACAGCTTGGATTCTCACAATGCAGGCAAGCGGTCTCGGGGTCTGCCGTGGAAATGTCACCCCAGCTACTTAGGAGATGGAGGCAGGAAGATCACACGTTCAAAGCCAGCCTGGCTAGTCTAGACAGCTTAGCGAGCTGTAAAGACAGCCAAGGAGGTATCTCCGTGGTACAGTATGTGCACGATTCCCTCCGCTCACTCCCAGGGCCACCAGGAACTGCCTCATACACGCCCTATTCCTTTAGCTCACACCCTCAGAATCAAGCTGGAGTTCAGGAGTCCTGCAGGAGAGGTGCCAGGGACCACAGCTGTGGCTGTCACCTGCTAGAGCCTTCTAGGCACACAGCTGTGCATCAGTCTAGATGTATGACATCATCATACTGGCCCTGGGGAACCCTTGGGGGTGGTGTTCACAGTCTCTTGATGCCTCAAATGTCCCCTATTTTTAGGAAAGGCATGGGTGAGATGGCTGAGGACCCTAGGAAGAGCCTGTGTTCACTCTGCCTCGTCCCTCGGCCTCTAGACTTCTGGCCATTGGCCCTGACTAAGCCCTGGGATCAGGGACAGAGAATCAAGACAGGATAGAGATGAAGAGCAGAGGGGCAAGCAATGGCTGAGGACTATGAGGTGGACATCCAGAGTGTTCTTGCCTACGGGATAGCCAGAGCAGGACCTGGCACCAGCAGCGGCTCCCCAGGTGTAAAGGGTGCCAAGGGCAAGATGAGACGGAGTGAGCCCCTGCGAGAAAGGGAGCCTGTGGCCTCTGCACTGGCTCACTCAGCAGGGTGGGCCTTGAGTCCTGGCCTCTCAGGATTAAGAGAAAAACCCATTCCACCCGTCCTACCTGAACACAGAGTCCTCACTCTGAGCTGGGAACCTGGCCTTGGGGTCTAGGCTGCAGAACCGGAGAAGGTTCACCCTGGCTGACAGCTTCTTCCTAGAAGCCACTGCCTGTGTCCCTGTCCTAGAGACTCAGGGGCGTGGTGAATGTGCCTTCCTACTGGGGTCTGCAGTGTGACTGGGAACTCGGCACTCCCATCAAGACCCAGAGCAGGGAGGAGGGGAGGTGATAATAGGGAGGAAGGGACTGGGCGGAACCCCTGGGACCCCATCACTCCGCAGAGAACCCATCAGACACAGACAGGCACACATGGTGAGGAGTGTTTTCTGCACATCTCCTGCTGGTGGGAGCTTGACCACAGTCCAGACCTCAATCACCAGCCTGTGAGGTCCAGAAAGGAACAGAACCCACGAAGTTCCAGGCTGGAGGGGATGGGACCAGTAGACCCCAAAGGGGACAGGGCTAGACAATCTCCCTCTGCTACTAATTAGCTGCGTCACTTTGGACAAATTTCATAACCTCCAGAGTTAAGTTCTTTGAGAAAAAAACATCAGGTCCCACTTAGACATTAGAGTAGCTACATAAAAAGACAAGCAACACTGGGAGCTTGGGGCCCGCCCACTACCTTCTTCCTTCCCCTGCTGCCCATCTGCCATGCCACCCAGGCTGGCTGTCAGTTCAGCCTGCTTTTCAGACCTCCGCTCTGCGGCTCTGCCTGCAGCCCCTCAGCCAAGCTTGCTGTCAGGGGGGCCTGGCCTGCAGTTCTCACCTTGGGGAGAAACTATGCTTCCTGTCCTCCAGTCTCACACTCAGGTACAAGGGGAGCTATGGAAGCCAGCTCCTGGGGAGAGATGGGGTACAGGGTCACAGGGGTTACCTCAGCTTTTCCCCCTGAGATTGGTCTCTACTTGCCTGACGTCTCTTACCCCAGTGCCACCAGGTACTTTGGTTGCCTTCCTCATATCCGGGAACAGGCTCAGGGTTCTGCTTGTCAGGGTCCCATGGCTATTGTTCCAGAAGCCTGTGCTGGGCTGTGGGGAAGACACAAGGGAAGATGGCCCCAGACCTCTCCAGGAAAGTACTGCCCATGGTCTTTATGGGGAAGAGGGGGGGGATCAAGGGAGGATCTGACAGAACAACCAGGAGGAGGGGGAAGAGGGAGGAGGACCCCCTTCTCTTCCCGACTCCTGTGGATAGAAACTGTAGCCTGAGATCATCTAGGAAGCTACCCGTGGTCTGCTGGTAGCCACAGTGCCAGGCCACGTGGCCACTGAACATGGAGTTGCCTGCAATGGGGGCTACTACTCACCTGCCTCCCCTCTGCAGGAGGCTGCTCCATGACATGAGTGCCCTTTGCCTCCTGAGGATACAAATGAGGGGTCCAGATGTCAGGCCCAGCACAGACAAGAGACGAGAGATACCCATTCCTCCTTTCTAGTGGGCCCTATACTCCTGACCCCTGTGCCAACTCGAGTGTGGACCATGGACCCTGGACACTGAGCCCCTGTGGCCCGGCTACATGCTCCAGGGGGATAACCGGTCCTTCATCTTACCCAAACGTGCACCCAATCCCCAGTTCAGAGAGCCTCTACAGGAAGGCTCCACTGGATTGCCATCTTGTGTGGTCCTCTGTGTGTGTGTGGCCCATAACCTTTGTCCTTCCCTGTTTTCTCCCACCCTAAGAGTGCCAGTCTCTATGACTATGTTTCAGCTTTGGAGTCTTCTGTTCTTGCCAGCCCACAGGGGCACCTCCCTCCCCAGGGCACTGAGGTGGCAGGGGTACCCCTCTCTCCAGGGCACTGGCATAGCAGGCAGTGGTGGTTTTCCTGAAGGAGAGACCCTGAGGAAGACACCACAAGGCCTTAGTGCCCTAGACTGAGGAACTGTGCCACCCGACCACCCCCGTATGCCTCTTCTCAGTGTACTCAGCCTCCCGTCATCCAGCCCTGGGACCTGTGCCATCGTCTGAAGCTGGGTGAACGTCTCCTCCTGGGCCACCAACAGCTTTTCCAGGCCCTCGTGTCTGCTGAGCAGCCGTTCCACGTCTGTCACTGAGCACTGAGAGAAATGAGGATGCCGCTCAGAGGAGGGCACCAGCCCCCTTGGCCCTCCGCGCTTAGCCCAGAGGCCGATGAGCAGGCAACGGCAAGATCTGCCTCGGCTCACCCCATAGCTGGGGTCCAGCAGCAGGCCTTCCTGGGAAGCCAGCCAGGCCTCCGCCAGCTCCAGTTTCTGTCGCAGCTGCCGCAGGCCCCAGCTCTGCTCAAGGCGCTGCCCACGCAGGCCCTGTGTGACCTGAAGCTCCTGCAGGTGTCTGTCCAGCTCCTGCAGACACCCTGCCACCTGCAAGAAGAGGCATGGAAGCTTGGGCAGAGCTCCCACCCCAGCAGGGCCAGTGGGAGGGCCAAGCCCACCCAGATCCTTCCTTTCTGCTCCTTCCTCACCCTTGGGGGCTCCCAGGCCTTAGCAGTGAGGCTCATCCCACCCTCCATTCATACCTCCGGGGACACGAAGAGGCCGTTGTCCAGCAGCTGCTGCCCTTCCTGCCGTGTGCTCTGGGCTTGACGGCAGCACTCCTGAATTTCTTGGTCCAGCTCCTCATGCTGCTCAAGGAATTGCTCAGCCCCCACCACATCCCTAGCTGACTCTGAGGAAAGCAGCTCCTGAGACCATGCTCTGCCAGTCAAGGAAAGAGAGCGGCTAGCAGAGCTGGCCAGGCAGCCTCTGGGACCAGGGCAGAAGTGCTACTCCCCCGAAGCCAGGGTAGGGCAGAGCTAAGCGAACAGTCCGGACAGGACCCCTGCTTACAGCAATTCCCGACAGTGCCCAAGAAAGGTGTGGCCCTGTGTGGCCTGCAACAGCTTCTGATTCCATTCCTGGGCTTTAGCCTCCAGGTTGGCCCAGTCCCCTTGCACCTTGGTGAGCCACTCAGCCAGACCCTCCTGAGCCACAGGGTAGCGCTGGCCCAGACAATGGGCCTCCATCTGCACCCTGGTCACCTCTTTCTCAATAGCTGTCAGTTCTCTCTGCAACCAGAACATGAGGTCAGGCCTCACTCTTGGGAAGGGCACACTCCCCATTAAGTGGCTCCTGGCCTGTGGCAACCCCTGTGTTCTGCTCTAAAGCCTGTGCCAAGTCCCCAGGCCAGAGGGGAGTGGTCTGATATCCTGGAGAAGTGGCTCGGGCAGGGCCCAGGTGGACGGCCGTTATCTGTCATCTCTGACGAGAGACTGAGTGAGGCACACAGATCTTTTGCCTGAAGAGTGGGGCTGGGGTGGGCAGCCCTGGGTAAGGCCTTTACCTGCAGACACCTCTGCTGCTGCAGGAGCCGTGCAGGTGACAGGCTGCGGCTGGGGAACTCTCCCTCCAGCAGGGTAGTCTTCTCCTGCAGCCAGCCTTGGAGCGCTGAGACAGCCTGCTCAAAGCTCTGGCGCTCACGGGCTGCAGCCAGGTTCTGGGAGAGAACAAGGGGAAACCTGCTCGGGGCTCTGCTTCGCTCTACAGCTCCACACTACCTGAGACATGGCCTACCTCTCTATGGGCTTCAATTGCCTTGTTCAGCCTCTCCCAGGTGGCCTGGATATGATACTTCTGGGCTTGGATCTGGGGGAAGAACCTGGGTGCTTCTCTTTCCAGGGGGGCCATCAGCTCTCTCAGGGTCTGCACCTTGGCCCGGCCCAGGCTCTGGACTTCTCTGCTGAAAGCACCAAACATGGCTTCCATCGCCTGGAAGGATGTAAGCCCAGGGATTGCAGAGCTGCTACTGGCAGACTTGGAAGCTCATTAAGAGCCTGGCCACACCAGTGGCCCCAGCATCACTTGGCCCTAGAGTTCTAGAACTACAGATTCCTCCAGCCTCCCTATTCACCCCTCAGACTCCCCCATCTTCAAACACATGCCTTCTCCACCTATAGAAGCCTTCCCCTCCTCTCCCCTGGGCCTACTGAGGACTAACCCACCTCGATGTCTTCTAGGTCCTGTCCATAGTCCTGGGACTCGGCAGCAGCCACCTTGGTGGTCAGCCAGGCATCCAGGAGCCGGGCCTCTCGCTCCAGCTGGTGTAGGCGTAATTGCTCACGCAGCGCTTGCCTCCTGCCCTCCGCCCTCTGGAGCAGCTGTGTGTGGGCCTCCCTCACAGCCTGCAACTGGGACAGCACCCTGGGACTAGGACGGGAAGAAAGGGACAGCATAGAGCATAGCCCTCCCTCTCTGGTCTGGACCAGTGTCCTCTGCCCCCGTGACAGCGGCATCTTCTGCTCCTCTCCAAGGATTATGGCTCTGGCATACCTGCCCAGGTGCTGCCCACTCTCCAGGAGGGCCACTGCGTGCTGTAGCTGCTCAGTGCGACTGCCGAACCCCTCCAAATCTCTTATGGTGGCCTCCAGATGCCGCAGAAGAACCTGTGTAGCCTCAGCATCCTGGCCCAGCTCCTCACTGTCCAGAATATGGCCCCGTTCAGCTAGCCAGGATCCCGCCTCCAGGAGCTAGGCGGTGTAAGAGCAGGAATTAGTTTCCTAGGCCTGGCACTTCACTTGGAAACACAGGCAAGGGCTATCAGCCTCAGGGTTGAGTGGGGTGAGGGGATGGACTGAGGGAGGGTGTCCTCAACCAGTTGCATGGGAAAATTGTAGAGTTCTCATTGCCTAGCACCTTCCAGAAGATTCTTACTATACTGGAAGGACCCTGAGTGTCTGTATTTCTAAGGGTTACATGTGATTCTTTCCTTTTTCCTCCATATAACAAATACAATTTACTTTTGCTTCTCTGAGACAAGGTTTCTATTTAGTATAATAAAAGCATATTAAAAATAAAATCAAGTTTTAGCCAACAGTTCTTACTTCATATTTTTCTTTCTTTTTTCTTTTCTTTCTTTTTTTGTTTTTGTTTTTTTATGAGACAGAGTTTCACTTTAGACCTTGGTTGGCCTGGGACTTGAACTGGACCTTCCCGTCTGTTTCTTGAGTGCTGGAACTGTGAGCATGCACCACCATCCCTGGTTTCTAATTACTTTGTTATTTTTGAGACAGGGTCTCATTATATAGCTCAGCCTTCTAGGTGCAGAGAATATACGGCTCACATTTCTTGTTTAGTTTGAGGGGTAGCTCAGATGTAGTTGCCAGGTGATAGCTCCAGGCAATGCTGACCAAGTTCTAGCCGAGAACCCCAGGTTTGGAAAAAACAGTTAAAGTCAAGCCCAGTGCACTCAGTGTTGTGAGCAGAAGCCACAGCGCTTCCCCTGCCCCTGGGTCATCTTTCAGTCCATACACTCCTGGTGTTCTCAGGCCGGTCTGACATCTCAGCACCTACAACATCCTCTCACCTCCATCAAAATCTGCTGGGCTTCCAGAGCCTGCTGCAGCATCCTCCTCCTCCGTGCTGCCTCTGTCTGCAGGTGATCTAGAGCCACCTCCAGCTGCTGCACCCGGGCAGCCACCTCTTCCGCGGCGAAGTGTCCAGCCTGCACAAGCTTGTGACCCGTACCCACCACCACCTGGCTCAGAGCTGTGTGGCTACTGATTTCATTCTCCAGATTCTGCAAAGGATGAAGGACCAGAGAGGTACCAACAATTGGGGAACCGACGCCTCGAGCTGGGCCGAAAGATCCTTCAGACTTTTAAGGAGTTTCCATCCCGGGATTTCCAAAGAAACTAAATGTCCCCAAAGCAGAGGCTTTGCTGGATCACAGTGTCCCGTCCTTGACTGTGAGCCTCCAGCTCCTCTGAGGCAAACCCTCCCCAGCCTCCCGGCATAGGCCAGCACCTGGTGTTTCTCCTGCAGGTGCCGTACAGTGCTCAGGCTCTGGCCATAGTCCTGGGCTGTGGCAGAGGGCAGCTTCTCCTGAATCCAGGCCATTTCCTCATCAGCATCCCTGAAGAACTGTAAGAGTAGGCTCTGGGCTTCCAGGGATGCCCTGCGCTCTTGTAGGGGCCCCTGAAGGCTCAGGAACCTGAAAGGGAACCAGAGGGGGCCACAGCCATCCGTGTTAGAACTAGACTATAACAATGCTCACCTACTCTGTGCCCTCCACTGTGGGCAGGAGAAAAGATGAGAACCATGCCAGAAGGCAGGAGGGGTGCCCCTCCAAGAAGGCAAGGGTGGGTTCTCCTCCCAAGAAAGCAGGGGTGGGGGGATGCCCCTCCAAGGCAGCAGGCAAAGGAGGGCAGGGTACCAAACCAGGGGGGGAGGGGTCTGGGCAATCTACCTCTGAAGCAGCTGCTGGGCTCGCTCTTCCACACCTTTGGCGAGGCAGTGGCCTTCCTGAAAGCAGGCTTGGGCTTGGCCCTGCAGCTCCTGCACTTGCCTGGTCTGACTAGCGATAGCTGCTTCCAGCTCCCTCTGCACCCCCAGGAGCTCGCCCACCCTAGGCAGGTCCTGGCTTTTGACAGGGTCTCCCAGCTCTGCTTCCATGGACTCTAGCCAGCTCTCCAGTTTCTCCAGCATCTTCTGCAGATGCAGAGCCTGGGGCAGGATATAAGAGAGTATAAGAGAGGGGGGTGGTGTGTCCTAGAGGCCTGTCCAGTGAGTTGCTTCATAGCTCCTAACCTCACCTTGCGGGCCCCCAGTAGTCGGGTCATCTTCTTTTGGCAGTTGGCCTGCAGCTCAGCCCAGAGGCCTCCTAGTTCTTGCAGCCGCTCCCGGATGGTCTCTGAGGCTGGGTGGCCTCCTTGTAGCAGCCTCTGCCCCTCCTACACCAGACATTGTACAGACATCCTGGACTAAGGATGCTGGTACCCTGGTACCAATGACCAGCCACACTCTGTGTGACATGGGACAAATTTCCATCCCTTCTTCCCTTCTAGTGTTCATCCTTTTTCCTCCCCCGACCTCTTGAGAGTGTCTCACTACACAGCCCAGACTGGCCTCAGACTCGCCATTACTGCATTACTGCAGTTCTTTCTGTAATCCTGAGTGCTGGGATGATGGTCCGCACACCAAACTGGCTCTTCCTCCTGTCTTCCCCGGCCTTTTCACTACTGTCTAGCCTCAGCCTCACAGTGCTGGCATTATGGGTGTGTGTCCACACCCAGCTTACAAGCTTCTTACTCTAAGTCTGTGTCCTCTCCCATGCAATGGAGTAGGACTGATTATTGGTTAAATGAGGTAAGGAACACGAACTACTTAGCCACACACTTGATATCAGGAGTAACCAGCTTGGGGCCAGGATTCCTTTCCAGACAGAGAAGGAAATGTTTTAAAACCAAACCAAACCAAACAAACACAAAGATACTCTGTTTTGATATCCTGAGCTCCAGGGCTGCTGGCTGTGTCTTATTGTTCCAATATACTCTCTATAAAATTATAGAAAAGGCACCAATTTTGAAGAGGGGATATCTACACACAGCCTAGCACAGCCTGCACAAAGAAAACATGCAAAGGACAGCAGTTGTCACTACTGTGAGTCAAAGCCAGCTGCGAGGGTGTAGGAGACTAGGCTGTGGCCCCTCAGCCTCATGGAACCTCACCATCTGCAGCTCCCGTTGCTGGTAAACACTGGCATCCAGCACAGCCTGGAAATTCTGCTGCTTCTGCAACTGGGTTTGCAATATGGTTGGGTCCTGCTGGCCCTTGTCCAGAGCCACCAGGTTCTTCTCCCTTAACCATGTAGCGACCTAGCACAAGGACAGAACGAAGCTCTGCATTCCCTAACCTCTGGAGAGCCTCTGGGGAAGGTGTACCCCCACAACCCTCCCAGCCCAAGCAATGGGAACCTCATCGGAATCCTGCAAGAAAGTCCGAAGCTGCCGCAGCTCCTCCAGCTGGCGACCCCACACCCTTGCTCGCTCTGTGAGTGCCTCTTTCCTGCAAGAAGAGAGTTTCATGGACTCCCAGGCTCAACCACCAGGACTGGAGAGTGTGTGTGCCCACACCCCGTGTGTGTGTAGCCCAGCCTTTCACGTGTGTGTGTATAGCCGAGACTCTCGTGTGTCCATGAGTATATGTGTGTGTGTGTGTGTGTGTATATATATATATATATAGCCCAGCCTTTCATATGTGTGTGTGTGCATGTGTGTGTAGCCCAGCCTTTCATGATAAGCCAGAGGTTTCCTTTGAAACAAAGACGTATATGTTTTCCCTTCATACCGGTGTCACTTATGTTCATATCCTAACCCTAATCTGAGGACATAACTGTATTTGGAGATAAAATCAGCTGGACTCTGAGAGAACAGGTGTTCTTATATAAGGAGGTTAAGGCAGGACACACCCAAAGGGGTGACCATGTAAGGACACGGGAGAAGACTATACTCCAAAGACAGACTCTTCTATCACCTTGGTCTTGAACTTCTAGCCTCTAGACTTGTGAGAAAATAATTTTTTATTGTTTATATCACCCAGCCTGTAGCACTTTGTTATAATAGTCCAAACTAATACAGTGTCTAAGCAACTTTTTTCTTTTTACTATGTTGGGGATTGAACCTAAGACTTCACACATGCTAGGCAGGTGCTCTCCCACTGAGCTGCACCCCAAGCTCTCCTTTTGCTTTTTAAACCTTGTGAGGCAGGGTCTCACTAACTTGCCCATGACTGTAAATTTACTCCATAGCCCAGGCAGGTCAAGCGATCGTCTTGCCTCAGTTTCTCAAGTAGCTGGGATTACAGGCCTGAGAACACTAGAACTGTTTTGTTTTTATGCTATTTTTACATTTTTTATTATATGTATGTATGTATGTATGTATGTATGTGTGCACGCACGCGCGCGCACGCATGTGCACATGCACAGGGAGGTCAGAGGTCAACTTTTGGAAGCTGGTTCTCTCCTTCCTCCAGAGGTTCCACCAGCTGAAGCTCATACAGCAAGCCCTCTCACCTGGTGAGCCATCTTGAGAATCCCGCCCCCGTTTCTTTTTGAAACAGGGTCTCACTATGTAGCTCAGTAAGGCTTCAAACTTGCTATGCAGCCCAAGCTGGCCTCAAGACTCTTGATCCTCCTGTGCCCCTCCAACAAGTGCTTGGATTACAGGTGTAACCATGCCTGGCTTTAGCCACTTTTTGATTATGCATTGTTGTTAGCAAGAGTACACACACACACACACACACACACACACACACATTTTAATATTTAACACATTTGAAACATTTGATATATGGAAGTTACATTATGTATTAATTTATATATTCTGTATATATACCTTCGAAGCAAAGTATTAAAAACATTAGCAGATGCACACAGAATAAAGTTGTGATACTTCCAACCCAGGGGCCATGAACAGTTCCTCATTAGCTTTTCCCTTCCCTGGTGTTAACCAGAGGGCATGGAGCTGGGGGAAACTAGAGGTAGACTGAAGCTGAACAGCCTTCTGAGTATGGCACAGCCTGGGGCGAGGGAAGGGGTCAATGCCATCCTGCTGGGGTTGACTAGGCCTGTGGGAACCACCTAATGTAACAGAACTGGAAACTAACTTGCTGTTTATCTACTCAGACCTCCATGGATACCCAGGAAATTCACCTGCAAGAACAGAGAGGGGTGGGGCCTGAGAGAGGACCTGGGTTCGATTCCCAGCACCCACAGGGCAGCTCACAATCATTTACAACTCTAGTTACAGGAAACCTGATGCCCTCTTCTGGCCTCTAGAGGCACCAGGCAAACACATGGTGCACAGACATACATGTAGGCAAAACACTCATACACATAAAATATAAAGAGATAAGTAATTGAGAGGAGATAAACTAGCTCCTGCTGGACCACCAGCCCAAGGAGCCACAGAAGTGGGAAGGAAGGTAGCTCCAGCTAGTCTGGGACATGGCTTTTGACTGTCTCTGCTTTGGTCTATACACTGGAGGAGCTGGGCCCACTAAGCCACGGGAGCTGTTATAGGGGAAGGCAAGGCTAATGTCACGAAATGTGCAGGCCTTGCAGGTCTACAGTTGAGCTTCAGATGCATAGGAGATCTTCAGCCTACTCGGGGCATAGGTACCATGCTAAGACCCCAGGCCCTCAGAGATAGATTTAAGACTTAACTAGGGCAGTGGAATCTGCCTCAGGTTCACCCATTGGGTAGCAGAGCGACTCAGGACTGACCTAGCATGCTCCTGTCCCTCCCACGTCATTAAGTCACTTCCTCTCAGTTTCCTAGTGTGAGCTTCTTAGTGGAGGAAGCTGGGATGAAGGAAGTGGATGCCATATATTGTCTGATGGAGAACAGGCCGACATATTGCCAGGTCAGGGGTGGGGGATACTCCTAGTGTCCTACCCTAGGCTTTGGAAATGCTAGTAGTTGAACCAAGGAGTAGAACAGGAAGGGAAGAGCTTGGATAATAGATATCCAAGCTAGCTCACCCCAGTTCCCATCATCCCAGAGCCACGGGTACCTCAGGAGTAGGCCCTGGCACCTAGCCAGGATGCTGTGGGCCTCAGGGTGTCCACTCTGGTGCAGGCTGTGGGCTGTGGCCTCCAGTGCACTGATCTCTTCAGCCCTTGCTTTCAGGTTCTGCTTGCGCCTCTTGTGCTTTAACAGAAGGGTCTCCACTGCGGCCAAGGGGTCCTTCTGAAAGTGGCGTGCTGATGATGACTATAGGGTTGCCACCACTCCATCATGAACCACCCGCTTCCCTCTAGAACCCCTTTCCACAGGCGATTGACCTCCCAAGGACCCCACAAAGCTGCTTCTAGCTTTAGGATAGAGGAGGCCGCATCTGTGTCCATTTCCAGGGTAAGCTGAAGGCTTCCCTCTCTCCTCCACGCTCTGAGTAGGACTGTGTTGGCCTGATTATTCTTCCAGGTCTATGTGAGTTCTGCTTGTCTGTTTCTGGGGCTAAGGCGATGTTGGAATGAGGAAAGAGCTGTGAGGGAATGACCAGCCTAACCATTAGCTCACTCCCTCGGCCCCTCAGACCCTACACCCAAAGGGGCAAGGACACTTAGGATGGATGGTAACCACTCCTGACTCAGAGAGCTTGAGTGCTCCCGGCCATCCTTCCCCACTCCCCTTGGGCACCTACCGCAAGTCCCTCACTAGCTAGAGAGGACTCCTCGCTGTCGAGCCAGCGTTCCACCTTTTTCACAGAGCTCAGAAGTAGCTGGTAAAAAAATGACAAAAGACCAAGTCAGGAGAGGGCCCAGTGACTACACAGACAGGGGTGTGACCTTTCTGGTGGCTCAGGTTGAAGAACCAGGGGCCTGGTGCCGTGGTACAGTAGCAGGTATAGAACGGCAGCAACACCCAAGGGAGGTAGTCCTTTCAGCTTTGGCCTTGACCAGGGCTGTGGAGACCCGTAGCCCTGAGAGTGGGGTAGGCTGGAGTTGGTCTGGGGCCCACCTGCTGCTCCAGGGCTTGTTGGAGCTGCTGCTGCCGCCTCTGCCATGTTTCTTCCAGGCTACTCAACTCCTGCTCCGCAGCAGCCAGGGGCTGACGAACCGCAGAGGCCAGTTGGTATCCAGATGCAAGCAGTTGCTGTTCCATGCTTCGGGCCAGGCTAAGGCTGGCTGTTCGGATGTCCAGCTCAGCCTGTAATAGGCCCAAGATCAATGCCCTGTAGGCTGGGGCTTACCAGAGGTCCAGCAGGAAGGAGACGGGAGGATGGAAATCAAGAGGAGGATGGAAAAGGACAAAGTTGGTCAGGAGACAGAGAAAGGTCAGAGAAATGGGGGATAGCGAGGGGGACACATTTGAAAGACCTAGCACCTTGGGACTGCGGCTCACCTTGTATGCCTGGTGTTCTTGCAGCATGTACTGGGATCTCTCGGGGCTGCAGGGGGTTCCCCGCAGGTCTATCTTGGCCTTCAGTCCCTGTGCCCAGTCCTGCAGCTCCCACAGCAGCATCTGGAGCTTCCAGGCTTTGTGGCCCACACCTAGTGACTCCGTCCTGCTCACAGGACTCTCTAGTTAGTTCTAGAATCATGGAGCCTCCTCTCCCTCATGCCCAGTATCCTTTAATCCCCAAGAAGGTCTGTGGGCTGGGAACTCATTGGTAAATGGTACAGAAATTCAGGAGAAAGAGGGGTCAAAAGGAAGTGTGTGGATTGAGAACTAGGTGGGGAAGGGGGGCCGTTCGGCATGGGACTAAGGCCCAAGGACTCATACCACTTCTGGGCCCTGCTCCAGACCTTCTGCCAGCTGTCCATCATTTCTCGTCGCTTATGACTGAGGCTGTGGGCAGCCTCAGGACTGCTCTTGCAGAGGCGGTCAACCTTAACCTCAAGAGACTGTGGGGATAAAGGTCAGAGGCTAGGCCGAAGGGGCCCGGGCTATGCGGGTCTTAGCAAATGGCTCTCAGGAGCTCACCAGGGCTCCTGAGGATGTACCTAGGGCCCGGATCCCCTAAACGCACACCTCCACCTGAGTCTGGATGAGGCCCATCCCCTGCTGCAGCATTTCCCGTTTCCATGACAGCCTCTGTACACTCTCCAGATCTTCTGTACTCTCCAGGGCCTGGATCAGGGCTTCCTGGCAGGGTGGGAGGGGGAGCCATTGCAGGTTAGGCCTAACTTCAGCTGTCCCCTCATCACAGCAGCCTAGCCGCCTCGGGTGACAGTGGAGAATGAAGCACCCTACACGAGTCCCTCCCAGTCAGCTCGGTGGGACTGGAGCAGGGCCCAAGGCATTTTCCTCATGTGAAACCACGAGAGTTCTGGGGCAGGACTTTGGGTCTTTACTTTCCCTGGTAGGACGCATGTAGCACTTCCTGGCGTTTGATCTCTTCTACTCTCTTCCCTCCGGGAAGAGATCTCAGAGGATGGAGACCAGGGTTAGCTGTGAGGCCAGGACCCAGGGGAAGAGGATGCTGTCCCCATTGGACTTGTCAGGTTGTAGAGGTCTCACTTGAACCTCCCAAGCTCTCGTGCACCTGCATCTCTGTGGGAGCTGGCTCCATCCCGGACCAGACCTCTTCTGGACTTTAGACTTGCTTAGAGTCCGAGGAGAATAGGTGTGCTCTGGCTGCTAGACCCATCACACACCTGGGCTAGAAAGAGGCAGGGGGACTGGCTCGGGAGCTGCAGAGGTGGGGGTGGAGGTTTAGAGTCTCCGGTGGGCTCCTAGTGGGACCCAGCTGAAGAGCCGAGGCGGGCCAGGGACTGGAGTCATGGGAGAGTCAGGCAGTGCCACTCCCAACTCAGTACACAAGGAGACTTCTCACTCTACCTTTTCCCTGATCCGCTCAGTGATGTCATCCAGTGCACTGGACAACGTATGCATCTCCAGGGCTGCTTCAAGCCGCTGCTGATACAGGAGCAGGTTGTCACGGAGAGTCTTCCACCTGACCAAAGGATGGGGGTGAACCTTGCAGCCCGAGGTGGCACCCGGCCCCTCTTCAGCCCCACTCCTCTCCCCAGCCTGAGACTGACCTATCGCTGAGCTGGCTTTGCCGCTGGCAGATGGTCTCAGATTCCTCAGGGCTCTGGTTCTTGTGCTGCAGTGACAAGTTTTTGATTCTCCTGACGTAGGTGTCATCCACTGTGACCTGTGGGAAGGCAGAAGTGTGGACACTAACGCTACTTGTTCAGGGCCTCTCCTTGGAAAAGCTGCCGTGCCGTGCCGTGCCCTGCTGAACGCAACCGCCATCTTGGGGAGTTCAGTTCAGCTGTGCCACTGCACAAAGATCATCCCAGCTGGGCTTGTTGATGTTTGGGCTTCCTCGCAGGTGGGTAGGTGGGGGGGTCACAGGGCCCTCACCTGAATATCCAGGTGCTCCATAGCATCTGCTGCATGCAATTCTGCCTTAATTGCACATGGGGAAGAGGCTAGAGTGTATGAACCTGGGAAGAGTGCCGGAGGGGGCTCCTCCAGAGCCCTCATCCCTTCTAGGTAAGGCTTCTCAGCTTGTTGGGGGAGGAGAACCCACATTCCTGTATTGTGCTCCATGAGGAAGCCCAGTGAACCCAGGATGAACTTTGTCTCATGTCTTTATTTGTCCCTGGGGCCTCGGGAGAAGGGGGAGATATTGCTTATGTCTCCCCCGGGAAGGAATTTTAGCAACCACAGCACATTTGGGGAGTGGGAGGTGGCTGCTTCCTCTGCAGTAACTGGAGATCACCGCTTCAGCTCTCAGGTGGGGAAACGTTCTCAGAACGAGGACTGGGTAAGAGGGGGGAAGGTGACCACAGGCCCATGAGTAGTGTGTAAAAATGGAGCTTGGACACAGGCAGGCTTACAGGTCCTCAGGGAGGGGAGCCCCAGCAGGGTGATTACAGGCTTCCTGTTCCCACATTTGTACCATTTAACTCCTCTTAATCTCCAAAGCCCCTTCCTGTGAAGCGGCTCATCTGAGAGGTGATCCGGAGCACAGTGGGGCTCAAAGGGCCATGTGCTCTCTCATGACAGGGCCATGAGAGTCTCAAGACTTGCACCCAGGGAGCTCCTTCCTGCTGTACCATGTGGCACAGCAGCCAGCAAATGCTACCACCAGCTAAGGAAGTATTGGGGTTGAGACTGCAGCCTTTACCAAAACCTATACACCTGTGTAAAGGTTAGCACAAGGATCAAGCTGACCCCCAAGTGGGTTAAGCACACCCCATCATTCAACATCTGATCATGAACATATTTGCCAATGTCCCCCCTCTGTATTGCAGAAATAGATTCCCGGTGTATTTAGTCAGTTGTGTGGGCGAGGAGATGCTGAACTACTCACACCGAAGGCAGGCATTGATGATCCACTACACTCAGGCAGAGATTGTATCTTTTTTTAGTAATTTTGAAATATTAAGTTATGGTTGCAATTTTGTATAAGTTCAGAAGATTGCCAAAGTTTCTCAGTGGCTCCAGGGACCACCCCTGCTTCTTACCATAACACTGAAACCAGTCTACCAACTTCTCCAGAAGAGGGATAATGTTATTATAGGTGTATAATCATGTAATCACCACTACACACATATATTTGCTCACCTCTGAGGAAGGCATGCTACCCATTTTAGAGATGAAGAAACCAAGGATTGTTAGGTGAAGGAACTTGCCTAAGTGTGTCCGAGTAACACAAAGCCGAGCTTGAGCTTTCCCTGGATTCTGGAGTCCATCAGACAAATGTCTCAATGGGAGATACTGTGTCAACCCTCTTGAGCACAGCCTCTCACCTGTAATTTGCGGACCTGTCTGCAGAGCTGCAGGCAGTGCTCCAGGTTCAGGCCCACGTCACTGCGGTTCACCATCCTCTCCTGCGGAGGCCAAGGGTGGGGATGCAATGCTTAGCTCTGGCCACTTGCAGCTGAAGCTGGGTCTTCCCACCAGAGCTCCCTCCTAGCATTGGGGAACCAGACAACTGCAGGCCTGGCTTTTCCCCACCCCATCCTTAGCTCCCGGTCCCCAAATGCCCTGTTCAGGGAAGCCTTCACCTTCTCCTGGATCCAGGCCTCTGCGAGGTCCACTCTCTGCAGGAATTCCAGGAAGCTGTATCTGTCCTCCAGGGCCTGGCCCCGCAGGGTCACTGCCTGCCTCAGCTTCTCCCAGAGCTCCCACAGGGCCTTCAGCTTCGGGGAGACCTCTCCAGTCCGAGGATGGCACTGTCTGAGGAGCCCTTCGCCTTGCTGGGAGACAGGAAGAGGGGAGCGTTCAGCACCTTTCTTACCTGAAACCTTAGCCATCAACACTTTAGTCTGGGCTGAGGCTAGGGTTACCTTGGCAACAGAGATCATGACCTGCTCGTGGGCCTGAACCTCAGCCTTGAAAACCTGGTGTTTCTGCAGGTGCTTCAGATAATCTTTTAGGTTTCCAAGAGGGCTCCAGGCTCTCAGTTGCTGGACCCGCTCCTGCATCCAGTCCTCAACCTGGTTGGGATGGGGCACAAATCCTATGATGTCCCATTCTGAAGACCCCCCCCACTCTCCCTCAACTCCCATTCCACACCAGCAAAGTTCAGGTGGTGGGCTACTGGGGGCAGAGCTAGCAGTATCTAGTAAACAAGAACCAGGCGTCTAGCCCAGGAAGCCACAGCCCAGGCCAGCCTGAGCAAGGAACTTGGATGGGAGTCCATTTCAGAGGAGTGAGCCTCCTGTTCCAGGAACGTGTACAGCTATGTTCTCCTTCCTATAGCCCTTCCTT
The DNA here is from genome assembly GCF_903992535.2 of Arvicola amphibius. NCBI lineage: Eukaryota > Metazoa > Chordata > Mammalia > Rodentia > Cricetidae > Arvicola > Arvicola amphibius. Next base: position 55,608,074 of record NC_052051.1, on the reverse strand, counting down.
GCGTTGGCTCTGTCAGTGTTCAGCAAACAGATAAATCTCAGCCTCCAGGAAGCCATTTAAAACTCTTTCTGTCGTCATAGTGTTCTGCTGAGTATGACTGTCACCTCAGGCTGTACAATGTACTCTAAGGGTTGGGCAATGGGCAGGGATGGTCCTCTGACCTGAGCTGCTGCCCTGGTAAAGTTGGCCATCATCAGGGAGGAGTGTAGGGCCTGGCCTCGGCTCTGTGCCAGCTCCTTCACTCGCGCCCGGTGCTCCAGCACGTGGCAAAGCAGCTTCTGCCCCTTAGGGCTTGGAATGGTCTTCAGCTGCTCACACAGAGCCGCTTCCTGTGGAGAACAAACACCTTCTGTGGTCTGCTCTGGCATCCTGGCCACTGACTTTCTCTCAGCTCTGTGGTTAAGGGCTGGCTGAAGGCCCTGGCAGTAGCCAGAACCCCTCTCCTTTCAGCGACCTTAGACTAAGTAAATGCTCCCGGGGGGGGGGGGGGCTGCAGTGCAGAGCACCCCAGCCTGGGTCTTTTCTGGGCATATGCCCAACACACAGCCACGGTACCCCTTTTGAAGACTCTCCCATCGCCATGTCATGTTCAGGGCTCCCTGAGTCCATCACCTTCGTGTCCTGGAGAGCCAGCACTTTCTGGAAGATCACGTGCTTGCTGATCAAGTGTTCCACTTCTTCCACCGAGCTCCCCAGGGCGCCGGCTTTTAGGAACGCCTAAATCATTTCGAGGAGAGGTCAGAGCACTGAAGGCTGCCAGTGCTGTCTGCCAAGACAGGACCCCTGCAGCCTGAGTAGCTGACATGAACACCGCACTTGACGGGGAGTGGTGAGGGGGAACAGGAGCCCAGGAAGGAGGCCAACAACACTTCAGCCTCTGACAAAGTGGAGCTTATGGGCCATCTCTATCGAATTCCATGGGTCTCAGTGTCCAGGCTGGGGAAGAGCAGGGCTAGATCTGGCCTGCGGGTGCTAGTGGAGGCCATGGTGCCCCGGTGAGCTCCAGTAGCCACTGGGGAGGACTCAGCCACAGCCCTATCCCTATGTCCAAGAAAAAGCCAGAGACTCAGGAAGAAAGGGAAGAGCAGACAGAGGCATGGAAGAGGAGAAGGAGGGTCAGAGTCGGGGCAGCAACACCTGCCTCCTGGCCAGTGAGGATCTTTGCCAGGTGCTCACACTGTCTGAGGAGGCGCTGTTCTTGAAGCATGGCCTGCAGCTTCTCTTGCTTGAGTGTCCAGGCCTTGAACACCTGGTCACGTTCTTCCTGTAGGGCTTGAAGCCCGTCCTGGACCTGAAGATGAGACAGTGGCAGTTGGGGCTAGGGAGGGCCACAATAGGTCCCCAGGGAAGCCTTGGAGAAGGGGCAGTGGGGTGGGGGCCACAATAGATCCCCAGGGAAGCCTTGGAGAAGGGGCAGTGGGCTGGGGAGGGTCACAATAGATCCCCAGGGAAGCCTTGGAGAAGAGGTGGTGGGGGTGGGAAAGAGGCAGCCCAAGGGAGGACAGGGTAGGTGGGGAGCATGGGAAAAATGCCCACCTCCTTAATGGGTGCCCCTGCGGCCAGAAGTGCTTGCTGGCCCAGCTTAGCGGCCCGCTGCTGCAGCTCTTCCCCAGCTTCCAGTTCTGCCCGCAGCCATTGGTGGGCTCTGAGCCTGAGCAGGTTACTGCTGGGTTCCCAGGAACCCTCCTCCACCTGCAGCTCCTGATGCATGCTGGCCACCCAGGAGGTGTACTGCCTCACCTGACCCCGGGACACAACGGGGAGCCACTGAGATGGGGCTGTGACAAAGAACTGCGGCCTGCCTGAACCCATGCACATACAGAGACATCAAGCTGCCTGAGACAGGGCTTCTGGGGAAACTCACAAGCCTCTGTCCCTTGGTTTCTCTGTCACCATCCAACCCAGTCCTTCCAGGATCACAGACCCTCGCGCTTGCCCTTTCTGGCCACACTTATTTTCCCTCCAGAACTAGAGGGCCTCGGTGCGTGCACACATCTGTGTACACACACACCCCTCCCGAGAGGAGAGAGCCCTCACCGCTGTGTGGAATCGGACCAGGAGGTGTGCTCGCTCCAGCTGGGCCCTGCGCCGCTCCACACGCAGCTGTAGGGTCTTCCAGGCTTGAGTTACAGCTTGCTGCTTCTGCTGGACAGCGGCCAGGGCCTGAGGACCTGGACACAGCTTCTGCACTCTGTCTCCAGCCTTCAGTAGTTCCTGCAGCTAGCAGGTAAGGGTAGGGGAAGAGAGCAGTTTCTTCCTGAGGTGAAAGGATCTGAGCATCCCAAGGGAGGTTCTGTGTCTAAGTACTCAAGCCTGGAAACTTCTTGGGCCATGCTCTGCCACGCACAGCAGCCCCAGTGAGAACAAATGGACCAGGAGGGAGGGCTGGTAGCAACCTGCTAACCTGCTGTTCCATGCCTGCCAGCTCACGTGCCAGCCCCTCATGTCTCTGCAGCTGGTTCTCTACCCCATGCAGGTCCTGGGCCACATCATTAGGGAGGCTTGTCATTTTCTCCTAGGGCAGAAAAGGGTTAGAGCAGGGCAGGAAGGTAGGGTGGGGCACTGAACCTGGTAGATCCACGTCTAGAGTTCATACCTGAATCTGAGTAAGGACTTCTAGAAGGTCTCTGTGGACTCTGAGGGCAGTCTCTGCGTCATGGAGCAGGCGGCTTTGGGCACGGGTCGACTGCCACAGTTCAGACCAGGCAGCCCTACCGCACAGAAGAGCAGCCATGGGTCAGCCTGTATTCCCTCTCTGGTCTGTCTAGCTCCTGAATGGGGTCTTCTCTTTGAGCCGCCTGCTTCTGGCTCCCCCTTCCTACAGACTCTGCCTCCTTCTGCAGAGCCTCCCTAGCTCCCTAGTGTAGCTGTGTGCTCTAGCCTGCCACGCTCAGCATTTCACCACTCTCTCTGTTCTAACACTGCTCCCATCTTTTGGGTCTGATTTCAGCATGTTGATGGGTCCCATTTGTGGTGGTTTGAATAGCAATGGCCCTCATAGACTCATGTGTTTGAATGTTTGGCCCATAGGGAGTGACATTATTAGGAGGTGTGGCCTTGTTGGAGCAAGTGTGACCTTGTTAGAGAAAGTATGTCATTGGGGGACTGGCTTTGAGGTCTCAAATATGCTCAAGCTATGCTCAGTGTGGGACAGTTCACTTCCTGTTGCCTGGGGATCAAGATGTAAGAACTCTCAGCTCCTTCTCCAGCACCATGCCTGCCTGCATGCTGCCATGGCCTGCCATGATGGTAATGGACTAACCCTCTGAAACGTTAAGCCAGTCCCAGCTAAATGTTTTCCTTTATAAGAGTTGCCATGGTCATGGTGTCTCTTTACAGCAATAGAAACTATTAACTATGACACCATCACAAATGCCTTTAGCAGAGAGTCCCTGTCTTTCCTCTATTTCTCCCTATATATGTTCCCCCTGTGCTCCAAGGCTTCTTCCAGGCTAGACTTTATGCTGAAGGTCATAAGAAGATCTGACCTTGCCTTAAGCTCACAGGCTAGAGAAGGGCCCATGCCAGCAGGTGGACACCTAGGAATAATGCATGGAAGAGCTGTGAGCATGGGAATTTGGAGCTCAGAGCTCATGGGAGGCCTTCTCTCTAGCTAAGGTAGTTTCTTTCCACAGCTCCTCCTGCAGGTCCAAGGAGGCAGTAACTGGGAAAAGTGTCCCTGGGGGGCTGGGAATATCTGATTGGTATCCTGTAGTGGAGGCTGTTTGTTTGTTCCTGGCTGCCCTGACCCAAAATAACCACACAGAAACTATATTATTTAAGTCACTGCTTGGCCAATCACTTAAGCGTATTGCTAGATAGCTCTTATATCTGTGGTCAACCCATTTCTATTATTTTATATTTTACCATGAGGTTTGTGGTCTACCAGCAAGGTGCCAGCTGGCAGCTGGCATCTTTCCCCTCTGGTGGCTACATAGCGTCTGTCACAACTCTGCCTTCTTTCTCCCAGCTGTTTAGTTTTCTCCACCTAGCTCTACTCGGCCTTATCATAGGCCAAGCCAGCTTCTTTATTCATTAACCAATAAAAACAATACAATACAATACAGAAGGACTTCTCACACCATTATTTTTTTTTGCTTGATACCTGTTTTGTTATATGTAATTTTACTATGTTAAAGTTAAAACCTTCCTTTTTATTTAAACAGAAAAGGGGAATTGGTGTGAGAAGTCCTTCTGTACATGTGTTGCTTTTATTGGTTAATGAATAAAGAAGCTGGCTTGGCCTGTGATAGGGCCGAGTAGAGCTAGGCAGGGAATACTAAACTGAATGCTGGGAGAAAGAAGGCGGAGTTGTGAGACATCATGTAGCCCATGGTAAAATATAAAATAATAGAAATGGGTTAACCAAGCTAGCAATATGCTTAAGTGATTGGTCAAGCAGTGACTTGAATAAAATAGTTTCTGTGTGATTATTTTGGGCCAGGACAGCCGGGAACGAACCAACAGCCTCCTACTACAGTATCCCCAGCCTCATCTTCCTTCACAGACCACAGTGGAGGTTTTAGCATCTCAGGGACCTTGCCCCCTCTCGCTGAGCAAGCAGGGTCCTATGTCCCACAGAGAGTACCACCCTTTGTTAACACTCCAAGACACTGGGTCAGCGCCCTCCCCCAAACCCAGACCGTTGCCTGAGCCATCACACTCACCGTAGATCCTGCTGCCTCTGGTGGGCCTTGGGTGCAGCACTGTGCCCACACTCTAGAAGGCTTTCTGCCAGCTGCTGGCAGGCTTCTACTCGCTGGACACCAGTTTCAATTTGGTTCTGAAACTTTGCAAACTTAGTGCAGAGTTGCTGAGGAGAGGGGAGTAGATGACAGGATAGTCTTAGTCTAGGTACTCAGCAACAGTGTAGAGCTGTGTGGCTATACTGCCGGCACAGTCCACCCCGAAGGCACAGTCCACCCAGCCAAGCAGGACTCGCTCCTGTCATCAGCATCTGCCTCCTGCCTCTTCCCTGCTCCTAGCCTCACCAGCACATGCTCATAGTCTTCTCCAAAGTTGTCCCCTCCACTGGCCACTTGTTTCCAGCTGGCCAGCCAGCTCTGCAGGTCCTCGGCTTCTCTCATGAATTTGTGTAGCTTCAGGGTCCCCTCCAGCTCCTGGCCCCTGTGGTGGCAGCCAGGGGTTTCCCAGATGTTAGCAGCTTGTTCATCCCCCTGATGGTAGGACCTGAGGGTGGGGTGCTGAGGAGTGGAGTTACTTATGATCGTTGCCCAAGCCTTTGACGTGGGAAGAAGACATAGCAAGGCCAGGGTAGGGGACAAAGGACGCTGGCAAGAGATGGAGGGCTGGCAATTGAGGGCCCAGTTCCTAAGTGGGCTTTTACTGCAGAACTTAGAGAGAGGTGAGAAATGTGAAATCTCAGCCTTCTCCTGGTGCATCCTAAGGCCTGGGTTCCCGCCAGCAAAGGGCCACAGCAGGGGACAGTCAGCTGTGCTTAGGGCCCCTGTGCCCACTGATGAGAGGGTCCATAGTGCCCCTCACCTTGCATCTGCCAGCTTTTGCAGTGCCTGCAATTGCTCCCGTACCGTACCCAGATGCTCAGTGGCCTCAGATCCACAGAGGGCCTGGAATCTCTGCTCAAGATCCTCCGTGGAACTCCAATAAAGAGCTAATTCCTGCTGCAGCATCTGCCAACGTAAGAGCCCAGACTGGGTGGTACTTCATCTCTCCATACGCTACCCACAACACAACCTGCACACTCACCCCCAGGCACCCATTCATCCGCTCACACACTCATTCACTTACCAGTGGACTCATCCAGCTGCCTACCCATCCACGTTCCACTCAGCTTCACCCACCCACTACCCACTTACCCAAGACTGATGGCACTTTACTCTTTTACAAAATGAAGATATGGTCTCCGTCCTCAGAGGGCTCACTACTTAGCCAGAAAGAGTAAATGGTGGGAAGACTGGGCCAAGGAAGGGAGGGCACAGGAGCCATCATGTTGGACCCCCAATATCACAGTGTAAAAACAGACCGAGCTGAGCAAGCCTCTCTGCATGCTTGGTACATGGAGGCTACATGAGGCCAAGCCTGCAGGCATATCCTTCAGGAACAGCTCACTGAAAATCCTCAGCCATGAGGCACCGCCGAACAGTGACCACTGGGGCATGCAGGAAAGTATCTGGACAGGAGGACATTTCCATGACAAGAAGCAGGAGTGCAGTGGGGCTGAGGCTTTGGGGTTTGATGGTTCTAGGAATCCACACTGGCCTCCCTCCTTCCTCTCAGGGAGACTTATGGGAGAAGATGGGTTTTAGGATGGCAACGGGCTAACAAAAGGATGATATTCAGAGTCCCAGAGAAGGACACCTGTGACAGACACAGGACAGGCTGGAGCAGGAGACTGTGAGGAGCGGGAAAGTGCCAGGAAGGAGATTTTGCGTGGAGAGGCGGGTCCAGGAAGGCTCCAGGGGGTAAACACACTCCTGCATCACAAGGCTGGGGCTGGACTGGCAGAGGCATGTGCTCAGGGGGGAGGGTGAGTAAAGTCTTGGGTGGGTGGTGGAGGAGGTTAGCCATGTGTTTAGAAGGAAACAGCAGGGACCTGTGTCTCAAAAAGTAGGATGTGGCCTTTGGAGTGTGGCAGACGTCCTTGTGGTCTATGTTCACTCGCATGGAGATGCTCAGGACACAGTACCTGGTGTTTCCTAATGAGCCCAAAGGTAGCCGCTTCATCACTGCCATACTCCTGACTTTTTGCCAGAGGCCACTTCTCCTCCACCCAGGTCTTTATTTCAGACACACTCAGAAAGCACTGCAAAGAAAGATGTCGACTCGCCTTGGTGATCCTAGCTGGAACCCTCCATCAGCCATTCCTGGGCACCAGCAGCTAGCAGAGGGGCTTCTGGACCCTCACTGGAACCAGTTGATTCTTAGCACAGCGCTCTCCTCACTGGGCTCCCTCCATGAAGGTCCCACCACTCCCCTCTCCCACAGCAGACCCAGCTCCCACTGCTCTGCAGACCCCACCCTCTGTCTCCTACCTGCTGGACAGTGACGGCCTGCTGCAGGCAATGGGCACGTGCCTCACATGCCTGCTCCAGTTCTGCCCAGTGGCCTTCTAGCTTCTGGCACTGCTCCACAATGTGCTGAGCTTGGGGGTGCCCGGAGACTGCTAGACTCTGACCAGAACTTAGTACCCCATGTACACGGCCCACATGGGCTTTCACCTCAGCCTGGAGCATCTGCCACAGAACAACCCAGATGCCCAGGTTAGAATCGTGGGTGTGTCTCTAGGTTCTAGGTCACTCAGCTAGAGCAAAGTGGATTTGGGAATCAGGACACCCAGGGAGAAGCATTTAGAGGCCAGGATACCCTGAATAGTGCAGGGGGCTTCTAAGTTCTGGGAATGAGGTATTGGGAGCCCTGGGAGGAGACAGGTGACACTACCTTGTGCTTACGTTGAAGGCTCTGGGCATCGTGCCAGCAGTGGGCAGGACAGGCAGGACTGGAACTGGGCATATGCTCAGCCACCCATGTGAGTTCCAGGTTGCTAAGGCAGTTAAATCGGTGGAGCTCAACTGAGGCCTGCAGTTGTATGTGCCGGGTGGTCAGCTTGCTCTGCAGGGACTTGAACCTGGTAGAAGGAGAAAAGATAAAGTGGCTGGGGGAGGAAACAGAAAACAAGGTCATGGTCCTTTCCTCTTCCCCACCAGGGACCCATGAGGAATAACGCGGGGAGCAGAAGAAAGCCTCTGAAGCCCTCCCACCTCAGAATGACCCGACTCAGAAAGGAAGGAGGTTTGGACGCCCTCAGGTCCTATAGGTGCCACTCAGGCCCTGGGTTCACAAGGCGTGTGTGGAGGGAGAAGCATGACCCTCAAGCACAGTAAAGATGGAATGGCCACCTCTGGTGACACTTCTGGCTCTCCTCCAGGATGGTCAGGGAAGTGAAGGCGTTGTGGGTCTGAGAGATGAGGGCAGCCATCTTGCTGGCAAGTGCCTGACTCTTATCATCCAGCTGACAGTGCTGTTTCTGCAGCCTCATGCTGGAGTGCAGGTCCTGTCCCATTTCTGTACTCTGCAGGGCTTCCTCCAGATGCTCCAACATTGCTCTGACATCCTGGGGAGGGTGGCAAGAGGCTGCATTCACCTTTCTTCTCCAGCAGGCAACCCCACTGGGGCTCTAAGTCTATAGTGTTCCTAGCTCCAGATTCACCAGGGACCCATCATGTCCTCACAACTTACACACCTTCCTCTCTGGACCACTTAAGCTGTGATGATCACACATGGGACACACAGAAGTCACTCCTGTGATGGCCTGCTGCCGGGCAAAGCCAGGCTTAGCTTACTCTGGGCCAGAGCTCTACACAGGACTTCATGGGGCCACCCTGTCAGCCCTTTCTGTCCTGCCTGCTCCCATCCCGACACAGCCAAGTTCCGGTGTTCCTTCTGCATCCTCACCCCCATCCCACATTCCCCAGGACCTGCAGTAGCTCTAGGAGCTGCCCCTGCTGTCTGGTCTGCTGCAGCCTGTCTCCTCGCTCTGCCACCCTGTGGTCCAACTCTTCCCACTTGTGATTCAGGTCCTGGAGTCTGTTCTGAATGTCCTCCTGGGCATAGGGGTGGCTATGCAACAGCTCTCTCCCAGCCTGGAGTGGAGACAAAGGCCCAGGTATTTTCCTGAGTTGTGAGGACCCCACCACCAGCCGCAGCATGCTGCACCCAAGGGCAGGAGGCAGGTTGCTGGCTACCTGGGATGGTGGTAGCTTTCTGAGCTCATTTGGGTGCCTATCTAGGGGGACACCCAGCTTCACACCCAGGTGAAGGAGGCAGAGGGGTCCCTTCCTTCAGCGACTGTGCTCTATAGAAATAGGAAAAGCAATGTATGCTGGGAATCTGAAGACAAGAGGGCCCGGCACCTGCTGTCTAGTATCCTCACCTGCTGTAGGTCCTCCATGTACCCACAGGTAGCTAATAGCTCACTCTTAGCTATTTCGTGCCACTTGAGTTTCTGCCGAATACTGCTGCATACTTGGGAGGGTTCATCGGCCACCATGGGCCACTTCTCCTCCATCCAGAGCATTAACTCTGCCACAGCCTGCTTCCACTCCTGTCGGAGAACCAGGGGACAGAGGGTCTCAGGACTCAGAGTGAGGGGTGGCACACCTGCTTCTAGGGCAAGGGACCCTGTGGTGAAAAACAAGACCCAGAGCCAATCCTCGGGTACAGGGGAGGTAGAGCTTGCATTTTTCTGATCCACAATGTGGCAAGGACACTGTGCCCAGAAAGAGAAATGCCTATCAGGTCCAACTCCTACAGACCACACCAGATCTCGTGGCTCTTGATCTAAATAGGTTGATGTTCTTGGAGACTTGGCCTGGCCCTACGGCCTGAACAAGCATCAAGGCTAAGCTGCAGCTGCTTTCTTTCACCATGCAAGCCTCTGGTGTGTCAGAAGTGAGGGCGGGTGTGTAGGAGGATGAGGGGGCAGTTAGTCAAGGCATCCTTCTCTGAGAAGCACAGTGAGCACAGCTCCAGCCTCCTCTTGGAAACACCCAAGAAATGTGCTTCAAGGTAGGGAAAGGCTCAGTAAACAAGATCCTACTGGCTCAGCGCAGCTGTGGGCTCCAGGGCCCCGCTTCTGCAGATGTCTCCTGTGGCCAAGGAACTCACATGCAATTGGAGGGAAGCCAGAAGCTGCTCCCTTCTCTGCTCATTCCTCTCCTGTACCCTGGCCCACTGTTCCTGGGCACTGTGGAGCAGCTCTCTGATCCTGGAGTGCAGAAAAAGGAGAAGGCTCTTCACTGCCCTGAACCCCTCATTCTCCAGTCCAAGGAAATCCCGCCCCACCCAGCCTCAGGGCAGCAGTCTGCCCAGGTGCTGAGAGAAGGCAGCAGGCAGGTGGCTCACTTGTGCTCAGCAGGGTGTTGGCTCAGAAGCAGCTTCTCACCACATGCCTGCAGGGCCTCAGCCCTAGATCTCAGGGTGCTCCGGAGCCACCCAAAACCCTGGTGCTGCTGCAGCAGGCTCTGGGCCTCCCTTAGATCCTCCTGGTACAGTGAGAGACCTGAAATCAGCTCATCCCCAGGACCTCCCTGCCCACCCTGGCTTCTGGACCCAAGGAGGCCAGCTCCCTCTTGGGGCATTATGACGACACTCCAGTTTCACTTCCCTAACTCTTTACCCCAAGATTGTCCTGGTGGAGGAAGGCCTCATGGTTGGTACAGGCAGCAATGAAACTATCCACTTCTTGGCCAAACCTCTGCAGCTCCAGCCTGTCCCGAAGTTTCTGCTCCGTCTGTCCCCATAGGGCCTTCAGCTGTTGGCCCTGCTGACCTAGGAGCCTTAGGGCACGGGCCACCTCTTGGGACTGTGGGGAGTCTGAGATTGCCACCAGCTGGGCCTGAGCCTCCAGCTGCCGCAGCCTGTGTAAAATAACAGACATAGTACCAGCCCACCCCGCCTTGGCACCAGCGCCTCCAGCCCTTCACCACAGAGCTCTGAAGTGAGGGCAACTGGCTGCTCAGTCCTGCTGGTTCACTTTCTCACAGGACAGCTGTGCCTGGCCTATGCAGAGGTGGGAACACAACAGGCCTGGCAGAATGCCCAGGATCCACATCACACTGTCCTCTAGGTAGATGACTGTGGCATGCTGGGACAGTACAACTCAACAAAAACATCACTCAGTCCGCACATGGCTGCTGTCAGGGCCACTGGAACTTTTGACCCAGCATGACAGGTGCCCCTTTAGGCTGAATGCTGCCCCCCCATTTTGAAAACATGTGGCATGTCTGTGGGAGGCAGGAAAAGCCAGCATTTCCTCTAAGCTGCTACAACCCTAAAGGGTGTGTGTGACAAGTGTCTTGAAGGCAGGTGTCTGTCTCTCAGGGTCCACTTGATACCTATTAGGCTCCTTGGAGCAGGGGACAACCTGAGGGTTGTACATGGTGGCTGTTTGCTCATAAGACTGTATGTCACTTCTGATGGAAGAGACGTAGAAATCTTAGTCCCATTGGTGGGTCCTTGGCCCTTTGACTGTAGAGGCCAGCAGGGTACGCGCTGCTCAGAATGGGAAGCTAGATTGGGGGGGCACCATTATCACAGCTGAAGGAGAGTGACTGGGCTGGAACTCAGAGCCTCTGGCAGCTCAGTGTCTGGGGTCCCTTCCCAGAGTGTGCAGGATGCCTGAGGTGGGCTGAGGTATCTTCTGAAATTCTGCCTGCAGGGCCACGCTAGATACCAGCCTGGCTCATGATCAAAAGTTCATGACATTGCTCTCGACCTTCCTTTTATGAACTCCACCCCCTCAGGTCTGTCCTGACCTCTCTTGCCACAGGCAGGTCTCCTCCTGTAGGCCTCCATGCTTCCTCAGCAGCTCCCGGGCTGAGGCCACATCCTCCAGCTCCTCTTTGCTGCACAGTTGAGCCCGGATGCCCTCCGCCCACAGCAGCAGCTTGTGGCTCTCTTGTAGGATACCTTGCTGGACCCGAGCCTCAGTCTGGATTTGGACCTGCTGGGCCACTCGTCCTTGCACTTGCTTTAGCAGATCCTGCAGCATCAGCACCTGCTCCTGAAGCACCCAGCCCTCTCTGGGGCCTGACTCCTTCGCCCTGCAGGATGATAGCCACCGCAGTCAGTACCCAGGCCTGTGTCTCCTGGGAAAGTGGTGACAATCCTGAAGGTGTCCCCCCACCTCCCTAGCTAGAAGCAGCATGACCCTGGGGTTCTCCCTTTCTCTGAGTGATGGGAGCCAGACCCCATCCAAAGCTTTCTCAGAAGTCCTAATGAAAGGACGAGGAGAAAGCTATTTCTGTATCCTTGCCTGGGGTAGACCTTGTAAGGTCCAGTGTGGGGCCTGGGCCTCGAAGAAGTAAAGGTGTCGGTTCCTGGGAACCAGGTCTTCCCCTCTGAAATGCTGTGGTTACCAGTCCCGAGACCGCTGTGTCAGCTATCCTGCGCTCTCTTGCCATCCTTGTCTAACTTAGCTTTCCTCTGACCCTGGCCATTCTCTCCCTGCAAATAGTATACAAGATGCTGTACTTCTTAATAAATTCGCTTGGCATAAGGCAGTTTGTGCAAGGCCTCCCGACCCCAGTTTTTTTGGTCTTTATCTTCTCATCTCCTGGCCCTCTCACTCGAGGCTTGTCACTGAAGAACAACCTGCCAGTGCAGGTCAAGAGAGCACTTTCTCATGCCAACAGTATCTGCCTTCTGCCAGCATCCTTCCAATACACATCTTGGTCACCTTCTCCCCATCCCATTCTTGCCCCTTCCTTATTTTGTTAGGACCCTCCCTCTCTCCCTCTGCCCTCACTGCCTCCCCGGCCACCACCACCATCCCCAAACTGGCCATACTCGATGGCTGCTCTTTGGAGGTAGGAGATCCTGTTCTCCAGTACCAGGACCTTCTGCTGAATCTGCTTCAGGGTACGGTGACTGTCCTCAGAGCCTCCTGGCCCCAGAGCCTCCAGCCTGCCTATCACATTTAGCAGCTGGGCACGTGTGGGTTCAGACTTCTGTAGAAGATGGTGCGCCTCCACGCTGCGTGTGAGCTGCAGGCCTTTCTCCTCCTTCAGGGCCTCTAGCTGCTGCCACCTGAGCGGAGGATGCGGGAATGTATCCATCACAAGGATACTTCCCATCCATCCAATGACACTAAGCCACTGAGGTCTTAGAGCCTAGCAGGACAGATGCTTCTAGACTGGTGGTCCTCTGCCCACTCCTCACTATCTTTGACACCACCTAGCCCCTCTACCTGGTATGGTGAGAGGCACCAAGCAAGGGCTTTGCCCCACCTGCATCCCTACCCCTGACTGTCACCTCTGGTTCAGGTCCTCCTCCTGTTGTTGGATTTTCGAGGTATGTTCTGGACATCTCTGTTTCAGCTGTTCAGTGGTGTTGATGACCTCGGCCCAGTGGCCTTTTTCGACAGCTAAGGTCACGAGAAAGTTCTGCGGAGAAGAAGGACCCAGAGCCCTGGGAGACAGGCTCTTCTCTCCCCATTCCCTCTTTGGACCACAAAGGGCCTTGGGATGGTTGGCTCTAAGACACTCATCCTGCTGGCCTTGAGACAGAAAGCATCTGAGTCCCTAGCCTCAGCGTCAGGCCTGCTGCTGTGGGACCCTCCCCAGACAGGGCCAGAGCAAACATGAAAAACGGGGCAAAACAGTGAGGAATAGGGAGGCAGAAGCAACGCCAGGGTGGCGGAAACTTCGGGCGGTCTCCATTAGCGCGGCCGCTTACCTCACACTTGAGCTGTGCCACCTCTAAGTTGTCACCCTTGGGCTGCAGTGTTCGGAACAGGGATGTCTGCTCCTCCAGCCAGGACTGGAGCTCCCTACAGGAGTTGTAGAAGCTAAACAGAGCTACTGCCTCCTCTAGCCGGGCCCTGTGAAGCTGAAGGGGCAGCCCCGGGTCAGGGTGAAGGGTCAGTGCCCCCACGGGAAGGGAGGGCACTCAGAGAGGTCCTGGGTGTACCCCTGCTTATCCCAAGCCACTAGGAGGATCGAGTCTTTACTCCACAATCGTATCACATCCCTTTAAAGATCCTGGTAATAATGTAAGCTCTTTTAGACCAGGGAACACGTCAGTCACTGCCTTGTTCCTGGGATCATATATAGCCTCTAGCCTAGTGGTTCTCACCCTTCCTAAGGCTGCTGCCCTTTAACACAGTTATGTGGTGACCCAACCATAAAATGATTTTCATTGCTTTATAACTATAATTTTGCTGCATATCTTGTATTGTACCTTTGTAAAGATCTTATAGACAGGATATATGATATGTGACCCCTGTAAAAGGGTCATTTGACACCCGCCCCTAGCAAAGGGGTCATGACCCAAAGGTTGAGAATATTGCTTAGCTTATGATGGGGCATGGTTAACTTCCCATCCTTTCTCTCTTTTGGTGTAAGGATTGAACCCTAGCATCTCAATTATGCCAGGCAAACATGAATTCACTGTTTTGGGGTTTTTCATCTTGTTGTGTTTCCCAGGCTGATCAAGAACACCTGGACGTATGCAATCATCTCATCTTGGAAGTACCTGGGAGTAAGGACATATGCCACGTGCTTAGCTATGGGCATTTCTTGACCAAAGAGCATTACCTTTGCCAGGGCCCATAGGTTCTCATAGTTCTGTCTCAAGTGAGCCTGTGCCTGGAGTATGGTGGTGGAGTCTACATTGAAGTCACATTCAGTCTGAAGAGCCATCCTTGGGCCTTCCCCTGGAAGGCACAGGGCAGACGCCACCTGTGCAGAAGGAAGGCGGTGTGTCCACACCTAGCTCCCACCAAGTAGTAGGATATCCAAGATGGGGCCTGTGGTTGTACCTGGGGTTTCTGCTCTATGCTGTGAATGATGGGCATCCTGCTCTGGCTGATCCCCAAGTCTTTAAGCTCCCAGGTATTCAGCGCCTCTTCTGGAAGCCAAGAGATACATACTGTTTTGAGAGCATAGGATAAAGGGGGTTTGGGGCCCTCCTCTTCCCTACTCAGTAGCTCACTACAAGGTGGGTCAAGGTTGTTTGGTGCCCATTGCTTCCCTGTGCTTGGTCCTGCATGAAGAGCTTTTAGAGACTAAAAGGATTGAGACTGGACGTTCCCATTGGGGCTCATAAGTCTCTCAGGGCTGCAAGGCTCACAGACCCAGAACAGATAGGACAGTATCCAGGGATGTATGTAGGTAGGCAAGGCATGTAGTCATGTCAGACACCGTGGGTGTCTGGGGGAAAGGAAAGCCAGATGGTCCGAGTATTTAAAGAGGGTAAGACAAGGCCCACTAGACTCTGCCCAAGAAGTGCCGTGGTGTGGTAGCAGCTAGGCAGAGAGGAAGCACAGGCTAGCACCCCTTCCTGTGAATGGATGAGCACCCAGTCTCTATCTTCTGTACTCTGTCCCTGGGCAAGTCTGCACTTCAGCAGCAGCAATAAGATTACTCAGAAATGGGTTATGGACATCGTAACAGTAAGTACAGAGCTGGGTAGTGGTGGCGCACACCTTTAATCCCAGCACTTGGGAGGCAGATGTAGGTGGATCTCTGAGTACGAGGCCAGATTTGTCTACAGAGTGAATGCCAGGACAGGCTTCAAAGCTACAGAGAAACCCGGTCTCAAAAAACCAAAATCAAAACAAATCAAACAAACAAACAAGCAAAAAGAATCGGTACCGAAAGGGGAAGAAATCAGAGGAGAACCTGGAGAACCTCAAACTCCACAGAGCCAGCCTGACCATCTCATCTAAACTTTGCTGGTGTGAAAACCACCTTCCTGGGCTGTCTAGAAGCAGGAACAGGCTGCTCTGAGCAACACAGGGTGTTTCTGGATAGCTCCAGTTACTTCTTTCTACTGAGCTCACATTGGCTTCCCCTGAACTTCTTCAGTTTGGCTTTGGGATGCCCTAGACACAGCTGCAGGGAAGATGTTTGACCTGGTCGCTCTCACAAGGGTCATGACCTTGTACCTCTGGTGGAGAAGGGCATCTGTTGGTGTGAATGCTGGCTGCCTGCTGCTGCTAAGACCTGGGTCCCACCGTGAGGTTCTCCAGCTGTGTCTCCGTCAAGCCTTTTCCAGTCTTCTGGAGATTCCTCCTGTATAGAGGGACAAGGTTCTGCTTAGGCGACCAAGTGGCTCCCCACCTGGCAGACTCTAAGCCTCTCCTGCGAGAGTGTGATAAAAGCAAAGACTGAGAATGCCAGGGGCCAGGCCTGGGGCCTCCATCTTTGCCTGCACCGGGTGGAACAGGAACACACAAAAGGGACGAGATGGCTCCCATTATTAATAAGTATCACACTGGGAAGGCAGATGCACAGAGCAGGAAGAAACCATGATGTCTTGGACCAAATGCACCGTGTGTGTATTGTAAGTACTAGGAGTGAAGCCCCACAGGTGCAGGGGTGGGGAACGTGTGCATGTTTAGAAACAGCCTTGGTCAAAGAATCAAAAAGGCCTCTTTGCCAGAGAAGATGAGGTCTTTAGGCAGTAGCCTGCCCCCAATCTCATCTTGATTAACTTATTTGTAAAGGCTGGTGGTGTTCTAGATACTTGCTAACACATAGATCTGCTTTTTAAACGATTAATTACGTGGTCAGGGAGTAAACACAAAGGAAAAGGGAGAGATGGGCCCATAAAGTCTGGGAGCGTGAGGCACCGTGTGCAGGCGGGGCAAGGTCTTTCCTCCGTCCAACTACCAGTTTCGTGGCTGTGTTAGGTGAAGCAGACTGGAGTCCCTAAATGCAGCCTCCACAGGAATACATGGGACAGGGCTGGGCAGAGAAGGGGAGAGGGATGTGGGACATCTTTAGGGTTGTCAAATCTGAGAACCAAAAGGGACTTCAGGGTGAAGGACCGTGAAAAAAGCTTTTTGGGAGAACTTCCATGTTCTTGAACTATGCTGGCCAGACCAAGCCAAGTCCAGCTATCCTTGATGCCCTTGTCTGGTGTCCACAGACAGAATTCCAAGTGACCTGAGACTTGAGAACGGGAGAGGCCGTGGGGGTGAGGAATGAACGATCAGCTCTGGGCAGGGAGTAGCGTGTGCCTCGCATGTAGTGTAGGAGACAGGAGTCGGAGGCCTTTCCAGATTCAGGAGCGTACCTTGAGCGACACCAGGGCTGCGGCAGCCCTCGCCTGATCCTCTAGCTCGCTCAGCTCCGCCCGGAAGGCTTGCACGCCTCGTTCCAGGAGCAGGTGGCGCTGCAGCAGGGTCTCGGCCTCTGCCAGGTCCTTCCCGCAGGACGCGCTTTCCAGTTGCTTCTGCCGCAGGAGAAGCCAAGAAGCTGCCTCGGCTGAGTCAGAAAAGTACTGTGGGGAGGTGGGGAAGGGTTGAGAGCGAGCAGGTGCAGGTGCCCCCGCTCGTCCCCCCCCCCCCGCCCTGCGCGCCCCGCCCCGCCCCGCCCCATCCCGCACGTTCTACCTGCCCAACCAACAGTGCACTTTGCAGCCGGGCGCGCCTCCTTGCGGCTTCAGTCCAGAGTAGTTGCCATGTTCCCTGCACTGTTTCGGCCCTTTCCAGAGGATCTGGCTGTGTCGGGGGCCCTCTGACACTGAGGTTGCGAGCCCTCTGCATGAGATCTGCACACACAGACTGGTGGCGATGGAGTTCGGTTTCCAGAGCCTAACAGGGTTAGGGGTGTGGTTTGTGAAGGGAGGGAGAGGTGACACCCGGAATTCCAAGCCTCACAGGCAAGGAGATCGGGATGTCAGAGCGAGGCACTGGGTGAACAGACACCTTGTGTTTCTGCAGAGCGGTAGAGATCTGAGCGAGGTCCCGGCCCAGGGCTGCCTTCTCCATTAGCTGTCTGTGCTCCCTCAACCAGGCCTCCTCCTCCTCACAGCTGTGCAGGAGCTGTGCCAGCTGCAGGGTCTGTTCCAGCCGGGTGCGTCTGAGGAGGGACGGAAGGGTCATGAAAGGGTTTGGGGAAGAGCATAGAACGGGGAGGGGCTTGCCCACTTGCATCAGACATGGCCCTTAGGCAGGATTTCCTCAGAATGGCTTAACAAGTAAGACGGAGACTTGGAGGCTCAGGAGCAGGGTAGAGGAGGTGGCCAGATCAAGATTTCTGCTTGGGCAGGAGATAATTAAAGTTTCAGGAAAGTTCTACAGACCGGTGAGGAGTTGGGACCGGCTCTTACTGGGCTCTGACAAGGGACACGAGGTTGTGGTGCAGCTCCACCAGTGCCAGGGCTTTAGCCTGCAGCACCTGCACACCGGTGCCCTGGGAGGAGTCCAGCTGGGACGTCTGCTGGGCGAGGTGGTTCACTTGGGTTCTGTGGGCTGAGACCTGGGCCTCCAGCAGGTCATGCCTCTGCAGCAGCAAGGCTACTTCTTCCAGCTGTGGCCCACAGGCTGTGGAGCTGGCCAGCACCTGGCCAGAGAGGAGTGGTTAGCACATTTCTAGTAGCTGGGTATCTGTGAGCACCCGTGCAGGTGGGGGGATAGGACCTCCCCGAGTTCAGCTGATCTGCCCACCTGCAGCTCCCCAAGCTGGTCCATGGTAGCCTCCACCTCCTGCAGAAGGCTCAGCACAGCCTGCGTGCCTGCGATCTGCTTCTTCTGCTCCTGTAGACACTGCAGGAGCTTCTGCCAGCGCTGGGTGATCTCCTTCTGCCTAGAGAACAAGGCAAGGGAGCATGGCTGTCCCTACCTGGGGAGCCAGGGTAGGGTATGAATGTGAACATCTAGACAGGGATGGTTGGGAGTGTGTGTTCACAGTCAGAGGGAGCCTGGAGGGTTCAGATGTCCAGACCCTTACCGCCCCCTCTCACCCCCCCCCCCCCCAGCTAGTCCCCATCTCTATGAATGAAAACTATCTTTCCAGGTACACAGACTAAAACTATGACAGCTCAGTTAACTCCGGATCTGTTTGCAAATCCTGTTGGGTACTATCTTCAAAATGTATCAATTGATCTTGGCTACCACAATTGTAATCCCAGGACGCAGGAGGAGAGGGCGAATTGCCAGTTTTGAGGCCAGCCTAGTCTATATAGTGAGTTCTGTCTCTGTGAGACCCTGCCTCAAAAGCAAAATAGGAAGTTGTATTCAGAATGCCAGCACTTTCTGCCACCCCACTACTTTCCCCACAGGATTCTATGCCAGTTTCATAAAGGGCTCTTTACTTCAGCCTTTACCCCTTCAACCTGCCCTAGCATACACGCAGGTGACCACAGGCACCAAGCCTACAGTGGCTTACTCCTCTGCTCAAGACGCAGTGATCTCCTAGCTTTCTGAGGAAAAGAAAAAAAAATCCACCAAAATGCTTTTGCCTTACTATTTAAGGCCCAGCTTAACCTCCATCCCTCTCCCTCATCTCCTGTGCCTTGGTCATTTAGCTACTACCCCCATGCTACTTTTCAACCTTGTAAGGTGTATAACTACCTTGGGGTGCTATTCTTGCCATTCCCTCTGCTTAGGACAGTCTGCACCCCACATAAACACAACCAGCTCACTTTCTTCTCCTTGATCTTAACCAAAAGTCAACTGACAGCCTCCTGCCTTGGTCTCTCATAGTCCTATGTTTGCTTGCTTTTCCTGTCTGTCTGTCTGTCTGTCTGTCTGTCTCTCCCTCCCTCCCTCCCTCCCCCCCTCCCTCCCTCCCTCTCTCCTTCTCTCTTTCCCTCTCTCCCTTCCTTCTTCCCTCCCTCCCTCCCTTCCTCCTTCCCTCTTTCTTTTCTGAGGACTGAACCAAGGGCCCTGTGCATTATACACATATAACACTGAGACAGACTCAAGACCCTAATTTTTTTTGTTTTTTTTTTTTTTTTGACACGGGGTCTCACTAGGTAGCCCTGGCTGGCCTAGAACCTGCTCAGTAGAGCATTCTGGCCCTGAAACTCACAGAGATCTGACTGCCTCTGCCTCCCAAGTGCTAGGATCAAAGGTGTGCGCCACCACACCTGGTCCAGCCCCTAATTTTTAAAACTGCTCTCACACACTTAATTGATTTATTTTCTTTCTTGTTTTCCTTTAAGCCTCAGGAGGGAAAGAATTTTTTCTTGCCCACAGCACTGCTAAATGTGTGATAATGGTGTGTAGGGTTATAGTGTGCACCACATAAATGCCTGTTTAGTGAGTGTGCTAACTAATAAGAGGCTAACCAGAGAGACCAGTGCTTTACCAGCGTGGGTAAGTTATATGTGGTGTGGATTTGTGCATCCATGGGATTATCTCTTAGGCAGTTCTCTGAAGTTACAGACCACCCTGCTCTTCTGGCAGTTGCTGTGAGGACAAATGGTTTCACTTGCTTGGTGCTCACCTGCAGGCCACATCTGCCCAGTCGTGATACTGTTCCTGCTGCAGGATGGCTGCAATCTCGCCCAAGGCCTGGAGGCGCCCTTCCTGGGGCAGGATGCTAGCCTCTAACATGCTCAGCCTCTGGGAAGCTGCCTCCCCTATGGCTGGGTTGATGAGGGAGTCTCTGGCCTGCTCTAGCATCTGCTCTGCCTCGTTTAAAAAGCTTTCCCGGAGGGCTGCCTTGCGCCGGAAATGGCAGGCCAGAGTATCCAGTCGCTCTAGCTGGAGCAGCCTGTGCTGCAGGGCCTGGCTCCTGGAGGTCTCTGCCCTCTCTAGTTCTGCCCAGCGCTGGGCCAGTTCTGCAGGGCCCAGGCTCTCTCCGGGTAGGAACGGCCTTCGGTTTTGGGCTCGGAGTGTTGTTTGCAGCTGGAAGAGCAGGGCCTCTACGGCTCCTCGCTGCTGCAGCCGAGGAGGCTTTTCCTGGGCATGGAAGGAGGCAAAAGCTGCCAGTAGCTGGCGCATGGCCGGCAGCGAGTCTGGGAAATCCCGGGCCTCCAGCTGCATCTGCTTTTCTCCAATCCAGCGGAGCAGGTCGGCCATCAGCTGCGCGTATTGTGCCTGCAGTGCTTCTGTCTCCTGGAGCTGCAGCAGGATCTGGAGGAGGGCAGAGCACTGGTCAGGCTGCACCTGGGCTGGGCCTCAGTCTGAAAGCTCCACCACGGGTGCTAAGTGCCAGGCAGAGTTGTCCATGTAAGGCTGGCGTTCCTTCTCTTAGATGAGGATGCACAAAAATACCCCCCTTGTAGCCAGCAGAGTGGCAGGGATTGTACCCTCAGACGGCCGTACTCCCTCCGCAACTGGGCTCTATCTAACGTTGCTCCTTTAGCCTCGTCTGCGGGTTTAGGGCCTGCAGGCTGGCCTCTCCTCAGCTTTCTGGCCCCTTCTGCCCTGTGCCCCTACTCCCTAAATCAGTTCCCAGTTTCTGACCTCACACCAACGTTAGGACACTAACCCTGAGGACAGCCCTTCCAGGCCTCAGACTCTACCATCGCATCCACAGCGTGAGAGAGCCCCCCAAAAGCAAGGACTCAGTGTAGTGCCGGCTGCAGGAGCCTCTTCTATGCCTGCCGTGAAGATTTAGCTCTCTAAACCTTTTTTTTTTTTTTTTTTTTTTTAAGTTTTTCGAGACAGGGTTTCTCTGTAGCTTTGGAGTCTGTCCTGGAACTAGTTCTTGTGGACCAGGTTGGCCTCGAACTCACAAAGGTCCTCCTGCCTCTTCTTTCCGAGTGCTGGGATTAAAGGCATGCGCCACCATCACCGCCTGGCCAGCTCTCTAAACCTTTTAATTCCACTAGAAGCTTAACAGTTTTTGAGGGCAGTGGAGGCAGAAGGCCAGAAAGGGTCACTGCTCCCTTGGCTTCTCGTGTATGCCAGGCACCATGCTAACACTAACACTAACACTAACACTAACACTAACACTAACACTAACACTAACACTCCTTAGGGCACCCAGACAGCCTTCCATCACTCAGAAGTTGTCATCTCTATGCCACATGTGGAGCACAAAGAAGTGAGGTGATTTGGACAAGGCCATGGAGCCAGTAAGGCACAGGGACAGCCAATTAGACAGACGTGCCCCCTCTTATCACCAACCTTAGCCAGCCTCCTCTGGGCCGTCTGCCCCTGGCGCAGGCGGGAGAAGTAGTGGTAGTACAGGGACACATAGGTCATGATGGAGCGCTCATCTGGATGCAGGGAGGCCACGTCCTCAGGGTCCAGCAGCTGGGCGATGCCTAGCTCCTGCTCAGCCACTCGGAAGGCAGAGGAGAGGTTGTGCAGAGGGTGCTGCAGACTCAGTGAGCCATAATCCAGCAGGTCTGGCCTGGGCAGAGAGCAGGAAGGTTCCTCGGAAGAATGGCCTGCGTTGCTTACATTACTGCTAGTGTGACAGCGCTTTTCCTCCAATAGAGGGAGGACAGGCAGAGCTTGAGAAGTGGGAGGGTTAGCGTGGCAGAGGGGCCAGGACACAAGATGTGGTGGGGCATCCCAAGGGGTAGACAGACACTAGCTAGAGAGAGGATTAGGAAGAGACAAAGCACAGGAAGTAGGGAAGGCAGGGGTCAAAGGCAAAGCTGCAGGAAAGGAGGAGGGGCAGGCCTAGGGCAGGGACCAGATCCAGGGACTCTCCATTTACGGCCCCACTTGTCCTTCTCTTTCCAAGCCTAGGGACATGGAGGGTAGGGTGGGTGGAAGAGCCGGCAGCATCCCAGCCCGGGGTTCTGGGCTCAGTGGCTGGAGGCCTTCAGGCTTTAAGACGCACCTGTGAGCATGAAGGAGGGCATTGAAGCCAAGCCCGTCGCTCCAGCTGCGGGAGAAGTCGGTGATGTTGACGTTGGTGTAGCTGGCTGTCTTCCGCTGGCACCACACCAGCAGGGCTTCCTTAGCAGACAGCAAAGCTGCACTGGCCCCAAACTCCTCCTGGCAGGACAGGGCGGTGGGGTTGGTGTGTGCGGTGGGTGGAAGCTACCAGAGCCTGCAGGCTGTGGCAAGGGGGGCTCAGAGGCCTGGACAGGGGCTTTATTAAGAGTGAAAAGTGAGAGTGACAGGGAGAGAAGAGGGTGGGGATGACAGGGACACTCTGGGTTCTCCAAGAAAGGATGGCTGGGGAGGGCCAAAGGAGCCTCTTCAGATAGCAGCCTTCATCTCTGGACCAAACCCCCAAGCGGTCTTCCTAAAGGGTCTCAGATCCTCAGGAAAGGAAAAGTCTGATTTTTTTTTTTTAATTTTTTAAATAACCTTTTAGGGTTGGTGGGAAGATTTAGGCATGTGACTTAGCTCAGTATAGCACATGTGACCAGGAACATAGAGGAGCCACACAACATACATTGAGGCCTGTCAAGTCACAGCCTGAACTGTTTCATAACTCTGTCCCAGAGAGACTGGCAGGGAGGTGTGGCCTCATTTAGGCTCTGCGGTCAGGTCTGAGGAGCAGGCCTATGATCTAACACTCCAGGTTTACAAGAAAGCCCCTCTCTCTCTCTTAATGCCCTATCGCGGTATTTTTAGTATACTGTACTATATTTAGTACACTTCTTTCTCATGCTTTCCCACCTCAAGGCCCTTCCGAATGAAGCTAGTTCCGGAAGAGGAATTGTGAGTCAGCCCCTTCACAACCCTTCTGAAGGGCCAGGCTGGAGCCAACTGACCTGAGGCCTCACAGAACGGAAGGTAGGGCTCACTACACTCTGTCACCCCAACTTTGTAGGTCAGGCACAAGGCCTTTTCACCTCAGCTCTCTGTTCTCTGTGGCAGTTACCGTTAGGGTTTATACATCTTCATACACTTCTGAGGTGAAGTCTCTTTACATATATAATTTCCTCTAGTGGTGCTGAGAAGTGTGTAAGAGAAGCTAGGACACTATCCGGGACCCAGTAGAGCAGAGAGAAGGCCTGAGGTGGCTGCAGAGGGCCAAGGGAACCAGGCTTAACAGCAAATGCCTTTGCCCACTGAGCCAATTCACGGGCCTTCAGATGGTGAGTTTTGAGGGGCATCCTGAATATGTCAGACCCATGACTTTTTTATTAGGGTTTCACTCTCCAGCTTGACTTCCCCAACCCAGGTGGAGTTGGGGGTGCGGCTTTGGAAATCATAAAACAGAAACTTGATAGATATCAGGGAAGTCTGCTTGTATTTCCTGACCCAGGCAGAGGGGGAAGGAGGAACAGGAAAAGATGGAGACCATGATAATACTGCCTCTGTGGTCTTCAAGATCCCGAGGACTTCAGAGGCCTCTGGGCCAGGGTCCCTTTTTATATCTAACTTCCTCTGATGGCGCATTGTGGTGCAGCGAAGGTGGCCAGGATCCAGTGCCAAGTAACACGCCAGGAAGGGTTGGTGGCCAGCCACCTTGCGCCTCACCAGCAAGCCACTTGTCCCCTGACCCCCATTCTTATTTCGGCACATGGCAGCACCCTGGGTTCTTCGCCCCCGGATGGAGGGTGAAAGTTCAGTCAGTGAGCACCAAGGGTCTGCTGTGGGATCATCAGCATGGGTGGAACTGCTCTGTCCCCAGGGGCCTGAGGTGAAGCCAGGGCTGGGCTAGGCCATGGCATACTGGAGGGTGAGACATACCCTGTCCAGGGAGATATGGGAAATCTGAAAGCGCAGAATGATGACCCAGAGAAGTCCCAGGATGAGCGGCTGGTCTCCATCCACAATGTTCTCTGGCCCGATGAAAGCTACGGGCACCTGCGGGCATGGGTGATTCGGCTAAGCCACGAAGCCTCTGTTCCCGAGAAACCCGGAGTCCAGGAGGCTGTGAGATGGGAGGGTCCTGGAATCCGGACTCCTCCAGCCAGCGGTCCTCCAGGGAGAGCAGGCAATAACAATATCAGGAAAAGAATGGTGTTCTGAATAGTTGGGACATTGGTCTAAGCCTCCCCAGGTGCCCTCTAAGCAGGTAAACCAGCCTGGGTAGCGGACCCTCATATGTGGTGCTGGAAATGAGCGTTCTCGAGTGAACTAAATAGACAACAGCCAGTGTCTGCCTCCTTTTCCCAGTGCCACTGCATCTCAAGGGCATGGCTGGGTCCCTGAATTGCCCCCAGACCTCAGTCTTCAGTAGGTATTTCAACTCCAAGAGAGCTATTAGACGTCCAGGGTCTCCATCTCCACCCAGCCAGACTCTCTAGAGTCTGGGCCCAGGAGTCTGCATTTGAGCAAACAGTGGGTGGCTCAAGGGTGAAAACACCGGTCTAGATCTCTCTCCTCAGAGGAGAGGACAGGTTAACTCAGGACAGATGTAGCAGAGCCTCATGGGATCTGCCTGGTACCCCCGCCCCCGGCTCCATCTTCTCTGCTGAATTGCTTGGTACCAAGGAGGAGAACTGTGAGATCAGGACTCCGGCTTTGCTTGTGGCATCCCTGGTGCCTGATCCTAACACAGGCCTTAGTGTCCTTGCACAGGCTGGCTGTCTCAGCTGTCTAAAAATAGTCCCCCCCCCCCCCAGACGTCCGCATGATTAGTCCCCTTTCTTCCTTTAAGCCTCTAGTGTGGTGTCGCTTTGTCAACATGGGCTGCTCCAACCATCTCATTTGAAGTTGAAATTATGCATTTCCCTCCCACCTAGACACACACATCTGCTTCCGTTTACTGACATAAACATACACCTAATGTACACCACCGCTCCCGTAGTGGGGTGTTGGTTTTGCTCCCCAATACAACCCCAGTTCTTAACAGAACAGTCTACCAGGTAGGAACGATGAGCTGAATGAGCAAAGGGGAGGCACCCTGTAAGACCAGAGCAGCTGTGAGCTGGTCACTAGCCCTGTGTGAGGAGCTTCCCTAGGTATTGTACCTTGTGGGCACAGCGGCACCTCACAGGTCTCTGAGCGATGCACCCATGCACTTCTCTCTCCTCCTGGCCCACTCTGTATTCACCTCAGCTTGAAGGTGTGACACCTGGCTAAAGGAACGCTCGTCTGCTCCTTCCAGCTCTCCAGGGTCAATTCTCCCAGCTTTAGGTTTAGCAATATCAGCGAATCAATGAACTCGATTGCGATGGCAGGAAATCAGTAAATATTCAGACTTTGGTGTGATGGTGGTGTGTGTTTATATATGTGTATGTGGCAACAGACCAGCGGTACTGGTCATGAGAGGCCCTCTGTGCTGTGGGAACTCTTGCCTCTTTTTAAGGCCCATCTTTTTGGTTCGTCTCTTCCCCAGGTGATTCTGGTGCCCTCCTGAACCCTTCTCTATGGTAGCCTCCTGTGGACACCCCCTCCCCCCAGACTCTGCTACGTGGCTGACCATGCATCTCGCCTGATAAATCATTATGGATCTACATGTCCAGTTTTAAGAAGAGAGAAGTTCACGAACACTCAGATTCTTTCGGCAAAGAACCCTGCAGTCCTCCCTTATTAGACAGAGATGCTTTCTGTCCTGTTGGGATGCAGACTGTTCCTGCTGTGGCCAGCTGGTGGCCTAAGTCAAGTGCACTGTGCAAGGAGAGCTTTGTGCTGGCTCTTGTGCCTCGGTTGCACCTGGTATTCAGGCCCAGCTCTCCTGCTCTGCCTGAGGCCTAGTCCTCATATGATGGCCTCTGGTTGCTGCTCACCCAGCTATCCACCCAAAAACCCTTCCAAGAACACACCTTGGCCCTGAGGAAAGCCAGTGCATGGCTGTTGTTCTCCAGAAAGTGCACACGCAGGCGGCCTGGGCTGGGCGCTGGCAGGACCTCCCCAGAAATAAGCTCCAACAGCCGCAGGAGGTGGGCACCGTCAGCAAGCTCTGCATACAGGTTCTGGATTCTGATACCCGCCTGAGGAGTGGATTGGGGCAGATGTGGGATCGGCCCAGCATCTCCTGCCCACCCCACTTTAAAGCCTGGGAGGGAGCAGGCCAGAAGAGCTGCAGGCAGGGGATCCCATAGCAGGTTCCCAGGTCGCTGACCGGAACTGGAGGTTCCCAGGCCATACATACCCGGCCCAGTCGGAAGATGTTGTTGATCCAGTTGGTGAAGGTCTTCTCCTGCATCTGCGCATGCTGAGCCTGGAGCTTGCGGACATGGCCGATCTCATACTCAGAGTCCATGGCCAAACTTGGACTCAGCAGGATGGAGCTGCGGGCCTGAGTCTCTTCCTCAGAGACGCCAAGGAACTAGAGGGTTGAAGGGACAAGCAACCTATGACCCCTATAGCTCTTGGAGGATGAATGGCAACTGGCATCTCCCTGTGTCTGGAGACGGTGGGAGCATTGAGGCTGGGAAGCACTGTGGGCACTGACGAACCTCCTGCCAGAAGCCCGAGGCCCTGTCCTGCTGCATTATTCCCATGAAGGACAGGAATATGAGGTGGAGCCTATTTAGATAAAAAGCCTGACTGGTAGCCTGCACTTGAATGACCCAGAGTCACACACCCCCAGATTCTTCTCCGAACCCCCGCTAGTCCTACCACCACAGCCATTGCCCCCTGTTCTTTGGCTCGGTTTTGGCACAGAAGGAAGACAGGGCCTGCTCACCTTGGCAGTTGACGTCCGGGTCCTCACTAGGAGGCCCCACTGTTGGATGGAGATACAAGATAGCAGGGCTTGGGGAGTGAGGGAAAGGCGACCAGAAAAGTCAGGCTGGAGTGGGGCCACAGCATGGCCCTCCCCTTTGCCAGCCTGTCAGGGGAAATGGCACACAGGCAGTATTATCCTCCCACCTGCTACAAGGCGGAGTCTAGACAGGAGGGGGTGGCTTGAGAATGTTCTAGGTTCATAGCTGGGGGGTTTCCTCCCTCATTCTCTACCCCATCCTGGCTGCTTCCCTTGTTGGCAGGTGAGGGTCTTGGCTATGGGGGTCTTGTTGGCTCTGGTGAGAATGTGGTAGGATGCTGAGGTCTGAATGAGACATCAATGGCCAGGGTCTCTGGCTGAAAGCTGTGGACTCACTTCCCCTTCTGCACTCCATCCTAAGATGATGGCTTGAGCAAATTTGACAGCCCCTCCCTAACCTGAGAACAACTATGGGGACCCTAACATCCTGGGCTCAGCTTCCTAGGCTCTGACCAGCTCAGCCGAGCATTGAGAAGGCAGCCAGTGACAGACGAATTGTACCATGGAAAGCAGCTTCTCAGGGGGGCAGTTCCCATTTACTCCCCTATAAGCAACAACCCCCTCCCAGACGCTGCCTGTCAGAGGCCCTCTTCTCAGGAGCCTTGGCCACAGGGACACCCACCCTGTGCCCTCTCCCAGGGCCTCTAAGGACATCCACACACAGTCATTAGAGACTGCGGCCCAAGTTTAGCCAGTTGTATGAAACCCCCAGGGCAGGCGCTCATCCCTCCTCTGACTGCAGCACAGGAGGGAGCTTACCACCTCTGCATGGCCTGCCTGGAGCCCCGGACCACTGTCAGCTCCAAGGAAGATTCTGGAGGAGATGGCACAGTCTTTCAGGACCAGTTCCTGTTTTGTAGGGGAATACTTCAATTGGCTTAAGCTAAACAGGATCCATCCTGGAAAGAGGGGCGGGGTCTACTGTACCTGTGGGTTCTGAGTGAGAATGAGAAAGGAACACGCTGTGCTGAATGACATCCAGGTCGGCACCATCACGAGGGTGAAAGGAAAAAGCCCAATGTTGCGCAGGTGCACACCTGAAGTGCGTGAGAGAGTGAGGCCTGCATCTCAGGTTTGTGCTCATCGCTGCCCCACCCCACAACCCAGCAGTACCCAATCCCCACAGTCCCTTCAGCCTGGGCTTCCAATCTCTCAGGTAAGGTGTGAGCCTCAGTAGGGGCTTTGTCCCCAGTGATGTGACCCACCATGAGACCTCTTCCCAGAGAGGATGTGGGAGGAGCTGGGGTTACAGGGATGCATGGAGAAGAGGCATAGCTCCCTGGACTCTTCCACCTCCTGTCAAAACGGACCCAAGGGACCATTTTCCTCTTGAGAAGTGGGCACAGTTACAAGTCAGAGCCAGTGTGGATATACACTTTTAAATAAGGTTTTATAAAATAGAAGCATTGTATACTTACTGTTGCTAAATACTATATTCTGACATGCTCTTGAATTGGGCCCTGGGTTACTTGAATAAACTCAGGCTCCCTGTTCTGGGGTCATACTGTCTGGCCATCTGCCCACCCTATGAGCTCAGCAGGACTTCCCTGGCAGGGGAGGATGGCAGGACCTAGCTGAAGGGCTCATTTGCCCTCACTTGCAGGGGTTCCTGTCATCTGATGGTTACAAACATGGTCTTTGGAACCAGGGAGAGCATGAAGCAGCCATGCAGTCACAGACGACATGCCAACCTGTCCTCCTGTGTGTAAACCCTCTGAGGTGGCTTCCTTGAGAACTAGGGTGATGTGTATGGTCGTTGGGTTACAAGTGTACTGAAGGCTTGGTCAATAGGATGGTGATTGACCCATAGGGTTCTGAGTTTATCCACAGATAAGACGAACGGATACGACGAGGAAGCAGGTCACTGAGGCATGCCTTGGAAGCAGCTCTCCTGACTTGGGTCTCCTTCCCTCTGCTTCTTCCTTCTGGCTGTCAAGAGGCAACAGCCTCCTCTGTGATATGCTCCTGGCTGTTACATTCTCACCTCAGGCCCAACGGAGCCAGCGGAATGCATACATGTTTGTATGTTTCTCTGTGCTGAGTTTTCCCAAACAGTTGACCAACTTAAGACTTTCCCTCCTAGAAACTGAATTCTGTCAAGTGTTTCTATGACACTCAGAAAACTAACACACGGGGTAGGGCGATACAGTCAAGGTGGGCAGAGGCATGTCGTGGAGGCGTATTCTGGACAGTCTAGGAACGCTGTGTCAGTTCTGGGAAGATACACTCTTTCACTTGGCTACCATCCCTGGCGTTTTCCTTTCTGGTAAACTTATCATGACGAACAAGAGAATATCATGAAGAGTAGACCCATGATTTCTTTTTGTTCAGGAACATCACTGGGTAGAGTGTGGTGAGGCTCAGCTGCTAGGCTTCTCCCAGCAGAAGGTGGAGAGGAGTGGGAAGGGAGACCCCAGAAATCTTAGCTTGCAGTCCCTAGAAAGGTCTCCTCTGAGGCTCTGTACAGAAGCGACTTGGTCATATGTACGTAGAAAATACAGACACACTTTCGAGACACTCCTGAGACATACATTTGTGATTATATTTATGGAGATATATGACAAGTGTGAGAGAAAAAAGCAGCAAGACAACTGGGGGGAAAGGCAGCCCTCCCAGACATCACCGCCGTGGACACCAGGGTCCTCACAGCATAGAGATGCCTACATTCAGTTACAGCCCCAGGATCAAACATTCCCCTCTGTGTGTCCAGTTAATTAAAACACACTCATTCAGAGTCAAACACACACCATGTTCCTCTTAAAGCTGTCATTGAGAGAGTAAGGTGAGGAGCATGAATGGTGACACAAGAATTCTCCCTGGTTTTAAAACAGACGGCCACAACCAACAACGTAGTTCAGGCCTCAAACTCATGGTAATCCTCCTGCATCAGTCTCCCAAGCACTGGGATAACAGTGTGAGCTTTTAGCATTTTCTCTTAAATCTACAGTTCTGACCCCGAGGTCGACAGAGGCAGACAATTGGGGGAGGGGTATGTTTTTCTGAAGATCCAGGGGCCCTGTTCAGATCCAATCATTTCTGGCGCTGTCAGGGCGGGGCTATGTGGGCACCGCTGTGCTGTGACCCCTACTGCATGAGTGATGGCGGAAGTGTCAACAGCTGGGCCGCAGAGCAGGCCCCTGCACCTGAATAAGTGGGTCAGGGAAATTCAAGGGTTGGGAGAACACTGAAGAGCCAGGGGAGAGGTGTGTGCGCAGACCAGTCCTGGCCCCAGACAGGCACTCCGGATGAGAAGCTCACTAGCTTGGAAGACAAGGTGTCACACAAAAGATTTCTACAGAAAAGCTTCATTTTGTGAGGAAAACACAACTGGACACAACAAAATGCATATTTTTCTTTAAAAATCAAACAGCAGTGCCAATCATCAAGACACTGATCTCCTCCATTGACAGCTCAGGATGGGGCTAGTCTCTCTTTACCTGGGTCCAGAGTCTCTAGGACTACACAATTCAAGACATGGCCTTCATGAATTTAAATTCTGCCACTCACTTTTCTGTCATCTACCAAAAAGCCTTGGGAACATTCAATGGCCGAAGGGCACATTTAGTGACAGATGGGAATTCTCTTTTCTTAAGTCTCATAAACTGACTCTGCTGCAACCCATTGGGTGAACTGGGAAGAAAAGCCAATCCTCAGACTTCATTATGATATGAAACATTAGCTAGAGCTCTTGCCGGGGCGGACAGAGGTTGTGAATTCTAAATTTCTAACCGAATCCAGCTGTGCTGGAGGGAAGCTTGGCAGGGTCGTGCAGCAGGTGCTTGAACAAGGCAGCTTTTCCTGGCCTGGCTGCCTGCTCTGCTGGGCAGTGCGGACGGGATGGGCACACGCAGACATGGCACATCCTCTCTCAAACCTGGGTAGCAGTCTTCTTTCTCTTTGGTGTCAGTCTACAGAGAGAAGCAACCCTCTGTTCTACTCCCCTCCCCCTCTAAATACAGCAGGAGACAAGAAAAATAAATTATTTTCTCTCAGTGCCCTTTGAAGGACTGAGACGTTCCTGGAAACAGGTTGCCTAGCACAGTCCTGGACTTCAGTGCGTCCCCAGCTCACTCCCTGAGTTCCCCAGAGTTCCCCAGCCTGGGTCCACATCTGCATTTTTTCTTTGGATAATCTCTTTTTCTTCTTAGACTTTAAATCTCCATATATAGTGCTCTTCTCAATATTTTGATAGAAATTTAGGGATTTTAGAGGTAAAGGGACCTCATCCAGCATCTACTCTCTGTCCTTCCCCGTCCTACACGAGGAAGCCGAGATACGGAGAGAACAGAACCTTGGCCAAGGA
The DNA here is from genome assembly GCF_903992535.2 of Arvicola amphibius. Classification (NCBI taxonomy): domain Eukaryota; kingdom Metazoa; phylum Chordata; class Mammalia; order Rodentia; family Cricetidae; genus Arvicola; species Arvicola amphibius. The sequence continues at coordinate 55,576,979 of NC_052051.1, read as the reverse complement.
CATTCAGCAAGTCAGTGGCAGGGCAGACTTCAGGCCCAGGCACCCCCTCCTTCCCCACCCCACCAGCTGTGCACCCTCAGTCGGCCTTCGGCAGGGACTTCCTGTGGGAGGGGGGCACGAGGTGCAGAGGCAGGCTGTTTGGGAGCTCGTAGCCGTCCAGCTTGATCTTGATGAGGTGCTTGGCTAGCGCGAACTCCTCCTCGTCCAGCATGCCGTCGCCGTCGCAGTCCGCCAGCTTCCAGATCTTGCCCAGAACACTGTTAGGCAGCTTGGACGTCACCATTTCCTTCTTAGCATTGACACCTGATATCTTGCCATTGATGGGCGACAGTGTGTAAAAGAGCTCATCGTATACGGGCTTGTCTTTAGCCACGACCCACTCTTCCTCATCAGCACCCTCCTTGGCCCCCTCCCCATAGCCCTGGTTGAAGGGCCCCTCGGTGGTGCCATCAAAGGCACCGCCCTGCACCATCTGTGTGGGCATGTTCATTTCTTCCTGGCTGATGAGGCTCATCAGGGAGGAGATCTTGTTGCTCAACATGTTGTCCACGGCCTCGATCAGCTTGGGCTTCAGCGAGTGGAACTTGGTGAAATCATAGTTCTCGAGCTGTTCCTGCGGGAGGGAACCAGAACTGGTGTTACGTTCTCTGCAGGAGGTGCTGCTGGGTTTCCCTTAAAGCAGACATCCCACCACACCCTCTGCCAGTCAGAAGAACTCTTTGCTGGGGCTCCCATGTCCAAGCTCACCAGATGTAAAGAGGGGCTTAGGAATGAGGAACAAGCTTCCGGATTGGGATGTGGCTTTCTGTACAGTAGCTGCTCTCTCTGAGGGCGGCAGCAGTTACAGCCATCGCCTAAAACTGAGAAAAACCCTTCACCTGCCCTTAATGCTCTAGAGAATTAGTTTGCTCTCAGAAAGGTTCTGCCTCACACTTGTTACTTTCATAACAATCCAGGGAGTGAAAAAGGACAGTTTACAACCTTACTTTACAATCACATGGGCCATCCAGATGGCGTTAAGACCAGAGACCACATCTGCTAACTCTTTACTTTGCTAAAGAACTCAGGGACAACAAGAGGGAGCCCATGCCTGACACTGCCTGGATGGTCAGGATCTGGAAGCTGGATGGCTCAGAGATCTAGGGTAGAATCAAACATGACAAAAAAAAAAATCAATGAAATGATTCCTAATGATACTCTGCTATACTCATGGGATTGGTGCCTAGCCCAACTGTCATCAGACAAGCTTCCTCCAGCAGCTGATGGGAGCAGATGCAGAGACCAACTGCCTAACAGTAAGCGGAGCTCGGGGAACTCTGTAGAAGAAGGGGAGGAAGGATGGTAGGAGCCAGAGGAGTTGAAGACACCAGGAGTACACGGTCCACAGAATCAACTAAGCAGGACCATATGGGCTCACAGGGACTGAAACGGCAACCATGGAGCCTGCATGGGTCTACACTAGGCCTTCTGCACACATGCTATGGTTCTTTAGCTTGGGGTGTTAGTGGGACTCTAACAGTAGGAGAGGAGGTGTCTCTGACTCATCTGCCTGTTCATGGGACCCTTTTCCTTCTACTGGGTTGCCTTGCCCAGCTTTGATAAGAGGGTGTGTGGCTAGTTTCATTGCATCTTGCTATGCCGAATTCAGTTGCTATCACTGGGAGACCTGCTCTTTTCTGAAAGGAAATGAAGGAGCAATGGATCTGGGGGTGTGGGGAGGCTGCAATTGGGATGTATTGCAAAGAGTTTAAAAAAATAATTAAAGATTGATAAAAACTTTCAAGGACTATATTTAGAAAAAAATTTTAAAAAACCAAAAAATTTAAAAATTCTATTATTTGAGAACTTTGTAGCTGACTGTACATGGTACCACACACCTATAATCCCAGAACTCAGAAGGTAAAGATTATAGAGTTGCTGCAAGCTTAAGGTTAGCCTGGTCTATATAGCAACACCCTGTCTCAATTCCTTAGCTCCTGATGAAAGGAACTTCCTTTTTGAATTATTTGGAAATAATACTGATGCAGGCTGGGGCACACGCTCCTTGGCTTTAACCTCTGTAGGAATGAGCTCAGAAGGCTACAGGACAGAAACCTGTGGCGAATCCCCACAGAGGCACAGCCTACTGCAAGTAGGCTTCCCCAAGGTCACTGTCAGTGTTGTGGGAATCTTGCAGCTGGAGACTAGTCATTTATTCAAATGAGCACAAGCTGAAACCCAGGTTGAGCCCCGTAAGCCGGTCACGGGAGGTCTCCACCCATCTTTTGGGAGGAGTGATCTTTCAGCAGAGCTGAACCTTGTCTTATACTTCTCCGGTAGAGCAAGCCTCAGTGACCTTCCAGTTTCCAGCCCCTTCAGAGGTCATTACAGGCATGTGTGGAACCTTGTTCAGCTTTTATATGAGTGCTGGGATCAAGCACTGGGTCTCATGCGTGCACAGCAAGGATTCTAAACTGCAGTGCCACCTATCATTTCTCTAGCCAACGGCAGAGTTGTTTTCTGTTTTTTGTCTGTGTGTGTTGCTGGGAAATAAACTTGGGATCTAACACACATCAGGCAAGTGCTCGTCCCCAGAACTCTGTATCCCCAGTCCTCACTGCAGGTTTTTATATGTGGGCGCTTATGTGTGGACAGTTCTGGGTCAAGTGAAGGCGTGGAGGTAGAGAGGCTATTCACTTACGCAGTTTCCTGGAGGCGAGACAGAGAGATCCTGGAAAGAAGCCAATCTTGGCTATTCTGGACAGAAGCAGTGTGTCAGGCCATTAAGGTGGGAAATAGGCATGGACAAATACATATTTTTATTGTAAAAAAAGGGGGAAAAAGAGTAAAAATAAAGATTTAAGGCAGGCATAGTGCAGCACACAATGCCTGTCTGCGCTCTATGCGCTACCATATAGTTCAAGAGATTCGGGCAAGGGGCTGGAGATTGAAACACACAGGGACCTCTAGTCCCTGGTAAGAAGCTCTTTATTCAATAGCACCATGGAGGCTTATATACCCAACAGTCAGGTGGGTCAACAGGTGAAAACCTTATCCTCTGATCCTCAAGGCAAGGCAACACGCGCTCGTGAAGCAGAGCTGGTAAACAACTTTGACACAGCTTTCAGTAACTCAAATCAGAAGGAAAGTAAAGATCACTAGCAGGGAAGAGCAGCTGGAGGCCAGGACTCCAAAGGTCCCAACAGCACAGCACGTGCCTCTAGGGCCAGCACTTGGGAGGTAGAGGCAGGAGGGTCAAGAATTCAAGGTGAGCCCTTGCAGGGTTGGGGTGGGGATTCAGGAACAGTGGTAAACACCTTTGATCCCAGCACTCTGGAAGCAGAGCAGGTGTACATACCTCTGTGAGTTCTAGACCAGCAGAGTTGGACAATGGGACTTTGCCTCAAAAGGTTAATAGACTAACAAACAAACAAATGAGCAAATAGAATTCAGGGTGGGGACTGGAGAGATGGCTCTGTGGTTAAGAGCATGTCCATATAAAATCAGCAGGACACCCCAAGTTCAATTCCCAGCAACCATACTGCATGGCTCACAATCACCTACTTTCAAATCTGTGGGATATGATAACCTCTTCTGACCTCTGTGGATAACCACACTCACAGCCACACAGATACACATGTGTATATACAGTCTAAAATAAAAATAAAAAGAATTCTGTGGCTCTAGGTCCTACTGCCTCTACTTTTGAGTGCTGGGATTATCAGTGTATGCTACCACACATGGCTAACCTAATACTTAAGAGCTACATAACATTGAATTCCCTAGCAAAGTCATCGTGTAGATAGATATGGAAGCTGTATCTAGCAGAGAACAAAAACTGTTATCTTCAAGGGTGTGGCAGGGCAGGAATTCTGTGTTCATATTTGGAAGACTAAGGGGACAGAGCCAAAAGATGACTGCCTATAATGTCTTCAGAATGGGTCTCCCAACACATTTGCAGGCAGCCAGTACTGCACACCTAACCTGCTGAGCTGAAACTCGGCAGTCTGTACTCGGCTGAGCACTTGAGCAGGACAGTCCTGCTTTCTGCCTGCATCCTCCCTGGTTGATCAGAACCACCAGGGCACCACCTCCACTCTCAACATCACAGAGTGCTACCAATCTCAGGTCTTCTGCTGACAGTGCCACACAGTCAGCCTAGGGGACAAAAAGGATCAGACGAGGAGGAAGGCCATAGGCCTTCCCACATAAGAATTCCAATGCTACTGGGTAAGAGGTCTGAATTCCCTTGGGTGCAGGAACACCGAGTCTGAGCCCAGAGCACACAGAGTCCCTGTGTCTGGCAAACAGACACGTGGGGTTTATGTCTGCCCAAACTGTCTACCAGCCTGCAGAGGCCAGCGATTCTGACGGCAACTGTATGAAGAAACAAGGGCAACAGCCACAGTTTTGCAGGAACGACTAGAAAGCAGCAGCTACGTCTGCCCAGGAAGCGCACAAGAAATGAACTCGGGTCCTCACAGACCTGAGCAGCAACGGGGAGGACAAGCTACAGCCCTCCAGTGGGGCAGGCCTAAGACAGCAATCGTTTTCATTGGGATCGTCATGCAGTCAGGATTTAAAGAGATCAACAAGTGTACCACTGGGGCCAGGATCCTGGGGCTGCTCCTTCCAAAGAGCAGGTTCCTAGCCCAGTCAGTCTCAAGCTGGGTCATCCTTACCCAGTTACTCCCAAAGTTCACCAGAGCAGTTTTCAAATGTGTGATAGAGAGGAGCAGATGGCGAATGGCTCTGCTGCCCTCTGCTGTTAAAACATGGTAACTCATCCACATGGAGGTCAAATTCTTCAGGACAACTGAGTATAGTGTTCTCAAGCTGCAGGACAGCCATTACACAATAGGCAAGTGTCCCTTGGGACAGGACACAGGACAGACATAGGCAGCCTATCCTGGTGCTAAGGGAATAGAAACACACACTCGGCTCAGTGAAACAGATGTGAGACCCCCTGACCAGGGGACTCTTGAGAGGGGGAACAGAGACCTAAAGCCAGCTGTGATGAACCGTCCTTATGACCCTAAAATATGCCCAGGTCGTGACTGTAATACCCAAGCTTTAGCCTCTACTTCTGACCCCCACACAGTGGTGTTAACCAAATGCCTGTTGCTGAGGATGGTAGACCATAAATGGCTTCAGGGAAAGGAGAGTGCTCAGCATGGATTTACTGAGCACCGATCAGCGGTTCACAACATGTGGGTCACGACCCCTTTGGGGGCTGCATATCAGATAGTTACACTACAATTATAACAGTAGCAAAATCACAGTTATGAAGTAGCAACAAAATAACTTAATGGTTGGGGTCACACCCCAGCGATTATCCCTTGCCCCAGCTCTTAGAAGCCTGGGCGTCCTCTGACCCAGATAGGCAGCTATCGTTTTGGAGTGTGCTCTGTTATGGGAGCTCACCTACAGGCCGTGTGAGAGCCCAGAATCACCATGTAGTATGGACAGTGTACCAACAGCTAATGAGTGTGTATATGTGGTGCCGTGTTCAGGGTGGGCACTCCTTCACAGTTTTCATTTAAGCCAAGATACTAAGTTTCCTTATGAAGGGTGCAAGGAAACAGCCGTCCTCCAGCTGTGCCATGGGATGCAGGGCACAACCTGAGTATAAAAGAAAAAGTCTCAGCCGGGCGGTAGTGATGCTCACCTTTAATCCCAGCGCTTGGGAGGCAGAGTCAGGAGGATCTCTGTGAGATCAAGGCCAGCCTTGAGTTCTAGGGCAGCAAGGACTACACAGAGAAACACTGTCTTGAAAAATCAAATCAAACCAAACCAAGCCAAACAAAAAAAAAAAAAAAACAAAAAAAGTCTCTGGGAGTCAACTAAGCACTAGTCCTCAAGTTAGTTATCCTGTGACCAGTAGAAAAGTAATTCCTCTTCTGAACAGAATATCTACTTTATTGCTAGAAAGAAAAAAAAAAAGTCTCTGTATTTGTCACAAAACAAATTTCCTCCTACTGGGTTGCCTCTAGGTTTGCGCCTAGTCTTATTGCATCTTGTTATGCTATATTGGGTTGATACACCTGAGAGGCCTGCTCTTTTCTAAAGGAAAACAGGAGCAGCAGATCCGCAGGAGACAGAGGGCATCCCATCCCTGTGGGGCAGCGGACACTGACTGGGCCAAAGCAGTTGAATGCAGCCCCATTATGGCTTGTCCGGAACTGCCCAGAGCTAACGGGAGACTCTGCAATCAGGCTGGAGGCCACCACACTAGGCTTTCAGCAGAACGCTTGCTGAATACAGCAAAGCACGGCTGTGTCCAGGGCCCCAGCTCAGTGCTCAGCAGCCAGCCTGTCCAAGCACACTTTTTCACTGTATGGCTGCAGGAGCCATGCAGTGACCTTCAAAGCCAAGCCCAGCTCTAATTCCCTTCAGGTTCTGGGATTCTGAAAACCCAGGGTCACCTCAACCTCAGAGCCAACTCTGAGCATCACCTACGAGGCCAGGCTGGCTGTCTTTCTCATGTGAGCTTCACTGCCCTTTGGCTAATTGTCTCCCCTTTAAAAAGACATTTGGAAGGCAAACAACGGCTGCTTTAGTCATAGGAGGCCATCGTCATGGGTCACCATTAGGAAGACAACGTCATTGAATTCTCCTTCAGTAAACTGAGACTTTCTTATATTTCCTATAACCAGCTAGGCATTGACTGTGGCAAGGAATTGCCATTCCCACAACCTCCTCCTGACATTGTAATGGGGGGCTCCCAGTACCTGCATGGCTTTGACCTCAGGGAAGTCCCCCGCGGAAATCTGGTACTCTCTCTGCAGCTGCACGTAGATTTCCGGAAGCCTGAAGATAAGTTCTCGCTTCTTACTTTCTTTTCCAAACATGTTTGGCATTTCCTTCTTCAGATAGCTGATGATGTAGGCATGTACCTGAGGGGATACGTCGGTGAGCATACACCACGCTACTCTAGGGAAGAGATAAATGAGACCCATTCCCAAGCAGAACTCTGGTTCTGCCAAAACAGCAACGATTTGAAAAATAAAACAGCAATGTAGACTGGAAAATGCTAGTGAAGGTAACAGATTAGAGTCTTAGGGAAGAAGGACATCGGGGAGAGTGAGGAGATGGGTCCCAGAGCTCAGCCGAGGGCCTCTGGGTGTGCATGCACACTGGTGGGCCCAGCAAAATCTGCAGGCACCTGCAGTGCACAGAGGCCTCTGAAGACATACACATGCTGGGCTGAACAGTTATTGCTTAGGGACCAACTCCTTAAAACTGAATGTAGGGTTAGAAGAATATCTGACAACAGTTCAAGCTTTCTGAATGCACACCCCCCCCCCCACCAGAGACTAACTCCACATCAAGCCTGGGATGACTCTAAGGTGTTTCTCACTGTGACACTGTGTGACTTCACAGCAGCTTTGGTTCTGAACATACAACATGCCTGATGTCACACTGTGCAGTGACAATAAACTGTCTGAAATACCTCTGTTCAGACTGAGACCGTTGTTTGTGGGTTTATGGTAATATTTTTTTCCAGTTAATATTGGACATGGTAACTCATGTCTGTAATCTCGGCCCTCAGGAAGCTGAGACAGGACTGCCATGGGTTGAGGCCAGCCTGGGCTACACAGCAGGTGCCAGGTCAATCTGGGCTACCCAGTGAAACCTATCTCCCACCTGTCCCCACTTAAAACAATTCAATAATAAACCCGAGACCCACAAAATGCTTAGGTTAAAAAAAAAGTGAGATCGAGAGAAGCAGCCAAGTCTTACTGAACAAGGGTTTGTTATTCTGTTCAGATCAAAGCTGGCACCAAAACCACACGTGATTCTAACAGTCTTAAAGAGGGCTTAAGGGGGCCTTTAGAGGCAGGCATCTGAGGTCAGTCTTCAGAGAGACAGGTTTCCATATATAGGCGTGGGCACTGACATCCACAAAGCCCAGGCAGGGATGGAGCTATTTTTAAGCCTTGCAGTGGATAAGCATTAAAGGGCGCATCACCACACACGGAACGATGATTCTCACACTCTTCAGCCTCTATCTGCCTGATGAGCTACAAAATGCCCAACTTCTCCAAAAAGGAATTTGACACTGCAAACAGGAAAGCCAGGCCCCACATATCACATGTGACTGAGAGGAAAATGCGTCTTTGAAGAGCAAACTAAATTCTACGGAACTCTAGTGACCTCTGAAAGCCAGAGCTCTCCTCTCTCATCCTCCACCACTCCTTCTTCAAAAGTGGCTTTGTTTCCCTGCTGCGTGAAGATTTCCAAGTGGGTGGTGGCCGTTCCTAGCCTTGTGCAGAATGGGGTCTGCCGGTGTGCTTGTCTCACTTTTGAGTTTGCTTATCCCGTAAAGGAGACTGGGGTCTGCACAGGTTAACAGCAGAATAAAACCATACTATATTTCCCAAACTCATATGTAGGCTTTCCTAAAATAGCTTACTCTGAAGAATTGTGCAGTGAGCTTTGACTGGCATCTCAGAGCAAACAAACTTCTGACAGGCTGCCTCCCTCTGACAAAAGGTGAGGAAGATGAGGCTAACCCAGAACACATGACAGTCTCTTGTTCCTTAGAAGACAGCTTTGAGGGACTGAGGAGATGGCTCAGTGGTTAAGAACACTGACTGTTCTCCCAGGTGGTCCTGAGTTCAATTCCCAGCACCTGCATAGTGGCTCACAACCATCTATAATGAGATCTGGCACCCTCTTTGGCCTGCAGGCATACATGCAGGCAGAACACTGTAAATATAATAAATAAGTCTTTAAAAAACAGCTTTGAAAATACACAAATAGAAAAGACAGTAAAATTACCCAATCTCCAAGCTTTTGGTTTGTATTATTAAAATCCTGTATTACGGTGAGAGTGATTAAGATAAAACACAGGCCACCGAGCCCAAGGAAGCCAGAATAACTCAGGACACTTCCATCTCTCAGAGGATGTATGATTACTAACACCTTGATTTTGGCCTCCTGGTTTGCAGACTACGAGAATTTTTGTCATTCAGCCTGTGGTAAAGCAGCCACAGGACACTTACACATGCTATCTAATCCAGTTTTTTCCCACCCCTTAGTCTGGTTTTTTTCTTCCTTTTCTTCCCCTGTGTTGGGGACAAAAGCCAGGGCCTTGAGCACGTAGAGAACTGCTCTACCACTGAGGTAGACAGTCAGTCCTTGGTGTCTTGCGCCCTCATTATAAAGTCCTGGTTGCTTTAAGCTTGTGATCTTCCTGTCTCAGTCTCCAAACACTGGGATTACAGGTGTGTGCCACCTTTATTTTCAGATGTGAACTCTAACTGACCACTGCATGACCCGGCAGCATGGGAAACAGGTGCTGCACCTGTTAGTGAGCTTCACTTATAAGGAGTTCAAGTCCAGGGTGGGAAGAGGAGCGAAGGGTAGGGATGATGCCCCCTCTCCCCCCCAGAAGGACGGAGAGATGGCACACGCTGCTGAGAATTCACTGCTCAGACTTTTCCACGTTGTTTTGCTTATCAATATTCATTCTTCTCCACTACTGAGTACCATCCATTACATACACGGCCACTGGAGTGTTTCCACATCTTGGCTATTTTAAATGAATCTGCTATGAGCATTTAAAAAAATGAAGATACATTTGCTTTCTCTGTGTGGGCCATGAATTTTTGGAATCATTATCCCATCAGCTGACTAAGATCTCATATCTCTTAGGTGATATCTAAAAACCTACCCATCACATATTTTACATTGTCCCTTGTAGGTTTTCTGTCGATAGAGAATTTTCTAGAATAAGCAGAATTATAGAACAAGAGTGTAAAGTAAGGAGATATTGCAGATGATGTTTACGCTGGATATAGATCAGGATTTTCTGGACCAAGCAGACTACCTGGGCTTGGGATGTGTATTCTGTAATATTCCCAGGCTGTCAATCAGCTCCAGAAAGTTATACTGCTTTCTGAATGTCAGATTTTCATGTATGAAGTAAGGATAAGAATGCCCAACTGTCAAGTAACTGATATTATCAAGCAAACTCTGTGGCTTCTATAGCATTTTTTTCCTGCAGAAGGAAAACTGTGCCAAGAGAAAGATGACCATACCCACACAAAAGCATTAAAAGGAAATATAAGCAGTCCAGGGTGACTCAGTGGTCCCTTCCCCACATTTTTTGTTTGTGTTTTTTCTGGACAGAATCCCACATAGTCCAGGCTAGCCTCAATCTTAATACGTAGCTGAGGATGACCTGGAGTTTCTGAGCCTTCTGTCCCATTGGGACCGCAGGTATGTACCCCGCAGCTGACTTGTGTAGTGCTGGGGATCAAATCTACGGCTCTGTGCATGCTAGGAGAGCACCCTACCCATGGAGCTACACCTCCAGGCTGCTCCTTGCTTCTTTAAGAACAATAAACGACAAAGTTCAAAAGTGGAACCTACAACTGCAGCAGGAGGGCTAGGGGTACAGCTTCATGGAGCACCCACTTAGCATGTACAGTGTAAGGGGCCACTGTGTTCAGTTCTGCTTCTTAGCCAGCCCAGGCAGCTTCCTGTCCTAATGTTCAGCTGGTATTGCGACATATCACGTGCAAATGGCACTGGGGAGCTGGTGATGGAAGTAGATGTGCCACAAACATTTTCCTCTGTGAAAAGGAACAAGCCAGATACTATTCTTAGGAAGAAAAGAATATGCTATTTCTTTTCCTATAAGTAAGCTCAGCAGATTTGAACATCCGCCCCCCACATCTGCACAAGGGTTTCCATTATTCAGTTTCAGAACACAGAGGCATTTTGTGTCTCCCTAACCTAGGCCACGCTGGTCTGCTCCAGGGGCTCAGGGATGGCGGGAGCACTGCAGGCTGCGGTGCTCAGCATTTCCAGCTGCTCTCTATCCAGTCACACCCACATTCCTTCTCTCTCTCTCCAGCACATATTCTTTCTCATTCCCTTTCTCTCCCACCTTTTTCCCTATAGCTGAATACAACTATATCTTCAGTCACTGGCCCCTCAGCAGCGACTGGCAAATTTAAAATGTCCATGGAAATTAAACTTGCAAAGTCTACAGGAGCTACTAGCTTTGATTAGAAAATAATTTAGGCTAGCCAGGGTGTGGTGGTGCACACCTTTAATCCCAGCGCTAGGGAGGCAGAGGCAGGTGGATTTCTGAGTTCGAGGCCAGCCTAGTCTAAAGAGCGAGTTCCAGGACAGCCAGGGTCACACAGAGAAACTCTGTCTCAAAAAGCAAACAAATAAGCAAACAACGAAAAACAACAATTACAAAACTAATTTAGACTTTTATATACCCTGAAATTAAATATTTATAACAGCTAAAACAGAGAAATACCACTGAACAAGCAATATGAGACAGACTTCCTGCTACCATGCACTAGGCCCAGGGTAGCAGGCCTTTCAGAAGAGCTGCAGCTAAGTGGTTTCACGAACTAGCTAGAGCAACTGCCTTGCAGGACAGAATAAAGTGGCCTAGAGTTCTGAGAAGTAGCTTATACCAGGAAGAAAGGACAGCGAATGGTGACTCACACAGCACCCTTCGGACTCAGGTTAGCTTGGTGACACACAGAGGAAAAGTGTATGTACACCCTGGGAGGTAAGAAGGGGAGCCAGGAGGTTGTAGCACTGTGTCCTGGACAGTGACAGCCAGGGGCAGGTCTCTCCAGACACAGGAACATGCACATTTGGCTGCAGTAGGAAGGGCTGATGAGAAGTAAGAAGGTGATGGAAGGCCCGTGATCCTCTGGGAGCCATCCCTGTCTTCCTCTGACAGGCAGCTAGGCACCATCCTCTGAGGTCATACAGGCAAGAACCCATTCCTTGATCAGTACAGTTCCTCACTCTATAGTAAGGGTGCTCTGAGACTTCCTCCTCCACCAGATGACTCTTTAGTTCTGGCCTGGGCATGCCAAATCTGTGTCTACTAAACGAACCACAGTTGTGGTGGACCCCAGAAGGCTGACCCAGTACACCAGGGCCAGACCAAAGTTGATGGAGGAGAGTTATCTGTCTATGTTACTTTCATTGGTTAATTAATAAAGAAAACTGCCTTGGCCCTTTAAGAGAACAGAAAATTAGGTAGGCGGAGTAGACAGAATAGAATGCTGGGTAGCAGGAGTGGGGAGACGCTTCAGGCAGTCGCCATAAGGAGTCGCCATGCTTCTCCTCTCTGAGATGGACGCAGGTAAAGACCTCTCCTGGTAAGCCACCCCTCGTGGTGCTATATAAATTACTAAATATGGGTTAAAGCAAGATATGAGAATCAATCAATAAGAAGCTACAGATACTGGGCCAGGGGCCAGGCAGTATTTAAATGAATACAGTTTCCGTGTAATTATTTCGTGTGTAAAGCTAGCCGGCGGCCGGGTGGCGGGACGCAGCCCCACCGCTCCTTCAACACAAAGTCGGCCCCCTTCCACCGCTTTTTTTCTTTTATACCAGAAGACCAAGAGCAGGAGAGTTGACTCCATTTCCTGACCAAGTTTCAATGCATGTAGGCCTGTGCAGCCCTGGTTAGTCTCAAACTCAGAGTTCACCTGTCTCTAGCTCCTGAATGTTAAGATTAATGGTGCAGCAAGATTATGGTGATTTTTTTTTTTGACAGGGTCTCACTATAGCCCTGGCTGGCTGGAACTCCTATGAAGACAAGGCTGGCCTTGAAACTCACAAAGATCCACCTGGCTCTGCTCTGCTGCCCAAGTACTGGGATTAAAGGAGTGCACCAATCACATTCCCCGCCTGAGCCTTCTGGGATGAACTGCCCACTATACAGGGATAGCAGTGCAATCCACCATCAACCCCAGGGCCCACCCTGTCTTCTGATGCTTACTTTGGCCAGCCTCGCCCGCTTGATGAGGTCATTGAGTTTGCGCACTGCGGCCTTCTGGGGCAGGCTCTGGATGTCTCTGAAGAGATCCTGTGCCTCAGCCTCGAAGAGCCGGCGGTTGTCTGTGTTCTGCAGAGGCTGCGCCCAAAACGAGCCAATGTAGACTCGAAGCACCTCGGGCGTGTTGATGACCTTGCCCAGAGACCACATGAGGGCCCCGTAGACTCGCATCAGCTGTTGGGTGTCCACTTGGTCAGCCTTGTTCAGGACCACTCGGATTTTGTCATCCTGGCCCCGGAAGGCCTTGATCGCCTCTGAGAACTCATCCGAGATGTCCAGTTTGTGAGCGTCAAAGAGTAGGATGATCCTGTCAACCCGCTCAGCAAACCACTGTAGGACCTGGCAGAAGTCATACCCTGGTGGAGAGAAAGCTCTGTCAGTGTGTGGAACACTCGGGGGGGGGGGGGGCATGGCCGTGGGAGAATGCCAGTGAAGAGCAGCGTTGAATCTGGGGCAGCAGGGCCTACGACTTGGAAACCATCTCCCATGAGATGGCTGGGCTGGATGCACGTAGCTAATACTGGGAATCTGGCACCCTCCCAAGGAAAGGGACAAAATGGGGCCTCTGGTCAGCTTGATGACGCCCTGCGTGTAGGCAAACTGACTTGGTACTCATGGTTCTGACCTCACCGAGCGCAGGTCTTTGGGTGAGGGGCAGAACTGACCTCCAGTCCTGACACCGAAGGCCACGGGCTAAAGGCTCACTCTCTGGACAAGACTTACTTTCCAGAAAACATCTGAGATGAAGAAAGAAGGGAGCCTGGAGGCCACCTGCGTTTCCAGCATGTCCAGCAAGCACGGGAATGGAGGTTTACAGAGTGCTGAGGAGGTCAAGGGTTGTCTGGGGGAAGCTGTGATTGATATTTATCATGAGGACTTTTTATAGCTTACGTGTGTTTAAAAAGTATTTTAAACATCTGTCACACACAATATGGTCGTTTGCCAATTTCCTCTTTAAAATGGACAGGGCCACAACAGATTCCACTGGTTGTGTTTGGCCACCTACCAATCTGTTCCAAATCAAGCAGTTAAGTAAACACTCTTCCTGAGGTCAAGACTTTCGGCCATCTCCCCCAAGGAAGCAAGTTCCCAGGAGAGGCACACAGGAGGCCAGTACCCAAAGGTTATTTTACTCCCAGGCTGCTCAGCTGCAGAGCCACGGTCTCCATTGAAGCAGTCACCTCTCCCGCTGCCTTCCTATTCCTGGTAACTCCAGACGCATGCCAAAGTCTAGAGAATGATGCTAAAAGCGCTGGGGTGGCTACCATGCAATTTTAACAGTATACTTTGCTTACTGAAAATATTTTCTTAAAAAATATCAAGCTTGATTTATTCAGATAAGAAAATACCAGAAAGCAAAAAGAATAAGCTAGATCTTTACCTGTCAGCAGACGTGATCTCTACAAACAAACACGCAACAACTACAACAAAACACACGTGGGGGTGGGGGCTGGAGAGACAGCTCAATGGTAAAGAGCACTGGCTGCTCTTCCAGAGGACCTGGGCTTGGTTCCCAGCACCACATGGCAGCTAATAACTGCCTGGAACTCCAGTTCTAGGAGATCTGGCATCCTCTTCTGGCTTCCATAGGTGCTACCTATACAATGGTACACAGACTTACATACAACATATAAAACTTACATACTTGTACTTATAAAACTTTAATAAATCTTTAAAAGAAAAACCCTAGCCAGGTGGTGGTGGCATATGCCTTTAATCCCAGCACTTGGGAGGCAGAGGCAGGAGGATCTCTGTGAGTTCGAGGCTAGCCTGATCTACAGAGCTAGTTCTAGGGCAGCCAGGGATACAAAGAGAAACCCTGTCTCAAAAAACCAAAAACCAAAACAAAAAAGCATAACAAACAAATAAGCCCTCTTCCTAAGCAAAAAAACAACAATAACAACAAAAAATGAAAGCAAAAAACCCAACAAAACCAAAAATCCCTACCCTTCATAAACAAGAAAGCACTGGGTAGAAATTGGTTTCAAAGAGATGAATAGTGTCAGACATGGTGGCTCATATGCAAGATATTATCACTTGAGAAGAGAAGGCAGGAGGAATGCTACAAATTTGAGGCCAGCCTGGGTTATAAAGTTACCCTCATCTCAAAAAAGAAAAAAAAAGAAAACAAACAAACAAAAAACCCTAAACATCAAAAAAGATGACCACAGAATGATAGCATTTACCTAAAATGTTAAATGCCAGGCAGTGCTCAGCATCCTATGGATACACACTGCAGCAAAAGCCCACACTGTCAGTATCAACCTGGGATGCTGGCTGGGGATGGAGTGTGGGTCCTAGGGCAGATGAGGAAGTATCCAAGGAAAAATGATCTTATGGGAAAAGTGAAGAGGTTTGTGGACTAAAGTTTTCATCCCTTTGAAAAACGAGTATGGGAGAGGGAGCAGATATACAAGAAACTAGAGTTAGGAATAGGTTTATTTTGTTTGTTTGATTTTGTGCTGAAGGAAGCTTGTCATCCTTGTGAGTTGAGAGAGCAGCATCGAGAATGTCGGCACAGCCCTGTGGACACGGTGGCTCCTCCTCTCAGGCCACCTCAGATGACTCCTTTGCTGTGATGCAACATGTGTTAAACTACGGCCTAAATTAAAATTTACAATTTGTAAACAATAAGATTCTGGGCTGGGGATTAGCTTAGTGATAGAGCACACATGAGGACTTGGGTTGGATCCTTAGGTGCACGCGCGTTTACACACACACACACACACACACACACAGGGAGACAGAAACAGAGAGATATCAAGCACAGAGGTGGTGAGTAGCTTCCAGTGCTAAGGTGAGATCCTTGCTACGCAAGTCCACGCTAGGTGAAGCCATTACATATCTCCGGAGCGATGGCCCGGTCTGTATTTCCTCTTTCTAAAGTAACAATGAGAATCAAGAAGTACAGGTAGGTGGAGCTGTAGTTTTGTGCCATTGAACAGGTAAAAAGGACTGCTTGTCACACACCAGGCAACACAATCAAGAGTAGAAACCACCAAACATCTCAGAAGAGAGCCCAGAGTTATCAAAAGTGGGAAAGGTTGGTTTGTTCAATTGCCCCTATGCACCATAATGATTTTTAGCATCTTAGTCGTTTTGTAAGACTCTAGTCTAACTGTTGCACAGCCATCACTGCCACTCATTTCCTAAACTTCTTCATCTTCCCAATTAACTCCAAACCCATTCAATACTAAATCTCTATTTTCCATAGGGAATGGGGAGCCTTGAACGAGTGAGGTCCTGAGAGAATGTGGACTATTGACATGAGCTGACCACGTCAAAGACCCCAGAGCCTTAGACCCACAGAAGAATGGCAAAGCCTCCCCTGCTGGGGTGAGGTTCAGAGGCATGGCCATGCTTTCCTTGGACGAGAGGGACTAAGCACAAATGCTGACAGTATGTTCAGAGTACGTCCACCATCAATGTTTATGGCCTGAAGACTGCTCCCTAGAGACTGCTCCTGCAGAGATGAACTAAATCAGCCCCTCATCCAGCTGTGCACCATAAGCCCGGCCTCCTAGTTTATCTGTGTGTAATAACCCGGTCTTGTTCAGCTGTATACAACAACTCCGTCTTTCTGTTAAACTGGATATAATAAACACACCGAGCTTCCAGGGTGCTGTGTTTCTCCAGTCAAGAGTTCAGACCACCCAGTCTCAGTTTTCTGTGTATCTGGGCTGTGCTTGTCTTTTCTTCATTCGCTTACTACCTCAGTCAGGTCTGTTCCTGGAGCTGTGCTGGATTCCCTATCTCCCCAGTTTCTCAGAACAGCATTCTCCTTTCTAGGTTTATGAATCTGACTGCTGTCAGTGCTGCATACAAATGAATTATACAATATTTGTCCTCTGTAACTGGCTGGTTTCACATGGCATGATAAAAGTTTATCTAGATTATAGCAAGTGTGTGTGTGTGTGTGTGTGTGTGTGTGTGTGGTCATACGCACGTGTGTACTGTGAACTTGTGTGGAGGCAAGAGGACAATAAAGTGTCCTGCCTGCTTGATCACTTTTTGCTTTATTCTCTTGGGAAAAGGTCTCTCACTGAACCTTATTTTATTTCTCAAGAGAGAGTCTCATCATGTAGCCTTGGCTGGCCTGGAACGCATTGTGTTGGCCAGGATGTTCCGGAACTCACAGAGATCTGCCTATCTCCAGAGTGTTAGAATTAAAGGCACTTGCCACCATGCATGGCCCTAAAGATTTTATGTTTGTCTGTTTGCATGTGTCTGTGTAAGTGAATACCACATGTGCTCAGGTGTCTATGGAAGCCAGAGGAGGGTTCAGATCCCTCGGAACTGGAGTTCAGGCTGTTGTGAGCTGCCCAAGGTAGGTGCTGGGAACACAGAACTCAGGGCCTCTGGAGGGGCAGTATATACTCTCAACCGCTGAGCCATCTCTTCAGTACCCTTCTTTGGCTTATAAATTCTTTTACCACAGGGACCATCTTCTTCGTAGTTGTACACACTGTATGGGCAGAGTAGGCTTAGACAGAGAGATGCCTTGAATCTAATCCTGCCTATATCATAGTAGTTTTGTGACTTTGTGCAAGTGGCTTACTCTCTGTTACCCTGTTTGTAAAATGGCCTAACAGTACTCACATACCGTTTAGGGCTGCATTCTTAATACATGAAGCATTCAGACTCGTCTTAGCACTTAGAAAACTGTCCAAAATGCTATCGACTAGTCACAGTAAAAAACCAAAATTTTGTATTCAGTGCTTGAGGCACAGTAAGGTCACAGTGACGTTTATCAAAAGACGACTGACTAGAGTGACATACAGTCTAGATCTAGGGCGGGAGGACGTTCCCAGGGACTTTATAAAACCCAGGTTGATAGCTTTGTTCAGCCCCAAACTGAAATAATCCAGCTGTCTCTTGAAAGGCTTGTAAAGAGGGGTGCATGCAACATGGGTCCAACTAACACATGAACTGCAGTGAAGGAAGCCAGCTTCTAAAGAGCACACACTAAGCAATTTATAAAGTTCTGAAACAGGCAAGGTTAGGTGACACCTGAGTGTTGCCTACAGCAGGCGTGGGGCTGGGACTAGGTGACTGGAACCAAGAGGGACCTCCTAGGGGTGACATACTTCTATCCCTTGAGGAAGGTAGTGGTTCCATGTGAGCACAGACTTGGTACAACCTTCCAAACTGCTGTTACAAGAGATACATCTTATTATATGTTATAAGAGCATACACATATGCATGCGTATGTGCAGGCTGCAGAAATCCCTTTGATGATCAAGCCAGTTTTTAAACATCCATTTAATTGCTTTTAGATTTATTTTCTGTATCTGAGTGCTCTGCCTGCACTACATATGTGCACCATGTACATTCCTGGCGCCCATGCAGAAGAGAAGGCGGCAGCAGGTTCTCTGGAACTGGAGCTACGGATGGTTGTGAGCCACCATGTGGGTGCTGGGAATGGAGTGTGGTCCTCTGCAAGAGCCCAACTGCACACTTCACAACTCAGCCACCTCTTCGGCCCTACTCCGTTATAAACATTTCAACGCTTTAAGCCCTCCAGTGGAAGTTTTATTGATATGAAACAAAGAGATATAATCAGCCCCAATGAAAGCTTTGGGAGCTGGGAAAAGGGTATGTGCCCTTCGGAAGATTCCAGCTTGGCACTCCTGGCTCCACGTTCCAGGAACAAAGGGAGGGTCAGGAAGGAAGGGGCCCGTCCATCCAATCAGGGGTTTCCCGTCACAGGGCCTGTGGAAACTGTGGTCCTCATCTGGGCCAAAGAAAGAGCTGCCAGGAAATGGAAGCTGGGGTTTGCAGTTGCTCCCTGGCTCAGGTAAATACAAGTCAGGAGACCCGAGGAAGCAAATCTGGCAGTCTATTTTTAATGGGGGGGGGGGCGGCTTAAATTTCTCCCCAGAGCCGAATTTCTAATTACACAAGTTTTAAACAAGACGTGTGTCAATAAAAGGATGTAAAACAATGGAGGGTAGTCAGAACCAAGGCCAGGTTCTCTCTGGGTCCTCATGTGGCCTTGGCGTGGCCTTCAGCCCCTGCTCCGACTTTTCCTCTTAGCAAAGGCTGGTCTTCCCTCCCAGAGTGAACATCTCTAGTTCTAGCTGACCTGACACTCTGCCACAAAACTTCTACGTTGGCTTGTTAGTGTGATCCAAGGTCTTCTGGGTCTCCTGGTCAACCTCGTGTCCTCTAGTACCCAGTTGGTGAGTGTCCATTTGAGATGGGCACTGAGAATGCCAGTCATGCTCCCTCCCACGCAGCCAGACTGCCCTTCTTGACCTCAGACTCCTTCCTCTCTAATCCAGGCCCCAAATGACCCCTAGCTCTTTGAAACTGTGAGTCCCCTCAGTACTCTGAGAATCAGTGTTTACAGAGTAAAGTAACACGACTAGCCTGTGCCTCACCACTGGGTCTTTTCTAGTAGTCTTCCACTGAACCTCCCCCCATACCCTACAAACACACATAGTCTTCCACCGAACCTCCCCCCATACCCTACAAACACACACAGGGTTCTTTGTTATGTGTCAGAGGCACCTACATATTCCAGTCTTTATACCTTTGTACTTTCCTTCTGCCTGCATTGACCGCCCATGAGGGTCCCTCACCAATGCAGCAGGATGGGACTTCCCCCATGTGACCTTCCAATAGGCCTTTTCTCCAGGCTTTGGGGTGTCTCCTGGCCCAGGCACCCACTAGACTAGACACTACAGGAAGCCGGAGAGCAGGGGAGGTCTTAATTATGTTTGTTACCCCAAATCCCATTGCAGCTGCTTTCCACCGTCTAAGTCTGGTTCCTACAGCACCGATATTCTCCCTGTCATAGCATGTAGTCGGTAATGGTCTACGTAGTGACCCGAAGATGTAAATCCAAGGCTCAGTGGTTAATAACATGTGCTGCTCTTCCAGAGGACCCACGCTTGGTTCTTAGCACCCACAGTGGGGGGCACCCCTCTTCACTCTGTCCACCACTACATACCGGGATCTACTATTAGACACAGTAAGTATTTAATAAATTTGCCTTATTTTTCAAAAAAAGTAAAAATGGAACTAGCATATGATCTGGTAATCTAATTTCTGGGTATTTATAGAGAAGAAGTGAAATGAAGACAGACAGCTTTCACTCCCATGTTAAATGTGGCATTATTTTTGAGGCAAGCCGTGAAACATGACAGTCCATGCATGGATGAGTGTATAAGTAGAATGTGGTATATTCCTAATGTAAAATACCATTCAGCTTTAAAGAAAAAGGAAATTCTGCAGCATGTGGCAATGTGACATGGATGGACCTTGGGGACATACTAAACGAAATGAGCCAGGCTGCAGACAAAGGCAGATGCTGTGTGATTCTACCTGTGAGAGATTAGAACAGTCAGACTCACAGACTCAAGGGGAATGTAGCTGCTGGGCTTGGGAAGAGCTGGCAGAACAGTTCAGCTGGGCCGCATGAGCGAGCCCTAGAGACAGGCTCAACACCACCACGCCCAGAGTTAATTCCATGGATGTAAAAATTCAGTAAGAGGGGCCAGCGAGATGGTTCAGTGTGTAAAGCCACTGGTCACCAGGTCTCTGACAATTTGAGTTTGATCCCCGGGACCCATTTGGAGGAGAGAGAACTAATTCTTGTATTTTGTCCTCTGACATCCACATATGTTCTGTGGTCTGTGTGTGAGCCCCACGACTCAAACATTCAGATAAGTGCACTTCTGTTTGTTTTCATTAGAGGTAGGGGGAAGAAGGAAAGACAATTATAAAGAGACTAGATTGCCTGCTAAATACTCTTACCACAATAAAATAAACACACACACACACACACACACACACACACACAAATATGTCTTAGCCAAACACGTTGACTTGAACAAGCATCATTTTTCTTGGCAACTTGGATGACATAGTTGTTTAAACAGTTCTAAAAAATGGCTGTTCCTAACTGCAGGAAGTGTAAATCATCTAAAAATAAACGTCAACTATCTGATCCACTTAGGCATGCTAACCTTATTTTTAAAAGGGGCACTTGCGTTAACAATGACGGCCACTTCAGCTAGACCTGTGTGGGGAGTCTGCATTGTTTTCAGGCTGACTTTGCTTTACAGCTAACAAAGTATTTTTCTGAACATTTCATTGTTGAGAGCGGAGTGATGGCTAAAAATACGTAATAGCTGTCCAAATTTACTGGCTCTGGCTCCAGTCTTGCCTCAAGAGCTTCCAAGGGCTTCATCTCAGCGGTCCTGTAACACTCCTGCAGCGTGCCAGCGCGTCCCCTGATCTACAGACAGGAACTGACTAGAGAGGTCATCTGACTTCCCCACGTACACAGCGCTTTCCCAGGGCAACAGGAGCTAAACTAGGCTTTCTGACCCCAGAGTCTGTGCCTTTATCCACTGTGTGTCACCACAGGGATGCGGGGAGGGAGGAACATTACTAAGGATTCTTTTTCCTTCTATAGTATGGTATTTTTTTTTGTGTGTGTGTGGGGGGGTTCAATCTCCAGCACTTTCAAGATATAGGCTGCAATGGTATACCTTTCACCACCCTGAGGGTGGAGCAGCATCTCCTCGACTGTGCAGTACCTGCCCAGAAAACCCCATTAGCTGTGTGTTTCAGAGCAGGAACGAGCTGGGAGCAGCAGGGCTCAGAGAGAACACACTCTGTGTTAACACGTGTGGTTACCACAATAACACATTGTGGTCTGCACAAGAAGATGCCCTGAGAAGAGTTATTTTTGTGGAAGTTCAATGTGAAGTTTTCCTCAAAGACCTCAGTGGGTAACAGCCACCTCTTGGGAACACAACCAGCTATAAGGCCTGAGCTCGGGAGAAGTTCCTCACTCAGCGCACCTGGCCTGCAGGAGGCCGGGCCACAATTTAGATACAAACAAGGTCCAGATAAGCACAGGACCTGGGCTTCGTGCTGTTTACTTGTTTCCCTTCCCATCTTTCTCCCTCTGGGATTCAGTCCAAGACCCTGTAAATCAGATTATCTATGCCTGTTTCCTTGTAAAATAAACAAGCCAGCCTCACAGGCTGTCTCTCCACCCTGTGGCAGGAGAATAGAGACCGTACAAAGTTACATTGAGACTAACAACATATCAAGGCTGGTGATATACCCAGAACCTACATGGGAAGGAGAGAACTCACTCCCTGAGTCTGTCTTCTGACCGCACACATGCACCATGCATGGTGTGCCCACAGAATGCACACCCCGCCACCCGCAGTTAGAAAAGCAGGTGCTATTTAAATGTCCTATAAAGGGTCATGGAGGTTAAACTTCAAGACTTTACTCCCTCCGGGGGTACTTTCCATTTCTTAATAAATTCCTTATTCTTATTTCTAACCAATCCTTTTTCCTGGGACATAAGAGCCTGGACTTGGGTGTCCTTTGCTCCCAGATGTGCCTGTACCAGTCCTTGGGAAGGTGGTAAGGATAATGGTAGACCATATTTGTGGGAATGTGTCCAGACCGTCAGGAAAAGTATCACTCCGCAGGGTTAGTCCATCGACACAGGACAGAGGAAGGTTCTAGGTAAATCCTAGCCCAGTGAATTCTACTGCCTCTTGTAGTGTGGCCAAGTGAAAAGGAAAATAGTTTCCTATCTTCCTTTCTATCTCAGATTGAAAATTAGGTCAAGAAGCAGACTCACTTAAAGAGCGCTAGGCACTGGAAAAAGAGAAGGCTAAGCGACACTTGCGGTTCTTTTCTGGAGCTCCCTCTAAGAATCTACCGACATGACACATACAAGTCTGCTCACTTGGACCAGCTAAGTATTCCACGTTGCCAGGCCTCAGTTTCCATATCTATAAGTCTGGTGATCATTAAGGAATCATTTGAATCTTAAGTTTCTAGCTGTCTAAATGGTTCTGGACAGGAGACTATGAAAGTCAGATGCTTGGGAAACTCAGTTTAGCTCAGTGCCCATTGAATACAGACACCCACTGATTACAAGATCAGCCTAAGGGGGCTATAGGAGTGCTGAATAATTAACTAATAAAATTAGCAAGTAACAAGTCTCCTTCATTATATTCCATCCATATGGAGCTTGTGTGTTACAGCACTTGGTCTAATTTGAAGGTCCTTGAATATTTTCATTGGGGTAAATAGTTTGTCTTGAAAGTTTAATTTCCTTGTGACCCAATTCCAAACAATTCTATACTGAAAGAAATTACCAGAAGAAAGGTCAAAGGATGCTTAAAAAGTGATTGACCTCAGTCTTCCAATATTGTATCAAAATTAACAACATCAAGGAATCAGTGTCACACATAAAAAATACCCATTTCTCATTTTTTAAGTGGGCTTTGTGTACATTAGACAAGAAACTCTTACACAATACATCTATAAATCAGAAGAGTCAGTTTGGCAAACATTACTCGAGTTTTCTTGAGGCAAAATGCCAATGTCATCAGGCTCCACCCAAGTGTGATAAGGTCAAAAGCTGACAAATAAGGCTTTGACCTTGACAATGAATCTTGTCATTCCCAGGTTCAGAGGGTCAAAAAGACAATGACTCCTCAAGCCATCGTTTTCTAAAGAGACGCGGCAAACCAAGATGACAGGATCAAGAAAGGCCTTAAAAGCATTTCCTACCCCAGCCCACCCTGCCCTATGTTTGAAAAACCCAGCACTGTGT
This sequence comes from Arvicola amphibius, assembly GCF_903992535.2. NCBI lineage: Eukaryota > Metazoa > Chordata > Mammalia > Rodentia > Cricetidae > Arvicola > Arvicola amphibius. The sequence goes on along the minus strand of NC_052051.1, from coordinate 55,553,562 downwards.
GAATGATCTGGGAGCACGGGCACCAGCCAGATGATGACGATCAGCTCCAGCAACTAAGTTATGGCTCGCCAAAACATTACTCAGAGACTTTCTGGGTTTATGTCACAAATGAAACGGCAGATCAAATCAGCAGGGACCACATGAGTCCACAATGGGCTCTTACAGAAAAAAAGACTCACTTATTTTACCGAGCCAACTTCATGTTACAGCTATAGTTACCAGCAGTACAAACAGTCAATAAGGCCTGGGGTTGTGGGGCCAGAGGCAGGCAGATCCCTAGGAGTTTAAGACTGCCTGGTTATATAGTGAGATCCTGCCTCAAAATAGAAACAAAATAATAAAAAAAAAATAAACAAAACGAAGAGATGGTTTTGAAAAACAAAAAGAATGCAGGTGAAAAGTGTGCAATGGGGTCTCTCCAGGAAGCTGCCTTGACACATGTGGGGGCAGTCACCAGGTACAGGAAAAGGGGACCATGGGAGAAAAAACTAGAATTGTGGCAGGAACTGGGCTGTCACCAAATAATTCTTCTTTCTTGGCGGCTCTCTGTGGCAGTTCTCGCCAACTCAAGTTTTGCTTGTACTCCCTGGCTTCCCCTAGCTCTACTATAAATATCCGATTTACCCCTCCCCTTCTTACCTTTGGTTCCCTGAAGAACAGATGGAAAAAAGTTTGGTCTGTCTCTGAGCCCCACACTTGGGGGAGCGAACCCCGAGATCCTGGCATACCTATCCAGGGTCCAACCACCTCTACACAATAAATAGCAACGACCATGCCCATTACCTACCACAGCTTTAAGCTAAATGGCGTCTACATGTTACCTCCTTTATCTTCAGGACCCAGCCCCCTCCAGCCCCCCCCCCCCCCCCCGTGAGCCCGCCTGTCGCTCAGGACTGCATCACAGGGGCCTGGACCACCTTCTTGTTTTCAGCTCGTCCACATCCGCAGATCGCCTGGATGAGAGACGCTGAACAAGAGACTGTGAAGCCTGAGGTAAATCTTTCTCTGTGCTTCATGGCTGCTGAGAAAAGCTGACATCTATGGAGCACTAAGTATTTACATGGACTATCTGGTAAAATATTTTCTTCTCGTTCTGTGGAAGGATGTATGGAGCCTGGAGTGGTAGGATACCTTGCTTAGGCCACCCAGTCTGTGGGAGGGTCTGGGAAATGGTAGCTATTCCAGGAAGCATTTCTCAGAACGCCATTTCTCTACCACCTAGAAACGTGCATTTGTAACCATCTCACACACCATAGGGGTCTCCCCCAGGAGGGGCGCAGAGACTACTATGTGTTTTTTCCCACATATAACAGTAGGGATTGAGGCAATCTGAAAAGAAAGGCCTCATTATACCAGGGGAAGCTATTAAACATTTGAAAGTACAAATGAGAATGTGAAAAAAAAATCTTCTTCATATTCACTAGAAGTTTGAAAGACCTCCTCCCTTCCAAAGAGATTTGAAATGCGTAGAGGGTATTCCATGTGGAGTGAAGAGACAGGCACAGGACAGCAGCTTCAGCCGATGGTTCCCTTTACCTGGTCACCTGGTGACCTCTGCTCTCCCTGGTAGTTCTTCCCTGGGAGATACTGGTTAGCCTCAGAGCCCAGCCTAGTGCTGGCTCAGGAGACTCTTCCTAGAGGAGGAGAGGCACCAGGGATTTAGCTCTAAGTCTAGGAGAGCTGTTCAATTTGCCAACACGGTGCCTCGTTTGTCTAGTGTGGAAGAGGTGTACAGGGTGTTTGACTCAGAAGTAGTGGCTTAATGCTGCTCCCAAATCCTCAAAATGGGGGTTTCTTACATCAGAATTCCTGAGAAGCTGCCTCTGGTCCACACCCAGGCTCCTTGAACTAGGAGGCGGTAGCAACTGTGCCTCAGCCTGGAACTCACCACTTCTGTCTGCCAAAAATCACTCACAACAACAAAATTAATCGGGGAGCAGAGAAAACAGGGCTGGATATAAGAAGACCCAGAAGCACCCTGGTATCAAGCAAAGAGAAACACAGTCAACAATAGAAATTGACCAGTAGTCTGCAGGCAAGAATGTCCGGATGTTCATAATGATAATTCTGGGTAATCAAGAGAAGGTTAAAAAGATAACCCTTCAATGGCTTCCTGTTATTCCCAGAGCAAAATCTATGTGCTTCTTCTCCAGGCCTCCGGCACACACCTGCAGGCCCTCCTAGACCGCCTCATCTGCTATTCCAGGTTACTCACCAACACACCCTGAACTCAGCAGGTCTAATTACCCCTCCCCAACTAGCTTTTGCCAAAGCAGCATCTTCTGCAGAGCCCCTCTCAACCCTGTTAGGCAAACTCCCAATCTTTTTTTGTTGGTCCTAGGGATCACATCAAGATCCCTAGGCAAACTCTCTACCAGTGAGTGTTACCTAGCCCCACCCTTCCCTGCCATTCTGTCTGTCCAGCCTCAGAGACAACCCCTGCCTAGATAGCTATCATAGGAACACCACTGGCTGTGGGATAGCAAGACTTTCTTTTTAAGCCTCTGTTTCAACTTGCGTTTGTTCTGTATTTTGGCTCATCCTCCACCTGCACAGAACCTTTCTACAGTCAGCCAAGCGACTGTCTCACTGCTGAAATCTAAAGCAATGGGCATGCATAGAAGGTGCTGAAGAGCTTGACCAGGAACGCCTGGCACAGCGTGACAACCAACATAGGGAAACCTCCTTCCCCTCCTTCTGCAGTCCTTGATATGAGAGATGCTGGGTGGCATATAGTCTTCCCCAAGACTACCATCAAAATCTCTGAAAAAACAGATCTAGTATCTGCAGCATGTCTTAGTTAGGGTTTCTACTGCCGTGATAAAACCCTGTGACCAAAAGCAACTTGGGGAGGAAAGGGTTTATTTCAGCCTATAGTTCTACATCACAGTCCATTATTGAAGGAAGTCAAGTAGGGGCCTAGAGGCAGGAAGTAATGCAGAGGCCATGGAAGAGTGCTGTTTACTGACTCATTTTGCCTGTTTTCTTATACAGTTCAGGACTACCTACCAAAGGGTAGCATCATCCACAGTGAGCTGGGCTTGCTCACCTATAGGCAAATCTCACAGAGGCATTTCCTCAAATGAGATTCCCTCTGCCCAGATGACCCTAGCTGGGGTCAAGCTGCCATAAAAACGAGAGAGCACAAAGAGGAATGCATCAACTACGCTGCTTCCGAAGGCTGCCTTCTCAAGGGTGAACGTGTCCCAGTTTGTGTGCCTATCTCCCGCGGTTCACAACATGTGCTCTAGAACCAGCAGGCTTCTCGTTAGCTGCTCTAAGTTATCATAAGTCCTCATGGTTTAAACAGCAACTCATTTTCTCAGGTAGCTCTGAGAGTTCTTGGTTGGGGTCCCTCGTGAGGTCTGATGACAGGTAGGACTGGAGCTACCTGACCGCTTGACTGAGTTGGTTGAGTGGTGCACGGTGCCCGCACACATTTGAGTCAGGCCAGCTGAGCGGCTGGCCAGCTGAGCCTCTCCAAGGGATGGGTGTGAGCCTCCTCAGCTACAGGAGCTTCAGGGCACAGCAGCTGGCTTCTCCCCAAGCAAACATTCCAAGAGATCCAGGTGAAACCTGCGAGACTTCCTATGGCTGAAACTTGGGACGTCATGAAGTATCCCCTCTACTCAATTCTGCTGATCAAAAAGTGAGATTAGAGGGTCAGATTGGCCAGATTCAAGGGCGAGGAGAATTTACGAGGACGTGAGTATTGGGGTTCGGGGTGTGGTGGTGAGAACAGCTGCGGCACAGTTATGTTAACATTGCTTAGCATCTCTGTGCCTCACTGGAGTCTTCTGTAAAATGGGACCACAGAGAGTTTCTGCAAGGAGCAATGAGCTAACATATGGAAAGAACTCAGGGCTGCATACTCATAGGGTAAGAAACATTCTCCCTATTCATTTGTTTCCCAAGGTCTATGGAATAGTTTGAGAAATGGTTTATAATTATCAGTCACTGTCTACACAAACTAAGAAAAATGTCTGCCTTACTGTCAAGATATATATTTGTTTTGCTTTGCTTTGTTTTGCAAGTGAAAGTCAAGGCTTTAAGGTTAGAAAAAAGCAGCCATTCCTTGTGATGCTTTAAAAATGTTACTAAAATCTGCCAGGGCCCAACAGATACCGTTCTGAGCCACAGTGGTGACGAGTTCACATTCGGATCAGAAGCAGTAACACTGGTCATGACGAATTTCCCGTGGCATCAGTGGAAAAGGAGACATGAGTGTGTTTGTCAGCAAACTTCTCCAAAACAAAAAGGAATCAGGATTTCCTGTTGGGGGCCCGAGTGACAAGTGATGTCCAGCATCTCACAGCCCCAAATGACCAGCCTTAACACCAGCCAGAAAACAGGATCTGTCAACAAGTCATCAGGGGCCAGCTCCAGCTATGGGGACAGACACTTTTCTGTTGATACCAAATCCAAACAAAGTTTAGAGGTCACTAAACTCAACTCTAAATGTAAAAATGGCTTCATGACCTGAGCCTGCAGACACACATTCTACGGGATTTTCTACCACATTATCACCCAATTCCTAGTCCTCAGCATTCCAAGTAAATCTTCAAAACCAAATCTCCTAACGTGTGCCTGTTGGCTATGTGCCCATGTTCCAGCACGTATACCACTCCTTGCCTCCCCAAAGCTGCCATTTCCCACATTTTTGTTCCCACCCTCTTTTTGTAGTCTACAAGAGATAACAGTAAGGGCAGCCTCGGTTATCTTCCCTGCCTTACACTCCAGACAGATGCTGGTAAGAACTTCCTATCAACAACTCCCTTTGCGTTCACCTTGGTCTGTCTATAGTAACTGGCCTGTGAGCTTGCCCAGTTATCCTGCTGCTGAGCAAGAAGACTCCTGTGTAAGGACAGACTAATAGGTTGATTAGTTAGAACCAGAGTCCCCAAATGGACTCACATCTATAGATGATGATGATGATGATGATGATGGAGAAAGAATTTTATTATGTAACACACACTAGCCTGGAACTTTCTAGGTAGTCCAGACTGGTTCTTAACTTTTGATCCTTCTGCTTCCTGAGTGTAAGGATTACAGGCATGTATCTCTATGCTTGGTGAGGTAATTAAGTTTAGAACAAGGGTGCCAAGACTCTCTAGTGGGGGAAATAATTATCTTTTTAACAAATTGTTCAGGGACAGCTGGATTTCCACACACAAAAGAAAAGAAGCTGTACCCCTGACTCATACCATATCAAACGATTAGCATAAAGTATCGATGACTTCATCTGACACTTAAAACTGTGAAACTACTAGAAAACATATGAGCAAAATACATGTAGTCCAGGTTACAGCCAAGGATGACTTTAAACTCCGGATTTTCCGCCTCTATCTCCTAAGTGCTGGGGTTACTGACCTTGAGTTAACCTTCTCAGATTAAGAAGCCAAAGCACAGCCAAGTACGATGAACTAAACTGAAATGAACATGTCTTTATCTCAGAAGATATCAGTGAGAAGAAAGTGAAAACGCAGTGGAAGAAGACATTTGTATCTGACTAGAGTACAGCATATATAAAGAGTTGTTGCAACTTAAAAATAAAAGTAGCCCCAATTAAAAAGAATAGGCAAAGAATCTACATGGATATTTCTCTGAAGATAGGCAAATGGTCAAGAAGATGCTCAACATCATTGGTTGGAAATGCAAATAAAACCCAAAATGAGATCCTGCTTCATAACCAAAGAGCTAGAATCAATCGACACTCAGGGCTGGGGGCGTAGTTGAGTGGTATATGACGCCCCTGACTGTCACTGCCACAGCTAGAGAAGAGAGAGCAGCAGGTGTTGATGAGGATGTAGAGAACCCTCATTATTTTGTGGTAGGAAATGAAATGGTGCAGCTGCTTTGGAAAACACTTCATAACTCTTCAAAGATTAAATATTGATCAGGTCAACTTGTGGTATACTCCTTTAATCCCAGCGCTTGAGGGAGAAAAGTCAGGCAGATCTCTCTGAATTGGAGGCTAGCCTGGTCTACAAAGTAAGGCCAGCTAAGACTACATAGTGAGATCCAATCCAAAAGGGGTGTGGGTTGGTCAGAGAAATGGCTCAGAGGTTAAGAACACTTGCTGCTTCTGCAGAGGACTAGGGTCCTGTTCCTAGCACCCATATGGTGGCTCGTAGCCATTATAACTCTAGTTCTAAGAGATCTTGCCCTCTTCTGACCTCTGCAGACACCAGGCACACATGTGGTATACATGCAGGTAAACACATACACATGAAATAAAGTAAATAAATATAATAAAATTTATAAGTTACATATTCAGTTATAGTTCAATCTAGCAATTACATGAAACATGTCCTCACAAAATTTTACACATGAAATACTCACAGGATACTCATAACAGTCAAAACATTACAAAATTCAAATATCTAATAGCTGATGAGTAAATAAAATATGGTATAACCATATGACAGAATAATATCTCATCGTAAAAGACTGCAAGTATTGGTATATACTACATTGCATATAAACCTTGCAAATATGATTGGTTTTAAATGCAAGCACTTCCTACATGGTCCTATTAATATAAAATATACAGGATAGGTAAATCCAAAGAAGCAAAGAGTAGATCAGTGATTGCCTAGTTAGGGCTGAGAGGAGGACCAGTATGACCACTAAGGATATGGCTTATTTTCCATGGAGATAAATGGTCTAAACTTGGTGGCTAAATCAATTCTATGAAAACCAATGAATTACTTCTTTTTTAAGGCAAGAAAGAAAATACAATGCCCCTAAAAGGAAGAGGAACCCTGATCTTAGAACCTTTGTTCAGTACTTAACCTTTGTTTCCTGCTGGGTGCACCTCTTGATTAGAGCTCCCTTGATGATAAACTGTAATTGGGATACATAACCCAAATAAACCCTTTTCTCCTTAAGTTGTTTTTGGTCATGGTCTTTATCACGTCAATAGAAAGCAAACTAAGATACACCCGGTACTGACTCTAGAAACTTCAATCCCTTGACTGGACAAAAGAAAATAATTTGATTATAGGTTTATACTGATTGTTACAGAAACAATCTCAGAACAAAATGAACATGCAGTATTTTAAATCAATGAATGGATATATGACATTTGAACATTTTCAAATAATCTCTTATTTGTATTTATGTGTGTGCACACATGTATGCAGTTGCCTGCAGAGTCCACAAGAGGGTGCCAGATCCCTTGGAGCCGGCATTACTTGTGAGCTGCAAGACCTGAGTGCTGGGAACCAAATTTAGGTCCTGTACAAGAGCTTTTGACTATCCAACACCACATGGGGTAGATCTGAATACTGTGAGCAGCCAAAATGTGTGGTCTTGACCTGCCCCAACTCTGCAAGGCCAGCTCCTTCTCAGTATTGAGGTCTTGCCTAAAGCATTGTCTTCACAGACGCACGCACAGTCTAAGCGTGGCTAGCCCACCTCACTGACTCCTCACTGAGCACTCATATCGCCTTCCTAGTACGCAATACTTATTCATAGCAATGGATAAAATAATTTACCTGTTTCTTTGTGTCCGACTCACTGTAACATAAGTTCCACCAGGGGGGGTGATTGTATCCATCTTGTTTGTTAGGTCAAATGAGGCAGGTAAGAGTGGATACATACACATCACACTCTTAACTCAGGACTAGTGCCACAGTCTTGACTACGCCACCCACGCCTGCTCTGACTGGGGACGGCTGGGCCTTGGCAGCTCTCCCTCTGGTCTTCACTGCTGTTGAAGACGCCTTACAGCTTGCTCCAGGCCTTTCAGTCTACAACACCTCCGTGTGTGTTTCCCTTAAATCCTCCTCCCTCCCAAAACCCAAGAGGGGAAGTTACTCTTATCTGGATAGCTCTAAATGTTCTCTCTCTTTTCCTGGGCAGCCATCAAAATCCGGTCTTTTGTCTTTAAAGTTCAAAAAAAACTTGTCAAGTAGATGTTTGTGCTTCCCTGATTGCAATGTGTTTTTGTCTTTTCTATTTTTTTCTTTCTTTCTATGCCCTTATTAATCACAGTTTGGACTTCCATGCCCTGTTTCCCAGCTCCGGCAATTCTTTTGTGATGTTAAGTTTGAGGACCTCGGGTTTGCTGGCAGTTTCTTGAAATTGCCTGTTCACAGGGTTTGCCTATCTCCAGGTGCCACACTCAAAGGCATTTGTCTGTGAATGTGCAGATGCTAACGACAACTCTGAAGTTTGCTGCTGTCACTGGAAGACGGTTAAATCCTTGTCTCATATACCACCACTGCTGCTTTTATTAGCAGGGCATTTTCCACCTTTTATCTTCTCACCCTCTTACCAGCTCCAATAGTCCCTGGTTTTAATGAACAGACTGGGAAGTAACAGACACAAGGCTTCTACATCAGAGGAAGAAATTCGGCTTTCATTTGATGAGTATAAGCCCTGGGAGGAAAAGTAGATTTGATAGAAGAGTCAGGCCAAGAGGTTGTTTTTCCCTCTAGACTTCTTTGCATTTTTTTGTTTGTTTTGTTTTGTTGAGACAGGGTCTCATTTATAGCCCAGGTTAGTCTACCTCAAACTCCTGCTTCCTGGGTGCTGGGACTGCAGGTGTGAGCCACCATGTCTAGTCAAGGGTTTAACTTCACTTAGTTTGTTGTTTGAGGCAGGGTCTCACACTGTAGCCCAGGCTGGCTTCAAACTTACTATGTATCCTAGGTCCCCTCTGAACTTGCTAAATCCTATCTCAGTCTACGAGCCACCATGTCTGGTGTATTTGCATTTTTAGAATGGAAAAACTGTTCTATTTTTGTTGCCATAATCAAGTCTTTTAGAGACAAATCTCAGTCTCCTCCGGAATCCACAGGAAGAATTATTTGCAGCTAAAACAGCACCTCAGTGCAGTTGTGCTGAGAGACGGCCAAGGGCACTGATGGCCGCGCTACACTTTTCTTCTGTGTTTTGCTTAAAGACGCGGATGCTGTGGTTAAAGTCAGATTGAAGAGGTTTATCCCAAGTAGCTGAGAACACATTGGTTTTCATGCCAAGTCCAGAAATAAACCCTAGGTGATGTTTAGGTCCTGCATGGAATAAACAGTAGTCTAGGCAGCAAACGGTCTGAGAGCCAGGATGATAACAGACTGGGAGTGGAAACAAGGATGTGCATGTGGATACACGAGCTCTTCCAGCTCACCACATCGTGCCAACAGTCTGGATGCTGCCACTGGGGCAAAGAAGGTGCCAAAGGGTGAACTAGCCCAGAATTTACCCACCCAATTCAGAAAAATAATTTGAAAAAAATCTGAAGAACCCACACATTCTTTTATTGGCAAGAACATTTGAAGGACTTATAGTTAGCTATTACCTGATTTCAATAAAATTATCATAAATATATCTGAGTATTTTTATTCCTGCTTGATAAGCATTCAATCCTTCATACCAGTCAAGAAAAGCTACAATTCAGTAAATAAACCTAATTGTTTTTTCCTAAAGGTTTTCTGCTAACTATGATTGAACTAAGAAACATCTAAAGGATCTCCATATGGAGTGGTATGAAACAGTTACTTCAAAACCAGTTACCTGGGCTGGAGAGATGGCTCAGCGGTTAAGAGCACTGCCTGCTCTTCCAAAGGTCCTGAGTTCAATTCCCAGCAACCACATGGTGGCTCACAACCATCTGTAATGAGGTCTGGTGCCCTCTTCTGGCCAGCAGGCATACACACAGGCAGGATATTGTATACATAATAAATAAATATTAAAAAAAAAAACCAGTTACCTAACTGTCAACATTCTTGTTGACTATGGAGCATAAAGCAGTCCAACAGGAGGCAGGAGGCAAGGAGTACAATGCCCTGACTTCGAGGGTCACTGCTAGAGTCTGCCAGATTCTGCAGAGGCATCTCTTTATGGCTTTATAACCTTTACGGCTGCTTATAACCTAAGGTGGGGCTGGACATACTTTGCATCAAACCCAACACTGCAGAATACGAGGTATCACTCAGAAAGCTCACATTTCTTCTCTCCCGGTTACTGGCCTAGAGAAGAGGAATGGCTGCGCAACACTCTGGTAGCCACACTTGCCCTGCTACCCAGTACAGAATAAAGACGCGGGGCTTACAGTGTAATCAGAGAATGGACACAATGTGTAGAGCTGCAGGCGGAGGGAGGCACGTAACTGAACTCCAGGTTCAAGAGTTCCTATTTCTGCCTTCACCACTAAAGTATCCGGCTCCTTCCTGAATACATAATACACACACACACACACACACACACACACCTCTCCTCCCATCGTTAGCACTCCTTCATGCAGGCTCTCTGCAGACTCCCCACGGGTAGGAAGGTGGGCTGGCTTCCACATTACTTAGACTGTCAGCAATACTGGAATGGCCACTCTTCTGAGCCTGTTCTCCAAATGTAACACTGTTGGTAATTTTTACCCTGCTCCTCAGGTCTCAAACTTGGTCAAACATCTGCCTAGCAACTGGGAAAAACGCTCATGGCTGCTTTCAAGGCTGCCTTCCCAGAAGTGGGAGGGTGAGGAGTCTTTAGCTCTGTCTGCTCATGGTTATGTTCAGGTTTAAATTAAATAATAAACCCCATATAACTAACAGTGTTTATAGTGACATACAGCAAGGGTTTAGCACACTATGACTGTTACATTATTACAAATACCCACTTCAAGTGGTCTCCTTTATTGCATAAGAGAGTAAGTCACAAGGCTTGTTGAGGGTTAGCCCATCAATTGCAGAAAGGAAAATGGAGAATGGGGATGATACATCAGCACCCGCCCCCACACAGTTTCTTCCTCTCATAGGCAAAACATTCGCAAGGGAGTCAGACACTTAACAATAAAGTCAACATGGAATGTTTTTAATGCCCATGGAGTCACAATTGGTAAGTACTCCATTGGCTATGCTGACTTTGAATTAATTAATTAATTAACTAACTAATTAATTAATTAATTTATTATGTATACAACATTCTGCCTTGATGTATTCCCGCACGCCAGAGCAGGGTGCCAGATCTCAGTACAGATGGTTGTGAGCCACCATGTGGTTGCTGGGAATTGAACTCAGGACCTCTGGAAGAGCAGCCAGTGCTCTTAACCTCTGAGCCATCTCTCCAGCCCCCCTGACCTTAATTTCTAACAAATTAAGAGCACATGCTTGGGCTGTGGTCCAAGATGGACAGAAGGATGGACGTTAGTCTGAGCACATGTGAGGTGTGCCAAACTGTTGAAGCTGAAGCATGTTTAAGATGCTATCTATATATTCTTTGGTAGTGAATATGTCAGTTGAGTGACTCCAACCACCAACTATGTCCCCAATACCATGTGTCAGCAGGCTTGGAAGCCCTGGCTACAGTCGACAGCACTGTCTTAGAGTGCAAGGTCTTCCCCAGAGCTGCTGTGTCCCTCAGAGTGGCAGGGGCCAGCTGGTGGGCTTGGGCCATGCGTGCTATTTCTGTGCATAGGATGTGAGCGGACAGTAAGTCAGACCAGGATGTGAGTCAGATCATACCAAGTGTCGACAGAAACTGATCTTCAAAGCACACTAGAAGCATCATGCCAGGCTTCGGCACCACCGGGAAGGAGCTACAGCTTGAAAGACACTTGTAATTACTACACATAAGAGGAACACTAAAAAATATGGAAGGTGAGCATTGACAAGGGCCTGCCAATGGGGAAGAGGGGGAGATAAACTGGAAGCCAGACCCTAGAATCCCTAAAATTCTGTGGTAAAAAGATTTATCAGGGTCACATATTTCTTCAGAATACTAAGTCAGACATGTACAAGTAATAAATTCGGATAGCTCATTTATTTCCCCCCCCAAATAAAATACCTCACCAGCCTTCCAGATTAATGGTTCCAAACTAGGGTGTTGCGTGTGCGTGTGCACACACTGTGTATGCCCATGCATGTGGCAGTCAGAAGACAGCTTTGGCTGCCATTTTTTAGGCACCCAGCTTTTTGAGTCAGGGTCTCACTGGCCTGAGGTACATGAGACCCTGTCTCAAATGAAATAAAACAAAATCATCTGTGGGGACTGAGCTATAGAGCTCCACCAAAAACAAACAAGCCTGTAATTCTCTCTGTGAACATGAAAAAGCACTAACACTCTGACAGCACATGACTAGGTAAACAGAACACATGCATTCCTTTTGTTACATGGAGATCATACGGCAAAATGTCAGTTGTGGAAAATGTGTTTGGTCATTGCGTTTCTCCTAGAAACTATGTGTTTGGATGTGTAGGAAGAGCTGTTGGGACAGTGTGAGTTTCCTCACACCCTTACTCATTTGGATTCTATTTTTATAACAGAAAACAGCAACAACAACAACAAAGATCTTTGGGAGAGAAGACCAGTGTAAGCCTGGTTTTCGTTGTTTTGTTTTCTCTTTTCTCTCTAACCATCAGATTGTGTGAAGACTCAAGGTAGCTAATGGCACTGTGTCCCTGCCAGAAGCAGCAAAGAACAGCAGGATGAGCCAGGCAGACCCAGCTCTCTGTGAGTCCACAGAATGGCGAAGGAAGGAGGTCACTGGCCGAAGAAGCCCTTCCGGTGCCAGCAAGCAGCTTCCCTTTACCGAGCAACTACGCTTTTGCTTCCTGGACTGAGGAGTTCACTGCTGGTCACACTCACGGTTGACTACAGAGTGGCTGCCACTCAAGGGTGGCAGGCATGGTTTCACCATGCTGTGCAAAGGGCTGTGAAGCTATCAGCAGGAAGTGACAGCAGCAGGGCCATGTGTGGGTGGGTTTTTGTGATCCACCCTGCACTTTCTGGCCAGGCATTTCTTCTCTTTGCTGCTGTCCTAGGATCTGTCCCATGAGCTTTTCTATGGAAGCGGGACCTGAAGGCGGCAGTATACTCATTAAAACCACAACGCCCAGGTCTGGAAATAACTATCAACTACCATGGCCTTGTCTGCTAAGGCAAATGGAACCCACGGCATTGCCCAAGCACTTTCTGATCTTCCTACAGACGGGCTCCTTCCTTATCAGCTTCCTTTGAGTAATTCTTACTCATCCTTCAGAGCCTTGGGGGCGCCTCTTTCCACACTCCAACGCCAGGCCAGGCTCCCTGACACCTGGAAATTGGGCTGCAGTTCGTGGTGTTTCACCCAGTCCTCATTTAGTTCTATGACAATGTGACAGATGTCTGCTTTGTTTCCAGTTCCTCAAGGACAGAAACCAGGCCTGTTTCTGCTGTATTCTCATGCACAGGATTGTGTCTGCCTAGCAAAAGCTTACGCATCGCAAGATGCTTCAAGGGCTCCTGGGGTGAAATCCATACCAGTGGGAAGAACGCCACGTGTCCACGTGAACAGTTACCAAGGGGTATTCCCCTCCTGGGTGCTGGACATTTACCTGAGCTTGGTACTAGCTGAAATGGCAGAAGCTATGATACCTCCTCACTTGTTTCCTGGGGCTTCTTTGTCTGCCTAGGGTACTATGGGAGGCCCTGGGCTGTGGCTGTCCTGGAGGGGTGGGAAGAATGGGACAGGAGCAGAAATGGTCTGGAGAGGGTGGGGGTGGGGGTACACTGACCTCGGCTAATGCGCTGCTTCTCCCCGGACAGGATGCCAGGGCTGTCGATGATGCTGATACTCTGCAGAACCTGGTTGGGCAGCTGCGAGCACATGAATCTGGAAGAGACAGAACAAAGTTGGGGCCAGGAACTGGAAGTCTCTAACGGTGGGGCTCCTTGGGTTCTCTACTCACCGATTTCTGTAAAAGAGGATGTGGAGGAGACAGAGGCTAACGATGCCTATGGAATGGGCTGTGAAGCAGGGGAGGGGCTGGGGGAACTGATGGCAGCTTCCCTGGTACCCCCGGTACCACAGAATAGATGCCATTCCACAGACAGGAGTGGGGGATGGGCTGCAACCCACTGCTAGCTGCCACTCGATCCCGTATTGTAATTGTGGGTTTAGCTAAGATTTATCAAATAGTTGGGCATTTTCCAAATATCACCTATTTCGATCCCTAAATTAACCTTCTTCCATCAGTCTCGGAGAGGTTAAGCAGCTGAGTCGCTCAGAACCGGGCCTTAAGCTCAGTCTGACTCCTGCCCCCACGAGCCTCCTGTCCCACCTCCATGTTCAAGCGTCCTCAGCTTCTGCCGCCTCCTTCAGGGTGCACTTCCAGGCCAGAGTACCTGAGTCTGCCCTATACTGCTCTGCAGACTGCTAGAGGACCTATGGCTGATGTCCCTTTCTGAGGCCCCAGTGACCCAGCATCTAGTCCAAAGTCCCCCGTGCTTCAAGTTCAGCAAAAGGCAGATAGCTCTGGGAAACATCACTGTTCAGATGCTTAGACAGAAGTCCTAGGGGTGCCCTGAGAACAGGTGAGGGGATGGTCAGCAGAGGTCCTGACTGAGCATCTTCAAGCCTCTTTCCTGGTCTCTCTTGCCTGCCTCCTCCTTCTGCCCATGGTCCCTATTGCTAGGTTTCCAGTCATCTGCCCTAACAACTTGGAAGCACAGTGGAAGAGAAGGAAAATTTTGAACTGTGCCGGAGCAGACTTGGGCTCAGAGTCTGTTTGGCTTTGTCGGTGACCTTAGACAAAAGCCATTCCCCGTGGGCCTCAGTTTCCTTATATGTAAAGAGAGACTGCTAAACTAGAATCTGGCGTGTCCTTGGAGCTTTCCGTCGAGAGCCAGTGAGTAATAGCAGGAAGCACTTTGTTACTTCCACCTCGGGCCAAGCCCGGCTTGGATCTTTGTTGGGCTTGTGTATGTTTTACAGGGGAAACAGTGCCTCTCCTCTTCCTGTTTTAAAAGTGCCTGACTTCTGTATCTGTGTGGGCAGAGGCTTGGAAACGCCTGGGAACAGCTCAGTTCTTCCATTCAGTGGAACTGTGGGGGATTACTCAGAAAGTAAGTATGCTGGGAATGCAGGATAAGGAGGCCATAAGGAAGCCTCAGAGCCTCCACAGCTGTGGCCAGAGCAGCCCGGTGGGCAGGGGAGGGCACCCAGCCCCGAGGTACAATCTCTGACATTCATGAAAACTGTCCTTTAAGGGGCTTAGGACTAGGTAGTCATACTTTTTTTTCTGTATTTATGAATCAGTCTGAGAGGAGGAAAGGCTCTTTGAAGCACAGATCAGTCATGACATCATGGGGTAATAATGTGTGGCTGGCTGGAGACTACAAGCTAGTACCTTCTAAGACAGATGAGTGGAACTCAGTCCATAAAACTGAAAATCGCCATAATATGAAAAATAAAGCCAAATACATGTAAGAGAAACCTTTCATTTATGTTTTCTCTGGTCCCTCTTGTACACTGCGCCCAGCTGCCCAACACAAGCAGAGCGAGGATGTGAGCAGAGCACACAGGGCCACTAGTTACTGTTTGTTAAGTTCCCAGAGAAAGCTTGACTTTCCTGTTCTGCTCTCTAGAACTGAGGGAGAAACAGAGTTCTGAGCACCACTTGGTGGGCACCATTTCTGCCAGTCTATCCTGAAACAAGCTGAACATGTTGAACATGCTCTACTGTGAAACTATTTTACACAAACTGTCCCCACAGGGAGGATCACACTCAGTATCAAAATTTCCAAAACACAAAATCCCTAGATTTTGGTGTGAGGCTAACAGAGGGACTTAAAATTCCTACAGTGATCACCCCTGGAATGTACAGCAAGAGCTTGTCAACAGCTCCCAGGTCAGGTGTGTGAGCCACAGAGCAAGAGGTGGTACTCCACACAGCAGCAAGGACAGCTGCCGAGACAGACAGACAGACAGACAGACAGACAGGCTAGGTGGGCAGAGAGCAGAAGCAGGCACTGGGTAGGGTACCACAGCAGGTACTGCAAGGTTAGGTTTACGCATGTGGGCTTTATCCTAAAACCACATTCTACTGTAACTAGGAACCCCTAACATCATGATGGCAGTTGTTCTGCGGGAACATTTCTGGGCATAGATCTGCTGTACCAAGATGGATTTCACACTCTTTCCTGGAGTGGTGAAATCAGTGCAGACACACAAAAGGCAGGTGGGCTGCAGAGGTCCAGGGCCTCTCCCTGCTTCCACAGGTTCCCCTCCCACGGACCTGATGAAGTTTTTCCCCAAGGTATAAGAAGAAAACAATCAAGATCCTTCACTGGACCCCCGGCTCCATGTCACCTCCAAGTCTAGGGAAAGCCAAGGGTAGCAAAGGCGAAGAGGATAAAGTAACGGCAGGTATCATAAGTCATCATAACAAGCAGGTTGCTAGTTCTGCCTTACAGGAACACAAGGAGGTACAAGTGTTAGGATACTCAGAATTACCTCCAAAAGCTAAAGATCTAAGTTAGTGATTAATGTTTAAAAAGTAAATTTGGGCTGGCAAGATGGCTCGGTGGGTAAGGGTGCTTGCAGCTATTTCTGATGACCCAAGTCAATCCCCAAGACCTGCATGGTAGAAAGAGAAAACTGATTCCCACAGCTTGTTCAGTATCCCCACATACTCACAGTAGCCAGCTGACCACCCCTTGCTAAATAAATACATATTTCTTAAGAATTAGAAAATGAAATTTGGTAGGCTGAGCATTGTGATTCTTGCCTGTAATCCAAGCACCAGGGAGACCTGGGCATTAGAATGGGGACAATCAGGAGACAGGATTAGCTTCAGCTACATACTGAGTTTGAGGCTGGTCTGGGCTACATGTGATCCCAATATTTTTTTCAAAGCACACACAAAAAAATGGAAAAACTAGACTTGTAAAAGAATTGTCCCACACCTGAATACTGATTTTGATTTTTCAATGAAACAATAAGGTTTTCAGTTATTATGAAAATAATAACACCAGCACTGACTAAGCCCTGACCATGTGCCAGGCTTGCTCTACTTTATGTGTCCATGGATTAAATCCTTACTGTAATCTGAGAGGCATTACAAAAGGGTAATCTGGGGCTTGGAAGGGCCACACGCTTTCGCTTGTCATAGCCCACTGGTGACAAGTGACGGAGCTGAGATGTAAGCTGGCCGTCCTGGGTGCATCTGAACCATACAGCTACTGCTATCCCTGCACACGCTGGAATCACTGCTGAGTCTCTTTACCACACACAGTGTAATATCCTGAAACAAAGGCCTGGCGTGTCACTGCCCCGAGACTTCCATGTTCAGTCTGTACTCTACATCATGGTGTGGGGAGTTAGGCAGCGGTGAATGACAGACAGGAGATGTGGATGTGGGCAATCCCTCTTGAATAGGTCTCTAAGCCTATGCGACTCTACCAGGTTTGTCACTCAGCTCAAATCATAACAGAAAGGGAGCACAGAGCAGTTTCAAAATACTTCCTTTGATCTTGCCTGCTTTACCAATGAGTACAAATCCAGAGATTATATAATGTAATCTACAAAAAGACTTGGCAACTCAATATCACAGCCCCTCTAGTGATGTTCACATCTAGACCACACGAATGCTCCATGGAGGAAAGCCAGAAGCAGTGTGCCAGCCTAGAAGATCTGCCCAAACCAAGGGGAAAGGGTATATTTCCTGAAATGGTGGAACCAAAATCATACAGGCAGCTGTCAATCAGGAACAGTGGTTTGGGATCTGGAGAGATGACTTGGTGGTTAAGAACCCTGGCTGCTCTACCAAAGGACTTAGGTCTGAATCCCAGAACCCATATGGTGACTCTAACTCCAGTTCCAGGGAATCTGAAAACCTCTTTGGAACTCTACCAGCACCAGACAGAAATGTGATATACAAACGCACATACAGGCAAAACATCCATATACATATAACAAAAAAACAATAACAAAACAGCAACAAGAACCCCAAAACAAGTTGGGTAATGATGGCACACGCCTTTAATCCCAGCAGTTGGGAGACAGGTGAATGTCTGAGTTTGAGGTCTGCTTGATCTACAGAGCAAGTTCCAGGAAACCGAGGGCTACACAGAAAAACCCTGTCTCAAAAAACCCCCAAACAAACAAAAAAACCCCAAAAGAAACAACAACAACAAAAACCCCAATAGATTGTAGCTGGGTATGGTAGCACACACTTTTAATCCCAGAACTCAGGAGGCAGAGGCAAGTGGATCTCTGAGTTCAAGGTTAGCCTGGTCTACAAAGGGAGCACAAGGCCATCAGAGATGCAGAGTGAGATCCTGCCTCAACAACAACAAAAGGACAATGGTTTGTGACCCAGAATCACCTCACATCCTAAGGAGAAAGATAAATGGGAAAAAGTTAAGTAATTATAGGCAAATGCATGCATGTGCACGTGTGTGTGTGCATGAGAAAGAGGGAGAGCAAATGAACTTCTCTTGTGAAAAGCAGTCATTTAAAAGTATACTAGATGATAAAACTGAAAACAGCATCTGAGGCTATCTGTATTTTGAAAATACTGCCATTTTTAGAAAAGTTCACTGAGGGAAACCCCTAGCATCTAATTTATTTCCTAATAAGCATCTAACAGTTTCCTGCAGACTGCTGGAGACTGAAAATGTCAGGCTCCAATTCCTGACACTTCTGGACTGTCTGACAACATTGGCGTCTTTCAGAACTCAGATGTAGGGTGCTCTGGGCAGTGTCTGCTCCTTCTCTGTGAAGTGACCTGCCTCCTGATACAGGCTGGAATATCAACTCCATGGCACAGCTCCAAGCAGGGTGCTGTGCGACTTCTCTTAGATGAAGCAGCTTGGGGGAGACAGCTCACGGCAGGCTGATTTTTTTTTTCTTTTTTCTTTTTCTAGTTTTTCGAGACAGGGTTTCTCTGCAGCTTTTTTAGAGCCTGTCCTGGAACTAGCTCTTGTAGACCAGGCTGGCCTCGAACTCACAGAGATCCGCCTGCCTCTGCCTCCCGAGTGCTGGGATTAAAGGCGTGCGCCACCACCGCCCGGCTTCAGGCTGATTTTTGAAGCCTCTCATTCCCATCAAACTCTTCTTTTATTCTAAACTTAACTCCCCTTGTGCTGCTGAAGTGTGCTGCTTCCTAGTTCAGGAGCTCATCTGCTTCTTTGAAATGCACCACTGATCCTTTAGTCTCTCAACAATCAGCCTAGGGAACCAGGTCTCCAAGGTTTGTTTAACAGGGAAGGTGGTTTCACCCTCCAGGCATCTTCTGACTTAAAGCACCCTGTGAGATGCCCTTGTGAACAGTGGCTGAAGTCATGAGAGGCCTCTGTCATCAAGACCGAGGGAGAAAGTTCTACCCAGAAAATAACTGATTTTCCTTTCTATTGTTTTAACCTACTTTCCAAAAAGTGTGTCATGTTAAGAGTTCCTGCCTTTGGTGCTAACACTGCTGTATCCCAGAGGGCTACTACAATCACACCCACACACCCACACATGGTTTGGAATGCACACATACACAGAGTTTGAATACATGTGCACATACACACACATACACACGCACACACACAGAGTTTGAATACATGTACACACACAGAGTTTGAATGCACACACACAGTATGAACGTCCACACAGAATTTGAATGCAAACACACACACACACACACACACACGCACGCACGCACGCACGCACGCACACACACAGAGTTTGAATACCCTACCCTAACTGATTCTCTCTCTTACGCACTGTGTGAGGCAGCTGCCCTGTCATGCAGGCGCCACTTAACTGAGCTATCAGCACTGTGGATTTCCATGAGGCACATCCTGTACTTGTGAGCCTCACACAGGCACAGCCACCAGGATGGCTTGAAGGACAGACATTCCTCATTGCTGGGGCACAGGGTGGCATAGGGAGGAAGGAAACCTGAATTCTGCTTCTTCCTGATCACCTTTTCTCCAGCAAATCACTTCTTTGCTTTTAGCTTTCTTACTTGAGAACTATTTGTTGTGGGATATTTGTACACTGTGAAGATACATCGCTGTGAATGATGTAATAAAAGCTGACCGACCAATAGCTAGGCAGGAGGGATAGGCAGGATCTCCAGGCGAGATAGGAAGAGGAGGCAGAATTTAGGCATGCAGGAGATGTCAGGAGAGGAAACAGGAGGTGCAAGATGGAAGAGAGATAACGCCACATGATAGAATGTAGGTTAGTATAAATGGATTCATCTTAAGTTACAAGAGCTAGTTAGGAACAAGCCTAAGATATAGGCTGAGCTTTCATAATTAATAAAAGTCTCCATGTCATGATTTTGGAACTGATTGGTGGGACAGAAAAAGACTTGTTACAGCCATTTTATTCCCTATGAATCCTACAAGCATTGTACTGATAAAATTATGTGAACTATATCTTGGCAGATAGTATTTTCTCCATTGTCTTCACTGCAGGGCTACTCTAAAGTTAAGTGGTGGTAGCAGGCAGAGATTAAACACTGCACTATTGGGAAGCAGCACTGTGGCCTCCAGGTCTGAGGTCAGATGATCTTGGTTCTGGGTTCCAATCCCAACACTGCCGCTGGGCTGAGTGACCCCGAAGACAAAATCTTACCCTTGCTGCCCATCAGTTCCTCATCACTGCCTGAGGATAATGGTGGCAGCCACATCATGCATCTTCATGAGGACTTAAAGAAAATATATCTCAGTTTTCCATGTTACATATTCAAGTAGAGTGCGGGCCAGTGCCAGACACAAGCTGTCTAGTTGTTTGATTAATACTCAACTTACATAATGCATGGATTATTTTCAGCACATTTTAAATTCTAAGATAGTGAACCCTGCCATTCAAAATTTGTCCTCTATACTTTTCTTCCATATTTATCTCCTCTAAGTTTGAGATTAAAAACAAGTTATTTTAGGAAAGTAAAACAAACCAATAATCATTCTTTCTGCATATGTCCTTAAAAGTATGGACTTTGCTAAATGAGAATTTGAAAAAAAGAAGTCAGGTTTATTTCTCTTTAAAGGCCTGTCAGGCTAACTACTACTACTACTACTACTACTACTAATAATAATAATAATAATAATAATAATAAACTATACAAGAAAAGGCAAGGGACAAGTCTGCTTGTACCTTACTTCACATCCTGAGCTTCTAAAGAGTGTGTGTGTGTGTGTGTGTGTTGTGTTGTTGTTGCCATTTCTTTGGACTTGGTTCATTCACTTTGTCCTGAGGCTCTCAAGACCTTGGATCTTTCCCTGGGTTTAACTTCTGCACAAAGAGAAGCTGCCACCCACGGCATCTCTGGAGCTAAGACACAAGCCCCTCCTGAAGAAGAGAATCTGCAGGGGAGGTCATCCGGACAGGGTTTTGTAAGTCACTGTTAACAACAAGAATGAACTTCTCCATCTTCATCAGCTGCACACTTCTGCCTAACCCACCAAGTTTTCTTGCTACCCCTCGGATGCTCTCTTTGGTTTGCAACAGGAGCATCTGAAAGCCTTTAAAGGACGAATTTGCTCATAGATGGAATCTTGGAGGCTCCCTGGGCTGCTCTCAGCACAGCCACTGTGAATGGAGCCCCTCAGGCTCTGGAGAGGCAGCAATCAGAGGGAGGGGCTGTTCTTATTTTTAGAACCGTCTAGAAAGCAGAAGTGCAGCTCAAGTCTCCTGCTGTGCCCCAGTACCAGCCCTACTTCCTCTCCTAAGCAGGCTGGAGCTGGTCCTCCACTTCTAGCTGATGGCTGGCTCCCCATTCTTTAAAGTCGCACTTAGAAAAGAGGAAAAAGAGGGGTGTGGAGGAATGGCAGGAAGGAAGAGGGAAGGGGTTTAAAAAGAAAATGTACATACTTTAACAATATTAAGTGTCCCAACCATGAACTTAATTTTCCAGATAAAGCTAAAAGCACAGAAAAACAAGTCGAAACTGACAAATAGCATTATTTCAAACTAAAAAGCCTTTGCACAGTAAAGGAAGCAACCAGTAGAGTGAAAATCAACCCTATATAAGATGATGAGAAACTATTTGACAGGGTACTGATAGCTAGACTATAAAGACAGTAACTCCCAAAGATCTGCAATCCAATAAAAAGTGGCTACATAATCTCAAAAGAAATAAAAATGTCAGTTAAACACATGAAAAAAATGCTCAGTATCATTAGCCATTAGGGAAATAAAAATCAAAACTACAATGAGATCCTGTCTCACCCCAGTTAGAATGGATATTATTAAAATACGCTGGTGATGCTGTGGAGGAGAAAGGAACCTTTGTACACTGTGGTGAATGTCAGGTGGGGTAGCCCCTACAGAAAACGTAAGTGTCCTCAAATAACTAAGACCTACCTGTCACCCAGCTATCTCACTCCTGTGTATATAATATACCTGAAGAAAGTGAGATTGGATGCACAAGAGAAGTTTGCACAGCCAGGTTTATTGTGGCACTATTCATAAGAGCTAAGACAGGAAAGCAGCTCAGGTGCTCACCAACACAAACGAGATAAGAAAATATGGTAGCCAAGCCTGTGGTACAGCTGCAATCTCAGCTACTGGAAGAGAGAGGCAGGATGACCTCGAGTTCAAGGCCAGCCTGGGCAGCACTTCCCTAACCACCTATCCCCCAAAAAACAAGTAAAAAGAGGACTAGGTATATAGCCCAGAGGTAGAGCATGCTCTACCTAGCCCCACGCTCAATCTCCAGCCCCAGGACAGAAGAGGAGAAAGTGTGATATATACATATACACACGCATATACATACACATACACGTAGTGCTATTTGGCCATAACATAATCCTGTCATTTGTAGCAAAACAGAAACAGAGTATTGTGTTAAGTGATTAAAAAAAGATTTGCATGTTTTGTTTCATATATTAGAACTAAAAGAACTAAATAAAATAATTAAATAAAACTGGAAGAAAAAGTTGGGAGAGGTGAAAAAGGAGGAGAGATGGGAAGGAGGGAGGGAGGAAGGAAGAGAGGGAGGGACACAGAGGAGCAGGAAAGGCCAGGAAATCTCATCCTACTTCAGAGCTGTAGCAAAAACCCAGTCATTTGTTCTCCCCATGCCACACTTCGGCTGTACCAGGAAGGACAACAGCAAAACACAAAACACACTCCAGTCAAGACAGCGGTCCACACCCATCTATGTTTGGACAAAACACACTCCAGTCAAGACAGCGGTCCACGCCATCTATGTCTGGACAAAACACACTCCAGTCAAGACAGCGGTCCACGCCATCTATGTCTGGACAAAACACACTTCCAGTCAAGGCAGCGGTCCACGCCATCTATGTCTGGACAAAACACACTCCAGTCAAGACAGCGGTCCACACCATCTATGTCTGGACAAAACACACTCCAGTCAAGACAGCGGTCCACACCATCTATGTCCGGAAAATAATGGCCACACAGAGAAGCTAACCTTTTGTAATCACCCTATTTCAACCTTGCTCTGCTTCAAGGAATAAGGAAGGAGCTCAAAGCATAGGGAAAAAAAAAAAAAAAAAAAAACGTCAGAGGAACATTCAGGAAGGTGAGGTGATCTATCCTGAATCAACAGACCAAATCTGGACGTCAGTCTTCTCCGGGCTAAGTTTCCTGAGTGTGGGAAGTCCTGCATTACGTACCCAAGGAGTGGCTGTCCCTCAGCTATTTAACACTTCTAGTGACAGGAGCTGGGCAACCTCAACTATTCTTGTGCAAACCAAATTATGAGACATTTGCCCTCACACTGGGCAGCATAATGTCCACCTTGGGCCCCAGCTATGCCCAGGGAGATCACTCAGAACAGATGCAAACAACTGAGCCTTCTGACAGTCTTAGGAAATGATAGCACCCACACACACACTTCCCTCTTCCAGAACACAGGCTCTGTCCTTCTGTTTGGACTCCACAAGTGGCAGGCAATAGTTTGAAGAAAAGTTTGAACACCCTGATCAAAGAGGGCAGTTTTCTGGCCCTTACCTGTTAAGGAAAGCATTTCCAAAGCGACTAAGCTTTCGGAATGGCTTTTTGGGATCCACAACTAAAGCGTTCCCAGGGGTGCTTCCCTCGGTCTCCCCATACATCACAGCGATGAAGGAATCTGTGGTCGGCTCCGGACCAATTCTCATGCCGGGGAAATCTTGCTCCAGTAAGTATCTGGAAAAGGAAAGGAAACGCTTAGCATGATGGCACAAACAAGAAGCCAGAGAGCTGTCTAGGATTACCCAACTCAGACACAATTATTAAAAATATTGAGGATCGGGCCGGGCAGTGGTGGCACACACCTTTAATCCCAGCACTCGGGAGGCAGAGGCAGGCGGATCTCTGAGTTTGAGGCCAGCTGGTCTACAAGAGCTAGTTCCAGGACAGGCTCTAGAAACTACAGGGAAACCCTGTCTCGAAAAAAAAAAAAAAAAAAAACAAAAATAAAAAAAATAAAAAAATATTGAGGATCAGGAGTCTACTACATACAAGTTTGAAGCCAACCTAGGTTACATGAGACCCTGTGTCCAAAAACAAGACAAAACAACCCCAAACCAAAAGCAGACATCTGAGGTCCCACTGACATAATAGGTAACACCTTTGGGGAAGCATTCCCCAGTCACCTCACCATGTCCCCGGCCTGCATGTGGAGCACCTCCTCTGTGGTTCCCAGGCACCCTGTGTGAGAAGTCACCACGGTACACCAGGTGTCTTAGAATAACCAGGGAATGACTCGGGGTCAAGGGAAGAAACTACATGGGTTTGTGCAGCGCCCCACTCCAACAGTGAAACATCTCTGTTTCTAGACATCTTGACTAGTTAGATGCAGTCTGACTATGCTGGGGACAGAGAGAAAGAACTGAATATCAAATGTCAAGCACGACCTTGCCATCAATATTAGAAGGAAAGTCTTTCTTATAGAAACAAAATGAAAATTAGCTAGCAATATTAGGCGCTACTCTACACCTTTTCTGTATGTCACTGCTACTTTTAATTTTACCCAAAGTTTTTACGTTTCTGTGAAGTTGCAGAGACCCAGAATAGAGACACTGTTTTAAGATGTCCTATAAATTGAGACTAATCATGAAAAAAATTGGGTTAATAACTCCTAGCATTTACTGAAAAGACAAAAAGCCTTATACATGCACCGTGCCTTATATACGCACCATGTCACAAGCATGCACTGTGCTCTACGCATGCATCAAACCTGATGTATGTACTGTTCTAAATGTGTGCACTGTGCCTTATGTGTGCACTGTGCCTTACGCATACACTACTGTTTCATTCAGTTCCTACAACACTTTCAAGTCAGTGATAACATCTTCATTTTACACGTAGGAGAACAGGCTATCAGAGAGGCCAAGCAACTTGCCTAATGTTACACAGCGAGCAAGAGAAAACAGAATACCAGCGGTCAGATTCCCAGATGTGTGCTGTCTTCAGATCTTTAAACTTGGCATGACACTGGTGACTTTCTCAGAGAAGCAGAAACATTCAGAACCCTCACCCCAGGATAGGGTCCTGGGAATAAGGACTTTCTATTTCCTCTCATGTGAGAGAAAGGGGCTCGCCAGACTGTCTTCCCACACAATGTACTGGTCTCCCCAAAGACATGGGGCACATCGCCTCATTCTTCTCGAAGAAAAGCTGAAGCAAGGACATACTACTGATTCAAAATGTGTCAATATTTAATTTTTTTCAAAATATTAAAGTCTTTTCCTGTCAAAGCCTTAGTGTGCCTAACAGCACAGTCAACAGCCTTAGGAGCAGAAATGTTCACACTGGTTAATTCTGGCAGAATTCCACACAAGTCAAACAGACAGACAAGAGCTAGAGATGACTTCATTGTGAGGACAGTGTGTATTTCACACACCTAGCTGAGTGTGTTAACACAGTCACGCAGCCCTTCTGGAACTTCAAGTCTGGCCAGGCAACAGCAGAGCTGGAACTGAGAGCCAGGTTGTATCCGGCAATGTCCAATCTGACTTTCACACCCTCAGCCTGGATGAGGCTAGGAAGGGAGAAGAGGGGACTGAGGACCAATGACAGCTGTGCAGATGGCAACGCTTGAGCCGACAGCTGCCAGGGGTGCAGGATTCCTGGTTGCGCACAGTTTCCAACTCACAAAAGGGTCACATCTGAGCTGTTCCATCAGCTGTGAGGAAGGAGAACGCAGTGTTGAGTTCTATCTGGCCTGCCTCCTTAGGAGGTGACTCCTCTTTAGTGCCTTCACCAGGCCTGGGCTGGAGAGACCTCAGGTTCCACATCAGTGCTGCTGAGAAGGGGCCTCAGGTGGGAACACAGAGGTGCTGTAGTCAGACTGGGACAACTCAGTGCAAGGGCTGTGTAAGTGGACACTCACTGTCAAGTGGTGTCTAAACTCTAAACTCTTCTCTGAGGTTTTATTTACTTGAAATCACAGCAAATTCTATGAACTTCGGAATTAAATAGAAGTTTAAAGGAAAACACCATTAACAATCTTGTTTAAAGGAGAGCAGGTATTTCTGACTTCCAAGTTTATACAGTAATAGAAGCCAAAGCTTCCTCAGCAGCAACCCTGCCAGGTCGAATGTTAACAAGTACTTCTTTTTTTTTCTTTTTTCTATTAATTTTATTTATTTTTTAAGTCTGAATGCTCTCTCTGCATGTACGCTTACATACCAGAATTGAGATCCCATTATAGATGATTGTGAGCTACCATGTGGTTGCTGGGAATTGAACTCAGGACCTCTGGAAGAACAGTCAGTGCTCTTAATATCTATCACCGAGCCTTCTCTTCAGCCCGTGTGTGTTTGTTTGTTTGTTTGTTTATTTTTCAAGACAGGGTCTCAGTGTCTCTTGGCTAACCTGGAACTCACTCCGTAGACTGGGCTGACCTTGAACTCACAGACGTTGCCTGCACCTGCCTCCTGAGTACTGGGATTAAAGGTGTGTGCTAACTTCAATAAGCGCAAGTGCTTATTTTTAAAGCAGCTGCAAATATGAACTACTCTAAAGTATACAGTGCCCTCCACTGTGACCTTGATAAAGCATTCAGACTCTGGGTCCCCAACACAGACAAGAACTAGGGAGGACCACCGTGCCGCTCTCTTAGGGCACGAAAATGTTCAGTGGTGCTCTCCCACTGTATAAAAATGTCCACACTCAATTTTCAGTTCCATTAGCAAAGGAGCACCAATGAAAGACACAACTTATTAACAAAGTTAACCCCTCCCCCATATACTCGATGCTGTTGAAGGTCACAAAATCCACCTCTTTATGTAGCTGCAGGAATAGTTGGCAACCTTACTGCAAAGGTACTCACACACTTCTTCACATAATAGGCTGCCCTCGTGGAGTGGGTCCTCTCCTATCTACTGTGGGGGTCACCTATGGGCCTGCTTTCTGTTCTCTGTGAACCATCAGCACCTACAGGGCATGATGTGTGTATGTATGTACACCGTGTGTGTGTGTGTGTGTGTGTGTGTGTGTGTATGTACACAAAGTCTCTGGGAATCATTTGATTTAACCCATCTAAAGAGAAGGATGCTACTGTAGATGCATGACTTGTTTTTTCTGCTCAAACTCACTAGTGGCCATACAAAGCTCCCCTCACTCCTGGACCAGGCTAAACTCCACACATTACCTTGGGGCCCCAGAGTACAGAGTACTCTCAGTTCACTGGTTATTTTAGGGCCTGTCACACACATGAATCAACAGATGGCACACTGAGTAGATGATCCAAAGGGTTCTCCCGACACTCAGATGTGCATCATACTGTTGGGTAGGCTGTAACACAGAACAACGAAGATAACAAGAGTCCGATGTGACAAAGGTGATGCCGAGGGGATGCAGCTGAAATCAGCAGCTGGGGAGGGGAGTACAGTGGACCCTGAGATGTGGCATACATAGAGAAGTTAACCTCACAGACCCCCGGCGTAAGGCTGAGGCAGACGCTTTACCAAAACAGGAGTTCCAGGGACTCTGAGGTGTTATCTGTGGCAACAAGAGTTGAGAGGAACACAAGAGGCCACACAGGAAAACTATAGAAAAGAATCTCCCATGATGCAGAGCCGAGCAGAGCCGAGCAGCCCTCTCCACAGGCATCCTGTGCCTTAGAGGCTTGATATCTGTCCTTGGCACCACTTTGCTCCCTTTTCCTGTGTTCTCAGAGAGGCCTGCCAATTCTTGCGATGACTGCTCCAAGGTCTTGAGCCAAGCCATCAACGTAAAAAGGTACAGACATTTGGATCACATGTGGTTGGGCGGAAGTGGAGGGGGTGGCAGCAGACCTGACCTCTCTGTGTCCTGGTCTGATGAGGTCACAGCATGTAGATGGTGTCTTTTCTTTATCGCTTAGGTTAGAGGGGGGAAATTAACTTCAAAGAGAAGTATTATGTGTGACAAAGGGAAGGAAAAAAACTCAGGATAATGAGAAGTCGTTTACTGTAGCCCAAGCACCATCCTCTCCAAGGTGGAACACCCCAAATGCTAGCTGTGAATTCTGCCACTTGGGCGTATGCCATACACTCTCTCTGGATGGTACTTCCACATTTATCTTGTTTAGTGACACACTCTACCTAACGCTGGGGACTTCACATGAACACCTTATGGACAGGCGCTGTTTCATCACCATTTACTGGTGAATAAACTTCTGAACTATGGTCAAACCGGTTACCTGAGTTAAATCAGGAATAGAGAGGCTGAGTCAGACACCAATGGGAACATTTACAGGAAAACGCTCTATGAGTCACAAGGAATGTTCAGAAAGAGATCTTATTAAGCAAGTATTCAATCAATAATGCACGTTAAAAGCATTCCACATATATTTGAGGAGGTGTGCGTGTGCGTGTGTTAGGTATGAATATGTGCCACATATGTAAGTAGAATCCAGAAGACTTTCGGGAATTGGTTCTCTCCTTTCATGATGTGGGTTCTGAGGGTTGAACTCAGGTCATCAGACTTGGAGGCAAATACCTTTCCTCAGTGAGCCATCTTGTTGGTCTACCAAAACATTTTTTAATTGATTTTTATTGAGCTCTACATTTTTCTCTGCTCTCCTCCCTGCTTCTCCCCTCCCCTTAAACCCTCCCCCAAGGTCCCCATGCTCCCAATTTACTCAGGAGATCTTGTCTTTTTATACTTTCTACTTCCCACATAGATTAGATCTATGTAAGTCTCTCTTAGTTTCCTAATTGTTGTCTAAATTCTCTGGGATTGTGGTTTGTAGGCCGGCTTTCTTTGCTTTATGCTTAAAAACTACTTATGAGTGAGTACATGTGATAATTGTCTTTCTGTGTCTGGGTTACCTCCCTCAAAATGTTTTCTAGCTCCATCCATTTTCCTGCAAAATTCAAGAGGTCCTTATTTTTTTCTGCTGTGTAGTACTCCATGAGGAAACAACCTTCCTCAAGCTCAGTAATACCACTTTTGAGTATATATCCAAAGGATCGTGCCACAAGGACATGTGCTCAGCTGTGTTCATAGCAGCATTGTTTGTCATAGCCAGAACCTGGAAACAACCTAAATGCCCCTCAGCCAAAGAATGGATAAGGAAAATGTGGTACATTTACAAAACATTTTTAAAAAGAGAATTTTTGGGCTAGAGAGATGTCTCAGTGGTTAAGAGCACTTACTGACTGGTATTTTGTTCACAGAACCTACATGGTGGCTTAAAACTGTCTGTCTGGGGCCTCCTTCAAAGGTATCAGATATACATGGGGTATACATACATGCAGGCAAAACATACACATAAAATAAAATAAATCTTTAGAAGAGGGAGAATTAAACTAACTTTAATAGTTGCCTCAATTGTTTGAGTCTTTTTTTTTTTTTTTTTTTTTTTTTTGGCTTTTCGAGACAGGGTTTCTCTGTAGCTTGGGGCCTGTCCTGGAACTAGCTCTGTAGACCATGCCGGCCTCAAATTCACAGATATTCGCCTGCCTCTGCCTCCCGAGTGCTGGGATTAAAGGTGTGTGCCACCACTGCCCGCCAATCGTTTGAGTCTTAAGAAGGTTTTATTTGTTTACTTGTAGTACTTGGGATTGAATCCAGACCCTTACACACACCAGGCAAATACTCTACCAATGAACCACATGTCCAGCCCTACTAATATGGGGGTCTCTGCAAATGATATGGCCAGCAGAGGAAAGATCATGAGAAGCAAGAAGAAAATACAGTTCAGAGGGACTCAGTGGCTATTATTGGTTCAAACTTCTAAAGCTTAATAAACCAGTTTATTTTATCATATTTAAGTACAGCACAACTTGGTCCCTATGTATAACAAAGCTTAAGACATGTTTATACTGAAACTTTTTACAAATACATATGTCCTCTTCCAAAAGATGGGTTCTGTTGACTCAGAAACAATGCTCCAGACAGGGTCTAGGAGAATAACTGAAGGAAACATAACGCCTGTGGGAGTCAGGAGAGGCCTGGCCTAAGAGAACACGGAAGTTACCAAGGCTGTAGTACAGGTGACTCAAGATCTAGGGGAAAAGTCTGGGATAAACAAACAAAACAGTCTGGGGTATTTGGGTGAAGCCTGGCCCACGGTTAGCAAAGATCATCAGATTAGAAAATTTGCATCCACTCCCAGCATTCTGGGTGGAAAACAGGCAAACATCTCTTTCCTTTGAAGACACAAGCCTGCGTGTTTAACTTTCCTGGTTTCCCTAATGCCTATTTATGTGCACAAGGACCTCATGCTCTCTACATACTAAAATTTTAAATCACACAAGTGTGAAAGAAACACAATTTTGAGATCAGTGGAAAATTTTCATTTTTAACTCAAGAGGATGAGTCTTAAAACATTTCAATTTATAATATTTTCAGTCTCACATAATGTATTTTTATTGCTAATATTTGACTCATATATTTGGGGTGGTGTGCATGTGTGTGTGTGTGTGTGTGGTGTATTTCCTTCCATTCTGGCTTGTCCTGAACTTGAAATGATTTGGTTTTATGTTTGAGATGGGGGGTCTCACTATGTAGCCATACTAGACTTTGATTTATAGCAACCCTACTGCCTCCTCATCTTCCTTGATGCTAATACTACAGGTGGGCTTCACCATGACACACTAGAAATAATATTTTTTGCTTGTTTTAATTCATATGTATTAATTCATGGGTCTTTTGCCTGAAAGTGTGCCTGTGCATCACTTGAGTGCTTGGTGTTCAAGGAGACCCGTGGAGGAGGGCACTGGATCCCCTGGAACTGGAGTTACAGACAGTTGTGAGCTGCCATGTGGGTGCTGAGAACTGAACCCAGGCCCTCTGGAGGAACAGGTGGTGTTCCTAACCACTGAGCCATCTCTCCAGCACCAAAGCTATTTTTAACATTTTGATATATTTACATCCAGTATTTTTTCTGTGTATATGTTTCTTCTAAAATTATAACCGCCTAAACAACTTTGCATATAGATTTTTCACCATTAGTTTTTCTCTATGCGATTAAAAACATTGTTGATACAATTTTTAAAGGCTGTATACTTTTATTTGAGACAGAGTTTAATTCTGTAGCTCAGGTTGGCTTCTAACTCACAGCAATCCTACTGTCTCAGTCTCCTAGGTGCTAGGATTCCAGGCATAAGCCATCACTCTCAGCTTATTCTAAGTTGGCATCAGTTAGCTTGTCATTCCCTAGCGGCCAGGCAGCTAGGTAGCTTTCGTACTTGGGCCAGGGGAAGCAGCTCAGTGGTGCAGCAGACGTTAGCACATATGAGGCCCTGGGCTTGGTGCCCAACACCTAAATCAGTCTGTAAACAAAGAAATTCAATATCCACTTCCATTTGATTTATTTTTGTGTTTCTTAAACTTACATTTTATTATTACTTTTTGTTTTATTTAGGGCTTCTTGTTTTCTTTTGGTTTTGGCCAGGGTCTCTTTCTATACAATCCTAGCTGTCCTGGAACTAAATCAGGATGGCCTCAAACTCACAGACATCTGCCTGCTTCTGCCTCCCCAGTGCTGAGATTAAAGATGGGTGCCTCCATACTGGGCAAAACTGTCTTTCTTAAGTGTGAAATCTATCTTATTATTAGGATTGCTTACTTAAGTGATACCATTTTAGAAACTGCTGTGCCTAGCAATGGAATGGATATTTCCCTGTTGAACCAAAAGACTGGAATTTGCTGGGTGAAATCTCTCCAGCCCTCAGTGGAATTCAAACTACTTGGGGTTGAGCCGGGCTTTGAACAGCTGCTGTCAACACAGTATCAACACCTGTGCCTGCCTTCCATGCTTTCAGGAGGGTGGGGAAACCTCTTGGAATCAAACCAATTTCTCATAGCACCGTTCATGTCTCCAGTTTTTCATTCAATCACACAATGAACCTTCATTGTTTTTGATGTTATGATTTGCAGTTTATAATCCAAAAGACTTAGGTTGTAAATTCTTCGATCTTTGAGCACTGTAATTCTTGTTTTTGTTTGCTTGTTTTTTTTTTTGTTGTTGTTGTTTTTTGTTTTTTTTTTTTTTTTTTTTTGAGGTGGATTTCTCCGTGTAACAGCTTTGGCTGTCCTGGAACTGCTGACCGGTCTGGACTCAAACTCACAGGGATTCACCTGCCTCTGCCTTCTGAGTGCATGCTACCACACTCAGCTAAATAAAATTCTTTAAAAATTAATACTGGAAAAAGTATTTTCATGTGATTAATTTATGAGATGATATATGAATGAACTACCTTTAGGTAAAATAACAAAGGCAAAAAATGAGAAGCTTGACAGGAATGCCACATTCTTGGTTCAGTAAGTTATGAACGACAAGAGGAGACAATGTAGTCACAAGTGTATCTGCCAGTTATGGATCTAGAAGACACAGGCCTGTGTATTCAAACAATGTCAGGATACTCCTTTAGCCAAATGACCAAAATAAAAACAAAACCTCAGCAGCTACCTTATGCACCAGCAAAAGCAGGCCATAAATAACAGAGAGGGAAAAAAAATCTTACAAAAGCAGCGGCAGCTGAAACACCTAAGGATAACATTCCTAAGAGCTGTAGGGGGCTGGAGAAGTAAAGGAGCTGCTTCCGAGAGGAATGAGGGAGGGCCCCACCAAAGCGGTGTGGAGTTTCTGCTTAGGAAGAGCAGAAACAAACATCTCATTTAGATAGAATACAGTTCGCACACAAATGGGCCCCAGTGAATTCTTCAAGGAAACACCTAACAATGTGATTTCAAAGTTCTTCTCAACGAGTAATAGAAAATGACAATTAAGAGTTGTTTGAAAAAGAAAGAGACTCAGAAGAATCTGGAGCTACCTCTTGTTAAAAAGTGTTTCAATACAGTGTGGTGCTGGAATATATTATATTCATAAATATAATAACAAAGAGAAAGGTTCCAATGCTACATAACAGCCTATGAGGAGGCTTCACCTAACAGGAAGAAGAGCTAATATTATTTTAACAGTAGCGCTAAAAATATGGCCAAAAGACAAAACAACTAATAGCGCTGAGACAAGTTTTTAAAATGGGTCTCTCTCTCCCTCTCTCTCTCCCTCCCTCTCTCTCTCTCTCTCTCTCTCTCTTTCTCTGTGTGTATTTTCTTTTGAGACAGGATGTCCTGGAACTCACTTTGTAGACTAGGCTGGCCTCAAACTCAGAGGTCTGCGTGCCTCTATTACCTGAGTGCTGGAATTAAAGGCTTGTGCCGCTATGCCTGACCTTAAATATATAAAAATTTAAACCAAGCCTATTCAAGAGAAAAATACAGGCTACTAAGATGGCTCAGGATGGTAAGGGAACTTTCCCACTAGCCTGAGAACCTGAGTTTAATCCCCAGAACTCACATAGTGAAAGCAGAGAAACAATTCCTGCAAGCTGTCTTCTAATTATCACCTGTGTACCTTGGCATGTATGCCTTCTAGCTCCCAGGACTCAACACAACAATGCAAAAAATAAATACAAATATTAAAAAATGCATAAAAATGAGTGACTATTTGCCAAATGATTATAAACAAGGATTATTCTTACCATAAAGTAAAATATAAAAAATAGAAATTGTTAAATTTAATCACAAATATTAGATACATTTATATACAAGTTCTCATTAGAATGTAAAGGCAAGCCTCAACTGGAAAAATACTTATAATAGTTATAACAAGTTATTGTTAAGTGTTATTGGGGGAAAATATCCAACTGATTGACATAAAAAAGACAGGCACTTGAAATGGAAATTGGGCAAAGTTCACAGAATTTACAAAGAAATAAAGATAGTGACTACTTTGTATGCTCAACTTTATCAGCATTTTAAAAAGCAAATTTAAAAATGTTTTTCCTATCAAACTTTTTAATGCTAATAATTAGTTTTACTAACAGTTTAGTCAAACTGTGATCCTGACCCTCATTCCTGGTGGGAGTTTAATTTGGAGTAACCTTTCTCCATGTATGTATGTATCTATGGATACTGGCAGATACAATAATTTAGTAATTCACATAAGCCTGGAAAAATAGTGGGGTGTTTTTGCATGTATACACAGGTGTGTGTATGTGTGTATACATGTACAAATGTGTGCCTGTGTGTGTATGCTTGTGGAGGCTAGAGGACAACCTTGGGAGACATTCCTCAAGGACCATCCATGCTTTGAGACAGGTTCTCTCACTGGCTTGGAGTTCACGGAGTAAGCTGGCTGGCCCTGGAGATCCACCTGTCTCTGCCCCTCTAAATTCTAGGGTTACAGTCACATGACAGCATGCCTGACAATTTTACGAGGATTCTCACACTTGCATGACAAGCACTTTATAGCCTGAGCTTTCTCCCTAGCTTTTTGTTTTGTTTTCAATGCAGTGTTTATGCTCAGGGTATTCTAAGGGGAAAAAAAGCTAGAAATAAAGTCTTCTAATCAAAAGTATTCATCATAGCAGTACACATAACAGCTTAAGATGAAAAGCAAATGCTTCAAGCTGTGCTACGGAAAGATGCAACCACTCAAGTGAGTCGTTGCTAAGAATGTGATCTGAGAAAGCTGGGAACAGGTGGAGCGTTCACTGGAGTCAAGTCTCCCTCTGCTGGATCAAGACTGAGCTTCCAAGACTTGATGGTTCAGCTGTCATAATTCCATTGGCTGGCTCTTCAAGGTATCAATGGATGTTCCCTGGATAAGGCTATAGAAGAATCAGAGGGCGCCTCCGGCAGCCACATTCCAAGGGATCTTTATTTTGAAAGGTGATTCAGATGTGCAGCCAACTTTCTTGGTCACAGTGCCAGGGTTTGAAATGTATATTAAATGTCTTTTAGAAGTAATCATCTAAATGAGAATTTTTTGATTAAAAAAATCTCTTTTGTGGTTAAGGTCATGGCTCTGCAGTAGACTATTTACTTGGCACATCCTTCATTCAAATCCCAGTGCCACAGAGCCAAACCTACTACCATACGGCACCAGGAAAGTCCTCTTCCCACCGCCATCTGTCTTGACGCTCCGTCACTGGTCACTTAGTTCTCAGCCACCAGTTGCTCTTCCTCTGCACCCTCCCCCGTCTTATAACTTATAACTGTGTTGAGGTCATGGTCTTCTTTAAGCAAGCCAGTAAAATGTCTCTGACCAATGGTTCCTCCCTTCCAGTACCTGCTGTTGAGGATTTTCTGCATTTAATGCCTCCCACGCATTCCTCAACCCACCACCACCTGGCTTCCACCATCACCACTTTCTGACACAGCTCTCGCCAAGGTCACTTTGACGCTGTTTGATCCTGTCCCCCAAGAAAAACTTGGTTCTCGGGACCCTCCCTTCCCTTGGCTCTGTAGCTTCTGTGAGGCTATGCAATATCTCGCCTGTTTAGCAACCCCCTCTCCTTTTCTGATAACAGCATCTAGAGACACCACCTTTCCCTCCTCTTCGGCTTTGTCATGCGTTTGTCTTCTATCTCTGCAGGGATAGGTATATGAATCCATGGGATTCAACCAGAGACATGCTGAAAATGCTGGAGTAGGTTCATTGTCTCCACCGCCTTTCCTGACTAAACACTATATACATACACGTGTAAGTGTATGGGGAGGGTGAAGGGGGCGAGGGTCTTATTCGGCCCAGGCTGGCCTCAAACTTGCTATGGCAGATTAGGATGAACTTCTGCTCCTGCTGCTTCTCTCTCCCAAGTGCTGGGATTATAGGCACGTATCACCACACCTGTTTTATGCGGCACTAGGGATGAAACCTAGAGCCTTTGTATGCTAGAGACGCACTCTATCAACTGATCTATATTGATGGTCCCTAAATATATATATTTAAAATAATATTTTTAAGTTTAATACATAATTATATTAAGCATTAATTTTTTATTTTATGTATGAGTGTTTTATATTTGTAAGTATAAGCAAACCACCTGCATGCAGTGCCTGTGGGAGCCAGAGACGGGTGTCAGATCCCCTAGAACTGAAGCTATAGATGGTTGTGAGCCACCCTATGGATACAGGGAACCCAGCCTGAGTCCTCTGCAAGAGCAGCCAGAGTTCTTAACCACTGAGCCATCACTCCAGTCCTTATTAAGTACTTTAAAAGAAATATTTATTATACATTTATTGTATCAACTTATTGTGAATGGTGAATGTTTCCTGACTGTCAAGACATTTACAAGGAGAAGCAAAACCACGGGGATTCCGAGGTAGCTATTTGTACCCCTCAGCCTTTCTTACTCTCCAGTTCTCTTTGTTCTTTTGCTCATTTCCAGCTTGTTTTCTTTCTGGAATACATTTATTTTTCATTTTAAATTAGCACACACAGATGCACAAATTGCTTGGCTAGCACCAATTACAGAATTATGAAAATCAGAATTATAGGCTGCTTTATCCTAGAAGAATGCTTTTATTGCTTTGTTTTTATGTTTTCATTTCTAGTGATGGAACTCTGGATCCTGTGCGTGCTAGGCAAGCACCTCACTGCTGAGCTGTACCCCAACCCTAGCTGGAATACAATTCATAGATTGGAAAATTTACTCTTCTAAAGAGTAGATCCATGTTTGAGTCATTCTCAGAGTTGTAGAATCAGTACCACTACCCGATTTCAGAACATTTCCATCACACCAAAAAGAAACCGCATACCCATGATCAGTTTCTCTTCGTTGCTTTTGCACACAAACATCTGGTTGTCCCAGCATCATCTGTTGGAAAAGCTACCTTTTCCCACTGACCTGTCAGGATATCTTGTGAAAATCAGTTGATCATACATATGAAGGTTTATTGTGGTGCTCTCGGGTCTGTACCATAGTCTATGCTGCTAGTGCCAGGCTGCACTGGTTTTTTTTTTTTTTTTTTTTTTCTTTTTCAGCAGTTACATGATAAATTCTAAATCAGGAAATGTGAATCCTCCAAACTTTGTTATTTTTCAGGGCTGCTTGCTTATTTGCAATTCCAAGCTCCCTAGAATTACAGAGTCAGCCTGTCAATTGCTGCCCCAAACAAACAATAAAAAGACAAATATTTTAATGGAAGTTATTTTGAACATGACAACCAATTCAGGTACACTGGTTAGGTATGGTGGCACACCCTTATAATCCTAGAACCCCAGAGGCAGAGGTAGAACTACCACAAGTTTGAGGCCATCATGGGCTATACAGTGGGTCCAGGCCACCAAGCAATCCACACTAAGATTCTGTCTCAGCAAACTAACAGCAGCTCCGGAGCACTGCCATCTTAGCACGGCTTCCAGTCCACAGATACAGGGCGGCTTTCCTGTAGCCTGTATTTAGGTCTTCCTCAATTTCTTTCAGTAATGACTCTAATTTTCAGTGCAGAAGTCTTGCATTTCTTTTTGTTGGGCTTATTCCTGGGAGGTATCACAAACAGTTTTGTTTGCCTAGTGACACTTTGATTCTGTTCAAGTTTATAAAAATGCAAAAGGTTTCTGTTTTGTATCAAGATTGTTTAAATATAAAGACCATGTAGTGTGCAAACAATCTGGATGTGTTTTGTGTCTTTCCTCACCATTGCCCTGCTCTCTCCCTTTAAAGCCTTCCTTGTTTCTTTTTTCCAGTTCTGGGGACTGAACTTAGGACTGACACACACTAGGTAGCACTGAGCTACCCCCAGTCCAGCCTACATAGTTTCTAAAGTCACTTCTTCTTTTCTCCTCATTAGAATAAGTTTTCTTGGGGGAAGGTACCAGGGGACAGCAGGAAGAGAGGAAGTAGAACCCGTAAGAGCAAAAGTTGCAATTCGTAGTTCTTTTTGTTTTTTTTTTTTTTTCCCCGAGGCAGGGTTTCCCTGTAGTTTCTAGAGCCTGTCCTGGAACTAGCTCTTGTAGACCAGGCTGGCCTCGAACTCAGAGATCCGCCTACCTCTGCCTCCCGAGTGCTGGGATTAAAGGCGTGCGCCACCACCGCCCGGCTGCAATTCGTAGTTTTAATTGATTTCTGGGGAGCCTCCCACGTTTCACAGTGGAATGATTTTGCTGTGTAGCAGATGGGCCCAGGATTTTTTTTTTCTGGAGGAAGCTCTGAAATTGAATTTTTAATAGGCTTATTTTTAACTGTGTATGAAAGTGTGTGCGCACCTGTGAAGGCAGTACCCATGAAATCCAGAAGAGGGTACTGGATTCCCCTGGGGCTGGTGTTACAGGTGGCTATGAGCCATCCCATGTGTGTACTGGGAACTGAACTCCACACTTGGGTTCTCTGGAAGAGCAATAAGCGCTCTTAACTGCTGAACCAGCCCATGAAACTGTTTCTTTCCTTTGAAGGTTTGGATATAATCCTGGATAAGCCCAACATCTGCCCTTCAAAGATGATATGGTCACTCTCCCCAGTGCCAATCCCTTCTTCTCTGGATGATCTTTCCTTGCCTGTCAGAAGCGGGCTATTTAACAGTTCTGACTATATAACCTATCTTTTGAAAAGAAAATAACCAGACAATAGTTTTTAGCCGTTCTGCCTTTATCCCAGAAACTTTGAGAAATATCTCTGAAGCAATGCTATGATCTACAGGAGATTCTAACAATATGTTCTCTCCATGTAACCTCAACCTCACTCTTCTTTAAATCATTATGTGGCCGGGCGGTGGTGGCGCACGCCTCTAGTCCCAGCACTCGGGAGGCAGAGGCAGGCGGATCTCTGCGAGTTCGAGGCCAGCCTGGTCTACAAGAGCTAGTTCTAGGACAGGCTCTAGAAACTACAGGGAAACCCTGTCTCGAAAAACCCAAAAAAAAAAAAAAAAATTAAATAAATAAATAAATAAATAAGTCATTATGTGTACGGTGCTCTGCTTCCATGTGCCTGCACACCAGAAGAGGGCACCAAATCTCAATATAGATGGTTATGAACGACTATGGGGTTGCTGGGAATTGAACTCAGGACCTCTGGAAGAGCAGCCAGTGCTCTTAACCTCTGAGCCATCTCTCCATCAACACCATTCTTTTAATTGCTCTCTTCCTGGCACTTGGTCCCTCCTGGTGACCACCCATAAAAGAGTGAGCATATTTCCTTGACACCCCAGGCTCTTCAGGCATCCCACCGAGGAGACCTTTCTATTAAAACAAGGGACACACTTAGCTGCCTCAGTTCTGATGAATGTCCTGGCCCATTACACACAATGGGATCCTAGTTTCTCCAAAACAAGGGAGAGAAAAACAGAGTTTCATTAAGGGTGTGAAATTCACAGCAAAAACTGTGCTGAGTGGCTTACATAGAAGAGGAACATTTCCCTCCGTGACATCATGGGTCCTGTGTTAGTTGGAAGGAAAAGAACTTGTAACTTTATAGACTGGTCCCTTCCCCATGTATGAGTGAGCACTTGGTGCTCACAGCTAAAAGCAAAGCACCCAGGTTGCTACCAGGACCTTCCAAAACCAGGGTCCAGGAAGGCCAGCTCTCATGGCCCTCTCCTGTTTACTACTCCAAGTATCCACATCTCCGGGACGATTGCCCTCGGTTTAGAGCTTTTCTCCCAGAGACCAAACACTTCCTCCTTCTCTGCTCTAAAATCAATTTCAGATCACAAGTGTAGCTTCAGCCAGCTTCCTGTCCATAGGGATCTTCTAAACCCCAGGTCCACTTTGGGCCCTTGGTCTAATGACAAAGCCACTTGGCCAAGCTTCCAGTTAAGAGTATTCCTCTCTTAACCTTGGTTTGTAGCTCCTACTGCGTTCCAATTACTAAGAAGTACTTAATTGGGAGGTATAGCCATGAGTCAAATCTCAGAACCCGGCTTAGTACTATTCCACAAAGCTTCTCCTCATCAACGAAGCAGAGAGGAATGAGAATATAACAAAATAATCTGAGGCGGGGAAAGGGATTGGTACACATCCTTTCGAACTGGGTAGTACTCTCCTATCTCAGGCCTGTTTAGTAGCCAGGCTATGGACAGAGGCACTTTAAGCAGGGTTGGTACAGCATCATAACTGTACCTAGTTATGCATAGGTACAGTGAGACCCATGGCAAAGATAAACAGGAGGAAATGGTGGGGCTGCTATGAACCTGCCACCAGTACGCTTTAACAATGTTACACCACTCTTATTTGCTTTCGGCTTAAAAAATTCTCTCCCTGCTCTACTAATACTTTACTATCCTAATAATTCACAACGGCTACTACTAGGACCTTAAATGTGCCATCTGTTTGCCATCTATTTTGTTTTCGTTTCTTAAGTTTTGTTGTTCTTATTGCTGTTGTTTTGTTTTGGAGACAGGATCTTTTGTTGTGTAGCCCAGGTTATTCTAGAATGCCTTATGTAGCCCAGGCTAACCTAGAAGGCACAATCCCCATGCCTCAGCTTCCCAAATCCTGGGATTACAGGCAAGCACCATCACAGCCGGATGTTTGCCATCTTTCAAGGAGCCAGTTACTACAATAAATCTAATATATATTATAAATCTATTATTTGTATACACATCTACCTTTATTTCTGAGGTAACATACTCAACACTGTTTTCAGTTTATTAAAAAGCACCAAATGAAACAATTTCAACATTATTTTTCCCCACTCTTCTTTTGTATTTCAAAACGCAATGTATTTCCTTTGCTGAATTCATTCACATTGTATCTACAGGCTTGGGTTTAACATATTTCTTACAGTAACAACTACTCTATTTGTTGGAACTATTGTAGGTCACAGCACTGAAGAAAAAGGTCATAACAGAAATGACATGTACCCCAAAGACATGCAGTTTTCTGGACACCTGTTGAACATTAAATTATGAAGAGAGTGTTCCGATTTCCAAAACTCTGGATCCAAATCTTAAATTTTGAGTCACTCTGCTTCGACTGACATGGGCTTTAACTCAAAACAAAATAAAACCCCAAACCAAAATAAAACAACAACAACCAGAGACAAATAAAACAAAAAAGAAATCTGGAGTTGTTTTGTTTTGT
The DNA here is from genome assembly GCF_903992535.2 of Arvicola amphibius. Lineage (NCBI taxonomy): Eukaryota > Metazoa > Chordata > Mammalia > Rodentia > Cricetidae > Arvicola > Arvicola amphibius. Next base: position 55,512,610 of record NC_052051.1, on the reverse strand, counting down.
GAGACAAGGTTTTCCTGTGTAGACGTGGCTGTCTTGAAACTCACTCTGTAGACCAGGCTGGCCTCGAACTCACAGAGATCCGCCTGCCTCTTTCTCCTGAGTGCAGAGATTAAAGGCGTGCACCATCACCGCCTGGCTGTAAGGGAGTTTTAATATGCTGGTTGCTTTAGAAATAAGATGCCTTATTAAAACAAACAAACAAACAAAACCCAGTCTGTTTCACTGTAAATTATTTCTTGAGTCATTTCTGAGGAGGCTATGTGATTGGAACCGCAGGGCATGCACGGCTATTGCTTCCGGATACTGGGCGAACATGACAAATATTTTCAGTTTGTCAAGGGTGAAGAAATAGAAACTAACAAATAGTAACCTGACACTCCCCTTCGTCCCACAGGCTGGTGAGGTGACTACACAGTAGGCTAACTTCCTATAGCCCATAAAGCTGGATGATGGCAGCTGCTGTGGCAGAGGGTGGCACGGAAAGGCACGACAATACCTCCACCGTGGCATTCATTCATTCATTCATTCGTTGTCACTGTGACGGAAGCTTACCTCTTCAACTAGGATCCGACACCTCACTCTCACTTCCAGCCCCAGGCTGCACTGATGATGCTATCTAGTGCCTCGCCCTCCCTCCCTCTCCCGTGCCCCCAGGCCAGGGTGACAGGCCTTGGTGACAGGAGGAAGGCCTTGGCAACAGCAAGAAAGGGGGCTCGAAGCACCGCGCCAGGGAGCCTTGCGCTCGGGGAGCCCGTCGGGGTGGGCAGGGGCGACGGGCCACCGAGCTCGGAGTGTAACCCGAGAGCAGACGGTGCCCAGGCGGAGGGGCAGCGAGCCGGCGCGGCGAGTTACCTGATGAAGGTGGTCTTGCCCGTGCTGTACTGGCCCACCAGCAGGATCATGGGCTTGTTTTCGAAGTCCGCGTCCTCCAGCGCAGGCGAGTGGAACTCGTGGAAGCGGTACGCCTCCTCCAGCGGCAGCACCTTGCGCTGGTAGAGCGAGCGCAGGCCGCCCGTCACCGTCTGCACCGCGTCCATGCCGCCCGAGCGCTCGCGCCCGCCCGCCTGCCGTCCCAGCCAGCTGAACATGCCGCCGCCCGCCAACTTGCAGTCCGCCGCGCTCCGCTCAGACACCGCGTCGCTCAGATCTCGGCGCCCGGGCAGCTCTCGCCGCCGCCCGCTCCCGGGCCCGCCCCCTGCCGCGACGACCAATCATCAGCCTCTGCGTCACGGGCGGGCTCTCATTATTCAGAAGCGCTCTCAGGTCCTTCCTCATTGGGCGTCTGCCAGCGAGGAGTGGAGGCTCTAGCCAATGGAAAGGCGTGTCTAAATGAATTATCGATGACGGCATCGGTCTGGAGGGCTGGGCGAGGAGAGGGAGTCGCCCGGGCTCGGTGGCACGGGTGCGTCTGCTCGGGGTACATCCTTCTGGCTAGGTGGCGTTGGCTTCCGGGCAAGTCTTAGCTGGCAGGAACGAACCACCGGAGGCCGCCCTTCTGGAACCCGATTCATCCTAAGCTTTTGGACTTGGATACTGGGGACGGACAATCCAGAAAGTTGACCAACAGGTTTCTTTTCCGCTGGCAGTTTATTAACCCTGTTTACTCCCGAAGAGACTCAGCCTCACCGATATAATGGAAAATTTTGAAGGAGAGGAGGTAAACGTCAATCTATTTGCGTGGATATTTCTTCTTGCTCCACTGAATTCTGGATCAATTAAAGGCCCCCTTTCTCCTTGGTTTTATTTGATTTTCTATCGCATGGAATCATCATTATTACAATCTATACTCAACACTAACATCAGAGCGGTTGTCACCTCCTCGCGACCCCTTCCCAGTTTAAAACCTTGACACTGGTAGAAATAATTGACCATCACCTATGCATCCTTGGCGAGAAGTGCACTAGCGCGTTTTCAGCGTGGCCGATGAGGTCAGGTGCTTGATTCTTAAATACAGATCTCTAGTTCTCGCTGTACACAGACCTACAGAATTAAAATGTTGAGAGATGGCGCTCAGCAAGTGCCTGCAGGTGATTCTTGTGTGCATGAAGTTTGGAGAGAGATCGCGTATGAATTACTTCTTGAACTTGGGAGAAATGCAGAGCTGATTTGTGAGGTAGTTGTAAAACTGCATTTTGAACAATCACCCAGGTGTTGCCAAGTGCAGCACAAAAATGTTTATGACAACTTTGTTCATCGCTAAAACTTGGCAGTAACTAAGGTGGCTGTCTGTAGATGAATGGACAAACTATGGTCTATCCATACAAAAAGCTATGAGGTGAATTTATTAGTGAGGTTTCTAGATACAAGAACCAGCTATGTCTACGTGCTAGAAACAACAATTGGACAATGAAGTGGGAAATCTGCATCCCTTGGAATAGCACCAAAACTAACAAATGTTTAGAGTTAAATTTAACCAAATGTACCAGATCTATACGCTGAGACTCATATTTCCAGGAGAAATAGAGGCCTAAGTATATATTGCCTATATCATGTTCATGGACCAGAAGACTCAAGTAAGATGCCAGTTTCCCCAGTTCATTTAATGCAATCCTAAAATCTCAAAAATCCTAAAAAATCTCAGCAGGTCTTTGTTTTAGTGGAAAATTAATAAAATGATTCTAAATTTCGTATGGTGAATGTGAAGGGCCCAGAATAAACAAAAACTATAAAATATAACAAAAATGGAGCTCTTGTATTACCTAATTTCAAAGCTAATAAAGCTACAAAAATCAAGACAGGGTAGTATTAATAGAAAAATTATCTAATAAGCATATACTAATGACATTTCAGCAAGCTTTTGAAAGGTTTTCTTGACTTATGACATCACATCTTAGTTTATGTAAGTATACTCTATGATGCTCACATAATGCCCAATATCACCTTTTCAGAACATGCCACCATTTAGTAATCAATCACATGTCAATGGAACAGACTCCAGAAGGAGACCTACACATACATGATCAACTGATTTCTGACAAAGTACAAAGACAATTTAGTGGACAATTCAAAATCTGCATGTTTTTCTTTTTGGAGCACACCCTCATTCACCCAAGCTGTCCTTAAACTCACTAGCTACATGGGGATAACCTTGAACTGACTTGATTCTTTTGACTCTGCCTCCCAAGTGTTAGGATTACAGACACATGCCACCGAAACAGCTAAGAAAGTCTTTTATAAGAACAGTTTAGAGCCGGGCGGTGGTGGCGCACGCCTTTAATCCCAGCACTCGGGAGGCAGAGGCAGGCGGATCTCTGAGTTCCAGGCCAGCCTGGTCTACAAGAGCTAGTTCCAGGACAGGCTCTAGAAACTACAGGGAAACCCTGTCTCGAAAAAACCAAAAAAAAAAAAAGAACAGTTTAGAATGTAGAAGCTTAGCATACATGAAATACTGGTTCCACCCCCCCCCCCACATCAAACATGACCCACGTATAGTTCTAGATCATTAGGATGCCTGTATACAGAAACATGAAGTTTGATGTAGGCCTCATTCCCTTTGTTCAAATTAACTCAAAAAGAACTCTAAAACTAAACGTAAAATTTACAAATTATAAAAGTTCTCAAAGAAAACATATGAGAAGATTTGTGTGGTTATAAGGGAGGGTAATTTTTCCTAGATAACACCAAAGGGCCAGCTATATAAAGAAAATTCATCAAACTAAAGAATGTCCTACTTATGAAGGAACTATGGGAATGGTAAGGTGCAGACTTGGAGAATATATTTACAGATAACATCTCAAAATTATATACAGAATGTTTAGACCTTTAAAATTTAATAACAAGGGGTTGGAGAGATGTCTCAGTGACTAAGAGAGCTAGCTATTCTTCCAGAGGACCCAGATTCAATTATCAACACCCACATGTCGACTCAGAGACCTAACGCCCTCTTCTGGCCTCTGCAGGCACTGCAATGCACATGGTGCACAGACATAACAAAAAGGCAAAACACATAAAAAAGGAAAAAGTTTTAAAAATAAAAGCAAATTTTAATACTGAGAATGTTCCAACAGACACTTCACAAAATGTGGTGTGTTTAACATCATTAATAATTAGGAAAAGGAAAACTAAAACTACAAAAACATCACAATATACCTAATAGATTGTATAAAATTATCAAGACCATACCAATTGTTGGTGAGAAGTTGTAACTGCCTTATACAAATTGTGGAAATGTGAAATGACCGGACACCTCTGGGAGACATTTGGTTATTTCTTGGAAAGATAAACACACCTATCACATAATCTAGTAGGGGGAGTAAAAGGAAGGGTTATAAAGAGAGAGAAGAGCTTAGGAGAAACCTTTTGGGGATGAAAGATGACCTGCCTGACCTTGATTTTGGTTATAGTTTCACATTTGTACACATAGGACATTAATCATATTATGTACTTTAAAAATGTTTTATTTTCCATGTATGGATGTTTTGCCTGCTTGTATATCTGTGTACCACACGCATGCACCACCAGAGGAGGCCAGAAGAAGGCATGCAATTTTCCAAGAAACTGATGTTACAGCTAGTTGTAAACCACCAAGTGGGTGCAGGGAATTGAACCTAGGTACTCTGCAAAAGCAGCCAATGCTCTTAACTACTGAGCCATCTCTCCAGACCCCCAAATTTTGTACTTTCAATATATGCAGTTGATTACATGTCAATCATTCCTTGATGCATTGCCAAAAATTCATCTACTTTTTGACTCGGGAATTACATGTTGAAGAAACTAACGTGAGGATATTTACCCTGTGGAATAATGAATATAAAACTTTATCTGAGAGGATGTTTATTACTATTTATAATATTGAAAAACTGCAGCTAGCCGTCTCCCACAGAGTTAAAGAAATGGTGGCTTCCTACACAGTTATTGAATGTTGCGTCATGTAAGAATATTATTGACCTAAAAAAACAGAATATTTTGGATTAGGGATGTAGCTCAGTGAGCAGCACATGACGCATCGTGGGTATCTGAAGATCTTCTGTGGTGAAGAAGCCAGACACAGAGGGGTGATATCGTAGATGTCTCTTTTGTGGAGGTTTCTAAAGTAGTCAAGTTCATAGAAACAGGAAGTAGAGTCAGAGAGGTGGTTAGCAGAACTTTTGGGGAGGAGGAAATAGGGCATTATTCAATGGGTGTAAAGTTTCCATTTTGCTAGTGGGAAAGCTCCAGAGAGCTGTTGCACAACAGTGTGAAATGCTTACACCTGCTGAGCTGTGTGCTTAGGAATGGCTTGAGGGGGTGACTTTGTGTTGTATGGTAGTGTGTTGGATTTTGTTTTGATGTTGTTTTTTGAGACAGGGTCTTTTAAAAATTAATTTAATTTTATATGTATGGGTGTTTTTGTCTGGATGTTTGTGCACCACATGTGTGCCTGGTGCCCAGAGAGGCCAGAAGAGGATGTCGCATTCCCTGGAATGAGGTATACATGATTGAGCCACCATGTGCGTGTTGGTGCTGGGAAATGAGGGATGACCAATGCCCTTAACTGCTGAGCCATCTCTTCCGTCCTTTGTGGTGTTTTAAAAACTACAACTTGGCCAGGCGGTGGTGGCACGCCTTTAATCCCAGCTCTCGGGAGGCAGAGGCAGGTGGATCTCTGTGAGCAAGGGGCCAGCCTGGTCTATAGTGTTCCAGGATGGCCCTGCTATTACACAGAGAAACCCCATCTGGAAAAAAGGGAAACAAACAAAAACCACAACTCTAATCTTTTTTTAGTGGACGTACATGATTTTATATTTTTGTTTAAAGATTTTTAGAGTACTCAAGAAAAAGATAGAAGTGATGAACCCCCAAATTGTAATGCTCCCAGTGTGTGGGAACAGATAACCTTAGTTTTCTCTTTATGGGCTTTAGAACTTTTTCAATCTTTACAGAACAATCACATTCTTGTTTTACAAAAAGAAAAGAAAAGTAAGGAAAAAACATAAATGAATTGCCTTTAGTCTTAAAAAAAAAAAAAAAGGAAAGGAAGTCGTGCCGTGCCTCTTCCCCAGCACCATGGGGCCTGCCCTTCTCTTCTTTCCCTTCTGCTTCCTGCAGCTGCCCCAGCATCATTCTTGATCCTGCTAAGTCCTGATGTGGGAGGGAAGGAGAGGGAAGAGGGGAGAAGGAGAGGGGAGAGGCAAGGATGGAGGCTGGCCCTCTCTATCGTCATCTTGTTTCCATTTATGCATGCGGTTCTCCTTTGGTTTGCTTTCTTCCCACTAAACAGTCCCAGTTCCACTCAGCTTTTCATCTGAAGCCAGTTGTTTCCCCAAGCTAATACTACGCACTCCAGCTCTCCAGGGATGCCTGGCAATTTTCTGTGTTATGTAATCCCGGAAGAAAGGTAGCCTAATAAGTAAGATTCACTACTCTCTTTGCTGGATGGGAAAATTAATTTTTTAAAAAAATAATTATACAATTTTATTAGCACAATGGTCATTGTATAAAATTATTCCTTTCGTTATATTTTGTATACATGAGGTATGAATGTGTGGGTGTTCCTGTGGAGGCATGTACACACGTGTGCATGTGTGTGTACAGGTCAGAGACTGATGTCCAGTGTCTTCCTCCGTGGTGCTCCACCTTAGGCTTTGAGACAAGGGCTTTCACTGAACCTGGAGCGCACTGATTCTCTAGGTTGCCTGGCTGGTGCCCCACCCCGAAGTTACGTGTGCACTTAAGCACCAGGCTTTTATGAGAATGCCAAGGCCAATCTCAGGTCCTCGTGCCTGCCCAGCAGGCTCTTTATCGACCGAGGCGCCTCTCCAGGCCTCCTCTGACATTTCCACACTGTGGATCCTGCACCTGGGTCGCATCCTTCCTCTCACTGCCCTCCTGCCCCTCCTTCTCCCCGCCGCACTCTTTCCCCTTCCGAAACAGTCCTTATTCTACCTTCGTACTTCCTTCAAAATCTAGATTCTGTATATGAGAGAAAAATGTAACATTTGCCAAAGTTCTGTCATTATTCTTTTTTTTTTAAAGGTTTTTATTTATTATCTATACAGTGTTCTGCCTGCATGTATGCCTGCAGGCCAGAAGAGGGCACCAGATCTTCTTACAGATGGTTGTGAGCCACCATGTGGTTGTGAATTGAACTCAGGACTTTTGGAAGAGCAGCTAGCGCTCCTAACCGCTGAGCCATCTCTCCAGCCCCCTATTGCTATTCTTGTGGAAGGTTTTGCCCTTACTCCTTGGCCATAGGTTTGTCTTGAGCTTGTTTGATGCCAGTGCCTTACACTGCAGAGTGGCTTAAAGGCCTGGGAGGAGAGAGCAGCTTCTCTGGCCCGTGAAGAAGGACCCCATCGCTCTCACACCCTGTTCTGCTTTCTCTGTGGCCACTTTTGTATGTCACTAAGATCACTTAAAATGTACCTGGTAGAGCATGGGTGTCTAGTAAGCCCTTCAGGGAAGACACCTTTAGCAAGATGACTCTTGACTTAGTTCCTGGGCACATTGCCAGCTAAGTAAAACACTAAATTTTCCAGACTCCCTGCAGGCAAGTCTGGTCATGAGCTCCTATCAGAAAGATTTTTTTTTTTTTTTTTTTTTTTGGTATTTTTGAAACAGGGTTTCTCTGTGTGACCCTGGATGTCCTGGAACTCACTCTGTAGACCAAGGTGGTCTTAAATGCGGAGATCCACCTGCTTTTGCCTCCCAGAGGGCTGAGATTAAAGGTGTGTGCCACCATGCCTGGCTCTTGTTTGTTTTTCTTCTATCTTTCATGGTTTGGAAGAATGATATGCTGCTGGAGTTCCTGGGCTCATTCTGGACCCTGAGGCCAAGAACTATACAGGGGATGGCAAAGCACAGAACCAACAGAAGCAGGCTCCCTCACTCACTGTGCAGGGACCTCAGACTGCATCCCTCTGTGCAGGGACCTCAGACTGCATTCCTCTGTGCAGGGACCTCAGACTCCATCCCTCTGGACTTTGTTAGAGCCACCACTTTTCAGAGACAAAAATGCAATTCCTAACTGACAGCTTGTTTCTAGAAAGGACCATGCTAACAACAGAACCAGGAACATGATGCCCACTTTGTAGATGAGGATAAAGGTCGTGTTCAGGCATTCAAGTATTACAGGTTAGGATTTAAAACATTGCCACAGGTTTCTTTGACGTGTCTCTTATTTTGAGGTGAGTTATTTGCCGCCTTTAATCTGGCATGGCTTGTGAGGGCTTCCCCCATAGATTTCTGTAGAAACACAGCTCTGTGCTCTTGACCTAGGCATACAGGCCAGCTGCTGCCACCATCTCTATCTCACCCAGGAGAATGGCCAAGGGGTAGACCATGGGAAGTACTTGCTGAACCTGTCCAACCTTCTTGAACTTCCCAGCCCATGCCTCAGGGAAGTGAGAGGAGCCAGCATTTAAAAAAATAAACAAATGAAAAAGAGGCCATGGATTTGAAAGAGAGCAGGAAGAGGTATGTAGGAGGGTTTGGATGGAGGAAATGGAAGGGAGAAATTATATCTCTGTATTAAAATCTAAAAGAAACCACACCCAGGTTAACTGAAAAAAAAAATAAAGTTTACTTATTCACTTACATTATTGTATATGTGCATGATGTATACATGTATGTACATGGTTGTCATGACATGTATGTGGCAGTCAGAGGGCAAATCTGTGGGGTCAGCTTTCTTCTCACCTTTATGCAGCTTCTGTGGATTGAACCCAGGTGACCAGACTTTCATGACAAGTGCTTTACCCACTGAACCATATGGCTGGCCCACGGAGCCATCTTGAAGTGGGTTCTTCCTTTCAGACGCAAGCTCTCAGTGTTCTCCTCAAGTCACTTGACTACATTCTCAAACATGGGGCAGAGAAGAGCTGTCCGTGCTATGCCTTCCTGATCCTTGAGCCAGCAGACTCTGACCCTAGGCACACAGTGATTATTTTATGTTCTCTTTTTAAAGATTTATTTACTTTATGTATATGTGTTCTGTCTGCATGTACACCAGCACCCCAGAAGAAGGTATCTGATCTCACTGTAGACGGTTGTGAGTCACCATGTGGTTGCAGGGAATTGAACTCAGGACCTCTGGAAGAGCAGTCAGTGCTCTTAACCTCTGAGCCATCTCTCCAGGCTTATTTTATGTTCTTATGCTCAGAGAAACAGCTGGAAAAGGCAGGGTGTGGTGGCATAGCCTATAATCTCAGCACTTGGGCCAAGGGCAGAAGAACTGCTATGGGTTTAAGGGCAGCCTGGGCTACATTGTAAGTTCCAGGCTAGACTATAGGCTACAAAGTTAGAGACTAGAAAATCAAAACTGGAACAGCTGGTAAGTCTTCCATTTAGATAAAAGTTGAGACTTTTTCACAGAAAAGAAGTTCATATGCAGACAGTCTAGGCTTGTTTTGGTAACTTCATTGTTCAAGAGTCCCAAGACCCTACTGTCCGGAATACAGGTATGGAGGGTGGAGCACAGGAGGTGATGACGGGCCAAAAGGCCACCTCGAGGATGGTATATAAAGCTGAAAGCGGCCCAGATCTCTGAGAAACAAAGAACTTCAGTTTTGTTTGAGCGGCTTGATTTTAGACCTTTAGGTTATACAGTAAAAACGGCGCTAGCAGATACGGACTCAGAATGCCTTTGTTTACAGCAGGGAGGGTTGCCTTAGCTTAGCTGGCACTAGAATGCTGAGCTGTTGAAAAGGAAGCGGCCATTAAGTCCTGGATGTAGCCGAGACTGCTAAGAAGAGTATGGAGTTGGGGGAAGGAAGCCGAGAGGCAGGACCTCAGAATAGCAGCAACTGTGGGCAGCAAGGCGCTCTGGGAGCAGAGGTAGATGCTGACAGCTCTCGGGGACACTGGGGACTAGGAGGGCTGTGGGCACAGGACTCATCCACCATGGCCTGGGGAGGATAGAGCTGTGGGAGGATAGAATGAGGGAAATTTTGGAAACACGAAAAAGGAAAAAGAGCTCGCACCAAAGCATCGAGTAGAAGTCTCTAACCAGGAAGAGAACAAGAATTCCAACATGGTTAATAAATGCTTAAGGCCTTTCACCCTTCCCAGCCACAGGCCTGAGGTTTTCTGGGAATCTCACCAGAAATCCCGTTTACAAAGAAAAGACACATTCAACTCCCTGGTCAACCCTAGGGGCTTCTGGGTTTTCCCCCTCCTCTTAATAAAGCAGAAACATGTTAGTATGCAAGACATATCTGTGTACGTGTGTGCGTGTGCCACCTTTATGTAGGCTCTGGGGTCTGGACTCGGGTGGCCAGGCTTGTATGAGGTTTAGTTTGGTTTTGAACTTTTCTGTTGAGTCATCTTGCTGGCTCTGGCTCCTGGTTTTACCTTATCAGATTATGATTTTATCCAGTGCATCTCTGAAGCCACCTCATGCCTCATCTCAGTAGAGGGTGGGGAGGAAGAAGGAAAAAGGGATTTCTTGGCAGCCTTTTGAGATGTAACTTGAGAACCAATAAAATGTCTACATGGCTAGTGCTGAGACAAGAATTGCTTGTTCTCCCTGGAGAGCCTATGCTCAGACTTTGGCACGCCTCACTCTCCCCCACTTCCCCGTAGGAAAAAACACACTCCCACTTGGGTGAATCTTTTTTTCCTCCGGGGCTCCTCTCACTCTTAACCCTACTACTTAAACCTACATTAAAATGTCCTTAATGGACAACTTATGTTGGAGAGGATGTGGGGTAAAGGGAACACTCCTCCATTGCTGGTGGGAGTGCAAAATGGTACAGCCCTTTTGGATATCAGTATGGCGATTTCTCAGAAAATTAAGAAACACCCTTCCTCAAGACCCAGCAATACCACTTTTGGGTATATATCCAAAGAATGCTCAATTGTACCACAAGGACATGTGCTCAACTATGTTCATAGCAGCTTTGCTTGTCATAGCCAGAACCTGGAAACACCCTTAATGTCCCTCAACCAAAGAATGGGTAAGGAAAATATGGTACATTTATACAATGGAGTACTACACAGCAGAAAAAAATAATGACATCTTGAAATTTGTGGGCAAATGGATGGATCTAGAAAACATCATATTGAGTGAGGTAACCCAGACCCAGAAAGACAAACATCATATGTACTCACTCATAAGTGGCTTTTAGATATAAAGCAAAGAAAATCCAGCCTAGAATTCACAATCTCAGAGAACCTAGACAACAATGAGGACCCTAAGAGAGACATACATGGATCTAATCTACATGGGAAGTAGAAAAAGACAAGATCGCCTGAGTAAATTGAGAGCATGGGCACTGTGGAAGAGGGTAGAAGGGGAGGGGAGAGGATGGGAGGGGAATGGAGAAAAAAATATGGCTCAATAAAAAAATTTTAAAAATGTCCTTAATAAAAACACCAGCTGTTCTTCACAATTCCACATCGTCCTGAAATGCTTTCTGTGTTGAAGCTAGGAATCCCAGTTTGACCTTAAACATTCCCAAAGCTTAGGGGCACTCCTCAGGATACTGAGAGTGACAGTGTGGGACTGCGACCCTCTGTTGCTACTGACACAACCCAAATCTAAGTTCCTGGGAAGCAAATGGTTTTCAGCCTGCTGTGCACAAGCATGCGCTCGCCACTGATGTAAGCCGTCATTCAGCTTCCTTCAGTTCCTCCTGCTGAGCACATGGACTGGGAGGATCCTGGTCTGCCTCAGGTAGTACTCCACTAGCTAATGAGATTTTCAGAAAAACAGGGGAGGCCCCACCAAAAGCAGTGGCCACCCCAGGAGCAGGCAACAAAGCTCTCTGAAGAGGCTTATGTGCACAAGGCTTCCTCTACCTCTAGTAGCTGAGAATTGTGGGGATGAGGGTAGAGGCAGGGTAGGGGCAAGGATGGGGGTCCTGGTCAGGAGGGCTTTGTAGCATTGGATAATGAAAGCAGATGGGTCAGCATTCCCCTCATGACCACTTTATTCTGTGCTCAAACGGTACAGTGATCTTATAAACTTCACATGCTGTGGCGAGTCCAAGGCATGGCTGTCTTCGCTTTGCAAGATGCAGGTCCTATTCTGGCTCAATTCAGAGCCTGTTCCCTGCATGAGGGAGGGAAGAGTAATGGCAGCTCAACTACGCCAGTAGAGGGCTAGAGGAGGTGAGGGACATCCAGTTCACGTCAGCATCACATGGGTATAGGGTCCAGTTCTGCAGGCCAAGAAGACCAGCTTACCAATGGCTCAAAGGAGTCTGTGGGCTCATGTTCCCCAAGTTGATAGAAATATGTGGTAAATCCATTCTTCCCACATAGGAGTCACCTGGGGGCAGGTGAGGCTGGGGTGGGGGGCACCAATCTCTTCACAGTACAGGTTCTTGTCAGTGTGGCTAGGTTTAAAGCCCCAATCACACTCTGAATAGCAGTGACGGAAACAGGCACCCATTTAAAACAAATGAACAAAAACGTTGGGTACCATTCATCCCTCAACAGCCAAGGACTGTGGTGGGATCACGTGGCTCAGAAAAAGGGCCTTGTCCTCCAGGTTTGTTGGGCTGAGTGCAGGCCACAGGCCTCGCTGCCCTCCAGCTTCCATCTTCTCACTACGGGGGCTCGCCTTCTGTTCTATCAGTGAAGCCTGGAGTCTGGTGTCTGTGTTCAGAGCTCATCAGATATTCCCCTCCAAAGCTGAGGCCTTTCTCAGGGTCCTAAGTCACCATTCCGAGGCCGCCCTTCCTAACCTTATTCCCTGAGTCACTTCATAAGAACTTAGAGAAACTGGCGGTGGTGTTTTCTGTGATAAATAAGAGGATTCAACTTAGAAATAAATAACTGCTTCTGGAAGCTAGAGAGATGTCAGAGAGCGTGGATGGCACTGGACGGCTTCATGCCACTGAACTGGTACCCACAGCCTGCCCAGGCCTCCCTGAGTGGCATCCTGGATCTGCACTCTGTGGGTTTATGCTGCGTTCTAGCAGGACCTGGTTTTCCTGGGGCTGGATGCACACCAGCCCAGGGCTCCGGCGGCTGAAACGGCATCAGCGACACGGGTTGGTCACCGGTTTGGCTTTGTTGTGTCGGAGACCAGGTTTTCCACTAACATTCTCTCCACCATGTCATCATAGTAAAAAATAAAAATAAAAATAAATCACAAAATACTGTTGACAACAAAAATTCCAAGGATGCAATCACATTAAATTTACAAAGCATTTCCCCGAGGAACTTAGAGCAGTTCTCAGTCTTCCTGGGCATTTCTCCGGTCGTAGGAGGAGGAAGGCCACATTTGCATTCTACATTTGAGACTGTGCAGGAGCCTGCGAACATGGTACCTTCTAGGCTGGGAAGTGGAGAGAAACTCCAGGGGTGTAAAACTCGATCGATTCCTTCTTCTTTCCTTTCTCTCTCTTCCTCCTTCCTTTGTAATGTTGCGCTAGAAAGCCCAGGCCAAGCCGCCTGCACCCCTGGCCAGAAAGCAGGGCAGCAGCACTGTGTGAGATCAGGCTTTGAGGGCTGATGCTTCTGACAATAGAAGCAGACACAGGATAAGCAGGGCTCCCTCAGGCCTAGGAGGGACACTGGCTCTTCATGCGCTTCTTCTCCACCGCCAGCCTCACAGCCTGAATGAGCGCGTCTTTGTTATTGAGGATATTATATTCTGAGAGCTTCACCAGCTTGTCGAAAGCGGCCTCTGTGTACGTCAGTTCCTTGGTGGCATAGGGAGACTTGGGGCCATAGATGTTCAGCTGGCCCAGTTCCAGCTCCTCAGGACTTCGTTCTACACCTTGGGGCAAGAGGATTTGCTACAGATTATGGTAGGCGCGCGCGCGCGCACACACACACACACACACACACACACACACACACACACACACACACCCCTAAAGCATAGTTTATCCATTTCAGGTTTATCCACATAGCTGGGTATGGTATCAATAAATGGTTGAATGACTAAAAGAACAGGAGACTATGCTGCCAGTCCATGGGAGAAAATGGAGGGAATTCTCTGGGTTCAGACTAGAGCTAAGTCAGGCCTACCCTTTGGGGTCTTCAGAAATTCTGTAAGTCTAAAAATAGGGGCTTTAGCATGTGTCCAGCAGACGCTGGAAGCTTACCTGGAGCCTTGTACTTCTGGAAGGTGTCATTGATGAGCGGGAAGTAAGCCACAATGGGGGCATCAGGTTCCTGCGGATTCTCCATCAGGTAACACTCCTTGAGACTTTTGTCATCCTCCTGGATGCAGTAGCTGGGGAAGGGGATGTTCTGCTCGGTGCAGTACTCACAGGTTTGTTTCAGGGGCTGTAACGTCATGGGAGGACACTTTCAGTCCCATAATGGCCTTATTTGCATGTGCCTTCAGCTAGCTACTTAGTCTTGGTCCCCTCCTCTGTGACTTAGGGGTAATAGCAGCTGTGCAGTCTACCATAAAGAACCGGTGCAAGGCCAGGTGAGGTCCTGGGTAGGGAAGCGCACAGTTGCTTCTTTACGAGCTTAGGTCACGGCTATTGCTTCCGTTCTAATCTTCTGTCTATAATTCCTTTCTTTTCCTGGCTTCAGGATGGGATTGTATCAAAGTTAATAATAAAAAAAATTCTAAAAGAAACAACCAAAAACCAAAAACCAGGGTTTCCCTTAAAGAGAAAATAAATAATAATAATAATACCGCCTCTACTACTACTACTGCTAACTCGTTTAGCCATATGGAAGCCCTGTGATTACATGGACCCTAGATTATTTTTGAAAACAAGATTTTACAAACTCATCAAAACATTTTTTTCAGCTGAAAAATGGCCAAGTGCATCAGATGCTTAAAAGCAACAATAAGGTTGCCATTCACTGAGTTCAGGCAAACCCCAAGTCCCAGCATGTGCGAGCAAGCTGGTTGCCAGCGAGGTTTGGTCCTCCGGTCCGGCATTGCGCTGCATGACGGGAGCTCCTCTGACGCCGCCTCAGAGCCCGCTAGCCCGGCACACTCTCCCATTTTACACCTGTGCAGGTCTCCGTGGTAGAGCTTCTGATTCTGTGACGGCTCAGGAGCAGCCGAGGCTGGCGCCGTTCCTGTTTTACTTGCCTTTGTCTGGGATCCCGCGCAGTAATTGAGGTGGATGATGAGGTCGACTTTTCTCTCCGGCCTCAGGAGGGGTGCGTAGCTGGAGTTGACAAAGAAGGCAGTGTCCAGCAGGTTCAGATGCTTTGTGAACTGCGTCAGCTGGTTTGGGAAGGTGTCCAGCACAGTGTCTGAAAGTAAAGCCCTCTAGTTAACTTACCTACCCAGTGCCCTGATGTCAGCTGTAGGGGGTGGGGTGGGGGAGGTGGAGGCATTGATATGACCAGAGTGCCTTGCTTGGAGCTTTCTTGCTTCAGCCTGAGGTTTCTAGCTTCCCACATCCTCTCTAAGGTACCCAGTCCTACTTCTCTGGGTGGGCTGATGTATAACAGCATGCTCTTGAGACTTTAGCAAGTTTTGTATGGGTTACACACACAAACCTGCCATAACCATCCATGGAGCTTGTGGAGAAGGAGGGGCTTAACATCCTATAAACTAGGGATACCCATGGACCCAGAGACATCTGCCTATTTTGCTCCAGATAGCAAGGAAAAGGATAATGGTCCAGACTGAAGGACTTTTCAGGCTGTGGTCAAATAAAACATTAAAGATTCCTATGTGGTGGGAGAGGAGGCACCCTAGACCTTGTCCCCAAAATCTTAGCAAGGAGATGCACACAGAATCAAAGCTATGAGAGTGTGGTTTAAGGTCTGGGGCGGTGAGACTGAGCTAGGCTGTACTTGCTCAACTGCAATGGGGGCACCACTCAGAAAGTTCCCCAAAGATATTGCCAAAAGTGCTCACTCACATCTCTCCATTTGTACAATGGGGTCAACATCTGCCCCGGGACAGTTGCTCAGATTCTGCCGTTAGTCAATTAATGCCTGCATTGCCCCCTGCTGGCAGAGTTGTATTCATTCAAGCCCTCAATCATAAATGGACTAGTCCCCACTCCCTCCCTCACATCCTTGCCCAAGCCAGCTGTGTTTCTACCCATTAACATGACCAGAGGAGAACATCTTTCTCGACGGCAACTTCAGTCCTATTTATCTTCCTCCCAAGAGAGCCAGCCCTGGAGGAGCTCCCAGGCGGGGTACCTTTCCACATAGAGAACTGTTTGTGCTGTAGGTAGTCAGTATGCAGCTGCAATCCGTACAGGAAGTTGTGGAACTCAGACACGAGGGGTCTGTGCGTGAGGATTTCTCGGAAGGTGTTGGACAGCCATGATGCTGGGATCACTACTGTGGTCTCCAAGGGGTTAGCATCACATTTTGGGATTTCGGGCAGGAGTGGATCATCTTCTGTAGGGGGAAGGGATGAAGGGCTGGTTACTAAAGTTGGGGTCGCGCCTGATTGCTCGACCCTGGAAAGTGAGCCACCCTAAGCTCAGCTCACACCTTCTTTGCCCAAGCCTAGCTCTGAACCCAAGAGGACTTAGGACAGAGGTATGAGACGAGGGTGGGGAGAGAGAAGAGAATAGCCAGGAAGGAAGGCTCCAGAGAGGATGGCGAGCCCAGAAGTCTGGTGTTTCTCTGTGCTCAGAGATCTAGGGCCATCAGCTCTCTGGATGTTGGAGATATCCTTCTGGACCTTGGCACAAGCACCACCTGTAGCCACCCTGCCCCTACCCCTGCCATCAGAGAAGGAAAACGTTCTAGCCCAACTGCCTTCCCTTGTCTGGATCACGGGGACAAAGGAGAAGCAGTGCCAGGCAACCAATCCTTAGCTCATGGTCCATACGCTATAGATCCATTACCCAAGAGGGGAGGCCAGGCTGCCACCCACCGATGTCATGCAGCTTCTCCCTTGTCCACCTGTAGAAGAACTCCTCTGAGGTGTGGGACAAATTCCAGGCATCAAGCAGGTTCAAGGAGAAGATGCTACTCCACAAACCTAGAGAAGCGGAGAAGCCATGAGCAACTCTAGCCAGGCCCCCTAAATTTCACTGGCTGAGTCTTAGCCTCCATGCCTATTCCAGACCAGGCAGCTTGCAGGTGGGATGAACTTGGATTTCTGACTCCCACTGAACAGTTCCACCATGGCTGATGGTGCCAGTCCTTGGCTCTTTTTCTCCCTTCCCCTCAGGGCAGGGGGCAGGAGGGTGCTTAAGACACAGCTGCAGGGAGCTGGTAATTGACAAGTGCAGGCTTCGAGTTCAAACCCTTGAATCAGCTCACACCGAGAAAGCACTTAAGACAGTGTCTGGCATGCAGTAAGCCTTGATACATAGAAGGCTAGCTCTTACTTTTGAACGTAAAATTTATATAACAATACCATAAGGTTATATAAAATTTTATATACTAATACTATGAAATAATAATAAAACCAGATATGGTGGTTCACTCTTGTAAGCCCAGTAGGAAGGCAGAGGCAAGAGGATCGACAAAAATTTGAAACTAGCCTAGGCTATATAGTAAGCGTCAGGCCTACCTGAGCTACCTGTTATGATAGTGAGACCCTATCATAAGAAGCCAGTACTAACAATTATATTCTCTATATATGGACCTGAGGAAACAGCTCCAGAGAAATTAGGCAATTTAGGCAACTTTGCACAACTAGCAAGTGAGTTCAAGCTGGACTATAGGTTTCAAAACCACACGGACTTTAGTCTAGGGGCTCAGGGAAGAGAAAGGAACTGTGCACTGTAGGCTTCTGTATGGACATCGTAGATGAGATGGGACTCAAGTTAGACTTTCTGGAATGGGTTGCTTTGGAGTAAGTGGAATACAGGCATCCTATTTAAACAAAACATGTTGAAATTGCTGCTCTTGAAGTCATAAAGATAGGCTTATTTTCTAGGCCATTTTGTTTGTAGACAAGATTCTGAAGTAAAGAACAAAGAGTGGATGTCACAGTGGGTGATGTCACAGTGGGTGATGTCACAGTGGGTGATGTCACAGTGGATGGTGTCACAGTGAGTGATGTCACAGTGGATGGTGTCACAGTGGGTGATGTCACAGTGGATGGTATCACAGTGGGTGATGTCACAATGGATGGTGTCACAGTGGGTGATGTCACAGTGGATGGTGTCACAGTGGGTGATGTCACAGTGGGTGATGTCATAGTGGATGGTGTCACAGTGGGTGATGTCACAGTGGATGGTGTCACAGTGGGTGATGTCACAGTAGGTGATATCACAGTGGATGGTGTCACAGTGGGTGATGTCACAGTGGATGGTGTCACAGTGGGTGATGTCACAGTGGATGGTGTCACAGTGGGTGATGTCGCAGTGGATGGTGTCACAGTGGGTGATGTCGCAGTGGATGGTGTCACAGTGGGTGATGTCACAGTGGATGGTGTCACAGTGGGTGATGTCACAGTGGATGGTGTCACAGTGGGTGATGTCACAGTGGATGGTGTCACAGTGGGTGATGTCACAGTGGGTGATGTCACAGTAGGTGATGTCACAGTGGATGGTGTCACAGTGGGTGATGTCACAATGGATGGTGTCACAGTGGGTGATGTCACAGTGGATGGTGTCACAGTGGGTGATGTCACAGTGGGTGATGTCACAGTGGATGGTGTCACAGTGGGTGATGTCACAGTGGATGGTGTCATAGTGGGTGATGTCACAGTGGGTGATGTCACAGTGGGTGATGTCACAGTGGATGGTGTCACAGTGGGTGATGTCACAGTGGATGGTGTCACAGTGGGTGATGTCACAGTGGGTGATGTCACAGTGGGTATCAGTAAGTGTTACAGTGTACATCACAGCGGACGTCACAGTAGGCATGTGGATGTGAATGTGGATTTTACAGTGAATGTCACAGTGAACTCCTGCACTCAGTAACCTACCTTCTGACCACTGCACTCAGTGACCCGCCTTCTGACCGCTACACTCAATGACCTGGCTTCTGAGGAACCAGGGAGCAAAGAACAGAAAGCTGGGCTAGGCTTTCCCAGTGACTCTGACCTTTCTGCTGGGGTCCCCTCTGCCTGGGATCTGAGGGGTTCAATCTTTCTTGGAAGCAGGCGCACTGCTGCCTAGAGCCAGACAGGGAGAAGGCAGAGTGGTGATTTTCTAGAAGCCTTCCTCACCCAGGCTGTTTCTGAGCAGACCCTAGATTGACCATCAGAGACCAGGGTGCTGGGAGAGTCCTGTAGGGTCCCTTTACTGAAGTCTCTCTGGGTCTAAAGGGTCACAGGAAGATTAGGGCAGTCACAATCTGGAAGTAGGTTCAGGAGCCCTTCTTGGATTCATATTATGTGGCAGAACCAGGAAATTCAAGAGTTCAAGGCTAACCAAGGCAGCCAGCACTGGCACAAGATTCTCCCAGTCATTCCACTAGTCCAGGGTGCCCTGCCACACGGGTACTGAGTATCCTAGGGAGTCACCTAGCATGTAGCACATCTCTAGCTCAGGCATCCTCTTCATCAGCCGCCCCATGAAGAACTCGGAGCCGAATAGTTCAGTAGGAACGTAGGCCCCATACTTCTGCATGCCCGCCTCGTAGGGGGAGAACTCGAACCATTCTGTACACAAGGAGCAATATCAGTCTTAGGTTGGGGAGCCATCCACACAGCCCCGCCCCCAGCCCTCTAGCTCCAGGGACCCAGGGAACTTAGAATTGCAAACTGCAATCCCGCTATGGGATGCAAGGGGGCGTTTGCTGCTGAACCAAAGCGCTCTGCAAGCTGTGAGGCTCAAACTTTTGCTTCTTAAAGCTGAATAACCAGGGGCAAAAACGGACCCTTCTAGGCTTCCCTTTTGGGCAGCCTCAAAAAAAAAAATCTTAGAGTCTCATCTTCACTACCATCATTTCCCACTGACTCATCAGATAAGCCCCGGCAAGCTAAGGGACACTATCTAAGGGAAATTGCTCCCGCTCATGTGGGGGAGTTTTTCCAGCCATGGGGCACTGTTTTTTGATGTGGAGACTGGCAAAGTGTGTGCTGTACCCGCCAAGAAGGGACCCCCTCCTAAGTCACTAGCCACCAGTGTTACCTCTGAAGTCCTGGTTGCTTACATCATCCTTGACATTGATGGTGAGGTAGATGGGCAGAGGATTCTGCCCCTGGCACAAGGCGGCACGCTGCTCGGACAGTTTGCAGTCATTTTTCTGTAGGGACGGCAGTGGTTAGGAGGGGTGGCTCGCAAGCGGTTCGTGAGGAACAAGAGAGCTATCCGAACCCATTTCCAGACTCCAGTGCCTCCCCCATCCCACCCCACCCCACCCCACCCTGGGGAGCTGTATAAGCTGCAGGGAGTCCAGACGTCAACTCTCAAAGGCACTTGGAGAATGTATAACGTGTTCTTGGGCTGTCTGGAAGCACAGGCCATAAGTGAGGTGGGCTTAACTCTGCAATTTAAAGCTGTCTCTTGTGGGGGGTCCTAGGATTCTCATATCTCGGGGATGGAGGATATGGTAAAGGTAGGAAAAGCCACCACGGTCCCTTTTATTGCCATTATTTCCCACTCATCCCTGGAACCTGAGCATCGCCAGGAATTTTTGTCTTATTAACTTGGTGTTGGGCTCCCTTAAAATGTAAGAAGCAAGTTTCTTTCCCTCTCTCCCTCTCCCCTCCCCCCCCACTTTCTCAACTGGAGGCTTAAGACCCTGAAACTATGGGACAGTCTAGGCAAGCCCCAAGTCCTCCAAGGTCTGTGTTGTGTCCCAGTGTGGCAAGTCCCACAGATATGCCTGGGCCACTTCAGCTGTGTCCCAAAGTGAATGAGGCAGTGCAAATGAGGCCAAACTGAGGTCCTAGGTGCCCAAGCTTTGACCTCCGTGGTTACCCTGTGCACAAAGACTTCACGGAAGTGAAGCTGGGTGGAAGGGCAAACATGTGTGTGCCCAACATCTCTTAGGTCCTCTTTGAAGCAAAATAGGGTGTTTAACACAACTGGACCCAGAGATCTGGGCGAGACAGAGCTAAATGTCCTAGAAGTAAAGCCCAGATCCAGGAAAGAGCCCAGCCAGCCATTGCTGTCACGGGGGCTGGAGGAGGGTGAGAGACTCTCCATAGCTGGAGTGGATGATCAGAAGAGGTCTTCTTGTAGCTTCCTAGCTTTGCTTCTCTTCCGCTAGCCTAGTTCTTCTCCACTCTAGGCCCTCAAAATGCTTGGACTTCTAGCTCAGAACACTTGGTGTGTTCTTCTCATCATGTAGGCTGCTATTGATTATTATTGCTAAAACCATTTTTTTGGTGCCTGTTGTGATATTGCATGCTTTTAATCCCATCATGTGGGAGGCAGAGGCAGGGGAATCCAAGTTTGTCTTCTGACCACTAAGGGTACCAGGTACACATGTGATATACATACACACATGGAGGTGAAACACATAGACACATAAGGTAAATTTGAGTCAGCATGGTCTGTATAGTGAAGTCTAGGCTAGCCAAGGATACATAATGATAACCTACCTCAAAAAAATTTTTTTTTCTTTTTTGAGATGGGTTCTTTTTTGTTTGTTTGTTTGTTTTAAGTCAGGGTATCTTTACATAGCCTGGCTATTCTAGAACTTATTATGTAGGCCAGGCTGGCCTCAAGCTCATAGAGATCCACCTGCCTCTGCTTTCCAAGTGCTGGGATTAAAGGCATGCACTACCATACCTGGTTTGGGATGGGATCTTTATAGGTAGCTCTGGGTGGCCTTGAATTTGAGGCCATCCTCTGCCTCCCTGGTTACGGTATGTGCTACCATGCTCAGCCTTTAATTTTAAAATTACTCACTGATGGAATTCCCACTAAGGAATAGTGGATACTCCGGTCCTGCTGAGAAGGACAAGAATTCAGATCCATTTTATCTGAATCCAGAACCAACACCCTTAGCCTCTGCCCTCCACCTGTGCTTCATCATGAAGTCAGGTTAGAGAGGGGTTTTCAAAGGCAGGTCAGGTTATGGGTCGGAACCACATCTTATTCCTCTCGAAATCCTCATGGCCAGCATAGCTACAGGCATGCAGGAGTAATTAGTTAAAAGAACAAATGAGGACTGGAGAGGGGCTCAGTAGTCAAGAGCACTGGCTGCACACATGTGGTGCACACACACAAACACGGAGGTAAACACCCATACACAAAAATAAATCTAAATGATCTTCTTTAAATCAAAAATGTAAGAGGAATAAGTAACTTCTAAAGATAGGAGCTGACCCAGTGTGGAAGCACATGGATGTAATCCTAGCCCTTGGAAGGCTGAAGCCAGAGAATCACCACAAATTCAAGGTCAGCCTGAGCTCCAGTGTGAATCCCAGGATAGCCTGGGCTATATAATGTGAGACTTTATCTCAGAACAAGAAAAAATGAGAGTCAAGTTATTGATTGCTCAAAATGTCTCATTTCCTTTTCTTTTTGATGTGTATGTATGTTTGGTATGCACACATACACTTTTGCATGTTTGCATGTGTGTGGGGGTACTTGAGTACAAGTGCATGTGTGTGCATTCTGTTCATGTCATATGCCCTCCCCCATTGCTTCCCACTCTATTTATTAAGGGTCTCTCCCTGAATCTGGAACTTAGCAATTTCTCACTATCCAACCAGGAATGATTTCTCTGCTTCGTGAGTGCTAGTATTACAGAGAGTTCCATGTCTGCCTGGCTTTTACATGGGTTCTGGGGATCTGAACGCCAGGCTTCATGTTTGGGTACTTAAGCATTTCATCCATTAAGTCATTTTCCCAGGCCAAAATTGATGTGGGATTCTCCTCTGAATGCTCTGAATATGTTTTATTGCCATTGGTTAATAAAGAACCTGCTTTCTGCCAATTAGCCTAACAGAGTAAAGCACAGTGGAAAATCTGAACAGAGATGTAGAGAGAGAGTAGGCAGAGTCAAGGAGATGCCATGTAGCTGCTGAAGGAGACAGATGCCTTGGACTCTTACCGGTAAATAACAAGGCTCTTGGTAAAATATAAAATAATAGGTTAATTTAAGATGTAAGAGTTAGTTAGTAAGAAGCCTGAGCTAATAGGCTAAGCAGTGTTTTAATTAATATAGTTTCTGTGTGATTATTTTGGATCTGGGCAGCCGGGAATGAACAAGAAGCCTCCACCTACACAAAATATCTGATTACCTAGCAGAGAGAACCTGTTGGAAGATACTATGCTGTCCGTCTTCCTTCTGGGAAGTTCTGCTTTGAATTCAGAGCCCCAAAGACACCTTTGGAAGTGGGCCAAGATCTGGTGGACTAGCTAGAGCTAAGTGGGAAACTGCTTTGGAGCCAAGCAACAACCAGTGGTTCCTTTCTAAAGCCTAGTGTGACGGATATAGGCATTAGCTGAGTTCATCTCTTAGGGATTCCCCACTCTACTCTACCACATCTCACATGGTTGTGCCAGCTGTACCCCACACAGGCAGGCTCTTTTGGGGACACATGCCACACTCAGTTGTCAGTCATTGATTCTAAGAACAGCAAGGAACCTTGCCAGGTCTCTTTCCTTGTGGTGGCCACGAAAATGGACCATGCAGACTTTCGGAGACCAAGAACAACACTGAAGGGTGCTGGCTGCTGCACCCTGTAATCTATGACTGTCTATGCTGGGCCCACATTTCCTTAGACCTAATGATGAGATGCTAAGGCAGGCTTATTCGGGGATAATGCAGCACATAGCTTTGTGGATCAAAGGACCCACAGTCCTTGCTGTGAGCCTTCCTATGCTTTATTTGACTTTTTTGTCTCTCCTCCACGCAGGGTCAGAATGGAGGCATGGCCGACAGCACTCTTGCTTGGCCCCACTTCTTTCTCATTTTCTCCCACAGATGTTTAGATATGGCTTTCAGAAGCTATGCTTCATCTATGCAGGGAGCACCCAGACTGGCCCAACACGGGGTCTCAGTCCTCTGAAAAGGGTATGAAAGATGACCTCACCATCTTCCCCCAATTTGTATTTGGACACCCCACGATTCTTCCAGCCTGAGATGTACTGGCAGGCCTAACCTAATGTCTTTGGTTCAGACTCTCTGAAGAAGAAAGAATGAGACTTGATATCACTCTAGGTAGATGGAACCCAGGAAAGGCTGAACACCCACCTTATCGCCTAGACTGTACTCAACCAACTTGCCCCAAAAGTCTGTAAAACTGGTCTTGTAGCCCTGCTGGCTGTGCTGGCGGAGTTCCTCTTGCCATTTGCAGAGATTATCTGGGAACAGGGCAGGCATCTTGTCTTTGACAACATGTCTCCGGGCCTCAAAGACAGCAGGCTCCAGGTTTTTGGAAGACCACTCCGCGTCACTGTACAAGGTAGCCATAGTCCTGGAGAGAGACACACACAGTTGACAGAGCTACCCCAGCCCTGGTCTGACCAACCCCATGTTCAGACAGGACAGAGATTGGCAGATCATGGGAGTCCCAAACCTGGCAGAGGACCTGGAGGAAAGGGAAGGAGGGAGGACCTTGTGGTGGGAGTCAGCAAGCACTACTTCTCATAATTGATTGCTTCCTCTCTTGAATGCCTATTGCACATCAGGAAGCCTGTGTTGAAGGAGATTAGGATTCTAGGCTGACATCTTCCTGGGTTCAAAACCAGGCTCTACCACTCACTTGCTATGTGATCTTAGACAAGCTACTTAACCACTCTTTGCCTCAGTTTCCTTAACTGAAGTGGTGAGAATTGTGATTGATGTACCCACTTCATACAGTTCTTGTGAAAAAAGATTGCAAAAGTTACCATTGTGTGGAATAACTAGAACTATAATAACTAGAACTATGGTGAAACAGGGCTGGGGCAACTTCTGATCCCGGGATAGGCTGACTCCAGAGCCTAGTTACTCTCTGTTGTACCATATTCACCCCTGTGACAGGACATTAATTAAAGATGTATTTTCTGGCGCTCGGGGATCAAGAGCATTGGCTGCTCTTCCAGAGGAGCCCGATTCAATTTCTAGTACCTACGCAACAGCTTTCAACCATCCATAACTCCAAATCGAGGGGATCCAGCCACCCACATGGTGCCCGGACATCCATGCAGGCGGAACACGCATACGCGTAAATAAGTTTTGAAATGATTTATTTCCTCTCCTTGCTCTTTCTCCTTCCCTCTCTCCCCGTTTCTCATTCTTCACCTCCTCTTTTCCTTCTTAACTTATATGTGGACTATGGTGGGTGGGAATAGCAAGGCTAGGCCCAAGGTCTTCTCTGTTTCCTGCTTGCCCCATGGAGCCCAGCGGGGACATGGCTCGGCTGAAGTGAGTTAACTTTATAGCTATTGGGAAGCAGCTTTGAACACAGGCCCTGGACTGAGTTCAAAGTCTGGGTTTGGGGACAGTAAGACAGCTCAGAAGGTAGAGGTGTTGCCGACAAGCATGTCTGCCTTAGTTTGATTCCTTGGCCCTACATGGTGAGAGGAAGAAACCAACTCCTATAGTCGTCCTCCATAAAAAAAAGTTTTAGGGCTGGGGAGATGGCTCAGAGGTTAAGAGCATTGCCTGCTCTTCCAAAGGTCCTGAGTTCAATTCCCAGCAACCACATGGTGGTTCACAACCATCTGTAATGGGGTATGGTGCCCTCTTCTGGCCAGCAGACACACAGACAGAATATTGTATACATAATAAAAATAAATAAATTAGCTGGGCGGTGGTGGCGCACGCCTTTAATCCCAGCACTCGGGAGGCAGAGGCAGGCGGATCTCTGAGTTCGAGGCCAGCCTGGTCTACAAGAGCTAGTTCCAGGACAGGCTCTAGAAACTACAGGGAAACCCTGTCTCGAAAAACCAAAATAAATAAATAAATAAATAAATAAATAAATTTAAAAAAATCCAGGTCATGAACTGAATGACCCTGAGCAATGTCAACCCACTTCTCTCCAGGTCAGTGATCTCCTTAGCTGGAGTCTGGATCTGTCTGATTCTGCTGGCCTGGACCAAACTTCAGTATGTCAACAAGGGAAGCGCTCCTCTTTCTTCTGTTTCAGAGGGCTCCCTGGTGGCAGGAGGTTTGCCTAAGGATGTCTAATGATACAAACAGGAGCCTCCTTCTTGGGGCTCGTGCCAAAGGAAGATGGAAGGTGATCAGATTTCTTCTACAAATAGCACCCTAACTTCCATAAAGTTTGCTCTGTTACTTTCAAAAGGTTACCCTAAACCTATTTAGTGTTTTCTTCCTTCCTTCCTTTCTCTTTCTTTCTTCCTTCCTTCCTTTCTTTCTTTCTTTCTTTCTTTCTTTCTTTCTTTCTTTCTTTCTTTCTTCTTTTTTCATTTATTTACAGGGTTTCATGTAGATCAGGCTGGCCTCCAACTCAGTATGTAGCTGAGGTTGGCCTTGAACTCCTGATCTTCTTGCCTCTATCTCCTGACTGCTGACATAATAGGCACGTACCACCACCCTCATCTTGCTTATCTTTGTGTTAAAAAGCACGTTCCCCATACTTTCCTCAGTACAGGGGACCTGTGAGCCTTTCCCTCCGATATTCTGGCAGGTCCTGAAGCTTTCTCTTTGCTCTGCCTACGGTCCAAGCAAATACAACGCCCGCCCCTCTCCAGGCCTACTGAAGCAAGTTATCATTTTAAACATATTGTATTATTATTATTATTAATTATTATTATTACTTATTTTGTTTGAGATGGGGCCTCACTATGTAGTCCTAGGTAGTTTGGAACTTGCTATGTAGATCAGGCTGGCCTTGAATTCATCGAAGTCCACCTGTCTCTGCCTCCTGAGTTCTGGGTTACCACATCAGATATGATAATAATTATTTTTAAAAATTATATGAGGCGGGCTGGAGAGATGGCTCAGAGGTTAAGAGCGTTGCCTGCTCTTCCAAAGGTCCTAAATTCAATTCCCAGCAACCATATGGTGGCTCACAAGAACCATCTGTAATGGGGTCTGGTGCCCTCTTCTGGCCTGCAGGTGTACACACAGCCGGAATATTGTATACATAATAAATAAATAAATATTTTAAAAAATTATATGAGGCTGGGCTGGAGAGATGGCTCAGAGGTTAAGAGCACTGACAGTTCTTCCAGAGGTCTTGAGTTCAATTCCCAGCAACCACATGGTAGCTCACAACCAACTATAATGAGATCTGGTGCAAGCAGAACACTGTATACATAATAAATAAATCTTAAAAAATCATATGAGGCATTGGATCCCCCCAGAACTGGAGTCCCAGGCCCTTGTGAGCTGCCTGACGTGGGTGTTGGGAACTAAAGCTGGATCCTCTGAAGAGCGGTATGTGCTTTTGATAGCTGAGCCTTTCTCTAGGACTCTGAGTTATCTTTATCACTGCCACTGAACACGGGCCCAGGACTGAGTTCAAATTCCAGTCTATGATTCCTGACATGAGTAATGCAGGGCAAGTGCTTTTGTCTCTCTGCCTGTAAAATAAGTTATGGGTGAACCTGCAGGTTCTTCGTCTAGAAACCCAACCCAACTGCTGATAGAAATCAGTCAGAAATTTCTTCCTGTTTACTGAGCCTTTATGGACTGTCATTACTGAGATAGAGAACTTAGTATCTACTCACACAGAAAATATATTGGATTTGGTATTAGGTGACTTAAGGTGCCTGGTAGGACTGTGTGGGCTTCATTATGCAGATACCATGCCATGTATGGATAAAGGGTTTAACATCAGCTGACAGTGATATCCCCCTGGGTATCCTGTAACCAGTCCCTCCTGGATGCTGATGGCTAGCTATGCTTGACGCAGAGAGCAGCACTGATAACCTTCTGGCCCATCTATCCAAAGCCCCCAGCTTCTGGGGAACAGATATGGAGCCATGGGCTTTCCTAGGTCAAGTTCACACCCAGTCCCTCTGATGAGAGCTACCTGGAGCTTCATCAAGAGAAAAGACACAGCAGGGGACTCAGGGCTCAGTATCTGACAGAGTAAGGTGTAGCTCTGGCTAAGAGACTTCCTGTGGTCACAGGGATGCTTAGGGATTTTAGTGAGCCCCTTCCACTATAAAACAAACAAACAAACAAACTACAAGGTCTATGCTATGACCATCTTATATAAAGATAACTGTATTAATGGTCTTCATAGAAACATTGTCATTAACCTTCAAGATCCTTTGTTTATTTTATTTTATTTTGGCCCTGGTGCTATGCTGGCTGTTAGAGTTGACCTTCCCTGGCTTCTGCCTCAGCAGAGTGGGGAGGAGGTAGCCCTGTAAAAGCTTGCTTACTCCTTTCTGCTACTTGACGGGGCCTGACAGGGCAGAGACCAGGAGAAAGGATAGTATTGAGGACCTGCAAGCCAGCATAACCAGGCTAGCTCCACCCATCCTGGGAGACGGGGCCCATCCCCAAGAGAGGGTGGCTGCCTCTCACTAGGACAGACAGTAACACCAGGCTCACTCATCACTGGCCACTGTGATTTTCTGGGCTGCTGCTAAGGACGTAGCCAATAATGGCCAATGTATACAGTAACTCTGTGCTTAATACTGGGAGAGGCCAAGCCTATTGTCAACCCCACTTTACAGACCCAGCAAACCGAGTCTAAGGAATTAAACTGAATGTCCCAAATCCCACAACCACACACGGCAGAGCTTTCCAGGCATCATGAGTCACTTTTACTTGGGATGGGAAAATTCAGAGTTCTACCGGATCCCAGGCCACACCCATTGCTACTTCCTCTGGGTTCCACCAGCAATGGTGTCCAGTTCCTTACCAGGTTGCACCTGACAAGCCGGTGATGTAAGTAGAACAATCCAGAAGGTTCAGCTTCTGCAGCCCCAGCAGGTGGCCGTACAAGGCAACCATGGATCTTGTGCCTCCTCCTGTGGCCATGATGGCTATCACGGGCACCTGTAGGCACAGAAAAGCCTGCTGGCGAGGGCTCCTCCACATGGAGCGGTCTCAGCTTAATAAACATGGCGGAAGACAGAGAGCTGGTTAGAGCGAAGGGAATGATTTGGGGACCGCCTTTTACAGAGCAGTGGGCCCGGAAGATGACCTTTGCTCTAAGTCAGTGATGCCATCAGGAAGGGATCTGCTGCCTAATCCAGGCTTGGTAAATCAGAAAGTCATGGCTAAAGAGTTCTGAGCACTCAGCCAGACGGTGGTAGGACATGCATTTAATCCCAGCACTTGGGAGGCAGAGGCAGTGGATCTTTGTGAGTTCAAGGCCAGCCTGTTTACAGAATGAGTTCCAGGACAGCCAGAACTGTTACGTAGAGAAAAGTTAAAAAAAATAATTGAAAAAAAGATTTCTGAGCACTCACCCCAGCTCTTTGTTAATAGATGTTAAAACCGAGGCTAAGGGGAACATGTACGGCTCATGGATGGTGGCTGACTGACATCTATACACGGCAGCAATGTTCTAACACTAGTCCCTGGTCTGGCACACAGTACATGCTCAGTCTATACAGCATTTGTGAGAGCAAGAGAAGAAAAAAACCCACATTCTGATGTGTGTGTGTGTGTATGTGTGTGTGTGTGTGTGTGTGTGTGTGTGTGTGTGTGTAAAATGTAGGTTTAAGGTGCCCTTGCTGTTTCTCTAAAGATGAGATGAAAGGGGAAGCTTCCTATTTCCATTAATAGGGACTGTAAGATCTTTCATGGAGCTGAAGCCCTGTCCCAGCCAGCTTCCCTCTCAGCTTACATCCTGGTTAGCCAGGTGCTCTGGGCCCAGTCTGTTCCCCAGACTAACAGATGGAGGTGCAGGGCCTCTGTGGTTACCTCCAGGGGAAGAGGCAACTGGCTCTGGGAATGGAAGAGGATTCTCTTCAGCTTCCTTCAGCTGTCATTTCTGGTGGGGACGGGTACATGCACACATTAGAGAAGAAAAGGAACAAGAGGGTGAAGGCTGGGGGCTGGGTGACCAAGGTGCTGGAACTTGAAAATATCTCCTGGCTAGGTGAGAATGCCATCCCGATGCTATGTCAGTAAAACAGCTTAGCCATGTCAGGATTCCCCTCCTCCACCTCCGTGTGTGCATCTGTGCATCTGTGTGCCCTTGTTCTGGCACCACACCCTCAGCGGCCTGAGCGAACACAGAAATCCAGGTGGTGCAGTAGCCACCCTGGGTCTGGGAAGGCTAGGGTGGGACATGGAGCTGGGGAACCTGTGTAGCCCAGGCGGTGCCCCTGCTGACCCACCTCATCCTCATGCAGGTCATCCTCCAGTTGCAGCACCTGACTTAGGGCTTTGGTCACCACCACCTTCCGCTTCTGCAGAAACTCCACCTCTTCCTGGCACAGGCTGAAGCCGAGCCGCACATCCAGCGTGTCAGAGCTGTGGGGAAGGGGACCCGGTAGCCACCGTCTTCAATTGGCAGATGTGGTTTGGGACCCAGCTCTGCCATGTATCTCTTCTGCTACCTTGGGCATCTACATTCTCATCTGCAAAATGCTTACTGGCCAGCACGACCTTCAGTATAGGCCCTAAGCCTTAGCTGGCTCACGGTAAGCTGGTACTTGTCTGAGGACTGCTACCAGGCCTCTTCGAACCTTCTGCTTCCTCAGCAGGATGGGGAAAATTCCAAAATTTCCCTAGGCACCTTCTCTGTCCCAAAGCTGGACATGAGTGACGAGTACCTTAGATCTCTTAGGTAAATCTCTTAGACTCTTCTGAGCCCCACAGACCAGCCCTCTGCTTCTGCAGGGCTCCCTGCTCCTTCTGTGTCCTTCTTGCCCACAGAACCATGGCTCTGGTATTTGTGTGACTGGCAAAGCCTCTCACACTGACCTCACTGCGCCATCTCCACAGTTCTTCAAGGCAGATGAGACACGAGCTACCACGACAGGCCTGACGCTTGTCCTCTTTTATCACACCTTTGTCTCGAGCAAGTTCAAGCCTGGCGTGTACGACCCTACCAGATCTGTCCAAGCTCACCTCAAGCTACCTGCTGGAAGAGACATGCCAGGTTCTCATGGCCTGATCTGAACCTCGGTTAGGATCGTTACCTTCACAGGTATTACCTGTATTCCTGAATCCTCTGAGGCCCAGCTCCCCCAAGGACTCCAAGGGGGTGTCAGTTTCTGGCCTATCTTAGCATACTAACAGAGCTGAGTACCCTTGAAGGCAGGGCCTGGACTCTCCCAGCACCTCTCTTCCTATGAGGAAATCGCTTCTACTGGCAGTCATGGGACTGAATAATAACAGTCGCATTGGTGGACACTTACTGAGCATCCCATTCACCATCTAGATTTCTGGTATTTCGCATGCATTAATTCATGGGATTCAAAGAGCAACCTGAATTGCTGATAAGGAAAACTGAGATCCAGTGTGATTAAGAAACTTTTCTAATGGAAAATAACAAATCAAACTATAAGTAAAAATTATAGACAAGGGGCTGGAGAGATGGCTCAGAGGTTAAGAGCTCTAGCTGCTCTTCCAGAGGACCCAGGTTCAATTCCTAACCCACATGGCATTTTACAACTGTCTGTGACTCCAGTTCCAGGGGAAAGGATGTCCTCTTCTGGCCTCTGCTAGCACTGCACACATGTGGTGCACAGACTTATGTGCAAGAAAAACACATATAAAATAAAAATTATTTAAAAAATATAGTCACTTGATTTTCAACACAGGTGAAATTTAACAGGAGAAAGAAGAGTCTTTTCAAAAACAATGCTGGAGCAGTCGGATATCCCCATGTAAAATGTACAGGATGTAAAGGAACTAAACCATAACCTAGACATGAGAGCTAAAACTAAAGACATCCTAGAAGAAAGTATGGCAGCAAATTTTCACGATTTTGGATTAGGCAGTATTTCCTAGATTTGGTATCAAAAATACAAATGACAAAAGAGAAAATAGGTTTTACCAAAATTATAAAACTTCGTTTTTCAAAGGTTACCCTCAAAAAGTACAAAGAGGAGCTGGAAGATATGGCTCAGCAGTTAAGACTAGGTTCAGTTCTCAGTACCTACATGGTGGTTTGCAACCATCTATAAACCCAGTTCTGGGGTACCCAATGCTCTCTTCTAGTCCCTGTGGGCCCTAGCTATGCATGACATGCATATATACATGTAAACAAACACTCATAGATGATATAAGATAATACACACATACACAAAAATACAAAGATTTCCCAAGAACAAGGTAAATATAAATACTTCTATTCAGAATTATGCAAAGAATTTCCATAAATTAATAATAAGATGGAACCCACTTAAAATATAAGCGAAGGATTTGAGTAAACATGTCTCAGAGAAGATCTACTAAAGGCCAAGTAATCCCGGAATAGATTCTCAGCCTCATTAGCCAGAGAAGAGAACACAAATCAAGCCACAGTGAGATATGACTTCACACCCACTCCCCTGAGTTAGGGAAAGGACAGGAAAGGGTACTTTACCAGGTCACAGACTTCATTTGTAGTTCATAGTTCTCTCCCTGAGGAGAAAGGGGTGAAATGCCTGTTAGAAATGACCCCTGAGAGCAAAGGAGCCCAGCCAAAGATGGGGAGACTTAATGCATGACTCACTCACGAACAGAACTCAGCATGCATGCATGTTCACAATAATCTACACACACATGCTCACATACATGCGTGCATGCTCCTTTCCCGCAGCCTACTTCTAGATTCAACGATTCCATCATCTTCACTCACACTCCGCGTTCCCTGGTTCCCACTGAAGCCTACGAGGCCGTTCCGTTTTGCCTAAGAGACCCCGGGTGCTACCTTCCCCATGTGTCTTTGCGCTCTTCCCATCTCCCTGCTACTGGAGCTAGATGGCTCTGGGACCGCTTCTCAGACCCAGGTGCTCACCACAGGCAGGGTCACCGGCTGGCCATCAGAAAGGCAATCGAGGGGCTGGCAGACGGAGCCATTCCTGCGTGTTCCACAGCAGCAAAGCTGGAAGGATGGGTGGGTGGGCTCTGTGAGGGGCTGAGGGACTCCTCTGTTAGCCCTTCCAGCCCAGTACCCCTCCTCCTCCCTTCCAACTACGGTTGCCTTGTACCCCACAGTTCCAGCGGCTCTCTGGCGCCTCCGCACGCAGCCGGGGCTGGAAATACTTAGGGTAGTGGAAGCAGGCTGGATTGCTGCAGCAGGCCTCCTGGAAGGGTGGGACGCACTGAGTATTCTCGAAGGAGTCTGTTACCATCACTAGGAGGTCTTTATCTGAGAAAG
Organism: Arvicola amphibius; assembly: GCF_903992535.2. Taxonomy (NCBI): domain Eukaryota; kingdom Metazoa; phylum Chordata; class Mammalia; order Rodentia; family Cricetidae; genus Arvicola; species Arvicola amphibius. The sequence continues at coordinate 55,479,750 of NC_052051.1, read as the reverse complement.
AAGATACAGTTAGACCCCTGAGAAGATTCTCATCTTGGCTTCCCATTTAGCCCAGCAAAATTCCTGTCTTGGCCACTTGTTGCTCTTTCAAAGACCCTGGTACGGTTTCCAGCACCCACAGGGTGCCTCACAACTATTTAAAGTCCAGTTCCAGGGACTCCAACGCACTTGGGAGTACGTACATACACACAGGTGAAAACGCTCATATATGCATAAGATAAATTTAATTTAAAAATAAAAAAATCCCATCTTGAAGTGCCAGTAGGGGTTCACAATCACCAGACACTCATTCACATGTCTCAGACAGGGCCCTGAAATCTGCATTTTAACAAGGCCCGTGGAGTATGCCGACAGATGCGCTCTCCAGAAAGCCCTCTAAGATGCTGAGTCAAGATATGACCTCTTGGTGTTGCTTCATTAGAACAGCCTCCCCTCCCCCACACAAAGTCACCAGCCCATTGTAGAGAAAACAGATCCCCCAGTCAGTTTGGGAGCAGAAGCCCCTCCAAGCCCTCCTTTCTAGCCTGTCTGTGGGGCCACACTGCTTCCCTGAGAAGAGCTGGACCTCCAGCATAGGAGAGGCGCAGAGGGGCAGACAGCGGTACGTGTGTCTCAGTAGGAAAATCCTCTGAACTGGGAGCTGCTAGGAAGATGTGGTCTGAGGACCCCTGCAGCTTCAGTGCCCATCTGCCCCAGGCGCTGCCACTGTATAGCAGACTCAGGGCAGCACTGAGCCCCAGGCCCCAGGCCACTAGGCGGCCCCGAGGACTTCCATCTGGGTCCCTGGAAGAACACACTCTTCCTAGAGGCAGATGAAGAGGACGGGTGTCTGAGGACACAATTCTGAGGAGTTTTGACTTTACTTCCCCCAACCCAGGATAGCCCATGCCAGGTTGAGTTGACCTGGTTCCCTGAGCTCCAAAATGACCTCCACGGGGCTTGGAAGCCGTCTTCCTCCCACCCCCATGGCCAAACCCGCCATTAGACGAGCAGAAAAACTCTCACTTTTCTTCCTCTTCCTTGGCCTCCTGGATTCCGCACAAACCTCCAGGCAGGAGACTTGCCGAGACTGTAATAAAGCAAAAAGGGTAGTTGGGACGCTAAGCAAAGCCACGCCCCAATAAGCAAAGCCACGCCCCCTCTTCCAGTTAGTAGGGAAGAGGCAAAGGTGCAGATTTAGTGTTGATCAGCTTCGGGCTTCTGCCGAGCATGATGGGTACTGAGTGCTCCGAGAGGGGGAAGACAAAGCTAGGCGCACATCATGGTTTACTGGGAGTCATGCTCACAGGAGCATCGGGGGCTGACCTGAGGCTGTGTCCAGCCGTGCAACTAAGAAGTTGGAATAAAATAACCTCGGAGAAGCAGAGACTGGGCAAAGGCCTTTGCCAAACATCCCAAGCACTCTGCTTTTAAATGGAGATGTTTCCTGGGATGTTGGTACATTCAGTTAAAATAGCTATGATTTTTTGTTGTTGTTGTTTTATTTTTTTGAGGCAGGGTCTCACTATGTAGACCAGGCTGGTCTCAAACTCATAGAGGTCCGCTTGTCTCTGCTTCCTGAGAGCTTGCCTAAGATATAATTTTAGTACTGAAATCAGGCTTGCAGAGGTATTGGAGTTGTAAGTGACTAATTTTGGGAAAGGGCTAATCTTTTGGGAGTGCAGGGTGCTGGGCAAGGGTGATACCCTCATACTTCCTGCCTTGATCCAGGAGCTCAGGATGCAGCCCCACCCCTGGGTGCACCTCATTTAGTTAACCATTTAGTCTAATTCTCCCTGGGCTCAGCATAGAAACAAGGTTCCAAGGTAGGCTCAAGTCCCTCTCCCCTGAGAGCAGCAGCCACATGTGGCCTCTGGAGTGACCAGAGCCCAGAAGGACAATTACCACAATCACGCCATTGGTGATAAGCATCTCCGGTGAAGAGAGACTGAAAGACAAGAGAACTCCAGGTCAGTAACAATATTCCTGGCTGGTTTCTTAATACGGCAGCAAAAGCTATAAATGATATCAGTCATAGAATAGCAGATCCTTCTCAGTTAAATGAGAAATATCTGATTGAAAAACTAGGTTTGAGATGGGCAGTGGTGGTGCACGCCTTTAATCCCAGCACTCAGGAGGCAGAGGCAGGCAGATCTCTGTGAATTTGAGGCCAGCCTGGTCTACAAGAGCTAGTTCCAGGACAGGCTCCAAAGCTACAGAGAAACCCTGTCTCAAAAGAAAGAAAGAAAAAAAGAAAGAAAGAAAGAAAGAAAGAAAGAAAGAAAGAAAGAAAGAAAGAAAAAACTAGGTTTGAACCAGGATCGGTGGCATCTATCTGTAAACTCAGCACCTAAGAGGCAGAGGCAGGAGGATTGGAGCATTAAGCCAGCCTCTATGACCCTGTAAGAAAGTGGTGTACATTTAAAACAGAATGTCCAGGGGGGAACAATACACAGGTCAGAGGTCAGTAAGACTGCAGCCCCTCATCTAAAATAGAAGCAAGTACTCTTCATACCAACAAAGCTTCTGTGCTTCAATTAACGTATACATTTTGCAAGTAGGGTTAGTTTTTACATTTAAACTACTTTGTTACTTTATATCTATGTTTTTTTTTTGCATGCATGCATGCAGGGTGTATCTATGTATATCACATGCATGCAGTTCCAGCAGAGGTCAGAAGGGGGCATCAGATCATCTGGAAGTGGAGTCACAGGTGGTTGTGAGTCACCATGTGGATGCTAAGAATTGAACCCATGTCCCCTGGAAGAGCAGCAAGTGTTCTAAACCACTGAGCCACTTCTCCAGCTTCCAGATTTGTTTTGTTGTTGCCCACTCCCTCCGATTTCAGCCAGGAGTTAGGATGTTTGTTCTGACAGTTCTTCATTCCACGCCATGGTGGCAGGAATTCTCCAGGAAGTTCCTGTTGGAAATGCTGGCGACTTGAGGCAAGCACTAAAATCTCTCTCTCTCTCTCTCTCTCTCTCTCTCTCTCTCTCTCTCTCTCTCTCTCTCTCTCTCTCTCTCTGTGTGTGTGGGGGGGGGGCGCTCTCAAGCGTGTGCTACCATACTGTATTTATACAGTACTAGGGACTGAACTCAGGGCTTTGTGCTAGGCAAGCATTCTACCAACTGATCTATATGCCTAACCTCATAAATCTTTAAACGGATACTGGTATCAATGGAACTAGAATAGTGTTGGGGCCTGGGCACCTATACCCTTTACAAGCTCCCTAGAGAACCTGCACACATGGAGGAAGCCAGCACACAGGCCAGCAATGAGGCTGGAACAAGGTAGGGCAGCGCGAAGGCAGACACAGCTCTAAAGTCGAGGATCTTAGCTGACATGCAGGCTTACTTACTTCTCTGCGAGCAGGAACTCCACCTCCAGCTCTTCCATGCCCTGATGAGAGAGAAAGGGAAGGAGGCTATTGGCCATGTCTGCAAACCTCTGCCTGCAAGGATCCGCTTCCACCGCTGCAAACCTGCCCATGGGGCCATGGGGAAGGAATGGCTGCTGCCAGCTCTTCTTGTCCTCCCCACCTCTCTTTGTCCCAGGCTCTAACATCAGGCACAGCATGACAGTGCAGGGTGTCAGAGCCCAAAGACATGGACTCAGTCACCTTGACTAAAGGTCAGAGGGTTCAGGCCTATTCTTGCTCCTTCAAAGTTATTGACAGGAGGTTTGCCCAAGGGTGTGACTCCAAACAGGATGTTTTGACCTAGGCTGTAGTTACTTGATGCTTTGGGTATTTGAGAAGATAAGCATTTTGCTCCTTGCATTTTGGTAAAAAAAAAAATGTATTTTGTCTTCCCCTCCCCTTTGGATTGGGGTATATAATATATAAAGCCTATGAAAAATAAATGTGGGGGGACTAAGTATTCACTGAGTTGCCCTCCTGACTCTATCTTGTCTATTTCTTTGTGCCTCTATTTTTTTTCTGTTTAACATTTCTAGCCCACATGCCCCTACCCTGAAATGTACAAACCTGTCCGTTCAAGGCTGGACCCCTCAGCAGGGGATTCAGGTGCGGATGTGACTCCTGGCCCTGAATATGCACTCTTCTGTCCCTGAGCATTGGTTTTCTATTTCGACTCCCGGTTCTCCACTGTTTGCCTGTCTTCTCATGGGGCTCAGAGCTTGGGCAAAGGAGCTCTGAGCTGGTGTCTTTAGATAGCCCAACCCCACCAACACAAGCCCCTTCCCTTCCCTCTGCTTCCATGCCTCGTGTGTACCCGAGGGTGAACCATGGCTTCACTGGGCCTCAGTTTCCCCATCGGAACATACAGAGCAAAGGTAGAGATGCTTGCCCTCTGATGTGTGCCCAGACCTTCACCTCACACAGAAACACCCAGTTATTTGTTCAATGGCTGAATCTAGAATACCCTGGCTCTTTCCAGCTCTGAACTTCCCTGAGTTGCCCTCTCTACCTCGAGGGCATTCCAGAAAGAGGACTTGGAGGTGAGGAAAAGGAAACGGGCACCCACATTTCTATTTAGCATAGCAAACTCCAACTGCTAGGTGCCATCATTACTTTTTTTCATTTAAGTCTCATAGCAACCCTACTTGGAGGAGCAGTGTCGCTATATTACATAGATGAAGAAGTAGAAAATGAGGAAGTTAAGTAATTTCCACGCAAGAGACAGTGCTAGGATTTGAACCAGAAGTATATCCTTTCCCCAGCTTGTATATGTGCTCAGAGATGCCCACGGAAGGGTTTTATGGCAGTATGTGGGTATTTCCCCACGAGGTTCGAGGCTTAGGGTCTGTGATCTGCTCCCACCTCTGGGTTGAGTGGAAACTTCACATGGGTTTTGTTCCGAAGGCAAAGCTTGGAGAGGTCGTAGAGTACGGTCAAGAGGTGGTCATTTGGCGTCAGTGTGTCTTCATCACAGACACTCAGCTCTAGTACATTCTAGAGGAAAGAGGAGGGTGGATGCCTGATTACCATGGTTGCAGTGACCCACTCCCAGTACAGGGGATAGGATCTCAGTCCTAGCAGAGAGTGAGGTGTGACGAAGGGGGACACAGATACTTCCTCTTGGATGCCAGAGACATCTGCAGGGATGAAGTGTCTTCCCCTGCTTTCCAGCTCCCTAGAGACTGCCCTCCTCCCCGCTCTGATTTCAGGGTAATTTTGTCCCTTTAAAAGCTTGAGAAGCCTGGGGAGATTATAGAGGGCTTTCATTTCACCTGGGGCAGGATGGAGAGCAAGGTCCTACAAACCGGGGGCACCTGGGGTCTGAAGATAGCTAGAAAAGGCAGGCCAGGGAAATTAACATTTGCTACTCCAAGGGAAAGGCACAGCAAAGGCTATTGTGGTTCCAGTGACTGAGGGAATTGGGATGAATTGTGTGAACTCTATGCTTTGGCACAGTAACCCCTAAGAAGGTCTTATGAGTAGTCCCAAAGCAGCTCTTCAAGTAGCAAGTAGCCTGTACTCGATGGCCTCAGGTGGCATGGACTCTTAACCTCTGATCCTGGGAGCTGTGACTGAAGGCAAGGTTTACGTCCTAGATTTCTATCTAGTGGACATAAATGCAGTTCTGGGTATCTCTAATTATATAGGATCTGTTGGTCTTGTAATTTTTAGAAGCTTACATATGTACCAGAACACCCCAGTAACTGCAAAACAGAAATCAAGATGGTACACTACATCCACATGGAAATCTTCCTCCCTCACCAAATTCATACACACAATAGAAAAAGCATCTTACTCTATGTTATTGAGATAGGGTCTCACTGTGCAGCTCAGGCTGACTTCACACTTGCAATCCTCCTGTCTCAACCTCCTGAGTGTTGAGATGACAGGTTTGAGTCACCACAGCATGTGAAGAGTTTTTTTCTTTTTTTTTGGAACCATGGTTAGCACAACCCTCTTGAAAACTAAAAGGACTCTTCATGAACTAGAACTATATTTCTAGTTCTGGAAGGTCGAGAGGGTTTGCCCTTCCCGGGCAAGGCCAGGACTTGGAGGGTCAAGCCGTGACTATCTCAGGACTGATGCCTTCATCACCAGGCCAAATTTGTCTCAAGGCTGCCACAACTCAAGCTGCTCAAGATGTCTACCAGAAATGTGGCTGTGACTTAGATGCACTGTGTATCTGAAGAAAAACAACGCTGAGAAATAATGGCTCAACAAGCGAAAGAGCGCACACCCAAGGAAACAGAGCAAGTGAAGGGCTGAAGCAATTAAGAGCAGATTAAGAGGAGAGCCTCTGGCTGAAATCAGATCAGGTTAGACCTGGTCAATAGAATGGCTTTCCCTTCTGTGTATTTTCCTGCAGGGAGGATGCTCTGGAAGGTCCTGGAAACACAATTTGTGCTTCAGCCAGAGGCTGTCAGGATCAACGAGAACTAGGAGGACAGGGAAGTGAGAAGGTAGAAGGATTAGCAGACTCAGAGAGGAACACGCAGAGGAGGAAGGAAGCAGTGGGTGAGTGGGAAGACAGGTTAATAGGGCATGTAAGACGATACGCAAACAACCTTAAGAAGGATATGGGAGGGGGGAGGGGGGAGGGACAGGTGGCGGAGAGGGGAGCAGACGTGTGGGTAGGGCACCCAGGTGTGGTCCTCAGTGGCTCACCTTCACTTGAGTCTGGATCTGGAAGGTGAAGCTCTCATCCCACTCTGGGTGTGGGCAGTTTGAGATGGTTCTGGTCCTCACCTTCTCCCGAGAGGCAGTAGGCAGCCAGAGAGTGACGAAGCAGTCCGTCTGACTCACTGTCCCAGAAGACAACAGTAGAAAAGAAGGGAGAAGAGAGGAGACGGTGAAGTCAAAAGAGAACCTCAGGCAAATCTCTTCTAGAGCAAGGCCTCCTCTCGGTTGCTCGTCTTCTCCTGATGCAGGAATCTGCCTCTATGGCTTGGTCCTAGAACCCCGGAAGCCACACAGACCAAGGGCTATAGGTCACAAGTTATGGGGGGCGGGTCTTGCTGACCCTCACCAGGGTAACCTAAAGAGGAAGTACTCCAGGTGCTAGAGCAAACACCTTTGATGGTTAGTTTAGTTGTCAATTTGACTAATTTAGAATCAGCTAGAACCCAAGCTTTGGGCCATTCCTGTGAAGGTTTCTAAATCAGATTATTTGAAGCAGGAAGTCCCACCTTAATTTTGGATCATACCTTGTGGTGGCAGCCCATATAAAATGATACAGAAGAAGGAAGCTTGCTTTTTGCCTGCTTGCCCTCATTCTCACTGGCTAGACCACCCCTCCTGTTGCTACAACATTACTTAATCAATTTTGGAACTGACTTTTTTGGGATTCCAATATACACTGAGGACCAGCATCCCTCAAGAGTACTCTCCAGGCCTACAGCTTTAGATTGGGACTTTGAGACAGCTAACCTCATGGACTGAACAACTATTGCATCCTCAGCCTGTCCCATCACAAAAAAAGCCATTGTATGACTATCCAGATCACATTCTGTGAGCCTCTCTAGTAAGCCCCCTTTTAACACATATTCACTATGTCTGTTCCAGCCCTCTAGAGAACCCTGACTAGTGTACGCCAGTTGATTGGAACAAGATGAGCTACATAGTGCTCCAGATGTTGTGGACATGCCTAAAAGCCCTGCTCCAAAGATCCACTTCACCTATGGTCTTAGCACCAAGGGAACCAAAGTCGGGTTGAGCTGGGAAGCAGCAGGGAGAAGTATAGTGTTCCACCAGACAGCCGAGAAGGGCCATTGTGGGGAGGGGTTCAGATGAAACAATGCTCAGGGGCCGTGTCTCTGTACGATTTAATGCAGCTGCCCTACGTGGGTTCTTCATATGGTACTGGTCTCCTAGCCTCGGGTGTACAATCCAGAACACCCTCGTGTTTGCGGCCAAGTGCCTTCTTCCACTTTAAATGAACAAATCTAGTATATTGCTCCATGTGCCCTGGAGAAGGAAAACTGCTTTGACTTCAGTAAGACTTTCCAAAATGGAAGCTGGTCTAACCTTTCTGGTGGGAGTAGTGGAACAGATAGGGCTAAGAATAGCCTAAGTGATTCCTCATGCCATTATGCTTGAGAGGAAGAGGAGGTACCAGGACTGTCTTTATCACCAGCTCGGTGACCTGCTTGGCTAAGTCCTAGGGTGCACCTCTGTAGAGTTTAGTGAAAGTCCATAGTTCCCACTGTCAGAAGTCCTGTAGGTAGTGAGGCTGGGGGGATGGGACTCCAACTAGCTCATAACTTTTACTAGGAATTGCTGTGCGAGGGAAGCAGAGCTGCCCCCCAGGGACCCAAGTTGCCACTGCACCATAAGTTCTGCTGTGTCTGTAGCCCCATTCTGCACCATGCGTTCTGGCTTCTGATGCAGTTAGTCTTTGATGGCTCACCATTTGGTGAGCAGACACTCCCAGCCCTCCTCCCGCTGAGTAAAGGTGAGAGGACACCATCCTCACCTGTCCTAACCGTGGCTTAATCCACACAGAAAGGCGAAACTTTGACAGAATGAGAAGAAAATGATGACCTCACCATCTGGGCCCATCTCCTCCAGGCCCACCCTGTTCTCTGCCACTGACTCAGGTACCTAGGCCAGCACAGGGCATCCTCCCTGATTCTCACCCTGAGTCCTCATCTGTACTGACACTACCTTGTGCAGGTCACTATCATCTCTGGAGTCCCACTGGGCTCCCTGTCTCCTATGTTGTCAGCCTTCTCTCCTAAGAGAGGGACTTTGGAAGCACGGCTTTGTCACTGTGCAGCTTAATGGCTCCCATCTGGCTTCACGAAGGAGTCCATCTTTACCCATCATGGCTCTCCTTCCAAGTTTCTCAGCTTCGGCCTCAACTCTCCACCCTTCCTGACACCCCACCCCTGCCCTGCATGTGTTTATGCCTACACGCACACACCTACACATGCGTGCAGACAACCAGCCACACACTCTGACTGCAGGACAAGCTTAGTCATCTTAGCTCTCCACTCTCGCTCCAGGCCTTGCACCTGTTGCTCCTTGTGCCAGGTACTTCCTCCTCCCTCCCTCCCTCCCTCCCTCCCTCCCTCCCTCCCTTCTTCCTTCCTCCCTTCCTCCTTCCTTCATCCCTCCCTTCCTCCCTTCCTCCCTTCCTCCTTCCCTCCCTCCCTTCTTCCTTCCTCCCTTCCTCCTTCCTTCATCCCTCCCTCCCTCCCTTCCTCCCTTCCTTCCTCCCCTCCCTCCCTCCCTCCCTCCTCCCCTCCCTCCCTTCTTCCTTCCTCCCTTCCTCCTTCCTTCATCCCTCCCTCCCTCCCTTCCTCCCTTCCTCCTTCCCTCCCTCCCTTCTTCCTTCCTCTCTTCCTTCTTCCTTTCCTCCCTCCCTCCTTCCCTTTCTCCCTCCTCCCCTCCCGTCCTCCCTCCCTTCCTCCCTTCCTTCTTCCCTCCGTTTCTCCTTCTCTCCCTTCCTTCTTTCTTTTTTCCTTTCTTCTTTCCTTCCTTCCTCTCCCTCTCTTTCTTTCATCCTTCTTTCCCTCCCTCCTTCCTCCCTTTCATTCATGTGTAGGTGTGCTTGTCTGCATGAGATATGCACAATGTACATACAGTAACCTGGAGAGACCAAAAGAGGGCATGGGATCTTTTGACACTGGAGTTACAGGGGGTTGTGAGCATCCATGTACATGCTGGGAAGGGAATGTGGGTCCACCATAAGCATATTGAATATACTTTTCTTTTCTTTTCCTTTTATTGGTTTTGGGTTTTTTTTTTTTTTTTTTTTTGAGACAGGGTTTCCCTATGTAGCCCTGGCTATCCTAGAACTCACTCTGTAGACCAGGCTGGCCTCGAACTCACAGAGACTGTTTGCCTCTGCCTCTAGAGTGCTGGAATTAAAGGCGTGTGCTGCCACCACCCAGCTACTTCTTTCCTACTTTAACCCACCCTTCTCTTCTCGAGCCCTTTAGGTTTTAGGATCTTCTCTGTACCCCTCCTCTGAGGGTCCAGTTCTGGTCCCATGTGGCACTCCTGAGAGGGCTGTTGCTGTGCTGTACTGGCTGAGCAGGTCCAGTTGTCTTCACCACTGTGCTCACTGAGAAGGCCAGGGCCTGCAACCTTTGGGCAGATTAGGCGCTCACTGGGCAACTTTTAAATGAATGAATAACAACTTCCTGTTAAGGGCTGTATCAGAGGCAAGAAATCCAGAGCAGATGCAGGTGGGCGAGTCAGTGTGTGTGATTGCTCTGCTTACGGGGGGGGGGGGGGGGGGGGGGGGGGGGGGGGGGAGGCACCTCAGGGACCTGCTCCACCCTCTGGAATTCCTCCCTCCTCCCAGGGACCTGCTGGACCTCTGGAACTCCTCCCTTTGCTTTTCCTGGTCCCAAGCACTTCCCTCTGGGCCTGGAACGTTCTTCTCAAGTCTGCTTTCTGTGCAGAGGGATTTTGCCAGGCCTGTTGGCTCTGCCAGGTCACTCAGCACGCCTGACTTAAAGGACCCTTAAAGACCTCTGTCTCTCTAAAACTGCTCCACTTTTATCAATCCATACCTAGAAATTTCCCACTGAATCCATTAAATAACATCTCAGTCTTTTGTCTTAAACCTCAAGTTAAGATTAAAAAAAAATTCTTTCCAGGAATGGTAGAGAATGTTGTTTAGTTTTAGCTAATTTGACACAAACTGAGATATATCTGGGAAGAGGGAATCTCAATTGAGAAATCACCTTCATCAGATTGGACTGTAGGCAAGTCTGTGGGGGTGTTTTCTTGATTAATGACTGACATGGGAGGACCCAGTCCACTGTGAGTGGTGCCACCCCTGGACAGGTGATCCTGGGTTTTACAAGAAAGCAGGCCGAACAAGCCATGGTGAGCAATGCAGTAAGCAGCGTCCCTCCTGTGGTCTCTGCTTCGGTTCCTGCTGCCAGGCTCCTGCCTTGAATTCCTGTCCTGGCTTCTCTAATGAAGTTCTAAAATCTGTAAGATTACATAAGCCCTTTCCTCCCCAAGTTGCTTTTGGTTAATATTTTGTCACAGCAGCAAAAACCAAATTAGGACAAGTTGCATGCCTGGAATCCCAGCACTGAGGGGGCAGATGCAGTAGGAACGAGAGTTCAAGTCCAGTCTCAATTCCATAGTGAGACTTGTCTAATGAATAAACGAACAAACAGTAGCAGCAACAACAAAACACTCCTGGAAGTGACAAGGTAGGTCAGGCATCAGGATCAGATGCCCTTATTCGTCAGTTTCCCGATTCTTTTTGCTGAAAGATTCCTCTACCCCATAGTTAAAAGGCTGAGAATAAGGAGCGAGCTCAAAGGGAGGAGGCCAAGGGATGACGGTGGAGGCTCTGGGGGCCAAGGTGACAGTCTGAGGCAAGCACATTAGCCAACTGTAAGAATATTGTCATGTCAGCCACAAGGAAGTGATGACTAAGCTGGGAATTTCAAGACCTGGGATTTCCTAGACAAAAGCAGGTTCTAGCCCGTTCCCCAGGAAGTGACAGAGGATGTGGTCATGTGAATGACATGTTCCCTTCCTTGAATTGTAGGTGGCAGAGATGACTTAATTGTCTTCATAGATGTTCAGAACATTCCTGTGTGGTTACCAGTGAATACCCCAATATCTCTTGAGGTACCTGCCTGATGCCCCTAGGGGTACTGGTTGGGGTTTCAACTTGTTTTCATCGCAGAAGGAGATTCCTGGTGGCTGAGGGTTTCTAGGGGTGCCTGCCTTCTGGCCTGGGACAGGTACTCTTTACCTCTTGGCAAGTTGGTTGTCATCCCTGAACCTCTGAGTACTTCCTTCTATTAGGCTTTTGACATCTCCAGAAATCAGACATGAGTTAGATACCTAAACTAAAGAACCACTAATACTAGATTTAAGCTAGAAGGGGCAATTTTGAGCAAGAGTGATAAGGGTAATTCCCCACCGGATCCATAGATGATAGCAACACAGCCTAGCCGGTGACAACTGTAGAATCCAGACCCAACGTGACCTTGTCAGCAACATCAGACACTATAGCTGCCCTTTGTCCCTTAGGGGAAGGGAGAAAAACATAAACAAGGGGTTCCCAAAGAGAACCCCAAAGTCTGCTTGTGTGTCAAGGGGCATGCGGTGAAGGGGGAAAGGAGACTGGTAAAGCCAGATCGTAGCCTGCCACACTGCTTGCCAGCCTCCAGGGGATAGGCGTGGCGGGGACAGGACAAAAGAAAGGGCCTCGGACAATGGAAGGTCTTTCGTACAGGCACAGGCACAAAGACTGAGACTGAGCGTCCTGGGTGGCTGGTGACAGGGTTGAAACAGACACGCCTCTGGAGAAGCTGGAGGAAGGCTTGTGTGTGGGCGCTGGGGCTGAGGGGAGGGGTGACCTCTGCCAAAAAGAAAGAGAGCGAGAGACCCGTTCTGGGATGGGCAGGAAAGGTGGCTTGGTCTGGGCCTGAGGACATTTCCTGGCTCCTCAGGTCACACCCCAGTGTACTGAGAAAGCCCCAAGGAGGAGTCTGGGGGATCCCTTGCTCTGTAGTGGGTCCCTTGGCCAACACAAGCCCAACTTAATGCTTGCTGGAACCTTTCCTACTGGCACGGGCCCTGAATGCCTCACCCTCTGTAGGCTCAGTCTGAATCATGTCTGTCCCTTTGCAGTCTCTGGGACGACAGGGCTGTCCCTCCTCTGCTCTCCACACCTGCCGTCCCTCCATGATTGGCACACGAACATCAGGAAGTTACCATGCAACAGATTCCTTGTCTATCTAGCTTCTGACTGTCTGTGGTCTGACCACAGCTTCTTTCCCCTAGAGAGCAGCGGTTCTCAATTTGTGGGTCCTATCATATATCATATCATATATCATATCACATATCCTGCATATTAGATATTTGCATTGTGATTCATAACAGTAGCAAAATTATAGTTATGAAACAGCAAGGAAATAATTTTATGGTTGGGAGTCACCATAACCTGAGGGACTGGGTTAAAGGGAAAGTTGAGATCCACTGTCCCAGAGGGTCCCCTCTCCTCACCAGACCTCCAGGCCTGGAATCAAACACTCATTCTATCTCAGGCTATCACAAACTTCTCACCTACGAAATGGAGCTCCTGTGATGATCACTCAGGGGTGGGGAGGCTTGAGCTGTATTTGGATACCTGGTGGCAGGTATCCAAAGTCAGAGCCCCTTCTCTCAGGTTGCTCCTCCTAGGACCAGGCTTCCAGTCCCCCAGATGTTTATAACCTAGGTGATTGGATCCTAGGACCTCAGTGTGCCCTTTTGGCCTTGGCCATTCCCACAGCTGTGCACCCTGGACATAAAGCCTTCTCTCCCTAGAGAGGCAAAGCTTCCTTCCTGCTTTAAGCAGGCAGAGGTCCACACGAGAACTGATCTCTTAGATACCACACTACGGCACACATGTAGGGCATTTCTGGCCCAGTCCAATGACTTCATTTCCTCCCAAAGCAGAGTTTCCCTGCACTCCTGTGCCCTGGGAATGCAGCAGGAGTCAGATGAAGGGGAAGCTAGGCTACAAGGAGCTTGAATATCCAACCACTCGGAGTAGGCTGGGCAGCAGATCTGGGTGTTGCAGACTCCATGGTGGCTCAAGAGCCTGGTTTGGGGTCTGTGTCCCGAGAAGCAACTCTGAGCGGAGCTGGTGGGCAGCTCCATGGTGCTAAAGGGCTTCCACTGCTCTTCCACGGCAGCCTCTAACTCACCGGAGACACACAGTCATGGCTCAGGAAGTCTATATACAGAGATACACCTGACTGGCTGCTGTCAGGTCCTTTCTCTATCCCGACCCCGCAAACAGGAGGGAGGAATGGGGAGGACACTTACATATATCAGCCTGCCGGATGTTTTTCATGCCAATGACCCTCACTGTCAGCAGATGGCATGGAGATGGTCCCTCCTGTTGATTAAAAGGAAAGTGAATTCACCCCTCAAGTACCACCTTGAAACCAGTGCTGCCGGGGAGGCCTCTCCACACTTGTCTCCCTGCCCACCTCACAGCAAGTCTCTAGAGCTGAGATATACTGCTTTTTCATCTTTTTACCTCTAGGCTGATATACGTCTAGCTAGCCCAATGAATAATTTCTTATTCCAGCCACACAGATACAAAATTTCCCCTTGCCCACTCAACATGGCAGCTTGCTCAGAAGGTAGACGCTTTATGACTGGGATGGTAGATGTCTATGAAACCTGGGCATCTCATGCCAGGAGCTTACCACCACAGGTCTTTGTTGCAGCTCTGGGTGTTTGTAGCTCCCTTGCCTGGCAGGCCCCTTCCTCAGAGTAACCCTTCCTCGTATTCCTGGCCACTGTATTTCTCCCTCGGTACGGCATCTGCCCTTCATCTCACCGTGCCTTGCTACAGATGACTGTGATGTTTGGCCCATGTGTGGTGCTTGTCTTTCACAACGACGAAAGCATGGATAATCTTCACGGCGATGACTGACGGCTGTCAGATGCCTCTGTCGGTATTGCTAACCCCAGGGACTGGAGCCCTCAGATTCCTGCCTCTCCCTCAGTGCATTAGCCTAGGAGCTGGAACTGGGGGCACGCCCTGAGCTGCTCGCCCTGAGCTGTTCATCCGACGCTCATCGGAAGCTGTCTCACTCTTGTTCCGGTTACTTGCTGAGAGCCCTGCCATTGTCTCAGATCCCATCCATCTGAAGTCATCTGGCTTCCCTCAGCAGCTGTCTTTGTCCTCTGTGAGTTTCTTATTAGCCGTGGGTCCACTTTCGTCCTCTTTCCATCCTGCTACTTTCTGCTTCCCAGATATCCCCAAACCATGTTTCCCCACTCTCAAGTGCCCCTGCATCACATGCCCTGCCCAGGAAGGGACCACAACTCTCTTCCTCTTTCTAGTCAAGTTTCCTGCCCCAGGTTTTCAGATTATGCCTGTGTATGACTGATCTTCAAGGACATATGTACTCACCAACACAAGTCCCCTGCCACCGTGCCATTTATAGAGTGCCTTCCAGTTGCCTCGCTGCACAGACACACAATCTTCTGTCTATGACTTATACTCAGGGTTTTGGAATAGCCATTGTGAGCCACTGGGAGAGGATCCATGGTAGCGAATGGGCAGGGTTAATGGTGAGGACAGTAGGGTGAACTGGCCATGGACTCATGCTGCTCACAATGGGAATGTTCTTGGCCGCAGAAATCCCCCCACAGACCACTGCATTTTCAGACTCTGGAAGACTCTTCTGGACCTCCAAGGTCCTGGTCTGTTGAGGTAAGACGCTATACTCCTCCAGACTCCACTGAGCCAACACAGTGTGAGACTCCATGCCTGTTCTCTTCATGTATCTTTGGATCCATGCCCTTTCTGCTTAAACATCAGACATGAAACTCTTTACCGAGAATGTCAGCCCAGCCCTTGCAAGTGTCCACTCCAGGCTTTGGATTTGTCCTACAGACCCCAACTGGTCATGTATGTGTATGGAAGCCTGTCCCCCTCACTGAGCACATCTCCCAATGATGCCAGAACATTCTGTGACTTTTTCAGATATGCCTACTCTTCTCTCTTTAAAGAATATTATGGTTTGTGGAAAAGCCAAGTTTGACATGAAAGGGATTTGGGGTAGAAGTCCTCATACTGACACCACTTGGGGCAATTTGTGTTATCACTTTTCCTCTTCCTCCCAGACTCCTCTGGGGCTTCCGTCTAACCAATAAGAGAACAACAATTCTGAGAAATCTGAGTTCCTCATTACCTGATAAGGATATGTACTTCCAAGATCTCTTCCCTCTCTCTAAAAGAACAAGACTCCAGCTCACAGTTGTTTGTGGGTTCAAGGATCCCTTCTGTGAGTATAACTCGGAAGTCTTTGAGGCCAGTCACTTGCTCAAACAGCATTCTGTTGTGAGTCCTGTAGTTGGGCCAAAGACTAAAACCATACTAACTGTTTGTGGCCTGTGGCCTGTAGCCTGTGGCCTGTAGCCTGTGGCCTGTGCTCTGTGGCCTGTGCTCTGTGGCCCGTGTCCTGTGATCTGTGGTCTCTGTCCTGTGTCCTGTGTCCTGTGGTCTGTGTAGTCTCTGTCCTGTGTCCTGTGTCCTGTGGTCTGTGTCCTGTGTCCTGTGGCCTGTGGCCTGTGCTCTGTGGTCTGTGTCCTGTGTCCTGTGGTCTCTGTCCTGTGTCCTGTGTCCTGTGTAGTCTCTGTCCTGTGTCCTGTGTCCTGTGTCCTGTGTCCTGTGTCCTGTGGTCTGTGTCCTGTGGTCTGTGTCCTGTGTCCTGTGGAATGTGGTCTGTGTCCTGTGTCCTGTGATCTGTGGTCTGTGTCCTGTGGTCTGTGTCCTGTGTCCTGTGTCCTGTGGTCTGTGTCCTGTGTCCTGTGTCCTGTGGTCTGTGTCCTGTGTCCTGTGTCCTGTGTCCCGTGTCCTGTGTCCTGTGGTCTGTGGTCTGTGTCCTGTGGCCTGTGGCCTGTGGCCTGTGGCCGATGGCGGGACTTCTTTTCTCATCCTGTCCTGGGCAGAGTAGGTCTTGGATTGACTGAATGAGGAGGCAAGCATCACCTTTCAGAAGGAGTGTGTGGTCCTGGCAAGCTTTCCCTACTCTTCATTTCCAGAGTCCAGGCGGGAGCTGTTCTCTTCTGTCTTCTCCCCACAGTGTCCGTCAGTGAGGGTGGCTGTTACTTCCTCCTCTGTCACTCTCTTGTACAATACTAGCAACATCAGTAACCATGGGGCTGCCACTGTATGAGGTGGTGGATGATGATGATCATGATCATGATGATGATGACGATGACAGCGTCTATGTGGCAAGACAGTCCAGACTGACCTTGAATTCTTGCCTCTACCGTCTTCATTTTTTTTTCAAGACAGGGTTTCTCTGTAGCTTTGAAGCCTGTCTCGAAACTCGCTCCGTAGACCACACTGGCCTCAAACTCACAGAGATCCACCTGCCTTTGCTTCCCGAGTGCTGGGATTAAAGGCGTGTGCCACCACCGCCCTGGAGTCCTCTACTTTCCTAATGCTGGGATTACAGATATGAACCTCCATGTCCAGCTCTTTATGGATTTATTTGCCTAATTTTTACTATAACCTTGAGCAGTATAGAGAGATAAGGAAAATTCAAGGGGCACTGGTAAAGAAAAGAGGCCCCTTGCTCTGGAATCTGATTTATGTTTGACTACAACTGACAAAATCAGTAGAGATTTGCCTACATGGAGTTGGTTTCCTCCAGAGATATCTCAAACAAGAGTGTGAAAAACAACAACAAAAATCCCAAAACAACCAAGCAAAAAAAAAAAAAAAACAAATCTATCATGGACCAGGCTTGCTTAAAACTGAAATAGATACAAACAGTTTTTGGATTCAATGACATCAGTTATTAAACATCACTTATAACTCCTCTTGCCCTTTACACCGAACCTCATAAGTCTCACAATTTCATTGATAACAGGACATTGTTTAAAACAAAGAAAAGAAGCAAACCAGCTCATTATTTTTTTTTACCTAAAATTTTTACAAATCTTTAAATCTGATTGCAAATTGCATCCTTTAAGCCATATCACTTTAAAAGCCACAAGTCATTTCTACATTATGTGTGTACATAATCACTAGAGAATATTAGCTGGTGTTTTGAGACATGATCACGTGTAACTCAGGTTGGCCTTGAACTTCCTTCGTAGCTCAGGCTAGCTTTGAACTGGTATTCCCTCTTCCTCCACTTCCTAAGTGATTATAGCCATGTGTCACCCACCATTAAGGCATATTTTTCTTTCAATTCTTACACTTAAAGTATCTCAAGTTTCTCTCTCTCCCTCCCTCTCTCTCCTTCTTCTTTTTCTCTCTCCATCTCTCATCATACCCAGCTCAACTTCGTGCCAACTTGTTCTGAAGTTCTTCCCTGGCTTACGAAGCTGCCTACACCACAATGGAGGTGGCTAACAGTGGCGCCCTCAGTCTACAGCAGTGGCACCCCGCAGCGTCCTGTGCTGGAGCTAGCCATCTGATGAGGCAGTTAGTACTCACTTTGTGTCACAGATGGGAGACCTGGGACTAAGTCCCTTGACCCACAGCTCTTAGCTTGGGTCAGAGTTGAACTCATCTCTGATTCTCAGACCCAGGTTCAACTCTCACTTGAGAATGTCTTTCACCAAAAATGAAGAGGTGGTTTTTGTTCCCAACTCCGTTGTCTTGATCTTCCCTCAAGACTAATTTTCCTGGCCAATTCCTGTTTTTCACCCTGAATTCTCATGGAGCTCTCAGCTAACCCCCAACCTTGGCAGTCCTACTGGCTGTGTCCCAACTGGCTGTGTTTCTATAGACAAGCCCCGTGATTGCTCTCCCCGTGAGCCCCCAGAGCACACCACAACCATCAGGTCCTTGAAGACCTTATGCATGGATAGACACAGAGGCCTCTGGAGGTCTGCCTTCAACTTCAGATTGCACCCAGAAATTCCTTCTGGCTCAAAGAATTTTAGGAGAGGCCCATCTCCAAAGTTCCCCAAAGGGGGTTCTTACATCTCAGCAGCACAGAGGTAGAACACTGCAGGAAGGAAGCAGGACTACCAGACTCAGGTCTGGGCCTAGGTGCGTTTGCAGAGCTGGGTGTATGACTCTGGAAGTCACCTCAGTGGTGGGCAATGAAAGTCTGTGATCTCAGGACTCAGGAAGCAAACCAGGGAGATGTGTGCACATGTGTGTGGGGCGGTGCACACACACAAACACACAACTTCGTTTGGTAAAGAAGTACAATTTTTGCTCCTCCTAAAACATTCACAGCCCCAGAGGAAGACGACCTACAATATAAAGACACAATCAAGGAACTGGAGAGAGGGTCAGTGGTAAAGAGCGCTGGCTGCTCTTCAGAGGACCCAAGTTTGATCCCGGCACCCACATGGCAGCTCACAGCTGTCTGCAGCTCTAGCACTAACGGATCGATACTCTTTTCTGGCATGTGGTACACAGACATACATGTAGCCAAAGCAGCCCTACATATAAGATAAAAACAACCTTTAAAAAAAAAGCAATAGAGCCTGGCGGTGGTGGCGCACGCCTTTAATCCCAGCACTCGGGAGGCAGAGGCAGGTGGATCTCTGTGAGTTCGAGGCCAGCCTGGTCTACAAGAGCTAGTTCCAGGACAGGCTCTAAAAAAAAAAAAAAGCTGCAGAGAAACCCTGTCTCAAAAAACAAAAAAAAAAAAAAAAAAAAAAAAAAAGCAATAGAATTCAGTATAGTGCCTGAGTTCATATGCTGATGGGAACCAGAAACCGGTCAGATTAAGGAGCCCAGTTTCATGAGCTGAAACCTTAGAGACTTGGGCAAGCCCAACTCTGGCTGGGCTGGGTATAAAGGCAAAAGTCAAAATATTTAACTGCAGGCATCACTGGGTGCTATGCTTTGGAGCTACATCCCTGGTATAAAGATAGCCATACTCCTTCAGCTCAAAGGGGACTTGGCAGGTCCTGGGTGAGGAGCAGGAAGCACTCAGGGGTTTGGAGGTCAGGTCAGGAACTTTGGGACAAAGAGCACAGAGATACATTCAGCCTCTGAAGCAAGCAGCACAGCTGTGCCAGGGAAGATGAAAGGAACCAGGATACTCGGGCTGCAGACATGCACAGCCCAGGCTTCCTCCTTGGCCTTGACCTCTGGCTTGATCTTGTCAGGATTCCACTTTCCTCCTGAGAGTTACTCCAAGAAGGAAGCATTACCAAGCCACACAGGGGGTGGGGAGAGCTATGGATTGGCTGCTACACAGTTTAATGCTGCCCGTCTCCCTAATTCCATAGATATGAGTCTTAGGGGGTAAGGAGGACGGAAATATATTGCTGCCATCTAGTATGCCAGCGCAGCACTTGCCCCTGCTCCTGAACCAGATGCCTTGCATAGGGTCTTAACCCTCTGGGAAGCCTCCACGGAAGACATATCCTTGCTTTACAGAAGAACAAATTACATATCATACAGGCTTGCACAGACGGAGATGATGGAGCTAAGTAGGACCCAGAACTCAGTGAAAACCTACCACCTTATCAGGCTAGTGTGTTTTCCAGCTGGAGAGTGGCTAAGGTTTCCAATAAAGAATGGGCCATGACCAGTTTAATGTCAGAGGCACCTGTAAAACCTTCAGCTCTCCCTAGCCGGGGTTCTCCCCAAACTCAAGGGCCCAGCTATTTCTGATAATCAGTCAAAAGCTATTTAGTTACATTACTCACAACTTCCCCTCAACTCCACCATAAGGCTCCTGGATGACAAGGGCTAGGGAGGTTCTGAGCACGAAGTTACAGAAGTGATGGGTCCAATACCTACCCAGGCCAGGCATCCCCTCCCTAAACCATTGCCTAGGCCTGGAGAGACGATGGCAGCTCCTTTCCCTGGGGCATCTCAGGGCAAGCTGGACAGGTGAGGCCACCTCATCTCCACACAGCTGGGTGTAGCCATTGGTTCCCTGAAACATTGTCTCGGAGCTCTGACCAACCTGGTGATATCAGCCAGTCTACATGGTCCTTCCTTCACAGCAGACCACCAAGATGGTGACATTTGAAACTCTAGTACCGGTTTCAGCAGATGTGAGCAACATCCCAGCCTGGGGAGTGGGTGTCACATGAGAGGAATTCTTGCAATTGTTTTGCCTATCACTCATGTTAGGTGAGTGGTCAGAGAAAGAAATACAACTGAGAGACATGGACCTTCTAGGATCCAACAGGAACAGCATAACCTGTGTGTGTGTGTGTGTGTGTGTGTGTGTGTGTGTGTCTGTGTGTGTGTGTGTCTGTGTGTATGTATCTGTGTATGTGTGTGTGTCTGTTTGTGGTGTGGTTCCTGGAGTACCCACTCCGAGTCTTTGGCTGAATCTCACCCCTTCTTCAAGGTAAACTCTACCCTATCTGTGGTAGAACTGCCCTAGTTCACATTTTTGGAGGATCAGTAAAGAGCGCATGCTGATTAGAAGCATTTCTAGACACCCAAGCTTTTGGGGGGAAACCAGGAGGCAACATCAATCCTGTTCAGTACAGAGGGGAAGACTGCCACGATGACACCAGGAGCTGCTCCCTAGCCCCTTTGGAGACTGACCAGTGCCTCTGTATCCCACTCTAGAGGGACGAAACCTTCTTGGGGCTTCACTCAATTCCGTCAGTGGTTCGGAAGGGCTGGCCGAGGGCACAACTTTACTACTGATAGTTCTCTCCACAGCGCGTCTATAGCCATCAGGGAGATGGAGGGCATCTTCCCATTGCCCAGACAGGAAGACTAAGGCAGATTTGGTCTCAAGCAGTGGCACATTTCCAGACCTAGGGATTTCCCTGGGAGACTTTGAGAGTTAGTCTAGATCTAGGGTTCTTGACTATACACCCAGAGGGGCAATTGACAGCAATTAAATGACAATACCACCAACTCTCACACTTCAAAATACCCCATACCACACACTCACAGATCACAGACATTTAGGATGCCCGCAGGGTTAATGACCAATCACTACCAGGACAGGCCACATGTGGATTCTCCCTGGCAGTACTAGCTATAGTCTATCCCGGGTGCTGGCTTGGCTGGCCCTAGATGGCCCTGAGTCTCCGCATGCAGGTTGGTAAAGTTTGTGAGTATCCTCAGTTGTGCCATCCCTAGCCAGGAGCCCTGGTCCAGACTGGGTGACAGCACCTCTCCCAGGTGCTAGGCAGAGGATCCCGAGCCAACCGCTACAGTTGTTCCGTGCCCACCAGCCTCTCTGGGACACAGACTCTTCATCTCCTGGACATGCCTCCCTGGCCCTCTGCCTTTGGCAGAGCCTCCCTCTCCACCACCACCAGACTCTCACCTTCGAGGCGCAGGAGGCCAAGTACCTGCCATCTTCTGCTTGGCATGGGTCTGACAGGGAGTGGGAAACCCAAGCAGGCATCTGGTTCTGAAGCATCGTGGCGGCTCTCCAGCTGGACGGTAAGATCGGGAACTTATACTCTGACTCAGAGCTCCACCCTCCTGGCCGGCCCTGGGCAGTGGCTGCGATGGCTCAGGGAGGGGTTAAGGCAGGTAGACAGATGTGCCGCCTGGGCTTAGGTCTCAGGTCCAAAGAAACCACACAGGTCTTCAGGTCTTGAAAATGCAGAATCCAGCCAGGGTTCTGGTCACTGGGATCAGCAGTCTGCAGCCCCAGTTGCTCAGAATGACCAGGTTATGGGTGCAGGATGGTAGAAAGAACATTCTGAGCTTTGGCATGTTTCTGCCAAGGTGTAGGAAAGCCCCATCTCTCCAGTTCATGCAGATGGATGCATAGCTGCGCCTCTGGGAGCGAATAGATGCTCTACCTCAGGACCATGGCATGGTTTTCCTGGGAGTTGTGGGCAGAGACTTCTTAAGATATAAGGACCAAAATTCAGATTCTTACGTTAGAGGGTGAAGAAAGAAAACACTTGCCCCAGTCACGTGAGAAGAGGGTCCAGGGCTTCGACCTCTACCAGCCTTCTGGGCAGCCTGCGAGGAGAGAGCACCAACCCCTCAAGTCTTCACTACACAGCGCTGAAGATGCTCTGCCCCGCCTCAATGATTCTTATCTCTGCCTGTGTTGGCTCACCTCTGGCTTGCCTGAATTCATACTGGGAGTTTCCTGTCTGGGTTCTTGCCGGAGGCTCAACAACCGGCTTTTCTGGCCCACAGATAGGATGTATTTTGGACTACAGACAGGTGAGACCTGAACACAGGAACGCGTGGAAGGAAGGTGGTCGGCACTGTAGTTTTGGTTCCCTGACTCCCCAGAGAGGACAGGCCCTTTATTTAGCTTGGTGGCCTTGAAGCTTCTCATGCCATCAATCACTGTCACTAACACAAATGCGATGCCCACACTCTTTAATTGATTTCACAAATTCAACTAACTTCATGCACTTAGTGAGCTCCTACTGTATACATGATGTTAAACAGAGAAACCCTAGGCTTAAAAGTTCCAGATAGTTCAGCTGGGGAGCCAAATACTTCTAACCCCTGAGCAGTTCTAAGGCCCAGATTTCCTTAGGCCGGCAGGGATCCTAGAAGAATCAACAAAAATCCTTCATTTTTGGGAAACTCCATGGTTCTCAGCTGTGACGTAGACTACTGACTGGCAGAAGGACACAGGGCCAGAAGATAGATTCTAGCTAGGGAGGGACGTGGTTCCGAGAAGGCTTCATGGAGGAGATGACCTCTGATGTGGGCCGTAGAGACTAGGATTTCAACAGCTCTGATGGGAGGGAAAGGCACCCCAGGAGGCAGGAACAGAAGGAACAGGGCAGGGTAGGCTTAGGTATGCAAATGATGTACATGAGTTATGTGGTATCTCCCACATATTATCTCATATAGGAGGGCAGAAGAGATGGGGACATGGGAGGATGTGGAAGCTAGAAGGACAAACCTGGAAAGTAGGGCCTGGCATCTCCTTCCCTGCTCCCCCAAGCTGGTTCTGAGTGGTAGGACAGGATTCTATAAACCGTGGCCTTAGAGCGGCCTCTCGAAGGCTGCATTTTCCATTTAGACGTATTCTCTAGGCAACAGCCGCCAGTTGTTTCTGAGCAGGAGAATGATATGATCAGAGTTGGACTTTCAGAAGGAAAGGTTGCTTGATGCTGAAGTAGAGGAGTGGTCGGGAAGTGATGTAGAGGGAAATAGTCTGGGACTGTTGGGAGCAGTGAGACCCCAGATCCTGAATTTCTTGTAATCCCCTGATCTGAGTGCCTACAGCTGTTCTGAGCATGAGACCTTCAGGAGTTCCTGATGGCAGAGTGGTTTCTGGTGGATTTGGCTGGGGCATGGCTATCTCTATATAATCTGCCCCTGAACACAATAAAGGGGGCATTCTTGGGGAATTCAAGGATGACCCATGTCGTTGTCTTTCTGTCTGTCTGTGTCTGTGTATTTTAACCTCCTGCCCCTTGCCCGAATCTCACGAACTGGGTTCAAGCGCACTGAGGGCAGACACGGGGGTGAGGTGCGTGGCAATTGGAGGTTCTGACTTCCCACAGAGATATTGGAAATTGGAGGTCCCACTGAGATATTGGGAACTAGGGAATGCTAAGAGGTCACCCTCAGAAGGTGAGGGTGGATTGGGGTATATGATTAATCCTGACGTCCTTCGCTCAGTTTGTCAGCAAGTGGAACTCCAACCGAGAAAAAGGGGTAAACGAACAGGATTGTCCCCAGCCAGAGGGGACGTATGTATTGGGAAAAGATAGAAAGTATATAGCTTAAAAAGATAAATGCATACAGATGTATGATATGTTGATTGTGTTGTTTTTTGTGTTCTGGACTGAAGAAAGACATTTGATTCTAGGAACTGCTAAGAAAGGTATCTCGACTTTAAAATACGGGCCTAAGGATTTGATGTTTTGGAAAGAAGGTTCTGTTTTTGTCTCCACAGACGATGAGAGCCTAAGGATTTATTCAAGATTCATGTGGTTTGATTCCCCGAGACTCAGCACGACCGCGTGCGTCCGAGTGCGACTGGAAAATGGCAGTGAATTGCAGTAAATACCCACAAGAATGCAGCGTCCCCGCTCAGCAGGAAGTAGCCAGATTGACAATGCCCTAATTCCCTAAAAGATAATTTAAGTGGGGCCCCTTCAGTGGTTGCAGAGCAGCAAGCCTGCTTTCCTGAGTTCCGCTCCACTCCATGCACCAGTTTGGACCCAGAACGAATGCAGCTGGGGCTAGAAGGCAGCTGGAGCAGAGCTTTGCTAGGTGGCTGTGGTGGAAGGCACATTGCCTCAGCCCAATTGGTGCCTAGTCTGGTGGATGCCACAGCCGTGCCAGAAGTATCAGCAAACGCAACAAGTGCTGGAGCTGAGACAAGCTGGAGCACAGACCCCACTGGGATGCCTGAGAACGCAGCAGTGGGACAAGGAAAAGGCAGTGGCAGTTCTAGGATCTGAATGCCAAAGAGTCTGGCAGAGCGAATATAAATCAAGAGACTGCCCTATTGTAGGAGTAGGTGGACTTATGGCTAGTACATCAAATGTCTTGTTCACACTTATCATTCCATTTGTATGACATCTGTTAATATTGCTAATGCCTCTTATGTGGTGAAACAACTTAATGGCTACTTGAATAACCATTGAAATGTTAGTTAGCACACCAGATTGTAACTGTTTAGCCAAAGGGATGGTTGAATACCATCGCTCAAATGGGAGGTTGGGTCCAGTGGTGACTGGGGACCCTACTGCTAGCAATCTTAACACCTGTTGCCATGGACATTCATCTTTAAATCCTGTGTAAGAACAGACAACCCATGAGAATATGCAGCATATGGTCACTTAGCAAAAGCAGGATCAGCTGGGCTGCTAGGGAAGCCAAAGAAGTGCACGAGCGAGAAGGTGTCTTCCATGCACTCAGCTGACAAGAATGAATGTGCCACGGGGTATGGCAGCTGGGGTATGTTATTTAGGGGACTGCTCCTGGGGCCATGGCAAAGCCACTCCTAAAAGTCCCGAGTCTGATATGGTCACACACCTCTGTTCACTTGAGGGGAAGAGGGTGTGTGGGAAATAGTATGAACAACCAACAATCTCTGGGATACTTGAATCTACCTGTCTTACAGGCTTAAGTTGCTCTCTTGTGTTCCCTAAAAACCAGTATTCTCCTGAGGAGATGCTGTCACTCTCTCCTGAGTACAGGTTCAATCAAAATGACCAAAAGGCTGTGTGGTCAGGAGGGTCTTCTGTTTTATAAAAAAAAAATTAGGGGGGAGATGTTGGGAGCAGTGAGACCCCAGATCCTGAATTTCTTGTAATCCCCTGATCTGAGTACCTACAGCTGTTTTGAGCACGAGACCTTCAGGAGTTCCTGATGGCAGAGTGGTTTCTGGTGGGTTTGGCTGGGGCATGGCTATCTCTATATATTCTGCCCCTGAACACAATAAAGGAGGCATTCTTGGGGAATTCAAGGATGACCCGTGTCGTTGTCTTTCTGTCTGTCTGTGTCTGTGTATTTTAACCTCCTGCCCCTTGCCTGAATCTCGTGAACTGGGTTCAAGCGCACCGAGTGCAGACACGGAGGTGTGGTGCGTGGCATGGGACGTCAGAAAATAGAGGCCACGTCAGTAGGGGGTGGGTCCGGAGGTTCTGTGGCAACCTGACCACAGCACAACCCAGTCTGCAAAGCAAGGGAGTCTCCCCTACTCCATTTCCTCTGCCCCTCCATCCTTTCCCGTAAGGTCTGCTGAGGGGCCGACCCATCTCTCCAAGACATTCCTCATGGTTTAGCATTTGGTCCTCTTCTGGCTACAGAAGCCCATTTATATGTCCCGTCCCTAAGCACACCACAGCCACCGCATCCATTCTGGCAATTTCCTCATCATCTACCAGTGCCTCAAGAGCAGAGCCTTTACTTTGAGTTGAATTAAATCAGCTGAATAGAGACCAATAGATTAAGGAGCTGTGGTGGCAGCTTCTTCCTCTATGCTCTTCCTGGCACTTCTAACCTAGGTGAAGTCTACAACCAACCTCTCATGGACTCAGTGGACAGATGCATAAGAACATCTGTTGCCTGCTGTGTGCCAACTTCTGAGCTGACTACCCAGGAAGGTTCTAGAAGGAGACAAGAAGCCATCATAGAGGGGAGGGGTCAAGGTGGAGTTAAGTTAAAAGGTCACTTGTCCCTTCTGAGGTCTCTGGAGAAGGCAGAAGTGAACTCAGATGAGTGTTAGGAATGCAGTGCCAAGAATTGTCACTTACGATCCCGTGACAGAGTGAAGTCTGTCTGACCCCAACTCTCACCCAGCGAGGCTCCCAACCAGCCCAGGAGACCCAACCTAGGACTCTGCTGTGAGGTACACCAGCCACTTCAGGCCAGGTCCCCCAGCTGCTCCTTCTCCTAGTCTCCCTCTATAGAGGTGATGCTGGAAACAGACAAAGGGATCCCACTCCTTTCCAGCCTACTTTCCAGTGATCAGAAAGCCTCAGATCTCCATAGTGGCCCCAGCACACCAGGTGAGGGCCACTGTTCTCAGCTGAGTTCCCCAGGGTCCATTTTCTACTCCCATCCAGCCAAGAGTTGCCTCCCATAAGAAGCCTCTTGGCCTGGGGACCCTCTATGGACAAATGCATTTCTATATGTTCTTCTTAGTAGCACAGTTGGCCCCGCTCCACCTCAACCAAAAGATCCTCTCCTTTGCCCTCATGTGGGTTCAGGTGTCTGTCCCTGCCTTCCCATCTTTTATGATGTTAGCTGCACCCCGGGGCTGAAGCTCGGGGACTGATCATCAGCCTCTCTTTTTCAAATGCATCTGCTATCTCCCATCCTTCCCGGCAACCTCTGAAGTCCAGCACCTCCCATAAAGGAAGCCGAGCCCGGGAGCATCTCTCTGTGCATTTGGAAGTTTACTGCACAGTAAAAGACACATTTGCATTGGTAGTGAAAAAGATACTATTAATTATGGGGAGGGGCTTATTCAGTGTTTGGTGGAAAGTTAGAGTTCAACTTCATAATGACACAAAAATAAATCCCAGAGAGGAGAACTAGCTGACAATTAAACTTATAGATGATTTAAAATATATTCTTAGAATATTGAAGTGAGAAGGATCTCCCCCCCCCAAAAAAAAAGGTACAAAATCTAGAAGCAAATAGGGAAGCTGACTTGATGGGTGGAAAAGAAAAACTTCAGCAAAGAAAAAGATACTGTCAGTGCAGGTCCACCTCCGACATCCATCTCCGATTTCCTCTTCCCAATAAACATCTCTAAATACTAATGTGGAGAGGAGAGCCTTGCCTTGCTGACACTAACTTTACAAAGCCACGCTAATACAAACGGCATGCTGCTGAACCAAGGATCGCATCAATGGAAACCAAATAAAAGGGCTGGAGAAAAACCTTTGTCCTTTGGTTTTTGTTTTTGTTTTTTTGAGACAGGGTCTCTATATTGAGTCTTGACTGACTTAGAACTCTCTATGTAGATCAGGTTGGTTTCAGACTCACAGAGATCCTCCTGCCTCTGTCTCCCAAGTTCTGGTATTAAAGACATGCTCCACCAGGTCTAGTAAAACCTTTGTAATTTAAGGGAGCTTAATATATAATACAGTGTCATTACAGGACTAGAGGAATGGCTCAGTGGTTAAGAAGATGTACTATTCTTGCAGAGAACCCAAGTTTGGTTCCCAGTACCCATATCAGGCAGCTTACAAGCACTTATAAATTCAGATCTAGGAGTTCCTCACCTTTTTTCTGGGCACCTGTGCAAACTCACACACAGACATACACATATTCATATATTTTTTTGTTGTTGTTGTTTTTCGAGACAGGGTTTCCCTGTAGTTTCTAGAGCCTGTCCTGGAACTAGCTCTTGTAGACCAGGCTGGCCTCGAACTCAGAGATCCGCCTGCCTCTGCCTCCCGAGTGCTGGGATTAAAGGCGTGCGCCACCACCGCCCGGCTCATATATTTTTTAAAGTAAAAAAAATACATCTTTATAACAGGCTGAGCATAGAAGCGCATACTTATTATCTCAGAACTGGGAGGTGCACACTTATGCATGCCACACACAAATACACACATGCATGCATACACACACACACATACACATACACATACAAACTTGGCAATGCAGATCAACAAGGAAAACACAAACTTTCTAACAGATATATAAACGTGGTGGACTAGACGAAAATAAAGTAGTATTTCATTTAGTGCTACATAAAAAGATGGGCCATAAACAAGATTGACACATGAAACATCAAATATCAAACAGTACATGTGTTCTAACAACAGAAAAGATTGGCTCAGAGGATTTTTTTCTTATTTCCTTTCTCTGGTGCTGGGAATTGAATAATGGGCCTCATAAATATTAAGTATGCATTTGACCAGTGAAATATACACCCCTGGACCCTGAAGAAGAATTTTTTTTTTTTTGGTTTTTCGAGACAGGGTTTCTCTGTGGCTTTGGAGCCTGTCCTGGAACTAGCTCTTGTAGACCAGGCTGGTCTCGAACTCACAGAGATCCGCCTGCCTCTGCCTCCCGAGTGCTGGGATTAAAGGCGTGTGCCACCACTGCCCGGCCTGAAGAAGAATTTTTAAACAAACATTTTGAAACAATTAACTATAAAGCAAAAACATTTCTAACTTAGACTGAATAAAATTAGACTGAATAAAATTTAAACTAGGCATGGTACTAAACATTATAATCTTATTATTTGGGAGGTAGAAGCAGGAGGATCAGAAGTTTAGGGTTTTCCTTAGAGGCAGATGAAACTCAAGGCTAGCCTGGACTACATGAGACTCAAAAAACAAACAACAAGCCGGGCGGTGGTGGCGCACACCTTTAATCCCAGCACTCGGGAGGCAGAGGCAGGCGGATCTCTGAGTTCGAGGCCAGCCTGGTCTACAAGAGCTAGTTCCAGGACAGGCTCTAGAAACTACAGGGAAACCCTGTCTCGAAAAACCAAAGAAGAAAAGGATTAAACATTTCCATGTAGTAGAAAAAGCTAACTGACCAAATATACTTGCCACGCATTTGCAAATTACCAGATGATTAATATTTAATAAGCAAAGAAATAATTCACAAGAAAAAGATGACCACGATGAAGCAGGGGATCTCAGTAGTGAAGCATTTGCTTTTCTCAATACCTTGGGCAGTTCACAACTTCAGCAGGGATCTGTCACCACCTTATGAACTCTGAGGACACCCACACAAGTCACACGTACACAACCCACACAAGTCACATGTACACACACCACACAAGTCACACGTACACAACCCACACAAGTCACACATACACACACCACATCCAAACCCCCCCCCACAAAAAAAATATATCTTTAAAAAAGATGTTAACATAAAAAAATCAAAGACTTGAACCTGTCACCTTTGGAAGGAGAAACCCAAAAAGTGAGCAGGTACTAGAAGAGATGCTCAAAATCATGGGTATTCGGTCTGAAAATCAATAGGGAAGAAATCACCAGTTTATTAGATGTTGCAGGCAGACATGACTTTCTAGGCAGCGTGAAGTAACAGAGCACCCTCACCTAATGCTGTATTAAAGGGGATGACACATGGAAGAGAAGATTGACACAGGAGGAAAACAAAGAAATAGGAAGTAAAAGAAAAGTGAGGTCACAACAGCTATTGAATCGGAAAACCGTGAGACAGCCAAATGATGGTCAGTGCTGGTGGCACTGGGGAGACAGAGGTGTCATTGTGCTACATTGTGTTACCCTATGGAAGAGGAAACGGATACCATAGTTGACCTGGGACTGTCAGTCAAAGTGAACACTGGCAGAACAATGTTGGTTCTAACTTACGCCCCAGGGAGCCTCCTATAGGCCGTAGAGAGACGTGCCTCATGGTCTCATCTACAACCCTGGATCTAGCCTCCAGTGTTACAAAAAGCAAAAATAGGGGCTGGAGAGATGGCTCAGCATTTAAGAGCACTGACTGCTCTTCCAGAGGATCTGGGTTCAATTCCCAGCACCCACATGGCAGCTCACAACTGTCTGTAACTCCAAGATCTGACACCTTCACACAGACATACATGTAGGCAAAACACCAGTGCAAATAAAATAAAAATAAAAAATTTATAAATAAGTAAAAGAGTACTTCTTGCTCCCGCAGAAGACCTAGGTTCAGTTCCCAGCACTCCCACGGTACTTAAAAGCCATCTGTAACTCCAGTTCCCAGGGCTCTGATGCCTTCTTCTGACTGTGTTCCCTTTGCGCGCGTGCGCTCCCACACCAAAGAAATGAATAAGTTTGATAAAATATTTTAAAAAGAAAAAAATGAAGATGTGCATGAGGACGCTTGCTGTAAATTTTCTTAAACTGCGGGCTGCAGCCCCTTACAGGGACACTGTCTGTGTGGGGATCACAAAACTTTGTGACAATAGTAAAACTCCAAATGTATTTTGGCTTGGGACTAGGACAGAAATTCCAAGTTCTCAAATATGCCAAACATAGACCTGTGGTTTTGTACTATGTAATTCTGAGACGTGTCATAGCCTAGGCACTGCCAATTATAAAATTAAATATCAATCAACTGAAAGACATTGAAGATCCTTGACATTTTGCCATATAAAACATTTAGGCAAGCTTTCATTTATATATATAAAAATAAACAAACACACTATCTCGTTGGTATAGACGTGTTCTTTCATCATTAACACATGATACAATAATGGGAAAACCAAAGAATTATTTTTAAATACTTTGCTTTGTGATTTTTTTTACACTAGATGTTTTATTTGTATGCTTATTTTATATACTTAATTACTAGATAAAAAGGGTCATGGATGGAAAAAGGTTTATGGAACCTGCTCTGTCTCATCTTAACTCTGAAAGCATTGTGTGTCCATCCCTGGAGTGGAAACAGGAGAAGGTGGGCATGAACAACAGACCGGCACGTTCAGCATGCACATAGGAGCCTGAACAGAAATGAGCTAGTCAGGGTGGGAGTGGAAAGGCAGGAAGCTGGGGCATCCACATCACATACAATTACAGAAATTAAAATGGGCTTATGCAGCATAGATCCATTATATATCTAACATAATAAAATAGAAGCATTTCCACAAGGAGTGGAAAGTTACATGAGGATTGGGAGATGATAAACCAAGATACCCATCTCTGGACCAGAGATGATACTGGCCACATCGTAGGCACCTCCATCTCTTGGAGATATTTGGCTTCCTCCAGCTTTTCCGATTGTTGTTGTCAGCTGCCTTCCTGGGAGTCACTATTCTCCCAGCCTCTGCTCCCTGTTGGACTAACAAGCCCACTGCATCTACTTTCACTTTTCTCGAAACTGTTCTTTGAGGAGGTGTTGGGGCTTGAACCCAAGACTTCATGAATGCTAAGCAAAACGCTCTACCACTACACTTGCCGCTGTCCTCTTAGGTAATCTACAGAAAGGCAAGAAGTGATCTAAAGACAGAAGCCCTGTGTGGCTGCCCTGACGAACAAGTTTCTGCATTCTCTGAAGTCTCCCTAGAGTCGTGAGCTCTGTGGTCTGGCCGCTCATATCAGTCATTCTAGTCTCTGCATCCATCGGGTTTCGGCTGTGAGGTCTCTTTGCCCTGATGGGGCCAGGTTCCCCATGGTGGGAGTTTTGTGTCTGCAATGATTCCCTATCATGAAGTCCTGTATTCCACTCTTTGAGAAGCTGGACCTTGCTCCTCTGTCCTAGCTCTGTTTAAATGTTGCCTTCTCCAGGAGCCTTTCTTTGCATAGGCACAGTGACTTGTGCCTCGGCCCCCCTCTTAGCTCCTCAGCCACTCTAGTTACTAGTTTACACCAGTCTACCATACTGTAGATGATCTTGTCTATTTCCTTTTGTTTTTGGAGGCAGGGTCTCAATATTCAGATTAACCTGAAACTTACCAGTTAGCCCAGGCTAGCCTCAAATTTACAATCGTTCTGTTTCCTCCTCCTGGGCCTTGATTATTTCCATTTTTACTCTTTCCCTTTCACGGCTTGGCCACTGCTTGTCTGAAATACCCCAAGCCATCAGGTTAGGGGAGGGGAAGACAAGGTCCAGCTCAGACGTCAGTAAGACAAGGTGGCTCACATGTGCCATTTACAAAGTGATGACGATTGATCTAATGTTTACGTCTCCTGTGAAGAAGGTGCTTTCATCAGCTCAGTTTAAATGCTGAAAGGGACCCAGTGAGGATAAACAGCTCACTAGAGATCACCACGGCAGTGACAGAACTGTGACACAGGTCAGTTTGCCCAGCACGTCTGTCCTGAGTACTCTGCATGGCTCCGGTACAAAGCTCCTGGGTAGTTGACTAAGGCTTTCCTATGCTCCTCTGCTCCCTTGATACACAAACCTTTGGTCCTAAGACAAACAAGGACCACAGACAATTCTCACAATGTAAAGTAAAACGAAGTATTATCATCACTTCAGGTCTTGAGAGAATTGAAAACGTCAGTCATCGAAGTTAATGTGTTGAGCCAGGCATGATGGCCAGCTCTCCTGCAACTCACTACGTAGACCAGGTTGGCCTTGAACTCACAGAGATTCTCTGCCTCCCAAATTCTGGGATTAAAGACATGCACCACTATGCCCAGCTTCCTAAATTTTTCTTTTTAAAATTGTGTGGGTGTATATGTGTGTGTCTGTGTGTTCTCTTCTGAGTATATGTATGTTCTTCTACATGTGTGTGTGCATCTGTGTATGTATGTGTTTTCTTCTGAGCATGGGTATGTAGGTGCCACAGGTGTGGAGGTCAGAGGGCAACTTCAGAAGTTGTTCTTTGCCTTCAGTCTTGTTTGGGAATGCGGTCTCTCATTCCCTGCAGCACACACCAGGCTAGGTGGCCCTGGGAGTTTTTAGAGATTCTCTTATCTTCCTCTCTTATCTCTTATCTTCCTGAAGAAGCCCTGAGATTGAAGACCTTTGCTGCCACGCCCAGCTTAACCTGAGTTCCTGGACTTGAACTATATCGTCACCCTTGTTGGTTTACTCCCACCCCTCCACCCCCAGCCTTCTCCCAAGACTTATTTTCTTAGCGTCAACAATGTGTGTGGCTCGCAAACATTTTCCCGCCTCCTTTGTGTTTATAAGACAGTAGAGGCCTTCTCAACACCCTGCAGAGAGCTTGTGGCCGCAGATCAACATTTCTCAATCTCATGAAGTCCCTGCTAATAAAACTTGTCACCTCTTGTCTCAATTGGATAATAATTGGCTTTACGTTTTTCTGCTCTTGACTCTCTTGCTCATGAGGCAAGACTGTACATTGCATCTACTCCATCGCTGTCTCCATGGTGAGGGCAGCCTTGTCACTGTGTCGTGGTGAAAGATCTGGCTTCTGTCACATACAAGCCACAGGAACTTGACTGGGCCTGACTACCTACTGTCAAGTTTCTCCATCTGTAAATTGAAGGACACAAATAGAACTCCCTCATAAGACTGGGTGACACAAAGGGCTTAGTTGGCACATGAATGCTATGGTGGGCAATTTTTTTTAATCAACTTGACTGCTTTTGAAGCCACCAAGGTGACATACCTCTGGACATGTCTGTGAGGTTCCCAGAGAGGTTTAACTGAGGATGGAGGACCCTGAATGTGAACAGCACTATTCTATGGGTTGGGCTCCCAGACTTTAATAAAACAGAGAAAGGGAACTGAGCTCCAACACTCACTTGTCTCTGTGTCCAGACCATGGGCACACTGTGACCTCACGATACTGCTGCCACACCGTCCCCAATGTGAGGGACTGTGCACTCAAACCATGAGCCACACAAACCCTTCCTTAAGTCACCTTTATCAGGCATTTTGTCACCGCAGCATGAAAATTGACTGATCCACTACCTCTTTGTGATAGACAGCTGTTGAATGGTGATCACGCCATCATCATGCCAGGACATCGCGACACAGGGACATCATCCCTGCACCAAGGGTGAGACTGAAGTGGCATGGAAATTGGGCTGTCTGTGAGGAGTTCAAATGAGCTCTCAGAGAGCTTGACCAATGGGGCAGGAGGGGCTGCCCAGAGGGGGAAGCACCTGACCTTGCCCTTGAAGGAAGAGTAGCAGCCCCTTCAGTGGGTAGGTGAGGGAGGGCATTATCAGGCAAGACAGCACAGCAAAGGCAAGGTCTGGAGAGGACAGTAAAGACTCAGCTAGGGATAAAAAGAGTCAGGATCCCCCAGGTGTTGGCAGTGTGACTCCTAGCAGGGTTTTTGAACAGATAGTGTTTAAGAATGAGCAGCTTTGAAGTCAAATGTGGTGGGGTGTCCCTGTAATCCCAGCACTGTTGGATGGAGCCAGTGGAAGCCAGATGTGGTGGGGTGTCCCTGTAATTTCAACACTGTTGGATGGAGCCAGTGGAAGCCAGATGTGGTGGGGTGTCCCTGTAATCCCAGCACTGTGGGATGGAGCCAGTGGAAGCCAGATGTGGTGGGGTGTCCCTGTAATTTCAACACTGTGGGATGGAGCCCGTGGATCCTCAGGGCTAGCTAGTCAGCCAGGCTAGCCAAAATAGCATGTTCCAGGTTCAATGAGAGATCCTGTCTAAAAAAATAAGGAGGGCTAGCCAGGTATGCTAGCACAAGCCTTTAACCCATACTCTTGGGGGGCAGAGGCAAGAAGAGCTCTGTGAGTTCAAGGTCATCCAGGTCTACATGGTGAGTTCTATAAGTTAGAACTACATACCAGGACACTTTATCCAAAAAAGGAGTAGAAAATGATGAGGATATTCAAAGCCAGCTAAAACACATGCAAGCATAGGCAAATACATCTACATATATATGTACACATATATACATACACTACACACACAAACAAGCTTGTATAAATAAAAAGAAATAGAGATAGCAGGTCCTACAGGAGGACAGGTGACCATCAGTTCTGTGTGGCCTAGGTAAACAGGAAGGGAGGCCTCCTTCACCAGCCAGTGTGGCCCCATGAGGTGGTTCATGGTCCACGGGTCATCAAGACCTTTTCTTCTACTTATGGGGCATGGCCTCTGGCCTAGCTCTGCAGACACATTGGTTTCTAGGACGTCTTTTGTCTCAAAGCCTCCGGCTGCCAGTCTGGGCCTACACACCAGGGCTCTGGAGTGGGATCTGCAGAAGGGAAAGGATTTGGAGGAGGGAGGGGTAGGAGGATGTTAGCTGTTATTTATGTCCTCACTTTGCCTCTGGCCCTCCCTGACCTAGTCAGAGAGAGCCCTGCAACATCTGTGTTCAGATTGCAGCAAAGTCAGTCATCTCTCATCTGCTTCTTGTCATTGTGCACTGAATGCAACTTTCCCAGAGTCTCACAAATGGAATCATTCATAGTTTGCTCTTCTGTGCCTGGCTTCTTTTGCCTAGGCTTTTGAAATGTATTGTTATTACTGTGTGTAACATGCCCATTCTTTTTTATTGCTATGTAGTACTCAACTATAAATACTCCAGTTTATTTACCAATCAGTTGAAGGGCAAAGTTGTTTCTAATGTTTGACAGTTAAGAATAAAACTACTATATAAATCTGTGCACAAGTTTTTATGCAAGTCTAAGCTTTGGTTTACTTGGTTACACACCAATGGAGTGATTGGGTTTGATTAATGTTTTTAATGATAACTAACACACTGCATTCGTGTACACAGAACCATAGATACACACAACTGACACACTGCATTTTCATGCACAGAACCACAGCTGCACATAACTGACACACTGCATTCGCATGCACAGAACCACAGATACACATAACTAAGACACTGCATTCGCATGCACAGAAACACAGATGCACATAACTGACACACTGCATTCGCATGCACAGAACCACAGGTACACATAGCTAAAACATAATCTTTTGTAAAAGATTTCTTAGGAGAAAACGTTTAGATGGCTACAAAAAACAGAAGATGAAATATACATTGAGCATCAAACAAATATGCACTTTGATCTTAATATTGACGATGGAGATTGCTTAAAAACTGAAAAAGACATTTGTAAAATTCTTGATGGTACTATTGTTTTAAAAATGAGATAATGGAGAAAATTCAAAGGGAAGCAAAGCTTTAAAATGTACTAGAACATTCTCCAAAAAATTATAACCCTTATATGTAGCTATAGTTAACTACTAAATATTTCTATAAAACAAATTTACATGGGTGCCTTTAATCCCAGCTGGGGTAAAGGGAAAGTTGGTAGGGAACGCTCACTTCCAGTCATGATGTGGCCTCTGCTCCCTTAAACTCACAAGATTTGTATAGGATTGGGCCTGTCAGTGAGCAATCATGGCAAGAAGAGGAGCTCACGAGACTCCACCCCTTCCTGAGGTGCAGCTAATATTTGCTAGGGGAGTGAGGGAATTTTCTTCAATAGTGTAGCCACTGGTAGGGTTTCAAGGCTCCTGTAAGTGACCACCATCCATGTGCCTACAAGCAACGATAATGAAACTGCCTAGGTCTTTGTCTCTCTCCCTTTCTCTGGGGTAGAGGAGAAGGAAACACACACACACACACACACACACACAGAGAGAGAGAGAGAGAGAGAGAGAGAGAGAGAGAGAGAGAGAGAGAGAGAGAGAGAGAGAGAGAGAGAGAGAGAGAGAGAGAGAGAGTTCCAACAAACAGGCACCTCACACAACCTTCTCTTGGAAGAGCAGAGCCCAGTTGATCATGGCAGAAACAGAGCAGCAGATCTGGGGGAAAGGGGAGATGGGGTGTAGGAAGAGTGGAGGAAGGGGAGGCTGTTGTTGGGGTGTATTGTATGAGAGAAGAATAAATAAAAATGCATAATAAATAAATAAATACCCCCCTTTTACAGAGCTCTGTGTTGCTGTCTAAGAAATTTGATTATCGTGCTGGATATGCTGCTGCCCTTGTCACAGCTTGGTGCTGACTCAGTCTCCCCATGAAAAAAACAGTCATGGGAATGAAAAGTCTTGGATAACTCCCAGATGGTCTCGCCATCAGCTAGCTACACTGAGC
The DNA here is from genome assembly GCF_903992535.2 of Arvicola amphibius. Lineage (NCBI taxonomy): Eukaryota > Metazoa > Chordata > Mammalia > Rodentia > Cricetidae > Arvicola > Arvicola amphibius. Next base: position 55,442,576 of record NC_052051.1, on the reverse strand, counting down.
TGACTTTAACCCATCTCTAGGAAGCAAGAGGTTCTCTACTCTCAGACTTGCTCATTTCTGTTATCCACAAAATTATGAGATAAAATGCAAGGTGGTTGCTAGCCAGGTGTGGTTGCTCATGCTTGCCATTTTTATCACAGTGGCTCTCAAGCTTCCTAACCTTGTGACCCTTTAATACAGTTTCTCATGTTGTGGTGACCTCCAATCATAAAATTATTTTCATTGCTGCTTCATAACTGTAATTTTGCTACTGTTGTGAATTGCAATGTAATTACAATTGTCTGTGTTTTTCTGATGGTCTTAGGCAACCCCTGTGAAAGGGTCATTCAACCCCAAAGGGGTTAAAACCCATAGGCTGAGAAACATTCCCTAGAGGACAACAGATAACCCTCATTCTTGGTCTAAGACCAAGCATCCTCTAGCAGCCTTGATGAGTCTCCCTGAAAGCCACTCTGCAGTCAGGAGCCTCATCAGACTCCATAGGAAGAGGTTGGGCAGGTCTTTTAGCAGGTTCTGCTCTGGGGTAATTTGGCCAGGCTGTCTGGATGGACTTCACAAAGACCTGGGTGAGGGTCTTCCCTGGTGTCTGTCTTTTGACTGAATTTGGTTCTAGCCAAGTCCCCTGAGTAAAGTCAATCGCTGCTGCTTCTATTTGGCTCAAGCCCCTGAGGCAAAGCTCTTCAAACAGATCTCATGGTCTCCGGGGCAGAAATGGGATGAATGGTGCCAGACCTGGGAGACCTGCGAGTAGGAAATTTCATACCAGGCATGGCACAGTAGAGGCTCTCTATGGGCTTCAAGTCAGTGTCTGTTTGTGCTTAGAAAGGCAGTGTGGCCTGCTGGGCAGAGCACTGGCTGGGAGCAGGAGTAGTGGGGCTCCCGTGTCTGGGTTTCTCTCAGACTAGGTCAGTCCAGAACCCCAAGAGTGACACTGGCACTCTATGATCTCATTCACCAGGCATCTGAGTACTCTTCTGTTGGCCTTGGGGTTTGACTGGCTCCTTGTTGCCCAGCTGGATCATGCCATGCTTGGGTACCAGCATAGCCTGGGATAGGATAGAGATTGGTAGGATATGTCTAAGATATGACAGAGACACCATGTGGTGATACGCAGGGTGGTGTGTGTGTTATATACTCATAACATGTATCGTTCATGTATCTCTCTGTGTCTGTGTACGTGAGCTTGTGTGAGTATGTGAGTATGTGTATATCTGTGAGGGTGTATATATGTATTTGTGTGTGCATGTGTCTGTGTATAGTTCTATGTATGTCTGTGTATATGCATGTCTTTGTGTCTGTATGCAACTGTATGTGTGTGTGTCTGCCTGTGTGCATGAGTGTGTGTGTGTGTGTGTCTGTGTCCTTCTTTCTTGTATGCTTGTCTGCATGTCTGTGTGCCTCTTTGTGTACACATGTTCATCTGTTTCGTGTGCTTGTCTGTGTTTGATTGTTTCTCTGTGCATCTGTGTGCAACTGGAAGTTGTCAGGTCGGAAAGAAACTTGGGACCAATGGTTATCTGTGGTACCTATTAGCATACTGGAGTGCCTGCTGGCTTCCAGGCTTTCTTGACATCAAAATCACCTGTGGCTCTTCTCACTTTTCACACCCTCGCCCCTACCCTAAACTTCTCTATCTCCTAGGCTTCCTTTCCCCAACTTCCCATTCCCATGCCACTGCCATTTTGGCCATGTCCTCTCTTTTGTCTTCTTCTCTTGTCCCCTCTCTCTTGGTCTCCTTTGCCCTAATCTTTATCTTCCCGTCTCCTTCTCTCTCTTCTCGCACGGCCTGGTCTATCTGCGGGCCATGTCCAGTGTCCTACTGCCTCCCTCTGCCCTGGACTCTTTCAGATGCCTCTGGCCGCGCTCCCTCATACTTATAATCAAAACCTCAACCGTATCTTGGAGCAGTCATGTCCTCAGTGTATACAGAGGTTGTTCCTGTTCTCTCCTGAACACAGTCCTTTGGTAAGAAAAGGCCCCTGCAGTATCACAGGTGAAGTCCATCATACCAGATCAGATGAGAGCGCCCAGCCTGTGGGCTTGGAGTGTGACAGGAAAGGCTCATTTCTAACTGTCCGTATAAGACTTGGCCCATTGTACTGAGTTTTTCTGCCTTTGTCCCTGATTCTGGAACTCAACACTATCACACATCCACCCACCACATTGGCAATGGGAAGGCCTCTGGATGGGCCCGTGACTCATCACATTCCCACACTAGTGTTTGTCTCTGCGGAGAGAAGGCGTGTTGGTCACTACCCTGCCTAAAGGCAGAGAGGGGATGCACTGTGGCTCCTGGCTGGGGTGGCAGCAGCTGGAGGAAAGGGCAAAGGACAGGCTGAGGCAAGATCGGCAGGTGGGACAAAGGAAGGCACAGGTGGCAACAAAGCCACAGGAAATGAAGTCATGGCCTGAGATAACTCAGATAAGAATTTCCAAAAAAAATAATACTGTAGCATCTTCCTAAATCAACCCATATGTTTAACACAATCAAATTTCCAACTAAGAGCTTGGGGAGCATTGGTTCAAAAGATTCTAAAATTTATGCAGAAGAGTGAAAATGGAGAAAACCATCGTTTTAGATACAATTAAGGATAAAAATTAATTCTAATAATAATTCTATTTATTCTAATAAATGTGTTTTAAAGCTGCAGTCTTTAAAGCCTCAAGTGCCAGAGGTCATGTCAGTGGTGTCTGTACAGGAAATCTACATATGAAAACGATGGTTTTCCCGGTGGGGAGATGACGGCTTATATGATAAGTTAGATCGAAAGATAAACGCGGTTCCCATTTTGCTACTTAAAGAAAAGTAAGTTAAAACCATGCCTCACTTTTCAACTGGCCATTATTCTAGTCGCCATTTATGAGGGAGTAAGATGTGAAACTGGGGTGAGGCTGGGAAGGGTGGCACAGACCTCTAATGCCAGGGTCAGCAGCTTGAGGTCATCCTCAGCTACACAGTGAGTTCAGTTCCCGGAACCCACATGGCAGCTCGCTGATGTCTACAACTCCAGTCCCAAGGGCTCCAACAGACACACATACAGGCAAAACACTGATTCACATAAAACAAAATTAATCATTGAACTTTTTTAAATCAGTGAAAAAACACAAAATAAAGTTTAATAAGTTTTGTTTCAGATTTATTTATTTTGTTATTATACGTGTATGGTTGGTTTTTGTTTTGTTTTGTTTTGCCTGCATGTGTGTGTAACACTTGTGTGCCTGGTGCCCCAGGAGATCAGAAGATGGTGTCAGATCCCCTGGATCTGGAGTTGCAAACTATTGTAAGCTGCATGTCAGGGCTGGGAATCGAACCTGGATTGTCTTAACGATTGAGCAACCTCTCCAGATATTCTAGACCTGAAGACCCAAAGTTGATATTGGGAGCTCATGTGGTGGAAGAGGAGGACAGCTTGTAAGTTGTCCCCTGCCCTCCACGTGGGAGTCATGGCGCCATCACCCAGCCACCTCCCCCACACTAAAGTGCAAAAGTATTTATCTAAAAACGTAAAAAGTAGAGCCAGGCGGTGGTGGCGCACGCCTTTAATCCCAGCACTAGGGAGGCAGAGGCAGGCAGAGCTCTGAGTTCAAGGCCAGCCTGGTCTACAGAGTGAGTTCCAGGACAGCTGGGGCTACACAGAAAGACCCTGTATCTAAAAAAGAGAATGAAAAAGTAAATCTGAGACACAATAAAGAGAAATATGTGGGTAATTCTGATCATATACATAGTAAGATTCTTCATGCTAAGACAACCGTACAGAATAAGTCAACTATCTGTCATGATTGGGTATGGTGGCATACTCCTGTAATCCTGGCACTATGGTAGCAGGTGACTCTCTATAAATTTGAGGCCAGCCTGGGCTACACAGCTACACAGTGAGACCCTGCTAACAAAATAAACAAACAGAAACAAAAAAGGCCAAATTTATGATGATTAATTTTTCCCAGCAAACAAAACTCTCTTTAAAAGAAATACTCAAAAGCAATCGAGTGGACTGAAAGAAAGGGGTGGACAGTTCAGTCAGAACAGTACTTGTCTTACAGACATGAGGACTTGAGTTTCATGAATTAAAAAACAAAACCAAAAAATAGCCAGCCACGTAGGTACATTTGCAAATCTAGCCTAGGGAGGAGGAGACAGGTGGATCTCTGAGGCTCACTGGCGAGCCAGTCTAATCTAGTTCATGAGTTCCAAGCCACAGAGAGAGAGAGAGAGAGAGAGAGAGAGAGAGAGAGAGAGAGAGAGAGACCTGGTTCAAAAAGACAAAGCGAGGGGCTATTTCCTGAAGTTCCCCTCTGACTTCCGTGAGTACACACACTTACATTTTTATGCTCTGACACACATCCACCATGACACACACACACAACACACAGAAAGACTGAAGGAAGACTTGTTGCCTACTGGAATGGTCTGGATTTCTTAAAAGAAAATTCTTTCTGCTTGGCTTCCTGGGGTTCTGAAGTATTCATTGGTGGGTGTATGGCCCAGGCACTAAGATACTTAAAAGCTCTGCTTATATAATTACATTCAAAAGTTTAGGAGTAAATGGATCATCTAAGAAAGGCATAGGAGTGTATTGCTAATACTGAAAAACTTCAAATTTAAAAAATGAATGGCATTTTTCAAGTATCAACTTGGCAAGGAAAAGTTGAGAGGACTGGGGTCAGGTGGGGGTGATGAGGGAGACCCCACAAAGCATTACTACTGTTCCAATGGAAAGAGACCAAACATTTGCAGGGCAACTTGGTGGTCCGTCCTCCCTCCCCCCCCCCCCCCCCCCCCCTCTCTCTCTCCCTCTCCCCACCCCTCTGATATAAGGTCTCATTGTGTAGACCAGGCTGGCCTTAAACTCACAAGGATCCACCGGCATCTGCCTTTCTAGTGCTGGGATCAAAGCCACTACTGCCCAGACCTGGTTATCTTCATATGTAAAGCCTGTATGACTTTTGACCAAGCAATTCTATTTCTAGGCATCAGTTGAACATGAAGCCTTACACACAGTCTCAAAGGAGCTGGATTTAGCATTACTCTTGTGGCCTCTCTGTGTCTGTTGTGTTGGTCAGGTTCTAACCTATTGCAGATGAATAGAGACAGCCCTCAGTCCCACTCAGTCACCCACAGCATCTCTAGCTGGTTATTCCGCAGCTTAGCCAGAAGAGGCATTGTTGTAATTTGCATATTAATGACATTTTCTAGGGCTTTGGGCAATGATATTAACATCAGAAATTAGAAATCTGGCTGGGTGTCCTGGTACACACTTGTAATCTCAGCACTTGGGAAGTTGAGGCAGGATGAATAATATGCCTTAATGGTATATTATTTCTTAGTAACAGAAGAAAATAATAGGGAGAATTACTTTTCCAAACAAATCCAATATTAGATAATTAATATGTGTATGCAAAAGCAACATCGGTTTCTGTGAAGGTATGTGCCTGGAAAAAAGACTAGAAGAAAACACACTAAGGGTTCATGAGTCATCCCTGGATGATAAAATTACTAGTAATCTTTATTTTGAAAACTTTTAAAATGTTATAATGTCTACATTGGAAATATATGAACAGAAAACAAAGCAAATTAGATTACAATTATTATATGTTAAATAAATGAAGCAAAAAAATAATATATTTGGAAATTGGGGCTTTTTCAAGATTGTCTCTTTTTTCTCATGCCTCCCCTATTCCAGGCCACCAAGCCACATATTTAATTATGTCAACCCTGAGGAAAGTACATGGGGAGACTGTCTCATCCTCTAAGATGGCATGGGTGTGGCCAGGTAGCTCCACCAAGGGAAGGAAGCAACTGATACACTATCTACATCTAGGTCCTCCTTCTCCTACTCAAATGTCCACCCTTAGCTACACTTGGAAGTACAGGCCTGTATCCCAGACATCTAAGAGGTGGAGGCAGCAGGATCATAAGTTCAAGGCCCACCTGAGCAACAGAGCCCGCTCAAGACCAGTCTGGGAAATTTAGTCAAACTGTTTGAAAATAAACGTGAGAAGAGGTCTGGGGAATGCTCAGTGTGGTAGAGAGACTGTGAGGCCTGAACCTTAATCCTAAAAACAAAACAAAGCAACACTCAGGTAAATCCCTGGGAACAGTACACATTCATGGCTGGAACTAAGAGGGAACCTGCCTGGGAGACCCTGAGAAGATCCCTGCTCTGGGCAAGGAGGCTGGCCTTTGTCTGGGCATCTATAGGAGGCTGGCCTTTGTCTGGGCATCTATAGGAGGCTGGCCTTTGTCTCAACATCTATAGGAGGCTGGCCTTTATCTGGAAAATCTTTAGGAGGCTGGTCTTTATCTGGGCATCTATAGGAGGCTGGCCTTTGTCTGTGCATGGCCTTTGTGCATCTATAGGAACCTGGCCTTTGTCTGTGCATCTATAGGAACCTGGCCTTTGTCTGTGCATCTATAGGAGCCTGGCCTTTGTCTGGACACCTATAGGAGGCTGGTCTTTGTCTGGGCGTCTATAGGATCCTGGCCTTTATCTGAAAATCTACAGGAGTCTGGCCTTTATCTGGACAATCTATTTCAGCTGTGCAATCCTACTACTCTCTTGCCATGCCCCAGATTCTGAGGACAACTGTAATCTTTATAGCTGCTTGAGGCACCTGTGGGAGAGGCCTTCTAGAAGCCAGGATAATCTTGGATACCTCATATAACAAATGGCAATTGTAGCAATTTCACAAGTTAGCAAGGACAGGGCAGGGCAGGGCCAACTAGTCCAGAGAGGGAGTTGGCCTTTGGGCCCCTGGAAGCGAGGATCTGGGGGCAGCCCCTCATCTCTCACACAACGGTGGCAGAAACATGGAGCCCTTTGTCCAGCAGCTCTCACCTGCTGGCAGACACACCTTCACAAGTGGCACAAATGACATCCAAGGAGCACCTGCAGTGTGGAGGTGGAGGTGGAGGACACCAAAAAACAAACCAAAGATACCTCTGACCAAAAGCCTGCAACAACAACAAAACAACTTCCCAGATGGTTGGAGAGACAGAACCCTCACCAACAAACATAAAGGAGAGTAAATCTGGAGTCTAGCTAGGTGGCATTAGGCAATCATTTTCTCTGATTCATTTTTCCCTCTGTAAAACTGGGTCAATAATACTCATTTCACAGGCTAGGTGTAAGATTATACACTCAGAACTCTCACATGTTCTGTGTCTCTCTCCATATGTGTCTGTCTTTGTCTCTCACACACAAACACACACACACATGCGCGCACACACACACACTGGTTGCAAGACTACCATGCAGATTCTGCTTATAATGAATCTTAATAGTGTGTAGCTATTGACGGCTTCATTATTTTTTCCTACAGGACAAATAAATAAAAGAAACTAATTGTAAGAGAATTTGAAGGACAAGAAGCCTAAAGCTTAGGTGGGCTCCAGACCTTAGGAAAAGCTTTGCTCATTATGACAAAGATATTCGAATGCCTTGCCCGTGCTTGGGACTATGTTGTCATGGAGTGCAGATATCAAAATGATTAAGACAGCTGCTCTTCTGTGTCTCCCAGTGATGTGGATTCACTAGATAAAGAGGAAATAAGCACCAACATCAGTGGCAGCTGTGCAGGTATTAAGCAGAAGAACAGGATGCCATGAAGGACCATAACAGGAAGGAGCTGGCTCGGACTGCAGGAAGAATCGGGGCCTCCCAGAGTGGGTAACCTTCATGCGTCAGCTAAGAGAAGGTTAGTACCTAGCTGTGTGTGGGTTTCAGAGAAGAGCCTCCCAGACAAAGGGTGCATCCCAGGAGATGAGAGGCGGAAAAGGCTGGCACGCAACTCTACACCTGCGTCTGAAGCATAGTGAGGAATCCAGAAGGTGGGTCATGCATGACTTTGAATGCCGTGGTAAAAAAAAAAATTGCATTTTATCCTAAGGGATGGATGCCACTTCAAGGTAGTAAGCAGAGAGATGTTACGACCCCACTCTGCCTTAGGGGACAATGCAGGATTGGCAGGACGGGGAGCAGAAGAGGAGCTGCAAGTGGCTCAGGCAGAGAACAAAAACGATGGCTCGGGCCAGGGTCACCAGGAGAGATGGGATCCAAGACTGCCTGAGAAGAACCTACTAGATACAGTGATGGGGTGGACAGAAGGACCCATGAGGCTTTAGTGACCTGGGACAACACAGAGGGATAGCCCTGAAGAAACTCCATCAGGTATCAAAATGGAAATCGATTGAGTGACTGAGCCCCGAGCTGGATCTTGACATGCAGGCAAGGTGTGGAGGACAGACTTCGACTCCAGGAAGGCAGGCAGCAGAACCCGGAAAGAGAAGTGGAATGAGCTTGCCTCACTATGCGTAGGTGGCCCAGAGTAGGGCAGGTCCTGCCAGGAGGGAAGGGTGTGAGCTGTGGACCACGGGGTGTGAACCCTGCAGGGTGGGAGCTGGGGTGTGGCCTCTGGAGTCAGGTGCAGATATGAACTTTGATGTTGGAGATAGTGGGAAGCTGGGAGCGGCCCAGGACAGCAGCCAGCATCTGCTGGGGAATAGGGAAGGTGTGTGAGTAAGTGGCCTTGGAGTTTCAGCTTTCTAAAAGTATTTCTGGACCACCTCCTCTGCACTCAGGACAGCAGTGCATGATGGGATGCTTAGAGAAAAGACCTCTTGGCTCCCACCACACTCCCTCATTGGTTCATTCCAACCTTGTTGTCTATGTCTTTACAATCTACTCGTGCACGTCTGTTGGCTTTAGTTTGGGGCCAGGACATGGCATACAATGGAGACTGATCTTTGACTCCCAACATTCCTGCTTCTGCCTCCCACGTGGTGAGACTGTAAGTATGTGCCACCACAGCTAGCCTTCAGACTCTTTTGATGACTTTTCTGCAGTTGGGTGTCTGATGGCAGACATCAGGACAGTGCAGAATTCTTCCTCCTCTGTCTCTGCCCTGTCCATTAAATCTCAGCCTGTGCCATGGCTTTAAAAGCTGTTTGTATTTGGGGGCTGGCGACGTAAGTCAGTTGGCAGAGGGCTTGCCTAGCATGGGAGAAACCCTGGGTTTGACCTTCAGTCCCCCAGGAGCAGAGTATAGCAGTGCAGCACAGGCCTGCAACCCCAGCACTCAGGAGGAAGAGAAAAAGATCATGAGTTCAAGACTATCCTCAGCTACATAGCATGTTCAGTGGCAGCTTGGGTGACATGAGATCCTGTCAAAAAAAATCTGTATTCTGTTTCATGTATTCTTACAGATTATCTCCCTGAGTTCCTGACTTTTTCCTATTTGAGGGTATCTCAAATTTCCAGTGTCCAGAACGAGAACTGGGGACATAGCTCAGTTGTAGGACACCATGGTCTAGCGTGTGCAAGGCCCTGTGCTCAGTTCTCTGCACTGAAAATGTCTAAGACAGAAACCTCTAGTCCTTTTTACCCCAAGCTATTCCTACCCTGGGGTCTCCTACCTGAGTAATGGGGCCCAGCAGTTACAAAGGCAAAAAGCTAAGCAATGTCTGTGATTGCTTACTTCACAGTCACTGAGTCTGGTAGGCTCTACTTCCAGAAGAGACCTAAATCTACTACCCCTCACCAGGCCACAGCTAAAGCTGCCATCTTTGTTTTCCTGTTACCAGGTAGCATCCTCCACTACTTCCCAAGTGTGTACCACACACAGATGAAACCACCCCCCAGGCTGAAGCCCTCTGGCAGCTTTCCCTGGACCTCAGAAGGAAGCTAACACTGCTTCCGCAGCTTCTGGACCAACTTTACTTTTGACCCCTGACATGCCCACCAGACACTGGGGCTTTATGTATCTAGAACCAATGACCCTTGTGCCGACCCCGGGGCCTTTCTTTATACTCGGTTCTTTTGGGAATACTTTCCCATTATTCTTCCTTTCCTCACAGTTCTTCAAATGTGCATAATCCGCCTGCCAGGGCTTCTCTGCTGTAAGTCACTTGCTGTTGTGTGCTTTGTCCTAGACATCAGAAGAGCACCATAGCTATTCCCAGGCTCCCCTACCTGAGGACATACATGTAGGTGGCATGAAGGCTGGATCTCACACCACCTGCTTGGCATTGTTTCCCACCCCTGAAACAATCCTAAGCACATAGTGGGAACTCTGTAAATATTTGCTCAACGAATGTGTCCTGATGTGCCTGCTGGTTTTCTCAGGAGAATGTGGCAAGCCCGTGAAGAGTTACCCAAGAATTCAAGGCAGGAACTGGAGCGCCAAGCAGTGAGGCCCAGCCAGCCTGATGAGCTGGTATTTACTGGAGGCTCTATGCTGTCCAGAAAGAATAGTCCACAGGGGTGGGCCTGGACAGAACCCTTCAAAGGCCAACACAGAGAACCGACAAGGAGCCGTCTGAAAATTAGTGGACTGTTCCTTCCAAAGCCACCATGTGGTTACAATCAAGGACCCCACTGAGATGTGTTCACATCTTCCCCGTCAAGCACGCCCTCCTGCAAATCTAGATGTGGCTGTGGCCATTTAATTGCTAGATATTTCACAAGGTTTTAATGCATGGCCACCTGAAAATGCCATAGAAATTGACAACTCACTACAGAGCCTAATAGAGTACAGTGCCTACGTGCACACTGTGGAATACGAACCAGCCATCAGGACTGTAATAGCAAAGCCCCAGGGATATAACTCTTTGGTATAAGCACTTGCCTACTATTTTTGATACCCTAGGTTTGATTTCCACTACTACACCCACAAACACAAAATGCAATTACAGACTTCAGACTTTAATCTAGAAAATATACCTTAATTTTAGTCTAAAAAATACCCTGGGATAGATATGCCTAAACATTGTAAGCATAAATGTATAAATATTATCTAAGGGAAAGAAAACTGAAGGGGGTGTATTGTACTGGGTTGGATGGTTTGCAGTGCATTTGCCTCTCAATGTTTTCCAAAACTTTTTCTTTTATTTGTTCATTTTTGAGATAGGGTTTCTCTGTGTAGCTCTGGCTGTCCTGGAACTTGCTCTGTAGACCAGGCTGGCCTCAAACTCAAAGAGATCCACCTGCCTCTGCCTCCTGAGTGCTGTGATTAAAGGTGTGTGATACCAACACCTGGTCATTTTCCAAACATGCTAAGAAACTAATTGTATATGCAGAGAACGAAACTACTAGAGAAGAGAATAGTGGATACTAGAGCACAAGGAGGAAAACAGGAGGGAAGATGGAGGGAGAGAGGCCAACAGGCAAAGAAGAGCAGAAGGAATGAAATTGGACAGAAGGAATGAAATAATTTCTGCTGTCATACAACCAGGAGGACAGCTGTGATTGATGACAGGTAAGGGACTATTTCCAAAGAACTGATACGGAAATTTGAATCTTCCTAACATAAAGAAATGACAAATGTCTGAGGTGATACATACATCTGCTTAAATATCACACTGTGTCCCATAAATATATGAAGTTGCTATATGTTAAAATAAAATAATTTTGGTGGTTTGTTTAGGTGTGTGTGTGTGTGTGTGTGTGTGTGTGTGTGTGTGTGTGATGCTGGGAACTGAACCCTGGGATCCATGCTTGCTGGATAAGTGCTCTACTACTGAGCTATCACCCCAACCTCAAAATAGATTTAGTTATTTATTTTGTTAGGATTTATTTTAATTATGTGCATGTGTGTATATCTGCATGAATATGTTTATGTGTGTTCAGGAGCCCAACACAGCCAGAAGAGGACGTCACATTTCCTGAACCCTCACAACTATCCTCCTGGCTGCGTGAGAGCAGAAGCTATTCTACCCTCCTGTCCAATTGCTCGTCCTTGCCTGTTGGCCTCCTCCCTCCGTCTTCCCTCCTGATGCCCTGCTTGGGCTCTGGCACCCTACAGAATGGAAAAAGATCTTCACCAGCCCCACATCTGATAAGGGACTGATTTCCAAAATGTATAAAGAACTCAAGAAACTAGACATCAACAAACCAAATTATCCAATTAAAACATGGAGTTCAGATCTAAACAGAGAATTCTCAACAGAAGAATCTCAAATGGCTGAGAAACACTTAAGGAGATAGGTGTTCAACATCCTTAGCCATCAGGGAAATGCAAATCAAAACGACTCTGAGATACCATCTTACACTTGTCAGAACGGGCAAGATCAAAACCACAAGTGACAGCTCATGCTGGAGAGGATATAGAGCAAGGGGGAACACAAGGAGGGAGTACAAACATGTACAGTCACTTTGGAAATCAGTATAGCAGTTTCTTAGAAAACTGGGAATCAATCTATCACAAGAGCCAGATATACCACTCTTGGGTATATATCCATAGGATGCTCAATCATACCACAAGGACACTTGCTCAACTATTCATAGCAGCATTATTTGTAATACCCAGAAACTGGAAACAACTTAGATGTCTCTCAACCGAGGAATGAGTTAAAAAAAAAAAAAGAAGAAGAAGAAGAAGGTGGTATATTTACACAATGGAGTATTACTCAGCTGTTAAAAACAATGACATCATGAAATTTGACATCAAATGGATGGAACTAGGAAAAAAGTCATCTTGAGTGAGGTAACCCAGATGCAGAAACACCAACATGGTGTGTACGCACTTGTAAGTGGATATTAGCTGTTAAAGTAAAGGTTAACTGTACTTCAGTCTACAGACCAAGAGAGACTAGTGAACAAGGAGAGTTCAGGGGGCATGGGGTGCCCAGATCTCCCTGGGAAGGAGAAATAGAAGGGATTTCTTGCGTAGACTGAGGACAGATGGGGTGTGAACATGAGTGATCGGGTTGGGATGGGGCACTGGAGGGGTCTGGTGCTAAGGGGACGGTTGTAGGGGAGGGCATTTCAGGTTGGGTGGAAGCCTGGAGCATGGGAATCTCCCAAGAGTCTACCGGGAGGATCCCAGGTCAGACTCCTAGCAATAGTGGGCAAGCATCCTGAACTGTCTGTCTCCTGTGACCAGTCTGGTGCCTGGCTCAACTGTCATCAGAGAGGAGTCATCCAGCAACTGATGGAGGCAGATGCAGAGACCCACAACCAAACATAAGGCAGAGTTTGGGAATCCTTCAGGGGAGGAAGAGAAAGGAGCATAGCAGCCAGAGGGATCAAGGACACCACGTGAAGCTCACACCATCAACTAACCTAGGCTCACAGCAAGTCACAGCAAATGAACCTAGCAACCAGGGAGCCTGTATGAGACTGACCTAGGCACTCTGCATATGCTACAGTTGTGTAGCTTGATCCTCTTGTGGGGCTCCTAACAATGGGAACAGGGGCTGTCTCCGACTCTTTTACTGTCTTTTGGGACCCTACTCCTCATGCTGGGTCACCTTGCCCAGCCTTAACACATGGGAAGATGCTTAGCTTTACGGCAACTTGTTATGCCATGTTTTATTGATACTCTGGGTGGACACGGAGAAGGAATGGGTTGGGCGATGGGAATGAGGGTGGGGTTGAAGGGAGAGACTGAGAGGAGAGGAAGGAGGGGAAACTGTGGATGGGACTTTTAAAAAAGTAAATCTTGTTTAATTAAATAATATTAGATGTAATGTATTTTATTGTAGTATACCTGAAATGATATTCATAAAAATTAAATAATGAAGTATAAGAAACTAAATGTCTTTCTGTGGTAGTCTATGTCCCAGATAAATGGCCTCTCTACTATAAAGCAGACAGAAAAAGGATAAGGGCATCATGGTACCACCTCATTCCTAGAGCCCAATATGTGTAAAAATAGCCAAAGTAGAAGAGAAGAAACAGTGGCCGCCATTGCTCTACCTCAAGTGCTCGGGCTCTATGCCAAGCAGCTTATCAACTTCTGACCTGCTATTTCTCCATAGATAAGGAAGCAGGAGGCCCAAGCAGTTGAGGAACTCTTCTGAGGATGACAAATGACAGCAAGGGATGGAGCCCCATCTGATTCCCAAGCAAGGCTCTCAACCACTCTAATGAGACCAATACTGAGCTACTGTGCTTTAATTGCTGTTGTAACTTCTTAGCAGCACCTCAGAGGTGAGTCAGGAGGCATAGGATGCTGGGCAGGCAAGGACAGGCCAGCGACTTCTTTATCAGGGCAAAGGGGAGAAAGGCTGTCCTAATCCCTGACTCTCCTTTTTGCTTAGCAAGAGCATGCCTAGTTTCCCAGACACAAACTTCTGGGAAGAAGGTGGCACCAGGAAGAGGAAGGAGAGAAAGAACTAGCATCTAAGGAACAGTGGGGCTTGGAGGAAGGAGGAAAGGGAGGTTAGTGTGGGGTAGAGAAGTTGCGGGAAATCCTTGGCTGCTCATCACCTGTGACTCTCAGAAGGGTCACCCGGAAGAGGTCCCTCCACAGAGCAGTCACCTCGGTTAAGGGGTGGAGTCATGTTCTCTTGAGGGCTGGGCTACCCCTCAGCGTCCCTCACAACTTACATTATGAGGCTGAGTTGCGGGGTGTGGTAGATGCTAGCATATATGTATGAAGTGGCATCTTCTAGAAACAGGCATGATGACTTTGTGGTTGAGGCTCAGGATGGATTCACCAAGCCAGGGACCAGACAGAGGGGAGGAGAGAGACCAGTAAGGTCTGTAGGAGGTGAGGGGGTCCATGGCCTATGTGACCACCTCTCACTGCCAGAGAGGTCACACAAAGTGTGAATCACCATGCCTTCCCAAACCCTGGCAGTCAGCAGAGGGACGTAGAAAGATAACCCGTGTTACCTAAAGACGCCCTTTGGCTTTTGTACAGTACTACGTTTATCAGATGGAACTTGTTCAAAACGTTCCCTTCCCTGCCCAATAGGCAGGGCTGTGAGAAGACCAAATCAGTACGCTCCCTCAGACTCCCTCTGAGTTGCACGCAGCCACATGAACGGCACTGCTGTACCACTGTGTGGACTGTGTATCTGTGCGGTTTGTCCCAGGCACACTCTGATAGATCTGTCACAAGAATGACCATACCCTTTCTTCTCAGTAATCCATGGACAGAAATAGATACCCATCTGTCTTAGTCCCTGTTCTGATGCTGTGGAGAAACACCATGACCACAGCAACTCCCATAAGAGAAAACATGTTTTATTGAGGGCTTTCTTACAGTTCCAGAGGCTTGGTTCGTCACGAACATAGTGGGGAGTATGGCGGCAGGTATGGAAGCAGGGTGCTAGAGAAGTAGTTGAGAGCTTTATCCTGATTCATAGGCAGAGAGAGAGAGAGAGAGAGAGAGAGAGAGAGAGACTGGGCCTGGTTTGGGCTTTTGAAACCTCAAAGCCCACGCCCAGTGGCATATTTTCTCCAACAAGGCCACATCTCCTAATCCTTCTAATCCTACCAAAGAGTTCCACTCCCTGGTGACTAAGAATTCAAATGTAGGAGCCTATGGGGGTCATTCATATTCAAACCACCACCTCATCAAAACTACCTGTGTGACCTTGAAAACGTTCCTTACCAGGGCTGGAGAGAAGGCTTGGCCATTCAGAGCACTGGCCTCTCTTCTAGATGACCTGTGTTTGGACAACCACTTGGAGCTGTAATTCCAACTCCAAAGGGGGATCTGACACTCTCTCCTGGCCCTGTGGATAACTGTACACAAGTGACATACAGATATACACTTACATAGATACACACAGAGAGCATTCAAAAAGTCTTAAAGGGGGAAAAAAGCTGCCTACTACCTCCGAGCTTTAGAGTCTCATCAGATGCAGCTGTGAATTCCTGCCTGGCAGATACACAGAAGGCTACGACCTCTGTTAACTGGTTTTCTGAACACAGGGAAGTAAGGACAGGTAGGTGATTAGGGTGGGGGAGGGGCCACCTCCAGAACCGAAAGAAACGAACAAAATATGACCTCTGCAAGGATGCAGGTGATCTTATTCAGAGTTGGGGGCAGGACGGAGGGGACGGCAGTAGCCCTTCCCCTCAGAACACAGACGTACCTGAGAGCCGCAAGGAGCCACGGGAAGTAAAGGTGGGCACACGGCCGTTTCTAGGTCCTGTGTATCTTCAAATCCACTGCAGTTTCTTCCTGGCCCACTGTCTTCTTCCCCTTGTGGGCTCTGTGGAATGAACATGTTGGTTTCTACGTCATGGTGGCCTTCTGGGGCTTGGGTTGTTCCAGCCATGTCCGCATCACTGGAGCACGGAATAGCCTGCGCAGAGCTGAAGCTGATTCTTAAGAGCAAGGTGTCCTTGTGGGGCATCCTTGGGGGATGTCAGGAGTTTTGTGAGAAAGGAATGGTGCCATCAGGTTCCTCCTGGAGAAATGTCAAGTGAATTATTAAGGAGGGAGGGGAGGCGGTCACAGCTTTGCTAAGGGAGCTCCCCTCTCGAAAATGCTTCTACCGTCACCGGTGAAAGAAAGGTCCCCTGCCGTGCAGAGGGTCAGCAGGCAGCTAGCACTGTGCACAACCCACACCCTGTAGTGTTTGGTGAGGGAAGACCTGCGTTTCAGGGCCACGTGATTCGGGCTCGGGGCTGTATCCAGCTCTGCACTGAAGAAGCTATTTTAAGTGCGAAACTCAATATGTCACAGGGTGGGGGAGGGAGGTATGGAGCAGCCGAGGCTAGCAGGTCCTAAAGGAGACTGTATTCCCGGGAAGGTAAATCCATTGCTCAGCTGTTGCTCTCCCTCAGCGCCCCCAGATCTCTATTTTGAGCCCTGAAAACAAACATCCACCTCTAGGCTTGGAGCCGAAGGTTCACCCTGCCTCTCATCTCTTTCTTTGGTTTGATGAATGATATCAGCTTTAAAGAGAACGCATCATGGTATTACGTTTAAAATCACAAAAGCAAAAGCAAGCCAGGCCCTCTAGAATAAATAGCAGGCTGCTCTCCTGACCGCTGAGGCTGAGCCATCCTCCAGGGCTCTGACAAAAGCACATTGGCTTAGGTTTTCCATTTCTCCGGGGTCTGGAGCCTACAGAGCTGTGGCCAGTGTAGGCCAGTAAGTAGGAAAAGAAAACTGGGCAATATCAGATACGGATATAGCACTTTATATTATTTTTTATTTCTCATAAAGGAGAGAGAAAGCTTAAATTGAGAGAGGAAAAAAATCTATGGATGAAGAATTCTAATTGACAAGGGCATTTGAAGCCAGGCTATCTTGAAGTTTAAAGAGAAAGCCACAGGGAAGACCCAGGAAACCCCCAATTCCAAGTGAATCGTGTGTGTGTGTGTGTGTGTGTGTGTGTGTGTGTGTGTGTGTGTGATAGAGAGAGAGAGGAGAGAGATTAGAAGACTTCCTCAGATTTTTTTCTTGCATGCATGTGTGTTGCATGCATGTGTGAGTGCTCATGCATGTGTGTGTATGTTCATGCATGTGTTGAATTGGCAAGTACATAGAGAGGCCAGAGGTCAATTCTGGATGTCTTCCTCAGTCACTCTCCATTTTATTACTTCTGAGACAGGGTCTCTCATCAAACCCAGAGCTTACTAACTCAACTAGAGTGGCCAGCCAGCAAGTCCCTAGGATCCGCTTCTCTGCCCTCATTCCCAAAATGCTGGAGTTACAGACAAACGTTGGGGATTTTAAGTGGATTTTGGGGAGCTGAGCTTAAGTCCTCCTGCTTACATGGCAGGCACTTTACCTCCTGAGCCATCTCTCCAGCCCCAGAAGCAAAGGTTATTATGTTGGAACCTGATGAAGGCAAAAGGAAGCTTAGGCACCTCCATGCATTCTCTGCCTGTCCTAGACAAACTTTTGTTCCTTGACACTCTGCCCACTCCACCCATTCAGGTAAGACTATTGGTGCATGGGTACAGGCAGCTGACCAGTTAGAGCCATCTGGTGCCAATGTGTGTGATGGCCAGAGTTGAAGGTATAGACCAAGCATGGTGGAACTCCATAGAGAGCGGCTCACTGTACCTGAAAGGCCAGCGACCAGGCCTCATAGGATGTGCCTGTGATTTAACCCTTACATACCCCCTCATGTTTTGGTCACTTGTTCCTGTCTGGTCAGAAGCGTCACCTCAGCCCCTTAACATCCTTATCCAAAAAGTCTGCGATGTTTGGTTGGAAGTGTCACCTTAGCTCCTGGCATCCATTTTGGAATGTTGGGTGGAAGCTCCATTTCAAGCCCCCTCTCCTGGTTGTTGCCTCGGTCCAAACTCCACCTCCGAGGAAGTCCACCAAATGGTGACCCCTCCCCAGAGAGGGTCAAGACCACTCCCACAGGCTATTTAAACTGCTCCCCAGAGAACAAACATGTGGTCTTTTCAGTTCTCCTTCCACCCTCTCCACGTTTCCCGGAGGGCCACCTGGGAGCACAGGCATCCATTAAACCTGGGCTTTTTCTAATTTGGTTTAATTTGGTCTGATTTGGATTATTGCTCCAGCAGAGAGGCTTACTGGGCTGGAAAAAACTTTACAGTTCCCAGTTGGTGGCATTGTTTGGGGAGGTGGGAATCTTGAGAAGGTGGGGCTGAGCTGGCAGAAATCATAGTAGTTATAGACCTCTGGAGGTGATAGCCAGACCACTGACTCTGGTCCTGCTCCCTGCTTCCTGGTCTGACGCACGCAAGAAGCCTTCATCAGGAACTTACCCACACCTTCCCACTGTGCCTCGCCTGCCATGATGGACTGAACTCCCTAAAACAGTGAGCCAAGGTAAACCTTCCCACCATGCAATTGTTCTTACCTGGCATGGTAATCCCCACGATGTCACACACCTTTTCCTCCTCTCTCTCTTTTTAAAATTTGCTTTTATTTATTCATTTTTATACACTTAAGAAGTTGCCATCTTTCCTTCCACGAGGCGGGTCCTGGAGATTGAAACCGAGGCTTGGTGGCAAGCGTCTTTACTCGCGGAGCCATCTTGCCCGCGCACTTCCCCCCTCTTCTTCCTTCTGCCCTCCAAGCCCCTCTCCTTGCTTGGGTCATAGCTGCCTACTGTGCTCCATACAACAGGAACTGCAAAGAGGGTACACGTGGGGGCTGGAGAGATGGCTCAGAGGTTAAGAGCATTGCCTGCTCTTCCAAAGGTCCTGAGTTCAATTCCCAGCAACCACATGGTGGCTCACAACCGTCTGTAATGGGGTCTGGTGCCCTCTTCTGGTCTGCAGGCATACACACAGACAGAATATTGTATACATAATAAATAATTTTTTTTTTTAAAAAAAAAGAGGGTACAAGTGGGGATAGCTAGAGACTTAGAATGAGGGAGGGAACTACCACGAGTCCCATCCTGTGCGCAGAGAGGAGCTCAGTTGAGCCTTCATGCTTGCAGGTCTGAATCCTATAAGCATGTTTTAAGGGGGTATCTCAAGGCCTTGCCTTGCTTATTCCTGTAAAACAACATACTGAATCTACATATATACATATGTGCATGCACATATACGTACATACAAATAAAAAATCAATCAAAAGGATTACAACTTCAGCCAAAGCAACAGCTCCAATGGCATTCTTACACTCCACACAGGTGACCAGAGCCTACTCCACCCCCCCCCACACCTTCCAGAGCACCTGGCCAATTGTCTCTAAAAGGTTCCATTCCCTACATGTGCAGACTGAAGCAGACCTGTGTCTCCCAGACGGATGCTGCAGGATTATTGGTGATACTGGGGTAAATCACCACCATCCCTAATGACAACTGTACTTCTTTTACTTAAAAAAATAAATAAATAAATAAAAGAGGGGAGAACTATTTCCCAGAACAAATATAATCAAGCCAATTTCATTTTCTCATTGATTTTCAATAGGATAATAGTTATTCTGTTTCCAATTTTCCACTTAATTTTTTTTTGGAATCAAGTCTTTCCTACATACCATTAAAAATCTCTCTCCCCCTCCTCCCGTGTGTGTGTGTGTGTGTGTGTGTGTGTGTGTGTGTGTACACTCAGTGTGTTTATGGAGATCAGAGGTTGATGCTGGATGTTCTCTATTGCTCTCATCTTTTTTTTTTTAAATTAATTAAGTTGGTGTGTGCCCTCTTGTGCACAGGCCACAGTACACACTTGGAAGTCAAAGGACAACTTTTTGGGAGTCTGCTTTTCCTCCCACCTCACTCTGAGGCAGGCTCTCTAGGTCTTCCTGCTACTGCCCACTTCTGCAAGCTCCCAGCCTACTCTGTTTCTGTCTCCCCTGGTGCTGCAGGAGAGCTGAGATTATGAATGCCCAGCACCACATCCAGTTTTCTGCATGAGTTCTGAAGATGGGACTCAGGTTGTTGGGATCTTGTCCTTTCAGCCCTCCCCTTTTTTTCTGAGCCTTGGGATCTCCTTGCCTCTACACCCATCCCTCCCGCAAGAGTACAAAACATACCAACATGCCTTGCTTTTAGATCGGTGCTGGGTATCTAAGCTGGGGTCTTCATGCTTACACAATAGGGACTTTGCCCACTGACCCATCCTCCAGTCCCACAAGTCATAAAGGTTTATCCATGGCATAATTAAAATGGTAGTAGTCTCTGCTATATTAAAAGTAGCCATTTAGGGTGCTGGAGAGACGGCTTAGCAGTTAAGAGCACTTACTACTCTTGCAGAGGAACCAAAGTCTGTTCCCACTGTCCCCTCCCCCACATCAGATGGCTCACAACTATCTATGACTCCAGCTCCAGAGGATCTGATGTACTCTCCTGGCTCCATAAACACATGTACATGGTTCACATGTACACATACCCACAGATACACATATTAAAAATAAAGTAAATCTTACAAAATAGACACTTAGCATCTGGGAGCCCATGGGAGGAGAAAGGCATAGCCTGTCTCCAGGGACAGGCTTCAGAAAGAAGAACCTCGGTAAGAAAGCCCTGTGGAGCTGAGTGTGCTGGCTTGCACCTGTAATCTCAGTACTCTGGAGTCGGAGGCAGGAGGATCATCATGGGTTTGCAACCGTTTTTAGCTACAGAGTGAGTCCCTGTCACCAAACAAACAAAAGAGAACCCCTAATGGAGAAACAGAGGACAATCACACTGAGAGACTAGTTGTCAGACGAGCAACATCACACCGTTCCCTCATAACTGTTCCAGCGGCGTTTGTGCTAATGACATTGCAGCAAAATACCTGGCATCTTCAATCTATGGATGTGGGACTCCCCTCTGCATACTGTGAATATGTTCTATTATTATTGGTTAATAAAGAAACTGCTTTGGTCTATGGTAGCTTAGAATATAGCAAGGCAGAAATTCTAGGCAGAGATAGAGGAGAAAAGAAGGCAGAGTCAGAGAGACACCACGTAGCTGCCAAAAGAAAAAGATGCCAGAACCTTACCAGTAAACCACAGCCTCATGGTGATAAATAGATTAATAGAAATGGGTTAATTTAAGATGTAGAAACTAGCTAGAAAGCTGCCTAAGCCGTCAGTCAAACAGTGTTGTAATTAATTTAGTTTCTATGTGATTGCTTGGGTCTGGGCATCTGGGAAATAAAGGCGCAGTCCCTGCTTACTAGTTACAAGCTAGAAAGGTTTCTTTTTGGCTCACAGCTTCAGCGGTTTTATGGTTTCTGTTCATGATCTTTGGGCCCATGCTAGCACACTTCATTATGGCAGAGGGGTGTGCCAGAAGAGGCAGTGAACCTCGAGAGGTCAGGAAGCAGGGTGCAGTGTGCTGCAAACCACCCAAGACCTAAAGTCTCCCATGGGGCTTCACCTCCTACAGATACCGTCACCTCCCAAGAGCATCACAGCCTTTAAACCAAGGGCCTTGGGGGAGCATTCACCATCCAACTATGGCTGGGCATAGTGGCACACACTTATGATCACAATACTTGGGAATCTGGGGCAGGAGAATTACAATGTCAGGCCAACATGAGCTTCATAGCAGACCCCATCAAAAAAAAAATGAAGCAAGAAGATCCATATTATCAAAATGCTTACATGAGCCTTTCTAGAATTATCTCTTGGCCCTGTTGAACTGTTTAGTGCATAGGGTAATGATGCCTCTAGATTTTGGAGGCTGAGGACTCACTTTATAGGTAGGTGTTCCTTCCAGAGTAGACATTCATTTTAAAGAATCAAAAAAAATTCACAAGTATGAAAATATTTCCACTGGGCTGGAGAGATGGCTCAGCGGTTAAGAGCATTCCCTGCTCTTCCAAAGGTCCTGAGTTCAATTCCCAGCAACCACATGGTGGCTCCATCTGTAATGAGAATTGGTGCCCTCTTCTGGGCTGCAGACATACACACAGACAGAATATTGTATACATAATAAATAAATAAATAAATAAATAAATAAATAAATAAATAGAAAACATTTCCACAATAATATTGTAGTTGTTTAAATGAATTATGGAAATGGAGTCATTCAGGAAGACATTTGTAAGTAACAGGATTGGGGTTTAGAAAGCAAAGTTGGTGAGAGTCATTGGGAAAAACTAAATAGTTTCACATGTCCCCCAGAAGGAGCCAGGGCTGTTTGGTTCCATTTGAAAAGGGCTTAAAAGAGAGTCCCAGGGGACATTAGCTGCTGCCACAGTACTGGGTACAGTGGGCTCTGCCCCAGTACTCGGTTTCAAGGAACAAAAACTGGCTCCACTTGGCTCCTGCAAAGGAGGTGGGATTGTGTAAAGGTACAGACAGTCTATGGCCATCATCCAACAATCATTCGGTGCTCTTCCTGGGCCCATGCAAACTCCAGGGTGTATCGGGACAGACAGAAAGCTGAACCCTGTGCTTCCTGTGGGTGGGGGTTCTTCATTCCACGGGGAATGTTGCCGTCCCACCCAGCCATGGAGAAATGGAGAGGTTGATGGTGTTAGGAGCCTCACAGATACCTAAACTGCCTAAGTCTTGTTTTATTTTATTTATTTATTTACCTATCTATTTATTTATTTATTTTGATTTTTTGAGACAAGGTTTTTCTGTGTAACAGCCTTAGCTATCCTGGAACTCTCTTTGTAGACCAAGCTGGTCTTGAACTCAGAGAGATCCTCCTGCCTCTGCCTCCCCAGTGCTGGGATTAAAGGTGTGTGCCACCACCCCTTGGCTTTTTTTTTTTTTTAAAGAAATTTAAGAAATTAAGAGGAGGGGACTCGATTCTAGTTTGCTGTGAGCTGTCATGTGGGAGCTGGGAATCGGAGGAGCTACTGGAGGAGCAGGCAGTGCCCTTAACCACTGAGTCATCTCTCCAGGCCCGGCCTTAGTTTTTTAACTGTTTTTCTTACCTGTGAAATGAGGATGGCAATGACAGTAAGCTCACAGAAGCAGGAAGCAAATGTTGGGCACAGCCCATGCCAGCTCCTAAGCGTTGCTTCCAACCAAAGACCATAGCTGATTCTATGGGCAGCACAAACGTCACACCTCATAGAATGAGACCCATATGGTGTCACTGCTGTGTCTCATGAAGGTGGCACTTGGTAAAACCTGCATCCTTAACACCTTATGAGTTCATTGTCTTGTGGGAAAACAGGACACTCTGGGCCGGAGATGGGATTTCCCTTATTCTAGGGGAAGAATGCTGGCAGGAAGAGAAACCCAGGCACACAGTGGAAGACTGCTCTGTAGAGGCCTTTTGAATCAGGCCCTGCAGGCTGGGGGGAGGTGGCTGTGATTCTGCTATCCCCTCCCGCTGTGGACAAGAAGCCTGTGAAGTCCTCCCAGCCTCGCTCTCCAGGGAAATCCTGGGAGGTGCCCTCCTTGGCCTCACAGACTACTCTGCTGTGGGCATAGTGGGCAACTCCAGGGTAGCTGCCCAGCAGGGGGCCGTCAGTGCTGCATGGGGAGGGGAGGGAAGGGGACAGTAGGGGATGGATACACTGTCCGCATTCAACACTGACACCATGTGGCCCTGAGAGCAAAGCCAGACCAAGCAGCAGCCACAAGCTTTGGCTGAGGGCTGTTCAGTTGCCTCTTTAATGGCCAGGGTCACAGTGCTGAACTAGGTAAGCGTCCTAGGTAGGGTAGGGTGTTATAGTCACCACCATGGGGAAAATCCACTGAAGAACGAATCTTTCCAAGTTAAACTGGTTGGAGACTCAGAGTGAAGGAATTTGAGCATTTAGGAGAATATAATCTCAGTTTAAGCTCCATGCTAGGCAGCTGTTCCATGGTGGTACTTGGGGGGCTGGCTATCACCCCCAATTGTGTGGAGCGTTGAAGTCCCATTGTGAAGATGTCCCAATGCAAGAGAAGAGCCACCTTTCTCTGATCACCCTTGCTCCAGAAGAGACCACTTTTCATCTTATTGTTGACATCAGCCGTTGGCCCCTCCCACTTCACAGATTAGTCAAGACTAATCCTGACTAATTGCAGGTGTCCTCGAGAGTCCTGCAAGCTAGAGGAGTTTAAGCACCAGCAGCAACTTCTGGTTTCACCGAGTTGGGAAAGCTCCACGTTGACTCACAGAACAGAATGGGATGGAGATTTAGTGTTGGAGGTCAGAGCCTGGAATGAGAAGCGGCAAGACTCTGTCCTGTTCACACCTGCAAGCCTGCATCAAAGAGACGTTTATTAACAGGCTCTGAGCATCTCACTTGAGCAAGGTGGCTGCCCTGGGCCGATCCCAGGGCCAGGGAGATGGCATACTAAGATAGGCTAGTCCTGGTCACACCCTCACCACCCATGGCCACCAGGCCGGAGTTGTCAAGAGAGAAGTGATGGGAACGCTTACATACATGGTAGACACAAATGCTGCATTTCAGCCCGGGGCTTGAGGACTGAACACAGGTCCGCAAACATGGCAAATTAAACATTCCTTTCAATAAACACTTCTTTTCTTGTTGATTTGTGTATGTGTGTGTGTAGGTTTGTACGCATGAGTACAGGTGATCACAAAGGCCAAAAGAGGCCATTAGATTCCCTACAACTAGTTAAAGGTGGTCGTAAGGTACCCTATATGGGTGCTGGAAACCAAACTCAGGTCTTCCATGTAAGAGATGGGTCTGGGGTCCCAAGAACATAACCATACAATCTGAAGTATCTCAGCAAGTCAGGAACTATAACCTCTACAGATCAGGCAAGCATCTTCATCTGGAATCCCATTGAACTCTTATTCTTAATAGAAAGGGGTCCCGTGCCTCACTCTGAGTGGTCAGAGCTGGCTCCCAGTCCTATGCAGTTGGCTAACTCAAATGGCAGAATAGGCAAAGCCCAGCCGTGAGAGCAGGACGCAGCCTGGAGCATATAATGCAATCTTAGGAAAGTGCTGACTGGCGGAGGAACTTTTGCCCAATGACATCTTTATGAATTTCATCAAACCTGGTGCCTCCTTTGTCTCATTTACCCCTCTGCTAGAAAAGACAATGTATCTCATTTGCCTTTCTCACGTTCTGCAAGAATAGATAGCATAAACTCTTAGCTGGTGTGGGAGGTCCTTCTGTCTGTGTGTTGCTTTTATTGGTTAATGAATAAAGAAACTGTCTTGGCTTGTGATAGGGCAAAAGAACAGAGCTAGATGGGGAAAACTAAAGTGAATGCTGGGAGAAAGGAGGCGGGGTCAGAGAGACACCATGTAGCCCTGCTGGAGACAGACGCCGGAAGTTTAGCCAGTAAACCACAGCCACATGGCCATACACAGGTTAATGGAGATGGGTTAAGTTAATATGTAAGAGTTGGCCAATAAGAAGCTAGAGCTAATGGGCCAAGCAGTGATTTAATTAATACAGTTTCTGTGTGATTATTTCAGGGCTAAGAGGCAGGGAACTAACTAGCAATCTTCTTTCAACACTTAGCCACTGACCTATCTCTGTAACCCCATAGAAAACTTAGGGCCAATCTTGACACACAGAAAATTGTGTGAATTCTGGGTGTAGGTGTGCAGCCCATGAATGTTCACTATTTGTGGTGGTTGGATGGTGCTTTCCCAAAATTAAAATGTTGGTGCTTAATGCTCAAAGTCATAGGTAGATGGCAAGGTGGTAAGTAAAGGTGACAGGAATTTAGGATGTGATCGGGTAATGAGCTCTGTCCTCACAGATACACTAACCCACCCATAGATCAGTGAGTTAGTGAGTTAATGGGTTATCTCCAGAGTGGGTCTGTTATAAAAACTAGTTTGGCTGGTTTGGGTTCCTCTCATCATGTGATGTTCCCTGCCATACCACCTCATTACAGCAGAATCCTCACCAGCCAAGAGGGCCCTTACCAAATGCAACCCCTTAACTTTGGCTTTCCCAGCTTTCAGAGGTGTAGGAAACAAATTTCTTCTCTTTAAATTACTTGATTGTGGATATTAACCGGAATCAGACTAAGTTGAACATACATGTATAACCAGCATACCAATCAAAACACAGAAGACTAACTAAAACCCAGAAACATCTGGGCTTCCTTCTATCCTGGCTCCCCTGGTCCCTCAAAGCACAACATCCCGAGTTCCTATACAATAGTGAGTTTGACCACTTTGGGGACTTTATGTAAAAGCAGTCAATCACTATTATTCTTGTAAGCCTGGCTGCTTACACCCAGCATTGTATTTATGTAATCCATCCACATGTTGTGTGTGAGACAAAGTGTTCATTTCCATAGCTACTTAATATCTCATTGCACAACTAAGTATACTAACACGTGCTTATCTGTGTTACAGTTAATGAGTATCCCGCTGAGAAGAACAAAATCCCAAGCACTTGTATGATGTGAGGCTTCCTCTAGGTATTTTATGTCTTTGAATTAAGTCCCCCTTTGAATACATATGTAAACACTGGTTACAAACTACTATGTAAGAGTGCTACATGAGTTTATGGACATTCTCTAAGAAAGGAGAGATGCCTCAGTGGTTAAGAGCACTTGCTGCTCTTGCAGAGGACCCAAGTTGAGTTCTCAGCACACACATGGTGACTCATAACCGTTTGTAACTCCAGTTCCAGGCTCAGAAGCCGTTTTCTGACTTCCTCTGTCCCAGCCATACACATGGTACACAGACATATGTGCAAGCAAAATACTCTTGTACAAAAAATAAAATTTTCAAGGGGTGTATTGTACAGGAAGTTTAGAGAGCGATGCATATGTTCCATTCTCTTGAAGGCCAAGGGTCAGTCAGGCAAACTCCTTAGGGTCACTTCACAACACCATCCCCTAGTGGTAGGTCAGCTAAACTGCAATCTTCACTCAAGTTAATTGCTGGCTAGGTTGAAGGTGCCCAGCAGTTGCTAAAATTCTTTCCCTGGGGGGAAGCCATAACCAACGTCTACTTCTCCTGAAACTAAAACTGCTAGGGCAAAGCAAGGCATGCTTCCACCAAGACTTGCTCCGGAGTACCTGTAGATTATTGGGCTTCCTTACGGAGCACAGGTGAGGGGTTCCCTACATGGCTGTGAGGGCTCGCCTCTCCAAAGGCAGCACCTGGAGCAGCAGCAGGGTGAGGGCTTCTTCTTAGCCCCAGAGACAAGCCCCCCCAATCAGTCTTTCTGGGTCTATATGCTCTAGCCCCTCACTAAGGGGGCTAGGTTAAGTGCGATTAAGGCCGAGTTACAGCCAATAGAGGGATACTCAGGTGAGTGTCTTGTGACCGCTCCCTGCACGAAGGGGTTTAAATAGCCAAAGGCCCAGCTGGGCTAGTCCTGCTGGTCTTTTACAAGGGTCATAACCGGTGGTGATTGCTTGGCCTTGAGGATAGTTATGCAGGATATAACCTGTGCTTGAAGAAATAATCTTTTGCTTTGAAAAAAAGATTTTAGTTATTTATTTACTTAGAGTTATTTATGTAGCTCTAGCTAGCCTGGAGCTTACCGTGTAGACCAGGCCAGCCTCCAACTCAGTGAACTCTTTGTCTCTGCCTCTTTAATGCTAAGACAAAAGGCGGGTGCCACCACAGCTGGCAACTTTTTATGTTTATGTTATGTGTATGAGTGCCTTACCTGCATGCATTGTGTGTGTGTGTGTGCCTGGCTCTTAAGGAGGCCAGAAGAAGGAACTTGAGTAAAATTGTAAGCAGTCATATGGATGCTGGGAAATGAACCCAGGTCCTCCGCAAGAACACCAAGTGGTCTTAACTGCAGACCCACCTCTTCACCCCCTGAAGGGATATCCATTTATGGGTATAAAGTATCCTGCTTCCATAAAGTTGTATCAAACCAGGATACAAATACTTATTTAAAACTATTACATAAAAATTTTAAATGACTTCTGGGTTGGGGTGCAGCTCAGTGACAGATTGCTCGCCCAGCATGTGTG
The DNA here is from genome assembly GCF_903992535.2 of Arvicola amphibius. Classification (NCBI taxonomy): domain Eukaryota; kingdom Metazoa; phylum Chordata; class Mammalia; order Rodentia; family Cricetidae; genus Arvicola; species Arvicola amphibius. The sequence continues at coordinate 55,414,640 of NC_052051.1, read as the reverse complement.
GGCACCTGATGCGTGCTCAGCATGTGTGGGCACTTGGTGTGTGCCTGCATGTGTGAGGGCCCTCACATGCATACATGTAGGCAAAACACCCTTACCCATCAAAATAACAATGATCATTGAGGTACATGCCAGGATTTGAACGCAGCCCTCACCCACAGTCAGGATCTCATCAGTTTCCTTCCATAGGCTGTGCCTCACTGTTCATGGCTCTCTCGGGGTTCATCCTCACACGCCAGCCCCTTCTGTAGGAGGATTAAGGGCTCTCATTTTCTCCTGAGCTCCGCTGGGGGGCAAATACTTGTAACTCCTCTCCCCCTGTCCATGCGCAGAAAGGACACGCAATCTTTTTCCAACAGGTGCAGTAAGCATCTGAAAGTCAATAGCTGTGTGTGTTTTTCCTTCCCCTTCCAGGCCTCTGTCCATCTGCTCTTGACTCACTGCCAGTGCCAGGGGTTAGGTCAGACGGCCGGCTTGTCTCCACATATTCTCCACATATGCACTGAAATTCTCTCATCCTAACAACCCACTTTGTACTGAACAAGCTCACTCCCCTCCTAACTTCGAGCAAATCAGGACCAGGTTGGGCCACAAAGCCAGCTGTCCTAGATTCTGCGAGATGCTGAGAGATTCTTGAACCCTGGCTCCTGGTGTGTTGGCCAATGCAGCGATTGCCGGTACTCCGTTCTGGGGTTGGGGATTACCAGTTTGTCGTGACTGTGAAAATGGTTTTGGCAGCACATAGGATGGCCAACCAGATGAGCTGAACTCAGGTGGCCTGGATTTGGGTCCTGGCTCCACCCTTAATGCCTCTGTGGCTTGGAGCAAGTTATTTCACCACCTCTCACCTCAGAAAATAACTTTTAGGCATGACGCTTACCTCCCTAGGCTGTTGTGAAAACTAAATGGGAAAATGAAAATGCTTAGTGCTGCGCACCGCACCCCCATGTCTGCGCTCGGTGCGCTTGAACCCAGTTCACGAGATTCAGGCAAGGGGCAGGAGGTTAAAATACACAGACACACACAGACAGACAGACAACGACACGGGTCATCCTTGAATTTCTCCAAGAATGCCCCCTTTATTGTGTTCAGGGGCAGATTATATAGAGATAGCCACGCCCCAGCCAAACCCACCAGAAACCACTCTCCTGCCATCAGGAACTCCTGAAGGTCTTGTGCTCAGAGCAGCTGTAGGCACTCAGATCAGGGGATTACACGAAATTCAGGATCTGGGGTCTCACTGCTCCCGACAGCTTAGCATCCCATTGGTTATATTCCATAAACGCAGCCATCGCTTTTCCCTTTGCTGCTGATGCAGAGATCTGCCAAGTGGTTTCCCAAGGGCCCCTTCTGTCCTCTCAACCCCCACCTGACTTAGCCAGAGGTAAAACATTGCCAGACTTCTGGAGCTCCTCTATGCCTCTCACCTAGGACCTTCTCTCTCGGGATCACAACCCCTCTGGAACTTATGTGGGACATTTCTTCACTTAAAAATCTTTCACATTTATCTCCTTTGTGTGTGTGTGTGTGTGTGTGTGTGTGTGTGTGTGTGTGTGTGTGTGTGTGAATGTGTATGTGACACGTGTGTGGAGGTCAGACGATAACTTTTGGGAGTCAGTTCTCTCCTTCCACCGTGGTTTCTGTGGATCGAAGGTCTGGTTTGGTGGCAAGCACCTTGACCCACCGAGCCATCTTACTGGCTCACTTCACTCTTCCCTATGTTTGCTGCACATATATAAATCTCTAAGTAGTCTTTGCTGAGTCTGGGGTGTAGACTTCTTTGTGCCACCAGATCACAACAAAAACAGCATGGGTACTATTTATTATGAAAGTTGGATCTGTAACTTAGGCTTGTCCCACTAGCTCTTATACCTTAAATTAACTCATTTCTATTCATCTCTATGTTGCCAGGCGACTTGTGCCTTTTCCTCTCTTCCTGCATGTCTTGCCCCCTCTGTGTCTGGTTGGTGACTCCTTTCTGTTTGATTGACAGTGAGACCCCAGCCCTCTGACACTCCTATATCCAAGAAGTCTGGGATGATTGGAAGTGTCACCCCAGCCCCTGGCCTGGGAGTTGCCTTGGGCTGGGCTCACCTCTGGACTCGACCTCCCAGCCTGCCAAGCGCCGACCCCTCCCCGGGGAGAGTCAGGACAACTCCCACAGGCTATTTAGGACAAAAGAAGGAACACCTGGTCTCCAGGGTTTGCGTAGGCTCCTCGCCCTGCCATGCTGTCTTGATCCTCCAGGGAGTATGGCATTTATTAAACGTGGGCATTTTTGATTCGGTCTAATTTGGTTTTATTGGAGTTCTTTGCACGGGTGGAAAGGCTCTTCTTTTTTTAAAAAAAATATTTATTTATTTAGTATACAATATTCTGTCTGTGTGTATGTCTGCAGGCCAGAAGAGGGCACCAGACCTTGATACAGATGGTTTTGAGCCACCATGTGGTTGCCGGGAATTGAACTCAGGACCTTTGGAAGAGCAGGCACTGCTCTTAACCACTGAGCCATCTCTCCAGCCCCAAGAGGCTCTTCTTAACACTTTCCTCTTCCCTTTCCTCTGTCACCAGAAGCCCAGCCTAATCTCTTACTGTCTAACTAACGGCCATTCAGAGCTTTATTAACCAATCATAGTGACACATCTTCACACAGTGTAAAGGAATATTGAAATATTCCACAACATTGGGGTATTTGGTTAGTTAACCTAAATGGAACCATATAGGACTTGTTTACTTTTTCATTCAACATTGTTTTTGAGATTCATCTATGTCAATGTATGAAGTTATACTTTATTACTTTTCTTTGCCCTCATGGCAATTATGTATCCATTCCTCTATTTTTTTAAAGATGTATATTTTTATATGTATGTATGTTTGTCTGCATGACTTAATGGGCACTGCATGTATGCAGGGGCCCAAGAAGACCAGGAGAGGACACCAGATACCCTGGAACTGAAGCTACAGGCAGTTGTGAGGCACTATGTGGGGGATGGAAACTGAACTCAGGTTCTTTGCAAAGGTATCAGGTGCTCCTAAGCAATGAGCCACCTCCAGCCCCTCCATTCCTTGGTTAATGGGCATTTGAATTTGTGTTAGCTTTTTGCTAATGTCAACGGTGGTCTTACCACATTCCTGTACAGGTTACTACAGTTGTGTGGCAAGGACAGTGGGAAGACAGAGATGACCTGAGTGTACAAGTTACATTGACTGTGCTTATAGAGTGGACACTGAGACTGGGACATGATCCTCTATTCCTCCCTCTTTCCTTCCCTCCCTTCTTCCCTCCTGTAAGTGATGTTCAGGGAACCACTGAACTCAATAACTCCCAGCTGGACTGCTCTGTGGGTAGAAAAGAAGTCATAGTTCAAAATGCAAGAAAAGAACTTTATGGCAACGAGGGTGCTGGACTCAATATTCTGAGACGATGGGAAAGCCAAAGTGGCCAATAGGATTTTAACATTGAGTGATCAATAAAGACCTTTGGTAATAGAACTACAGGGGCCTGGCTCAAGGGGTTTCAGAAGAGAAGAAAGTTAGTATGTTGCCTTGAGAATTGTTTTTGTGATATTTTGTTAAAGAATATGGCTGCTTTTTGCCCTTGTCCAAAAAGTCTACCTAAGGCTAAAGTGAAAATATTTGGATTAATTCCATTAGTAGAGGAAATCTCAAAACAGCCTAGCATAGACTCTGTCATGTGGTCATTCGTGCTAACTCTAATGAAGATTTATAATGAAAAAGAGCGATCGGAGCATAAAAAAAACAAGAACAGAGAAAAGAACCTGAGCAGCAGGAAGTGGAATGGAGCTGAATCCTCTGTTCAAGGAGATAAATAGACTAAAAAATGGAATAGAGGAGCGAGGAGCCGTGACCTGAGAGCGAGATCCCACCCAGTTAAATTTCCAACTGTAAAGAGGAATTAAAGAAAAGCTTAGAGCTGGGTGTGGCAGAGCACTCCTTTAATTCCAGCACTCGGAAGGCAGAGTCCGGTGACTCTCTGAGTTTGAGGCCAGCCTGGTCTACAGAACAAATTCCAAAACAGTCAAGCTTAGACAGTGAAGAAAACCATTGAAAACAAAAAGCTGGTGAAGATGTAATTGAACGAGGGGGCCATGTTCCAGCCCCAGCAAGCAGCAGAGCTTGGCAGCTTTGGCCATGTGGTCAAAGATAGGAGAAAGGGGCTATAGAATCTTCCCCTGAGACTAAGAAAAGCAGCTGAGGCAAGACTTGTGGCAGGGGTGTCCCTGTGTGGATGTCTAGAGACTCCATTTCTTAAAGCTGTGAAGTTAAAACCAGGATTTCCTTGGAGACCCCAAAATGTTAGCGATGCCAGAGCCATAGGATACCTGTCAAGGAGAGCTGCTAACAGGGAGTGGAACCCGCCCAAGAGAAAGAAGTGTGTTTCAGCCAACAAAGCTGAAAGGAGTTGGAGATCTCAAGAGCACTTTGACGTGAAGATGCATAGTTTGCAGTTTTTCCCAGCTGGTTTTTGGTCTTGCGTTAGTCCAGTGTGTCTTCACTATGCTCCCTTCCCTATGTTTTGGAACAGTAATGTATATCCTGTGCCATTCTATGTGATGGACCAGCTCAGCTGGGGCACTGGGACCAATGGGAAAGGGTTTCAGGAATAAGTGTGTAAGGAGTCGGCGAATGACAAACAGGCACAAGACTCAAAGGAATTGCATCTGATGCATCTTTACTAGGCATGAGGCTCAACCTTCATACAGAAAAAAATTGCTTAACAGCATGCTTTGTCTTTTCATGTGGCACAGATTATTCTTAGAATCATTATATCAGATACATGAGAATAGATTTTCATCAGACAGATATCCCTGATGTAGTCAGTGTGAGTCTGCGGTTGGTCATGCTAGGCATGGCTTGGCATTAGTTTCAATACAAATCTTTATCTAGGCTATCATGGCATTTTGAGCTAAAGACAAGCAGTTGTGGTTAACAGTCACACCGTCTACAGTCTTTTTATATTTCTGCCATCTATGCAGAGGAACTTCTTTCCTTCTCCTTCTCTATATTTCTAACTCCTTTTCAATCCTTCCCCAAACCAATCTCAAGATGTTACAGGCACTTATCTCTCTCTTCTATCCTTATCCCATTTTTGCTAAATCTATCTTAATTGCTTAATTAAGTTTGCCTTTTGTTCTTTATTTACTAAGCACCAGATTAAACTTGGAAACCTTTTTCCCTTGAATGTTAACCCATCTTTCTCCATTAGCATCATATACTCATGTGTATGACAATGGCTCATCAGTAGACTCTGGAAACTTAAACATCCTATCTTCCCTTCCAGAAGAAACCAGACTATATTCCTTAGAACATAAGCAGGTAATGCCAAAAGTGCAAGGGCTCCAATGCAGGAAGCACAGCACACACACCTTCTCTGAGGGCACTCTTCCTTGAAGTTTGTGAGAGATCACACAGACTCTGCAGGAGGTGGCATGATGATTCTATGTTGGAAGCATGTGGTCTGATTTTTAATTTTGATTTTATAAGGGATTACAGTTAAGAGATTGGATGAATCTCAGAAGAACTTTGAACTTTTAAATAAGCTTGAGATTGCTGTAGACTATGGGGACTTTTGAAGTTGTTCTGAATACATTTTGCATTATGATATGGCTACAAGCCTTTGGAGGCCAGGGAGTAGAATGTGGTGGTTTGAAAGAAAATGACCCCCAAAGGGAATGGCATTATTAAGAGGTATAACTTTGTTGGAGTAGACGTGGTCTTGTAGGTGGAAGTGTGTATTGTTGGGTAGGCTTTGAGGTCTCCTGTGCTCAAGCTACACTCAGTGAGTTAGACAGTTCACTTCCTGTTTCCTGTGGCTCAAGATGTAGAACTCTCAGCTCCTCCAGCAGCATACCTGACTGCATGCCAACATGTTTCCTGCCATGATGATAATGGACTGAACCTCTAAAACTGTAAGCTACCCTCAATAAAATGTTTTCCTTTATAAATGTTGCTGGGGTCCTGATGTCTCTTCACAGCAATTGAAACCCTAAGACAACATGGCTCTGATTGGCCAGGTCCCCTCTGCAAACCCACACCTTGATTTAAAGTAATCAGGACCCCAACTTGTGAGCTGAGTGAGAATAGAGGACCTTTCCTGGAAAAACAGGAGTGCCTATTCCTAAAAGAAGGGTAATGTCCACAGCTTGAAACAATGACTATCCAATGTGTCCTAGAAATGTGACCTGGCCCTTCATCCTTTCAGTTCTGCTTGTGCCTTGTGTTTGGTTTTAGTCCAGAGTAGCCCAGGCCATCCTCAAGTTTATTATGTAGCCAATGATGGCTTTGAATTTCTGATTCTCCTCCCAGAGTCTCCCAAGTATTGGAATTACAGGTGTGTACCAAGCCCAGTTTATGCAATTCTGGGGGTTAAAACCAGGGTGTGGTGAGTGTAATCTCACTTCCAATGGGATTACATCCCTAGCCCCAAGTGTCTGTGTTTTCATCTGTGGATGAGAATAGCATTCTGAGGGTCTCTGAGACCCTGCCCAGGGTCAGCCTGTGATGTCTTCTCCTCTTTGCTATTCCCCTGCCTTGTGACATCACAGGTGAACTGATCTCCTCATAACTTCAAGTGTCAACATTGCCTTTCTGCTCCTCAGAAGTGCCCTGAGAACACCTCTACACATGGTCACTTCCCAAGCATCCTGCCTCTCCCCAGGCAGCTCATCGGACTACAACAGCTCTTGACTCCACAGGTCAGGAGTCTTCCCAGAGCCCTCTCTCTTCCTTCTACCGTCATGTCCTTTAAAGCCCCAAAGTCTTCCCCAGAGCTCAGGCAACTTGCAGCATCTTATTTTAACTCTGTGATTGCAGAGGGCTAGCTGAGTCAGGTCTTGGTTCTTGCCCCATAGAAGCTAAATAAGATCCAGGAGTGATCATCAAGAAAGGAAGTGGTCACTTGGGAGACAGAGGTAGATGTGAGTTCCAGGCCAGCCAGGTCTACATAGTGAGACCATGTCTCAAACAAAACAAAATAAAAACCAAACAACAAGAAGAAATGAAAGTGGTACCCATCTCAACCTTGTTTCTGAAACTTAAGAAAACAAATCTAAGACCTTTTCATTCAAGATGGCAGGATTTGTTTTTCCTAATGTGTGGTAGCATTAGCCAGTGCTCCACAGAGACACAGAAGCAACGGACTGTGTGTGTGTTGTGCATTGAGCCCAGGGTGTGGTGAATTCTAGACAAGCCTTCTACCAACCGGACTTCATCACCAGCCCCAGGAGTCTGCTTCTTTGTCTGTGGATGAGAGTGGTCAGGCCTCGGTTCCTGACCCCACAGAAGCTAAATGAGATCCAGGAGCTGGCATATGCTGAGGGGTGACCCTCAGCAGCTTCAGGGGTTGGTTCTAGGACCTCCCAAGGTCCACAGATGTCCCAACCTCTTAAACAAAAAGACATAGTTGTATCAGTTCTGTTGTTTTATTGAGACAAGGTCTCACTCTGTAGCCTTGGCTGGCCAGGAACTCACTGTGCAGACCAGGTTGACCTCAAACTCCTAGAGATCCACTTGCTTTAGTGCTGGGATTAACAGTATGTATCACCAAGCCTGGATTCCTGAAAGGTTTTTGTTGTTTTGTGTTTTTGTGAGGCAGGGTCTTGCTATGGAGCCTAAGATGGCCTAGAACTTGCAGTCCCCCTGTCTCAGATTCCTAAGTGCATACTACAGATGTGTGTCACCATGCTTGCTTGTGTTTGGTGATCTTGAGAAAGGTGCCTAACGTATTGATGCCTACCAGCCAAAGGCCACCGGGAACCTTCATGATCGCTGACAGACTTCATGAATGTACACAGGGTGGTAGCCCATGTGGGAAACTAGAGAGCGTCTTGGGAGAGGCAAGGGTGGGATTTGCTGGAGGATCTTGGCTTGTAAGAGATGATTTGTAAGGGGATGGTCAATGCATCAAGGTTTGCCCTGGATTGACGCTGTCAGGAGAGTGGACAGTGACAGATATGGGCTTCATAACTCTTATCTAGACAGTAGGGGGCGAGGCAGGGATAAGAAGCCACAAACAGCAAAGAAGCTGGCATCTCACATGAACCAAGATCAGCTGACCCGAGCCAGTTTTGCGACAGTCTTGATTTTTTTCCTGCTCAGCCACCTTATGGAATGGCCTTGTCCTTGTTCTGCCACCACTGCATGGTGCTCTGTGAAGGGCTGTGGTGGCAGGAGGGTAACAGTCAAGGTGGCAGCTCCTAGCACTCAGAGGCAGGAGCTGCTCTTCTTCCTTTCTCATTCCTGAATTCCACCAAGAGCATGGAGACGGTAACACCACCTAACACAGAACATGGAGACGGTAACACCACCTAACACAGAACATGGAGACGGTAACACCACCTAACACAGAACATGGAGACGGTAACACCACCTAACACAGAACATGGAGACGGTAACACCACCTAACACAGAACATGGAGACGGTAACACCACCTAACACAGAACATGGAGACGGTAACACCACCTAACACAGAACATGGAGACGGTAACACCACCTAACACAGAACATGGAGACGGTAACACCACCTAACATAGAACATGGAGACGGTAACACCACCTAACATAGAACATGGAGATGGTAACACCACGTAACACAGAGGAAGGGCACACAGCGCCCCACATGAAATGAAGCACAATGGCTAGTACAACCCGCCAACACTGTGGCTAAGGAAAACAAGGTTTTAATATAATATAATATATTATAATATAAAGAAATATAAAGATAATATAAAGAAAGAAAATCAAAACAAAGCTTGATACAGGAAAGGCAGATGAGGAAAGACCCTGAGCAAGGCAACAGCTGAGGTCAATCCCTGATCTGAAGTCTGTCCTAAAGTGTTGCCAGGGAAGGAGCCGCTTGTTCGTCCCAGCCGCCCAGCCCCCAAATAATCACACAGAAACTGTATTCATTAAAACACTACTTGGCCCATTAGCTCTAACTTCTTATTGGCTGATTCTTACATCTTAATTTAACCCATCTCCATTAATCTGTGTATTGCCACATGTCCATGGCTTACTGGCAAGATTCTAAGGGGCGTCCATCTCAGGCGGCGGATCCATGGCTTCTTTTGACTCTGCTTTCTTCCTCCCAGAATTCAGTTCCCTTTGCCCTATCAGGCCAAGGCAGTTTCTTTGTTCATTAACCAATACAAGCAACACATAAAAAGAAGGATCTCCTACACCACTAAAGTTTCCACTTTGCTTCCTACCTCAAGGGTAGCTAATGTCCAAAGATCAGTAAAAATAAGTAAGGCACGTGAATAGAATATAGGATAAGGTTAAGCATGGGGGTATATGCCTTTAATCCCAGCACTTAGGAGGCAGAGGCAAGCAGATCTCTATAGTTGGATGTTTCCTGTCCCAACTGCCTGTTCCCAAATACCTGGAAGCCTCTTCCCAAATAATTGACTTAGAGGATTAATATTATTTATAAATGCTCAGTTGATAGCTCAGGCTTATTCCTAACTAACTCTTACATTCTAAGTTAACCATATTTCTTATTTATGCTCTGCCACATGATAGCACCTTCATCAGCATGGCATATTCATCTTCTGCTCCCTCTCCCTGGTCTGACTGCTGAGTCCTGACTCTGCCCTTCTCCTTCCCATCATCCTTAGTTTGGTCATCCCTGCCTATATTTCCTGCCTGGCTACTGGCCAATCAGCATTTTATTAAACCAATTCAAGTGACAAATCTTTACAGTGTGCAAGAGAATTATTCCACAACAGACCCCTGTGTGTCTGAAGTACAGGCAAGTCAGGGATGAGAGTGAGACCCTTTCTCAAACAAACAAACAATAACCCAAAACAAAACAAGCAAATAAACAACTATAGAATGAAAGAACAAACCCACATGAGTATCCCAAGAGACACAGAAATTACATGATAAAATTTAGTACGTTCTTATGGTTGAAAACAAAAACAAGAACACTCAACAACTTGGAACAGAATGGAGCATTTTCAATCAGACAAACCCAGACCACTTAAGAAGACTGAGCAGCAAAATGGTAGAAAACCTCAATGTTTTCCTCCCACACCAGGCATCAAAACGAGGACAGCTGCTCTCGCCATGTCCGTTGAATTCGAGTCAGAGGTTCTAGTCACAGCATCAGGTCATAGAAAGAAAAGGCACTTAAATCAGGACGCGTGAAGTCAGACCATCTCTGTTTGCAGGTGGCAAGTCCGTAACTGAATGCCCTGAAGAACCTACCAAAAGTATTTAAGCCAGAGAGTTTAATGATTGTATAATGCAAGTTCAAACTACAAAACTAACTAAATTTACTTAAGCAAGGGACGGTACGAAATGACACGGAGAAAATAGTTCCGTTTGTAACATCATCAAAAAGAATAGAATACTGAGGATTTAACCCTAAGACTTGTGTACTAAGACATGGTGAGGTCATGAAATAGGGAGGTTTTTTAAACCCCTGTCTTAAAAAAGGAAATAAAAGCCTTGCATATTGACAGGGAGGAGAAGGTACAGGTGCATCCAGGTGCCTTAAGCCACCCCAAGTCCATTTTGCTCAGAAAGAAAGTAATTGCTTGTGAAAGCTTGGCTGGTGTAGTCAGCCATTGTATGTCCTGGCCAGGAGAGGCTTTCAACTCCCCTCAAAGCAGCTGGAGACACCGGGGAGACTGGTGGGTGGGGTACAGCCTCTCTGACAGTGAGGCTACCTGCAGAGGAAGCCAGGATTTGGAGAACTGGGAGGGGCACTGTAGCTAAGCCCAGCTGCAGCCTGAGTTAAGTCCTTAGAAAGTGGAGGGTCCAAGTGTGGCCCTCAGAGCCTTAGAGGCCCCCCCCCCCCGAGAAGCCTCAGGTCTGAATCTCCAGGGGCTTCGCCTCTGGGGCCCTACGTTTCAAAACGGTCTTCAAGGCCTGCAGGACAGTGCCCTGGTTGTTCCGCATGTTGTATTCAGTGAGCTGAAGCAGGCGGTCGAAATCTTCCTCCTTGTAGGCCATGTTGTACATGAAGTAAGGGGAAGCTTCCCCTGTGAGATCCACCTGCCCGGACTCGAGCTCAGCAGGGCTGCGCCGGACGCCTGCCCAAGGGTGAGAGGAGAGTTAGGAGCAGGAACCAGAGGCAGAGCAGGTGGACAGGACGAAGCTACTCAGTCAGGCCCCGAGGGTGCTGCGTCCCATGGAAGGAGTCCTTGCTTTCCCCTTCACCCAGCCCTACAAATGTGGGCAGTAACGGCTTTGAGGTAAGAGGAGTTTGTCACCCTTACTCCCCACAGCAAGGCACACCTCCCACAATTCACACAGCTCATGGCTGCTCCATGGCCTCTCGGGAAGCTAGAAACTGGCATGAGGAGGAACAATGTGATTGATGAATGGATCCTTAAAGCTCCTGGTAGGAACGAGGAGAGGAATTTTCTGGGAATTCTGAGACTTAGCTAAGGGTGAAACTAGAAGCCCAGCCTCTATGGCCGTCATCTGGTTACTCCAAGGTTGAGGCAGGGTTATACGTCCAAGGCCTGGTCTAACACCGAGATCACAAACAGCCTGGGCAACTTTAAAACCTGGGCTGGGGATGTAGTTACTGAACACTCAGCTAGTATGTGGGAGGCTTTAGATTTAACCCCCAGTATAAGAAAAAGAAGTTGTCCTCATTAACTTAGACCACGAAACCCAATATCGGCAAGTTCAACAGACCCACCATATACGGATTGTCCATGCATGCTTCAGCATTGCCAGGGCATAAATTTCATTTATTCATAAGAAAAGGAAAAGAAATGGGGCGTGGAAAGATGAGTGATCGATTAAAAGCACTCTTGCTCTTCTAGAGGACCTGGCTTGATTTCCAGCACCTACATGGCAGCTCACAACCATCTTCACTTCCAGGGGGGTCTGATGCCCTCTCTGACCTCCTTGGGCACCAGAGCACGCAAGTGGTGCACAGACATACATGCAGACAAAAGACCCATATTTTAAAAAGAAAAAGGGAAAGGAAGTAAAGGAAAGAAAAGAAGAAAAGGTAGAGCTAAGTGTGTTAGCACACACAAGTAATCCCAACACTCAGGGAGCCGAGGCAGGGGGATTGCTATGAAGTCAAAGTCACATAGCGAGTACCAGGTCAGCTGAGGCTATCCAGAAAGACCTTATATCAAGACTAACAACCACAATCATAGAAAATAGTAAAACTGGAAGATTCAGAATTGTGGTACCAACTAGAAAACTGGGAACAATGCACAAAAGCAGACATTGAGCATCACTCAAAGAAAGGCCCAGGTCCCTGGGAAGGGGTCCCAGGCCACACACAGAGCAGGAAAGCAGAGGGGTCAGGACAAAGTTGCAGGACAGCGACAAGACCAGTGACAGAAGGACTTGACAAAGATATGGGCATCTGCCACCCAGGCCAGGGAGGCATGGCTAGGCTGGGAAGGCGTGGCCAAAGAGCCTGGTGACCAGTCAGAAGCCTTTCCTAGCTGGCACTGGAAGGGAATAGTGGTCTCACCAGGGGCTGAGTGGTCTTTGAAGGAGTCATTGACCAGCGGGAAGTGCAGCAGAACCGGTGCCTCAGGGCAGGTGGGATCTAAGAAAAGGTGGCATTCTTGGGGTTGGCATTGGTCCTCGGGGCTGGGCTCCACGTGGGGGAAGGGCAGGCCCTGAGCTCTGCAGTACTTCTCAGATTGCAGCAGCCCCTAGAGGAGCAGAGGAAAGCACAGAGGGAGCTGTGTCACCATGGATCCACACTAGGTCTGCTCCAGCACCCACCTGCTCCCTCAGCATCAAGACAGTGGTCTGGCCTGGGCCTGAGCTACACAGGCCTCGGAGATGACTCCAAGGATCTGGGTAGTTAAAAGTTAAAGGTGGGAATGAAGGCCCAAAAGCCGTGCCCCTCCCCCTCCTGCCAATGCACCATCACTGTGTCTTAGACCTGGAGGGCTTCAGCAGGGGACCTAGAGGGGCATGCTGGCATTACTGCCACCCAGAGCTCCTAGAGAAAGTGGAGAGTTGGCTGTGGAGGTGCTTGAGGATCTCCTGCCAGCTCTGTCCAGCTATTCTGTCCCAAAGAGGCTCCCATTCACTTGTCTGGGGATCCCAGAGCTCAGCCACCGCTACTGCCCTTCCCAACCGAGGACCCAGAGAGCCCCCGTGGATTACAGCTTCCTGCCTTGGTCACGAGAAGGTTGGGGCAGTGGCACAGTGACCCTGCTGCTCATCCATGGAGGCCACACAGAAGAGTTCCCATGGAGTGACTAGGTACCTCAAAGGGTGAGAACTGGGAGTAGCCGAAGGAGAGTATGAGGTCCACTTGGCGACCTGAGCGGAACATGGAGGGACAGCTGTTGTTGATGAAGTAGCCAGCATCCACTAGGCAGAGCTGAGTGTCCTGCGGGGTCAGCTGATTGGGGGTGTTATCTAGGTGGCAATCTGATAGGAAAGGCAATGCTAGTTAAAAGCAACCACCTTTGCACAGGTGGCCTCCACACCCCTCTGACCCCGTTTCCCCCCACGTCCCTTCCTATGCCTGGTGCCACTCTCTGAATTCAGGTCCCATAGGCCCCACGTTGGGCTCTCCAGACCACACCCAAAAGTACATACATACACTCTCCCTGCAAACCCCTGCTGGCTAGCAGCCAACCCCAGCCAGGAGCCTGGCCTTGTGGGGACACAAGGCCATGGTCCTTACCTGCCCAGGTGGAGAAGTTTTTCTGGTTACGGTAGCCCCGGTGCAGCTGGAGGCCATGGAGGAAGTTGGCACTGCGTTGATAGAATGGCCGGCCATTCAGAAAGCCCTTAAATGCCTGGGCCAGGGCTGTTCCAGGCTGCAGCCATGAGGTCTCCACACAGGAGGAGGTTCCTGCTGAGGCTGAGGGCTCTTCTGCATAGAGAATAACAGAGGTTGCTTGTCAGAGGGGCCCCCAAATGCCTTCCTGTTCTCTCCTCCACCAGCCTTCGAAGGGGAGTGGCCTCATCCCAGCCTCCACCCCTCTTCTACCTGAGTGCCGGACATCCACAATGACATTCTTCCAATCTTTCCCAGAGGTGACATCGTACCAAATATCCATCAAGTTCACAGAGAAGATGTTGCTCCAGATACCTGAAGGCCAAATTCCCCAAAGCCAATACAGTCCCTAGGTTCCTGTACCTGTTTCCCATGGGGACACCATATGATCCCCACACTTGGGTGCCGATGGAAAACGGGCGTGGGGAGAGAGCAGCTCCACACGAGCCTTCCCCGCTGCCACCTGTCCCTCACCCTGGGGCTCCACCCAGACCTATGCTACAAGAGTCCTGGCCAGAAGAGGCTTCCACTCACCTTCCAGAAAGCAGATCTGGGACTCAGGGAGCCTCTTCATCAGTCTCCCCATGAAGAACTCAGAGCCAAAGAGCTCAGGGGGGACAAAGCCGCCATATTTCAGGAACCCAACTTCGTAGGGAGAGAACTCCACCCATTCTAATGGGACGGGAAAGAGAGGCAGGAAGGTGAGGGGAGCGGTGGGGCTCAACTCACTGTGGCCAGCGACACTGCCCCTGGCAGGACTTTGGCTCCCCCATCTGCTACCAAATCCTGCAGACTGAGGAAGCAGACTCCTAGGTGAGCATTCTCACTGACCCCTGGCCACACGGACAGACACCTGACACCCAAGGACAGAGTGCTCCCCGGCTGGCTCCTGGGCTCATCAACAATAGCAGCCTTCCAGAAGCTAGCCATGGTGTACAGGCGTTGTGCTATTGGGCTCTCTGGAGACTCTCAGGGCATGGAGGAGTTGTTCGGGGCTGGAATGGGGAGGACTTTACCCTTGAAGTGGAGGGTATCCAGGTTGTTCTTTTTGACATTGAGGCTCAAGTAGAGAGGCAGTGGGTTCTGACCCCGCTCCAGGGCAGCTCTCTGCCCTGACAGCTTCTGGTCTGTCACCTAGGGTTGGAAGCATGAGGACATGAGTGAGTAGGAGTGTCCTGGGTGCAGTAACTCCAACAGGGCCAGGGCAGGATAGGGCCACAGGGTGGTGAGGAGGCTGCAGCTCCGTTGAGTTCTAGGGGTTATGAGTGGGTTGTGTAACCAGTTCTGAGTTCCATATGCAGTCAGCCATATCTCCAGAGAAGGTCATTCTCAAAGACTACAATCTCAACAGATCCTCAAATCCTCCCCATTCTTTCTTCACACACACACACACACACACACACACACACACACAGAGAGAGAGAGAGAGAGAGAGACAGACAGACAGACAGACAGATAGACAGACAGACAGACAGACAAATGCAGACACATAGAGATGCACACACAGAGACACAGACACACACATGCATACACACAGAGACATACATACATAAACATACACTCATAGACACACACACACACATAAACACATATGCACAAACACACATAGACACATACACACAGACACTCACATATAGACACACAGACAGAGATGCACACATAGACACACACACATAGGCACATACACACAGACACTCACATATAGACACACAGACAGAGATGCACACATAGACACACACACATAGGCACATACACACAGACACTCACATATAGACACACAGACAGAGATGCACACATAGACACACACACATAGGCACATACACACAGACACTCACATATAGACACACAGACAGAGATGCACACATAGACACACACACATAGGCACATACACACAGACACTCACATATAGACACACAGATAGAGATGCACACATAGACACACACACATAGGCACATACACACAGACACTCACATATAGACACACAGACAGAGATGCACACATAGACACACACACATAGGCACATACACACAGACACATATAGACACACAGACAGAGATGCACACATAGACACACACATAGGCACATACACATACACCCCTTTCCAAGAAGCACACAGCAGTCTTTTAGCCCACATTCTACAATGTGCCAAGAGATGTGATGTCCTTTTTAGGCTTACTTTACTGCATTTCGAGTCTGGGCTTCTTCCAAATGCTTTCCAGACACCCTCGCTCCACCCAACTAAAGATTAAGGAAAAAATGTTGAAACTGAAGGCTGAGGATGTAGCTCAGCTGATAGAACAACCCACTTAGCACACATGAGACCCTGGGATGAGCCTTCACACTGCATAAGACAGACATGATGGCACATGCCTGAAATCCAAGCACTTGCAGGATAGCAGCAGAAGAGTTCAAGGCCAGCCTCAGCTACATAACAAGTTGGATGCCAGCCTGGGCTACATGAGACTCTTTCAAAGAAAATTACTATAAATTATATACATAAACTCATGCTGAAGTCATTATTAGACGATCAAATGGTAATTAAAAATAATATAAATTCTTTACAGCTGGGATCAAATTGTGTTATTTTAGCACCTCATAAAATGTAGTCAAATAAGCTCCTCCCTCTATGTGAATTAGCTGTTGACACCAGACAGAAGTCAATTAGCAAAAGCACAGCACATTCTAAATAGAATATGAACTTAAACAGTAGGTCCAAAGAACACACAGGACATGCTAATACAATAAAAACATTTCAAATAATTACATTGGCCTGATAAATTCAATGCCATTTCAATTAGAATCCCAACATTAATAGGGAAACACAGCTAATTGATTCTATTATGAAGAACAGAAGGCCAAGAGCAGTCAGACTAATTTGAAAGAAGAATCAAAATAGATGCTCGTTGCTCAGCAAAACTGGGACCATGAAACAAGACCTTCTACACACAGCAAGACCAGTGCCCGTAAGACCTCACAGAACTGACAGCATACACAGGGCCTGAGCAGATCTGCACAGGTGGGTCCCAGCACGGAGAGAAGTAGACACATGCCCCCATTCCTAACTTAGCAGCTTCTTCAACTGATAGCCTCTTCATTTGCTCCAACACAGTCTCACTGGAGATGAAATGGAAAATCAGTGGTCGCCAACGATTCTCACTGGGGATACAACCCACTCAAGGGCAGGCCCCATGCCCAGCAGAAGGCCAACACAAAAATGAACTCAGTGGCATCTGTGGAGGTTCTTGGTCTCATAATGTTTGGTCAGGGCATTTCTTCTCCTCCTTCTTCTTCCTTTTCCTCCTCCTCCTCCTTCATCTTAAAGGTCCTTTGTGTATATTAGAACTTCTGGGTTTTTTTTTATTTGTTTGCTTGTTTGTTTGGGGTTTTTTGTTTTTTTGTTTTTGGGGTTTTTTTTTGACAGGGTTTCTCTGTAGCTATGGAGCCAGTCCTGGAACTTGCTCTGTAGACCAGGCTGGCCTCAAACTCACAGAGATCCACCCGCCTAGTTATGCGTTTCTGTGGGATTCCTGTGTCTGCGAATATGCGCGTCTCTGTGTCTATATGTATTTCTTTGGTTTACATTTGGCTCTTTTTCTTCTGTTTGTTTGTTTTGCTCTATCAGATTTGTTTGCTTTTGTTTTATCTTCTTTAGCTGTCTGTATGTTTTCTAGGAAGAGAGAAAAATGGTATGGATATAGATAGAAAGGGAGGTGGGGGAAGATCTAGGAGTTGAGGGAGGGAAAACCATAATCAGAATCTATTGTGTGAAAAAAAATCATTTAGATAAAGGAAAATAGAAAAAAAGGAAAGAAAATGGCTATATTGCTGAAAGCGATCTACAGATACAATGCAATCCCTCTTTAAATTGTAAAGACATTCTTCACAGAACTCAGAGTGGTTCCCAAAATTCACATGGAAGCACGTGCGCGTGCACGAACACACACACACACACACACACACACACACACACACTAAATAGCCACAGCAATTCTGATCACACTGGAGATATTATAATGCCTGATCTCAGATTATACTGTAAAGCCATAGTAACAAAACAAAAACAGTATGGCTCTGGCACAGAACAGGGACATGTAGATAAATGAAATAAAGATCCAGAAACATATACATGCAGCTGCAGTCTCCTGGGTTTTGATAAAAAAGAGAAAAGACAGCCTCATCAACAATGGTGCTGAGAAAGTGAATGTTCATGTGTATAAGAATGAAACCAGTTCCCCATGTCTCCCTCTGTGCAAATTCAATTTAAAATGCATCAAAGACCTGAACTCTGAAACCAATATAGGAAAACACTCTAATATCCCAGGAAACAATAGCAAAAAAAAAATCAACAAATGGGAATCTAATAAATTAGTTTCTGTGCAATAAAGGAAACAACCATCAGAATGAAGAGACAATCTGTGTACCAGCAGGAAAATGTCGTTAGCAACTCACCTGACAGGGGACTAATATCTGGAATATATGAAGGGCTCAAAAACTAAGTACTCCAAAGCCCAGAATCTAATCTACAAATGGAAGAAGCACAAATGTCCAATAAATATGTGATTCAGCATCCTTAGGAATAAACCACATCGAGATGCCATCCTACCCGAGTCTCAGTGTTTATTGTCAAGAGAACGAACAGCAATAAATGCTGACAAGGATATGAGGGGAAAGGAACCACAGTGCTTCTGGGAGTGTAAATCAGAGTGATCACTATGGAAACGAGTATGAAGAAACAAAACCAAAGGCAAACAAACAAACAAATCTATCCACCTAAAATAGAAACACCATATCTGGACCACTTCTGGGAATCTACCCAAAGGCTCTAAATCACCACACCACAGCGATGCCTGCCACACCCTTATTTGCTGCTACAGTGTTTATGCTGGCCAAGTTATAGTACCAACTCAGCAGTACACCATCAGAGGAATGGGCACAGGAAATACAGCGTATATACAATGGAGTTCCTTCGGCCATGGAGAATAAAACACACGAAACTATAGGTCACTATATCTAGTAAAACAAAGCGGCCTCAGAAAGCACATAAGTCTCTCATGGGAAATTTAGATTTGTTTTTAAAGACATGAAAAGAGAAGGGTGAGTATCTGGGAAGAGGGGGATAGGAGGGAGTATTAAAGCATGAATGTGCTAAGGCCACAGACAGAAATGTCTTAGGGAACCATGGTGCATGTCTTTAATCCCAGCACTCGGGAGGCAGAGGCAGGCGGATCTCTGTGAGTTCGAGGCCAGCCTGGTCTACAAGAGCGAGTTCCAGGACAGGCTCCAAAGCTGCAGAGAAAGAAAAAGAAAAAGAAAATGATCTTACAAAGAAGAGAAATCCTCAAGACTCAGAAGATCTTTACTTCTAAGTAAAATACCACTCGGGTGTTCTCCCGCTTTTGGGAGGTGTTGGGTTTCAGAGATGCCACCTTGAGCCTGGAGGGTGGCACAGCTGGTGCTAGAAGGAAGCTTTAGAAACAGCTCCAAAGCTGCCAAGCACAGCCTCGGGTGTTGTTCTCCGGGCACACGCCACCACCAACCTTTTTCAATTTTTCTTTTTAAAAGGATCTCTCACTGGCCTGGAATTTGCCAAGTACCAGGTTGGCCAGTGGGCCACAGGAATTTGCTTGTCTTCACCTCTCCAGCGCTGGCATTGACAAGCAGACACCCAGGACTGAACCCAGTCCGTGTGTTTACAAAGCGAGCACTTTGCCAATCAGGCTATCCTTCTAGCCCTTGCTTTACATTTGAAAGCGATTTCTCATCTCCCAGGTGTTTTGGATGCTTTTGAAACTTTGTTGAGATAGTTACATGAGGCTAAAGAGTAGCAGGAGTTGTACTGATGTCAGATCCAACAGTCTCTAAACTCTGTCGAAAGGAACATTGTAGTCGCGAAAGGAACATTGTAGTCGTGAAAGGAACATTGTAGTCGCCTGTTCCTAGAATCAATCTGTCATGTTTCTGGGAGAATAGGATAGACTTGTAACAGCTAACTGTGCTTAACTCTATGCCATGACACTACTGAGTGCTCCCAACACCCTTATGAAGAGCTCTCATTCTCCACAGACGAGAAGACCTGTAGGCCTATATTTCTACATGGTGTGACAGCCAGGCTCTCAAGCCATAGTTAGTACCTGAAGTAATCACGCACCCTTCCAGACAGGCCGTCACTAACCTAACAAAGGGTCAGGATGTTGTTCTGCTCCTTTCTCTGTAATTTGGAGGATGCCTGACTAAAGATGCTAATTCAAGCCTACATGACTGAGCTAGCATACAGACCAGGAAGACATGACAGAGGAGACATAGGTAAATGTGGAAGTGACTAAAAGTCATTCACCTGGTTACCTAGGAAACAGAATGCTAATGAGTCTTCCTCTTAGTTTAAGTTTTGGTATAAAGGATGTTTGGAGAATAAACGAGAGGAATTTCTCAGGATGTGAACTCAGGATTTCACGAGGGATCTCTGAGTCTCCCTCCCAATAAAGCCATGTGAGTTGTGTTTTTATTCCCACACCTCCATTCTGGTCAAGAGAGATAGTTTATGTTGGGGTCCGGTCCAGAGAAATAATTTGTGGTCTGGGCTGCCACCGGACCCCGACAAAGACAGAGGGGAAGAGTGATGAACTAACTGCCTAAGGATACACCACTGGTAAATGCACGGGGCTTAGGGCCCAGAGCATCTGGTTCCAAAGCCCTTGCGTTGCACACCACCCTGATGGGGAAGAGGAATGACGCCTCTTACTGAACCATTCATTAAGTGCATTCTAGTAACCAGCTCAACCAATGCAAAAAGCCTTGCTTGCTTAACTGACTGCATTTCAGTTCTTGGGAGGTCCAGAAATTTCTAGTATGTAGCAATTCATTGAAGAACTTACTTAGAAAGAAGGCGTTCTGGAGATGAATAGACACCAACCCTTATGTTCTTTTTCTGTATGTGTCTGTTGGAGACAGAGTCCCCCAGTGTACCAGGCTTGCCTCACATTCCTTATGGAGTCTCTGTTGGCCTTGAACCCCTTTTCCCTGACCTCCCAAGTGCTGAGACCGGATGCATTCTCTCCCAGCCTCTTCCACCCTCCAGAGACACACTTAAAGGCACGATCACACCACGCTGCTGAGCAGATGGCATACCTGCCCATGCAGCTTGAACTCCAGCACCAGGCTCCACAGGTCAGCTATGGTGGTGGTGTAGCCCTGCTCCGCACGAAGCTTCAGTGCCTGGTGGTAGCTTGCCAAGTGTTCGGGGAGGAATTCCTTCCACAGGCTCTTAGCCACATGCTCCCTGGCATGGCTGATGGGTCCCTCGAGGTCCCTCTGTGACCACTCCGGATCCTGGTAAAGGTGGGCCATTGCCCTGGGGGCACAAGCGGATGAGAGTGAGGGCCCAGCACAGGCTCCGTAATCCCACCCTGTGTCTAATTCCTAGAGGAGGGATTGTTGAGGGCCTCCACTGCCTAGAAAGTCCATCTGGAGACACATCTTGGGACTTCCTCCTAGTCCTGGGCTGGCCTGGGTGTGAAATTGACCTTGTATAGGTTTGTTGTGGTTTGGGTTTTGTTTGCTGGGCTGAAGCTCGACCTAGGGCCTCTTACATGCTGGCTGGTGCTTCAGTAACAAGCACATTTCCAGCCTGTGTGTAATTTAGAATCTCAGCAGCTACACTAGAGAGTAAGCAGGAAACCAGTAAAAATTGGTTCAATGACTTATGTCATTGGACTCGGTGACAGCAAGAGCCAACTGTGGGCCTGGAGAGGGAAGGTCTCCCTCGCCTTCCCTCTTCTTTCCTCTGAGTGAGCGCCCACTCTGCCCCCACAGACCTGCTTCTTCTCAGAGCTGCCCCCACCACGCTACTGTTTGCCTGTTTATAGTTTGTCTTATAATCTCTCACCCCAAAACAACAGCCCCCTCAGTCCTCCCTTTGAACCCCAAACCTGAAAACTCCCAGCTATGTATGGCAGATGGCTATTATATTCCACAGTCCCCTCCCTACTTTCACCTTTATGGGCCTGTCCTGAGGCCATTTAAGACTGTCCTTGTCAATAGCTGTCACTCAAACGTTTATCCCTACTTTACTGCCTAATGTCACATGTCAATGAGACTTGAATGAATGAATCTGTAATAGTGAAACTGTCTGGTTCATTGTGGTGGGGGAGGGGCTGGAGAGTTATCTTTGTGTAAAAAACATTTTGTTTTTTTTCTTTTTTTTTTCCTTTTTTGCCCCATTTGTTGTTTAGACACAATTTTGATGGAGGACTCTCGTTGGCTAATAAAGAAACTGCCTTGGCTTTTTGATAGGGCAGGATTTAGATAGATGGAGTAGACCGAACAGAATGCTGGGAAAGAGGGAAGTTATTTAGTCAGATGCCTCAGGCAATCATCATGCCTCTCCTCTCTGGGCAATCGCCATGCTTCTCCTCTCTGGGACAGTCGCCATGAAGCCAGCCACCAAATCAGACATGCTGAATCTTTCCCGGTAAGACACCACTTCGTGGTGCTACACAGACTATTAGAAATGGGTTAATCAAGATTTGAGAATTAGACAATAAGAGGCTAGAACTAATGGGCCCAGCAGTGCTTAAAAGAATACAGTTTCCGTGTAATTATTTCAGGGCATAAGCTAGCCAGGCAGCCGGAAGCCAGGCAACAGGAACACAGCCCGCTGCTCCTCACTACACAATTTCACCTGGAACTCATGGTAATTCTCCTGCATCAGTCTCCCAAGTTCTGGGATTACAGGCATGGCTACCATGCCTAGTTTAGTATAAAAGAATTTTCTTTACCTCAAATTCTTCACCAGTACACTATAAGCAAGAAGGGAAACTCCCTCAGAACGTGGTGTGAGCCCTAAGCATCACCAGAGAGGCCAGGAGGTCCTGGTGTGTGTTGATCTCAGGCCAAGTCTTTAGGGGCTCCCTCCTGTCAGCCTATGAGTGTGTCTCTTATCATGCAGGTTTTAGATATGAACCAACTGAGACTCAGAGAAATTGTTCAAGGCCACCCAAGCCTACAAATAGCCTGACAAAACAGCAAACCCAGCCTTCTCTGCACCCTCCTCCTTCCTGCTCCTTAGAACCTAGGAAAAGCCCTCCAACCTCTCCGTGCCCCTGGCAGGACTTCTGGCTAAATCTGTTTCTCTCTTTTGAGAAAGCTGTTTGGCCCCCAACAGGTCCCACTGCCCTATCCACTTCCCCATACAAAGGCCCCTTGGCATCCACTCTGCCCCTACCCTGGCCTCTGATCATCTTTGTTCTTCCATCCCTTACCACGTAGAGCCCGAGATGCCACTGAAATAGGTCACACAGTCCAGGAGGCCCAACTTCTGAAGTGCCAACAGGTGACCGTAGAGTGAAGTCATAGCCCGGACACCTCCTCCCTCAGCCATGATGCCCACAACAGGAACCTGACCACACAGAGATGCAGACTAGTTTAATAAGATGGGAATGAATTGCCCTCTGCCTCACTCAGGGACTCGGCCTGTTCCCTGCCTCCAGGCAAGGGCCTTGCAGTCAAGGCCTATAGGTTTGAGGGACAACCCTCAGCCCCAAGCAGAGCCCCCACAGAGATTAGAAACCCCATCCTCTCCAACAATCCATCTCTACTCTTTGGAGACCAAGAGGATACCAGCCACCCCAGAATTTCTATACCCACATCCTTGCTGCACCCCCAAACCTCGTCTTCCTTCAAGTCTTTATCCAAATGCAGGGCCTGCTTCAGGGCGGCAGCCACCACCTGCTTCCTCCGGCCTAGGAAGGCCTGCTCCTCGGGACAGAGCCCACAGCCCAGCCGCACAGCCAGCTCCTTGGGGCTGGGATGGTGGAGGGGTCCAGAGTTAGGAGAAAGTTTCATGGCTCATTCTTTGGGTGAACAAGCCCAAGGCAAGCTTCTGAAGGAAAAAAAACCCTCGCTACCTGCAAGAAGTGCCCTGCGCAGTGCTTCCCCCTCCTTGTCCCACAGAGATCAATGTCCTTACCAGCTGTCTGTCCTAAGCTGCAGCTTCACGTCTGGGGCCTGAAACCAAAGCAAGAGACTCTGTTCAGAATAATCCAGACCCTGCGGGAGACAGGTTACCTGTCTCGGGGTGTACGTCCCCTCCAGTGAGGCCTCTTACGTCTGTAGCAGGAACGTCTACAGTCACCCACTTCCCTGTGGCCAAGGACTTCAGGGGTACGCTGAGAGGAGTAGCTGAGGTATGTGACATCCAGCCGTTGCTTCTGGAGCTCTGAAGGGAAACATTCATCCATTTATTCATCTATTCATTCAACCAGTTCTGAGTGTCTAAACTGCAAACAGTACAGCCCTTCCCTGACGATACGGAACTGACTACGGTTACGAATCAGGATGCTGATGCTGCTTGCCCAGAGACCGTTCTCACGGAACCACACTTGTGAAGATGGGGTCACAGCTGGGAGTGGCGGTGCACGCTTTTAATCCCAGCGCTCAGCACTCGAAAGGCAGAGGCAGGCAGATCTCTGAGTCTGAGGCCAGCCTGGTCTGCAGAGGGAGTTCCAAACCTGCCATGCCTCTAATAAGACCCTATCCAAAAATAGTTCTCAAAGAAAAGGCATGGATAATGAACTTGATGTCAGTCGTGTGATGCCAGTCACATGATGTTAGCAGTGTGATGTCAGTCATGTGACGTTAGTAATGTGCTGTCAGTCATGTGACATCAGTAATGACTGATGTCAGTTGTGTGATGTCAGTACATCATAGTGCGAGAGGGTAGAATATTGTAAACAAAGGGGGGTATGGGGATCTGTCTGTGCTGAAGGGGGTCATGGAGGTCATCTCTGAAGAGGTGTTGTTTGAGCTAAGGTGGAGAGAAGGAGAAACTGGGCTGGAAGAGGACGAAGAGGCATTGGAGGGAGCCAGAAGACCCAACAAGCACCTGGTATGTTTGAAAAGCCAAAGGAGAGAGGATAGCTGGAGCCCAGTGGAGGTGGGCAAGGCCGGGCTGCACAGGCTGACCGTGTGGGCGCAGGCAGGCTTTAGTCTACGACACTCGCTCCTCTGACAGAGAAGCCACCAGAGCTAAAAGATTGAGTCCATGTAGCTGTTCCCACCTCCAGCCCCATTGATGTTCCTGTCTTCCAGGGTACGGGGGCTGACTGAGAGAGACTGACAAGAACACAGAAGGCCTGGCTTTCACAGGGAAAGGGCAGGGAGCCAGTTAAAGCCCAGGGTAATGGGAGGCGGAGAGAAGACTCACCCTCAGGCATCCTGTCAGCTCCGTGTCTTGGCCCCTCATGTAGTGGAAGCTGACGGTGGATGCAGTGTCCAGGGCAAATGTCTGCGTGTCCTCATATGATCCTTTCAGCGCCAGCTCCAGCTCCAGTTTGTCCTGACCTAGGGAAGAGATGGAATCGTTGAGAACAAGGGAAAGGGGGCCTCGAACGCCATCTTGTACCTGGGATACCAGCAACAGTGTTTATCTGTAGAGGGGGGGGGCTGGACCACAGTAAGCAAAGCAAAACCTAAAGAGGCCCTTCACCAGCCTGCTGCATGCCACAGCCCCATGGGATTCCCACCTATGACAGAGATGCCTCCTTACTTCCCAGCAGCTACTTCCCAGCTGACTTCCCAGCAGCCTACGCTCCCTACGGTTCAGAAAGGGTTCAGGAGTTCTCACCTGCTGCCACGGTGGCGCTCCTAGCTCTGTCCAGACAGACATCCAGGCGTGACAGTTCTCGGGCCTATGACAGAGCACATCATATGCAAGGGATCCACAGAGCAAACTGAGGTCCCCTCTCCCTCAGCTCTGGGCCCCACTGAGCCTCAACATGCAGAACAAGAAGTGGGGTTCAAAATGGGACTAGACAGAAAACGCTTCACCCGCCTCTGACCTGCTGCAGACTGCCATGCCTGTTGCCCGTGTGGAGCATCCGAGACAGACCATCCCCACCCCATCCCTACCGGCAGCTTTACTGAGCCTCTGGAAGCTGTGAGAGCCCCCAGCTCTCAGGTTCATGTATCTCTCCTATGTCTCCAGTCTTCATCTTCCGGACTCCCGGGTAATATGTGGGAACCTCAGGCCTCGAACTGGAGGTGTCAGAGAAGCACTCAGAGCCACAGTGACCAGAACGTCTCTTGATGACCCTCGGCTCCACTGACTTGCCTTCAGCATTCTCCCTGTGAAGCTCAGTGCCCATGCTGCTTTAGCCGGCCCTTCCAACAGAACCACTGGCTCTAACTACCCGCTGTTCACCCCAACTCACAGAAGCCACAACTGCTGTGGGAGTTACTTTACTGTAAGGGATATTTTGTTGTATCTTAGACATGATACAATATGCAACCCTCACAGGACTGGGACTCACTCTATAGACCAGGTTACCTTCAAATTCATAGCCTCCTACTTCTGCCTCTCAAATGCCGGGATTACAGACTTGCGCCATGGTGCCAAGCTACACTATGAATTCCTTTTAAAGGTAAACTAGCCACCAGACCGGCACTTGCAAGCCCTGAGGGTGAGGGCTCCTGAGATGTGTTACAGGAGACGACAGCTCCAGGTTTTATTCACCTGATGCCTGTTATGAGCCCCACACCCAAAAGGCAGCTTCAAATGCAGCGCTCGCCACCTTGTGGTCATTACTAGCCACTGCAGTTTCATGGGAGCCCAAACCTCAGTGACCTCAATATTAACAAATGAAGATGGGCCTGGCATGTGGGACTTCACTATGACTGTAAGGAAGTTAATCCCTAAGGACTCTGTGCTCATTACACTAAGCGTCATCAGAAAGCTGTCCAATCAGAAGTCAGAACCTTCTCCGCACAACCACCAGCTCCCTTTGCACGTGCCCCTTGGCTCTAGACTCCTCTAAGCCCCACAGTTTCGGGTAACCACCAGGTTGGAGGTCTGGGGTAGCTCGACAACAAAGCCCTACCCCGTCTTGTCCCCCACCCCCACCCCCGAATCCCAGTTTCCCCTGCCCTGAATCTCCTCCGCTGAGTCACAGGAAGGTCGTTACCACAAGAACATTGTTGGTGATGAGGTTTTCTGGAGGGTCCAACCTGGAAAAGTCAAAACATCCACAATGGACTTAACAGAAGGAAAGGGGTTTTGCATTCACCGGTTCCTCTCACGGTTCGCTTTCCCACCCGCAGGGGCTCTCCATGGGTGATTCGAGACGAGGGAGATTTCACTGCGGACAGACGGCAAGGTGAAAGGGCAGCACAGGGCGGGGAAAACCCCAGCCGCCCTCCTCCGTGATCCCAAAAGGAGACCCAGACCTCCGGGGAGGTGATGTAGGGTGACTCAGCTGGACAGACCAACAAAGAATCTGGGTCAGGGCCAGTTTCCTGAGCAGAGCTTGTGTCCGCAGCCACTCCCCGGGCTGTTCATCCTTACTCACGTTTGTTCCAGCAGGAACTCCACGTCTAACTCTTCTGGTCCCTGTAAACAAACAGGGTGAGCAAGTCACGGCCGTTTACAGTTGACCGACCCTGTTCTTTTAACAGCATTATCCTGCATCCCCAGCAGTCTCTGAGGGTGGTGCGTTATTAAGATCATTACCAATGCAAATTTGAGGAAACAGCGGTCAAGAGTAAGATAAGCTATCTGCTAAAATCCCCGAAGCTAGTGGGCAACGGAGGACAGATCTTCCTCCCTTCTGGGTCCCAAAACCCTGATGGGGTTGAAGGCAAAAGACAAGCTCCGCGAGAGGTGACCTGAGGATATTCAGGCCGGTTTCTTCTCCCTGTTGAGGAGGCCCCCGGAATTCTACCCTCCCCCTCCCCAAGCCAGCAGTGGAAGCCAAACCTTGGTGCGGCAGGCCCGAATCCCTTGTGCAGGAGCAAGCCTACACTGCCCTCTCGTGGTTGCACTGAGCAGTGTTTTGAGGGCTATCCTGCAGGTGACTAAAACTCTGGCGTGGGGTAACGCTGGAAACAACCCCAGACAGACCAGCCCATTTCCTGTTCCAACAAAAACGCTTCTGCCTGGTGAATGAGTGCAGCCAGCAGCGTCCTGGCAGCTAAGAAGCGTTGAGCAATTTCATCAGCCTGGAGCCTTCTCACCCACCTGAGGATTCAGGCGGAAGGTTTTCTGGATCAGTTGGCCAGGGAGGATTTCTGAGACATCATAAGAAACTTTGAAGCAGATGTCATCTTTCATAATTAAGTCCTCGTCATAGACGCTCAATTCTAGAATATTCTAAGGGCCAGGAACATAACATAGTATTGATTCATTGCAACAATAGCTCACATACAAGTGTAAAACACGCATGAGTAAATCCAGTAAAGTCCTTAGTTTCTACTCATTTTTTTAAAATTATTGAATATTTTATTTACTCCTTCATACAAGAATATAAATTGTTTGTAGCCAATCTACCACCGCCGCAACCCTCCCTTCCAATTCCTCCTTTACCCCCATCTCCTGTCTTCATGTTTCCTCATGTTCTTTCCATCTGTCTCTCTGATTTATTACCTACTGAGTCCATTTGGTGCTGCCTGTATGTGCACAAGTGTGGGACCACTTGCTGGATGGGGAGCCTCTCAGGGCCCGAACCCCTAAAGGAAGTTGACTCTTCTCAACTGCCAAAAGTTCCTCGGATGAGGGCAGGAGTTCACGAGCCCCTTTCTCATCCATCCTGGGACTTATGAGTTTTGTTTTATCAAGAGTAAAAACAGAGTGGGGGTTCAGTCTTGTAATCCTAGCCCTTGGGAGGTTGCTGCAAGAGGACCGGGAACTTGAGGCTAGTCTGAACTACACAAATATTGCCTGTCTCAAATATGTGTATATGTGTATATATCTTGAATTTTCTTCCTAGGTAGGGCATGACAGATCATGTCTGCAATCTAGAGGCCAGGAGGCAAAGACAGGAGTCTTACTGTAAATTCAAGGTCAAACTGGCTACATAGTGAGATCTAAGTCATCCAAACCTATATAAAAGAGCCTGTCTTTTAAAAAAAACGAAGGCAAAAAACCAAGTTGGGTATGACTGCACATCCCTTTAATTCAGCAACTCTGGAGGCAGAGTCAGGTGGATCTCTGTGAGTTCAAGGCCAGCATGGTCTACATAGTGAGTTCTAGGCCAGCCAGTGCTACATAACAAGATTCTATTTGAAAAAAAAGAAACAAGGGAAATAAAAACATCTAAAAACAATCAAAATATATTTTTAAATTTATTTTGGGGCAAGCAAGATGGTTCAGTGGGCAAAGGCATTTACTGGCAAGACTGACAAACAAGACACGTGTTAGGTAGAGGGAGACTAACTCCCAAAAGTTGCCCTCTGACCTCCACATGTGTGCTGTGATACACACAGGCACACATACACAGAATAAATTTTAAAATGTAGTTTAAATTGAGGGAAAGTGTTCAACTAGTCTGCTTTGCTAGTTCCCTAACACACCCCAAAGGCAAATGCCAAATATTGTGGCAGTTTCTACACAATTACCCCTTTGGCCCCACAGCAGCCCCATTAAAGAGGAATGCTTCCTATTTCCCACATCATAGATGGGTTAGGGAGACGTAGCATCTTGCCACACATTAGCCTCACAGCCAGAGAGGAGCATTCCTTCCCACATTCTTTTGCTCACAGGGCATAGAGTCTGGAGCACAAAGCAGCCCCCTCCCCCGAGTTCTGGGACTACTGGAGCAACTCTGCTTGATCCAAAGACCCTCCTGTGGAGGAGAGAACAGGGCTGTCCACCCCAACCTTTACCTTGACGTGACTCTGAATAAGAAAACTGAAGGTCTCATTCCATACAGGATGACTGGAGTTGGTGACAGTTTGGGTCTTGAATTTCACTCCAGGGACTGTAGGCAGCAGCAGAGTCACGTACGGATCCGCCTGACTCACTGCCAAAGTCAAGGGATGGGAGAGAACTGTCCATCAGATGAGAGAGAACGCCTCACATCTTTTCCAGGGGTTTTGCTTAGGTTCCTATGGCAACCTCAGCATACACTGAGAGCAGCCAGGCCCCACCCCAAAGAGTGCCTGGTCCTTTTCCGTGGGATCCAGTCCCCTACCCACAGATAGTCACTTACACAGATCAGTCCTAGGCAGACTCCGAGCCCCCAGGACCTTCACAGTGAGCCGCCAGAAGACAGTGTCCTCCTCCTCCTGCAAAGACACCCCAAGCCCCTGCGTTCACCAGCAGTCTCTCAAACCTGGAGATGCTGCACTGTCCAGGTCCCTGACTCCACTCATTAACCTAGTACATTGTGATGCTGCCAGGATGCCAGACCAAACAGCCTTTGTCTACCACTTGTCCCTGGTGTTTTGATTCTGGCCTTTGGCAATCATGGGAGGGCAGATCACCTGGGGTCAGTGTTGGTGAAGTCATCTCTCCTTCAGGAACAAAATCCAAGTAGAGCATATAAAGCAGGAAACTGAGGACAAGGACCTCACTGGTCAGGGGGAGATGGTCAATGTAATGATCTGCTCTGTCCCTTTAAGAAACAAGCCACACCCACTCTCCCCAACCCCCATCTGCAGAGGCAAGCTTATCTTCAGCTTCCAGCCTGAGTCCCTTCCTTTTCTATCTCCCTCTTGAAGAGGCAGCTTCTGTCTCTCCCTTCTCCCCACTTCTCCCCTTCCCCCTTTGTTTCTCTCTCTCTCTCTCTCTCTCTCTCTCTGCTCTTCTCTCCTTTACCCCTCCATAACCCACTAAATAAATATCCAACCTCGTTCTGCATGGTGTGTCTGTCTCTGTCTCCCACCCAACACATGGCTCCCTGTCCTGGACCAGCTGCCTTTGGAGACCTGTGGCATGGTCTCATGGCATGCCCATCCATCTGTCCCTCCTTATGGGACTAGCTGCCCCATCGAGGTCTCTCACCCACCATGCAGCTCCCTGCCTGGGGACTTGCTGCCCCTTGTGGCCCACTGCAGCCTCTTGGGGAACTACACCATCCCTGCCTGGGACTTACTACTCTTGAGACCCACTGCCCCTGCCTGTTGCCACTTCAGGGACCTGCAATGTGGTCTCAGGGCCTGTTGCCCACTGCAGCCACTCGGGACTCTGCAGCATTTTATGTTTACCATTACATTGGTGCCATGACATGGCAGGCTTTCCAGAGAGGGCTTTCCTTTGTTGAAGCAGTGACTCCCATCCCTTTGTGTCTTTCCTATATCTCAAGGTGGGCAGAGCAAAGGAAACCCAGTGGCCCATGTATCCCCAAGTTCTAAAATGTGAATGGCTATCCTCTGAGCCAAGCAACCTCCATCTTGGGGGGTTCAGCTTTACCCCCTTGCCAAAGTATTATTCCAGATGACCTTATTGACTGTTTACACCCCTCGTGGGGGAGGGACTTGAGACCCTCATCTGAGTACCCAGAGGCTATCTTCTACCTGCTACAGGCAGCTCAGCCTTAATGGCATGTGGCCCCCGCTGGGCTGGAGTGTATGTAAGCAGAGGGGAGACTAGGCAAGGGCATTCCATCTATGTAATGATGAGAAAACCATAACTCCTGCTGGGTTCGAGATTTTCTGATGTTTGAGGGGAGGAGCACCCACACTCCTGTAGTTGACCCTTCACCTATGCTCCGATCACACCTCCAATAGTTGCTGAGAGCTTGGGAAGTGGGGTGGCTATTATTTATGCCTTCCCCTAGGAAGGAATTTTATCAACACTGTGGTTCGTCACCTGTGATTCATTGGCCATGAATTAGGCAACTCCAGGAAGATCACGCCAGCACAGAGAATGGTGGGTGAAAGGTATTGTGTGTCAAGATGCTCATGAGACAAATGAGACCTCAGATAAGCCCAAGAGAAAGCAAGAGAATGGGCAGTAAGGAAGCAATCAGAGTCCAGCTGGCTGTGTCTTGGCGGAGCCCATGCCAATTGAAATCCTAACGCTCCTTGGACCTGAGGACTCCCTCTTTTCTTCAGTTTGGGGTTTAGCTCTCCATCTTTTTCTAGGTGACATACTAAGACAAGCCCCATAATCTGAGGTGACTCACATGGGCCTGGCGGGATTCTAGGCTGACCAAAAGGAAGATCATTGGCCTTGCATCGTCTTGACAGAGAGCCTGCCATGAAAACTACGTCTGTGGGTGCTTGGTTCCATCAGAAAGAGTCCACACGGGGAGGACTGACACTGGAGAACAAAGAGCTCGTGGGACACTCACCCCCGCACCCCACTCATCCAAGGCAGCCAGAAGCTGCACGGTGAACAATGGGCATGACAACACCGCGACACTGCACGCAGGGAGACAGGTGTTG
Source organism: Arvicola amphibius (assembly GCF_903992535.2). Taxonomy (NCBI): domain Eukaryota; kingdom Metazoa; phylum Chordata; class Mammalia; order Rodentia; family Cricetidae; genus Arvicola; species Arvicola amphibius. The sequence continues at coordinate 55,382,740 of NC_052051.1, read as the reverse complement.
TGAAACCTAAGAAGGTTTCCTATTGTGGCTCCATCATTGCTCCACAGCCTGGGTGGTCAGGAGTCCCTGTGCCCCTGGGACAGACCTAGTTCTGCACAGATGCTTCCTACTAGAGTCTGAGTCTGAGGGGACCCAAAGCATCTCTTCACAGAGAACTGCAAAGGTTGAGGGACCAAGGAGGTAGCCCGTCCCAGCATCTACCCCGCCATGGCTGTATGCTGAATTTCCTGTCATTTTACTCTCTCTCTCTCTCTCTCTCTCTCTCTCTCTCTCTCTCTCTCACACACACACACACACACACACACACACACACACACACACAGACATGATTAATTTTAGCAACCTCAGCAACATCTCAACCCCAAAGTCCTTAAGCTAGAGAGAATGATTGTCAGAGAATTAGTCAATTTTTAGGCACCTGGCTCCATGTCCTCCCCCACTCAGATCCTCCACTGCCTGACACACGAAAGGGGATGACTGGGATGATGTTGGTCTAGGAGAGGTGAGGGTTTCAATGCCCCTCAGCATAGGCACCAGGTCTCGCTCACCTGCTTCTCTGGCCAGGCTAAGACTCTACACGCCCAAAGCCTATGGACTGCTTTAAAATACCCTGAGAAGGGGCTGGGGAGGTGACTGTTGGTAAAATGTCTACTGCTCAAACATGAGTACCTGAGTTTGGATCCTCAGTGCAACATAAAGCCAGACATGGGAGTGTGAGTCTCTAAGCCAGTACAGGAGAGGATGACTCCCCCCACTCTTTCCCCAGTGACTGTGGTGGGGTTCTGGTGTGGGGGAGGGGGAGGCAAGGCAGATGCTGGGGCCAGTTCCCGCCTGGCTCCTCAGAGTCAGCCTCAGTTGTTGAATCTAACAGAAGCTCCTCAGAACCAGTCTCTGGTGCCCAACCAGTTCTGCCAACCTCTCTCCTGCCACCAAGGAAAGCTCCAGTCCCAGTCAGCAGCAAAGAAGACCAAGAAGCAGGGGCTGGAGCTCGCCTGTTTCGGAAGACATTTAGCCAGCTCGGAGGGCAGGACGAATTAGTCAATCCTATTAGTCAAAAGCTCCCAAGCCTGGAAACACCAGTTTCCAATAAGGCACTTCCCAGATATGGGGCGGACTCAGGCTCCCAAATCCCCGAACCTGGGCATTTGTTTACTCCTGTGTCTTGACCCAGAGTAGGCAAGAGGAGGAAGGAGAAGTGGCCTCCCAGGGAAATCAGCTGGAACTGAAGGCATTTCGTCAACTATTATGGGATGTGGGGCTCCTAAGAGGAGGAAGCGATGGAGCCAGGAGTCCCTCTGCTACCCTGTCACATCGGGATGTTTCCACCGATGGCTGACTTGGGGATGGGTCCTCTCAGACTTCCAGTGGAAGCATCCCTCTCCACCCCCACCCAGGACTCCTGGAGTCCAGACTGCAGTGCCCAAGTCTTTTCCAGGATCTGCTTGCCCCACGTCACTTAGGCTGCATCTCAGGACCCCAGTGAGAGACCCATCAAGGTCTGCAAATGAAGGGGCTTTGGACACTTCTGGGGCACCAGGGACAAACAGAGGAGCTATTCCTATCAGCCTTGGTCTCTAGTGCAGGATGAGAACTCTGGGCTGAGAGGGGAGCGAACAGTTTGTGGGATCCTTGGCCTACAGGTGCATCCCTATAACTCTTGCGACCAGAAAATAATTGGCATGAGAATTTAAAATATTGAAAGCCACAGGGCTCCAGCTAGTTCCAGGAACTCCATTGGCGTATGGTGATGAGTAGTGGGCTAGGGAGTCCTCAGGGAGGAGCGGCCATTGTTCTCCGATATGGGCAGAAGTGGCAGTCCTGAGGGAGCACCCCTGAGGAGGATGCCACCTGTACATCACAGTGGTGGGCAGAAGCTGCCTCATGGTCCCCAAGTCCCCACTTCTGTGGGTGCTGCTTGCCCCCTACCCACTCCATACACCCAAGCACCAACTCCCTTTCCCTCGGTCCACACAGAGACTAATGCCACCCTCCTTTTAGGTACAGCAGGCTTGTTGGCCCCAGGCTCTCCCTGATTGTTGACCGCTGTTACCTGATGAGGATGGTCAGGTAGTCTCTCAGGTAACAGGCTCTCCATTGCCAACCCTTCTATCTCGACTCCACATCCAACTCCCGCCAAGATGCCAGCTCTCTGGCGGGATGCAGTAACTGTCCCAGTGGAGTGGAGCCAGCTGTGATTCTCTCCCCATCCTGGAGGAATTGTGGTTCTATAAACAGGTAGCTCCGCCCCCAGGTCACTACCACACAGTACTTCTCATCTTCCTCAAAAGGCTGGCTTAACCAGCAGCTCCAGAAACTTCTGGCAGAGCACCAGGCCTGGTGGGTGGAGCATGCTTCCTAGGGCTGAAGTGTCAGGAAAGAGGAAACAGAGGCAGCCAGGAAGGACGGACAGCTGGTGGAAGCTGGTCCCCCTGAGGCAGGGGGCGATGCTGAGGAAACCTTTCTAAGTCAACCCCATCTGAGTCAGGCTCACCCTGGGAGAGGAGGCCTGGGCTCCTGAGCTCAGATAAGAGGACTGACCCCTCGGCACTCCGTAGAACAGGGAATTCAGGCCCTATTAGAAAAACGACTGAGGTGGGCACCATGCTCACAGCCCCTCACCTCTACTGGCACTCACACTCTGCGTCCGCAGCTCCTACGAGCGCAGGGGCTTCTTTACTTCCTCCTTTCCTTCCCTGGTGTGTGTGTGCGTGTGGTGTGCATGTGTGCATGCATGAATGCAGGCACAGGTGTGTGCTGCACATGTGGGGGGCCTGAGGTTGATGGCAGATGCTTAGGTTACTCCCCACTTCATTCACCGAGGCAAGGTTGCTCATGGAACATGGTATTTTTTAAAGTTTTGTTTATGTGTATGTGTGTGTCCATGTACATGTCTGCCACGGATACACAGCAGACCATGGAGGCCAGGGTAAGAGGTCAGATCCCCTGGAGCTGGACTGACAGGGCAGTCGTGAGCTGCCTGATGTTGGGTGCTGGGAACCAAACTCTGAGCCTCTGAAAGAGTAGCAAGTAATGCCTGAGCCATCTCTTCTGCCATGAGCTTGTATGTGGGTACTGGGGATCCCAAATGTTGGTCCTACGCCTGCTCCTCAAATGCCTTATCCACCGAGCCGTCTCCCCAGAGGGTTTCTAGCAGAACCAAATGGCAGACTTCATAGTCAGAAAACTCTCAGGTCATGAATACCACAGAGCAAAGCATCAGAAAGCCACCGGATTGCTTAATGTCAGAGCAATCAGTGCTCTCCTAAAACGACGAGAGTGTCAGTTCATCATAAAGCAGAGAATAAAGAGCTGGCCACAAGGCTGAGCAGGGAAAGGCGCTGGCCACAAAGTCTGATGACTTGAGTTTAATACCTGGATCCCCCATGGTGAAAGGAGTCAACCAACAAGTGAAACTGGATTAATGCTAACTCATAAAAAAAAAAAAAAAATCTAAGGGGCTGGAGAGGTAGCTCAGCAGTTAAGAGCACTGACTGCTCTTCCAGAGGACCCTGGTCCAATTCCCAGAACCCACATGGCAGCTCACAACTGACTGTAACTCCAATTCCAAGGGATCCAACACAGAGACATACACACCAATGCACTTAAAATAAATAAATTATTTTTAAAAAATCTAAAATGTCTGAGGGGGCAGAGGCAGGCAGATCTCTGGGACTCCCAGGCCAGACTGGCCTAAATATCAAATTCCAGACTGCCCAGAGCTACACAGTGAGCCCTGTCTAAAAAAACAACTATATCAAATCAGCCAAAACAGAAAATTGAAAATAGTCTATGAGCAAGTGAAAAATGATCGAGTAAGAAATATTTTTAACTTTCACAAACCAAGTGTAATATCAGGGAGAAAGGTGACCTGGGTATAGTGGGAACACTCAAGAGGCAGAGGCAGGAAGATAACATTGAGTTCAAGGCTAACCTGGTCTACATAGTGAATTCTGGACCAGCCTGGAACACATAGTGAAACCAGTCTCAAAAATCAGAAGAAAAGAAGGGAAGGGAAGGAAGGAAGGAAGGAGAGGGAGAGGGAGAGGGAGAGGGAGAGAGAGAGAGAATATGAAAAATTGTAAAAAGGCTTAAACTTCCGGAACTCAGCTTCAAGACTCCCAGCAGGCCATGGGCTTCAGATAGGTGACAGGAGATGTTTAGGATTGAGGACTTACCCACATGGTCTCCAAAAACGATGAAGCCTAGGATTTGACTTGGTTGGGATACCAAGCGCTAAAGCTCACTCCACAAAGGCCCTTCATGGACTGTGAATAAGAAGCTAAAGTGGAGAAGTCAGCTCAGAAGGCCCAGGAGGCCAGAACAGGAAGGCAGACAGCAAACAGAGAAGTGGTGGCTGCGAATGGGGCAGGCACAGCTGGGCTGAGCTCAGGTCCCTTATCTTCACCCAAGGTGCTCCGTGGACATGCAGAGCAGTTCCAAGCCAAGCTGCCAGGATGGAGGAGCTTTCAGGCACCTCTCTTCCCCAGCATGCTTCTCCCTTGCTGGGCCCCCTTCCTTCGCCCAGTCTTCTCCAAGTTTGCTCTATGCAAATCAACAGTGAGTTGTGTGTCCTCCCCGCTACCACCGCCCCCACCTTCAGCATCCACAGCTGCTTAGTTTTCCCAGTCTCCTCTCAGAAACCAGCCCTTTCCCTGTGCTCTGCTTCATGGTTGGAGAACCCTAGCTCCAAGAACATAGCATGTGGGGGCTAGAGAGATGGCCCAGCATGTCACGTTCTCTCAAAGGACCCGTGTTGTGTTCCCAGCACCCACACTGAGTGACTCACAACTGCATGTGACTCCAGCTCCAGGGGATCCAATGCCTCCTCTGATCTCTGCAGGCTCTGGCATGCCTGCGGTACACACATAGACATTCAGGCATGCACATGCGCACACATAAAGTTAATTAACAAAAAAAATTAGAAAGCATAGAAAGCAGCATGTAGCCCAAAGCTGTCTAACTCATGGAACTGCCCTGACCTTGGTGCTTGGTTCATTGAACTCATGACCCAAGCCAGTGTAAGCAAATTCTGGGTGCATAAAATTCTAGGAGACACTCTGTCTTTCCTGCTGGACCAGAACCTGGGAGGAGATGAAGTTGGGGCTGCTGACCTTAGCAGTCACCACAAGAGATTTCAAAACCTTCCAGAAAGAGCCAATGATAACACTGCACACTTCTCTGCTTACTTCACTGCATGCTGGGCTGGGCAGAGGTGGCCACTGAGGCATGATGTCATTTAAGCTTGTCTTCTAGCACGTCCCCTCCCAGGGTCTGAGCAGTATGTTCTAGGGATTGTTCCTGTCCTACTTGGCTCTCTGCTCCTGTGATAAACACCATGATTCAAAAGCAGCTTGGGGTTCGTTTCATCTTAAAGCTCACAGTACGTCATGAAAGGAAATGGAGCCAGAAGCTGAAGCAGAAACCACGGAGGGTGCTGGTTACCGGCTTCCTCCTCATGAGTTGCTCAGTTTGCTTTTATGACCCAGGACCACCTGCCCAGGGGTGGCACTGCCCACGGTGAGCTGGACTCTCCCACATGAATCACCATCAATCAAGGAACTGTCCCACAGACATGCGGCAAGACAATCCGATGGAGACATCGGAGACATCTCCTCAGTTGAGGTTTCCTCTGCCAGGGTCAACCTGACCCAAACTAACCAGCATACATGTGATAATAAAATTTGCCAAAGTAAGCAACTTTATCCAGAACAGGGGATACATCTGCCTTCCTATCCCTCTGTTAGCAGGAAGCTATGAGGGAGGTGTGTTTAGGATCTGGCTAAGGAGAACCGGGGTTAGAACTCCCTGACTTCAGGTTTGCAGAGTGTGTTTATGTGACTGGCAGTCAGTTTCACATATGCCTGCCACCCCCTGTGACAACTCATCTGGCACTGTGACGCAAAGCGCCAAGGCCAGAGGTTGAACTGAGCTGTAGATGTGTCCCTTGTCTCCAGAAGAAGACTCGTGCAGAAGAAAACAGAAAGGCGTGAAATACAGAGAGCCAGATTGCAGACTGGAAAAACCCTTGCTGCAAACAGAAAATAATTATGTTTTAAAGATTTTTGTTTTATTGACATCTGATCGAAACAGAAGTTCCGTCCTGAAAAGAGGATTTTGTTTGATTGTTTGTTTATTTGTTTTAGTTTTTGAAGGGGATAGTTTAAGACAGGGTCTCTGTTGGAGAATATTATTTTAAGGTGTGTGACTTTTGTTTTGCTCTATTTGTTTAACTCTGTGAAGCTGTGATTCTTCACCTGTCTAAAACACTTGATGTTGCTAATAAAGAGTTGAGTGGACAATAGCAAGGCAGGAACAAGGATACATGGGTCTGGCAGGTAGAGAGGATAAATAGAAGGAGAAATCTAGAAGAGGGAAAAGAGAAAGCAAAGAGATAACAAGGGGAGGGGGACATCAGGGACCAGCCAGCCAGCCATGGAGCAAGAGTGAAAGTAATATAAACAGAAGTAAGAAAAGGAAAAAAGACGAGAGGCAAAAGGGAGTTGGGAGAATTTAAGTTAGAAAAACTGAAAAGAAACAAGCCAAGCTAAAACTAGGCATTAACAAGTAAGAATAAGTTTCCATGTGTGATTTATTTGGGAGCTGGGTGGCAGGCCCCCAAAGAGTAAAAAAGCCAAAAGAGTAAAATAAAAAACACAATATTTTGGTGCCCAACATGAGGTCATGTTTACATATAGTGCCTGAGAAAGTTTTTTTTTAAAAAAATGATACAGCTCAGCCGGGCGGTGGTGGCGCACGCCTTTAATCCTAGCACTCGGGAGGCAGAGGCAGGCGGATCTCTGTGAGTTCGAGACCAGCCTGGTCTACAAGAGCTAGTTCCAGGACAGGCTCCAAAACCACAGAGAAACCCTGTCTCGAAAAATCAAAAAAAAAAAAAAAATGATACAGCTCCTTTAAGAAACAGCTGGCAGCAAAACACTTAAACAGCATTTTTAAATACTAAATAGAAGCAAAAACACTAAGTAGAAAATGCAGGCAAGTATAGGCATTCTAGAGCTCCGGAGGGTTGAATGCAGCTCCTAGTCATGCACCTCCGACCTGACTGACCTGCAAGCTTTCACAACCTGACCCGAGAGTGGGCAGAACCAGCCTATAGAGCATGCGGAGGATCCAGGTGTAGCTTAGCTGTCTAAAGTTTGCTCGTGTGGTCAAAATGCTAAAAGATACACAGTAAAAGAGATCCAGACAGAAAACCTCTAAATAGGTTCCCGTGTGTTTTGTAATTTGTGTAGGCTTAAGAAAGAAAAGAAAATGGGCATAGACAGTCATAGAAAGAAATAGATTAAAAATAATAAAGTATTTAAAGAGACAGAGTAAAAGAAAAAGCCATGTGAATATAGGAAACACAGGGAGTCTGAATCCTTTATAGCATTGTGTTTATTTTGAATTTTTTGATGGCTGAAGAGCAAAGGATAGCTGCTAAGAGGCTTGGAATTGAAAGAGGGATTGTAGAAATAAACAAGCCTAGATATTTTAAGATTTAAAAAAAAAGTCAAAAATGTATTTGTCAAATGGAAATCAAAAATGCTTTGGAGAAGCAGTTTTGTTTTTGTTCCCACAGAAAACAAGAGGCTGTGGATTTGTTCCAGGTTGATATGGATCTGGTTTGATCAAGGGAGACCACCAGAAACTTGACAGGCGATATCTATCAACAAAGGTTACTGCTGGTCTTCCCAGGGCTTGATCATTATCTCAAATTATCTCAGGGACCCTAAAAATGCCTTTGCCCACATTCAGCAGGAAGCAGTCTAGAGAAAACAACGTTCACATTCCCAGAACTGGGTTGTAGAAGGTGTTTGGTCATTTTGTGGGTCCTGAATGTTTGTTATGGTTTAGGGGAATATAGGAATATAGGATTTTAAAAAACAACTATTAATCATAGATATTTTGTGTTGGCATGGATTTTGGCATATGGATACGGACTCAGAGTCAATTTTGTTACACTGTATATATGTTTTTACTCTTGTTTTAAAGACTTGTATATTGATACAAATTTATGGTCAGTCTTATGAAAACACACTGTATATATGCTTCTACTCTTGCTTAAAGGATTTTTGTATATTAATACCAATTTAAGGCTATTTTTGTTACAACATATTATATATGTGTTTCTGCTCTTATTTAAGGTATTGTACCTAGGCAGTTCATTTGAAAATTTCAGGTAAAGTTCTAGTTTTTGAAAGCTATTATTATGAACTATATAAGATAATCATGAAACATAGGTTAGTGGTTAGTCATTTATAACAACCAAAATTGTAGATATGTTAGGTATGCTTTCCAGGTAACATAGAGATATATTTTAGATAGATGGTCTTCAAGCCTCTCAAAGACCTACAGAATATAACATTTCACATGTTTTGTGAATTTAGGGCTTTTCATGGCAATGAGACATATCTGCTTCTGGCAGCACCAATTTCCTTTGATGGACTCCACAAAGACACACAGAAATGACTGCTGACATTTGGAAGGTAACCTACCAGAGATTTACACATCTTATGGAGCTTAAATTCAAGTAGGAACAGCCCATTAAATATGCTGTCTTTTGATTAGTTCGCTGTCTCTAATTCTCTTGTGTGGTAGCATGCTCCCCTGCTAACTCAGCTTTGGTACCCTTACCAGTGTATTCCTCACACGTCGGCACAACCTTCCTGTGCTCTGTTAATAGGATGACTGCTTCCTACACTATATTCTCTGGTATATAAAATAAGATCTCATAATCTAGTCTTTTCCCCATTTTACGATGAGAAACTTTGAAGCTAATTGTCTATCTATAGCCTGACAGGGCAAAATAGCCAGATGGAATGTCCTTGTGGAGAGATCACAGGAGGAACTTCCACAGAGCAGAAACAGATATCTGGCCTTATTAGATATAAGTCCTTCAAATATTTGTGACAATTAGACAGTATTGCAGGTGTCTGTCCTTGTTATAGTCCTTCAAGCGATCAATAGCACCTGTGTCTCCTTCAGTAACACCTCCGTGCTCTGATTAAAAATAGCAATAATTAACTTTGTACCAACTTTTGATGCACTAACTTTTTTTGTCTCAGTCCTGAGATTCAGATGATTAAAAAAAAGACTGTTTATTAACTAACCATGCCCAGATATTATTAATCACACTTAAGAAATTTAAAATAATGCATGTGTTATTTATCTTTTCCTTACATCTCTCAATGGTTTATGTTCTCCCTTCTGTAACCTGTGGTGGCCCCTTTAAAAGATCAGAGCCCCTCCACAGCTGCAGTTGGTTGTGGTTAGCTACAAACTAACTGATAAGCTTTGCTGTGTATCTTCAAAGAATGCCTATGTCCCTGAGAATCTTCTTTGTAGTTTTTTATTACTAGCAAGCTGTTAATGAATAATTTATAAATGCTTGGAAATTTGTAACAGCAGAGAAAGAGCACATGGATAGAAAGACCATGTGAAAGAAGAGTTTTTTTTTTCCTATAGCCATCAGACCTAAGTCCCTATGCTTATTGTGACATCTCCTTTTGAACCCTGAGTGAAAACTTTAAAGGCAGGCCCTAGAAAGTTTTCTTTATTACTTCGGAGATGATGGGCATCAGTGAAACTCCTAATGGAGTTTGCTTTCAATGTGGCAAGGCTAGCCATTTGGGAAAGAAGCTGCTCATGCCTGGACTGCTTGACAGTATGTTGTATAAACTGAACATGCAGGACCCACAGGAAAGTGACCACTGAACTTTGCCAAAACAAGGTGGGTTGGTACTTCATGTTTCCTGCTTTCCCGAAGAAACTGCCAGACTTTCTGCGGGAAACAGAGGAAATGACTGACTAACTGCCATATAAGTGGGACAGTCTTTCAAATGTCCTGCTTCACTGAAAAGTCTGCCAGTTACTCTTGGCCTCTAGGCTGAGATGGATGCCTCAATGTTGCAGAGAAGCTTTGGGTGATTGTCCAGGCAGTCAGAGGTCTCTGTCATTTCTAGAATTTTTGGAAGCCAATCATTTTGCAATGCACTTTTTTGTTCATTTAAGTAATGTTATTGTAGTGATAGTTCATTTGTATTTTAATAACCAAAGTTTGCCTGAAGATCAGAGAGTAAAACAGTCACATTGATTAGCCTTACAGACAGGCAGTGTTGACACACAATTTTAATCCCAGTAGCCACACTAGTTTGCCATAGAAACAGGGCAGTAGTGGTGCATGCCTTTGATCCCAGCCCTAGAGAGGAATATAAAACGGGAGGAGACAGCTCTCAGACACAGTCTTATTCTGAGATTCCTGAAGGCAGGATCACCCTTTCAGATGAGGTAGAGATAAGAGCCAGTGACTGACTGTTTTGCTTTTCTGACCTTCATGTTGAACCCCAATATCTGTTTCTGAGTTTTTATTAATTGTGCTATATATTATATCCTTCTGGTACCTTTGATGGAGTTGGAGTTAAAGACTAGATAGTTATATTTGCAGTTTTTCTTAGATATGATAAGAAGTAAGTTAGGTATAAAATTCTGGATTTACAGCTGGGCGGTGGTGGCGCCGCCTTTAATCCCAGCACTCGGGAAGCAGAGGCAGGCGGATCTCTGTGAGTTCAAGGACAGCCTGGTCTACAAGAGCTAGCTCCAGGACAGGCTCTAAAGCTGCAGAGAAACCCTGTCTCGAAAAAAAAAATTCTGGATTTACTAATATGGGATAGATTATGGAGTATTTTCTTTAAATTTACCAGATACAAATGAATTGGAATTCAGTACACTGTGAATGTAATTTTTATTTGATAATTGTTCTTATTGCATTCAGTCTTACTATGAAGGAAAAGGGAGGAATATTGGGGAATATTATTTTAAGGTAGGTGCTTTGGTTTATGCTGCATTTATTTAACTCTGAAATTATGTTTCTTTGTCCATCTAAAACACCTGATGTTCCTAATAAAGAACTGATTGGCCAATAGCAAGGCAGGAGTAAATATAGGTGGGGCTGTCAGGCAGAGAGTATAAATAAAGGAGAACTCTGGAAGAGGGAAAGGAGCAAACAATGAGAGAACTAGGGGAGGAGGACGTCAGGGACCAGCCATTCAGCCAGCCTCGAGTAAGAGTGAGAGTCAGAAGTAAGAAAAAAGCCCAGAGGCAAAAAGTAGTTGGGATAATTTAAATTAAAAGGGCTAAGAAACAAGTCAAGCTAAGACCACACATTAATAAGTAAGAATAATTCTCCATGTGTAACTTATTGGGGAGCTAGGTGGTGGTCCCCCAAAAAGTAAAAAAGCCTAAAAGAGTAAAATAAAAACAACAACAGGTGTCTGGTAGTCCAGGCTGGGCTCCAACTTGCTCTGTAGCTGAAGCAGTCTCTGAACTCTGGATCCTCTTGTTTCCCACTTTGGAGTGCTGGGATTACACATGTGCCCACCACACATGGCTCTACTGTGCTTTCTATAATGCAGTGATTGTGGTTTTTATCCCCTCCTTAGATGGGAAATTTAATAAATAGGATGTAAGATAGGTGTGGAGGTGCATACTTCTCTGTAATCCTAGCATTTGGTAGGCTGAGGCAGGAGGATTGATGCTACTTCAAATACAGCTTGGGAAATATAAGTTCTGCCCTTTAAAAAGCTAAATACTGGCACCATCAATACTACTAATATAATAAATAATAATGATAATTTTCTTTTCTTTTTGTTTGTTTGATCAGATCTTACTAGTAGCTCTGGCCGTTTTGGAACTTCCTGTATAGACTAGGCTGGTTTTGAGCTCATCTCAGATGGCCAGAGATCCATCGGAATCTGTCTCCCTAGTGCTGGAATTAAAGGTGTGTGTCACCACACTCAGTGGATGATAACTTTGATTAGCTACTGGTCACTCCTAAAATCTTAGTCAGCCTGACTAGACGATAGATTGCTCCCCATTTCCAATGAAGATTATGCTTGAAGTAGTGTGCAACCAAGTGTGAAAGCCATGTGCACACCCACAGCACCTAATCCACAAACATTACCAGAGTGCTCTTAATTGCTACTTAGATATTTTTCAGTCCTGAAAGAATTTTTATGGGGGTTGCTATGTTCCCCAAGTTTTGACCTTGCACTCACGATTCTCCTTTCTCAGCCACCTGTGTTTACAGATGTGTGCCCCTGCATTTCTAAATGAATATTCACATCTGTACCAGTGCATGGATCCTGGGTTCTGTAGAACGTTGGCTTTGTGCCACACTATCAGAAACCCTTTATATGAACATCTTCACCTGTTCCCCAGCCTTCTAGGGCAGATAGTCTAGGTCCATATTTTGTAAGTGAGAAAACCAAGCAGGGACTGGCTAAAGACTTTCTCCCTGGGACCTCAAGAGTGATGATCTTACACACTGCAATACAGTCTTTCTCCAAAAGCACGGTGGGTACCAGAGCATCCCTGGATCAAGCCTTGTCTGAATGAAATGTAGCCCTGAGTTTTTCATCTGGGGGTCAACTCTTCCCTGGTAATTTTAATTCCAGGAAGGTACTCCCTGTACCATTCCCCAGAAGAGCACTCAACGGCAGTGTCGCAGAGGAGAGGGGACTGGTGCCCACTAAGTTCAGTTCTTGGTAAACCCTGAAGTGGTGGGACAGGTGGCACTGAGTATGGCGTGAGGCAGGCATGACACACACGGCACTAATTACCACGGGCGGGCCCGTGTGCTTGCCTCATGAAGTGGTGATTCGTGCCGATGCCAGGTGGCAGGAGACTTTCCTGCCTGGGACTGCTCAGAACCAAACAGAAAAGATCACTGGTCTTTCTTTCATCCTGGAGCGACCGAAAAGGACAAGCTCCAATCTTAGCAAAGGATAAGATTCCACCAGCCAAACCAACCACGCACTTGACAGATTCTGTCTACCGTGTGTTCTACCAAGAGTCAGGGCAGTGAAACGGGCCTGGCTCCCACCTCTGGGGCCTCTGCCTGGGACAGGGTCACTCTCCAGTCCATGTTGGTATTTCGGAATCCCCCTAAGTGCTACCCTGCAGGTCATAGAGAGCTGGAGAGATGTTTAATCCAGAAAACCTCAGGAATTTCATGGAAAAGCTTCGAGCAAACATTCCTCAGTCATTACTTTGGTTTGGAAGTAGTAAAGCAGGTATGTGAGCTTCAGCTTATGAAATAAGAGTGTGTCTCAAGAGCGTCCATGTGCCTGGGCCGGCCTTCCTCCGATACTCTGCTATGAACAAGAGTCAAAAAATCCAGAAGAACTCAAGTAAATTCGAGACTATCACTCGACTCGAGCCCGCAAAATAACATCACTTTGGATGTGGAAAAATAAAAATACATTTGTTTGTTTGGGACTAATTAGGATTGCAATCTAGAAAAACAGATCCAAGCAATCCAATAAATAAATAAATAAATAAGTGGATTCTGGGCTGGTGGGATGTCTCAGTTGTCTCAGTGAGTAAAGGTGCTGGCCACCAAGCCTGAAGACCTGAACTCAATTCCTGGAACCCATATGGTGAGATAAAAGAATTGAGTCCCACGAGCTGACCCCTGACCTCCACATTTGCTCAGGTGGGGAATCTAAAGCATAGTGCATAGAACAGTTATATCTCAGAACACAGAACTCTCTCTGAGATCCCTAAAAGGATGCTTTGTAGCTGGGCATGTAATCCCAGCACTCAGGAGGCTCAGGTAGGAGATGGTGAAGATAACCTTGTCTTAAGAAAAAAAAATCACTGTATTTGAAAGCAAATACATGAAGAAGTAGGGATGGAGAGTGATGGGAAAGAGTGGCATGAGGTTTTTATGGCCCTGAGACCCTGAGATGCTCCCAGGAACCCCCTGAAGTGTTTCAGGAGCTGAGGAAAGCAAGATAGCTAAGGTTCGGGGAAGCAGAGAGCAGGTCAGGCCACCTGGTGCCAGACATGGTCCTGGGGAGAGGAATATGGCAGGAAGCAGATCTGGCCATCAGCATTGGAGAAAGTGGATCCAGTGTGCAGCCCAGGTGAAGACCAAAGGCTAGAGCGCCACAAAGACCGACAAGCCCAGCCAATCAGCAGAATCAGTCGCAATAGAAGCCAACTATCCTCTCGGTGCCCTCTCCCTTCTCACGGGAGCCAGAATCCAGCCTGACTCTGAAGACAGAATAAAGACTCTGGCTGTGCACTCCATGAGTGATAAGCATGAGCAACTATGACAGTCCAATAAACAAGTCAGTGACAGTGGCAGGCAAGCAGTGGTGACAATGGCCATGGCAGGACCTTCCAAATAAACTTCCCATTACTGAAGCCAACAGGTGCCTGAGTGGTGGTCAGAGACAGGCAGTAATAGCGAGAAGGGAGGAGGGAGGACCAGGCTGCTTTACTGCATATCAGTCTAAACTGATCCCATAGTCCCTGGCTTCCACATCAGCTGGAGGCTTGAGCCCCAGGACACACTAGACAGGGAATTCAGATGTAGCTTTGACTATTGTAGGAAGGAGAAAGAACTAGGGCCTTTTCCCCAAAGTTAAGGCTGGTGACATTCCCAGAAAGGCGTCTCAACCAAAAGAGGAATCATGAGTTGCACATTTGGTCTCAGAGCACACATATGTGCTTGTGTGTACGTCTCAGCTACTCCACAGCCTCAAGCGGCTTGGCACTGGAGCACAGCTAGTTGAGGAAGATGAGGCAAGGAGGCAAATCAGAGAAAGACAGCCTGGGCAGGATGGATCTCCTCTTTACAGTTTGGAAAGCTGCTCATTCTGGAGAGGTCTCAGTATCTAGAAGGTCCCAAGTGGATCAGGAGAAACACAAAAGAGAAGGAGGCACCCACATAGATCATCAGATGCAGGAATCCAGGCTAGGTCCACCCCATCCCATCTGCCCATGCCATGTAAAGGAACAAGTACTCACTGGCCTACCATACATAGAAACATATACCCACATATACAGATAGGCAGCTGTCCATTCCACTCACTCTGCCCGATTAATAGATGACCTCCGTAGACACACCCACTTGGCTCCCGAGAATGCGAAGACTGTATCTGCACAAAGTGACAGCTGTATGTGTGAACGAGAAAATGGAGTTTGGGTTCAAAGCGTAAAGTGCTGTGCACACCCTTCAGGATGGGCCATCTGGTCACAAACTCACTCCATGAGCCTCAGCAGGGAAGCCTAGTGATCTCTGAGGAGGGACAGAGAGGCCAGAATGCAGGGAAGAATTAGTAGAACACAGACTCAGTGACATAGACTGTCAATCCATATAGCTCCTGTTTATTCTTTTTAACATTTTATTTTATTTTATTTTTATTTTCCGAAACACGATTTCTCTGTAACTTTGGAGCCTGTCCTGGAACTAGCTCTTGTAGACCAGGCTGGCCTTGAATTCACAGAGATCCGCCTGCCTCTGCCTCCTGAGTGCTGGGACTAATGGCACCACCACTGCCTGGCAACTCCTGTTTACTCCTGACATCACTGAATCCAAGAGCTTTGGAAGGAATCAGAGCAGAGTCACTGTGGAAGTGTGGGTGGCTATAGCTCTTCATCCAGTTTCAGTAAAAGGAGGGCAGCTGGTTCTCGGCCCACAGCTCTCTCTGTGGTGAAACTCTAAGAGCCAGGGTTTACCAACGTCCTTCTGTGGAGGGGGTGGGCCTTCTGATGAGGCTCATGCCTAGTTCTCACTACACTTATATTACCCCACTGTAATGTGAAATCTGCTCTCTCCTGCCCAGTGTCTTCAAGCACTCCTGGAGAGATAGGCTGTCCCATCTTCTCTAGGGAATGAGAAGGTTCTATTCCAAGTTCACCGGCAAGACCTCTGGAGCCTGGGGAACCTCGGGGAAGGAAACGTCTTCTCTCTTCCCTCAGCAAGCCCTGGCCTAGGGCCCTCCATCACATCTCTGCCACAGTCCTCTGACTCCCACCAGGATGGCCCCCAACATTTTCCTCAGCCTGCCGCCGATCCAAGGCCAGCTGGAGGGCACGTTTTATGGTCTCCTTGTTGTTCAGGACATTGTATCGACTCAGCTCCACCAACCGATCAAACTCCTTGGGCTCATAGGTAAAATCCATCATCCCATAGGGGGTATCTGGCCCATTGATGACAAAGTCCCCAAAGGCCTTCTCTTCAGCTGTTTGTCGTTCTTTATCTGGGAGTGAGAAAGCAAGGCTAGGCTAAAGTACACAAACTGGCTGGGAGCTTATGGTCCTGGACACTCCCCTGCCCAGGATTTCTGGCTTGCTCTCTGGAAGAGAGCGTCTTAACTCTTGGACCCATTAGAAAGAGACGGTTCAGAGAGAACACGAAGGTCTAGGCAGCGGAGGCCACAGTGGTTAGCCCAGGCCTTCCAGAAGGCTAGTGTTCCATCCTCCCCTGCTGGTTGGAGCAGGCTTGGGATTTCCCCTTACCTGGGGTCAGATGTGTGCGGAAGGTCCTGTTGACAAGGGGGAAATGCAGCACAATGGGTGAGCGGGGGTCCTCGGCCTTGGTGAACAGATAGCACTCACGGGGATCCTCCAAGTCCTCGGGTTCCACCTCAATCCGGGGGAAGGGTATTCCTCGGTCCAGGCAGTACTTCTCTGTCATCTGCAAGACCTGGGCAAAGAGGTGAGCTTCTGGTCTGGACTCAGGCTTCAGCTAGCTCTGTCTCTGAATGACTGAGTGGTTTTCTGAGCCACCTCTCTATTTGCCAAATAAAGTTGGAAATAAGTGTCTAGTGGGAGTGTAGTGAATTAGCAATAATTAGCAAAGGCCAACTGTCAAGCTAGTCCCTCTAGACCTCTTATGTCATCCTTCCTCCCCTTAGTAAGGCTGTTCCTTCGCTAGTCCCTCCTCTCTTCCCTGTTAAGGGGCTGATAGCAAGGGCAAGTTGGAGGGGTTTTTTTCTGTTCTCCAGTCCCAGGCAGTCATTGGATAAGGAGGATAAAGAGGAGGTCAAAGAAAGACCGCCAACCCCACATGTGATTGATGACGTCCGTCTACTGCCCTAGTGATTCTGAGGCACGCTTTGCAGATGTCCTCTTAGAGGATGTTAGTGCCCAGTGTTACCATAGTAACAAAGGACAGCAACCCCAGGCCCATGTGAAGCAGGGAAATCCTAACATAATTAGACAGGTTTTAGGACAGAGTCTAGAAGACAGCTGAGACCCTCTTTACACACCCTCTCAGAATCCCAGAGTCCTCCAGCTGGGAGACCTGGACTGTCGACAATGTTTAAAAGACACCTACCACCAGAGATAACACCCAAACACCCAGCCGGGCCTCTCAGGACAGATTTTTCTCCCTTCTCCCCCTCTACTCAGTTTAGGAGAACCCTACTTCCCCTTCCCTCCCTACCTGAAAGGGGGCTTCCAAGGAATAGTCAAAGGACACAATGAGGTCCACGGCCCGCCGGGGCTGCAGGATCAGCGGGAATGGTGAGTTGGTGGCAAAGCCTCCGTCCACTAGGCACAGGCTCTCCCTCATGGGTGTGAGCTTGTTGGGGTAAGCGTCAGGGTGTCTGTCTGTAAGGTGCACCGGGATAGATGCAGTCGTTCTTGCTGGCGACCCTCTTCTCTTTGCACCCACAGTCGGTCCCTAGAATTCTCCTGCCTCCCAACGGCCATACAGTCCCTCACCCTAGCCTGCCTACTCTGCCTTTCAACTTGGAGCAACCAGAAAAGCCTTCCCCATCAGCAACAGAGGGCCATGACTTCACTTCCTCCAACACCCAGAGAAAAGCCGGGGCTGGCCCCGGTGAACCAGACGTATATACTGGAAGGATCTGCTTAGGGTTCCCTCCTTCCGCAGCACCGCGTACCTTTCCGGGCCATGAACTCCACACTAGTCACATAGTCCTTGTGCAGGCAGAGACCTCGGGTAAAGTTGAAGTTCTGGGCACAGGTCAAGCGGGAGGTGAATATGTCCAACATAGCCTGAGAGACGGGACCCTGTGGGGTGATGACCCTGGTAGGCAGTCGTGTGGGGTCCTGAAACTGGGACTTTGGGCAGTCATCTAGAGAGGGGACAGTGACATGCAGTGAGAAGTGAGACCATCCTTTGTCCATCTCCCTCATCCTTCGTCCCTCTGCCCGGGCTCTGGCAAGTGGGAAGCGGTAGCGTCTGGACAGGGCCCTCTGCTTTCACCTGTGACGTTAACGCGCTCTTCGAACCAGTCCAGGAAACCCAGGCCTGAGCCTCCCATCTTCAGGGAGATCTCATTCAGGCTGGCTGCAAAAGCACTGCCCCACATGCCTACAGAGACAGACAGGGCCCCGAATCACAGACGGGCCCTAACCCTGCCCATCTCCAACCTCCAAGCCTAGGCTCACCCTGCAGGTAACAGATGCGGGGTTCTGGCCAGCGCTGCAGTAGCCGACCCATGAAGAACTCAGAGCCGAAGAGTTCGGTGGGAATGTAAGCCCCATACTTGTGGAAACCGACCTCATAGGGGGTGAACTCACACCACTCTGGGGAAACAAAGTAACCAGGGTCCTCATGACTGAGCAGGAACCTTGACTTTCCGAAAACCAGAGGAAGCAACCATTTGCCAAGGTCCCAGCTTGGGAGCACCTCCCACTTATGTCTAATAGCTCCACCCTCCTACCGCCGGCTTCCTGCCTCCTTTGGGCCCATACCCAGGCACCTGCAAAGTCTTCCGCACTGATGTGTTTGTAGACATTGACGCTGGCATAGATGGGGTAAGGGTTCTGACCCTGGCTGACTATTTCTTGCTGGTCTGACAGCTTGGCGGGGTTTTCCTGGGCAGGAGAGAAAGCAGACAGCTTGGCTTCGTGGGGAATCCCCATTCTTTATCCCCAGGGCTTGGTGTCAGTACGCTGAGGGGTATGGTGTACCCATCCGGGATATGTTGTGTTGTCAAGGCCAGGCTGTAGCTCTAGGCTGTAGCAGAGCTCAGACCCCTGTGGGGTTTCCATAGTCCCAGTGCCTCTGGGAACACCCTCTCCTTTCTTTGCCATTCCAGAAAGCATATCAGAACACAGAGAGTTAGACTGACGGTTTTAGGGGATCATTGAAAAGTCAGCCTAATTTCTTTACAAAGGAAATCACTAGGAGACGTAACTTAATAGAAATGAGCTGTCCCAGTTGAAACACACTCAACCAATAGCCACACGTGTGGCTCAACTACCCTGAATCTTCTGTCTCATACAGACGGGGCCTGCAGTTCTAAGAACAACCGCCTGGTGGCGCGGGTCAGGGCTGTTTTTACAGAGGCAGGCAGAAACCATTTTCAAAACGTGCTTTTACTGGGCTCTGCCCCAGGAGTAAGAAGTAAGGTAGAAAGAAAGTGTGGAAAGGGAGCTGGGATGGGGCAAATGTAGCCATTTCCTGTTCTCTTACCCTCTGGTTCAGGAAATACTCGATAACGAGGCCCCATAAGTCAGTGAGGGACATGGTCTGGCCTCTGCTCTTCCAGCTCTCCTTTTCCCGGGTGTAGTGTTGCAGCTGCTCTGGGGACATCAACCCTATCTTACTGCTGCAGACTCGAGCCGAGGCACGGTCAATGGGGCCCTGCAAAGGCTCCTGGGACCAGGATGGGTCCTTGTAGAGCGTAGAGATGCACCTGTCGATGGAAGGGATGCTGAGAGTTAGAGGAAGCTTGTCACACACACCTGCAGTCCTGCACCCTCACTCATCCTGACCCAGCCCCTTATCAGAGACTCCATCCCATCTCCTGGACCTTCTTACCCACTCAGAGCTCACTCTTGCTCTGTGTTCTAGCCTACCTCACTTACCAGGTAGACCCAGAAACCCCGCTTAGGTAGGTCACAGCATCTAGCAGGCCAAGCTCCTGCAGCCCTGCCAAGCTGCCGTACAGGGACGTCATGGCTCTGGTTCCACCCCCGGAGCCTAACACGGCGATCACAGGCACCTGAACACAGCAATAATTCGATAGCAACATCACCGGGCTTGATGTATTTGCTGCTTACCCACAGCAGGCACCTTCTACGTATGAGCTCACTGAATTCTCCCAGAAACCCAGTGAACCTCGCACTTTACAGATGACAAAACTCGTGGTGTGCCCAAGGGCGTGCAGTATGGGATGCTGTCAAACCCAAGAGGGAGAGCCCACAGACGGCTTGTCTGTTTAAAAAGTCTGTGTGCTTTGTATGGTGGATGTGAGCGTACATAGCTCTAAGCATGTGCACATATTAACAGATGCGCCCATGGAGGCCTGGGGATAAAACTGGGTGTCATTTCCTGTAGAAGGAACGGCGGGCTGTGCCCCGCCACCCAGCTAGCTTTACCCAAAATAATTACACGGAAACTGTATTCTTTTAAATACCGCCTGGCCCATTAGTTTCAGCCTCTTATTGGCTAACTCTCACATTTTGACTAACTCATATTTATATATATTTATATATCTATATAGCACCACGAGGGGTGGCTTACCAGGAGAGATCTTAACCTGCATCCATCTCAGAGAGGAGAGGAATGGCGACTCACTATGGCGACTGCCTGAAGCGTCTGTCCCACTGCCTTCTACCCAGCATTCTGTTCTGTTTACTCCGCCTACCTAATTTTCTGTCCTATTGGGCCAAGGCAGTTTCTTTATTAATTAACCAATGAAAGTAACACATAGATAACTCTCCTCCATCAGTTTCCAGTTGTTCTCTGCCTCATTTTTTGAGACACTAGACTCACCTATCTCCAAGCACCTGCCTGGAACCATCGCCCGGCCCCAGGCTGGGGTTACAGACGTGTGGCACCATGCCTTGCTGTCATAGGTGCTAGGAATCTGAACTCAGACAAGCACTTTACTGACTGAGACATCTCCTCAGCCTGTTGTCTTGTTGTTTTATTTTATTTTCTGATCTGGTCTCATGAAGCCCAGGCTGCCCTCAGACTCATCATGAAGTCAAAGATGGTCTTGATCTTCCTGTTCCTGCCTCCTCGGTGCTGGCATTACAGACATGCACCGCCATGCCTGGTCTCAGAGGCAGCTCTTAGCCATTATTTCAGAAGGGTATCTATCAACAGGTGTATTTGATTCACCAAATCCAGTTAGTAGTGTGAACACTTGGTCCTAGCTGGTTCCCTGTGGTTCTGTACTGTGTGTAGGACCTTCAGTGGCATCTTTGGCCTTTTCTCAGTAGATGCCAGCAGTATCCTCTACATCCATGCACCACTTCAGCAAACATCCCTGGACACTGTTGAAGCCCTAGTCCTCCTAGTGACTGCTGACAGAGCCTATAAGGAAGTAATATGCTTAGAGTCGGGTCATAGAGGAGGGACTCAGTCTGATAGAACTGATGTCCTGATAAGAAGAGGAAGAGGACTGGACATGGTAGTACATCCCTGGAATACTAGCACTTGGGAGACTGAGGCAGGGGGATGACAAGTTCAAGACTAGTTTGAATTACATATGAGGCTAGGCCTTAGCTATAGTAAATAGTAATACTTATCTCATTAAAAAAAACAAAAGCTTTGAGGAGGTGGGTATGGTGGCACACACCTTTAATCATTACACTCTGGAGGCTGAGGCAATTGGTTCTCTGCAGAGTTTGAGGCCAACCTGGTCTACATAGCAAGTTAGAGGTCAGCCAGGACTGCATAGTGAGATTCTGTCCTAAAAGGAAGGTGGTGTAAGACAGCTCCTACTCCTGAATGTATACATACACAGGCATGCACACAATACACACATGCACATGCACACACACATTCACACACATGTATGCTACACTCACACAATCACATGCACACACAGCAACATAGTCATACAGACATAATTCATACATGTATAAACATACACATACACACAAATACACTCACACAGACACACTCATACAGGTACACACATGCACACAGACACAAGCACACACACACACACACATATACACAGAGGAACGGTCACACGACACCACAGCAAGAAGGCAGCTGTCTACCAGCCAGGAAAGAGATCCCATGAGAAAATGAATTTCTGTTGTTTAAACCTCTCAGTCTGCAGTATTCTGTTGTGACAGCCTGAGCTGCTAAAGATCTCCACCCCCAGCCAGGACTGTGTAAGCCTTCATTCTGATCCCCAGCGGCTGACTGTACCCATCAGCGAGGGGAACGAGCCATCTTGCTCTCTCCATCCTCTGCTGCCTCTACTTCCTCTGAGCTTCCTGGCCTCTCTTATGCACACAAGACCCCTCAAGGGAACAGGCTGGATTTGCTAGAGCTCATCTTTCAGCCCATACCTGGTCACAGTGTGGAGCCTCACTCAGTCCCATCACCCGCTGCAGGGCCTTGGATACGACATGCTTCCTCTTGTCCAGAAATTCCAGCTCCCCATCGCAGAGCTCAAAGCCAAGACGCAGGTCTAAGTCCTCAGAGCTGATTCAGACGGGGAGAATGGAGTATGGAGGAGAACCTTGAGCCCAGTGCGTTTCCATAGGGACAGATCCACACCTTGGGGACTTCCTGCTAGTACCAGAGAGGTGGTCCCTGTGGCCTGACCCAAGTGGGCAGGAAAGCAGAACCCACCGGGGTATTTCCCCGCTTCTAGTCAAGCCCTAAGGCCTTCCACCAGCAATCCCACCTCACCTCATTTCCTCCGCCTTCAGACTCAGAGCCACCTCCCGGCCCTGAAAGAAACAGCAGTGCCTTCATCCCTGAGTAAGAAGAGTCAGACCCTCAACCTTTGACCCTTGGTGCTCAGGTAACTGGCCAGCGTGTGCCCCAGACCTCTCTGAGTGATCACAGGGCAGGCAGGGGCCCCCAAAGCCAAACGAAACTTTACCACAGAGTGCTGTTTCTCCTGGCCGAGAGGCAGAGAGGAAAGCAAGATGTCTGCCTTGCTCAGCTTGCTGGTCTGAGCCTCCAGCTCGTCGTTTGGGTCACTCTGTGGAGAAGATGCCAGGGAACAATGGCGGGGGGCATAGAAGACTTGCTTCCAGGGGTCTGGAGTCTTCTCCTACGTGGACTCATTCCATTGTTCTTCCCTTTACCGCTGCTTGCTTACCTGTAGAACCAGGAGGTTTTCCTCCAGCTCTACGTGCAGTTTGGGGTTTAGCACTGGGTTCACGTGGAAGGTAAAGGTAGGTGGTAGATCTGGCTCCCTGGTCTGCTGGAGAGGCACTAGCTGTGGCTTCTCATAGGCCCCAGGCACTGCCAGCTGGATCTGCCTTGAGCCTGAGGGCAGAGATGCAGTGAAGAGCCAAAGTGGGCAGCGACACTTCAGGTGACAGTAATTCCTCCTCTTCCCCAGACCCCTAGCTCTCATCTCCCTGCTCACTTAAGGACCCTGACCACAGGGAAAGACCCATCGAGAGCTCCTGGGTTCTATAATCAATCAGCTCCGGTACAGTATGGGAAACACACACATACTAGGGGAGAAGGGAAGAGGGCAGCCCACAGCCTATGAGGCTGGTGATTTTGAAATTTTTATTTTAATTGCCTAACATGTAACCAATTACATACATATCCATTCATTATTGCATTTAGTACCCATTTTCAACTGTTAGTATTCCCGATCTCTTGACTCCATCCATGCATCGTGTTCCTTGCTTTTAGAGAGGTTTGTGGCCAAAGAGAACACAGAAATATGCTGTAAGTTGTTGTGGTCTTAGCTCCCTAAAGTCAAAGACCTTGGAAAAGTGTAGAGACTCAGAAGAGGAGGTAGAAGGCAAACTGGCATTCCGGGCACAGAGAATTACATGTTGCAGAAACAGAGGGGTCAGAGGTCTGCTCAAGCTAGGGGAGACCCAGGCTGGGGGGTGGGGGAAGCAAAGAACAGTGGGAACACCTTTCCCTGCCCTGTTTCCTAGCAGCTATGAGAGGTGGTAGATGCCAGAGAGGAACTCCCAGGCCTGACATCCCGGCCAAGGCATACCCTGCTATGCAGAAGAGTCTAGGTCCCAAACACCACAGAAGCAACAATAACCCAAAGGGTTGGAGGACAGCAGAGGTCCAGATAGAATGACACCCTTGCACAAGATGAAGCCAGTCTCGGCAGCCCTGAGGTAGGAGGGACACCAGGAAAGGTGCTTTTTCTCTCCCACCAAGGTTCATAGCCTGTTAGGGGCCATTTCAGGCCTCTTCTTTCTCATAGGGCCTTGACGTTTAACCGTGAGACATAACTCAAAGTTAATTAAAACAATGAGTGCTAATCTTAGAGCCTCAAGGTCCGAAAAGCACCATAGAGTGCCCCCCTTGTCTGTAGCTTATCGCTAACGTTCTAACCACTGACCTTGCAAAGCTGCCGAAGCTGCTGAGTCCCTCTGCCCAAGTTTCCCCCCTCCCTCTCTGCCCAAGTGCAGCCGAACATCTACTTAAGACAGAAGCCTGCTTCAATAAACTGAGACCTTGACAAGTGCACCCAGCTTGGTCTCGTTCTTTTCTCCCCCCATGTTTCTTTCAGATAGCGCCCCTTCAGAGGACCCTGAATAGCTGACCCACTGGCGGGTTACAATAGCCTGAGATGGAGGCCAACTAAGATATGCCATTGACTGCAGAAATGCCAGATCTTATGGTGAAGGCAATGTCCTTGGAGTGTGTCGGACCTGTATTTGATCCTGGCTCTCCGTGTACTGGCTGTGTGATGGCCGCACCTACTCTACGTGGCTGCCATGAGGGAATATGGCCAGCATCATGCCAGACCCTCCATGTCACCATGGTAACACTCCTCTCACAGGCTCGCCTCTCCATGTGTGAAGGGACATCTTCCTATCACTCCAGGCTCTGCCCCCCACATCAGGATTCTCCCCCTCTGTGCCAGACTGCATTAATAACCCCAATCCTGTACTTCCCCCATATTCTCTCTTTGCCATGCTGTTAGGGGTGTCTTCTCAGCTCTTTTTTCCTCAGAGGAATGAAATGGGTCAAGAGATACATTTTAAGCAGTTTATTTATCAAAGCAAGCACTTCGCAGGGAGATGGCAGAGGCTGCCACAAAGCAGGAAGATGCACTTTGAGTTCTGTGTTGTTGGTTTTAAGTTTTAAAACTTAAGTAAGTTTAAGATTTTAAATACTCTATGAATATTTTTGTGGGGTGACATATTCAAAGGGTAATATGATCTTCCTCCCCCGCCCCAATCAGAGTGGACTGGGTGGATAGAGGGGACATTCTTCCTTCCCCGTGATCCTTTAGGAAAGTCTAAAGGAGGCAAAATAATGGTGGAGCTAGTTTTTAGAGGATGCTGACCCTTCCCACATGTGTAGGGGAATGCCCCTGTGCCTTAGTTTTTGAAATAAAAAATCTGCAGCCTCAAGAGTATTTAACTATGAAGGAGTGTTCTGACTGACAGGAGACATGGCCACCATGATACAGCCATAGGTTTCTTAGTTAGCTCAGATCTCTTTCTTGAAGTGCCCAAGGTCCCATGATGTCATGACTTTTGATTAGGACATTTTGTCATTTTCATTAAGGTTTTGTGTGTGAGTATGCATGCCTGTGCACACATGAGGAGGGCAGAGGATGTTGGTATCCTGCTCTGTCATGCTCCACTTTATTCCCTTGAGACAAGGTCTCTCCTTGAGCCTGGAGCTGGGCTGGCAGCCAACAAGCTCTACCGATCCTCCTGTCTCTGACCCCCCTAGAACTAAGGGGTCATCCTCAGGTTTTGAAGTAGATACTAGGGATTTGAACTTAGGTCTTCAAGTTTGTGTAGGAAGTACTTTTGCCCGCTGAGCTTTCTCCTTAGCTTCATTTTGTTATTTTTTAAAAATAATTTATTTATTTCTGTTTTATTCGCATTGGTGTTTTGCTTACATGTATGTCTGTGAGAGCGTCAGATGTTGGAGTTACAGACAGTTGCCATGTGGTTGCTGGGAACTGAACACAGGTCCTCTGGGAGAGCAGTCAGCGCTCTTAACACTGAGCCATCTCTCCAGCCCCTCCTTTTGTTATTTTTAAAACTGAGGTTTTAAATTGAAGGCTGAGGCCTTGGTTTTACACAAGACTGGCAGACTGAACAAACTGGAAACAAGATTTGTGCTATCTTTTTGGGTTGCCTTCTTCCAGCTTCTCAGATCTTCTATGCTAACAGACTGACTTCAGTTTCTCTTCTAAGGAGGCAGACGATACCCCTTGCTCTCTGACTTTGTTTGGGCCAGTCACATGTGAGTGGCCAGGCTGTGACCAAAGGCTTCAGAAGCACTTGCTCAATTGAGTCTGCTCTCCTGCATTCCCTGTCCAGGCTGATCAGTTGCTCACAGAGGTGGGGGAGACCACTCTTAGCCAAGCCCCTGCTGCCCTCTCCTCACTTTAAGCATTATATATTGAGAGCCATCTCCTTCCCATCAGCCGTAGCCCCCAGGAAGAAGGCAGGCTCCAAGAGTGAGGACACGACTCACCGTACTCTCCAAGTGAGGCTGTCTTGTCTCCTATGAGCGTAACCTGGATTTTCAGACAGGGCTGAGCCTGAGGAAAGCAGAAGCTTTAGGAGTCAGAGAACCCAAGGGTCTGTCTAAGATAGAGGAAGGGAGGAATATCCAGGGCAAGGAGCACAGCAGCTATCCAGGACATGGGCCTTAAGGGCAGGGGTCTTTTATGACAATCCCCAAGGTTGTACCATGTTCCTCCCCTGGACTCGTAAGAAGTGGGCATTGGTTAAAAAAAAAAAAAAAAAAGGAATTATGGAGCCCCACAGGCTTCTTCAGCAGTCTCAGTAGCCAGGGTCCCAGAGGAGCAGTGGGTCTATGATGCCCACATAGGCTCAAGGTAGCTTCTTATTCTTCATTGTTAGTACAGCTTCCTTTAGGGAAGGACTAGGTGTCTTCTAGAGAGACATGAGGCATCATGGACTCAGCCCGTCTCCTGCTCCCCAGTCCCACACCCATCTTCCCCACTCACCACCAGGACTCCATTGGTGATGACTTCAGAAACAGGCTTCTGACTGTAAAAGAGGAAGGGTTCACGGGCCATCACCCCCCTTACCATGACTGTTGAAACAGTATGTTCTAAGCAGGCACAGAAGCCTGGGAAGCACGACAGAATTATGGATAGGGAGATCTGTCACCCAACACACAAGTAAGTGTGAAAACCAAGCTGTTCTCTCTGAAGCCAGGCCTCCAAGGCAAGTGAAGGACTTGAGGCCTGGCACTTGGAATGAATGGATAAGTAACAGCTCTATTTGGACTCACCTCTTCTCCAGAGTAAATTCTACTTGCAGCTCTTGTGAATCCTACATGGGGGTGAGCAAGGTGTCAATTTTCAAAAACCTTCAAAAATCTCAGGGGTTGCCCCTGCCTCCCACCTTTGCTCAGCTCTCGGGCTTAGGAGGTGAGTCTGGTATGGTACCTCATAGGCATAAGGGAGCAGTAGCATTTCCACAGAGTTTTATCCATTCATAAATATGTTCCAGTTACTGTGCCAGACTCAGCAGTGACCAGGGTCAAACCAAGATGGCTGCCTGTCAGTGACTTAGTGTGGGGTTCTCTCCTGGAGATTTACTTACTGCTAACCCAGGTAGACCTCACCTGCTGGTTCAGAGGGAAGATTTTTGTGTGAGGTTTGCCTGGCTGGAGACTACTCAGGTCAAACCAAAGTCTGGAGAGCTGGTCACTGTTCAGGATATCCTTGTCACCAAGGGTTAGCTCCAGGACATTCTGAGGACAGGACTGAAAGGTCAGTGTTGTGAAGGAACTCATTGGCCTCCACGCCCAGCCCCTTTCTGGCCTGTACCTTCACAGCACCATGGACCTGATAATGGAAGGTCTCGTTCCACTCTGGGTCACTGCAGTTAGTCACCGTCCTTGTCTGAGAGGGGCTAGGAGAAGCTGTGGGCAGCCACAGTTTGACATAGCAGTCGGCTTTGGACACTGTAGGAGAGGGGGAAAGGACCCTCATTGCTGAAAAGGTTTCCTGGAGGAGGCTGGGCTTGGAAACAAAGGAGCAAGGGGATAGGAGGCTACCTGCCTGGGGCAGGTTTGGGAGCTTTGGTGTTCCCAGCTCTACCTTGGCCAGGTATACCTCCCACTCAACTGACAAGAAATCCTGCAGCAGCAGCCACAGTTCAAAGGGTCATGTAGCAGCATAAATCATTGAGTAACTCCTTGAAACTGCCTGATTCAGGCAGTAAAATTCTGTGCCCCGTGTGAACACCACCAAAGCTCCCAGAAAGCAGGCAATGATCTGTGGCAATGTGAGCCTAACACACCCTCAACAGAGCCTCCTGGGTCAGGAGGAGGCTGGAGTCTACTCGACTCATCCCTCCGGTGCCCTTGCCTGTCTGTGCACCCCACACCAGGGCAGCCTCCCTTGATAGTTAACACCAGCCCTTCACCCTATCGGGGGGGGGGGGATATTTGTACGCACGTGCACACACGCACATGCAAACACGCATGAACGCACGTGTACACACACACAGAGCCCTGAGAACAGCCTAGAGAAAAGAAGGTGGAGGTGAGACTCACTCACACAGATCCGTGTCTTGGATGTTTCTGGCCCTCAGCACCTTCACCTGTAGGTCGTAATATGGGTGGGTTTCCCGCTGAAACAACAGAACCCAAGAAACTCGGTTCCAGGAAGCCAGGGACAGCCTGATCTCCTCTTTCAAGTGTGTTCTGGCTCCTTTCCTCCTCTACTCTGTCTTAACCACAGCGCTTGCCTGGTCCAGGGTCACTGATGCTCCTGTGCTGAGAGCTCTAGGAAGCGTTTGCAGAGCCCAGGGTGTTGGACAGTCAGGTTTAGTGAGGAACCTGGATCTGCTCAACATTAAATGCCATTATGAGCAGTTAAGCCACTTAGGATTTATATGACCAAACTGCAGCTGCTCCCTCCACATGGCCCGAGAACTGGTAGGATGTATTTTAGAAAGTTAAACATTAAAAGAGAAAGCCAGAACCTACCATGCCCATGGGCTTCTAGGCAAGGGCTGGAAGACCAAGACCAAGCAAAGGCAGGGAGGGAGTGGGAAGGTGAAGAGAAGTAGTCACCCAGTTTATACTGGTCTGACAAGTCACTAGATTGAAGATTGGGTTCAAAAAAGATAATAATACCAGATCGCAATCTTCTGGGTATCATTCTACCTCCCAGAACCCCAACAATCCCCCATCCCTTTTCTTCACAATGGGTTATACGACCTGTCTAGCACATTTGGGGCAAACCAATCAAAGGCAATGGTCACAGGTCTTGCCATGATTTCATTTTGGAGATCACTTTCTAGGGCCAAGGCCTTGGCTCATCTCTCTAGTTTGAGCTTGCCCAGGTTGTCTGTGGTATGTTCCACCCTAAATCAAAACCCAGTGCAGGGACTGGCTTAGTCCCTACAGGGATCATCTCCCAGGACTCTGCCATCGACACTTCCCAAGTGAGATGAATACATTACCCAGCAATGGCTCCATCGGGTTCCCCGCTTTTCTCTCTTCCGCAGCAGCACTGCCCCGAGAAGGGGCAGTCCCTTGCCTACCAGCCACTTCGGCCAGAGGGTCCAGGGCATGGCCAGCAGCCCAGGTCCTAGCAGCACGCTTGCCTGCTTTCCAGAGTCACCCTCTCTGGTAACAGTCACTGAAGCTCAGGTCTGGCAAGAGGCACAGGAGTGGGGAGGGTGGAGCAACTGCTCTGCCAAGGACTATGGCTGGGTGGCCACTGGGGTTGGGGGTGGGGTTTGAAGTGCTCCAGGAAGTGAGTGGAGCCGGCTTTCCCCAGGCAAGAGGCAACTTGGTCCCTTTCCAAGACATTCTTGGGGTCCTGCTTAGCACTCCGGTCCCCAACTCGGGCCCTGCTTAACTGAGCTAGTTGTGAAAAGCAGACATCAAGGGCCTCACCCTACTACCCTTGCCATGGTCCTGTCTAGTGGGTAGGGCAAAAGTTCAGACATTCCTGTTTCCAACTAATCTGCATTAGATAGAATCAGGGCTCTTAACGGCATTTAATGTTGAATCAGGGCTACCCTCCTCTAGCTGCCAGAAATCCCCACACCGTCCCTCCTTCAAATCCCAATTTCCCCACAGCTCTTGAGTGGAAACATGGAAATCTCTGGCTCAGGGTTTCATGGGGACTCAAAGACATTTTATATCTCTTTTGGCCTCCCTCAGTTATTCCCTTGACGCAAAGGACCCATTGCATGTGCTGCCCATACTATGCTCAAAGTCACCCATACCCTGAAGAGATTCACTTCATGACTCCTTTCCCGGTGAGGTGCCTGGTGATTCAGGCACAGAGGCAGGGACAAGGGCTGGTAGTAAACATAAATGCAGGAGAGAGGCAGGCCTCCCTGTCTTCACACTGCCAGAGGCAAAGACACAGTGCTCACAGCCAGGAGAGGCTCCAGCTGTGACAGTGTGTGACATCTCCCTCCCTGTGGACCACAATCATCTAGGGGGCCCGGGCAGGAGCATCGCTGGAAAAAGAAGTTTCTAGGAGAGCGCACTGTGGGAGATTCCTTTCACCTCTTTAACCACAACCCTTTCATAGATCCAGGGGTGATGGTACATGTAATCCAGCACATGGCTTTCTGAGGCAGGAAGCTGACTTGAACTCAGTCATATGAGACCAACTTGAGGTACAAGACGAGACTCCCTATCTCAAACGATCAGGCATTGCCATCGTCTTGCCCGAGACACAGCTGGAGGCTGAAATGACATGCACAAAGTTGAGCCAACTCCCAAACTAACAGGCAAATCCAGACCAGAAATTCCAGAACCTAAGGTGATGTAACTGTGACGGCCTGTTTCACCTCATGTGGATTGTAAGGTTGAGATGTGACTCAGAGATCTGAATCCAGCCCCTTGTTTATCTTGTGGATAATGTAAACACCCAGTCCCCAGTACAAAGCCCAGGCCCTGGGCAGGAAGGGAACAGTACTAGCTGGTTGAGTGCTGTCTGGCTTAAACCACATTCCTCTCTTGGAGGCCATTTGCCCATGCCTCAACCATTATGCCTCAACTCAAAAGTTCTGGAGGATTTTTGTTGGGGGCTGCAGACCCCTGGCCCCTTGACTTTCTTTGCCTGATTCGGACCCTTTGCCTGCTGGAGTGAAACATCTTCTTTTCCTGTGCCTGCAGCTGCTCTGAGCACGAGACCCTCACGAGTTCCTGATGGCAGGGGAGTGAATTCTGGTGGGTTTTACAGCTGGAAATCCCAAGAGCTGGGGTGTGGCTATCAATTAAGGATCCCTATATAAGCTTCCCTGGAGCACAATAAAGTTGGCATTCTTGTATCAAGGATGACCTGTGTCCCCGTGCATGTGTTTTTAAATCTCCAGCCCCTTTCCTGGCTCCCATCCTGTCCCATAGTGTAGGCACTACAGGTGGAGGCCCCAACGAGATTGGGAGCTAGGGAGTTGCTGAGAGATCGCCCTCAGAAGGCTGGCCAGCAAGCAAGCGAGTAAGATTGATGGTGAGGGTGGACTGAAGATGGGTGCCAATAATTCTGTTCAGGTATTGACTGGTCAATTGATGGTTCTTTTGGAGAAGCAGGGCACCGCTATTAAAACTGAGACAGCACAAGAGTTTATTAAGACAGTTTTAGAATTTAGTCCCTGGTTTTCACAGGCAGGGGGTTTTAATCCTGACTGGGAACAGGTAAAAGCTGACCTTCAAAAGGCTTTGAAAGAGCAAGGGCCAGAAGAATTTCCCACGAAAATATTTCCGCTTTGGTGTTTAGTCAAAGACGCTCTTCTCCGCGACAATGGGAAGGTGAAGGACCAATTAGACAATCTAGCCAAAACTTTTGAGGAAATTCAGGATGAAAAACCTGTGAAATTTATTAAGAACTTTATGGGAGGAAGAAGAAGGAGGCAAGCAAACAGATGTTTCTATAAGACCCCCACAACAGAATCCATTCCTCGCCACTTCAAATCCTTTTGCTGCTGTCTCCACCCCTATTGACCTGGAGGCAGAAACCCGAGAAATCCTAGAGAAACTAAGAAATCGGAGTGGAGGTTAGTGATCCACAAGGAGAGCAGATCAGGCAGCATAACCCTCTGGTCTTTAAAGATGTAAAACAGCTAAAAGAAGCAGCCATGGCCTATGGGACCCACGCTCCTTTCACTGTGGCTTTAATGGACTCTTTTGTGGAATGCAACCTTATGCCCAGTGATTGGATGCAGCTTTGCAGAGCTGGTCTTTCAGGGGGCGATTATTTGTTATGGAGAAGTGAGATGCGGGAAAACTGCGGATACTGAACAGCCTAACGCTGCTGTGTAACCCTGACATGCTAACTGGTGCAGGACAGTGTGCGGGCTCAGCACAGGTTACCTGCGACCCCGCTGTTCATGCTCAGATAGCTGTGGCAGCTGTTAAAGCGTGAAAAGCTCTACCCAATAAAGGAGCAGGGGAACAGCTGTCGAAGGTTCTTCACGAACCTTTGGAACCTTATCCTGAGTTTGGTGACTGCCTGTTACAGCTGGGGGTCGTATTTTTGGGAATGTAGACACAGCTATGCCTGTTATAAAGCAATTGGCTTACGAAAACGCTAATAGTATTATCAGGAGGCTATACGTCCCCATAGAAATAGGAGTTTAAATGATTATATTTGGTTATGCAAGGACATTGATAGCACTCATGTTATGGGACAAGTAATTGCTTCTGCTCTTAGGGGAGTCGAGGTGGAGCTAGCTGTAGTGCACCGCGCCCATCTGTACTCTATGCGCTACCATACAGTTCACACCCTTGAAACAGGAATGCTCCCCTTGTGTACCAGAGCCGCTTATATAGAGATCCTTAACTGATAGCCATGCCCCAGCCAAACCCACCAGAAACCACTCCCCTGCCATCAGGAACTCCTGAGGGTCTCGTGCTCAGAGCAGCTGCAAGCATTACAAGTTGTTTACCAGAAATTCAGAATCTGGGGGGTTCACAGCTCCCAACAGCTAGCTAGATCAAAGACTTGTTTCCAATGAGGGCAACAGGGCCATTTTAGAAGGAATTGCCCTGTGGGTAGAAAGGTAGGTAGCCAGCCCAGGGAAAATTCAGGTATTTGCCTGAAATGTCAGCGGGGTGCCCATTGGGCTAGTGAGTGCCGCTTTAGAACTGACATTCAAGGAAATCACCTTCCTGTGTCAGGAAACGGGAAGAGGGACCTGCCCCCGGGCCCCAAAATGAAAATATACAGGGCAATGAGTGAACCAGCTGTTCCCATCAAATTCACATCAAATCCCTCAAACCTCACTGTCCATGACCTTGTTCAAGGCACCCCAGGAAGTGCTGGACTGGACCTCTGTGTCTCCGCCCAGGCAATATTGACCCCACAAATGGGTGAGCAGGTGTTGGGGACTAGAGTATATGGACCTATTCCAGAGGTGTCCATAGGAATAGTCCTGGAGAGCCAAGCTGTGGTGGTGCACACCTTTAATCCCAGCACTCGGGAGGCAGAGGGATCTGAGTTTGAGGCCAGCCTGGTCTACAAGAGCTAGTTCCAGGACAGGCTCCAAAGCTACAGAGAAACCCTGTCTCGAAAAAAAAAAATCAGTCCCTCCCTCCTACCAATGCCACATCCTCACTGGAGCCTTCCAGTCATAGTGAGCCTCAGAGGCACAAAGCAATGCTGTGTGACAAGGACTGTGACAATTTAGATTATGTAGGATCCCGGGGTCCCCAGTGTGACGATGGAAATACTGTGCATGCAATGTCAGCCACACACCCAGTCACACTTGCTGGCCACACAGATGGAGCATTCGTGAAAGGAGCGAACTCTGATATTTTCCATGGTCTCTGTCTTATCCGTCTCTCTTCTTAGCTAAACTACTATATTATCATTTCCATTAAAGTTTTCAGAAGGGGACCGAGGCTCGAGGAGACTTGGTCTCTGCTCGTGGTTGAGGAGCAGCTCTCCATCACTGCCAGGCGGGAGCTACTCCTGCTCCTCCCCCCAGACCGCCATGGATTTTGGGAAGACAGACTTCCTAGAAAGGATGGTGCCTGGGAAAACAGAATTCAGCATGCACACCAGCCAGGAGAGAACACAGGCTTTATTCTAGTGCTTCAGATACGGTCCATGAGAAGGGATGCTATAAGCCCACCAGGTGAGAGGACAGGGCTCTATGATGGGGCCATTCCTGTCCTGCGGGGAGCTGCAGGGCACCCCGTGCTGCTCCTGAGGGAGTGCATTTTAAGCTGCTACAAATGGGAGCAGCAGCAGCACTGCTCATTATTTTAAAAAAAGTTTTATGTGTATGGGTGTTCTGCCTGCATAGATGTCTGCATGTGTGTGTCTCGTGCCCATAGCCTCCAATGCCAGAAGGTCCTGCATATCTCTTGCAGGTTCCCAAACATGCTCAACAGAGACAGTGGTGAGTTCCCTGCTCCTGCATCCCTCTTTGCCATTCCCCAATGCCTCACAAATACGACAGCTTACCACTGTCAGCTTCTGGTCAGTTGTTCTGTTCTGGTAATGTGTAGTGGAGACGCACATTACCACCCAATCCTAGAGCAGTTCCCCAACCAGGGAACAGTGATGGCCACGAAAGCAACAGGACAGAAAGTGCCAGGAAAGTGGAAGATGCTCAGAGCATAAGGAGTTCACCCACAAAGGCTTAGCAACCTGGCCAAGCGGTTGGTGAGTGGCTGCAGTAGGCAGGCACGTCTGCAGAGATCCTGCCTAGGAAACCCCACACCCTGTGCAGTGCTGGCCAGAGAGGTACCAAAGCCTACACCTGCAGGCTTGTGCTCTCCCATGCACCTTAGTAGGAAAGTTCCGCTACTGAGAGCCTTCATACAATGTACCTGACAGCTGTTTCCTGGAAACCCAGACTGTGGCTGCCCATTTTGCATCATTTAAATATAAGTTACTCCCCTGCTTCAGTCTACAGAGTGGGGGATGTAGCAAGTGTATGGCATAGCAAGAGATGAGATTAAGGGGCAAAATAAATAGTGAAGAAAAGGAGACTGAAAACTGAAGGGATAAGCAGGGAGACCACTTAAGAGGATACAGGGCGCAGCCTCTTGGAGGAACCACTGGCAATACAGACAGCGAGTCTGCTTGGTCAGTGGGGCTGGAGAGCTCTAGTACCAGGCTCCCGTGGGACTCTCCAGGCTGCCATGCCAGGGGAGGGGGTCTTGTGAAGCTGTGCAGTTATTGTAATAGAAAACTCTCAGTCAACAACCCCATGGGTACAAACACTTGAGATGAAATCTCCTTGTCCAGGTGACTGGTATACGAAGGCAAGACGGTGCATTTCCTCCTGTCCAAGCAGGGGTTAAATTCCTAGAATCCTCTGCAACGTAACAGCGTAAGATATAACTAATATCTTTTTCTAGGAAAAGGTCAGCAATGCCAGGTCACAAGTCCAATTAATTCAGAAATGTTCCAGGGAGCAAGGCAGCCAACAATGTCCAAATGAGGGCGACACTTGGTGGTAGCAGTCCCTGGTTCCTAACGTGGCTGTTCCTTCAACTGTCTGGGAAAGTCGAGCTGTCCGCTGCTGAGTTCTTGGGATGCTGGGCTCAGGTGTCGGCTGCGTTGACTTCTTTGGAACAGAAGTAGTGCACAACCACTCCATTTGGGTACCTCGCAAATGCACTGTGGGGAAGAATAGCTTAGAGGTGAGTGGTGTTCTAACAGTCTCCTCCAGCATCCCCAGTAGCCACCCAAACCCCAAAGAACAGCCTACTCCAGTATCTCTGGAAGGCTGTGGTACCACTTCTTCAACCGACCAGAGCATGAATTATTATACAGCATCCAAGTGCATGCAAACATTTTTGTTACTCCATCAGTGCAGGGTTGGGGGTTTGGGTCAGTGGTAGTTTGACCCCCAGTAGCACTATCAACCAACCAACCAACTAGGCAAATAAATGAACAAACAAAAAGTCAACGTAGTCAGGCGGTGGTGGCGCACGCCTTTAATCCCAGCACTGGGGAGGCAGAGGAGGCAGATCTCTGTGAGTTTGAAGCCAGCCTGATCTACAAAGGGAGAATCCGTGTCTTGAAGAAAAGAAAAAGTCAATGTAGAACAAGTGCCCATGGCTTGGCACTGGGGGATGATGTTCAGCGGAACATGTTTCAGGCTAGTTCTAAAGAAATGGCGGCAAGTCAGGCCTGAGACAAGAAAAAGACTCTTTAGTTCATGCTCGTCTCAGGCAGGGGCAGACTCTCTCGGACATGTCCTAACAGAATAATGACGGCTCAGGAAGTTGCTCGAGTCACGAGGCAGCAGGTTGGAAGTTTTTCTCCCCCGTGGAGGCCCATCATTTCTATCTGGCATGGTGGTTCAGGTCTATAATATTAGCACTGGGGTATGGCTGAGGCAGGAGGGCTGATTCAGAGTTCCAAATCAGCTTGAGCTACCCAGTCAGCCTGTATCTCAAGACTTTCTGTGTGCCTCTCATCCTACTGACTCTGCGGCTCCATTGTTCATTTTAGCTGCCTGAGGGATATAGAGCTTTCTGGGCAAGAGTTCAACAGCCCTGTGTCATATGTCGGGTATTTAAATTTCAAAGTTTGTCCCTCAAAAGATAATATGACTTGCCCTCTCAAAGCTCCAGAACTCAGTTGACACAAGACAAGCTTCTCTCCATGGTGGGTGAGGTTAGAGCTGTCCATGTGACAGAGTCTAGAATCACCTGGGAGTTGGGCCTCTGGACATTCCTGGGAATTATCTTGATTTCCTTAACTGATGTGGGGTACCAATCTTGATTGTGGGTGGGACTAGTCCCTGGGTAGGGACTGACAGTGGAGCGGGAGAGCTGAGCACTAGGAAGCCTTCAGCTCTCACTTTGACTGGAATGCAGTGTGACCGACCAGCTGCCCCACGCTCCTGCCTTGGTCCGCCAGCCAGAAAAAACTTTCTCCCTCCAGCTGCCTTTGTTGAGAATTTTATCACAGCAACAGGGCAAGAAACTCAGGGCAGAAATCTACATCTCCACTCCCAGGGAACCTCATCTGCCTCTCCTGCATCCAGGTGTGCTCAGGAGAGGGCTCACCTGTTCCCAATCTTCTTCTTGCACACCATGCACACCTTCTCCTCGGTGATGATGCACTTCACCTGCTGGTGTAAAATCCGCTCTTCCTGAACCTGGGAGAGATTGGAGAAGTTCCATGCCCAGGTGTCAAAACAGAAAGTACAAGTTGACGCTGTTTTTGCCTTCAGCGTCCATGGATTCTACTATGCCATAATGACTGCTGGGTCACCCGAGCTACGTGCTGCCTGGGTGACAACAGGAACGTGAAAACTGTCTCAGTTAAAACCCAAAGCCCAGCAGGCAGTGGTGGCGCACGCCTTTAATCCCACCATTTGGGAGGAAGAGGCAGGCGGATCTCTGAGTTCAAGGCCAGCCTGGTCTGCAGAATGAGTTCAGGACAGCCAGGACTACACAGAGAACCCCTGTTTCAACCCCCCCCCCCCAAAGGCCTCCCACAAGTGTAGAAGGCCCACCCATACCCTCAGGAACTCAGCATGGAGAAGGTTCTTGAGCACTTGATTGAACCGTTTCTTTTGTGCATTTTCTTCCAAGACCTTTTCTAGAAAGATGCGTATGTCATTGATTTGAGTGTTTGCTGGTAGAAGGTTGATGGCCTAGGGGCAGAG
Organism: Arvicola amphibius; assembly: GCF_903992535.2. Taxonomy (NCBI): domain Eukaryota; kingdom Metazoa; phylum Chordata; class Mammalia; order Rodentia; family Cricetidae; genus Arvicola; species Arvicola amphibius. Next base: position 55,345,447 of record NC_052051.1, on the reverse strand, counting down.
ACAGGATGGAAACAGGTTAGGGAGATCAGGAATGAAACTAAGGGAGGCTCGTGCCTGCCCCTTCCCCACCGCCAGCAGCCCTGACCTTGGTGGTGTCTAACTTGCTGTGGTGCAGCTCTAGGACCTGCAGGGCGGCTTGGAGGTTTGCCTGTGGCTCCAGTAGCTCCAGTTTGATTGGCCCCAGGCAGTGAATGCTGGGGGGTGACAGGTACATCCGAAGCAGAGACAGATACACCTGTTTCACAGATAGAAACATGCACGTCAGGCTAGCAGCAACCCTGCTAGAACCCCCAGCCCTGAGCCTCCCTGTCGGTAGTGACACTGGCATGGAGCACCCCAAACTTCTCACTTTCCTCTTAATTTTTTGGCAAAGTCAAACAGCCAAATGAGGATGCCGCTATTGCTCTACCATTAAAGGAAGTTAGCACTGCAAAATAACCTAAAAATTCCTCATTTTCTTATGCTTTGAAGGCTGAGAGCCTGGCTGTATTTCTGACCAATTCTAGTGCCACAGGGTTACTCCATCTTAGCACTTTTTGTTTGTTTGTTTTTCGGGACAGGGTTTCTCTTAGCTTTGGAGCCTGTCCTGGAACTAGCTCTTGTAGCCCAGGCTGGCCTTGAACTCACAGAGATCCGCCTGCCTCTGCCTCCCGAGTGCCGGGATTAAAGGCGTGCACCACCACCGCCCGGCCTATCCTAGCACTCTTGACCTGTGGGTCAGACACTCATCACTGGGGCTGTCCCAAGCATCGTTTTAGCAGCCTCTCTGGCTCTAGCCCCAGACCTCACCCATCACAAATGTCCGTGATGCTGACAAATGGCTCGCTGCACCATCAGACCCATCCTCCGAGATGGGCCAAGCCACATTAACTTAATATATGAGTCAGAACTCCTGAGAGGGGCAGGGCGCTACTACTAAACAGGTAGGTGTCAACAGATGTGTAGGTCATAAGTAAACCAGGACATATGGTCACTCAGTTTCTTCCCCAGTAAACATACACTCACAATCAGTACACTGGCATATACCATGTCTCGGTGATTGACACCAGTGCCAGCTGTGGTCACAATGGATGAGGAGGGGTCTGCTAGAGTGACAGGAAGTGCATACGTTCCCTTGGCCACGGCTGCTACTTACGTCTTTGTTGCCTTCTTTGTTTTGGTCATAGTGTTTGTGGCAGTACCTGCAAGGGAGGAAGTGGTGAGAGCAGGAGAGAGGGGCCACACGGAAGGTGATATGCCCTCTGCAGCCGGCCATGGGGTGGGTCTGCCTTGAGACTCCTTGGGAGGCGGGAGAGCAGGGCGGACTTACTCCTTAGCCATCTTCGTGTCCTTCAAGACGTGGACGTAGATGAAGAGAGCTTGCTCGTGCTTCCCCATGCGCCCCAACAGGAGAGCTCTTTCTTCTAAGAGGCCTAGGAGGGGAAAGGACTCCAAGTAGCTGCCACTGTCATTACATATGCACAGGACTAGGGACTAAGCAGCGCCAGGAAGGTGTACTGGGGCAATGCAAAATGTAAGAAAGGAGTGGAGGACGGCAAAATGGCTCAGTAGGTAACGGCACTTGCTGCCAAGTCTAAAGAGCTGAGTTCAATCCCTAGGTCTTGCCAAACACGGTGTCCTCTAGCTATGCATCATGACACATACATACACAAACTGACAATAAATGGAATGAAAAATATAAAGAATAATGAGGGAAGTTTTTAAAAAGCACAAAACTAAATCTCCAAAAACAACACTAATTATAACAATAAAAGAAAGAAAAGGAAAGGAAGGAAGGAAGGAAGGAAGGAAGGAAGGAAGGAAGGAAGGAAAGAAAGGGCTGGGGTCTAGCTCAGAGGTAGAGTGCATGCTTAGCATATGCAAAGATCCAATCCCAAGCACCAAAATAATAAAAATACAATGAAATAAAACAGAAAACACTACTATATTTTTTTAAAGTAAGAAAACTATTAAAAGAATGTTTCAAGGAGAAGGAAGCTAACTTGGAGGTGCCGTACCAGTTCCACTCCATCTTTTTCTTTTGTAGATAGGGTCTCATATAGCCCTGGCTGTCCTGGAACTCGCTCTGTAGACCAGGCTGGCCTCAAACTCACAGAGATCCGCCTGCCCCTGCCTCCCCAGTACTGGGATTAAAGGTGTGCAGCACCATGCTTGGCCATATCTCACTCTTTTAACAATCATTCACAAACTGAGAAAGGACACTCATTAAACAGCCAAGTTCACACAGACTGGGACTCCAGTGAAGGTGAGGCAAACACTTGGTGCTGGCATTCACAGAGCTAACGCCAGACAGGCTTATCTTTTCCTCAGTGAGTCATGCCAGCTTACAAGAAGTATTCAACAATGAGTCCCAATAAGCACTCCTTCTAAAGCAACAGATGACAATCTACAAATCAGCACACTGCTCACACCCAGAGTCTTCTCTCGGCCTCAGCAAAAGTGATGATGAGGACAGGAGCTAGTCCTCACACGCCCACCTCTGGGGGACAGAGAGCAGCGGTAAAGGCAGAGACGAGCCTTCCCATTGCGTTCGGCTGAAACAGTTTGGCTCTAAGTGAGACACTCACCATCAAAGGGAAAATCACAGATGAGCCGGCCTGGGTCATAGTAGCTGGAAATCTCCAAGAACATGAGCAGCTTCTGTCGGTATTCTCCCAGCTCGCCCATTTCCTCTCCAGCGGGGACAGGATTTTTGCCTTTAAGGGAAACCAAGTTCTACATGAAAGCTGCTGCTAAGCAACAATGCGGGGTCAAATGAGAGGAATGGGGCTCAGGGATGTCCCCTGTGAGAAGGGGGGGCCTCCAAGGAGATTTCCCAGTAGTTCTTTTACTCCATGGTCTCCCTGGCCCTAAAACACCAGTGTGACATTAAGGAAGGCTGTGAACAGAGAAACATATTGGCCAGCATGTCTCTTAGCAACACAGCTGTCATCTTGCAGACAGATCTGTCCTTCTGTCCTACTTAGGAGGGTTCCCAGAGATACCCATAACCAGACAAGGGCTCCTGAGTCACTCAGTGCCTCCGATTCCCCTAAAGGTCCTCCTACCCAGAGAGAACAACAGGGCCTGTTTCCCCACATACAGGCACCAGTTTCTGGGGCCACCCACGTAGGGTGGGTGCTGATACCTGTGGGCAGGCACCAGTGTCTGGGGTCACCCGCTGAGGGGGGCACTGATACCTGTGGGCAGGGACAGAAGGTAGTCTTTCATCAGACTCTGGACTTTCTCACAGTACAGCTGGATCAGGCAGTTGTGGAACCGTGAGCCTGTTTCTTCCCACACGTGGATGATGTGCTCCTGAGGCGGGATGAAGGTCATTCTCATGGGTACCCTCTGTGCTGTAAGCCCACCTCCCAGTCTCCCTCTAGGGTCCCATCCCACTTGTTCCCTAAGCCGCAAAGATTACCTAGGGGCAGCTCTTCCAAAACCACAACAAACCCAGTGAGGTCAGGGAGGGGTTTAAATTTTCAATCTAAACTGAAACTCACTGTGTAGGCCAGATCTGCCTGCCTCTGCCTCTCCCAAATGCTGGGATTAAATTCTTGGTTCCTTTGGTTCTCCATTAGATTGAGAAACTTTCATTAAGAGCAGCGTTCCTAACTTGGTTCCCTGGGGAACCACCCACCCTCCCTGGAATCTGAACTGTCTAGGTTGATTAATGTTCCTAGATGCTGGGTTTAAAGTCTTTTGGGGCAAACCAAACTGTATCTTACCAGATAAGGAATAGCCAGACCCTTGAAATTCTCTATCAAGAAGTTGAGCACTCGCTCTCGTGGCAGAGACTCCACCTCCGGGAGGTCTTCAGTGAATATCTGTCAGAACAAACCTGAATTCTACAAGCAGAACCTCTGACTCTGGGTACAAACACACATGCCTTCAATTGTTGGGGCTGCAGACTCTTTGAGGGGAAGGGTGGATAAGGCATCAGTAGCTGTCTGATAGACAGCGGTCTAGGTGGGAGCCTAATGGCCTTAGGACAAGGTTCCCTCTACAGATACAGTCTTGTCCCACATGGTCACTTTACCCTATGACGCCAAAGGAATGGGCAATTCAGCCTCCTCCTGTATCTGTGGGTCTTTCACCAAATAAAATCTGGATCAACTGCGGCACCAGGCAAGTCCAGGGCCGTGGCCTACCTTCAGGCCATCTTCTGGGAAGTCTCTCAGCACCCAGACCGAGTAGGAAAAAATCAAATGTAGGTTTTCAGTGCCTTCAAAGGAAAAGTAAGGGTTGTTAGCAGTAGACAAAAGTTAGGCCTGTCCAGTAAGACTGGAAGGGTAGGTATACAGGAATGGATTCACTCCGTGGACAAAACAGCCAAGCACCAGCCATTCAGAGCTGCTTGCTCCTCATGGTCTGTCCACATACTAAAGGGCTTCATGGTTCGATCACTGCATTATTGATGCCAGGCAGAGGAACGGAATGGATGGAATACAAAGGAAGCACCAGACCCACACAAACAGGAGCCACCCCCACTGCTCTTAGAAGTGGGGCTCAGGGCTGGATGTGGTGGCATATGCCTTTGATCCTAGCACTCAGGAGGCAGAGGCAGGTGGACCTCTGTAAGTTCAAGGCCAGCCTGGTCTACAAAGGGAGGCTCCGTCTCAAAACCCACCACCACAACAGGGCTCACCCAAGTGCTGCAGATACTGCACCGTCCTCTCATGGCCTTTCAGAGGTGAGTTTGCTTTCTTTGACTGGTCCACCAGCACCTGCAGAGCTGGCCACAAAGCCCAAGAACAAACCATGAGCCTCTTCCTCATTGAGGTCCATTGGACGCTGCCAATGTACAAGAGCCCCCTGCCCCTGGACTCCGGAAGGCCCTGTGGGGTCACCTTTCTCATGGAGCCCCTTCTTCTCATACAGGATGATCAGCTCACTGTACTTGTGAGCCTTCTTCAGCACGTGCTCGCTTTCCTCAATGTGACAGTGGTTGTTCTCCAGACGCAGCAAGGGAGCCACCAGGGCCACGTTTGTCTGTGGGGGAGACAGGATGCTGACATAGGATCACGTGGGATGGCAGCAGAACTCCTTCCTGGAAGCCCCACCCTTCACTAGCCCAGTCCTGCTCCAGGCTCACAAGCACAGGAAAGCAAATGGCCCTTGCTGCAGAAGGACAAGCGGTGGCCTGTAGGGCATGTTTCTACTCTTCAGCACATGGCTCAATGCTTCTGAGAAAAACAAAGTGGTTACTTTCCTTGAGGTATTACTGTCCCTGTTGAGACTGTGGCACTAGCTTCAATTTCACTAACAAAGGAACCTCCCAACTGAGTATCTTGCCTTATCCCCTTATCTCAGAGGCATCGTGCAAAGGTGAGGAGGTCCCCATCCTCCAGAATCTTACTCTTACTAGTGGAAGTCTCCTACAGAGATCCCGCCAGGGGACTGGCGTCCTGACACAACTCACATGGAGGTAGCACTTGAGCAGGGTGGTGTCGATGATCTGTAGTAATTTCTTCTTGGACTTGATGGTGGGGGTGCCTTCCATGAGTGGGGAGGTGCTGGACTGGTGATCCGAGTCATTCAGCTTCTTTACCAGCTGGCTTCGTTTCTGTAAATGGCAAAAACATGAGGTCAAGGCCAGAACTAGGTCTACCTTCATTATCTGAGCTGAGCTAACTCTGAAGGCCCCCAAATCAGCTCTTGTCCGTCACCCAGGATCTCACAGTGGCATTCATGATGTGACAGACATGACTGTCACATGGCCGCAGATCCAGTGATGACGACGATGAACTCCCGCTTGGTTTCTGCAGTGCTAGGGACCCAACCTAGGGCCTCGCACATGCCAGGCAAGCACTCTACCACGGAGCTATACTCCAAACCACACTTGTTTCTAAGGTTAGCTTCTGCCTGTTCTACAACCTCATCCAGCCTGCTATGGAGGCACAGGTCTGTAATCACAGCTACTCAGAAAGCAGAGTATTCAAGATCATAAATTCAAGCTCAACTCAGGCAATATAGTGAGACCCCCATTTCAACATAAATAAATGAATAAAAACAATCTTCAGATAGCACAGTCATTTCGTTTGTACTTCTGTATGCCAAAGCCATGGCCTAGTTTGGTAAAACAATGGTGCTGCTTAATTTCCTGCATCTCCAAGGTCACCAGGGACCAGGGAAGAAAGTGTGATCTGCTTCCTAAAGCTGAGACGGCAGAAGCCAAAGGACACAGCCTTCTGGAAATCTTACATCCCAGGAACCGTCTTTACTTGGTCCAGGGCTCCCAAGTGTGAACAATGAGACAAGCTTGTGTGATTCTTGCAGCTGCCAGTCATAGCTGGGTTCCATGGAGCTCAAGGTTGAGACGCTGATCAGACAAGTTGACCCCCACTGACCCTGCAGCAGCCGTGAAGCACAACAGGACGAGTTCCCAGAGCTACTTTTTCAGAGCCCGCAGGGATGCCTGAAACATTCTCTAAAGTCTCTGACACAAATGCACACACACGAAATAAACAGGAAGTATTTGTGACAAAATGAGAGTTAAGAAGTTTGAGGGCTGGGGATACAATCCAGTAGGTGTGTACTTGTCTCCCATGCACAAATCCCCAGGGTATGGTGTGCACGCCTGCAGTCCCAGCGTGTGGGAAACAAGGCAGGAGGGTTAGAAGTTCAAGGTCATCCTTAGCTGCTTAGGGAGCTCAGGTTCAGCCTGGGCTACCTGAGTTCCTATTTCTCCAGCCAGGCTCTTATTCAGAGGCCTGGGTTCGATCCCAGCACCCACACGGCAGCTCACAACTGTATAACTCCAGTTCCAGGGCACCCACTGCCCTCTCTTCTGTCCTCTGCTGACACCAGGCATGCATGTATTATACAGACACACATGTCAACAGAACAGTATGATAAGATAAAAATAATCTTAAACAGGTAGAGGCTAGTTCGTGAATACATGTAAGAAACGAAACAAGCAATGCTAAAGTGTTGGCTACTTCTCTGGGGAAGAACTATGGGTGTTTTGTTTCTGGCTTACACTCTGTTTTAGAGACAGAGTTTCAGTGTGTATCTCTGGCTGTCTGGAATTCATTCTGTAGATCCGGCTGGCCTCAAACTCAGAGATCTGCCTCCAAAGTGCTGAGATTAAAGGCATGCGCCCCTACGGTCCCATGGCTTATACTTTTCTATGTTTCCCAAAACTACAGGCATTTTTCCCCCACCACACACAATTATGTATGGCAAGGAAAAGTTCATAATAATTAAAATTTACCCTTTTAAGGCCAGACAATAACTTACTGTGAATACTTCCTGATATGAGGATTTGATTTAAAACAAAACAGCCCTGACCCTTAACCACGGAGCTATGAACAGCTGTTGGCTCCAGGAGAATGAGTGTCAATGAGAGACTTTAAGGGTGTGGCTGGTCCCACACCTAAGTAGCACATAGACAGTACAAACTGTCCTTTAAAAAGAGGACACAAAGTTAGGAGGAAGTTTGGGAAGAATTAAGGGTGAATATGATCAAAATATATTGTATGTAATTCTCAAAGAATTCATAAAAGTATTTAAAGAACAAAACCAACTGGTACTACTAAGTTGAAGGGAGCAGCAGATGGCCTACCCCCACTTACGGACCTCTTGCAGCCCTGTCGCTGCTATGGAGAGGCAGGGATGGAACTCTGAGGCTGAGGCTCCCACACACCTACCTGTGTTAGGTAATCAATGAGAGCTAAATGAGCCTTCTCCAGTTCAGCACCAGAGAGCGTGGGCAGCGGGTTGGGGTACTGCAGCTGCTTCCTGTAGTCTGTGGGTAGCAGGTCAGGGTACAAGCCCATCACGTGGGTGGGATCTGTAAGAAAGGCAAGCACACAGAACACATGACTATACAGTAGCAGAGAACACCTTGTGCCCACAGTTTATTGCTTATTTCATTTTTTTTTGAGACAGGTCTATATAACATTGGCTGGTCGTGACTTTATTATATAGAGTAGGCTGGCCCCAGACTTGTGGCAATCATCCTGCCGCTGTCTTACAAGTGCTACAACTATAGACGTACATAAGCCTGCCTGGATTACCCCTCAACCAAAGAAATGAGCCTAAGTTCAGAAAAACTTAGTAAGCCAGCTAGTTATGATCTGAACGCTATTCAAAAATTTCATTCATATGTAACAAAAATAGCAAGACTTACAGACACAGAGTTAGGACTATTTATCAACTCTAAAAGAAGCAGACTTTTCAAAACTTGCAAAGAAAAAAACTGATATTTAAGTGAAAAAGACCAACTGTCTGGAATATTTGTTTAACTAGGCAAAGATGTGTCACATTTGTTTATGCTGTAGAACACTAACTATGAATAGGTGTGTTACTTTGTTTATGCTGCATTTGTTTAACGATGTAAGGATTATGAAAAGATGTGTTGTATCTGTTTCCCCTTGCCTGCCTAATAAAGAGCTGAATCACCAATAGCTAGGTAGGACAAAGGTAGGTGGGGCTGCCAGGTAGACAGAATAAATAAGAAGAGAAATCTAGGTTTGAAAGTAGAGGAGAGAACAAAGGCCATGCCTGGAGCAAGAAGTCAGTCAGACGCTGAGAAGCAGTGAAAGTAAGATATACAAGAAAGGTAACGAGCCCCAAGGCAAAAAGCAGATAAAGAGAAACAGGTTAATTTAAGTTAAAAGAGCTAGCCAGAAATGAGTCTAAGCCAAGCAGACCATTTAAAACTAACAATAAGTCTCTGGGTCATTTGGGAGTTGGTTGATGGCCCAAAAACAAAAAGTCTGGTACAACCAACAGATTGTGTATGCCCACGCGCATGCACATGTGCGCGCAGACACACACACACACACACACACACACACACAATTTTTTAAAGTGATAAAACTCTAATGTAATGAAATATATTAGAAATAAGCACAATTAATAAAAACTCAACATCAAAAAGGATTTTTTCTTTTTTACTCTCTAGAATTTAGTATATAGCCACGGTGTGCATTGAAGGTGCACATTATTTATAACTGCGATTTTGGAAACAATGCATAGGTCCTTTAACAGCAGAATACAGTATTTTACTTCAGCTGGTGAGAGTGTTGTGATCTAGTGCACACTGTAACTATGAAACACACATTTAAAGTATATGACATGATCACAATTCTGTTAAATGTGTAAATGTCAAAAACATCTGTATGAAGGGACAAAATGAGTAACAAACTCAGATCAAGATTTCTTAAAAGATCTTTGTCCCATTCTTATACTTTATTTTCCCTTAGAAAAATGCAGAGTTGGGCAAGGAAAGGCCACCTCCCTTGCAATGGACATGAGCACTTGGCCAGTCGACTGGAAGGCAAGACTCCCCTTGAGCCTCCGAACCCACTTGACCCACGTCACAGCATATCCCAGTATCTGGTCTGTCTAAGAAGACCCCATTCCTCAGGAGCAGGAATCTGTCTAAGCGCTGATGAGAATGGGGAACTAAGCAGAGTGGTTGGCAGCACAGGAGCCCCACCAAGGCACAGCTATGGGGAGGAAGGCAGCTGTGGAGAACAGGAAGTGCACATCCCGCCTGTGCCCGCCTCTTGTGTCTACATCTACACCTATAGGTCTACTGAGCACCCGGTGATGAGAGGCTGGGCGTGCAGCTCAAGGGTGGGACTCTAGCATGTTCAAGCCCCAGGCTTCAGTGCCAGCATTGCAAAGTCAAAAGGCCTTGCGATATTGCCTAAGGCCTATCAAACTCCAAGCTCCTTTGCGGCCCTTGGAGTTCTTGGAAATCTATCTTTCTGGCTTGGTCTCATGCCACACGTCACCAAATGGCACCCTGGGCCCGCAGGTCACTGACACAGGGTGGGAGTTCTGTGACTCCATGGTTCCCTTCACGCTTCAGGGCCCAGTCCACTTTCTTACTTTTGTTTGGCTGTGGAGACAGGTTCTCAAACTCCATGTCAGGCTTGCCTAGAACTCACTATGTAGCCCAGGATGGCCTTGCGCAGAGCTACTGTCTGCACTGGTGCGGAGGTGACACTGATGCCAGTCACCATGTCTGGCCTCACTCGGTCTTCCTGCTTCTGGAGAACTCTATCACACACACACACACACACACACACACACACACACACACACCCGCTGCCAACCCCAATGTTTAATGGAGTGGCTTCTCATGCAAGAACCTTGTGTACTTGTGATGTGCTTTACCCTAGAAGCCCAGGACTGAGGGCAGAGCTGGCACTGCCAACACTTAGGTTTGCTTAGAGGGAGAGGGTTCTGAGACCAGGGTTATGCCACACCCTCAAAACCAAGAACACAGACACATGAGAACAAGGAAATGACATCACTCAGCAGAGAAAGGACATCGGACAGCTCTGTCCACTCTGCTGATTGACCAGTTCCCAAATTCCCAGGTATTCTTCCTAGCTCATGTTCATGTGCTGGCTGTTCCCTCAGCCTAGAATACTCTTCCCTGGACCCTGGCATGGCTCATGGATGCACCATCTGTCAGGTGGTAACTAAAACGCCCCATTTGTAGAGATGCTAACTATTTTATATTCAACTGCAAAACAGACCCCTCAGAACATAGGGTTGTGGTGACTTAGCAGTAGAACACAGAAGAGAGTGGCAGCGGAGCCAACACAGGCATCTGGATCCAGTCCATGCTGCATTGGGTTTGTATTTCAGCCCTGTGAGACTGTTCCCCACTGTGGCCTCTTCCCCTGGCTCACACCTAATGTGTGTCTACATGGCTTCCTCACCAATGCTGTGTTCCCAAAGCCATCTATGGCACGGCATCCCAGACTCACCCAAATTTGGCTACTGTGGATTAGCTTATGTGTAGTTGCTAAAGTAGGAAATGATGTCATATTAGACAACAATCACACTGGTCTGTGGGTAGTTTCCCCCAGATCACTAATGTTTGGAAATGACTGAGAACAGGCTGGCTCACAACTCTAGAAGAAAGCTTTTACCACAATGGACCTAAAAGGAACAGAAAATCCCACACAAATGCCACTATAATGCATGCAAACAGCTGGTTAGCAGCTTCAAGGACATATTTTCTGCTAAGTCAAGCCACCTGGGGAAGCTGCCTGCACAGGTGAAGTAAACACTGAGCAGGCAGGGAGTCTATTTCCAAGCCCCAGCACTGTAGTGACACACGTTCATATACCACTGCACTTGGCTTTCTGCATGGCTTCTGTGGACTGACATCATGTCCTCATGCTCGTGATGGCCACCACCTGAAATCTGAATGAGCTATTTCTCCAGCCCCACCTCCCTTCTCAACAGCAACCTATTTCCTTTTGGTGAGCTCTTTCTTGCAAACTGAGCGTTTGTGGCTGGAGAACTGCCTTAGCTCTCACAATCAGAGGGCCCAAACCCCCTCTCCTACACTAATACAGTTTGGGAATGGAACCATGACTTAATCTTGGTGATCAGATCCCTTCAACCCGAGAGGGTAAAGCAAGGATCGTAAGCGTGGCCCATGTCCGTCCCACACACCCCTCTTGTACAATATGATTCCCCTCCCTCAAGAGGAGCCTGTTTTCCCTTGTCTTAAGCCTGTGATGACCCATGCACAGCAACAGACTACAGCAGGCATGACAGTCACAAAAGCACAGAGGTGTCCATCTAGGAACCCCAGATCACACCCTCTCTGAAAAGCCCGCTGCTACTCACAACACTTGATCAGCTCCATCAAGACTCACTTGAGAAAGAACTGAGGACCCAGGACCCAGACAGCACCAACCATCAGCCGTGACAGTGAGCTCCTTTAGAAATGGTTGTTCTAGCCGAAGACCTCAGTGCTGGCAAGTGACACACTGCAGTGGTGACTGTTATAGGGGATGAGACACCACAGTGCTAGTAGGGACAAACCTAAGAAAGCAGTTATGTCAGAGCAGGCTGTTGTGGCTACGAACTAATTTCTGTCTTTCCTGCTTTGAGGGCTTCCAGAGTTCCCTTTGGTACCGCGCAAAACTGACCCATCAATTTTATGGGTCCCTCCAAGTACCACCTAATGATTCACTGAGCCCTGTCCAATTGATCAGACTCTGGTGAAGTTGCTCAGAACTCCATTACTCAGATCTCCATTACTCGTAACCAAGAACCCAAGTTATTGGCCAGGGAGGGATGCGGGAAAAGAGGACAACTAAAGGATATGGAAGGAAGCCAAACGGATGAAATAACAGCAACGGACACACGGTGCAGTACTGCGTGTTGTTCTAACCACCTCACAGAGCCACACGACTACTCTAGGGAGCGATCGTTCCACTTCTCTTACAGACACAATTAGTAGAGAAAACTGAAGCAGGGAGCCCGGGGTTTTGCATGACCTCTGGCTGGCTGTACCAGTTACCTTTCTATTGCAGTTACATGACCAAGGCAACGTAGAGAAGGGACAAGAGTCTGTTGTGGCAGGGGTGGCAACAAACAGCAGACATGGTCGCTGGAGCGGAAGTTGAGGGCTCACATTTTGAACCTCAAGCAGGAAGCAGGGAGTGAAAGTGAAATGGCAAGAGTCTAAATTCTCAGAGCGCCGCCTCCGGTGACCCACTTCCTCCTAACCTCCCCGAACAGCACCACCAACTGGGAACCAAATATTCACAGGCCTGAGCTATGGGAAACTTTCTCATTCAGGCTGCCACACGGGTCAGTTCCCATGTACCTGCCCCTCACCACCACACTCTAACAGAGAGCAAGGGCTCCGCACTGGCCCGCGCTGGCTCTCGACAGTGACCCACTGTTGAGCCCAGGAACTTCTGCTAGCCGTGCATCCAGGGAACACCAGCTGATCGTGCACCTTTGTTGGACTGGATGACTGTTACCTCTCTCTAATGATGAGGACAGAGCATTCTGGAAAACTGGAAGCCTGCATTAATGGGCGAGACCACATTAGCTAGGAAGGGGCTGTAAGTGTGTAACCACGTGGCCCCTCACGAGCGCTTGCCCGGCACAGAGGCCAATTGTGATGAGAGCGGGGCTCTTCTGCTCCCACTTCTCCCCATCTTCCCCGCTCTCTCCTCCACACCTGCGTGTTACCTGTGCCAAGTTTAGCGAAGACCTGCATGGACTCATCAAAGCGCTTCTGGCAGAAGAGGTTGAAGGCGTACAAGTTCTTGATGTGATGGATTTGCTGCTGCTTTTCACTGTCTGAGTCATCTTTCATTTCCTAAGAAAAGACAAAATAAATAAAAGCTCATTCACTCTCCAAATATTTGCTCTGTTCATTCTAGGAGGTAAAACAGCTACAGGTGCTAAAATAAAATGTACAAGAGCAACACAGTAGCTGCCTACACAGACTGCCTGCTGAACTTCTTCTAAAAAAAACCTTTTATTTCTTTTTGTTTGTTTGGTTTTGTTTTTGGAGATAGGGTTTCTCTGTAGCTTTTGGAGCCTGTCCTGGAACTAGCTCTTGTAGACCAGGCTGATCTCAAACTCATAGAGATCTGCCTGCCTCTGCCTCCCAAGTGCTGGGATTAAAGGTGTGTGCCACCACCACCACCAGGCTTAAAGAAAACTTTTATTTCTTAAAGCAACTGCATTAAAACTTGGTTACATAATTTTCAAAAAAAATTATTTATTTATTACTGTTTTGGGGTTTTTGAGATAGGGTTTCTCTGGCTGTCCTGGAACTCACTCTGTAGACCAGACTTACGTCTGTCTCCTGAGTGCTGGGACTAAGGGTATGTACCACCACCACCTGGCTTAATTTTATATGTGTGTGTGTGTGTGTGTGTGTGTGTGTTGCCTGCACTGTGTACCTGTTGCGGTTATTTCATCTATCTATCTATCTATCTATCTATCTATCTATCTATCTATCTACCTACCTACCTACCTACCTACCTATCTATATGTCTGTGCATCCCATGTGCAGTACCCATGGAGGCCAGCAGAGAATGTCAGAGTCCCCTGGAACTGGAGTTACAGGCAGTTGTGTGCTGTCATGAGTGCAGGTAATCCAGCCTAGGTCCTCTGTAAGAGCAGCCAGTGCTCTTAGCCTATGAGTCATCGCTCCAGCCCCTGTTTATATGATTAAAAAAAATATGCACTTTTATTTTATGAGTGTTTGCCTACATGTATGTGTACCACACATATGACTGGTGACTGGAAAGCCAAGGAGAGGGTGCACGACAATCTTCATATCACGTTGTAAAGAACCTATGCGATGAAAATCACCGGAGCTTCTACTGAGCACCTACCTAGTGTTCCTGAAATCTATTAAGACCATGACAAACAAGGGAAGAGGAAGAACTGTCATAGCCTAGAGATCACTGAGGATAAATGCTTAGTGATTGTGAGTGCCAGATTTGATCCTGCTACACACACACAAATGGATGTTAATAGAAAGCTGGCCAAATCTCATCAAGTCTAAAGTTACATTTAAAAACAAAATCTGCCAGGTGGTGGCGGCACAGGCTTTTAATCCCAAAGGCAGGTGGATCTCTGTGAGTTGAAGGCCAGCCTGGTCTACAAAGTGAGTTCCAGGACTGCCAGGGCTACACAGAGAGACCCTGCCAAAAAAAAAAAAAAAAAAAAAAAAAAAAGGCCGGGCGGTGGTGGCGCACACCTTTAATTCCAGAACTTAGGAGGCAGAGGCAGGTGGATCTCTGTGAGTTTGAGGCTAACCTGGTCTACAAGAGCTAGTTCCACGACAGGCTCCAAAGCTACAGAGAAAGCCCGTCTTGAAAAACAAAGAACAAACAAACAAAAACCAACAAAACAACAACAGCAAAAACAAAGGACTGGGCATGATGGAGCATCCTTTGATCCCAGGACTTGGGAGACAGAGACAGGAGGATTTCTGTGAGTTCCAGGTCAGCCTGTTCTACATAGAGAGTTCCAGGACAGTTCTATATAGAGAGATTCCATGTCAAAAGAAAAGAAAAAGAATGCTAACAGAAGCATGTTCGAAGGATCCCTAGACAAAAGGGATTCCTATACAGACCTCACCTTATTCAATCAGGCAAGGTCTCTCAATTAAACCCAGAGCTGGCTGATATGGTTATTCTTGCTAGCCAGCTTGCTCTGGGCATGATCTGTCTCCACCTCCAATGCTGAAATCACAGGCAGGTTGTCATATTCATCTTGTGTGCCAGGCACATATAGAAAAACATTTAGAAAAAGATGAAATACTGGGGCTGGAGAGATGGCTCAATCTGTAATGTTCTTAAAGACCTAAATTCAGAGTCTGACCACAGCAAAAAGCCAGCTAGGTACAGCTATGCATAGTTATAATCCCTGTGCTGGGAACGCAGAGAGAGAGAAGAGGATCCCTAGGCCAGGCAGTTCAGCCACCTGGTTATCTCCAGGTTTGAAAAATAAGATAGAGAGTGACTGAGAAAGCCACCTCACATCAACATCTGTCTATCACATGCTTACACAGGCACACACATAAACCCGAGATGAATACAGAATGCCAATAAAAATATGAAAAATGTTGACTCTCTCTGGCCACCAGAGAAATGCAAATTAAGATAACATTGAGATTCCAGCTTACCCTAGTCAGAATGCAGTCATTGAGAAAATGAGTAACAACAAACACTGGCAAGAGCAAGAATAAAAGGGAGACTTTATGCACTGAGGTGTGAATGCCAAGTCCAGCCACTATGGAGGTCAGGGTGCAGGTTTCTCAAAAACCTTTACATTCGACCTTCTACAGGACACGGCTTCACCACTCCTGGGTATGGGGCCTCAAGTCATATCCTCGAGACATTTGCACACCAGTGTCTACTGCAGCACCATTCACAACAATTAAGTTGTCTGGCAAAAGAGGACGTAGAAGCAAACCTGTCCAGAGGACTAAGGGGACCAGTGATGGGGGAGGGGTAAGAAAAGGGAACGTAGAGAATAAAAGGGGCAATATACTCAACATACAAGATAGACATGTAGGAGAGCTTGAAAAAATTAGCATTCTAAAGTGGGATTTATAATTTAATTATAGAATTTACACACACAGAATAAAAGTTGTTTTTCAAAACAGCCACCATGGCCTTGGAGATATATTTTAGCCCATAAAGTGTTGCACGGCAAGCACAAAGATCAAACCAGTCTGATCCCTAAAACCCACGAAGAAAGGCTGGTGTGGTGGTACCTGCTTGCCTCTCAGCTCTGGGGAGGTGGAGAGAGGAGGCTCCCTAGGGCTCTAATGTGCCCCAGGTCTCACTCAGAGACTCTATGGGGGTGGGGAACTGGTGGATGGCTGTCCTGAGGCCTCTAGCTTCCACATGTACATACATACCAGTGCCTGTGAACCTGCGCACGCACACATGCACATACATAAAAGCAGCCACCAGAAGTAATTAACGTGATCACTGCTTCTCCTTCAGAGACAGTCTAGACCTGCAAGACCATCTAGAAATCAAGCTGACTATTACAGTATCAAGACCTCTTTAAATTAACACTGTTTAGTCTAATGCCCAGGTTAGGTCCAGAGATGTATGGTCATTTCTGGGAATCAAATCCACTCTCTACAGATAATATAAACTATCACAGAAACCACATGCGTCAGTCTTTGCCTGTAATACCAGCACTTGGAGGGTGAGGTGGGCAGACCGCCACACCAGCACAGGCTACACAGCCTTGTCTCAAAAATTAAAGGGAGAAAATCACTAGCAATGGGGGAGAAAAATGGAGCTAGACACACTGCTGCTTTGCTGGAAACACAAAGGAGAGCGGCTGCAAACAGCAGAATGCGTTTTGTGTCCCCCCAGACCCCAGAGTTGGGAACCTGTTTCCTAGGGTGGCGATACCGAGAAGTGAGCAAAGTGAGCATGGACCTTCAAGGTGTTGGCTTACTGGAAGGTGTTCAGGTCACTAGGGATGAAAGGCATTCTTGAGAGAGGGCTGTTATGAAAAGAGCCCCGATCCCTCTTGTCTGCTCATGGTGGAATTAATTGTATGTCCTTGTATTTCTGTCTGTTCCAGGTGGTAGCAAAGCCAAGGAGTGGCCTTGACGTGGAGCCTGCACTACGCCATTTGAACTCTGGATCTCTGTAATTGTGAGGTAAATAAATACCACTTTTTCTAAGCTGTCTGTTAATACAGGGATAAAAAGCTGACCAGCCCAGTGGCCACAGTAAACAGAAGGCTGTAGCTTGGTTCCGTATAACAAGTGAAGCAGTTCCAGAGTCTGAAGGCTTACACTTGCCCACAGAAGTCACTTCTGAAAGAACCGAGGGGGCCTTTAGTGGCTATAGGCAAAAACTGACTATTACTGTATGTTAATGTGTGTATGGTCTTTAATTGTTCCAAACCATACAGTGTCTACTAAACTATTTTATTTCTTCCATTACTTTCTATTACTTTCAATTATACCATTATAACTGACATTCACTCTACACTGGAACAGGTAAGCAAGTTACATAGATACTCAAACCCCAATCAAAGCCCCCCACCAGGCTTCCAGCTTACTCTTCATCTATATAAATAGAGATCTAAATACACTATAAATTATAAATACAAATATCTGTACCATGGTCAGCTGCTTTAGAAAATTAGAAAGCAGTCTGTCCCCAAACTTAAGGAACAAGACTTACTGCAAGCTGTAGAGCCAGTTCAAACTGCTTGTCCTGGAGAAGCTGTTGGATTTGGGTTGCCATGGGAACAGGAATGAGTCTCCAAACAAAATGATTGCTGGCCACATAGATAATGTTTGATCTGGAGGCAGAAGAACATTGGTAAAAGAGCATGGGACTTATGAGGGTACAGGGACTTGGGAGCAAGGCAGTCACAGTGAAGAGAGACGTTCCTTACCCCCCTGAGGTAATGAAGCGGGGCCTTTGCAACTCAATGCTCTGAACCAGGAGCCTTGGCTCGAGCGTTCGGATCTCCACGTACCGGGGCAACACTGCCACAATGTACGGGGGCTGGTGCTCTGCAAGAGAGGACAGGCTGAGCTTGCGTTCTGTCGAAGGCTTTGGGTTTAAGGGTGGGCTTGGACTCAGCTAACATGAAGGTGATGTAAAGAGATCTCAAGAAAAAAAAATCCTCAGGTCAAGCACCAAGACAGGAGGCTCCTTCACTGCAATCCACAGGAAAGGGGACCATTGCCTGCTTAAGTGATATCAAGAGACATCTCTTGCAGAGCAGAGCTACACCAAGCTTTGCTAACATGGCTGGACCAGCTCCACTATATAGAAGCTTCCTGTGCCATTTTCCTATCTGTCACAAAGCCAGGTCAGATAAACGTAGGGTGCAGCTTTCCTGCCAATGCAGCTGCAGAACTGGGCTACAGAACTGCCTTGCATTCCCCAGAGAGAGCAGGAGGAAGTTTCTTTTTTCCCCTCCTTACACTGGCTAAGGTTTCTGCTTAAGATTTTCAGAGAAAGAAATACAAACCCCACTTAATGCCTGCTACAGCTGGAACATTTCCGTCTTTTCAAATACTGATACACTGACAACTTAATCCCCAATGCACTGGTGTTGGGAGGCAAGGCCTAAGGAAGGGGAGAGACCACAGGTACGCACTACCACCCTGGCTTCTTCCTTGACTTTGTTAAAAGAACATTTATCAGATCTGCTCTTTCCTTTCTGTACTTTGTAGCAGGAATGGGACAATTCAGCATAGTGTACTGGGTGAAGCCAAAGAATCTATAAATGTGCTAAAGTTAGTATGCAAAAAAAATCTAAATTCCTTGCCATGAAAGCCTTCCTCTGGGAGGCTGTATGATAAGGGAAATTTAACATGAAGGCAGGCAACAGAAAATATATTTTTGAAAGAGCCATAAAAACTTAGAACTTCTGCTGGGCGGTGGTGGCGCACGCCTTTAATCCCAGCACTCGGGAGGCAGAGGCAGGCGGATCTCTGAGATCGAGGCCAGCCTGGTCTACAAGAGCTAGTTCCAGGACAGGCTCTAGAAACTACAGGGAAACCCTGTCTCGAAAAACCAAAAAAAAAAAAAAAAAAACTTAGAACTTCTAAGATGGAATAAAGAAAAGCTTTGCTTCATACTGAATTCTGAAATAAATTTACTTCTTGTACATAACATTAAACCTAACTACAGAAACTTAAATACAGGTACTGCACAACTGTGTGATTCAAAAAGTCAATGCAGAAGCAGTTCTCACCTCAAAGGGAGGAAGAAAGAGTTTATTCTGGACCTAAGTATGACTATGGCCTAGGAACACAGATTCAGGTATACCTAAGTACTGCATTCCACTGTGAATATGGCTGCATGAGATGTTATTAGTGATAGAACAAAAGAAATCGTAAGTAAAAAATCTTTGATTTGGGGCCAGAGGAAGGCAGGTTACAGCAAAGCCAGGGAGCTGTGCTGAAGGCTTCGGGTTTTATCTGGTGATATTCTTAGCTCTGATACTGGTGAGAGATTGTGGTTTGCTAAGAACACTCTGTAAAATTGCTGGGTTTAAAGGTTTACTTTATTATTTACTTATGTGTCTATGTGTGTGCTCACAGAAACCCAAGGAAGGTGCTGGATCCCTTAGCGCTGAAGTTACAGTTAGTTGTGAGTTACTGGACATGAGTGTTGGGAACCAAAAAGTGCTCAGCAGCTGAGCCATTGCTCCAGCTCCAGAACACCATGTTTTACCAAGAAGTTCTGCCTAGGACCGTCCCAGCCTCTCAGCCCGTCCCACGGGCCTCTGATGGCTGGCCCTCGCTAGTTCCTCCATGATTCAGACTACTGGCTGAGCTGGTCAAGCGCTGCACAGAGTCTCACGGTGGTCAGCTTGTCTCTGCATCTTCAGCTAGTTCCACCCTGTTCTGTCTGCCCAGAATGTAAGGAAACTGTTCTTCAAATCCCAGACTCCCTGCCTGGCCTCGTCCAATCTTCCCTATGCCGGGCATCACTTCATGTCTAACTGAACAATCAGACTTCATCTCTGCCAACTTCTGAATTCTAACGCTTCCACAGTGTCTTAGCTCTTCATCTGAAACGCAACCCTTTACTCACGAGCCTCTCGGCACAGAAAGTGCTAACCATGTTTGTGTTTCTGTCTGCAAGGGAATTATAGCAAGCACGGCATGTTTCCAGAAAATACCACTGCAGAGGAAAGGGAGCCTAAGGTAGGTTTAGAAAGATCCCACCGTGAGGGCAGTCTGTCCCTCTAAATGATAAATGATAGTAAGGCATTTCCAGTTGTAGACGGTTTTCCAAAGGAGCTAATGAACACCATTAACAGGAAGGTGAGAGAAAAGAGACAAAGAGTGGAAACGATGGTGGACACCACTTCCTGAAATACGTATTTCTTTGTAGATTCTTCCCCCTCTGAAGCAAAACTTAACTTCCAGAAAAACCTTATCCCCTCTTTAATGTCCCTAAAAGTGTTTACTTAAAAGAAGGGGACCCGGGGTGAGCAGCAGAAGGTGGGCAGTCTGCTAGAGCCCCGATAGAACCGGTTCTACAGGGATGACACAGCCTGCATCCAAAGGACAACGCAGCAGCTACTGCTGGCCTCACCCATGGCCACTGGGATGTCTGTCCAGTTCAGCGCGCATTTCTGTGTGCAGATGCCTTCCTCGTTGAGCACCACGGTGAGATCATCCTGACCCACAGCTACTTTGCCATCTGCCAGAGGCGCAACTAAGGGCTCCAGCTGCTTTCCTGTTGGGAAGAGCTCTTTGATGGACCCCTTTCCATCCACCTGCAGGAAGACATGAGGGGAGTCATCCAGCACTTCCCAGAAAGAGACATGTACACAGCCTGGAAAAACCCGCACAAAACCCAAACCAGAGAAGCCAATAATGTTCCTTGTTTGACTAGAGCGAATCTGATTTTCATTGTGACCATTTTTTCCACCGTGAAAGAGCGGTTTCCAGAATGGAGAAAATCACCTGCCCGGCACCAATCGTGCTACAGTGCAGAGCAACTGGGGCTTTTACCGATGCGAGGTGCCACAATACAGAACATCACTGCTGGTGGGCATGAAAATGTTACAGCCAGCTTATATGCTAGCTTTTCATAGAGCTAAGCACAAGCCCACCACAGGAGCCAGCAATACCACTTCTAGGTACTACTGTCCATGAGGAATAAAATTTTACATTTATATAAACTCTCACATACAAATGCTTACAGCAGTTTTATTCAGTTGCTGAAAGTGGGGAACAGGTATAGCCTTCAGCTGACAGGCAAACTCCAGTCTATGCATGGCACAGAATACTTTCAGCTATGAAAGACAGGAACCACTGACATACGCACACAGATGAATCTCTAATGTACTACGCTACGTAGATCTCCACTTGATACAATTCTGTTTATTTGACATTCTCCAAAAAACAAAACTTAAGAGACATCGCATGCTTAGCAGTGGAGGTCCAGGACCTGGATGGAGGCAGCTGGAAGGGAGGTGCAGGTTTGCTGAGAATTGCCACTGTGGCATTAGTTACATAACCCCACATAGCTGTTAAAAGCAAGAGTTATACGACAAAAATAGAATTTAATGTACGTCAAGACATGAGCAATTTTTTAATAGCCATGGCCCTAAAGCAAGATTTGCCACCCTCAGAAAATGAAACCTTAAGAAGGTGAAGGGGGCCGAGTCTGTAGCTCAGTGGACATGATGGTGTGTGACAGAAGCTCCACAGGAGTCAGAAGGCGAGACGCCTGCTCCAGCCTTAGGCCCTGCCACTCCGCAGACTCCTCTCAGTGTGCACACGCCTGGTTAGAATCGCATCGGCTGAGAGCAACGACTCCTTCAGGACTCTGCACCCCGAGTGCTGGCAGCAGTGAAACATCCCCAAACTAAACACATGGAGCAAAAATAGCGAAGAGATAAACAATAAGGAGCTAACACTGTGGGGAGAATTAGGAAGGCTGCTAGAACTGCCGAGTCTGGATTATCAGACCAGGGAGAAGCCCAGAGACTGAGCTCACTCTACGAGGCGAGGAGCCATCCGTCTTTTCTATCTACAGCATGCACACGAGGGGGAAGACAATGCTGTGGCTGTTCACCACTCTGTGGGAGAAAAAAAACAAGTTCTGAAGACAGTTTGCATAGTAAGATTTTATTTTTTTATATATATGAGTATTTTGCCTGCATATATGTCTGTGCACCACATGTGTGCCTGTGCCCACGGAGGCCAGAAGAGGACATCAGATCCCCTGGACCTGGAGTTACAACAGGCTCTTAGCTGCCCTATGGGTGCTGGGACTAAACCTGGATCCCCCAGAAAAGAAATCAGTGTTCTTAACCACTGAGCCATCTCCAGCCTCAAGCAAGGTATATTTTTTAAAACAGGGAAGAAAACCATATAGCAGAAGTACTTATTTTCTTTTCTTTAGGTGCTGGGAAATCAAACAGAAGGTCCTGTCTGTCATCTGCACTGTTTCTGATATTGGGAGAGGGGGAGTCTGGATGAGCAGCACCCCCATTTCCTTATCGGCATTTTCTATAAAACACCTATGCAATTTCTGAAATTAGTGGAAAAACTGAAAACAAACACACTAAGAGATTTTGAACTCTAAAATCAGAAATACTTAAGCTAACACTAAAAAAATTCATATATAATTCTGAATTCTGAGCAGGTGACACTTGGGAAAAAATATGATGATCAGACAGACAGTAAAACAGAGCCCCGAGCCTCTCCCAGTGATCAGACACTGCTGGATCATGACGCAGAGAAGGAGAGCTAACTCTGCTTGGCTAAAGCACATAGACACCTGATTTGGGCGAATACTAAGAGCAAAAACACACAAAAACTATGCATACAGACAGGAATCTGTTACACCCAGAGCTCTACTTAACAAGGTCTCCCGACCTGTAGTTCAGAAGTGATGATCATCTGTCAAGGTAAACTCACGATCACCTCCCCAAGGCAGAAACAGAAGGTTTTACCCTGATCAGGTAGTAGTCTCTCTTGAAGCCAACACAGAGAGAATTTTCACACCACGCCATGGACTTGGGCACATCAGGAACACTAAAGTCCCCCTAAAAAAGAGAACATGAGTTCAACTGAAAAGATGTTAAGGGGAATCGATCCAGGCCTTTCTGTTTTTTTTTGTTTGTTTGTTTGTTTGTTTTTTTTTGTTTTTTCGAGGCAGGATTTCTCTGCAGCTTTAGAGCCTGTCCTGGAGCTAGCTCTTGTAGACCAGGCTGGTCTCGAACTCACAGAGATCCGCCTGCCTCTGCCTCCCGAGTGCTGGGATTAAAGGCGTGTGCCACCACCGCCCGGCTCAGGCCTTTCTGTTATACTACTTCTATTCTGTAAAATACCCTACACTCCCAGAATTATATAAATAAAATATAAATCAGGTTTGAACTTAATCCCAGCACTCAGGAGGCAGAGGCAAGCAGATCTCCAAGTTCAAGGCCAGTCTGGTCTACAGAGCAAGCTCCAGGACAGCTAGGGCTACACAGAGAAACCCTGTCTCAAAACAACAGTAACAAAAGAAAACCAACTAACCAACAACATGAATTACCCTAATAAAAATATAAAAATACATCTGGAAAAGGTGAGAGCCACTATAAGATAAAATAATCTTCGGTAGTGCTGTGGAATTACGCAGCAGTGGGCACGAGCAACTCCCAGGGCTCTGCATCAGTGCATCTGTCTAAACAGGAGACTGAGGGCCAGCTACAGCACCAGCTCCCACCCCACCCCACAGCAGGGACGTGGACTTTACCTGCAGTTCATGGAACTCCCTGTCCTTCCAGAAGTAGAGCTGCAGCTTCTTCCTCACTGCCACACACATCCGCAGCACCTCCTCGCCGGTCTCGGTGTGCTAGGGAGAAACACCCAGGCCAATGAGCATGTGGTGACTCCACGGCACAGCGGCAAGCAGACTGGCAACCTCGACTTGAATCCAAACCTGCAAATCCTAAAGCCCCACTGCCAGTGCTGGGTGGAGGAAGGCCAGTCTGTCCATCCTTAGACACATCTGGATGAGGAGCACTTCTTTCAGACGGACATTCTCAATTCAGAAAACAATCCCCGGGTATGTCTTCCATTCTATAACTGGGCCATCCCCTTCTCTGCCCCCCTTTTCCCTTAAATGTTTCTTGCCCGTGGCTGTCGGGGCCAGCATGAGTCAGTGACAGCAGACCCACTTAGAAAGAATTGGGAAAGAAAATCTCCAAGCACAGGGCAATTAAGAGTGGAAGTGAGGGGGCTGAGGAGATGGCTCAGAGGTTAAGAGCACTGGCAGTTCTAGAGGTCCTGAGTTCAACCACACGATTAGTGGCTATAACCATCTGTGACGAGATCTGGCGCCCTCTTCTGGCCTGCAGGCAGACATGCAGGCAGAGCACTGTATGCTAATAAATCTTTAAGAGTGAAAGAGAGCCACAAAAAGCTATCAACAATCCCAGCTGAGAAGTGGCCCAGGAAGTCTCAAGAACAGAAGGATGACGAATTGGCAAAAACAAAGGTCATTTTTGAACAATGCAAACTCCCTATGACAAAGACTACAGTACTTTGTTTAGAACAAGTCAATTTAACACCACGACCAGGTCATGATAGTGTTGAGGTGTCGCTTTCCCCCAGTGGCCTGCATGACAGCTAACTGCATTTACCCCTGGCTAGTTGCCTCCTGACACATTAGCACTTGGCAATTTAATTAGCACACAGGGAATGAAAATCTTGTATCCTCATACCACATATAATATGACGCAAAGCAAAATATCCTTCTCTGAAGGCTGCTGGGTTTGGATGCCAGAGCCATTCTTCTCATGGAGAGTTAGGAACTTGGGCAGTGCTGGATTCACAAAGCCAAAGTTCACCTCAAACACACTCACTTGGAGGTCACAGGTGAACAACGATGCCCCTTTGGCCTTTGAAACAGTAGTGATTTGTTGAAATGTCAGCAAGTCATGGACATAAATGTTGTTTTCTGTTTGGGAGAAACCACAATGTCACTAAGACAATCGCTAACACGATCACCAAGATAAAAACATCAAAAAAATTTTAACTGTGTAACATCTAAAAGAAGTGAACTGCAGACTCTGGCTGAGGATGTACTTCTAGTTCCACTAACGATGGTCCATTCCCGACTCTATCAGTGCAAACATCTTCTGACCTGGGTATTCTGTTCCTTAAGACTCTGAGATGACTTCAGTTCAGGGGGCCTTCATTTCCTACCGCACTTGAACTCTCAAGTGTGGAAATACATCAGCATTTATCCAGGAAGTAGTTTTCTCAGCTGCATAAGCTAGCAAGCTCCCATTAGAAAAAAACAAAGACTCTCTGGATTCTGTACAAACCATGGCAAGGATTTCTGCTTAAGCAAAACTAGGAAAGTCTCCCATGAACCACTCAGTTCCAAGATACCAATCAGTGCCCAAGCCAGGACAGACCAAGCCTGTATCCTCTCCTGTTCGTAACCTCTCACAAAGCTTACCTAGGCACAGGAAGAGACTAAAACAACGGACATCAGAACGATTACAAACAACAGCAACAGCACAGGGGTGCCGTCTCTCAGAGTATCTCACTGCTACCTTTGCTTCAGTCCCACGGTTGACCCAGGTAACCAAAACTGCAGAAAGTAAACCTGTGGGCAGAAGGATCACCAAAACATCTAAACTGAACTTTCAGCTAGTTCCTATGGTGAAGATTTAGTGCTTCAATGTTTAGCTGTGGACCAGGAACTAAAGTTATAATGATTCTGTCATTCAGGCCTTGGGCTAAATAGTCCAGGGTGTGAGGTAAGTGGCTAGGCTTCAGCCTCTCTGGCCGCCTCCTGCAAAACCAAGATGCTGCAGGTGAGGGCTCTAACAGTCCGGCCCCAGCTGCCTCTTGCTGGATAGCTTGTCATCCTTCATCACATGTCCTAAGTCAGGCCACAAGGAACACCTCTTGCCACATGACAGCCTTGCTTAAGTTGTTCCTGCCACAAAGGTTCTGCCTACTTCTCTCTTCCTATGGAAACTGTATCAGTCCTTCCTATTCTCCAGATACCACAGTACTGTCAACGTTTCTATGACCATTACTTCCTAAATTCTGGCCATGAAAATGAGAATATAATCAAAGGTAGATACAATGTCTCATTGATTTCTGTATTTCTAATGTCTATGTCAGACTCGCACAGGTTTTGGTATATAAATATATGATCCCTGAATGGATTATTACTTGTTGATCACTGAACAAAGAATCTTGAAGAATAGAGTTCAAATTCATGAGAGATGTCACCTTTATTACCCATATGCCCTGCTGTGTCTGGTTAATAGGTACCAGCTCATTGTTAAGTACTATCAAATTAACACAGGAAATACAAACATAGCCCCTTTTCTTACCTAACAAGCTGACTAGAATCTTAAACTGGGAAACCACATGGATCTGGAAAATAGCAAATCATCACACACAATTAAACATTTCCGGTAAGGTTTACTAAAAGTTCACTTAACAAGAAGACTAAACCAGACTAAAGGGCCTGTACTGGTGACAGACACCTGACTCAGTTTTCTGTGTAACCACGGTCTCTGCTTGTGAAAGAGGATTCAGGTGTATGACCACAGGCTGAGTCCCTATATAAAGAGGGCAGAGAGAAGAGGATTCAAATGAAATAACATCAAGTTCTACCTTTGGCTAGGGCTTGAGTGTATCCCTCAATAGCTAATGCCTCTGTGGGGAGCCTGGTCCCCACTGTGGTGCTATTAAGGAGTAAGGCCTGGTGGGAAGTCTATGGGTCACTTGGGATATATAATTAGAAGGGAGTCAATTAGCGCTCGTGGGATTCTTCAATTCGTTCTCAAGAGAAGTCAGGCTGTTGAACAGGTCAGCCTCTTCCTGAATCACTCGGGCTTCCTGTGGGACAGTATGACCTTCCCTTGTGGCGTGTGTCCTGTCACGAGGCTTTTAGCAAGGCTGACATGCTGGCAGCACTGTGTTCTTGGACTTCTAGAACTGTGAGCTTCATCTTGGCTCTTCCTAAAGTAGCCTGCTTTGGTTATTGCATTACAGTGCTGAAAACCAGACTAACACAGCAGGGCCTCATAGTAAAATAATACTTACACCAACGATCAAGGCCACTTACCTGCTGGATCTTTTTGGAAAAGTTCTTATTGGACTTCTCTAGTGTTACCTCAAACCTGTTACAACCTATGGAAAACAAACAAACCTCTGTAGTTCCAAGCACAGGGATGCATATAAAACAAAACACGGCGTCATGCGCACTCCTAATAAACCTTTAAATTACCTAAAGGACTACAAGCCAGAGGTCTAAAACAGGCGGCTCTCTTTCCTGAGCACAGCAGGTGGCTTTCAAGCCCAGGGTTACGTCAGAGGGTCTCATGCACCCTTACCATCAGCAGGAAAGATCACAAGGTGTTTACCAAAGCAGCAAGGTACCTGGAATCTGAAGATCTTACTCTACAAAATATACTGGCCAAGTGTTTCTCAAAAAGAGGGTAAAGAGTTGTAGTCACCTGAGAGTCCGAGCCGTGAGACTCAGGCCAAAGTCTACCTCCACCTAGAAAGAACTACCTCCCGGCAGCCGCCCTGTATCCTGCATCCTGGGGACAGAGCAAACAGCACCATCTCCAAGCCAGAGCAGGGGAATGCATCTACACTTACTGCCACTTTCAGGTGAGGCTACATCTGCTGCCACTGTTGCCAAAAAAGGGGGGGAAAGTCAACACCATAAAGACACAGGAGCCCGATCTTGCTGGGGAAGCAAGCAGATTCAGCTACAGGAGTTACCAGATCAAAAAGGAGCAATTACATCACCAACAGCTACCACCAGGCAGTGACTAAATACAATGTGTGGGACTGGTTTCAGTCTACATTGGATATCATCCCACAACTAACCCCAAGGAGCTGGTACTATTACCCCAGTGTTTTCCAAGGAAAAGTCTTACTTTGTAGCCTGCCGTGGCCTATATTTTACTGCAAAGGCCAGGCTGGCCTTGAATTTACTGCAATCCTTCTGCCTCAGCTTCCTGAATGCTGGGATTAAGGGCATGAACTGCCACACGGGTTTTCACTTTTTCCTCATTTTCTTTTATTAGCGGGGTGGGAGCATCCGTAGCAAAGGACAACTCTGTGGAGCCAGCTCCCCCCTCCTCCCCTTACCCAGGTTCCAGGCATTGAATTTGGGTGGTCAGCTAAGCCCTTCACCACTGGAGCACCTTACTAGACCCTCACTGGTGGCTTTGTTTATTTTGAGACAGGGTCTGGAGCTCTTGTCCTTCTGTTTCTACCTCCAAAGGTGCTGGATTTTAGGTATGTGGCACTACGGCAGGTTCCAAAGTTATACTTGAGGTGTCTGATGGGAACAGTAGCTAGGGGAACAGCCAGTGTTGGGCAAACATCTGTTCTCACAAAGACATAGCTGGAAAATAGCAATATTCTGTTCCTTTCAAGCAACTAGATCTTCACTGTTGATAACAGACTTGGCAAAGGGAGCTTCTTAGATTGAGGACTCACCCTTAGACATATCAGTGAGCTGTTTATTCTGCTACCATAGGAGCACACTGGTCTGCCTAATGCATTGGATGGCCTTTTGCATGCATGATTTGAAACTTCAACTGGAAGTTTCAAAACTAGCATTTGGAAAAAATTTTCTGAATGATAGCATATTGCATTCTAGAATATTTAACACCACACTCATTGCTGCCCCAAACACCAATGGAAAAATCTTTAAGGACAAGCCCTCAGGGTCTCCAGAGCTGGGCCAGGCCTGGTTCCTGCACTTCACAGTGGCTGCTATCCAGAGCCAGGTGCTCACTGGCCATTCCCATTGTGAACTGTGGAGCTTGAGGCTACAGCCAAAGCACCTCCGGGTCAAGGGAGAGCTGGAAGAGGAGTCCCTGGATGTCTGGACATCTGCGGAGAGGCTATTATAACTCCTACTATAGTTATTTCAAGCCGGTTCGCTCTAAGAAGGGAGGCGGTGGCCTCTGAATGCCGAGAGCGGGTTTTAGAAGCTGGTGAGCACCATCAAAGTGATGCTGCCTCAGTCGAGAGCCTGAAGGTAGAACTCTGAGATTTCCTGGCTACCCTTGACAGCCACCTAGGGACAGGAAATGTCTTACAGACCCATCTTTCCTGGATGTTCCTGTACCAGCCTGTGGTCTTGCCTTTGCATGGGGGGAGGGGCATATCTGCCTGGAATCCACCTTTGCACACACCCCATCCTGCCCCCTCCTACTCTAACCTACCTCTTCCTGAAATCCCCATGTCTCCCATCTGCCCTCGTGTGTCACTTCCCCTTCTCTAGTGGAAGGTGCAAGTGTGCAGGGAAGAGGAAACTCAGCAACACTAGCAATGCTTTCTAGTCGAATAAATGTTGGATAAGTTAAAAAAAATTCTTTAAGGTCTGAGAAGGCAGCAAGCTTATAGGGTAGGCAGTGACTGGCCACACTTTCCCTTTCTGTTGTAATTTAACAAATACTGCCAGTTGTGTTCCTCTGAAGTGATTTCTTTAAAAAAAAAAAAAGAAAAAAGAAAAAAGAAAAGCAAGCAAGCAAGCAGTTGGGTACAGTGAGTGGCGCACACCTTTAATCTCAGCACTCGGGAGGCAGAGGCAGGCAGATCTCTGTGGGTTCGAGACCAGCCTGGTCTACACAGTGAGTTCAGTACAGCCAGGGCTACATAGTGAGACCCTGTCTTGAAAAACAAACAAAAAGTCAAGAACTTTGTTCAATATCCTAAGGGGGTCTGAAAAACTAGTCTTTCAGGCAAAACTAATGTACCATGAGAAAAAAAAAAAAACTTCATCTCATAACAACATACAAAACACCTTTCCCTGAGACAGCCATGGGTCTGCATACCTAAAGCTAACTATGGAGGCCAGGATAGCCTTGAATTTGAAGCAGTCCTCCTGCCTCAGCTTTCTACATCATGGGATTACAGGCATGAAGACACTACACTTGGCCTGAGAAGTTGTTTTTAGTTTGTTTGACAAGGTCCCACATTGCAGCCCAGGTGCCCTCAGAGCCATGGCAGGCTTCTTCCCTCGGGCTCCAAAGTGCTATTATAACAGCTGTGAGCCACCGTGCCTTGCTGAGTCTTTATTTTTGTTTTGTTTTATTGTAGTGTTCTGCACTGACCTTAACCAAAAGGCTGAGAAGCAATTATTTAGTTTCCTGTCTTCCCCCATTAAATCTGAACGCACGCCATATGGCCAGAAAACAACGGTTAAATGTTTGATAGTTCAAGGTAAGCTTACTATTTAAATCAATGACTACATCTATCAAAGAATTAAAACATTCTGGCTTTGAGAACTCCAACTTTAGGGGGCTGGAGAGATGGCTCAGAGGTTAAGAGTATTGCCTGCTCTTCCAAAGGTCCTGAGTTCAATTCCCAGCAACCACATGGTGGCTCACAACCATCTGCAATGGGGTCTGGTGCCCTCTTCTGGTCTGCAGGCACACACACAGACAGAATATTGTATACATAATAAATAAATATTTAAAAAAAAAAAAAGAGAACTCCAACTTTAAAGCGAGGATGAGCAAAGAACTACCCACAGGGCCCTCCGTGTGCAACATGGTCCTGATAACTCACATACACACTACCTATGGTTGCTTTCAGCTTATAAGGACATTAAACTCAGGACAAATTTTATGATCCTTAAAGCCTAACTTGGACTTTTTTTTTCTACTCGAAGGTTTAAATTTTTGTTTGTTTGTTTTGTTTTCCGAGACAGGGTTTCTCTACTGGCTGTCCTGGAACTCAGTTTGTAGACCAACCCACTGGCCTTGAACTCAAGAGTTCCCCCTGCCTTTGCCTCACAAGTGCTGGGATTAAAGGTGTGTGCCGCCACTGCCCAGCTTGAACACACAGAAGGGGATGTGGGATTCCGAGGCCAATGTGGGTCCTGGGAACTAAACTTGGGTCCCCAGCAAGAGCAGTGCACACTCTTAACCACTGGGCCATCTCTCTAGCACACAAAATGGACTTTTGTTGTTTTTTTTAAAGATTTAGTTTTATCTACATGTACATGTTTGATTCCGTGTATGTATATGTGGTCATCTGTGGAGGCCAGAAAAGGGCACCAGATGCCTTGGAACCGGAGTTACAGGAAGTTTTGAGCCAATAAATGTATTGAAAACCAAATTTGGGTCCTCTGGAGAGCAAATGTCCTTAACTGCTATTCCGACTTCCCTGGCTTATTTGGACTTTTTGGAGAAGCTTGATGACCCCTGACTTAAAAGAAAGAAAGTAACGCAGAAATGAAATAAACTCTCTATTTTAGTCTCTGGTTTCTCCTCTTACCTTTATAGAACCTGATCTTTCTTTATTTTATTTTATTTTATTTTATTTTATTTTATTTGAGACCAACTCACTGTGTAGTCCAGCAGAGCTGGCCATGAACTCATGGACAATTCTCCTGCCTCAGCCTCCCGAGTGCTGCAATTACAGGTGCGATCCACCACACTTGACCTTTTTAATTTTCTTATTATGAGACAGGGTCTTGTTATACAGCTCAGGCTGACCTTAAACTTGTGATCCTTCTGCCTCAGTCTCCTGAGTATTATGGGTAAGCACCATAACCACTGGCCCTTCTTTCTCTATTGCCACAGATTTTTTTCCCCTCCTTGTTATGAGACCCCTTTCCACATTCCAAAGAGAGGCTCCTATTTCTAGTCTCACCTGAAATTACTAAGGAAATACATCAGGCTGAAAACTGTGATTTCTGGCGCTAGAGAGATAGCTATGGTTAAGAGCACTTGCTACTCTTGCAGAGGACTTGAGTTTGGTTCTCGGCATCCATATCCGCCAGCTGACAACCACCTATGACTCCAGCTTTAGGGGACCTGATGCCTTCTTCAGTCTTCCCTAGTTACATATATATGTATACAGAGTCACAGATACACACAGAGAGACATATAGACATGAACAAATATAAGAAAATCAAAAGGAATTTATAAGAAAACTATGCAATTGTTATATTTTCAGGTCCATTATGGTTGAATAATAGCAACTTGGTCTAACCTCTTCTTGCATGAAGAGCAAGTTTCTATATATAATAGTTTTAGGGCATAATACGCTAACAACAGTTTTCTTTTTTCATGTTTGTGTGTGTGTGCACCTGTGTGCAGGAACATATGTACATGTGTGTACATGAATGTGGAGGCTAGAGGACAACCTCAGATGATGCTCCACCTTGGGTTTTTGAGATGGGGTCTGTCACTAGGACCTGGAACTCACTGATTCTGTTAGTCTGCCAGTCTCTGCTTCCTCAGACCTGGGATTCCAAGCATGCGAGGTAAGCCTGGCTGTTTTACGACAGTCCTGGGGATCAGACTCAGATCCTCGTGCTCACAAGGCACGAGCTCTACCCGTCGGGCTCTCTCTCTGGCCTCCCAGACATCCATTTTCCATAAAAGAAAAGTACAGATGTAAAACCAGAACAAAAGGGGATAATCTTTAACAGAACACATTTCAAACACTTTAGTTATTATTCTACATCACCACTGACAAAGTCACAATTAGTAAGAGCTGTTTAAAGTCCTTCCAAACCTATTGCTGCTTTACCTGCTCTCAACAACTTTGCCAAAGTTTACAAAAGAGAAAGCTGGTATTGAAAGGACTCAGCCAGTCATGTGGCCAAAAAGGAAAACTGGGCTCAAACCTAGACTGCCCTCTTCTCAGGTGGCCTAGCCTCATAAGTTGGTGCCGTCCACATCAATGGCCACTGTTCTTTACGTTTTCTTTCTTTCTTTTTGCCTACAACTATACAGCATTTATACAGAAACGTTTCTTATTAGGCAGTGAATCTCCTAGATAAGAAGGTGGGTGTTACCCAGCTCCACCCACCAGAGGTGGCTAGGAAACTGTTACAGGAAACAGATCCCAGGAGAGTCTCAATGGTTCTCCGTTTCCCCAGTCCTCCCTCCAATCACCCCTTAACTGGCCTGAGGATCTGTTTCCACAGTTGCACACAGTTGTAAAGCTTTCCTGTGCATCATCTGGGTTCGAGACACTTACCAGCATCCTTCCGAATCCTGTAGAGAAGAAGATGTCCTTGTTTGGTTCCAACAAGAAGCCATTCCTCTAGAAAAGAGCCCAGAGAAAGTTCATTGGCTTTTGTGAAAACCCCATTTCTTTGACTTGGGTCTGAGGAGCCTGGAGTTGTGGCTTGGTAGTAGAGTCCCTGCCTGGTGTGAGACATAAACTCAACTTTCAATTCTCAGTGTGTGTGTGTGTGGGGGGGGGGTGAGGAACCACAGTGGAAGGGGACGAAAAGGAGGAGGAAGAAAAAGAGGGTTGTTGGAAACAATCAAAAATGATTTATTTTGCCAGACACGTGGCTCACATCTATACTCTCAGCACTTAGACCACTAAGGCAGGAGGACTTCAGTGAGTTTAAAGCTAGCCTGGGCTACCAAGTAAGATTATTTTTAGACCAGAAACATTAATGGATTAAAAAAAATGTCCTTGGCTTCATTGTTTAAGATTAAGTTTGGGGGTCAGGGAGTGGGGAGGGGGCTAACCAACACTAAGGACGTATGAAAAAGCCTCATGGAAATCCACTACTTTGTAAGCAATTGAAAATTGCTTCTCTGAGTTGGAGGCCAGCCAGGTCCACATAGTGGACCAGTAAGTACTACCTAGTGAGACCTTGTCTCAAATAAACTAAAAAATAAATAACAAAAACTACATATATATTTATTTATATATAATTTTAGAAAGAGAAAGAATTTGAACACAGGTATCCTGTATGGACGAACAATGCTTTTCCAGAAAGAAGTTGGTTACCAAACGAAAATCTCAGCACCAGCTGTGGGATACCTTGTTACTGGACAGGAAGGCCACAGGGGCTCCCCAAAGAATACAGTCTACTTGTTACTGGACAGGAAGGCCACAGGGGCTCCCCAGAGAATACGGTCTACTTGTTACTGGACAGGAAGGCCACAGGGGCTCCCCAGAGAATACGGTCTACTGCCGACACTCTTGGTTCCCTCCATGTCTAGAACACAAGGCGCTACTGCTCAAGACACCACACACGTTGGTGGCAGAGCACGGAGAAACCAAGCTGGAGCTGACCTGAGAACTTCCTCCCTGCTGGCTGGCTTTCACAGTACTATGGGGTGCTACTGTGAACCCTGAATGCTCTAATACTAACTTCCCAGGCAAGACGTGCCCACTGGGCAATACTGACGTGAAGGTTATGGTGGTAACCAATCAATCAGTTTCTGAATTGATCGGAGGCCTGCTTCACAAGAGATAAACCTAATAAAAAACCCCTGGCTTCTGAGGTCATAAGCCCTACGGGATAAACTGCTACCATTATCTGCTACTGTTGTTCAATGCACATGGTATCAAACTGCCTTCTAAATATCTATGGTTATGCTCGGAACCATGGGCTGCTTGGCCGGTGAAGCTTCTTCTGCAGTTGACAGTTAGTTAATGAAGAGTCTCATGACTGGTTGGAAAAGTGCATTCAAGCTTCCTGGGCGCATCTGTCTTCGGCTGAAGTGAGTTCCTGCCCTGCATGTTGGAATAGGTGGCATACACCTCTGGTATCGTTTACCTGGTGTAATAATCTGTGCCCATGCTTTTGTTCCTCACTGTTTCTCCTTCATCCTTGCATTCCTGTCTCTGGTGGAGAGGATAGTCCGGGTAGGTATCTAAT
The DNA here is from genome assembly GCF_903992535.2 of Arvicola amphibius. NCBI lineage: Eukaryota > Metazoa > Chordata > Mammalia > Rodentia > Cricetidae > Arvicola > Arvicola amphibius. Next base: position 55,311,056 of record NC_052051.1, on the reverse strand, counting down.
ATGTGTTTGACGAAACAGTAGAGAAACTAATCCCTCCATTTATTAGTTTCTACTGAGAGCACTTTCCTCCAGGAAATGAGGTTTTCTCGAGATGTTTGAGGAAACAGGATTCTCTCCCTAATCCGAAAGACTAGGCCAGTTTGCCATGGGGGTACTATTTAACAGAGGCTAGCAGCTGCTCAAAGCAGCAACACAAAAATCCGAATCCCTCTGGGGACTCCACAAAGAACCTGCAAGCATGGCTGAATAGTACTATCGACGCGCAGGCCAGTGGTCGCCATCAAGAGTCCCACACGGCCCATCACGGCACCTTTCTCGGTGTAAGATCTAAGTGAGGTTTCTAAAGTCTACCTTCATATAGGCCCTTGACTTCTCGGACATGGACATTAACAGAGAAGACTGAAATTATTCCTACTTAGTCTTTGGGGGTTGTAACGGGTAATAATGATTCACGGAAAAGCACTCAAAGTAGCCGAGAGTCAAAATTTACATACTTGAACTCCAAAACACACAAAAGATGCTGACCTTGCTTTCTGCATTAGCCAATCCCAAGGGGGAAAAAAAAAAAAGCATGCAAGGTCATATAGGTTAGGTTTCACGGCAGTCTGTTATGGTGCTCTTCTATTTCAGAGTCGGGTAACTTGGGCACTTCATGGCATAAGGCACTCAACCACTCAGAGTAAGAGAGTATGTGAGCTATGTACCGTAAAGAAAAGTATACTGTGAGTGAACACTAAGGACTCTGAAGCATATGCTGCTAACGTGTTCAGTGCCCAGTAAAGCATCTGTGTCTTTCACCTAAGAAACTGCACGACCATTTATTTGAACAAGTTCAAGCCCCTGGCAGCGTTATAACTTCCCAATGCTTTGCCTTTTCCACTCAGGACTTCGTAGGAACAGAAGTGGGCCCCAAACGAGCACAATTAATACAGGGAGCTTAACCTCTAAATGCTCACTGCACAAATGGACTGTCTTTAGAGATCGCGCAAGCCGCCCCGGGTGCACAGTCCTGTCATCTCGGCCCTCTCTGACAACCTGCGTCTTCCGCCCACCTACGCGGTCAGACTCCTTGCCTCCCACAAGACAGGCGCGAGGCCCCGCGGCTCACCCCAGGCAGCCAGGCAGTCGATCTGCAGGGGAAGCTTTTCCAGGATCGGCACCGGCTCAAAAGCGTCGTGCATGGCTGCGGAGCTTCACCGCCGCCGTCCTGCTCCGGCTGCTGAGCGGAGCCTGCGGCCCAAAGTCAGGGAAGACCCAGATCCCACCAGGGACCCCGCTACCAGACCTTCGCCAACACAACCATCCTCGCCGCCGGACTTCCTGCAGGCTTAAGCCCGCCCCTTCCGCCGCAACAAGCTCCGCCCCCCTGAATTCCCATCCAGACAGCTGTTGTGGAAGGACCAAAACTGGTTTTAGACTTCTTAGGCTGTGAACGTAATGAAGACCTCACGCTGTAGGGTAGAGTGCCAGGAGAGATGGCACAGTCCAGAAATCCCAGCAGTCAGGAGGATCAGAAGTTCAGAGCTACTTGCATTTGCATAGCGAATTTGAAGACAGCCTAGGACATGTGAGGTCCTGTCTCAAACAAAAACCATCTCTCCCACCACGGGGCGGGAGTGGGGGTGGGGGACGGGGACGGGGAGGAGAAACTTCTGCCTTGGTGTCAGACTTGGGTTGGAGATCTGCCACTTAGGAAATTCTAGGGGTTTTTTTCTGTTGCTGTTTTTGCTTTTGTGTTTTCAGAAATGGGCCATTGCAGGCCTTACTTTCCTACTCTGCAAAAAGTGTTTCAGCGTAAGGCCTATTACAATTGTGAGCGTCTCTCAAGTCTGACATACTCTTAACTAGTCAATAGATTGTTTCAGTATCATTACAGTTCAACTAATCCCACTACCTTAGGTTTACATCATTAGTGCTGGTCAGTGGTTCTCTCCTAGTCCCTACACCAGCAACTTTTGAAAAATGAAACCCTGTCCCTCATTCCAATTTCTTAAACTTTAGAGGGGAACAGTATGAACTCAAGTGCAGTTCATACACTTGAAAACAAAGATCATTATAGGCCAGCGGTTCTCAGCTCCAGTACAGTTTTTTTTAGGGGCTGCATGTTGGACTGTATTATGCACTGGAGGATGTTTGGAAGCATCCCCAGAATCTACCTGCCAGATGGACTCTAGAGCAGCTTGCCCAAAGATCAGACACATGAACAAAAATGCCTTCTGCTCGGTAAACACTTCTGGTGAGCCACTGTTCCTGACCAATGTTTTAGACCAGAAGACAGATGGCTTCCCACTTTATATAATTTATGAGAAAGGGCCTGTGTTGCTTATTGTTTTTGAGACAGAGTCTCACTATGCAATCCACAAAGGCCTTGAACTCAAGAGCTCTGTCTGCCTCTGCCTTGTAAGGATTAGGATTAAAACCATGTGTGGCTACACCCACCCCTTTTACAGTTAGCCAGACTGGCCGGCCAACTAGCTCCTGGGCCCCACCTGTCTTCAACATCAGTGCAAGGCTACCGGCTTTATCACATAGGTACCATAGATCCAAACTCAGATCCTCAAGCTTGTCTGGCAAACACTTTTACCACCTGGGTCACTGCCCAAGCCCTCTGGCCCATTGCTTCTTACGTATACTTACAAATCACCTAGAGACAGTAGTAAAATGTAGATTTGATTCCATGGGACCAGAATGGGATCCTCCACTGAGAACCCTGAGCATACTTCCAGATATGGCTGATGCCACTGATCTCTGAGACCACACATTCCAAGTAGCAAGGGTTCAAACAAGCTCAGTGTTTTCACACTTTGGACACAATGTTGTCATCTACAGAGTTTATACTTGAGAAATACAAGTTACAAAGATAAATAAATCCTGTTCTAGTAAGTTTACACCTTTGTGTTGAACTGCACTCAGCTATCCTTGCCTACAGGCCTATAGGGTAACTTTGTTTCATTTGGAGAACTAAAAACCAACTCGATTTAAGCTGTACAGAGATGGTCTGTATCCAACTATCAGGTATGGCATAAACAGGCATTTGGATTTAATGCAAAACTCTAAAAGGGTGGGTATGATATGATGTCCAAACAACAGGTCCTGGAGGTTTTACTCTTTATATAGTATCAAGTCCTTCATATGTAAGGAGGATTGCTTGTCCTATCCTTATCAAACACTGCTCAGACAATCAAATGAATGAACACTGTCAGGTAGTTAGAAACATACAATTTCTAATTAAGTCTTTCCTTGAAATTTAGAGTGTCGATTACTATATAAAGAAAGGGTCTAATACTTTAAGTTCCAGATACAATGACCAAGACCAGCCAATATTAAACTCTAAAAGAGGAACAGACCAAATTACCCTCCTGGTCTGTCCTTAAAAAACACACTATATATTCAACCCCAATAACATAATATCAGACCCAAGGCTATAAACTGTTTTATGTTTTTTCTTAACACAGCAGTTTTTTTCCCCCAAGTCTCAAGTAAGCATCCAAGCAATCTAAAAAATGTGACCAACTACCCTACTACGTTGTAATGATTATTCCATCTGCTAAGCTTTACCTGCAACAGCAACACATGCTACCACAGCTACTGATAATGGGTTAGTTTCAGAATACACTCATTTCCTCATCTGATTTGTTCTCTTTAAAGGTACCGAGCCTAAGGTAGGTTTCAAATAAGCCACCACAGTAAAAAGCTGTAGAGAAATGTTCCCTAAATGCTGTATCAGATTTTACCACAGTGTGCCAGTTAGTTTTCTGTCAACCTTACACAAGCTAGGATTACCTGGGAAGAGGGAACTTCAGTTAAAAGAAATGTCTTCATCAGATTAGCCCATATCCAAGTCTGTGGGGCGTTTTTTTTCTTTTAAGTAAGTCTGTATTTATTATAAATAAATCCCTTAAAATTAATTGGGCACAGGTATGTGTCTAGGAGGTGGCCTGAGACTGATCAGAGAGCCTAGATTCTTGGTAATGTCCTATTCCTAGAATAAGAAGTCACACTTTCCCTATGGGAAATAATAGATGCTTGCAGCAAAGTGACCTGACCCCTGGAGGCCCACCCCAATACTCTTTAGCCTGTGCATGGGGTTGCCAGTTCTGAGAAGATCTTGATTAATGATTGATGTGGAAAAGCCCAGCCTACTGTGGGCGGTACCACTCCTGGCAAGCCAGGGCAGGTTGTATAAAAAGGAAAGTTGACAAGCAGTTTCTCCAGGGCCTCTGCTTCAGTTCCTGCCTTGTTTGAGTGCCTGCCTTTGCTTTTCTCAATGATGGATTATGGTAGGACCCGAAATAAACCCTTTTCCCCCCAACGTGCTTTTGGTCATGGTGTTTATCACAGCAATGAAAGCAAACCAGAACATACAGTGTGAGTTATTTTAAACTGTGGTCATCAGTTTCAACACAAAATAAGATAATCTGTAAAGAAAGCCACAGAGAGAAAGTCTCTACTAGCATCTGAAAGAAGGGTAAGCAGAGAAAATTTGAAATAAATGAGAAAACCATTAATTTTGTTAAATTTTTTATATTAAAAAGTGGCATGAACTTTTCCATGTAGAACAAAAATCTGGGGAAGGCAAAATTGGACAAAACCGTTAAAACAGAAACACGGCGCTTCAAGTGAGTCCCATCACCTGGTGACATTCCTTACAAGCAGTCTCTAAACCAACACCAGATACTAGAACAGTCCATCTCAAAAAAAAAAAAAGAGCAGCAGTCGGGGCCTCCACACCACTTCACGCAGAGTCTGCTTGAAAAGCAACGGGCCCTGTTCCCTTTCTGTAGGCTCCGCTTCTGAAGCATGACAGTCCCTGCTGCCGGGTGAATAACCACAGCCTTAAACAGAGTGCCTCTTGGCATCCCATGCAATCCCAAAGGATGGCATGAAGGCAAACCAAGCATTGCCGGTGACTCTGCAATGCTTCCCTTGAGGCTGAATGAACGGTAGTTGAAGTTTTTGGAGTATGCACCACATTGCCAGCAATGGGATGTGTCAGAATATCAGATGTCAGAAGAGTTAAGCTAGTATTTCTCTTTAAAGCACATCTGAAATAGAAAAATCTTTAATATACACCATTTGTAAACAAAATTGCACTTGATTTTGAAACACATATAACCTTCTCTCTCTTTTTCCCTCTCCCTTTTGGTCACTGATTGATCCATGGTTCCTTGACTCAGAAGGGACTATTTCCCTTATGCAAGATGTAAGCTTGACCTACCAGGAAACTGAAAGATAAAAGACAACTTCTCCCATCAGCGATACAACTTCCTAAATAAATGAAATCACAGGCAGCTGCTCCTAGAGATGACAAATTATGGTGCAGAAGACATAGTCCTTTCAGAAACATTAAACTTCGTACTCTGACAGATTAAATAACTGAACAGAAAGTCCAGGGACAACTTGTAGGTTGCAAAAACAGCCATAATGGGTTTTGGGAGCGAAGGGTGTCAATGATGTAAAGCAGTTTGTAGAGTTTTCTCATCCTATGAATGTGTTTCACTAAGCTGGTCTTCTTGGCTGATACCTCTCTCCAGCTCCCATGCACAAAGACCAAGGAACAGAGCAAGATATCTTTGCCTCCTTTAATCTCGCGGGCGTGCAGAAGACTGACACATAAGCTGGCGTCTTCCCTGACATGAGCCATCTTCAACGGCGGCTTCCCACTGCTCACTCCATCTTCGACCTCTCAAAGTGTGTGATCATTCGCTCCTAAGAGGAAAAAGATTTATTCTAAGTACATAATTTAAAATGGTCTAAATTCCAAATAATTTCTATAAAAATGGCTCAAACACATTTTTCCACAAATATTTTTCTCTGTTATTTACAGCAGTGTATCTATGTTGATACTGAAACATTACAGGCCCCATCCAAGGTTAAATAATTCAACTATAACTCAAAAGGAAATTTAGCATCCTTACAGTTTTTTGGTATGCAATACTGTATTGTTAAATGTAAGCACGGTGTTCTACAGTAGATCTGTAGAAATCTTATTTTAACTAAACTCTGATGCGTGTTTGTTGTCCTTGTACCTTCTTCTGGCTTTGGGCACCAGACTTACTCATGATGTATGTACATACACACAGGCAAACACTTATTTACACAGAATAATACATAAGCAGATAGATGTAATAGCAAACATCTGTAACACCAACACTAGGAGACAGAAATGCTCAGATCCACGGTCATGCTGCCCAGCTAGTCTGAAATCAAGCTGCAGGTTCAATGAGAGACCTTGTCTCAAAAAAGAGGTAGACAATGATATAGACCTCTGGCCTCTACACACACACACACACACACACACACACACACACACACTGTATACTTATAAAAACAAAACAAAAAAACTGCAAGGTTGTGAAAAAAATCGGCATACACCTTTAATCCCAGCAATTGGAACTCTGAGTTCAAGGTCAGGCTGGTTGTGAGTTCCCAGACAGCCAGAGCTCCACAGAGAAACCCTGCTTGAAAATGAAAGCAAAGATTTTGAGAATGCTAAATTTTGTGTTTTCTTACTACTTATGTGCATGGGAGCCAATAATATGCTTACTTGCAAAGTCTTACAGTTTTTCCACAAAGGCAAATATAAGATCAATTCCCCAAAGCCCCGTAGTAACCCTGTGTTCCCATGTATGCCATAGTTTCATACAGTGTGTCCTATTCAGCTGGAACACAGCAGGGCTAGAGAGCTAAGGACAAGGAGGCCGCTGATGGCAAACAAAGTAGGAAAATGTTGTTTTTTTAACAAAATCTCAATCATTTGATTTTACCAATAAAGATTCAGGAGCCAGATGCTGGGGTGTAAACCTGCTAACTCAGAGAGGCAGAGAAGGCACCCAGCTGACCTTCCTCCTCTGACATCCCAGAAGCCCCCCACCTTCTCCTACACTGTCTCAAACAGCATACCTCTTAAACTGAATGCCCTTCCTCCCCTCTACTTCCCCCGTCTCTCTATCCAACCTCCTGACTCCCTCTATGGTTTTTTTCCTAATAACCCTACATTCACTTCCTGTTAACTGTTGCTTGCTCTGCCTCTTGATGTAAGGTTGACTTGATTTAATCCTATTTACAATATTCAAGCAGAAATCTCTTGGATTAAAGGTGTGTGCTAGGGCTGAGCTGCACCACAACCAGAAACAGGTTTTTCCAGGAGATAACGCAATTTTGGGGTTCACAGTGTGATAATATCCTAACAGAGGAAGACCCTGAGAGAGATCCAGGAATCTAAAGAAAATAACCCAGAAAGCTGATGGAGGAGAGTTATCTGTCTATGTTTCTTTCATTGGTTAATTAATAAAGAAAACTGCCTTGGCCCTTTAAGAGACAGAAAATTAGGTAGGTGGAGTAGACAGAACAGAATTGTGGGAACAAGGAAGTAGAGTTGGGGAGACGCTTCAGGCAGTCTCCATAGGGAGTCTCCATGCTGCTCCTCTCCGAGATGGACGCAGGTTAAGATCTCTCCTGGTAAGCCACACCTCGTGGTGCTACCCAGATTACTAAATATGGGTTAAAGGAAGATGTGAGAATTAGCCAATAAGAGGCTGAAACTATGGGCCAGGCAGTATTTAAAAGAATACAGTTTCCGTGTAATTATTTCGGGTGTAAAGCTAGCCGGTGGCCGGGTGGCGCGGGACGCAGCCCCGCCGTTTCACACTACAGATAGCAAAGTGTTGTATGGAATAATTTAGATCAGAAAGGTGGAGTTTTTGTTGTTTCAATATATCGAGCAGTTTAAGGATTTGACATTTTTACAGTGTCAGATAGAAAGCCATAAAAAATAAAAAACATTATTTTAGTAGACACAATGAGTCAGAATCAGGCAAAATGTAGCAATGATTTTTTTTTTTTTTTTTTTTTTTTTTTTTGGTTTTTCGAGACAGGGTTTCCCAGCAATGATTTTGTAACCATGATTAGAATACCACCGTAACACTCAAAAGATGTATACAGTCAGGCAGTGGTGATGCACACCTTTAATCCCAGCACTTAGCGGGCAGAGGAAGGCAGATCTCTGTGAGGTCAAGACCAGCCTGGTCTATAGAGTGTGTTCCAGGATAGTCAGAGCTGTCACAGAGAACCCCTATCTTAAAAAACAAACAAACAAACCAACACCACACCAAAAGATGTATATAGTCAATCCCATAAGCGCAGGCTACATTTCCTACATAAGACTTCATGTGAAAGCTTCTTAACTATATGGAATCATAATAAGAGATTAAAAGCTTCAGCTGGAAAAGATTGCTCAGCAGGTAAGAGAACTGGCAGCTCTTTCAGGGGATCCAGTTTCAATTCTCTGCATCTACATGGTGACTAACTCCAATTCCAGGGGCTCAGATGTCTTCTTTTGGTCTCAAAAGGGCACTAGGCATGCAAGTGGGGCACTATAGTGGCATGCAAGTGGTACACAGGCAAGCATGCAGGCAAAACACTCATACATATAAAATAAAATTAAAACATATATTAAAGGGAAAATGGATTTAAAAGCAGCATAAATATTAGAGGTACTAATTATAATCCCATTTTATAAAATAGTAGCACAGAAACACTGAATTTAGTAGTAGGTTACTTGAAATAATTTAGTTTGTTATAATCTACTATATTCTTTTCTCAACATTATTCCTAGTTTTGCCAAGATTAGAGTAGGATAACTTTGAATTTCTTAAAGACAAAGGAATTACATAGTACAGAGTTCAGTGTCTGTTACCCAACTTTTTTGTTTTGTTTTGTTTTGTATAAAGTTTCTTTGTTTAGCCCTGGCTGTCCTAGAACTCTCTCTATTGATCAAGGTAGTCTCATACTCAGATATCCACCTGCCTCCTGGGTGCTGGGATTAAAGGCGTGCATCACTACACCTGGCTTGTTATTCAACTTTTAAATGAAACATACATAAGTCTGCTGGAAAAGGGAATACATTACACAGACATACAGAAAGGGTAAGATTCTACCTCAATAGAATATTCATGAATGACTATTTAATTACCAAATCCACAGAGATAATGCCCATGATTTGATTACTAACCTCATCTGAATCCAGCAAGGCCGGAAGTGCTCTGCAGAGAAATGTGACATTTAATAAGTTCATGAAGGACAATAGAACAGCAAATGCAATCTAAAGCTTTTTTACAATTTAGCTAGGATTTTTATCTTATTAACAGTCCTTCAAGAGAAGAAAGCAAAAGCAAAAGAAAAAAAAAGAATCAGATTGGTTCAAGTTCTATAGAAAGAATAAAAGATACTTTACAGTGTGACAGGGTCAACGCCCCATTAACAACACAGCTCTGGGAAGGGATTCAGATATTATAAAGGAATATGCTATGGAGTTTAGACTGACCTGGAGCTAAATATTTCTAAACAGAGAGGCCATTTGAATGAGTAATCCTAATTATTTTTGTTTTTATGTTACTCCTAATCCTTTAGCCATTCCTTGGTTCATGTTCTCATTAGACTTCTCTTCAGTTTGTCCACTGAAAATAATAAAGTAAAACTAGCATTGAAACAGGGTTCTTATAGCAATGATTCAAACACTTACACATCAGTCACGGATGAAGGAACATTCTCTTCTACCCATTTCAAATCATCTTCCTGCTGAGAACATAGATACCAACTGTTACCAAAACATACCAATATGTCTCAAGAACAGATCTGAGTTTATAAGACCTCTATAGCAACCTTTTGTTATACATAGCACATGCACATAAATGACAAAACTTATTAAAATTTTTCTTCAAATACCTTTAATCTCTCCCCAGTATCCCAACCCCTAACTATTACTCAACCTCCTTTCCCTGTGAGTCTGACATCACTGGGTTTTCACAAATAACAGACCATGCAGCACTTGTCTTTCTGTGCCTGGTTCATTTAACAAAATGTCTTCTAGTTCACCAGCATCACTGAAAATGTCAGAACTTCCTTCTATTTTAAGAATAAATGCTGTTTGACCGTGCATTTAGTCAGTCATTGGGTGAAACTGTTTGTTTTCAAGACAGGGTTTCTCTGTGTAGCCCTGGCTGTCCAAGAAATTCACTTTGTAGACTAGGCTGGCCTTGCACTCAGAGATTGCCTGCCTCTGCTTCCCACACCAAGTGCTGGGATCCAAGGCATGCACAAGCACGCCTAGGTCACTGAGTGAAACTTATAGGAAGTATCTTTGCTACTGAGGCTGTCACAATGAGCTTGGGAATGCGGGCATCCTTCCTGCACACTGACTTCTTATGACTACATGCCCAACAGCAGGAAACAAGGTCACAGCGTAAGTAGCTTTACTTTGATTTCCAGGGATTCCCCACACTAACCCATGTGCAGCAGAGCACATACAGGGTGCCTTGTATGCCCCTTCTCACCAAGGTTTTCATCTTTCACCTTCTGGATAAGAGCCATTCTAGCAGCTCTAAGCTGTCAGCTTATTGTGGCTTTATTTCACATTTCTTGATTATCTGTGATGAGCATTTTTTAAACATACATTTGTAACCTCTTCCTGTGAGAATTCCTATTCAAGTCCTTTGCCCTGTTTTAATCAGCATGTTTTCCTGCTACTGACTTGTTCTGAGTTCCTTATACATAGATATTAGCCATACTTTCTCTCACTCCACGGCTGTCTATTTACCCTGTTGAGAGTTTGCTCTGTCAACCGTAGAGCAGATTTTTGGTTTGATGCAATGCTATGTGATGACTGTTCTATTTCTGATTTTGTGGCCTTGGCTGCTTGATCCAAATTAAAAACCAACCAAACAAACAAAACCTCATTATGTAGACCAATATGATGCAATGCCTCTCCTGTTTTACATGAGTTTTATAGTATTCAGGCCATACACATAAGACTTTAATCACACACACACCCTTACCCCTGAAACTCACCCCATTTATGGTCCTAATTCAGGCAAGGCTGGTACTCTACAACTGAACTATATCTCCAGAGCCTTAATTCATTTTGAATGACTTCCAGTTTCTCCAACACCATTTATTGAAAAAAGAAAGAATGACCTTTCCTATGTGTCCTTAGTATCTCTGTCAAAATTCAAATAACCAGAAATGTACAAACGTAACCTCCAGGCTCTCTACTGTGTTCCACTGGCTCACTTCTCTATTTTAAGCCAATACCATATTGTTTTGATCATGATGGCTCTGTAGGTTTGTTCTGATTGTCCTAGGGGTTATACCTGGGACTCATACATGCCGAACACACTCTACTATGGAACATTTTGTTTACCGAACACATATATATATATTAAGTATATATGTGTTCATATATACGCAGGTATGTATGAGTGTGTGTGCACTCAGGACAGATATTACTGTCCTTCTCAACTATTCTTCACCATTTTTTTACATTTATTCATTTATTGCTGTGTAGGACACCTTGGGGGAGTTACTTCTCTATTTCCACCGAAACTCAGGTCATCAGGCTTGGCAGCACAAGTCTTATCACCACATATGTTTTGAGACAAGATCTCTCACTGCATATGGAGTGCACTGATTAGCTAGACTGGCTGGCCAGCAAACACTAGAGATGCTACCGCCACCTCCCCAGGACCTGGGTTACACATGCTTGTTTGGCTTTTATAATGGGCTTGGGTACCTGAACGCAGACCCTCATGCCTACACAGAAAGTGTTTTACCCATAGAGCAGAGCCACCTCCTCGGCCCCACTGTGCTATATTTGAAGTCCCATTAGTATGATGCCTTAAGCTTTATTCTTTTTCTCAAGAATACTTTAACTACTTGGGTGTTTTGCTTTTATTTGAGGTTTCTTGCAAACATTATAGTTGCTTTAAAAAAAATGTGAAGGGGCTGGAGAGATGGCTCAGAGGTTAAGAGCATTGCCTGCTCTTCCAAAGGTCCTGAGTTCAAATCCCGGCAACCACATGGTGGCTCACAACCATCTGTAATGAGGCCTGGTGCCTTCTTCTGGCCTGCAGACATACACACAGACAGAATATTGTATGTATAATAAATAAATAAATATTTAAAAAAAATTGTGAAAACCCTCCTGGAATTTTGATAGTGACTACAGTAATTGCTTTGGGTAGAGCGGGCATTATTATGGTTAATTCATGTAGGTCAACAAGATGGCTCACGTGGGCAGGGTGTTGCTGACAAGCATGAAGACCTGGATTTAATATCTGGAACTCACATGGGGGTGAAAGAGAACCAACTCTCATAGTTGTTGTCTGACCTGAATACAGGCACAACACACTGAAGGAGCAAACTCCATTCTAGACAGGACCTAACTAGGGGGCTGAATGCAGTCTAGCAAAGTCATAAATATTCCCAAGAAACTGTGTTTGCCCTGGTTAAAGTGACTCACCTGGGTACCCAAACAACATCTGTTCACATCTGCTTGCTTCAAACGTCCTTGTAGGTATCTGATTAATCACTGTTTTGCCCCTGTGATTAGCACAGGGTCAGCAGATGTCTGGAGGAAGTAACCAGGGGGCTGTTGCTATCCCCTTAGATACTAATGACCTATCAGTAGCTAACAGCTGAGCTTTACTTTTACTGCTAACTTTTGGCCCTTGCCTTCTGAAAAAGCTTCTCCAATTTATAAAGCAGAGACTAGGGACCATTCAGCTAATGGTACAAGGGAGATGCAGGTACACAACTGTCAGCATCACAGACCCCGACCAACACAGGAACCCAAGATTGGGTTCTAATTAGTTACACAGAAAACAGGGAATGAGAAAAATGAAAAAAATGGTCAGAATGACCTGTGGCTTTCTGCCTGAACCACGCTTTTTAGGCTAGGCTAAAACACTTCATACATGACAAGGGCCATTGTAGGAGCACATAACAACTGGGAGAGCATTGCCTCAAGGACAGTCAAGAACAGGCCAATTAAAAATATGACCATTGTATGTTTCCTCTACATTCCCCAAGGACAGATAGGAACGGGCCAACCAAGAACATACATCCATACTTCATTTACATAATGATTTCATGCTTTTTGAATTTGCTGTCCTCAATTAGGTACAGGTATAAAAATTAGGTGAAAACTCATGGTCCTGCAAAATTATTTATAAAAAAATCCTATAAACTCTGGAAGGGAGCTCCTCCCGCCCTTACTGTGTTGAGTGTGCTGGACAAGCTCCTTGCCTAAGCTGGTACTATGCTTTGGAATAAACCTTGCTTTTGTATGCAAGTCCCAGATCCCTGGCAGTCACTTTGGGGGGCAAAAGTCTGGGCACAACAATACACCCTACTCCACTCACACCCATATGCACACATACACACAAATAAACAAAACATAGTGTGCATTAAAATATTTAAGAGCAAGCAAAATAACAACATAGTTACAAAAAAATCATTAAGGCCTACCCATAGCAATCTTGGGTTCCACCACAGGCCACAACACAGGCAAAGATCACAAGGAAAGGAAAAAAGTCACACTTACTGTTTTGTTTACTTTACTATTTCCATTTGGTTCCTGCTTGCTACTTCTCATTTTCATTCCTTCTACAAAAGGGAAAGAAAAGACAACAAAAAGCCCATAGATTGGTTAACTTTGTCATTACACCAGCCACCAAAGCAAAACAGTAGTCAGAGATCTAAGTTTACTGACTGATCAGAACAGATGTTCCTTTAACCTAACATCTGTAATAAAAGTGCAAAGCTAAAGCTGTGTCTCACTTCTACAAGAGAAGTGTTAGTTGGTTTACTGTGGCTTCACTTAAAGCTTGGCCAGTCTCCCTTCACCCTAACTTTACCAAATACAAGAACTCCCATAGTTTTTTTTTCTTTTTTTTTTTTTTTTGCTTTTAAAATTATTTTAAAAGAAAATACTAAAAGCGCAAATAAAAACAGGAAGTTTTCTCCAAAGCTCACCAAAACTTTCCTTCAGCATTGGTTCCTTCTGTTCATCCTCTTCATCTTCCTCTGACAATGGTGAAAAGGCAAACCTGGCGGAAGAGCACAGAGGGAATGCCACAGGGAACAGCCACTCTCTGAACATCACAGAATTGCTTCCCCCTCAGAGAGGTCTTAACTGCCTATATCATCAACGAGTATCAGGGCAGTATGAGCCACTGTTGGGGAGAATTATTTTCAGGTGTGTTTAAGGAGCTACCCCTGCAGGATAGAATGTCAATCCTTAAAACTTATACTACACTCCCTATCAGCCCCCCTAATTTAACAGTTTTCTAAATCATGTCTGTCTTATCCTCCCATACCCCAAACAAACTCCCAGATGTGATCCTGCAGTAGCAAAGAACTGTTCTACTTCTAACCAGAGTTAGTCAGGATCCAGAATCTGGGAAAAGAACCCCGACAAGACTGTGCCTAGTCTCTTGCTAACTTAGTTCCTGCCAGCCCTCCCAGGTTTGGTAATTCACTGGACAGATACACAGAGATCACTGCAAGTATTAGGCTCATGGCCTCTGTTTATTTCCCGAGAACAAATAAAAGCTATCACAACCCAAGAGAAGAGAGGCAGAGTGCTGGGTCTGGAGGGACCAGGCCAAAGCTTCTGGCTGGCTGCAGTGTCACAGGCAGTGCTGCTTCTCTTGGCCAAATAAGACTGCAGAGCATTGCCAGCCTAAAGTTTAGGCACCCAGAAAGTTTGACTGGGACTCAGTTATATGTGGCTGACCTTATTTATTTTTATTTATTTATTTATTTAGTTAGTTAGTTAGTTAGTTCGCTTTTTTTGAGACAGGGTTTCTCTGTGTACCTTTGATGCCTGTCCAGGAACTAGCTCTTATAGACCAGGCTGGCCTCGAACTCACAGAGATCAGCCGGCCTCTGTCTCCTGAATGCTGGGATTAAAGGCGTGAGCAAACAATTCAAAATAGTTTCCAGAAGTTCCTGAAACCAACCAGATTCACTATGCCTCTCCCTAGCAATAAAGTAATAAAAGAGTAAGCAATAAAAGCCAAGAGTCCCTCTCTCAGAGGATGAAAGCTAACTTGCAAAAAAAAAAAAAAAAAAAAAAAAAAAAGAAGAAGATTCAGTTCAGGATTCAGGGTAGCAGCAGCGCACACCTTTACTCCTAGCACTCGGAGGCAGAGGGAGGCGGATCTCTGCAAGTTCAAGGCCAACCTGGTCTACAGGGCAAGTTCCAGGGCAGACTCTAAAGCTACAGAGAAACCCTGTCTCAAAAAACCAAAAAAGATCTAGAAAAACCAAGCTATAAAATAAGACTCTCAGACTAGCCAAGCTGCAAAGATACCAGACCAGTTGCCTGGAAGGAGCAGAAACCAGTCAAGCTATTAAAGAGGTTTAGAGGCACCTGGAAGACTCTCCAACCTGTTGAGCTGCCTTCAGGCTATGCAGCCTGCTCCAGGTTCCCAGATTTTGTGAAGTGTCACACATGCTGGGGTGGGCTTTGGTAATACAGCTATCTCTGAATCATTTCTGCTCCTGTAAGTAGTCCCTCACCCATATTCCCATAAGTAACCCCAATAAAATTCAGTGATTCACCAAACTGGACTTTGGTCTGTTGTTCCCTATCCGGTATAAGTAGACATGTGTGCTGGTTTTCCCAGGAAAAGTTTTGTCACACAACAGGGTGGGGAGACCAGGACAGGGGGATACTGGAGTATATCTTCAACAGGCTATTCCATTATATGCCTTATCCTCCTCTTATTGTTAACATAACTAAGCCATTAACTTGAAGTCACAGGGAATGCAGGCAGTGTTTAGAAAAGAAAACAAGACAGTAATACAACCCCCCCCCTTTTTTTTTTTGAGACACGGTTTCTCTGTAGCTTTGAAGCCTATCCTGAACTAGCTCTTATAGACCAGGCTGGCCTCGAACTCACAGAGATCCACCTGCCTCTGTCTCCCCAGTGCTAGAATTAAAGGCATGGGCCACCACTGCTCCGCTACAAAAAAAAAAAAAAAAAAAAAAAAAACAAAAAACTTAAAGACTGAGTGAGGAAAGGAAATCTTTTAAACCGAATTACAACTAATGAGTAGCAAGCTAAGAACAGATCCAATAGAGGCTCCTCGAGCTGTATATTATTCCCCCACAAGCATGGTTTCAGCTCTCTTTTCTCTTCTTGCCTAGTTTTTCTCTACTGCTAGACTCTGTGTATCTGATTATTAATTAAGGTTTTACCCTTTCCCTTTTGGGTTATGTAGTGTAACATAATCTCTCTCTCTTTTTTCCTTCAGTTTTTAGAGACAGGGTTTAGCTCTGGCTGTCCAGTAACTTGCTCTTAGACCAGACTTGCCTCAAACTAGAGATCCTCCAGTCTCTGCCTCCCCTCCTAAGTCCTGGGATTAAAGGCGTGTACCAACATCGCCAGGATTAAAATAATCTCTTAATCATCTAAATATAAGAAGGGGGCAGAAACAAAGGTAGGGGCACTGATAAGATAAGAATGGGCATTGGGCTGGAGAGAGGGCTCAGTGGTTAAGAGCTTTGCTTGTTCTTCCAAAGGTCCTGAGTTCAATTCCCAGCAACCAAATGGTGGCTCACAACCATCTGTAATGAGATTTAGTGCCCTCTTCTGGCCCACAGGGATATATGCAGGCAGAACACTATATACATAATAAATAAATTTTAAAAAAAGAATGGGCAGTTCCTAATGAGGATTTGCCTATACTGAAATAACTATAACCTATGACCTTAAACTCCAGTCAATAACACAGACTTTCACTTCACCCTATCATAGTGGGTGATGATGTAGGCTAGGTGGGGGCCTACAGAATTCTTTTACTTCTTTCTGAACACCAAAAAAAGTAGAGAGATTCTCAATTATTTTCTCCCATATTTGCCTAAACAAATTATTTGTCAGGGTTGAAATGTGCTTGGCTGGAACTTCCAGTTCACTCCTCTTTGATCCAGAAAGCCTCATTTTCCTCTTTCCAAACCCCACCCTCTCAGAAAATCTCCAAGAAAGAAAGGGCACCAAAATGCCAAGTTTGCATTCTTGGCAGCTGTAGCAGGCAGCTCCCTCCCTGAAGTCACCAGCTGCCCAAGTGCCCACCTAAAGCAGTCAGCTTTAGATCGACTTAGGCATAAGCCCAGCTTGTGGTAGACACCTCATCAGCCCTTGCCTACAGGGTATATAAGCTCCCTGCTTTAGTTCGGGCATGTGACTCTCTTGCCTCAATCTCTGTGGCTAGAGAACTCACCTGGGAGTTGCTTTGCTCAAATAAACTTGTTCTTTTACATTTTCAATTCGGCTTGATCTGGCTTACTGCATTGGTAGAGAAATCTATTATTGGAGTGCAGAAAACCTATTAAAACAGACCTAAGTAACTCAGTTTTATTCCCTTTCATTACAAAAAAAGGAAGCTTAAGGCCTGCAGAAGTGAAAGAGACAGCATGGCAGAGCCACAAGCAAGTTAATAGGAGAGCTAAAGAAGTACTTCCGCCCAGTATCCACTGTGCAGCACAGACCTGACACTGTTCATTAATACACCACCCCTATTTGACAGCATTCATTCTGGTAGCAGAATAAAGAGTCCCAGTACCTCTGGTTATTTGCTGATGGTCGCCAGAGAATCATGATGACAAAGAGGATCATGGAAAACAGCAACCGCCAAATGGCATCATCCACCCACAGCTCCCGCCAGTCCTGCAATAAGGGGGAAATGTACAACACTTCATGTATATTATCACTGTTCACAATCCCTTGGTATAGAACAAGAGTCCCTTATTTATATACCTTGAGTGTATAAATAAGGTGTATTTATTAGAAGCTACTATACAAGGTACCTGGCACGTGCTGGGGTTATAAACTTGGCAAGAAAAGAAAGCCATTTCTTCCTGTCATGCTTACTGTTGCTAGAGCAAAGGCACTAGCAAGCTGCACAGAGTAAAAGTGTCACAGCTCATAGAATGCTCAAGGCAAGTAACTTTTGGCTGCTAGCTTTTTAATTTTATTCTCTCTCTCTCTCTCTCTCTCTCTCTCTCTCTCTCTCTTTCATTCAGGCTGGCCTTGAATTCTCAGAGATCCCCTGCTCTGCCTTGAGTGCTGGTACTAAGGACCTAGAGCCATGACTCGCAGCTTTAGGTTTAGATTTCTAATCCTCCTGCTGAATTTTGATTGTGTGCCATTATGCTAATTATATACTTGTCATCTGTCACTTATCAATATGACCAAAAGAGAGCTCCACACAGAAATCCTACTGGCCACAGTCTCTGTCTAAAGGAAGTAGCTTCTACTCAGATAGGAATTATTTACACATGATGTTCAGCACTTTGGAGATTTTGAGTTAAGGCAAGCTATGGTTCATATCCAATAGGGGCTGGGACTGTGACTTAGTGGCAGAACTCCTGCCTCGTATACACGAAGGCCAGAGTTCAATCCCTAGGACCAATAAACAAATACAAGCACACCACACAATATGGAAGCACACTTAGGGGTAGAGACCTAGCCTTAAATTCTTATATCTTCTAAGAATCTTGGGCTATAATAAACATCACACTCCTAACCAGTGTTTATAACTTACCGACTGGCAAGTCACTATTCTGAACTTCATGGTTGTCCAGATGATAAACACAATAGATGCTAGCATGAAATGAAAAACCTGGTCAGATCATAAATGGATGCTTACATCCCCAGTTACATCTCAAATAAGTACAATTCCATATTCCTGACTAGCATTTAGTTATCTTCAACATAAATTTATTAAACACCTACCACAAGCAAGGCTCACAACATATACTTTTGCCATAATGTACAGTTTTGCAATCATTTTGTCTTTACCATCTGGCTACTTCAGTAACCCTCAGAACTGGAACCGAAGCTAATGGAATATATGCTAACTTTAGTAGCATAATCAGAACAAATTTTTCCTTTTCCAGCTTATTTTTTGAGGCAGTATCTCACTGAAATGGGAGCACAGTGACTGGCCAGACTCAAAGTTTACCAGTTTGGGAAGACTACCTGACCAGCAAGCTCCAAGGATTCTTCTGTTTCCACCATCGGTGCTGGGGATTGGTACTGAGGTCTCCATGCTTCTATGGCATGTACTTTATCTATGGAACCACCTCCCTAAACCCACACCTGGCTTTTCCACATGAGGACCAAAGACCTGAACTGTTGTCCTTACACTTACATAGCAAGCATTTGGCTGAGCCATCTCCCCTCCTAATCTAAAAGATCATAAACCCTTTAGAGAATTTGATTAGAACTATGACTGCTTTCCTTAAATGAAAAATGAAACTTTCCGTAACTACCAATGGTCCAGAGGGCTGGAAAAAGGCTTAGCAGTTAAGAGCACTGGCTACTTTTCCAGAGAACCCATGTTCGGTTGCTAGCACCCACATGGTGGCTTACAACTGTCCATAATTCCAGTTCCAGAGGCTCTGACACCTTCTTCTGGCTCTGCATCAGGCACAGGTGTGGTGCACAGATACATGCAGGCAAAACACTATTCAAATAAAAAGTAACAATAAAATGATAAAATAAAAATAAAAGAATTCCTATGCTAAAGAAAATCACAGGATCATGATGCAACAGTTAAAAACATTCCAAACTTACCTGCCACTGCTAAGATAAGCGTATTGGTGAAATGCCGATACAAAGAAAGCTTTACAATGTTCCTCCGAAGTTTTAACAGCTTCATTGTTTGCGTCAGGCTAATGAATATGTGTTTGCAAGTCAAGGAATTAAACATTCAAAAAGGTAAGTAAACCAATTCTCAGGTTTCAGGATCTAGGGTCACACTTGTGAGTTATCGATTTCAGAGATCTTATAACTCTTATTTTCACTTACTCCTCAAACACTCTAACTCACCATGATTAATGAGAAAATTATCATTTCAGTAAGATACAGAAAAGACTACAGCATAAGGGTGAGAATAAAGAAATAAAAGGAAAAAGACAGGGAAACAGAAAGGTATAGGCTTGCTAGAAAATTTTTAAAAGATGGGAAAAAAACAGGCAAATGGAAATGATAAAGTGAGTAACATGCAAGGGATGGGATAGCACCATCTCTCTCTAAAGTGTGTGGTTCTGTCTAGACCCTACAGCTAGTCCTCTGTAGGGTCACAAGTACACCTGTGCCCACGGCTTTGGCTTTCCGGATTCTATACGCAGTCCTCAAATAGCGCCACCCACACTGTGAATTAACTAAAAGGACAAAACAATGTCTGAGAATCCTGGACAAGTAGGCTACCAAAGCAGTGAGGCTTCACTTTATAAACTTTATTTCCAAGTAAGAGGCCTCCTGGAAGGACAAAGGGAACTGATGACTACCACAGATGATGCCTGTTTTATGCTCAACTATCAGAGGAGCTGATATAAAAATGAAGAAGCTGGGGGCCAAAGTGATGGCTCATCATCATCCAGCAACCAAGCCTGGCAACATGTGCTCCAGTTCCAGAGTCCACATAAAGCGGAGGGGGGGGGGCATATAACTCTATAGGAAGGTGTCTCTGACCTTCATACACTGTGCCATGCACACCCCAACAAAAAGAAATTTAAAAATAAAGTATAAAGGGCCTGGAGAGATGGCTTAGCAGGGTTAGGTTCCCAGCACCCACATCAGACAGCTCACAACCACCTGTAAGTCCAACTGGAGGGGACCCAGACCCTCCTTCTGGCCTCTGCAGGCAACTCACTCATACGTACAATGTCTACATATACACATAATTAAAAATTACATCGTTAAAAAAAAGAAGTAAGAAAAATTAAGAGGGGGCTGGAGAGATGGCTCAGCGGTTAAGAACACTGACTGCTCTTCCAAAGGTCTTGGGTTCAATTCCCAGCAACCATATGGTGGCTCACAACCACCTATAATAACATCTGGTGCCCTCTCTGGCCTACAGGCAGGATACTGCCTAAATAAATAAATAAATAAATCTTTAAAAAAAAAAAAAGAAAGAAAAATTAAGGGAGCCAGACTTACTATGCCGTACTATGCTCTCTGATACCTAAGCCCACTTTCACTACCCCAGCATTCAAGGATCACAGTACTTAACTGACAGTGATCTGGACCCAGACACCTGAGTTACAACCTTTTTTTGTTACATGGCAAAATATTCAAATTTGAAAAAAATATAATTTTGTTCACATTATGCTTTTTAAACCATCACAATCTATCATAAAAAAAATACTGTACAATTGCACATACACTCTTAAAGACAAACCAAATTTAAAATACACCTATAATATAAATTCCAAAACTTGAACCCAAGAGGTCAAGCCCCTACTAAATAAGTGTTGAAGGAACAGAAACTTGTTTATCTGCATCACTGATGTGAATGAATCAACATTTGTTCTGAAGGGTGAGACAATTTCTGAGTAAAAGAACAAACTCATCCTTTCGAGAGCTGAAACCTGCGCATCCTACTTAACAGGTCTAAGAGGATCAAACTCCTTGAGATGTTCCTAAACAAATTTTGGGATCAAATTATTTTCACAGGTATTAAAGAATTTCATAATTGGACTAAAAGAAGGAGCAGGACCAGAGCAGCCAATGATTCTAATACAAAGAGAGATGAGCAAACAATAAATCCAAAAATAAGGTGAGATGTCCATTTTAAAACAAAGCAAAAAAAAAAAAAACAAATAAAAAGGCCAGGTGGTGGTGGTAGAACATGCTTTTAATCCCAGCACTCAGGAGGCAGACAGATCTCTGAGTCTGAGGTCTACAGAGTGAGTTCCAGGACAGCTTGGGCTACACAGAGAAACCCTGTCTCAAAACACCGAGAGAGAGAGAGAGAGAGAGAGAGAGAGAGAGAGAGAGAGAGAGAGAGAGAGAGAGAGAGACACAGAGAGAGAGAGAGAGAGCACAGCTTTGATCTCGAGTTTAGCAACCAAATTATTCTGTGATTTTTTTTAAAGGATGACAAAACAAAAACAAACAAAACTGCTTACCTGAACTTTCAGGCCATTAGCATATAAAACAAACCACTTCCCAGATCAAGGAGAAATCAACAGAAAGATTAATGGAAACCCATCTGCAAGGGGAGAAAGTGGACGGTCATCAAACAAGCCAATGAGAAGGATATCCACCAGCACAGGGCAGTGTCTAGGAAAGCCAAGGGTATAAAGGCCAAGGAAGCAAGATCAGTCTGGGCCTGCAGACAAAGAAAAAGAGGTGATAAAAACAGATGAACAGAGAGGCAAGAGAAGAAGCCAGCACATGGTTCTGCATTTATACTGACAGCTGGAATGGGCTTGCACATGAACTGAAGAAAACCATAAGGGCTAGCACTGAGGAAAAAAAACCCACTCCTCCCTTCTTAAACACCTGCAGATAGCATCCAGCTATAAATGATTCACACCAACTGTAAATTCTTCTCAATTCAATGAAACTGCTAAAATTACTACCATAGAGTTGGATGTAAAAGAGAACGACAAGGGGCTGGAGAGAAATGGCTCAGCAGTTAAGAACACTAGCTGCTCTTCCAGAGGACCGGGATTCAATTCCCAGCACCCCCACAGCAGCTCACAACTGTTGTAATTCCAGTTCCAGGGGATCTGACACTCTCACACAGAATATATATAGGCAAAATACCAGCACACATTAAGCAAACAAACAAACAAACAAACAAATCTTAAAAAAGGAGAATAACACACAAGTCTTTGTATTTATAATCCCACCCCATCTAGATTTCCGACTGTTATTTTTTTATTAAAATCCTAAAAAGGTATCTCTCACATTTTAAATAATTATTGCATCATTAATATTCTAAGAATTATTGATTCTCAGAGTAACATGATTAAGTTTTACTAATAATAGCTTACCCTAAAATACAATGTAAGTAATTATCTTTCCCTAAAACAACATTCCTAGTTTCTACAAGTTTGCACCTAAGCTGCTTTGTATATAATTCTAACCCCATCACCAGAGAATTATTTTAAAGGATATCCATAAAATAATACAGGCATCAACTGCAGAGAGGGCCAGGCTTACTGTCAGAGCCAAGGAGTAAGGAAAATACTACAGCAATGGCAGAAAAGAAAAAGTGAAATTAATAGGCGGTTAAAGTTGCTAAATATCCACAGAGACTGCACACAGCGGACAGTGTGGTCTGAAAAACAAATTTACAATTATGAAGTATTATATGATGTAGGTAGGTCATCTGTCTATGTGTTACTTTCATTGGTTAATAAAGAAACTGCCTTGGCTTTTTGATAGGACAGCAAATTAGGTAGGCGGAGTAAACAGAACAGAATGCTGGGAGGAAGAAGGCAGTGAGGCAGACGCCATAGCTCTCCTCTCCAAGATGGACGCAGGTTAGAATCTTCCCGGTAAGCCACCACTTTGTGGTGGTACAGATTATTAGAAATGGGTTAATCAAGATGTGAGAGTTAGCCAATAAGAGGCTAGAACTAATGGACCAGGCAGTGTTTAAATGAATACAGTTTGTGTGTTGTTATTTCATGTGTAAAGCTAGCCATGCAGGACCGGGCAGGATGAAAAGCAGGCCTGCTCGCCTTCACTACAATTATATGGATGGGGAAGTGTCAAGGGCAAAGCCAAGTGTATAGAAGTTAACACTTTGAATCTAATATTAGGGTTATGACAGAATCTGACATTTTACTAAATGAAATAACTGTAATAGCCGAGGAAGGCCCACTTCTTCTTTTCTTGGCAATGGACTATGTGAAACTTAATTGAATTTAAGTTTTTAAATTTAAGTTCTGGGTAAATAGAGAACACTGTTGTTTTTATTTAGATGAACCAGAAAATGGGGGAAAGAACCAAATAATTATCAATCTGGCACAGGTGGAAAGAAGATATTCACTATAGAGCATATACTAAATTTATCAAGCTCTAATAGATTAGATTAGAAACACGGAGTTATACAGGCTGAGCACCTCTAATTAAAAACTCCAACCCCACAACAATGAATGTTTTGACATTTTTGTTTTGTTTTGTTGTTATTGTTGTTTTGACATTTTTTTTTTGGTTTTTCGAGACAGGGTTTCTCTGTAGCTTTGGAGCCTGTCCTGGAACTAGCTCTTGTAGACCAGGCTGGTCTCGAACTCACAGAGATCCGCCTGCCTCTGCCTCCCGAGTGCTGGGATTAATGTTTTGACATTTTTGAAGGATTTTATATCTTGGACTTTAGGTTAAGGAATGCTTAACTAATAGGTTCTATGAAAACACCCTAAAATCAAAAAAATTCTCAAGTCTGAAACACTCCTGGTCCCTAGTACTTCATCCTGTATACATCTACTGAAAAAAAAAAAAAAAAAAGAACAGCCCACTGACTCAAGAATAAATATTAACAGTAGCTGGCCACAAAAACCCATATGAAGAAAAAATAAGTAAGTAATTCAGTCTAGGCAATACCGACCCCTGTAACTCTGAGGACTCCTTCCATGCCAGAGAACAAAAGATAGAGTGCTCCTGCCACCACGACTTTGTGAAGAGTGACTCCAAGACGAGGCCTAAAAAGGAAGCAAAGAGACAGCCGAGTGCAGCAGCAGCAAGCCATGTGACAAGCTATGGTGTCAGCGACAATTAGTACAGAGAATGAACTTCAGGAAAACATGCTCCCGAGAAGAAAACCATTCCTGAGTGTGTGTGTGTGGTAGTCTGAATGTAACTGGCTCCCATAAGCTCATAGGGGGTGGCACTATCAGAAAATGTGGCTTTGTTAGAATGTATATAGTCTTGTTGGAGGAAATGTGTCACTGTGGGGGTGGGCTTTGAGGTTTCCTATGCTCAGGGTATCACCCAGTGTCTCAGTCGACTTCCTGTTGCCTGCAAAATGTAGGACTTTCAACTATTCCAGTACATCTACCCGCACGCTGCCATGTTCCCACCATGATGATAATGAACTGAACCTCTGAAATTGTAAGCAAGCCACCCCCAATTAAATGTTTTCTTTATAAGAGTTACTGTAGTAATGGTGTTTCTTCACAGCAATAGAAACCCTAATTAAGATAGTCTAGTCATGCCGGGCAGTGGTGGCGCACGTCTTTAATCCCAGCACTCGGGAGGCAGAGGTAGGCGGATCTCTGTGAGTTCGAGGCCAGCCTGGTCTACAAGAGCTAGTTCCAGGACAGGCTCCAAAAAAGCTGCAGAGAAACCCTGTCTCAAAAAACAAAAAAAAAAAAAAGAAAAAAGAAAAAAAAAAAAAAAGAAAAGAAAAAAAAGATAGTCTAGTCATAAATGATGACAAGAAATACTAGAAATTAAAATCTGGTCCCTGGTTACTGTATTAAGTATATATATTATGTTAAGTTTTAATATATATAATTATTACATATAATATATTTTATTATATTGATTTAATATAAATATACATATTTTTATATAATATACATTAGAAAACATTCTGTGGTATAAAACCCCCAGTAACAAAGCTCATCACTCCATCTTAACAACAACTGATCTATGGCTAACTCCATCCCATGCACACCACTCATCTTCTATCCTTTCAGACTATCTAGAAAAAAATTAACGGTGTAACTAGTTGTGATATTTTTTAAAAGATGAGGACTTTAAAACAAAGACAACCAAAAAAAAAAAAAAAAAAAAAAAAAAACCATGCAGCTAGTAAGATGGCTTAGCAGGTAAATGAACTTGTGATGACTTGAGCTTTAATCCCTGGAACCCACATGGTTGAAAGAGAGAACCAAGTCCCACAAACTGCCCTCCACACACACTTGGATGTACAATTTTCTCTCTCTCTCTCTCTCTCTCTCTCTCTCTCTCTCTCTCTCTCTCTCTCTCTCTCTCTCTCCCCACACACAGTTGTATGTACAATTCTCTCTCTCTCTGAACTAGGTTTGGAGGTGCAGACCTAATCTCACACAACTTCAAGGCCAGTCTGAGCCATATGACACCCTGCTTCAAACCAGAATCTACAACAACAAAACATAACTACAATATCATTAGCAAATCTCAAAATGTTAACAATTACCCTACACACTCAAATGTAATTACCCTACACACTCAAATGTAGTATTGTAGTTCAACAAATAAGCTCAAGCACAAAACCCAACTAAATATGGATCTTTGAGCAACCTCTATTCACAGGAAGATGGAAAAGCCTCGAATCCTTAATATTTAAAATCCTACTCCACCAGAATCTGTATTTTAACAAAATTACTAGGTGGTTCATTACAGTACATCTGTCTAAGGCAAATAAATCTCTTTGGCTATTTCCAGTTAGAAAATGACCATAATGGCAGGGAATTATCTTAAAATCTTGAATATTCCATCACATGTATTTCATCACATGTAGAAGGCATTTAAATAAAAATTTTAATCATCATACTTCTTATTCTACTTAATGACTTTGGACTATTCCTGTCCTCGTCTTTCTTGAATTCCCTTTAATTCAGGAGACAGCTTCTGTCCCTACCCCTTCCCAGAGATTGTTCTTGGTATGGTCACTAACACTCTTCATTAATTAAATCCAACAGTTAGTTCTCCATCCTCTTACCTGGCCTATCTGATCATCTGATTCAATCAAGGACCCCTCCTTGGAACAGTCTTCAGTTTGCCCACTGCCTTCAACCGTTACTTAACTTCCTCTGCTAACTCTGCCTCATGTCACTGACATCTAGACAACAGAAAATACGATCACCCAGCCTTTGACCTTTTTCTCTCTCTGGATTTTCTTCCTTGGTAGGCTTGTGTAGTGTCCTAACTTAACATCTCCATCTTCATAACTTCTACCTGGGCTTCACCAGTGCTCATCCAGCCTACCTCCTAATCTTGCCATTGTGCTAAGCCGATTCCTTGATCTTCCTGGGCTTGGTGAACAGCAATTCCTTCCTGCCACATGAGAAGACCGTCAGTTGGAACCACCCACAGTTCCTCTTCTCTTTTACATCCCACATGTGACCATCATGGGACTCCACAGGTTCTACCTTCAAAGCATGCATAGGATCCACTCACACCCCAGACTCTTTCTCTAGGTGAACAGATAGTCCCTTTGCTTTCCTCAAATCTTTATTTGGATGTCACCTAAGTAAAGCCTTCCTGGGCCACCATATTTACAGCTCCAAGTTTCAATGCCTGCCTGGCATTCTTGATGCCCTTTCCTATGAACTATAACACCTTTTATTGATGTATTAGATATTTAATCATTTACTTCAATTTTGTCTGTGTTCCCTTCCTCCACAAATGTAAAAATCCACACTTTTACTTGTAGAGCAGGGGCTTAGAACAATGAATTACTGAGTGCCTGATACAGGGAAGGCACTTGGTATTTTGTGGCTTAGGAAGAATGTTCTGAATACACTACAAGGAGCAGAGGGCTATGCAGTGACTATAGTACTGCATGCTTCAATAACTTGTTTTTACTAAAAAGTTAAATTAAAAAAACAATTACAATGAGAATATTCTTTTGCTAAAAACAAAACTAAAAAAAAAAAAAACAAACCTAATTTGCAGGATGGAGAGATGTTCAACAATTTAGAGTACTTGTTCTCGTCAGAGGACCTGAATTCAATTCCCAGCATTTTCATGGCAGCTCACAACTCCAGTTCCAAGGGATCCAATGCCTTCTTCAGGCCTCCACAGGTAGCAGGTCTCTCTCACACACACACACACACACACACACACACACACACACCACCATCCATAAACATAGAATAAATCTATTTGCAAAAAACAGTTTCAGATAGTCACTAAGTTCATTGCGAAAGTTTGTTTTTCTGCATTTGCCTCACTGCAGGTTTTTCTGCAGGTGTACTGCGAGTTTGTAAAAAGATGTAAAGCAGCAGCATTTCTAACACTTAAGACTGTAGTAAAATTTCAGACATTTTTCTTATCTCACTACTATTTTCTTACTCACTTTTACCAACCTTTTCAGAACCAGCACTATCTAGATGGCAAATGTTTCAATCTAATTGGCATTTTCATTCAGAATTGAATACTCACTTGACTATGCCATATCCGAGACTGACTATGATGACCAGGGTTCGAGCCAGTGAGCGTTTCACTGCTGAGAGCAGCTCTGCAAGGACCAAGGCATCCTGGACTATGTGAAAGAAAGGGAGAAATGGTGCTATACTCTGGTTTTAACCAAGCCTACTACCAGAATGTAGGTCTCTTAACACTTTTCAGAATGTGCACAGTATCAGACTTACTAAAGAGAGAATACCTCATACAATTTCAGCTGTGTGCACAACAATCTGGGTGTGCTCACCCATCAATTTTCCTACCATTTACTTTTACAAACTGAAATACAGCTATACATGGAAAGCATACATGTGTACCCTGGTACACGTGCATAATTTTTAATTCACATCTTCTATTTTCAAGTCTTCATATCTTGCAATACTAATTATTAGTGAACAAATAGTCTGAAAAAAAACTAAAACCATCTCAATAGTCTACAATACCAAGTAATTTGTAATAAGCAGTGAAACTCATCAAACCATAAGCATATTCCCATTTTCTTGGTATTACTGTATTTTATCAAGTCTAAGACGCATTCCAAACACACAGGCACAAAAATCTATGTGTCTTGCAATCAGTGCCATCTTAATTAAACTGGCATTATTTACTTTCTTTAATGTTGGCTTGGCTATCAATGACAACTGGGATTTAAGAAATATGAAAATCATTCCCAATGATCACTTTTCTGTGTGTGTTTCAACAAAATTATTCTTGCATCATTGTATCCTTGAACTATAAGATTAAAAGGAACAGTCACAATGACGATGATTCTGTTGTGGTTATTTTAATAAGAAACTTTGGAAAAGTAGACCTATGTTAACCACTGCTGACTTGAGAGATGTTGCCATGCATCTCAACCATCATCAAAAAATGGCAAATTTGGAACTGTAGAGATGGCTCAGCAGTTAAGCGTTTGTACTGCTCTTGCAGAAGACTTAAGTGGTTCCATTGCTCACACTGGGTGACCCATAACTGCCTATAGCTTTGGTTCCATAGGGATCTGATCTTTCTGGTCTCCACAGGCACCTGCACTTATGTGCATGAAATACATCCCTCCTCAAATACAGATTATTTTAAAAATATAAATCTTGGGTGGAAAAAAAAGCAAATTTGGGTCTGGTGAGATGGCTCAGCAGATAAAGGTGTTTGATGCCAAACCTGACAACCTAAGTTCAATCCCCAAAGACAAACATGGTGAACGGAGAAAACTGACTCCCTTCGGTTGTCCTCTGACCTCCTCAGGCACATGGGCCATGTCATAACACATGCACCCTCACATATACACAAAATAAGCATATATATTTTTTTAAATGGCACTTCTTTAACATACCTGATTCACCTTTGTATCGGATATTCTGAAATTCTGCATAAAAAACGGCTTTCTCAAACATTCCCAGAAAGATGACAGCACCAATCCAAAACTGAATTCTCAGGAGATCTCTCCAGTAGCAAGCAGACCATGCCAGCCAGAGAACACCAAATAGGACGTACACAATACACATCACCATGAAAAACTGTGATCCAATTGGGAATGAAATAAAAAGGAGAATTAGGACCAAGAATCAAATATTTAGATTTAAAATCAACATATGGTATAACAAACCACAAAAATAGATTTTACCTTCTTTTTGAAAAAAATTATATTTCTAGTGTACAATACTAACAAACGATAAAGAATGATCTAGTTTTGAACAGAGGAGACTACAGAAGGACTTGTCCTCAAGAATGGCTGCTCCTGGGCTGGAGAGATGGCTCAGAGGTTAAGAGCATTGCCTGCTCTTCCAAAGGTCCTGAGTTCAATTCCCAGCAACCACATGGTGGCTCATAACCATCTGTAATGTGGGTCTGGTGCTCTCTTCTGGCCTGAAGGCATACACACAGGATATTGTATACATAATAAATAAATATTTTAAAAAAATAATGCCTGCTCCTTGCATTAACTGGGCCTTTTTAGCTCAAAACCCAGCAATAAAACGAAGAAAAAACAGGCCTGGCAAGCTGAGATGCAGAATCCTGAGGCAACGGAACACAACTAAAATGGGAAACTATAAAAGGGGAAGGAAGAGAGAACAGCTCTGAACACAAGTCTGCCAATAGACAATGATCTTTCAGCACAGGCTAACCAGTTTGCACACTTACATAATAAGATTCATCCTTATCACGTGAGTGGGCTCAGGGCTAGATTACAGCAAGGTGTGTCCCGCTCTGAACCCAGATGTGAACTGCAAAGTGGTCACTGAGATACTGTCCACAGCTACAATAGTCACCGACCTTCTCATTTTACAGATAAATGAGGCCCACAGGGCTACACTTATTCTTTTGAGGTTACTCTCTGGGGAGATGGCTAGGCACTTATGGCTCTTGCAGAGGACCTGGATTCAGTTCCCAACACCCACATGGGGCTCACAACCATCCCTAACCATAGCTCCAGCATATCAGATGCCTTCATCTGATCTCTGCAAGCACTAGGCTCTCATGTGATAAACAGACAAACAGGCAAAACAATCATACCCATAATATAAAACAAGAAAATCTAAGTTAAAAAGAAAAAAATTAATATCAAAACCTCAAGTAAAAATTTCTGAATGGCACAGGAATAATCCTTTAATGAGACAGAGCTACAAAACAGACAATTTTCATACTAAATTAATTTCATGCTAAATTAACTTATCGCCAAGGTTATAAAAGCACATGCTGACTCACGATCATCAGCGGGTAGTCTTCAAGAGTGAGGTATTCATAGGGACCCTTTACTTCAACAGTCACTGGCAAAGCAAATTAATTTGTTAGATTCAGTAATTAAACAATAACCCGATTAATGCTTACTTTATTAAATTAGTAAACGTTTCATCAACTCACTTTTAAGCATTCAATCATGGTGATTAGTACATTAGATATATACAGTAACTTTGAAATCCATGAATTATATGGTTCATTCATGACCTAGTGTTTTTGTTTGTTTGTTTATTCATTTGTTTGTTTTTGAGATAGAGATTCACTATGCAGCTCTAGCTGTCCTGGAACTTGGT
Organism: Arvicola amphibius; assembly: GCF_903992535.2. Classification (NCBI taxonomy): domain Eukaryota; kingdom Metazoa; phylum Chordata; class Mammalia; order Rodentia; family Cricetidae; genus Arvicola; species Arvicola amphibius. The sequence goes on along the minus strand of NC_052051.1, from coordinate 55,280,266 downwards.
CTGTAGCTCAGGCTGGTCTCAAACACAGAGATTCACCTGCCTCTGCCTCCCAAGGGCTAGGATTAGGATTAAGTGTGCCACAATGTCTGGCTCACACTCCAGTCTTAAGTGGGAAAGTCCTCTTCCAGATTCATATTCTCTCTGTGTGTGCGCAATGGATTTGTGCAGGTTAGAGAGCACTTGTGTGTTCATGTCTGTAGACTCTTCAGGTGCTATGCCTGCTCCCCCCACTACCTTCTTTTTGAGACAGGGTCTCTCTCACTGGCCTAGAAAGCACCAAGTCGTAGACTGGCTGACCAGTAAGCCAAGGGGACTCTGCCTCCCCCCCCCCCGCCACCCCTGCCATGCGGTGATACAAGTGCACACTGCCACACCTAGCTTGTTCCTGTGAATTCTGGGAACAGAGCTGGGGGTCCTCCTTGTAAACACTTCATGAGCATTTTACAGACGACCTCCTCAGCCCCATACTCTCGGCCCTGAAGACCAGACGAAATGACATTCCTTCACAAAGCCATCCTCAAGCTTCCATCCAGAACTATCCCACTTCTTTTTAATTCCAAACACTCTTGGTATACTTCTTTCAATGTATTCCTAATATTCTTGTCTTCTGTCCATCTTTACTGTATCTCCCTAATTTTTAACTTATTTTTATGATCTTTTAAGACAAATATCACTTTAAAAATGAAGAGTACTTTTTAAAAAGCTTAAAATCATAATAATTTATACAAGTGATACACCATCCCTGGTAAAATAAGACGTAAAGACAATCCAGCAGCTCCCTAATTATATAAGCAGAATCTTCACTTAGGAATGAAAACCAAACTAACAAGAATCCATACGAGTTCAGATCAAAGCCCAGCACCATTTATCAAACTTGAACTGACCTTTTCCAGAACTTGCTATCAAACATTTTGTAAAAATCTGACTAATAAATAGGAACAACAACAAAAAGTGTTATCTACAAGATAAATCAGAAATCTGCCTCATTGAAACTCTACTGATCATAAGATTAACTGCTTTGAGCCAGTCATGTTGGTACAATCTGAGCTTCTGGAAGGAGAAGCAGGAAAGTTTGAGAGTTCTGGGAAAGTCTGAAGCCAGTCTGAGCCATGAGACCCCATCTCAATAAAAGACTGACGGCTTAAAAACTGTCACTGATAAAAGAGTTGAATAAATTCTAGGAATGACTTTGATAAGCAAATTTCTGACTTAGCTGGGTTTGGTGCTTGACTGTAATCGTAGCACCTGAAACACAGAGGAGTCATGACTTTGACGCCTGGCTCCATCAAAGGCTTTAATGAGGGTGAAGGAAGTCACATGTGGTGGCCCAGACTTATTCTCTCAGCATTTGGAAAGGTGGGGAAGGATTGCTGCAAGTCTGAGACCAAGCTGGACTATACAGCTAAGGACTGTCTCAAAAACACATCAAAACAAGACATCCGGTCTAGGGACAACACTTGCATAGCATACGTGAGGCCCTAGGTCCAATCCCAGCACTGGAAAACAAACACAAACAAAAAAGATGAAAGAAAAGAACATTCACAGATAATTCTAGACTTTCAGATGATATTAACAAACCATGGTTAACAAACCAAACCATTGAACTTACTGATAAAAAGATTACTCAGTGCATTTTCTTTTGGTGATTCCTTTGAGGACGAAATGTCAACATGCACAATAAAAATGTACGGTGCATCTTGCCAAGTCTGCAATGGTTCATGCAATGCCTAGAGAGGAAATGGGGCATCAAAACTTCAAGTCTCAATAATTCAGAGCACAAGTTAATAAATAATACAGCATGAAAACACTGCTCCAGAAGAGAGCCCAGAAATGCAGTGGAGTAAGTCAGCTTTCATTCACTGAAATGGCCGTCGTAAGACGAGCTTGTAGAGCACATGGCAAAGTAGGCAAGATCGTGAATTGACAAAACAGTCCTCTGCATTCCCTGCCATACAAAGGTCTAAATTTAACAATTTATGTTTTACAAAGAAAAAACACAATTAAAAATCATTGAGTTTAATTTTTAACTCATGCTAGGATAATTATATTTTATATATCTATTATGAAATTAATTTAAAATAAAGTGCATCACAAAAACGTACTTGATGTCAATACAGAAAAAAGCTCATATGTATGAGTATAAACACACTCTCTCTCTCCTGAACCAAATTCCCTTTTCCAAGCTAACAGAATCTATTTTGACATGGTCTCACATTTAAATAAGAACTTTCACCTTAACTTACTCTAGGTGGGTGGGAAGGCAGTGATTTTTGTCTCTTTAAATTACTGCTTCTTTAGTCAGGGTAGTTAATAGTCCTTGACGCTAAGAGATAGTAACCCTTGATTTCCTCACTCAGGAGTCTTTACAAACAAGATTAAAATGTAAAGATAAAGGAGATGTGGAGGTGCAGAGAACCATGGAGCTGGCCTGGTCTAGTTGCCTTAAGAGGTATGCATTGGCTGGCTGGTCTTTTTTTTTTTTTTTGGTTTTTCGAGATAGGGTTTCTCTGTGGCTTTGGAGCCTGTCCTGGAACTAGCTCTTGTAGACCAGGCTGGTCTCGAACTCACAGAGATCCGCCTGCCTCTGCCTCCCGAGTGCTGGGATTAAAGGTGTGCGCCACCACCGCCCGGCTTGGCTGGCTGGTCTTAATCCCTGCACTCAGAAGGCAGAGACAGGTGGATCTCTGTGAGTTTGAGGCCAGTCTGGTCTACAAAGCAGGCTTCAAAACTACAGAGAAACCCTATCTTGAACTGCAACCCTCCCACCCCCACAAAAAAGAGGTATGCATCGTGGATTTTTCAAGTTAGAATCTGTGGCTCCTGGGGCACCATATGCCTTTCAGTTCCTGAGAAACCAGGCACCCCCTCAGGCAGTGAAGCATCCAGACCACCCGTGCATCTCTGTATTCCATTCCCTAGAAGCCAGTGAAGCATAAATAAGTTTGACAGAATTAGTCTTATAAGTCTTAGACATTAATCTTGTATGTATTCTTCCTGGCAACCACCATTATATTCTGTTTCTGATAAAGGTATAAAAAAAAGTCTGATTGCTGCAATAAACCTGTCTCAGCTTTAGTCTTGTAGAGACCTCTCCAACCTGACCTGATTTTAAATTCCACAAATCATATCAGGAGACCCTAGCTCAATAAGTAAGCAAGCACTGACGCTTACCATGGAGGAAAACCATTGGTCTCTTCTTCAACTGTGAAAGGAGATACCACTATTTAGACCTACAGCTGGTTACTGTGGTCTTAAAAGGAAAAGGTTTTACCCAGAGATCTCCAGGTAAACATTACTGACCTAATGAAACCCCACAGATTTTACACATTGATACAATGTGGAATCGTGTTTACCCCTGTGGAATCGTGTTTACCCCGGTGGAATCGTGTTTACCCCGGTGGAATCGTGTTTACCCCGGTGGAATCGTGTTTACCCCGGTGGAATCGTGTTTACCCCGGTGGAATCATGCTTTCCCTCTAGTAATCAAAAGATCCTGCAACCCAAGGAAACTTAGAATGCAACAGATTCCATGACACAGTTCCAAGTCCAAGAAAGCAGATACATCCTTCCACTCTACATTCACTAGTAATTTCAGTAACAACTGAAAGCCATGCTGAAGCTATACTTGGATCTCTGCCGGTCTCTCTCCTCAAGAAGGATACTGGGAAATGTATAACTTCAAAGTCATAAGCGTCCTATGTTCTATTACTCACAATTACTGAACCTTTCCTGAACTTAGTCATTAACCAATTAGTGTAATAAACTGCTCTGCTATTAATTTCTTACATCTTAAAATTACTTCTTATAAATTTCAAAATGTTCTGATTAATTTTCATAGTCTAGGACTTGACAAGTGTAGTATCTTTAGCTTTCAGAGTTACAGATTTTTAATCTTGCAAAAGAAGCATCTATATTCCACACACTCTGATAGGGATGTAACATTTGCTACATGTTAGTCTTAACAAACCTATCAGATAAGCAGTTACTAACTATTGTTTGTTTTTATTAATTGAAGTAAATTTCACATCATAAATTTAACCATGTTACTGAGAATAACATAATTCAGTGGAATGTGACACCAAATCTTTTTTTGAGACAAGATCTCTCAGGCTGATCTTTAACCTGTGCTTAAGTAATTATGTTGCTTCAGATTCCTAAGTAGCTGGGACTCTACACACCTGCCACAATACGCAGCTCTACAATGTTGCTTACCTCTCAAAAAAGTAGACCCTTATTCAATAGGCAATAATACTCCATCTCTCCCTCCCCCACCACATGGAACAACTCACCCACTTTCGGCTTTCACAGAGTTTTCTGTTGTGGACATTTCTAATCAATGGGATGAATTAAACAGTGTCTGTCTTTTAACATCTGGCTGGTCTCACAGTTTTCAGAGTTCTCTATGTTATAGCACGTATTAGTACTTCATTTTTGTCAATCAATCACATTATAACTTACAGGCATAAAACCTTGTTTGTTCACTCCTACTTAGAATCTTGTGAGCACCCCAATGCTAGAAATTCACGCTAAATTTAGAAAGTTTTGGCTACTGTTTATTCTGTTCTAGCTCTTTTGTCTTCAGACTTCATTATGTACACACGGATCCACACAATGGATGCACAGGTCTTCAAGACTCTGTTCACTTGCTTTCCCTCTTGGCTCTCTCTAGACCTCTCAACAGAGAACTCCAACTGATCCACTCTGGAAGCATTCTTCTTCTACCTGCTCCAACAGCGACAGCCTCTCCTCACCTTCTCACTCTAGCCAATGCTCTTTTCAGCTTCTTGGCTTCCGTTCTGTTGTTTTGTGACGGAGCGCCATCATGTTTCCCAAGCTGGCCTCAAATGTAACAGATCCATCCTGTTTCAGCCTCCCAAGTGCTGGTTTACAGCACTGTATGTGTCTCAGCTTTGCGATTCCTACTTACTTCTTTTTAGAACTTGTATCTGCTTATTCCTGGTTTCCTTTGTATTTTGTTCATTCTTTCCTTTCATTATTTTGATCACATTTTAAAAGTTCAAAGTCTTTCCTTCATCTAATGTGTAAATGTCTTCAAAAGCTTTCTAAAAATTCCATTTAAACTTGCCATTTTCTTTCTTGGCATCCATGGCTCACAGTTGTTTATTGAAAACAGAACACTGAGGACGAAAGAAGATCCTGGCCCTTCACTGATGGTGGGAGGTTGGAGGGGGTGGGTGTTCTGAAGTGGCTTTTCTGAAATATTTTTATAAATTCTATATACTTTGTCCTGTGTTTGTTTATATGCCTGCCTGACTCCCTCCTTTCATTTTTTTCAGTTCTGGAGGCTGAATCTAGGACCTCACAGATACCGGGTGAGCATTCTACCACTGAGCTATAGCCACCGCCAAGTCTGTGTTTCTGTAGCTGAGTAGCTGGCTACTATTTTAACAAGATTTCCTAAACATCAGAAGCTAAATAAAAAGGTAAAGAGAAAAGGTCCAGTCTAGTCCTTTCAGATTGGAGCAAGTCTTCACTTCACTGTAACCAGTGGGCACGAAAGCTCGTTATCTCCTCAAAGCACGTGTCCTGCTCTAGCACACAAGAGCTTTGCAAAGCTTGTTTCCTCCCACTATCCCCTTTAGCCTTGTTCTTTCCAGGTTTTGTGGTCTTATCTTTTGCTTGCCCACTTTCCCTATGATGCTGCAACCCAGAACTTTTGACCCTAAATATACCTGGTAAACTCAACCAGGACGCCGCTCAGCCTTGGGAATGCCGAGTCAGACAGCATACAGGCAAGTCCTTAACCAGATTCACTAGTGAGCTGTCAGTCCAGACAAAAATCACAGTCACGATTCTTGAGTAAATTCTAGACTTATATTCTTGGCACCAACAAACTTATCAAGGACTGGAAGTTGCCATTATCCTGCCTGATCTTGTAAGCAAGGGTGATTCAAAACACCATAGCATTCTATCACTGCAATGCAGCAGCTTCTTTCTTCAGCATGGCTCAACCAGTGAAGAGCCTGCTTCAGACGCCCATATAAAAGTGGAGGAGAGACCTAGCTTCACAGAGCTGTCCTCTGACTTTCAGTTGTGTACCATGACATATACACCCCTCCCCCATCTAACAGACCATGAACCATGCATGTCATAATCTAAACACAGATGCTCTGAGAGAGATACTATATGGATAATTCTGTCTCTAACACATTATATCTTCAGTCAAGTAATAAACTGTAAGGATTATTATAAAACCAAACACGCCTTTACCATACAATCATCAAGTATGCTCCTTTTCATCCACCTAAATAAACTGAAGATCTATATCCACACAAAACCCCTATACAAATGTTTATAATTAGAACTTAAAAGCAATCAAGATGTCCTTCAATAGGTGAATGGATACCAAACAGTAATACAACCAAACAATGAAATAATACTCAGCTCTAAAAAGAAATGAGTTATCTAACCACCAGAAAATATAAAAGAACTTCAAATGTGTATTATGGGAAAGCCAATCTGAAAAAGCTATATAGTGATCTGACTACAATCAGATGATATCCAGAAAATACATACAAGCAGTAAAAAGATCAGTGATTGTCAAGGTTTAGGAAGGATGGAGAGATGAAAGGCAGAGAACAGGGATTTTAGAGCCGAAGCTACTCTGTATAATAGCATCATGGTGGGAATGCCATTGTATAGCTGTCAAAACCAACAGGACACACAACATAAGCAGGGAATATTATGTAGACCAGGCTGCCCTGGAACTCTAGAGACCTGCCTGCCTCAGAATGTTGGGATTAAGGTGTATTTCAACATGCCCTGTCCTATTAATTTTTTTAAGTTATGATCAACTATATGGCAGCCATAAGAAAAGGCAAAACAGGTTTAGAGGTCCCTACTAAGATTATTTGCTTAAGATGACTGGCAATTTACTAAACTCCTCTAATCTAAGGTGTTCTTTCTGACCTGACTCAGAACTACTCAGCCTTATGACAACTGTCAACACACTCAAGAGCAGTTACTAACAACAGCCGCAGCCCGGTGTGACACAAACAGCTACGCGCATCAAGAAGCTGAACAAAACCTTAAAGGAAAAATTTGCAGAATGGGGTCTTTGTGTGGAGTCTGAATTCTTAACTATTCCTGGAAATCCAGACAGAACACACATGTGCAGGGCTATGCACAGGCCCAGGAGAGAGCTGAGAAGGCCCCCACCACTCAGCAGGGGCAGTCTCAGTGCTTGAAGCAGGCAGGAAGAAGGGTTAAGGCAAAATTGTTAAACTGGGAAAGAAGTCACACACAGAATCATGTATTATAAGATTCCACCATACAAAATGCCTCAAAGAGACAAACTCCAGGAGATGGAAGTTTAGTGCTGAGAACAGAGAGACTCAGGGAAGGGAGAAGTGGAACTGACAGTGGGCACACAGTTTCAGACCTAAGAATTCTAAAGCCAGCAGCTGGGGGCTGTGTGACTTTCAACACACTAAAGCCCACCAAATGTCATGCTTTAAAGAACGAATGTGTGATTGTAGTATGTCTTAATAAAACTGTCACAAAACTAGAAACATAAGCCAGGAATGCGGCCCAGGCCTTGTAACTCCAGCACTTAGGAGGCTTGCTTGGGCTATATAGTCAGATTTTGTGAAGTGAAGAAACCAAAAATAAATAAAAACCTAAAATAAAAATTAAAACTTTAATAGTTCTGTGAAAAACATTATCTAAAATGGTTATCTATATATTTTCTCTATACTTTAAACTGGAAATGTTTTTAAGGAAATTAGTTATATATTTCTTTTTTGAAAAATCTTATGTGTCTGTGGCCAAGTGTGTGCAGTTACCAGTAGAGGCCAGCAGAGGTCAGAAAGAAGTAACTGGGGCTAGAGTTACAGGTGGTTGTGAGCCAGCTCATCCAGGTACTGGGAACTAAAAATAACTTGGGGCCTCTGGAAGGGCAGTGTTGCTCTTAATTACAGAGTAATCTCTTCCGGCCCCAGGAAATAGTTATAGATGAGCCTCACACTGTAATATAAAACGTGTAACTAGATTTTGGTTTTACTTCAATTTTCTGAAGTTTCTTCCAATTAATTTCAGACTGAGTTTAAATTTCTTTGAACTAGTTTCTTCTTGTTTACAAATATTTATTGGCAGAGAGGAAAGATTCCCAAGGTGATACAGGTTATGTTGTTTAAAAAAAGGAAAAAGAAAATCTCAGGCGGGAGAGATGGCCCTGCACCTCACCAACTGCAGCACTCGGGAGAGTGAGACCTGTACCTCATTTGAGCAAAACAGCAGAGCTGAACCTGGAGGAGTGGGTGCAGGTGAGCTGGCCTCAGACTGTGAGAGCAGGAGAAATGGCCCCACTCCTTGCTGCCTGCTGCAGTGGGTGAGTTAGCTTGGGCAGTGCTGGAGAGCTCGCCCTGGGTGGCAATGAGGGAACTAACCCCCCTACCATCCAGGCCCAGAACTAGGCTCTAGGTTGTCCCACCCCAACACCTACCTCATAGATGAACTGCGGGAGCACGGGAAGGAGCCGAACCTGCAGATCCAAAGCTGCAGGATCTCCATTACACAAGCAACAACAGGATATCCAAGAGGAGGCTCAGTGACGGCCCGGTACTGAGGGTATAGAAGCCAGAGGCCTTGAACAGACCAGTGGTTCATTGTAGTGAACACTTACAAGTAAAGATGTATGGACTCAAGGGTACACTGTGACCCACTGTGTCACACTACAGCTTCCATGTTCTTTTTTTTTTTTTTTTTTTTTTTTTTTTTGGTTTGTTTGCTTGTTTTTTGGGGGGAGGGGGGTTTGTTTGTTTGTTTTCCAAGAAGGATTTCTCTATGAAGTACTCCTAGTTGTCCTGGAACTCACTCTGTAGACCAGGCTGGCCTCAAACTCACAGAGACCCACCTGCCTCTGCCTCCCAAGTGCTGTGATTAAAGGTGTGTACCACCACCGCTTGGCTTTTGTTGGGTTTTTATTTTATTGGGGGGGGGGGGTTTGCAAGGGTAGAAAGTGAATATGAAAGAATAGGCAGATAATAGGATCACGATGCAGGATGTGAAATTTACAGAGAATCAACAAATGCAAAAAAATTCTAGAAAATACAAAGAATAAAAACCATTCATAGTGTAATCTAGAAACAACCATTACCACCATTTTGGTGTGCAGTTTCTGGTCTTGATTTCCATCTTAAATGTTACAACACCAAAAGAAAACTATCTGAACATCAAGCATACACGCTAATGCCCCAAATGCTCCAATACTTACAGTTTTGTCCCCTGTAAAGGTAAGATTTGTTCCATTCTCCTTAGCCTTCAATTAAAAAAAGAGAAAGAAGACAGAAAATTACTTCAGTTTTTACATTGTTCTCAGAAATATGTAAGGAAAAATAATTACCTCCTGTTTTTCTCCTAAAAGAGGGAGTCGATGCATAAAATCCCCAGAAAAGCTCTATAAAAAAAATAAATATTTTTTTACTAAAAGTTCAAAATACCTAGAAATGGTTAATGAAAAACATATAATACAGTAAAAAAAATAGTAACAGCATCAACAGACAACAAAACTTACAATTAATTACAAACAAGAAAACCCTGCTAAGCATAACATGACCCCAACTGGCCCTAGTCTTTCCACGCTGAAGGTAACCCAGAATACCAAAGCCTTGACAGAAGCCATGTGTGTGGAGCAGAGAAGGTCAGCAGAGTCCCTCTCATTCCAATCAACAAAACGAAGCTTAAAATCATCAGTAGTTGAGGTATTTTCCTTCCTCAGTAATTGAATTGTACAATTCAATGTTTACAATAGACTGGAAGACAGTGTACCCTATGACTCTGGAAAGACAACAGACCTGAGAGTAACAGGATGCAGCAAGTAGCTTTTTACAATCAAATCCAACTAACCCTTCCAGTTGAAGGAATGAATTTAAAGAACAAAAGATAATAAATTACTCAATGTCACAGTTTCTTCTGTGATGTAGGAGGGTCTTCTATCTATCTGTTGCTTTCATTGGTTAATTAATAAAGAAAACTGCTTGGCCTGATAGATCAGAACACAGGTAGGTGGGGAAGACAGAACAGAATGCTGGGAGGAAGAAGGCAGTGAGGCAGATGCCATGCTTCTCCTACCCAGGACAGATGGTGGTTAGACTCATGCCAGTAAGCCACAGTCAAGTGGTGATACACATTAATAGAAATGGGTTCATCAAGATGTGAGAGTTAGCCAGTAAGAGGCTAGAGCTAATGGGCCAGGCAGTGTTTAAATGAATACAATTTGTGTGTTGTTATTTCGGGTGTAAAGCTAGTTGTGCGGGAGCCGGGCGGGACGAAAAGCAGGCCTGCCCCCAGCTTCTTCTACACTTCTGTTTGCCATCAATTTTGAAGCATTTTAAAACTTCTCTTTTCCTACTTACTCCATAAAGTCTAAACTAAGACAAAACTCACAATTTAATTATCAATTACTTCATTCGTTTATCTGTTATTAAATTACAGTCTTCTATCCATTACTTTAGTGACTGAACAGAAAATCTACCTCTGCTGAACTATATGCTACTGTACAGCAGTTTGCTAAACATATCTAAGCAAATGCAACAAAGACAGAGTGAAGCCGCTGTTAACAATAACAAGAACTACCTGGCGGTGGTGAGCATGCCTTTAAACCCAGCACTCGGGAGGTAGAGGCAGGCGGTTCTCTGTGAGGGCAGCCTGGTCTACAGAGTGAGCTCCAGGACAGCAAGAGCTACACAGAGAAAAACCTGCCTCGAAAACAGAACACACAACAACAAAACCCCAATAACAATAACTTTTCAATACCTCTAAAGCTTGTCTACACACTAAAAAATTTCCATCCAAATACCGTGTTAGCTCCTGTTTCTAAAGGACAAAAAATGAATTTCAGGCCTGGGCAATAGCTCAGTGGGAAAAGTGCTTGATGCTCAAGCATGAGGACCCCAGTTTGGAGATTCAGCAGCTACATACAAAGCCAAGCATGGTGATGTAGTATGTAACCCCAAGATGGGGAAAGCAGAGACAAGTAGATCCCAGAGGTTTACTTGCCACCCCATCTTCCTAAAATAGCAAGTGCTAGGTACAGTGAGCAATACTGTCTCATAAACTACAGTAAAATTATGTGAAATAAGGGAGAAAAGTGAATGAAGACAGCCTGATGTCAATCTCTGGCCTCTACATGCACATGTATGGACAAGCACACCAATACACACAGTATAGGCTTGTACAGACACACACACAAAGTTCACAAACTTTAAAAAATTAGAATTTTAAATAAAAATAGTATTCATGAGATTACATATTTTGTAATCATTAATAAATGTAGAATCATATTATTATTTACCTCTCTATATATTATTCACTCTTCTTTACACAAAGGTGTAAAATTCAATCATAAAGTAGCAATGCCCTTTAAGATATATAATAAAATCTAAAACCTCTGATTATCTGAAGACATATCAACTAAATAAGAGAATTAAAATTTGTTTTGCTAAATGACCATTAACAGATGAGTAGATAAATAAAATGCGCTATGTACATATAACAGAATTTAGCCCTAAGAGGGGATCAAGTTTGGGTACATGCTATAACACAGAAGATCCTAGAAAACACAAAGTCCATATCAAAAAGATCAAAAACTCAAATGCCTCTATGAAGTAAGTATCCAGGATTGTCACATTCATAGGGACGAAGCAGAATAGCAGACAATGAGGCGCAAGAGGAGATGACTGACTCCTGAGTGAGTACCGAGTTTGGGTTAGCAGGACGACAGTGACAAGGGACAGTGATAACTGCACAGCATGAATGAACTCAAAGCTACCCAATCCAACATTAAGAAATACAGCAACGTAACTTTCACAAGAATCTGCTGATAACACAGACCACAGCAATCTTCTTAACAGGATTAAGATCTCTTCTAGAAGAACGAACTACCATATAAACAAAGGCCATAGGAGAAATTCAGACATTACTTTTTTCACCTCGTCTATTTTCTTCCAACCACTGTCAGAGGTTACCTGGGCTTTATAGAGTTCACTACAGTTCTGAAATAATCTTGATGACGTTTGGTATCTCCCAGACAAGCCTTTTTTGTCCTTGAGATTTTCCAAATATTTCTCTACTTCAGTTGCCTAGAAAAACAAGGAAGATACAGTTTTAGCTTACCAGTTGCAAATCAGGTTAGAGGACAACAAAGAATCAAACTGTAGTACAACTAAAACTGCCACTTTAACAACCAATAGGAGAGGCCCAGGGACATGGCTCAGTGCAAAAAGTTCTTGTCTTAAAAGCACAAAGCCAAACCGTGACGCCAAGCTTCAGAACCCATATAAAACAAGCTGGATGTAAAGGGCAGTCCTTGTGATCCTAGTGTATGAGAGGCGGAGACAGGCAGGGTCCTGGGGCTCACTGGTTGGCCAACCAGTCTAGCCTGCTTGATGAGATGGTCCTGGGACTCACTGGTTGGCCAACCAGTCTAGCCTGCTTGATGAGATCCAGGCCAATGATAGACCTTGTTTTGAGAACACAAGGTGGAGGGCATCTGACCACCACCTGAAGCTGTCTTTTAGCCTGCACACATAAGCGCCTGGATATGCACAGGCACACAAGTGCATACACATACATTCTCTCCCTCTCGCCCTCTCTCATGAAAGATTACATGATGGCTAGCAAGATGGCTCAGAAGGGAATGTGTGACAACCTGAGCTCAATCCCTAGAATCCACGGTGGAAGGAGAGCCAACTCCGAAAAGCTTCCTTCCTAACCTCCTCCACAGTGTGCTGGGACACACACAAACACATGCATGTGTGTATGCACATGCACACACACATGTGCAAGCAAAAGACTATATAAGAGTATTCAAGAATCTAAAATTAGGATGTCTCTGCATGTGGCAGTGAAGGGCAAGAAACAATTCAGGTCAAGATAATGAGAAAATGCAATTTCCCCATATTTGCCTCGTCTTATAAAAGAACAGAGGGTGTCCAGCTTCCTATCACAGGAAACCATAAGCACAGTCTGTTTTCAGTGTTGCTTTCTGCAGTTCTAAAAACATTAGCATATGCCCCTTTTCAAGATAAATATCATGCCTGAGGGACAGGAGAGTTGGCTCAGTGGCTAAAAATGACTTGTGGCTCTTGCAGAAGTTGCAGGTTCAATTCCTAGCACCCGCACGAAGCATGCAATTGTCTATAACTCCAGTCCCAGGGGATCTGACACTCTCTCTGACCCCTCAGACACCAGGCATGCACGTGGTGTACATACATACATGTAGGTAAAACATTCATATACATAAAACAGTAAACCAAATAAATGCAAAAAAAAAATTTTTACAAATCATGCCTAGAAAGGGATGGTGCCGTGTCCTTGCTGACTAAAGGACCTGACAACAAAAACGACAGTAACGGTAAGAGGAGACTAGTTAGATGGCCCAGCAGTTAGACTTTTGCCACCACATACAATGGCCTGGGTTCAAGCCCCAGAGCCCATGTGGTAGAGGTAGAGAACTGACGCTCACAGGTTGTCCTCTGACACACAATATTTTAAAAGAAGAATCTAAAATTAAACTCTACAGTACAGAATTCTGGGGCAAGTACATTTGCTGTTGTTCCAGAAAACCCACATTTGGTTCCCAGGACACATACCGAGTGGCTCAGCAGCCTCTAAGTCTAGCTCCAGAAGTGTGACACTCTCCCCTGGCATATACACACGTGTAAGCACACATACAAATAAATAAACAAATCTTTAAAATAAGATACAGAATTATAGTCCCTGACTCACAAAAAGGTAATTCTCTAACAATTCTGGGAAGACTAGTAAATTTTCAGATAGAAACGGTTTTTTAACCTCACGGTTATTTGATCAAATTAACAAAATCTATAAAAGATAATTTATGTTCATAAGCTTAGAATGTAAAGCTGTTGTTGCCAATCATAACCCATTTCTGATAGTCATAAAAATTATCATGAATATCTCCATACTTTAAAAACAATTATGTGTACATATGTATGTGTCTGTGTATGGTTATGTACACATGATGCCCCCGGAAGCCTTGGATCCTCTGAAGCTGGGGTCACAGGCAGCTTGACTGTGAGCTGGGTGGATGTTGGGAATGAACTCAGGGCCTCTGTAAGAGCAGTGCATACTATATTCTTGACTGTGGAGCCATCTCTCCAGCCCTTCTCCATACTTTTATCTTGTAGCAGTCCAAAATAAGTATTTGTATGTCTTGTGAAGACAAGATACACGTATATGTATGTGTATATATGTGTATTTGTGTACATATTTGTGTGCATGCGTGCGTGCATGTGTGTGTGTGTATGGTGAAATATCTGTAACCATGCGTAGATCTAGAAGTGCCATGAAAACTAGGGTTTTAGATTTCCTGGAGTTAGAGTTATGGTGCTTTTGAGTAGTATGACTGGGTGCTGAAAACAAAATTCAAGTCCTTTGCAAGAGCAATATAGATCAATATAAGCTCTTAACACTAAGATTCACACCAATGTTATATAACGAACATGGTCAAACGCTCCTATAAAACTTCAATACGGAAGCTGGGGATGGAGCTTAGTTGGCAGGGTTTACCTAGCATGAATGAAGCCCTGGGTTATATCCCCAGCAGACATAAAATCAGGCAGAGCAGAGCTCAGAAGTTAAGAGCACTGGCTGATTTTCCGAAGAACCCAGATTCAATACCCAAAACCCACATGCAAGCTCACAGCTGTCTGAAACTTTAGTTCCAGAGGATCTGGTGCCCTCTTCTGGTCTTCAAGAGTACTGCACACATGAGGTACACAGATATACGCGATGGCAAAACACCCATACACATAAACTAAAAATAAAATCTTTAAAAGTACAATAAACACACACATTTATATTATAAAACGGACACTCTACTGCTAGGGAATGGAACAGAAAGATACAGCTTCATGTCCAGGAAATTTCAGTAACTCTGTGGACAAGAATTACGGAGAGGGGAACACCTCCCCAACGGTTGGTCCTTTAATCACTGCAGATTTTTAAAAACACTTATTCAATTCATTAATAGAATTTTATTTCTGCATTACAATTAACCTTTAAGAAATGCCAATAAAACGTTGTGGCATAAAACAAAGGACATCCCAACTACATAAAAAGGTCATTAAAATACCATTCGCTTTTCTAACCATGTATCTTTATAAATTCAGATTTTTTTTCAACAAATATTTCAAGCAATTTATTTCAGGACTAAGTAAAGAACAAAGCACAAAAATCTAGCTGTCTGAAGAGTGGGAGGAATGAGAATATGAACAAGGAGGTCAAGACCATGATGGGCGCACTCACTGAAACAGTCTACCTGAGCTAATGGGAGCTCACCAACTCCAGCTGAACTGGAAAGGAACAAGCATAGGACCAAACTAGTCCCTCTGACTGTGGGTGACAGTTGCATGGCTGGGGCAGACTGAGGGGCCACTGGACTGGCAGAGGCACCAGGATTTATCTCTACAGCATGCACTGGCATTTTGGGAATCTATTCTTTTTGGATGGATACCTTGCTCAGCCTAGATATAGTAGGGAGGGCCTTGGACCTTCCCCAAAGCAATGTGCCTTACCCTCTCTGAGAACCGGATGGGGGTAAGATGGGAGGGTGTGTGGAGGGAATGGGAGGAGGGGAGGGAGTGGGAACTTAGATTGGTTTGTGTAATGAAGGGAGATAGTTTGTTTTCTTTTCTTCTTCTTTTTTTAAATAAATAAAGATGGAAGAAAAAAAATCTGTCTTCTGTCATGCCAGATTTTAGTTAAAGACATCTAACAAGATCACAAAACAATACTACTCTTCTGGAATTTTTTTTTGAGACAAGATCTTATGAGTTTATTATTACTACTTTAAAATAATATCTTAATATTTTGTTTTATCTTTTTAAAAGTTATTTTATTATTTTATGTGTATGGGTGTTTTTGCCACATGTATATCTGTGCACCAAGTGTCTGTCTGTGGACACCAGAAGAGGGAGTCAGATACCCTGGAAGTGAAATTACAGATAATTGTAAATTGGTATGTGGGTACCAGGAACTGAACTCAGGTCCTCTTAATCACTGAGCCATCTCTCTAGGCCTTGTTTTAATTTTTAAAAGGGGAAACTACAGAAACAAAAGCCTTGTAGAGGATCAAACATTTGTTCAGCAAGTAAAGGAATCTGCTGCCAAGCCTGGTGACCTGTGTTCAACCCCTAGAACCCACACAGTGGAAGGAGAAAACTGACCCCCTCAAGTTATTCTCTGACATCCACATTCATGCTGTGGCTCATGTGCGCAAATACACTAACAGTAAACGTGAGGGTTTTAAAAAATTGAAAAACAAAGGCTTTCTGAGTCCACAATTTTTTGTTTGTTGTTTGGTTGGTTTTTGTTCTTTGAGACAGGGTTTTTCTGTGTAGCCCTGGTTGTCCTGGAATTCACTATGTAGACCAGGCTGGCTGAAACCTGGAGACCTGTCAGCCTCTGCCTCCCAAGTGCGGGGGTTAAAGGCGGGCACCACCAGACCCAGCCACAGTTTTTAGATATGAATTCTGAGACAGGAAGCCTGAGAACTGCTGACACAGTCTGAAGACTGGGCCAAATGCTCTATAGTTTCAGCTCCGCTGTTCCATAACTACACACTACTCTTTCTTCCATAAAGTTAAGAGGTTGGGGTCAGATGATCATTAAGTACCAGGAAAAGTCTGTATTTTCAAATTCTTTACCTTGAAGCTATAGATCTCATTGTAGCAATCAGCACTTTTCAGAAACCAGGTTATATTCAAAGACAGATCACAAGGCTCTCCATCAACTATGAAAGAAGAAATAATTGTAAATACAAGAGAATTCCAAAAGAAGCATTCCTCCAGCATTTCTCTATTAACCTATGGCCTATTTATTTTCCACCCTAAACTGGGATATTCAATATTCCTTCTTTAAACACAAGGAAATCAAGTCACACAAGCAAAAAGAAGTAAGTGTTTGTTCTTTCTTTTTTGGTGTTTGTTTTGAGGCAGGATCTCATTGTGCAGCCCAAGCTGGCCTCAAATTCACTTTCATCCCTCCATCTCAGCCTTCCAAGTGTTGAGATTACAGGAGTGAGCTAGCGTGCTCAGATGCCCAAGTAACCTTTAGATAGTGTCACTGCTCCTTCAGAAACGGTAGCTAAGCAGATTTTCTTTCTTTAACTCTTTTGGAAATTTAGGTCTATTTCTATGTCCCAAACCTCTGATCTATATTGAGAAAAACCTGGGCAAGATAAGGCAATCCTAATCTAAAACTATACTTCTATTATTCATGTATTTACCAAGCAGAACACACATATACAAAAGTTGAATAGTGCCGGGCGGTGGTGGCGCACGCCTTTAATCCCAGCACTCCTTTAATCCCAGGCAGAGGCAGGCGGATCTCTGTGAGTTCGAGACCAGTCTGGTCTACAAGAGCTAGCTCCAGGACAGGCTCTAAAGCTGCAGAGAAACCCTGTCTCGAAAAACCAAAAAAAAAAGTTGAATAGTTAGGTTAAGAATAGAATGGAGAAAGGCAAATGATCAAAGATCTTTTTTAAAAAAGGTCACAATCTTACTGGAGAAATACAATATAACAGTATCAGGGATAGCATAATATTCATGATTGTTAAATGGTGTTTTAAAGAGATCCACTGAGAGAATACTCATGGCTTGGGCCTTGAAAGTCAGCAAGAATGCATAAAAGGGGCTGGAGAAATGACTCAGCAGTTAGAACTGAGGTTCAGTTTCTAGCACCCACATGGTAAGTAGCTCATGGCTGTCTGCCACTCCAATTCCAAGGATCTGTTATGATGCCCTATCTAGACTTGTTGATTCCACCAGCCTAGCTCCAGGTTCGAGAGACCCTGTCTCAAAGAAACAAAGTGGAGACCAACAGATACAACACGACACTTGGCATCCTTCTCTGACCTGCACAGGCTCACCTGTGCAAATACCTGAACATATACACACCATCGTACATAAACACATAACAAAATCCCACATAGTTTGGAACACAATTATTCTAAAGAACCCAAGTGCCAGCCTAAAGATGTAAGAAGGTAAACCCAACTGTCCTGAGAGGCGGGACAAGATACTACAGACTCCTCTGTGCAAACAAACCAAAAATAAACATGATGGCAGTGGGTTCTGCTTGCTGCCTGGAATTCTAGCACTTGGCAGGTGTGAGCAGGATCAGGAATTCAGGGCCAACTTCAGCTACATGAGACTCTCGAAAAAACAAAACAACCACAAAACACAAACACACAAAAGAATAAAAATAAAAAATATGACTGCATTTAAGAATTTACTTTTGTTCACAACAAAAGAAACATCTAATTAAAACTTCCTCTTTGATTTCTGCTGAGGAAGAAAAAATACTAAAGATTCCTTACGTTTTGCAAGTGTAACATGAATAAGTATGACTATACTTAGGAAATCTACTTTTTTTTCTTAGATTTATTCACTTTATGTGTATGTTCTACCTCACATGTATGACTGCATATCATATGTATCCTGGAACTAGAATGATGAACAGTTGTGAACCACCACCTGGGGTACTGGGAACTGAACCTGGGTCTTCTGCAAGAACAAGTGCTCTTAACCACTGACCTATCACTCCAACCACAGGAATTTACTTTCATTCAGAGCAAAAGATGCAATCAGGAGGTTATAACCTACATCTTGAATACAAACACTTAGGAGGCAGAGGCAATCAGATCTCGATGAGTTCCAGGCCAGCCTGGTCTACATAGTAAGCTCCAGGACAGCCAAGGCTACCTAAAAAGACCCCGTCTCAAAAAGCAAACAGTAATTAATTAATTAAATGTTTAAGATGATAAAAATAAAAGCAACAAAATTTAAAAATTCTTAGCTTTGTTTTAAATTGTTTTCTCAACCAACTTTTAATTTTTTTACTTTTTGTGTATGTTCATTTTGCCTGTTTTTTTTGTGTACCCCTTATGAGCCTAATGCCCAGGAAGGTCAGAAGAGGGTGTCAGATGCCTGGAACTGGAATTACAAATGATTGTGAACTGGTATATTGGTGCTGGAATCAAACCTGGGTCTTCTGAAGAGCAGCTAATGCCACCTTTCCAGCCCCTAAACTAATTTTTTTAATGACTAAAATGTTTTTGCAGAGCTCTATTGGTATACAAAAAAAAATTTGATCAGCTGGCTACTAACAGGAGAACACAGAAAGATAGGGTATATTAGTTTAAAGTCAGAAAACAGGTACAACAAGATGGGTTAGGGAGTCTGTCTAAAGAGCCGAGCTCTGGCCAAAGGACACATGTGGTGGAAGGAGACAAGTGACATCAGCCAACTGCCCTCTGATTTCCATACATACACCATGGAATGCCTGCACTCACAAATAAGGTAAGTAAATAATGTAATTTTTAAGTCCTAAAGAAAGATTTGCTGGCAATTTTGTTGCAAACATAAAAGTAAGTTACGTGTTAAAGGACCGGTACAATGTTCAGAACTCTAAATGACAAGCCCTGAGACAAAAAACATGGTCCCACCTGAGCTATGGAAGCCACACCATAAAATCAGAGATGGTAAATATGAGAAACTACAGAATAACAAATAATAAAAAACAAAATTTAAGGAACCTCGGATCTTCCACAAAACAACAAAATGTAGACATTTTTAATATGCAGATTGTTAAACCTGGTAAAATACAATAGGTCAAGAACAAACTAGAAGACTGTACATAACAGGAGCACAGAACAAACCATCAAACTACGCTAAGCAACTACATCCTTCCACGTCTCACAGCGATGAGTAAACAAGTAAACCAACCTCACAAAACAAGAGTCAATTGGTTCTAATCGAATTTAAGTCGTTAAGAGATATTTTCATGGCTGTAGTATTGTCCTAGTGTTGTTTCTTTGGCTAGATACAAAATCCTGACAAGAACCAACTCAGAGGAGAGAGGTTTGTATCAGTCCATCACCGGCATCGGGAACTTGAAGCAGCTACTCAGCACATCCACATCCGAAAGCAAAGAGGAATCAATGCATGCATTCATGCTGTTCAACTCAGATTTCTCTACTCCTACACAACTCAGGACCCAAACCCAGGGAATGGTCCTGCCTATATTTATGTTGGAACATCCCCTATCAATTAACATAACTAGACAATCCCCCCACAGACATGGCTACTGACCAACCTGATCCAGACAACCCTCATTGAGATTCTTTTCCCAAGTTATTCTGAGTTGTGCTAAGCTGACAACTAAAACTGACCATCACAAGTCTATCATATAAATTTTACCTCTCTTTTCACTCCCACTAAAGTGTAAGCTCAATGAGAGAATTTTTCTACTTCTCTAGTATCCAAGAGTACTAAGCTCACAGTAGTTATTTTACAACTACTTATTAAATAAAAAGAATAAAATCACTCAACTATGATTTTATTGCATTTTCAGGGAGAAAGGTATGTCCAAAACACACATGAAACAAGGCATAGTAGCTCGTGCCAATAATCCTAATACTTAAGAAACTGGGCCCTAAGACTGGCCTTGGGCTACCTAGTGAGACCCTGTTTCAAACGAACAATGTAGATATTACAGTGATGATATAAATAGAGTACTTATCCCTATCTCAAAAACAGAGCAACCCATGAACATTTAATTCCGAAAATAACATTTCAAAACTAAAAGGGAGGCTTTAGTGCACATGGGACATTTAGCTCCAGATCCTGCAGGCATCTCACTAGACAAACTGGTTTTCTTCTACACAATCCCAACTTCCTGGTAATATCCCTGAACTCACTGTTCCTGGAAGCTTAAACACTCCCTTGGCAAACAGAAGATCTACTGAGTATCTGAGCCAGCAGCCCGACAAACCTCGGCTAATTTTCAGTAAACAGCTAACAAGCACACAGGAGTAAAACCAATGATACTTCTGACTCAGAACAGATTTAAAAATGATGCAAGCAACCAACCAACAAAATTAAATATAATACAGCTGTAATGTAATTAAATATATACATAATTTTCATACATAAACACACATATATACATTCTGAATAGCATTATAGTCAACATATGAATCCAATAGATTATATATTCAGTATGTAATATATAATACAAATACGTAATATAAGCTACAAATAATCGTGTATCTATACATAACACATTAAACTGAAAAACAAAACAAAAATATATACATGTATTCTGAATGTCATTTATATTATGAATTCAGTTATACTAAATGTTTGTATCTAAACAGTGTCAAGCTATTAAATTTATGGACTTAAAATGTTTTAAGGCGCTAGGGAGATGGCTTTGTTGGGAAAATGTTTGCTTCCCACACAAGCATCAGGACCAGACTGGCCAACCAGCAAGCTCCAAGTTAAGAGAGAGACCTTGTCTCAAAAAAAATAGGATAGACAGGAAGTGAGGAAGACACAAGTAACTGAGCTCTGGCCTTCACATGCATATACACACACGTATTCACACATGTATCATGTTCATTCATTCATACATGTGTATGTTCATTCATTCATATGCATGTGTGTGCACACGCACAAGCAGACTAAGGTAGAAAATAAGAAGCTCAAAACACAATGAAATTTAAAAACTCACATTTCAATAAGATGGTAGTATTTCTAAAAAGAATCTTTCCAAAACTAAAATAATTTTTCCCCTGCAAAGATAAAGAAAAGATAATTAGCATCAAGGCATTTTGATTTTCAAGACAGACTACGAATACCTAAATTTATAAAATATTCAAATTAATTTTCTTAAGCAAAAGGACAACACCACCTTTTCTTTTAGTGAAGGTCAATCACATTCAAACTGTTGGATCTTGCCTCTCAGTGTAGTCCTGATTTCCTACCCACAGGTAGAAAGGGACTATCAATGGGAAGCTGCTACAAATCTCAACTTAACTTGAACGCATCATCGTAGGGTAAAAGGGGCATGAGCGCCAAGGCTTGCACTCCTGAGATGGACAGTTCCTTTTCTTCACTCACTAACCATTCCTAACAACCACCAATCATAGCTTTCAAATAACCTTTGAATAGTTTCACTTTTAATTTAAAAGGACTCAACTACTAATTATTTCAGTAAGAAATAGACAATTATAATTCAAAATCCAAAACCTTTGCCAAAATGAATAAAAGCTGCAAAATTTGCGATGTAAATGTACAATGAACGGGACAAAAGCAAAACAAAAAAGTCAACAGTTAATGGTTTTTAAAGCAGTTCTTGCCAAAATCTGGGTTTTGTGGTTCAAAATACTACTCTGACTCAAACGAGATCTTAAAACTGGGCGGGGAATAGGTCAACCTATCAGTTAACAATCCAAACGAAAGACTATCCTCACCACATTACATTTTAGAGTTGTTCCATTCTGGCAGTTCTCAAGTTAAAACGCATTAAAAAAAAATTCCTATGTCCCTTAATCACAAAAATACTTCGAAGTTTAAACCCAATCAAGCCATCTCATCCATAGAAATATTTTTACAACAAAATTAAAATTAAGACACTAGAGTTAAAAATTAGGACTCCTATTTATTTGTCCCTTTCATCTAAGCCTAGGTAACTGGATTTTGTGACATTCTAGCTGAAAGAGAAACTATGTACCTGTGCATCAAGTTTCTCTGAAGTTCGGCGCTGAAAGTTCTGACTTTCCCCGTGAGAAGCCGCTTGGCTCCGACACTCCTCTCAGCTAGGGCAAACAGCGCAGCTCTCTGCTCAGGCAGGAGAGACCCCGCCGGCACACTCTGGGTATCCTACCCTCTTTGAAAACCGACTTTCCCGAAACCATCCTGGACCCCTTGGGCCACCGTAGCCCCACCTCTCATTCCCCCTCCAGGCTCAGTAGCGACTCCAACACTCACCGACGGCATCGGAATGTGCCACTTTGATCTATCTGCGGCAAACACGGGTGCTGGTCCTGCACCAAAAAGCGACAGTGGGAACGGCTGCGCCCCCAAAAGAAGAAAGACGACAGGAGACACCTGAAGCCACGCAGCTACCGCCATCTTCACAGCCATGAAGAGACTACCCAAAGCATTGAGCCTCCTTCCGGCTGACTAGTCCCGCCTTCTTCCGGCTCTGCTCTGTGGGCGGGATTATCCGGGTCCTTGAAACTGCGGCTCTTCACTCCAAACGTCAGAGCGTGCCAGAACTTTATGTCTACTGCGCAGGCGTCTTCTTGTCTCAACCCGAGCGTCGCCTAAGGCTAACTATCGACGAGTTTGAGGTCCGTTACTTTCCTCTGTTCCTCTGCCATTAAAGGAACTTAGTGCGTCGGTCAAGTCTCTGCTCCTCCTGCTTCTTCCCGCACCTCATCCTTTCCAAATCAAGGTCAGGCGCCGGTCAGAAGTCCATGGAAGCGCGCGCACTGGATGCATGATTGACATCCAGTAGTGAGTTCTTCGGCTGTGGAGCTGTGGAAGCAGAGCCTGGAATTTGGCAGGGCTGGAATAGAAGCGGTTCATGAGCTTGAAAGTCCCCTCTAACCACGAAAGACTGTAGGTCAGCTGCAGTAGTTTGCCCGGCGACATCAGCGTCCAGCAGTGATCCACACGGCACTCCCCACTCAAAGCTAAAAGTGGAGAGAGACGGGGCAGCTTTCGGTATCACAGAGTGACAGTCACTGAGACAGACCCTGAGGCTGTCTCGGTACTTCCTGTTTCTCACGCTCTAGACTTTAACCTTTAGGGCTCTCTGCGTGCACGCCTCCTCTGCCAATAAAAGCAAAGTTCCTCGGCCACTCTCAACCAATATTTACCAAGTATCTCCCAGTAGACGCTCTGGTTTGCGCCTGAGAAAAATTCCCGGAGAAAAAGTCAAGATTTGTCCCCCGCCCCTTAAACATCTGGAGAGATTCTTATTTCCCATAAATTTGACTGTGATGAAGTACGGGTCATAATTTAGCAAGTCTGCTTGTTAACTTATTTTAAAAGATCATCAGAGGCTGTGGCTTGAGAGTTAGGAGTCAGGCAGAGTTAACAGGGAAGCTATGGAAGCAACTGAGAAAGAGGAAATCAGGTAAAGGCCAATTGCTCCCGCAGGAACTTACTCCAAAACAACCTTCTAGCTTTGAAAGCTTCACTTAACGTTTTAATGGCACTTTCTTGAATGCTTGATATTTGCTTTGTGGTTCTTTCCTGCTTCTGCTGGACAGTTGGGCAATGTTAATAGCTAACCTCTCGAAGTACTTCCAGGAGGGTTAGATAACTTTTAACAGTGAAAAGGTTGCCTTCCAAACTCTTAAGACATGACTTTTAAGCGCGCTTCATTCCGCCTTTAGGTGGTTCCGTCTCTTCCTGTGCCATTCCACAGTTCCTTCTTCAAAACTGGAAACCGAAGTCTGCAAGGTCTCCTAATGCTTGCACACTTGATTAAAATAAGCACTGCCAAAAGACCGAGTTTAATAAAGGGTTTCATTTTTACCGCGATAAAATACTTTCTTGACATGGCTAGGTGTTTCTGTCTATCCAGGCCTGTTTTCATAGTTCAGCTTCCTTCAAATTTATGGACATGCTAACTGCAGTTGCAGGAAAGCACACCTCTTTACCAAAACCAGTCCTCCCCCTCTGCCTGGTAGCTTATAGTTGTTTTAAGTAACTGAAATACATATATATTCAAGTAGTAGTGTACTTCTCTTTACATTCTATTCCAGATGCAGTACTTCTGGGAACTTGGTTTGAAAGGATATTAATCTCTCTATTGTTGGAATCCTCTGGGACGTTTTGCCTTCTATGTTTGTTCCTATTCTGATGCTAGCAGCTGGCAAATACCTTTCTGAGAGGATTTGGAGCCTTATCTGTGGTTGCCTGTTAGACTTTAGCAGACCGTTTAGGCAGTCTATGGCTTCTTCAGGTCTAACCTCTCAGGAAGTAAATGCTCTGAAAATACTTTGCCCAGAAAATAGGTGAGGAGGCTGTTTGGCTGTTTTGGATTTAGATTTCAGATTTTAGTGTTGTGGTTTTTATTATTTTTAAAGTTCCCTGCCTTATAATTGGCAGTGCCCTTTTCCCATGGCTCCCAGACCAAGCCCATGAAGATGCTCTGGTTCAGTTTGGTAGTTTTACAAAAGGATATTGTTCTGCGACATATATCCTATTGCCCCGTGAAGTCTTAAGTGACAGCAGTGATGGAGTTTTGCAATGCAGAGTAAATTCCAAAAGTTTATTTTGCACACGTTTATACTATAATTAGGAAAGGTACAAACAATGAGCTCACAGATGTTATATAAAATGTACCTCTTAAAATGTCTTCTTCTTTAGTGTTGAAGATGAAGCTGTGGATAAAACCATTTTCAGAGACTGTAGCAAGATTGCTTTCTACAGGTAAGTAAATAGACCACCCAGAAAACATTCCTGTCAGTATTTCTAAATTAATTCCACGAAGCTTTTGAGAACTGGGGGTGGGTGGGTGGGGGTTAAGAAGATGGTCTTTAGGAAAACTAATTTTATATACTTACTATTAAATAATTTAAATTGTATAGTTTTTTTTGTCTTGGTTTCTCTATGTAACCCTGGCTATCCTGGAACTTGGTCTGTAGACCAGACTGGCCTCCCAAGTACTGGAATTAAAGGTGTAGACCACTACCACCCAACCTGTATTTTATTTTTAAAGCTAAAATATTCTTAAAATGTGCACTTTCAAAGATAATACACTGACCTGGTTTGAAAATCATATATGGTTCATATTGAAAGTATTGCTCCTGCTTCTA
Source organism: Arvicola amphibius (assembly GCF_903992535.2). Lineage (NCBI taxonomy): Eukaryota > Metazoa > Chordata > Mammalia > Rodentia > Cricetidae > Arvicola > Arvicola amphibius. The sequence continues at coordinate 55,254,600 of NC_052051.1, read as the reverse complement.
CTTCTCTATCATCTTGTCCCTTCAAGTCAGCATATTTATTAATTTCTTATCTATTCCTCCAGTATTTTTCACAAATACATATATTCTTATATCCCCTCTTTCCTTACACCTACAAATAGATTTCTATATGCATTGTTCTGTGCCTCCTCCCTGCCCCCCATGCTTTATATATTTAGTCGGGAGAGCTCACCTTCAGTACATGGGCGTTTCACTCTACTTTGTGCTCATGGTATCCCACTGGGTAAATGCTCTATAATTTATTTTGTTCTAGACCCACTTGCTAGAGCTTCAGGTGGTGGCTTCTTTTTAATCTTTTGCTCTGAGAGTGTTAGCATATGCAGAGTTGTGTATGTCATTCTCTATACCTGCAAGTGATTTGTGGGATAGATTTGTAGGAGTGGAGCTGGAGATGTGACTCAGCAGTAGAGGACTCCGTATCTTGTACAAGATTCTGGGCCTGATCCTCAGCACTAAGGAAAACAAAACAGCAAAAACAAACAAACGAACAACAATAAAAAGTAGGATTTCTAGGAATTTGGTAACTGGATCAAACAGTAAATATACTAGAAATGTGTTAACTATTGATATATTTCCCTTTGTGGGGATCTTTTATACTTACTTTAATATTTTTTGAGGATATTAACCTAGAAAAAAGTGCCTTTAAAATCATCCTTTAAGCCGGGCGGTGGTGGCGCACGCCTTTAATCCCAGCACTCGGGAGGCAGAGGCAGGTGGATCTCTGTGAGTTCAAGACCAGCCTGGTCTACAAGAGCTAGCTCCAGGACAGGCTCTAAAGCTGTAGAGAAACCCTGTCTCGAAAAATCAAAAAAAAAAAATCATCCTTTAAAACATCTAGTTTAATGGGATCCATGGCTTAGCTGGTTCAAAAGCCTGACATATCTATTTTATATAGTTTTGAACCTGAAATCATCAAAGTTAATTTTTTGTTTGTTTAATTTTGATTTTGTTTGTTTGTTTATTATTTAAGACATCTTCTCACTATATATAGATCTGACTGGCACTGGACTGACAACAGCCTACCTGCTTCTGCCTTCCAAGCTGAGATTAAAAGTGCTATGCCCCACGCCCAGTAAAAATTGTTTCATGTATTTTTTGGCATTTTTTCAAGACAGGGTTTCTCTGTAGCTTTGGTGCCAGTCCTGGATCTAACTCTTGTAGACCAGGCTGGCCTTGAACTCAGAGATCCGCCTGCTTCTGCCTCCAGAGTGCTGGGATTAAAGGCATGCGCCACCACCACCCAGCTGTTTCATGTATTTTTAAGTCTCTATTTCAGTCATCCTCTGTTCTAGGGGGAAAAAAGATGTTGCTTTAACTCAAAACAGTTACTTTAGAGGGAGATACACAATGAATGCCCAGTCACCTTGTTAAACCAATAGCCCATACTGAATGTCCACTAGAATCTATTGAATTACTACAAAAGTTCCATTTCATGAAAAGAAGGAGGAAATTTAAGCTCATAAATGTTATCTTTCAAGTTTGGGATGGGGAAATGGCTTAATAGGTGAAGTACTTGCAACAAGACCTGAGTTTAATCCCTAGAACATATTGTAAAACTACCAGTCATGAGCACTTGCAATCCCAGCACTGGGGAGGCAGAGACAAACAGGTCTCTAGGCCCTCCTGGACAGCCAGCCTAGCCTGCTCGCCTAACCCCACGGCTAGTGAGAAACACTGACTTCACAATAAAAAGATGAACAGTCTCTAAGGAATGATACCTGAGGTTGTTTTCTGACCCCCACTCACATGTTCATATACCTATATAGGCACATGCACCTGTACACATGCACATGTACACACACATAACACATACGAAAGAAAGGAAATATGTAATATACCCCACTTTCTTAATAAACAAGACAGATGCCATTCTTGAGCAGTATTATTAATTGAAATTAATGTTATTTTATTGATAATTTTACTAGAACACTAGTAATCTATTCTTGGTACTTTATAAGAGTATCAGTACTGTCTATGCCAGTCACTCTGATAGTCAGTTTTACTGACATTGACATGATGATACAGACAAGTCGCAAGTGGCTCTCATATAGCTGTATCCTTGCTTTTTATTGCTGTGATTAAAGATCATGATCAAACCTGGCGGCGGTGGTGCACGCCTTTAATCCAAGCACTTGGGAGGCAGAGGCAGGCAGACCTCTGTGAGTTCAAGGTCAGCCTGATCTCCAAGAGAAGTCAGGACAGGAACTCAGTGCAGGAACCTGGAGGCAAGACCTGAAGCAGAGGCCATGGAGGAGTGCTTCTTACTGACTTGCTCTCCCCCCTCCCCCGCCCTTGCTCAGCTACCTTTCTTAAACCACCTTCGGCATCACCCATGGTGGGCTGGACCCTTCCCCATCCATAAATTAATCTAGAAAAAGCTCCCACGGACTTTCCTACTGGCTAGTCTGTTGAAAGCATCTTCTCATTTAAGGTTCCCCCTTTCCAAATGACTCTAGTTTGTGTCAAGCTGACAAACTAACCAGAACAATACTCTGTATCTGTAGGCGGCAGAAACAGCAGCTCTCCAAGAACACCACCTACCAGGCATTGTTAGATGCAGTCACAACAGAACAGGACAGGACCAGGTTCCAAATCGTCAGTGAAGCAACTAAGGTGAGGTGGAAGATCCATTTACTTTTGTGTTTCTTGGGATTGAATTATATTCATTTCTTTTTGTTTTTCAAGACAGAGTTTTTAATGTATCCCTGGCTGTCCTAGAACTCACTCTGTAGACCAGGCTGGCCTTGAACTCACAGAGATCTACCTGCCTCTGCCTCCCAAGTGCTGGGATTAAAGGTATGTGCCACCACTTCCAGGAAAATTATTTCTATGACATAGATATGACATACTATCTATGCTTTAGTAGCTTTGTTAGAGAAGAAATATTACACACACACACACACACACACACACACACACACACACACACACTGATCCTATATTAATTCTCTTTGAGGGAGGGCTGCATGTGGCCCAGTTGACCTCCAGCTTTTTACTTGACTGAGGCTCCTCCAACTCCTTACTTCCTTCCTCTGTCTCCCAAGTGCCACAATTACATGCTTCTGCTGCTGTATCCAGCCAAATCTTACCTTCATATAGTAATGTGAATATCAACGGAGAGATTGCCTGTGTATCACGTTTCTCTAGATGTTTTACATGTGTTATTTACTTTTAACATTTCCATAATGCACAAAAGACATGCATTGTTTTGTCCCCAATTATCAAATAAGGAAAATGAAATCTACGAAGACATTTGCCCTGTGTTACATAGCTTTAATTTTCTGTCTTTGACAGATTCCATCAAAGAGCCATACACTTTCCAGCTTTGTATTGTAGAATAGTTTCTCATGAAGCCTGAACAGGGGCAGATTCAATAAATGCTCAAAATTCAAAATTTAGGTTGTTGAAGAACTGATAAGAGTGTCATGTAGTCGAAAATCCAAGACATGAGGACTCTGTCTCTGAGCCTTTTCACTAGCAGATCACCATAGCTCCTACAAAGTAAAGGAATCACAGTAGGGTATTTTAAGGACTTTTGTCTCACCTTTCAGTTGACCACACTGCTTCGTATGTGCCACAGAGATGGGTCAGTTACGGAATTATTTTGAGCTGGACCAGAACGTGAGACTGCACAAGTCCTAACCCTGACTTCAATACTCTTCCACCTCCTAAACACAGCTTAAGCTTCTAGAGCCTCTCAGACCAATATGCATTAGCTGGTATCTCTTGAAACAGAAACAGTTTCTTAAGATTGTGGTCTGGGTCCACTAACCGCTCACAGTGACTCCACTAACTGTCCCACCATTTCCAGTTCTCCGCCATCGACTTCCAGTTGAATGTTGTGTGAAATCTCCCTGTGACTGCACAGTTCCCGTTGTGTAATGCTGTATTGAGAAAACGCAACAGAAAACAGGATAAAGATTATCCCACAGTGTTGGAGGAGGTTCTCTAGGACCTTAATTTAGAAACTACTAGTATGCCACAAACTTGACTCTCAGATTAGTGATCCCACAAGAGGCTTTCCAGGAAACTTTGGGCTTACCACCAGATGTCAGACACTTTCTTGTCTTGTTTTTTTCTGATAATTTTTTAATTTCCTTGTTCTTTTCATTGTATCTGACTGCAGCAAGTTGTAGTGGCCATGATATGGAAATAAAATCCTTATCAATCCTTGTGATGGCTTAGTGCATAGAACCTGTTGAACAATCCACTATCATAAAAATGCCAAAGCAGCCAGGTGGTGGTGGCGCATGCCTTTAATCCTAGCACTCAGGAGGCAGAGGCAGGCGAATCTCTGTGAGTTCGAGGCCAGCCTGGTCTACGAGAGCTAGTTCAGGACAGCTAGTACTGCTACACAGAGAGACCCTGTTTCAAAAAACAAAAACAAACAAACAAAAAAGTGAAGGCAAAGAAAATAAGGTAGAATTACTTCAAATACCGTAAATAAACCAAAATTCACTTCTTAACACAGCTTGACACCAATTCAGTGAGTGCCAGACTCCTGCACATGCTTCCTTATGTTGTAAGAGATCATTCTTTTCTCTTTGGATCCTAAAGATTGAGAGGCAAGGTAATTCAAGTCAGGTGCCAACCAGAGCCCAACAGATCTGGATGTCTCCCAAAAAGAAGACTTTAGAGTACAGAGGGGCCCAGAGGATGGATCTTAACACAAGACAGCACATCGCTCAGAAGGGAGCCAGGAAGTCCATCAAGAAAGAGCAAATTATCTGAAATGTCAGCAGCAAAGCCCCCAAGACTGAGAACTTTGTGGATACTTAAAACATACTCCACGTTCAAATATCAAGACTGTTTTGGAATCTGTGTAATCTGATCTCAAGCAGATGTATATTTTAAAAAGTCACCCTGAAATTCTGCCTGATTCCATTTTAATGTTCAAGTGAGATGTTCAGGTAACTAGAAGGATTAGGATTCCATGTCCTCTATTGGTTTAATGGACAGTAAAGATAATACTCTTCAGAGAGTAATCTGAGAAGTTGTCTGTACTTTCTAACCATCTCATTGCATAGGAACAGGGTTATAGGTCATTCCTAGGCTGAGACAAATGTATTAAGGACATGGTCCAGAGATTTAAAACAAGCTGCGTATGTGCACCCGATAAGAATGAAAGCTTTTTTTCTTTCAGGTTCAGAGAGACGAAGTCCAGAATCTAAGAGGATCATATTCAGCTCACAGCTGCACTTCTCCAATTGCACTGAGCAGGCAAATTCTGACAAACCAGGAACTCCTTGTGCCTGCCTGCCCAGCTGCCTAACCCCACACTTTTAAACCTTTAAATGACTGACTTCAGAGTTTGACTTCTTGTCAATCTTGAAGTCTAGTTCTTTTTCCCAAATCCACTCCTAATAAGCAGTGAGGAAACAGAATCAAGCTTTAGCAGTATTCTCTTAGTTTGCTTTGGCTGCATAACAAAATACCAAAGACCAAGTGACTTAAACAACAGACTTAGTTTTCAAGAAGCCAACACCCACATCAGGAAATGGCTCTCTTCCTGGCTTACAGATGACCACCTTGTATCCCACATGATTGGAAGACACAGGCAAAGCAAATTCTAGTCTTTTTTTATAAAGGCAGTAATTTCATTCCAAGGACTCCCCCATGAGCTCTCATAGGCCTAATAACACATAGCAGTCAAAATAGTACATTTGTAAATATACAGGTAAATGTCCAATAAAGAAGCTGTTAGAAGAAAAAAACTTTAAGGAAAATGATTAGAAAAGTGTTCACTTTAAAATTCTGTTCTGGTTTGGTTTTTCCCTCCTACTGTTATCAACTTTTTGCCTTGAATGAAAACGTGACATAGGTTGGACAGCAGAGACCGGCCTTTTGGCGCTAACACAGGGAAATGGATGTTGTCCTCTGTCGTGCTAGCGAGGTTGACAGGACTAAAGCTTCATCTTTAATGTACTTTATATTGCTAACTTTGGTGTTTTCTGCTGATTTGATTAAAAATTTGTAAGCATTTTTTACTTTCTTTTGCAGTCCGTTAGCATGGTTTCACCAGAGATGCTTCTAGCAGCTTCTTTGAGGATCCAAGTATATTGCTAAGCCTCTGTATGGAGTTACTCCTTGCCTCTTCATTTAAGTGGGATTAAGATGAGACTTTGCCAACTAGCCACCTCCTCAGCAGATGGGCACAGCTGCTCCTTAGCAAGTGGTGTTCATCCAGAGTGGCCAACAAGCAGTTAATTGGGAACCGGTCAAACAGAACCATACCTGGATAGGCTAATTGCCCTCCAGAAATGGGCTAAAAATTAGCAGGAGGTCACCATTGTTCTCCATAGAGAATCCATGCTTGCAGTTATCACAAATAGCTGAGACCATTAAAAATAGCAAAATAAATAACACTATAATATGCAAACAAATAAGCTGGAAAACAGCTTACTTGTATATCTAGAAAAGGGGAATGGCATGCTTGGGCTCAGGTTGTAATGCCGCTAATCATAGCATAGTTTCCGTTCCCACCAGTGAAAGGTATTGCATAAGCACTGCTCAGAGTCCTTGCTGAGTTCCAAGGGAACTACTATTCCTCCTCCTGACCTAATTGAGGACTGCTATGACAAGATCTAACGCAGCCCTCTGGAGAAGCTGTAGGCAAGCTCATCTGGTGACCATCAAGGTTTGTCGTAACTCAACTGAAGGTTTCCGCAGTAGAGTAAGGCATGTTGAAGCAGATGTGTGTGGGTTCAGCGGCATCTTGGCTGCAGTGTTCTCTGCGGCTGAGGTATAGTTTCCACAAAGCCTTTCCTGAATTGTTCAAGGCAGCTGGTGTGCTGTGGCGACAGCTGCCAAAGGAAGAAATGTTTAACTTACACTTAGGGGCAGCCGGGCACAAGGGAGAGATTAGTTATCAGCCAAAGGCTCAAAACTGCACCCCCCCCAACAGGTCGCATAGTTTAAACAAAAGACAGAAACATGAGAGGTTGCTTACAATAAGAGCCCATTGTCTACATTTTTCTGTTTTGTTTTGTTCTGTTTACAGTCTTAACATTATTTGATGATATTTAACTCACAGGCAGAAAACATTAGGAAGAATCTGATCCAGGGTCATCTGGGGAGAAAGAGCTTCCATTGATAGCATGCCTTCATCAGATTAACCTGTGTTGTGGGGCATTTTCTTAATTATTGATGTAAGGAGAACTCAGCTATCTGTGGGAGATGGCATCCCTGGGCAAGTAGTCTTGAATTGTGTAAAGTAGATATCTGAGCAAGCCATGAAGAGCAAGGCAGTAAGCAGCACCCCTCCATGGTGTCTGCATCAGTTCCTGCCTTGAGTTCCTGCTCTGACCTTCATGGTAGACTGTGAGATACAATATAAAATAAACTCTTTTCTTATCAAGTTGCTTTTAGTGATAGTGTTTATCACAGCAAAAGACACTTAACTTATCCTCCTACCAATTCCTGAAGGCCCTCCTTAAGTCCCTTCCTCCAAGAGAGACTTCCCAGGCCTTTACCTTGCACACATTAGTACGCCCCTTACTATTTTGCCACTAAGTCTGTATTCATACTTTCATCTCAGCTTTATGTAAATTTATGTAAATTTTATGTAGGTATCATCTTCTCTAAATTGCAACCCCTCTAGGAGTGTAGTGGTCACAATATTACATATAAAATAAATGTTAGTTGAATTAAAAAGAACCACAAGACTGTATGTCTGGCTTGGGAGAGAAGAGATCATATGAGTTTCAGCTCTTTTGGTACTGGGACATTTTCAAATGTTGGGATTCTAATGGCATATTGAAGACAACTCAAATATGTGGAAAAGTGAGCATGTAAGCAGTCATTATAGTCAGTTCTATAGCAGTCCTGTATTAGAGTGGCTATGAATGCATCTACAGCCACAGCACCAGCTGGTAGCGCGTCAGGACGGTATTACTGATACTGGGCCCTGACTGCTCTCTAGTCTCAGAGGCAAGGTGGTTCCAGTCGCATGGCTTTTCAAATGCTGCTTGTTGTTTTCAGTGCCGCCTGTCTTCTGCTTTCACAACCTCATGTCGTTTACACTTCATTATGTGGCCTTTACGGCTGAACCTACATCATAGCAGACATAATAACAATGTAGGTACTCATGTGTAACCAAAGCTCAGCAGCATGCTTCATGAAGAATTTACAGTAGACTAGTGATGTGGAATTCCTCTCTGTATACTGTGCATATGGTTTTTTTTTTTAATCACCATTGGTTATTAAAGAAGCTGTTTCAGCCAATGCCTTTGTAGAGTAAAGCTAGGCAGGAAATTTGAACAGAGATATGGAGAGAAAGTAGGCAGAGTCGGAGAGACACCATGTAGCTGCTGAAGGAGACAGATGCCAGATCCTCACCAGTAAGCCACAGCCTCGTGCTAATACACAGATTAAGAGAAGTGGGTTAATTTAAGATGTAAGAGTTAGTTAATAAGAAGACTGAGCTAATGGGCCAAACTGTGTTGTAATTAGTATACTTTCTGTGTGATTATTTGGGAAGCAAAAGAGCAGTCTCTGCCTACATACTAGTATGATAGACTTGGTTAAAAACTTGTCTCTAAGTCATCCTCTGATCTAGGTGCTTCGTTTTCTGACCCAAATCCAGCCTGCTCCTGTGAGGTCTCTGCTGTTGTTCTATTATTTTTCAGGTTTTCTCTCTTTGTAGTTCTGTGTTGTTTCCATCCCTCTTGAATATTTTTACCTAGGTTCCCTAGCCCTTTGAGAAAGTTCCCTAGAAGCCTATTATTTTTGCTGGCTGTAAAATATCTGTTGATTTTAGTTCAGTGAGCCTCATTTTATCCATGCTTAAGAATTGTAAAAATGATTTTTCTCAATTCTTTTCCTGGGCCTGATTCTTTCGTCTTTCATTCAGCTGGAGCCTGGCTACCCTGAATTTAGCACCCAAACTCTTAGCACTTCTGTGCCTGGTCATATGTCCCGATTTTGTCTAGTCTGGTTGCAACTTATGCAGTTATCTAGTTTAATTATTAGCAGAGACCCCTTTTACTCTGAAGATCCTAGTTTGGATAATCATGGTTACCTAGCCTCAGACACACAGAAGATGTTTCTTGTGCTATAGCCTTAACCAAGCAAGTACAGGCATAGATTTGGGATGTGGTGGGTTCTTTTGTTTTTGTTTTGTTGTTGTTGTTTTTATTTGTTTGTTTGGTTTTTTTTTTGTTGTTTGTTTGTTTGACCAGTATTCTTCAATTTGCTTGGCCTATGATAATTTAAAGAAATGCTTTCCTAATTATTGTAATTTGACTATTAGAATAGATTATCACTGAGGTAACCTGTTGAAGCTACTCTCACACCTCTACTCCCAGGTTCCTCTCCGGGTTGAAGTTTATGGTATAGAGAAAAATATTTTCAGACTTAAAATCAATGAAGAAACTCCACTGAAACCAAGGTATGAAGTCCCTGATGTCATCATGAGCAAGCTAGGAACTGTAAGGTAAGCCTTGGGCAGGGTCTATTATGCACAACCTTGGCATGTTTTTTAATTATAACTTGAATGCACCCCCTATTTTGTTTGTTCAAAGTTATAATCGGTTGGCTACAGGGTTAATATTTAATCATTTGGGGATACTTTATAAATTTTCTACATCACATATTCTGTTCTTCTTTCTCCCATTCCAAAACTGTTTTGTACCTCCAAATGAGGAGAGACAGAAATTTGGGCCAGCTCTGTTTCTCACAACAAAAATAATTTATTAGGCAGAGTTTGGAACCAAGCAGAAGAAAAGCTATTTAATTTGCTCACTCGGATTAGCACCATGGCTCAAGAGATCTAATACTCTCACAGTGATTTATACAGCTAGACAGACTCACTTTTAATTAAGGGTGTTCTCAGAAGCCTAACGTATAATTTTACTTAAAGCCAGAGATAAATTAATGATTAGTATCTAGGTGAGAAAAATCTCTAGGGATTAAAGGATTTTTCAAGTACTCGTAAAATTTCTATCAGTTCTCCACAGACATTCGGGTAAAACATCAGTTGCGTTGCCTGGTGATTCCTGTTGCTTTGTCACTGAAAGGATATAAGGTTAAGACAGATGCTTTAATTTCCTCCACATCCTACCACAGTTTTATGTAGGTTATTTTCCACTGAAACACATGGTCCATAGATAGTAAAGATTACATAAACACTGTGTGATAAGTATCACTGTTAGTTCTGCTTCAGTTCCAACTACTTTCTGGGGGACCTTTAGCTACCAAAATAATGAAAACACTGAAAACAGCATTTGCCCTTTTCCAGACCCCTTTGTAGCTAGTTTCTGATGTGATTCACTTTCTGCTAGTCATGTGTAGTTAACAAAAATATTCAGTACTATTGTGCTTATCTAGATCTGGCAGCTGTAGACTGGCTATAAGGCCACTAATTAGGGCCACAGGTCCCTAATCTTCATATTACAGCTAAGATGGCATGATCCTGGAGCTAAGCAGTAGCCAAGTGACTTATGATTTCTCTACTTCCTGATTGTAGTGGAGATATAAGATCACAGACTGGCTAGTTATCCAGTTTTATGCTTGGAGCCTATACAGGAGAGCTAACCCATTGTCTAAACCCTCCTAATGATGTAATAGACAGCCAGTTCTCTTTGGTAAATTACATTGTTTCTACTTAAAATAACAGAACTGTTTCTGTTATTGGCAGTCAAGTCTTGGTTGACACTGTAGTTGATATGAGATTAACTAGCTGACATAGTTGGCAGTGAAGGGTACCATTGAAGGACAGAATACCAGTGCTGGGAGCAGAATTGTGTCTCCCTGTCCCCCAAATTTATATGCTGAACCTCAGAACACAACTGCCTTTAGAGATGTATTAAAGTGATAGTTAAAACAGGAACACGGTAGTGGGGCCCTAATACATCCCGACTGCTCTCCCTGTAAACTCAGAAAACTCGGGTGACTTATACACAAGGATATTCAGAGACAAGGCAGCCATCTGCAAGCCATGGAGCAAGGCCTTATAACAAGCCAACCTGCTAACACCTCGGTCTTAGTGTTTCAGAGCTGTGAGAAAACGAGCTGCTAGCTAAACAACCCAGCCTGTGGTAATTTGTCATGATAACCTGACACAAGAGGACTAAACCACAGCATTCTGTGCTCTTGCTACGTTTCTGTTGATAGTCAGCTGTACTGAGGGGCTTACTGAAAGCAAACCACGTGGTGGGAATACAGCACATTGCAACTGCCACTCAGATTCAAACCTCTGAGGAGACCTGGCTGACATCATCCTCTCTGAAGCATTTGATGACATAAAACAACCGTCTCAGGGTTTTAAATTTTGAACTCACAGCACCGTTAGAAAACCACTTTGTTTCTATGACAATCCCATGTCCTATCTGGACAGAGTCTCTACAGCTGCAGATACAGACTCAGAGTTTTATATCACAGGTTGCTGAATTAAATCATAAGCTGAGTCCATAGCCTACTCAGATCTGTGATTTAGGGCATCAACTGCAGAAATTATGAATGCCAGCATTTGAGATTTGGATAAATCTAAATACCCAAACTTCCAAGCTCCAAGGAGCCTTTCATTTCAGCAGAAACCCCTCTTCCTGCTCTTTCTGTGAATGTTTCTTATGTACACTCACACTATACATGTGTGGTTGCCTGAGGAGCGCATGAAACGGCATCAGATCCCCTGGAGCTGGAGTTACAGGCAGTTGTGATCTGCCAGATGTGAGTCCTCCGCAACAGCAGCAATCACTCTTCTGATAAATTGTCCCTGTCATGCCTGAGCACAACGAATAGACCTTGGCGGAGAATGACTTTGCAAAGGGATTTCTGTGTTCCTTATGTCTCACCTTTACCAGCCTTCACTGCCTCCAAACCAGGGAGCCTATTACAGCCAGCCTCGTGAGGAAGTATAAGACTGGCATAGTGCCAGTGCCATGGCTCAGCAGAAACGGGTGCTGCCGCTAAGTCTGATGACCTGAGTTTGGGCCTTCACGCCTGTAAGCTGTCCTCCCACTCCACGTACGCACACCCCTACACATACACACGGCACACAAAATAAAAATTTAACATGTAAGTTAAAAATTAAAAATAAATAAGAATATTTAATTATGTGTGCCCAAGTGTCACTAGACTTTATAGACAAAAATGGTGATGATGATGAACATTTGGTTGCATTTCAATTCTCCTAGTTTTTATGAATATTTCATAGACAAAGAATTGGTCATAGGAGGTTGAATAACGTTGCCACCTGTAGTTATGAAGTCTATGGTAGAGTTATGTTCTGTCCAAGCTCTTTCCTTTCCTCTCCACAATGGCTCCTACTGTAGACCTACGTATCCCCTGTCATAGGAAGACTCATTCGGTGACCAACACTCCGAACTGCAGATCACATAGACTCATGTAAACCTGTAGCAATTTACTTTTCTCTCCCTGCTCCATTGCCCAGGCTGGTCTCGTGCTCAGGGGATGCTGGCAGCCTGATACTGGCAGATGGAAAAGGCGACCTGAAGTGTCATATCTCAGCAAACCCATTCAAGATAGACTTGGTGTCTGAGGACGAGACTGTGCTCAGCATCAACTCCCTGGGCCAGTTATACTTTGAGCACCTACAGATTCCTCACAAGCAAAGGTATTTATGTAGACATTACTTGACCCTTAAGGATCTACCTTAATAAAACTGTCTGTAAATACCAGCTACCTCGAACTCAGGTCCTCCTGCCTTATTGGCTGAACTTTCTCTCCTCTCTCCCCCACCCAACACACAAAAAAAATGTTACTGTTCCTCTGTTTAAAAAAAAAAAAAAAAAAAAAAAAACATGGGCTGGAGACTTGGCTCAGAGGTTAAGAGGCCTGCTCTACCAAGGGTCCTGAGTTCAATTCCCAGCAACCACATGGTGGCTCACAACCATCTGTAATGGGGTCTGGTGCCCTCTTCTGGCCTGCAGGCAGACACACAGACAGAATATTGTATACATAATAAATAAATTAAAAAACAAAAAACAGTTGAAGAATGTGGTAGTTTGAGTAAGATGTCCCTATAGCCTCTGGCTTGAATACTTGGTCCCCAGTTGGTGGTGCTGTTTGAGGAGTCTTAGGTATAGTCTTGTTGAAGTATGTCACTGGAACCAGGCTTTAAGAGTGGAAAGACATACACCACCCCCAGTTCACTTTCTGCTTACTGCTTGTGATTCAAGATGCAACCCGCAGCTCCTGCTCCAGTTGTCAGGTCTGTCACCTACGACCTCCACGCCAACATCATGGACCCCTCGGGAATCTTTTTTTTTTTTTTTTTTTTTTTTGGTTTTTCGAAACAGGGTTTCTCTGCAGCTCTAGAGCCTGTCCTGGAGCTAGCTCTGTAGAGCAGGCTGGCCCTCAGGAATCTTGTCTCTTTCTGTTGCCTGAGTCACCATGCTTCATCACAGCACAGAGAATAACGGATAAAACATGCATATGATAATGACAGAGTAGTCAGAATTTTAGGTATTTTTATTTTCCCTTCTTTTCATTACTTTTTAATTTTTCCACAATAGGGATATATTAATTTTATGATAAATAGTAAGATTTTCCAGTGCTAACATTTCAAAATAAAAATAAGTTACAACTTAAAAAAATCATCATGTAGAAATAGATAATGCAAAATATTTCTGTAGGCCACACCACTTATTCTGATGATAAAAGCAGCAAGTATAGACTGGGAGACCTTAAAACAACACTTGGTGAAAATGGGAGAGTCCTCTCTTCCAGACCATCCCAGTCTTGGCAACAAGCACCTTTGCCCACCGAGCCAACTTCTTGAAGTTGTTGCTATGCAGGCAACAATGACTGAACTCCTAATACCCTGCCTTAGCCCTCTAAATCCTTAGAGTAGTTATGTGATGCCATACCTGGTCTATAATGATGTTATATTTAATAAATTAAAGGATAGAATTTATGAAGACTTGGAAATGAGAATCTTTGTTACTGTGTTAAATCCTGCCAGTCTTCCCATTGCCTGAAACAACTTTATCTGTGTTTAAAACAGAGCTACCAAAGGGAACCAGGAGAGTGTGACAGCTGACTCCTCTCAGGTAATTGAGATCTAGCAATTTACCCTTGATTTTCTTTAACACTCCTGAAAGCATGTAGTGGATTCTGCTCCCCTCCTTTCTGGAAGGGTGCTTGGTAAGTGTGCTACTGTATATAAAAGGGGATTTCTTGTCTTTGTCTGTATGCTCACCTTAGCACCTTAGTCTTTTTAGTGCGTGTGTGCATGCCAAAAGTGGAAGCCAGAAATCAGTACAAGGTGTCTTCCTTAAGTATTCTCTATTTACCTCTTATTACATTTCATTTCCGTGTGTGTGTGTATGTGTGTATGTACAGTATATACGATGTGTACTGTATCCATATATTTCTTTTGTTGGCAGGAAGGAACACAAAGGGAAAAGTAAAATGCTAAAGAGCTAGGCAAGGCTGTTCTATGGAGAGATTAGCAGTGCTCTTTTTCTTAACAAAATCTGTTGAAGACTGCCTCCTGCAGGGCAGGCACTGTTGAAGAAATTGGGAGTTCATCATTAAACTGACCTAAGGTCCTTGTTCCTCAGAGTGTACCTCTTTAAGCTGACCTTTTTCAGTTCACCCTATGTAGATGGATGTTTCTTTCCTGCCCACCAGTTCCTACATAGCCAATATGGAGACTTAATATTAATTATAAATGTTTGGCCAATAGCTCAGGCTTATTACTAGCCAGCCCTTACAATTTAAATTAACCCATTTCTATTACTCTGCATTCTGCTACGTGGTGTTACCTCTCTTTCATCTTACACCTCCTTACACCTTACATGTCTCGTTGGTGACTCCTCAAACTCTGCCCTCCATCTTCCCAGCATTATCTCTGCTCCAAAAATCCTGCCTAGCCATTTGCCAATCAACTTTTTTATGAACAATGAGAGAAATACATATTTACAGTGTACAAAGATTGTTTCACAGCAATCCAAAGAACAAAGAAGGTTTTAAACATTGGGATAAGTGGTCTCACTTCTGTTTTTAAAAGATTATTTTGGCTGAGTTATGAAGAATAAACAACTAGAAGTCTTTTGTATGCACATATCTGTGCACATGTGTACATGTATGCATATGTGAAGGCCAGAAGTTGTCATTTTCAATTACTCTCCACCTCATGTGGCAGTCTCTCACCTGTTGGGGTTTGTACGTTCCAGTGTAAGGGCGTGTGGATTAGAAAGATTAGGTCAGAGGAACAGAGATATGAAAGAAACACTGAGACATAGGATAGGACCAGGAGGGCAACTCAGTGAATACTGAATCTGCCTGCATTTATTTTCCGTATGTTTATATACCCCAATCCAAAAAGGGGGGGAAGAAGACAAAAGACTGCTTTAACATGACACGAAGGACAACCAGAACAGTTACTTGTTTCAGTTCTTGAGAACTGGGTAGGATATGCAGTAAATACACCTTAGACCAAGTATCCTATAGTCATTCACTCCCTTAGTCAAACCTCCTATTTAAAATGAAAGGGCAGGAATAGGCATAAATTCTCTGACCTTTGGTCAAGGTGAAACAGATCCACCTCTATGGGCCATCTTAATGTCCAGAACACCAAGTAACCACACCCTAGGTCAGGATCTCTTGTTTGTAGCCACACCTGTTGTCAACAACTTTGAAAGAGTAAGATAAGCTCAAACTCTCTGACCTTTAGTCAAGGTGTAACAAGACTCACATCTGTGGACCCCCACACTCACCTGAACTCAAAATTTAACTAACTTAGCTAGTGTGTCAGGCTTTCTTTTGGACCACTCTCAAATCAAGGCACAGAGACTTATTAGTTTTGAATGCTCACCTTATCTTGGCTCTTATTTTTTGCTAGCTCTTTTAACTTAAATTATCCTGTTTCTTTTCATATATGTTTTGCCTCGGGGCTTTTTCTCTTTCTTTCCTTCTGTGTATGTTACTTTCACTGCTTCTTATGTCTGGCTGGCTGGCTGGCAAGTGCCTGCCTTCTGGCTGTGGACATGTCCCTCTCTTTCTCGCTTGTTCTCCTTCTCCTTCTCTTGAGCCTAGATCTCTCCTACTTATTCTCTTTCTACCCACCAGCCCGCCTATCCTTCTCCTGCCTAGCTGTTGGCTGTTCAGCTTTTTATTAGACCAATCAGGTGTTTTAGGCAGGCAAGGGGAAACAAATGCAGCACACCTTTATATAATTAAACAAATGCAACACAGACAAATATAGCACATCTTTACATCGTTAACAAAGGCAGCAGAAACAAATTAACACACCTTCACATAGTTAAAGTTATATTCCACAGCATAAACAAATGTAACATATCTTTGCCTAGTTGAAATATTCCACAGCAAGATAGTCTTCTAGTCAGCTTGTCTGGGGATCACGTGTCTGCCTCCCAAGTGCAGCAGACTATGTCTACCAAACATTTACAGGGATGCTAAGCATTGAACACAAGTCTCCACACATTTAACAGCAAGTGCTTTACCACCGAACTGTCTCCCAAGGATTCTGTAGCCCATGCTGGTCTGAAATACATTATGTAGCCCAGACTGGCCTCCAACTCACAGCTATTCTCCTGCCTCAACCTCCTGAGTGTTGAGGTTCTATGTGTGCACCAGCATACCTGACCGTTTGCAATAATGAAAGGATTTCTGGTTCCCTAAGGACAAAGTTTTGTTTTTTCCTTTGGTTTTTCGAGACAGGGTTTCTCTGTAGCTTTGGAGCCTGTCCTGGAACTCGCTCTTGTAGACCAGGGTGGCCTTGAACTCACAAAGATCTGCCTGCCTCTGCCTCCCAAGTGCTGGGATTAAAGGTGTGCGCCACTGCCCAGCAGTTTTCCTTTTTTTAAGACTCATCTGTATTGATGAAGACGAGAAAACCCTGTTTCAGAGCAGAGAGGGTGAGTGCATGACTGTGGACTGCATTGTGATGACGTGTCACGTCCACTGGGAAATAGCTGATCAGATAGCTTGAGTCGCAGTTCTAAGTCACAGATCCTGTCACATTATCTGATGAATGTTATTAACCATCGCTATAGGGAAGTTTTCACTGTTTGAGGGAGTTCTCAGACTGTAAATCCTATGCCTGCAGATGTCACTTCGAAGAAGCACGGGCTCGCTTTACAGAAGCTTTGATGATGAAGAAGGAAGCTAGAAATGGACAACTCACTTTTAAGCAAAATTTCTTTCACGCAGTTCATATTTTCTCTTTCTTATGTAAAATGGAGAAAGTTGTAGCTATAGAAAGAGGCAAGCCCTGAGAAACCACTGCCTTCCCATTTATCTGACGTCTCAAACCAGCATGAACGTACACCTGATTGCAGAGGGGAAACTCAGTAAAAACAAGTGTCTGCTTCTGGCCTCTCAAAACGCACCTGTGTTGGGCTAGGAAGATGTCCCAGGGGTGTTGCCAACATTATGGCCTGAGCTTAACCCTCAGAACCCACATGGGAAAAGGAGAGCTAATTCCTTGGGTTGTCCTTTGACCTCTACATGTGCACAGTGGCTTATTCACCCTCTGACACATGAACAATAAAAACATAAGTGTGAGAAGAAATTAGAACTGAGTGAAGTTATTAGATTCTCAATGTTTTACCTCATGTGTTCACATGAACACTTTTCCTTCTAGCCAGGTAGTGGTAGTGCACGCCTTTAATTCCAACACTCGGGAGGCAGAAGCAGGCGAATCTCTGTAGTCTCAGGTCAGCCTGGTGTAGAGTGAGTTCCAGGACACCCAGGACTACACAGAGAAACCCTGTCTTGAAAAATCAAACAATTTTTTTTCTTTTTATTTCTTTTATATGCAAAAGCTACATTTTCAAAATACCATTGTATTTTAGTTCATATAAAGATGTTTATGACAAATGATGAGACAGTTCCTCAAGAAATTAAACGTAGAATTGCAGTCAGACCCAGTAGTCCTGCTCCTTGTATGGACCCAAAAGTGAGGGCACTGCAGTACTGGTCACAGGAACCAGACCAAACCAAAATGTGGTCTATACAAACAATGAAGTCGTATTTGGACCTAAAAATTAAAGTTCTGACGTGTGCTACAAAATGAATAAAACCTGAAGACCACCTGTGAAGTAAGCCAGTCACAAAAGAACAAACCCTGTGCGATTCTACTTTATGAGGTGACTGTAGTCAAATTCATAGGGTAGAAAATAGAGCGGTTTTGCCAGGGGTGCAGAGATGGGGAAACAGAGTTGTTATTTAGCAGGGAAGTCCAGCGTGGGCAGATGAAAAACTTACGGGGCTGGATGCTTGAGGATGGCCATCATCACACCACAGAGCAAATGTCCTTGGTGTCCCTGGGCTGCGTGCTTGGAAATGGTTAAAAGATAAAGTGTATGTTATGTATTTTAACACAGTAAAAAAGATTCATAAGAATGATTATTGACTTTTATAGAAAACACAAATTTAATTTATTAAATATATATTATAAACTGATCTTCAAAAATATGGACTCGTTTCTTAGTCTTTTTTTTCCAGCAGAGTCTCAGTATGAAGTCTTGGCTTTACCATGCAGACCAGGCTGGCTTTGAATTTACAGAAATCTAACGCCTCCGCCTCCCATGTGCTGGAATTACAGGCGTGTGCTAGCACACTCTGCATTTTCTCAGTATTTAAATTGTTAGTAGTCATAGTAAGAATGTGTATGATGCATGTGTGGGGCAGGTGTGCGGGCCGTGTACTTCTTGCCTTCCACCCTTACGTGGGTCCCAAGGATTGAACGTGGATTGTCAAGCTTGCATTATTAGAAGGCAAGGGTCTGCTGAGCCATCTTGCTAGTTCCTCAGTCTTCCTAATAATCCAAATAAGATATACTGTAATGGTAGCCACATTTGTTGCAATTTATAAGCTCATTTTGATCTTCTTTTTATGCAATTAGGAAAATCAAGAAGACCTAGGCCTGTGGGAAGAGACATTTGGAAAATTTGTGGATGTCAAAGCTAATGGTAAATTGTCAAAGTTAAGGATATAATATTAAAATAGATCGTTCCAAAATATCTAAATATTTATATCATTTGATGGTGGGAGTTACAGATCCGTGATAGATAGAATGCCTGGCTAATGTAGGGGGTACACTGGGTTCAATCCCCAGTGCCATAAATAAATAAACAAACAAATTGTTGACAGAGGTTTCTGTCCCACCCAGTCCTGCAGCCGTTCAGTCCCAAAGAAACACACAGAGGCCTACATTAATTATAAACTGGTTGGCCTATTAGCTCAGGCTTCTTATTAATTAACTCTTACATCTTACATTAACCCACAATTTCTGTCTACATTAGCTGCACGGCTTGGTACCTTTTATCAGTAAGGCATTTTCATCTTCTGTCCTTTGCATCTGGGTGATGACTGCAGACTGAGCCTTTCCTCTTCCCAGAATTCTCTTGTTCTGGTTGCCCCACCTATACTTACCTGCCTGGCTGCTGGCCAGTCAGCATTTTATTAAACCAATACTAGTGACAAATCTTTACAGGGTATAAGATCATTGTCCCACAGTAACAAATAAATAAATTCCTTAAGCTCTGAATTTAAAACAAGTAACTTCTGTAAAATGCACAGAAATCTCTGGGTTGGGTTTCCTATTCTTCAATAACGCAGTGCAACAGAGAAGTAATTGTGTACACCTTATGGAGGAATGAGAGTGATAATGGGCCACGTGCAGCTTATGGGCTTAGGAAAGGGTCTGGGCCAGCATACTGCTTGTGTTCTGAGTAAACCAGACAGCTGGAAATGCCACATATTTTCATGAGACCCAAGTGATGAGAACTCAAGTTATTCAGCTTGTCTGCTCTAACATTTTTAACTAGTAATTCTTGATTCTCTTCGTCATTGTCACAGGTGCTACATGCCTATCTGTGGCATTTCTCACCAGGCTTATCAATATGGTTGAGGGGATGGACTCACATATCACAGTCATGGGAGGTCATATCCTGAGGATCCAGGAAAACCTCCTTGCTGTTCTTAGGTAGTTCTTAGGGAGCCACAGGCAAGGCTGACAGGAAGATTATCAGTCAGAAGAGAAGCACAAACTCTTTCAGCAGAGATTGAACATGCTTAGTATTAGGGGAGGAGCTGCAGCACACAGCTCAGGCAACATAACTAGTAAGTGACAGAGCTTTGCATTCATACACATTATGTGTAACACCTGCTTTCACATACACATCTATTGCATCCACCAGTGCCCAGACATCACAGCATCGTACAGTCAATGCACAGCATTGATTGGTAGGGACAAGTTCAGATGACTCTACTCCCAGCCAAGTTGTTAGCTATTAGCTGAATCTTTTAGGTTGGTCCATTTGAGAAGCAACTCAGCCATGAGCCTGGTCTCTACAGGTCCTTCCTCTGTCGGTTTGGATTTCTCCTTCCATGGATTTGAACATCTCTACGGTATCCCTCAACATGCAGAGTCACACCAACTTAAAAATACTGGGTAAGTAGCGGCAAGATTTCTTAAGTGGCCTCTGCCTTGATATCACTTATGGAGTTAAGAAACCTTCCTAGTAGTTTTTCAGGTGCTGAACAGTAGTATCAGAGATTTGAAAGTAGATAAGAACACGCAAGCAAGGTTCTGTACGTTTATTCTCTCTGCTCTTGACTGTGAACGCTGCAGTAATGGACTGCAGTCTGGAACTGTAAGCCAAAGAAGCCCTTGCTCCCTAGGTTGCTTTCTGTGAGAGTATCTGTCACAGCGACAGAATGAAACTAGGACGGGACAAAAAAGTGGAAAGAACCAGTGCCACAAGCTGGCTTCTGACTTCCACATGCATGCGCACACACGCACACACTAATTAAAAGGCTGCAATAGTGAGCCCAAAAATACAGAAATAAAAATGAGTAATTGGAATTAAAGTGGAGGAGGTTTGCTTTTACAGTGAAGGATCTATTTTTGTGGAACCCTGGGAGAATACAAAAAGAAAATACTGATCTGGAAAAGGACCTTCACTCTAAAGAGGACAATGAGCCAGAGAACATGGCGTCTCCAGTACCTGTGATTCCCTTGGAGAAACCATTTCAGGCTGGCACTACTGACAAATGGATCTCAGGGCATCTGCCTAAAAGGAGCCAAAACCAAAAAGGAGCAGAGGCTGTTTATTTAGTAGGTAGGCAGAGTGACTAATCTTGCCCTCCAGCTCCGAGCTCCCCATCTCAGTCCTGTTCCAGATCTGGAGGTATGTTAGGATGCGCTTCTTTTCCTTAGCTGCAAAGAAGTCTTCACACAGTCCATTAGCGGAGGGATTCAGTATGGCCGCTCTTCCAGTGGATTCACAGGGGACTTTAGTAGAGGTATCTCAGGATCTAAGCCTGAGATTCCCAGGGAGCCAACAAAGACAAAGGGGGAGCTCATCAGACAGATTAGGCCAGGAAACCTTTAGGCAAGTGATAAGAGATGAGTCTTTGTAGGGGAGTGGCTTTATATCGGGTCTTGTTACATGCCCAGGCTGTCTGGAAGCTGTTATAGCCCAGGCTGGCCCCTAACTCACAGTTCTCCTGTGCTAGGAGTGTAAGTGTGTGCCTTCACACCTGGCAGGAGGTGAACAGTCTGTTCATAGGAGACAATGAAGCTGTTCTAGTCATGAGCAATCCACTTGTGTATTTGGTGATAAGCCTCCTTTGTGTTTCAGGGATGGAGATGCATACCGTCTTTATAACCTGGATGTCTATGGATATCAAGTACACGACAAAATGGGCATTTACGGTTCAGTGCCTTATCTCCTGGCCCACAAACAGGGCAGGACTGTAGCCGTTTTCTGGCTGAATGCCTCAGAAACACTAGTGGAGATCAACACGGAGCCAGCAGTTGAGGTGAGCCGGAATGTGGCTGCATGCCATAGTTACCATACCGCAGTCAGAGCCCTTTTCTTTAACAGCAGCATTTTTCTGGGACCAAGAGCTTTGCTGTGTAATTGACAAATGTCGTAGGAGCTACCAAATGTAGACAGATCCACTTAGAACAGGGGCCTATAGTTTACAGTGAAATTTCTCAGATTTTCATTGCATCCTTTTCCAGTACGTCCTGACCCAGATGGGCCCAGCAGCTGCCAAACAAAAGGTCAGGTGTCGAACGGATGTGCGCTGGATGTCGGAGAGTGGGATCATTGACGTTTTTCTGCTGACAGGGCCTACACCTTCTGACGTCTTCAAGCAGTACTCATCCCTCACAGGTATGCATGGAGATTGTTGGGTCCTCACCCCATTGTGTTTTGTCTATCCTATGTATCGTCACTGCAAGTTCATCTTTGTTCTACACTACGTGGAAATCACAAGCAACGTCCCTACGCATTTTAAGTAGTAAGCACTTTTCTTCCTGCCATCATTACATCCAGACAAGCTAAACATGACACTGGACTGCCCACTCTCTAATCCCTAACACTTCATATGCCTGCTTGGAGCCTTTAGTCTCTGGGAACAATCTTCCTGTAGCTAAGGAACTTTTAAATACTGCCTCAACCTCTCCCAAGTACTAGGGTTACAGGCATGCATTGTAGAGTGCTGGGAGTTTTGAACCCAGAGTTTTGTGGACACTAGGCAAGTACTCTACCACCTGAGCTGTATCCACAGTCCCCACGTTGTCATTTTTTATGTCTTATTGTAAAAGAAATTATGAATAGAATTCTGATCTTGAGGTACAGGTCTCTTTATAAACCGACCTTTCCGGCTCCATCTCCTCTCAGTCTCACTGTGACCCTGCAGTATTTTTCTCTAGGACTACATTTTCTTCTTTGCCTGTGTCTCTGTTCTCTGTGCCTATGAGCTCTACCTAGTCTCCCTGCCTGGCATCCTCATACTTATTCAAGGCTTCCACCCTTCTCACCTGCCTTGGGAAAGCTCTAAAGATCCCACCTTACTCTATAAACAGAATGAATGTGTTCCCACAGCACTAGACTGATACCGTTAGCATAGCAGCTATTTCAGCGCAGGGTTTATTTATGAGCCTGCCCCCATCACCCTAACTGCCACTTTCTTCAAGGCGGGATCTAGTTTTTCTTTCCCTGGTTAGTCTATGCATGTCAAGCTCAGTGTTTAACCCCCTGTAGAGAATGGGGAGATGTTCACTGATTGAATAACATCAGTGGCCTCCGTTGTCATCTTCTTCTTTAGGCACACAAGCCATGCCCCCTCTTTTTTCCCTGGGGTACCACCAGTGCCGCTGGAACTATGAAGATGAGCAGGATGTGAAGGAAGTGGATGCAGGTTTTGATGAGCATGACATTCCATATGACGTCATGTGGCTGGACATAGAGCACACCGAGGACAAGAAATACTTCACCTGGGACAAAAAGAGATTCGCAAACCCCAAAAGGATGCAAGAGCTACTCAGGAGCAAAAGACGCAAGGTGAAGCCAGCCTGGCATTGAAAGCTTTCTAATCCCAATGTTAGATTTGACTTGGCACATCAGCAGAGGAAGACCCTCTGGTGGAAGAAAATTATTGTAAACATAGTGCTTTCCAGTATAATAGTAACTGTAAGGTGCAAAAATGCGGTGACGCTATCCATCCCTGCCACAGTTGTGTAAGCCCCCGGAACAATGAAGGGGCCTGAGCCTTTCAGTCTGTTGGTGGCAGCTACCCTGCTATGATGGCACCCTTCTCCCCTAAAAATTTGTTCCCATTGTCAGAATTGGTGGTACTACACAGACACCAAAAGCAGAAAAGCATCTCATACCATGAGGCCTTTGAAAATGACTTGAGAAAGCTGGGAAAGGGGCCCAGCTTGGAGTCCCTGGTGGCTGACAGGTGGTGCGGGGATGAGTTCTTCCACATGGGCTGGGTTGTCTGAACTTCCTGCCTCTCTCTGACCGTCAGATCTTGTTTTGTCAGGATGACTGCTGGTGGGCAGGAGGGAAAGAGGACGTGGTAGGGCTTGCAAGGCTTAACAACAGAGGGTCAGATATGGGGTCCTGGGGACCAAGATGGCTCAGCAGGTAAAGGTGCTTGTCTCACACCTGACAACCTGAGTCTGAACCTAGGATCCCATGTGGTAGAAGGATGAAACCAACTCATGCAGCTTGTCCTCTGACCTCCTGCACACTATGACAAACATATGTCTCCCCTTGCTCCACACACAAGTTGATAAGTGTAATTTTTAAAAAATGTAACCAGATTAGGTCAAGGAAAGAACTAAAATTTAAAGGGAGAAGGAGAGAAGCCACAGAAGAGTACACAATTTCTGATGTACCTCTTTCCTGTTCTAGAGTGTTAGGGCGAAGGAGAGGTAGCAGTAATGAACTCACAGAGATCCGCCTGCCTCTACCTCCTGAGTGCTGGGATTGAAGGCATGGACCACCATGCCCAGCCCTAACCCCCTAATTTCTTAATTAATTAATAACTATAATTTGTCAAGCACTTAATTGTGGGCTAGACAGTATGATAAAGCATATTATTCCTCCAGCTACAAAACTCTCAGGTTGGCCTTATTACCCATTTTTCAGATGAAGAAGGGATACCTTGAGTGGTTGGTAGTTTACACTGAGGATTGAACCCAGGTCTTCTGTAAGAGCAGCCAGTGATCTTAACAGCAGAGAGCCATTTCTCTAGCTCCCAGTTGTGATGGTAGTTTTTGTGAGGCGAATGTTTAAGTTGCTATGCTAGAGGTCTTTGAGTGAGTGGGGAAAGGCAATGAATGACATAATATTTAACAAATTCCTGCAACTCAACAACTCGAAAAAGTCCAAACACTTAAAAACAATTGACAAGGACTTGAATAGATAGATAGTCCCCTAAAGAAGATACTGAAATCAAGATAGCTAAGAAGCACGTGAACACATGCTCCATGTGGAACTTGGGCTCCGGGATCAAACTCGGGTCTTCATGGTTAGCAGCAAGCACCCTTAGCTGCTGAGCTATCTTATCAGCTTTGTTTAGTTGTCATTACTATTTTGATGTTCTGATTTGGTTTTAATGTTATAGTTTGGTAGGGGCTCATGAGGATGGGTACACACATACACCTGTAGAAGCCAGAGGACAGCCTTGTGTCATTTCCTAGGTACTGGATAGCTTTCTGTTTTCTGTTTTGTGAGACATGGTCTCTAACTGACCTGGCTGGCCAGGGTACCCCATGGACTATATACCTATCCCCACCTCCCTGGTGCTGGCAGGTGCCATCATGCCTGACCTTTTCACATGGGTTCTGGGACCTAAACTCAGGTCCTCATGCTTGCAAGGCAAGTACTTTTCTGGCTAAGTTACCTTCCCAGGACTGTTCTTGATTTCTTTTTTGTTTTTTCTTTGTTGTTGTTGTTTTTCGAGACAGAGTTTCCCTGTAGTTTCTAGAGTCTGTCCTGGAACTAGCTCTTGTAGACCAGGCTGGCCTTGAACTCAGAGATCCTCCTGCCTCTGCCTCCCGAGTGCTGGGATTAAAGGCGCCCGGCTTTGTTCTTGATTTCTTTAACGACCTATTTCATCAGTGTTATCTTTGCCTCTAAATACCTAAGGAGTTAAGACCTTGCCTATTTAATCCTTTCTTATAGCGCCTGACATCACAGATAGATAGAAGCTTAATAAACGTCATCTTAAAGATGTGGATGGGGGCTGAGGTGGCTCAGTGGGTCAAGGTACTTTGCCACCAAGTCTGAGAAACTGAGTTCAAGCCCCAGAACACATGTGGTGGCAGGAGAGAACCTACTTCTTGTAGACCAACAAACAAACACACACAAAATACATAAATAAATGCAAAATAATAGTAAAGATGATAAACCATGATAGTTATAAAAGAGGATTTACCTGGATTTGATAACAATTTTTTTGTTTGTTTTTTGAGACAAGGTTTCTCTTTGTAGCCCTGGCTGTCCTGGAACTGACTTTGTAGACCAGGCTGACCTTGAACTCATAGAGGTCTGCCTGCCTCTGCTTCCCAAGTGCTGGCATTAAAGGCTTGCGCCACCCGTGCCTGGCTGATAACAAGTGAAAGGTCATAGGGATTTAGTAATGTCCAAACTTTTCCAGGAGTAAAACTCGACCCCTCGAAACTATATGGGAACACCTGAATGAACACAAGCCTCATAAAGCTGACATGCTCTCTAAATCTCTGTCCTGACAGCTTGTGGTGATCAGTGACCCCCACATCAAGGTGGATCCTGACTACTCAGTATATGCTAAAGCCAAGGAACAGGGCTTCTTTGTGAAGAACCCAGAAGGTGGCGACTTTGAAGGCATATGTTGGCCTGGTATGGTATCGCTTGTTTCCGCTTGTGCTGTCCCAGTTAATAAAACGTCTATGCCCAGCATTCTCATTCCTCGTGGGCACGTCTTTCCCTGCCAGCCACATTTTCAGCACCTTTAAGGGAGATAGGCCATCGCCTTTCATAACACCTGGTGCAGAGAACTGAGTGCATTTGTCAAGTCAGTGATCAGATGAATGAGTGAAAATGGGCAAACAGGCCAATCTCCACGGCTGCTACGTCTCTAAACAAACAGAGATAGGGAGTAAGGAGTGAGGACAGCCTGGAGTGTGTGAGAGTCAGGGCTAAAGTGTGGTTAGGCTCTCCCTTGTGATTGCTCTTTGTCCTTTTAGCTCACAGTTTTGACTTTCAGTCTTTCCTGAGTGGCCTCAGCTGCCTGTGGAACTCTAGATGCAAAAGTCCTAAGTCTAAAGCCTTGTTAGAAATTCTCCAAAGACCAAAAGAAATCACCACGGTGTCATAAATCCAAGTGATGTGGAGAAGCCTGTACCTCCCTTTTCTCCCTTGAGCCATTAGAACAAGTCCATGTTCTCTTTAGAAAACAGGGTTCACTGCAGAGTAGTGGACGTTCTACCTGGCTTTCTCAGCCATTAGTGAAGGATGAACTCCATCCCGACACTTGTTCACTGGCTTGCCCATGGGCTCTGGTGTTGAAAGGGTTACATTTTGTCTCTTTGAAGATTGCTTTTGTTCACTTGTTACAGACCAAGCCTGTCTCTGTTGTCTTTTGTGTTTGACATAAGGCGTCCATTGATAACTCTTATCTTCTTTCCACACATCTTGCATAAAGACCACTGTTCTTGACAGACTGCCCACTGTTGTGCTCCGCAGGTCTCTCGTCTTACCTGGATTTCACCAATCCCAAGGTCAGAGAATGGTATTCCAGCCTTTTTGCTTTTCCTGTTTATCAGGTTGGTTTTTATTCTTTTTCTGTTTCCTAGTTAACCTGAAAGATGAAAGGAAAAGGTAGTTGCTTAGAACTACTTTTATTAAATAGTTTTTGAGATAGTACATATATGAAAGGCAAGAATAGATACCGCATTATAGGTTTGATGGTTTTAGGAAGGGTACTATTAATAGATGTATAAAAACTGTGGTTTTACCTATATCAAAATATAGTACAATGGATGTTTATTCTATTTTCTAATTACTATGTATATTTCAATAATAAACCTATTCTACAACTATTATTGAAAAGTGATATTAAGCCAGACATGGGGGCCAAGTAATCCCAGCACTTGGGAAGATGAGCAGAATTGACGTCAATTCAAAGCCAGCTTGGACTACAAAGTGAAACTCTGCCTCAAGGAAAACACTGGGTATGGTGACGCACACCTTTGACCTCACTTCATAGACAGAGGCAGAGGGATCTTTGTGAGCTGGAAACCAACCAGGTCTACATAGCAAGTTCCATGACAACCAGGACTACATAGAAAGACCCTGTCTCAAATAGAAAAGACTTAGAACTAGGAAAATAGCTCGACTGACAGATCGCTTGGCTAGCAGGTCTGACCCCCAACACAGCGAAGACCATGGTAGTAAATGCCTGTAATTCCAGCATTTAGGAGGTAGAGGCAAAGGGTCAGAAGTTAATGTCAGTCTTCAGCTACTTGTCAAATTCAAGACCTAAGCAACACGAGAGCCTTTCTAAATCAAAAAGGGAAAGAAGGAAGGAAGGGAAACAAACAAAAAGCCCCATCAGCAATAAAGTGGCTATGACAAGTATGAAATTATCTTACAAACCAGTGGTTCTCAAAACCGGTGTCAAAACCACTTAGGGGGTCGACTAACCCTATCACAGGCTGCATGTCAGATATCCTGCATGTCAGATATTTACATTATGATTCATAATGATTCATATAGTGGCTAAATTGCAGTTATGAAGTAGCAATGAAAATAATTTTGTGGTCGGGGGTCACCACAACATGAGGTACTGTATTAAAGAGTTGCCATATTAGGAAGGTTGAGAACCACTGTTATCAATTACAATGTATTGATAAAAGAAAAATTTAGTAATTAAAACCTTAAAAGAACCATGGAAAGAAGTGGAGGTCACGTTAGAGACCTGTCTTCAACTAGTCATGGTAATGATGACAATACCTAACAGAAACTGAATGCAAGCCACATCCCAAGTGCTGTTTTAAGCATTTGATGTGTATTGCCCCATTTCTTCCTTGTAAAAATGCTCTAAATTGGAACTATAATTAAATCTTAACCACAAATATAAGAAAATTGAGGTGTGGAGAGTTTTAAAACCCACAAAGTTCACCCATTTACTAAGTGATAGACTCAAGATTTGAATTCCGATCTATTTGTCTCCTAAGCTCTGCTCTTAAGCACAAGATGTTTGCTTCTGAACATAATTGATTAGGAAGGAGACTAGAAAAATACTTAGAATGGTATAAACATCAATCCTTAGACAAAATATGGCTATAGCCATTCACTTCATGGCTGCTTTCATAGTACTGTGCCAGAGTAGAATAAATTAAAGTGTTTTTATGATCCACAAAGATGGGAATGTAAATTATCTAGATCTTTATAAAAAGAAGGGGAGGAGAAGAAAACGTGCTGATCTTTGAGTTAGAAATGCTAAAAGAAGACTGAAGGCATATATTTTGAAACTATACAGCCTTGTTCTTAGAAGTGCATTTGCTTAGAAGCCAGGCATGGTGGTTCACACCTTTAATCTCGGCACTGAGAGGCAGCAGCAGGTTATCTCTGTGCCTGTTGTACAGCCTGTGTACATAGTGAGTTCCAGGATGGCCACAGCTACATAATAGAGAGAAAAAAAGTGAATTAGCTTAAAAATAGTTAAGGAAACATATAGGCCACCTTCAAGCATGGGAAAGATCATCTATCATGTAGATAAGGTCTCAGGTGTGTTCTATAGTGTCCTGGAAGGAAGCTAGGCCTTATTAGGACATGGTGTAAAGAACATAGCATTAAGAAATAGGGGAATGAGCTGCCTGAGGCTCCTTGTACTAATATTCAAATGCTGAGAGACCATGAATTTTATAAAAAGAATTTTGATACCATTTTCAGTAGATGGAAAGAACACAAATTATAGAAGATGTTAACAAATAGATAATTCAGCTGTCAAGTCTTTCAGAGTATTAGAGACAAAATAAATTCGTGTATAGTAATAATTGACTTTAGTTCAGAGTTGTAGCAGAAATTTCTTCTCAGCTTTGGATAAGATCAAGTGAAGACTTATAGTAGATAGTGGATGATACAGAGCCCAGTGGTGAGTATTCACAACTCTGGCACATATTCCCTAAGGGTGTCTTTGTGTGAACTTATAGGGCAGTTGTATTTCACAGACAATACAGTGCAGCATAATTATCAAAAATATTTATTGATAGCTTTCTTTGAGTCAGATACTGTTTAGGTCCATGAAATTTTTATTGAACAAATTAGACAGGATTCACAACCCAATAGACATAAAAATAAATAAGACAGAAGCGCGAGAAAGAGCAGGGATACTATCCTCTAACTATCATCCCTGAGGGAGGATCCTCATGAACAGGCTTTACTTCCTAGGGATCTACGGACATCCTCTTCATATGGAATGACATGAATGAGCCCTCGGTCTTCAGAGGACCAGAGCTAACCATGCAAAAGAATGCTGTTCATTATGGCAACTGGGAACACAGGGAACTTCACAACATCTACGGATTTTATCAGGTAAAACATCCAAATTAGAAGTCAACTAGATTCGTGTCCCTGCCTCTAGACAGGGAATCAGTTCTATAGTCAAGTGCACTATGCACACTCTTTGTGTGTCTTTGTTGTCAATATATATATATATTATCCATCTATTGCTAGCTTATCTGAGGTAGGTGGCTCACATGTGCAATCCTAGTATTCATGGTACAGAGGGATTGTGAATTCAAGGCCAGCCTGGCCTACATACATAATGAGTTCTAGACCAACCTAGACTATACAACAAGACTGTCACAAAAGCAAAAAGCAAACAAGGGCTAGTGATGGCTCCATTCGTAAGAGTTCTTGCTGCTCTTTCAGAGGACCTGAGTTTAGTTCCCAGCACCTATATTGAGCAGCTCACAACAGCCTGTAACTCCAGCTCCAGAGGATCCAACACTTTATTCTGGCCTTCATAGGTACCTAAACAGGGACTCACATATACTTAAATTTTAAAAATATTTTTAAAGGGGCTAGAGAGATGGTTAAGTGGTTCAATCCCCAGCATCCACCTTGTAGCTAACAACCATCTATAATTCCAGTTCCAGGGGCTCCAAAGTTCTCTTCTGACCTCCTTGAGCAGTATATGCATATAATACACAGACATATGGGAAAACACCCACATATAAAAGAAAAAAATCTAAAAAAAGTTTAAAAAATCAAGCAACAAATATATATATATATATATATATATATATACATATGTGTGTGTATATATATACATATATATATACACACACATATATATCCCCTAACATTCACACCAGGAGAGCAAGACTTAACATAATAGATTTATATTTTAATAAGTATATGTCTTAGTTTCTATTGCAGTGATAAGACACCATGGCCAATATAACTTATAAATGGAAAAATTTAATTTACCATATGTATTTCAGAAAGTTAGAGACCACAGTGGCATAGCAGAGGATCAGCTGAGAACTCATATCCTGATCCATAACCACAAAGCTTTAAGAGGGAGGCACGCTGGGAATGGCACAAGTTTTGAAACCTCAAAGCCTCCGCCTGGTGACACCTCCTCCAACAAGGTCACACCTCCTAATCCTTCCCAAATAGTTCCTCCATCTGGGGACCAAACATTCAAATATCTGAGCCGTTCTCATTAAAACCACCACAGTATACTTTTAAGATGTGTAAACTTTCCTACTTTGCTCAGCCTTCCAAATAAACGTGATAGAATTGTCTTCTCTCTGCTAATCATATCCAAAGATTGAGAATCACTTACCCTAACTTATATTTGTGAGTCTTTGTCATTTTTAGAATAAGACTGCGTGCCCACAGGTTCCCACAGTTGCTATTTTCTATGGGAGCTACTGGCTGGTTATAGCCTTTTCCAAGTAATACGTGTTTATTTCTTGGTCAGATTTTGCTTTAGTTGCTAACCGTCTTAGGGAATTTCTTATGCAGGCTGAAATGGACAGTTAACCTCTCTGAATTTATATTTTTGATCAATGAAAATCATTTGACTCACAAATTATTATGCATATTTAAGGAGATGTATTATAAAATGCCTACAATAGTACCACTGAATAAATGATGCCTTGGTTTTTTTTGTTGTGTTGTGTATTTGTTTTCTGCAGTGCTGGGGGCTGAACTTTGGGCCTCAGGCATGCTGGGTAGCCACTCTTCTACTCGCCCACATCCCCATTCCTGTTTATTTCACTGGCATTGCTAACCAAATAAATGTTTCCATCTTTTCTAGGCAAATTGGTATCATTCATTGTATCATCAAATAAACTTATGAGTTTATTGTTTCCCTTTTCCTAGTCCCTCCATTGGTAACTTTTCTCATGTTAGTAATCTATTGAGGATGTTGGCAGGATGCCCTCACCCTGTCTCCTCTTTCCAATGTTCTCCATTGACTTACAGCAAATGGCTACTGCAGAAGGACTGATACAGCGATCGGAAGGGAAGGAGAGACCCTTTGTCCTTTCACGTTCTTTCTTCGCTGGATCACAAAAGTATGGTAAGAAATGACTCACATTATAAAATACAAGGTAGCTACCCATCCTTTTCTTTTGAGCATGGTATATGCTACCTACTGCCACTGTGTTCCTCTTCAATAGCCTTATAACTTATAGTGTGGAACCTCATGTGCCCCGACATGTGTATTTTATACTATGAATAAATGGTCTGTAGGTCCCTCACTTGGCAGAGCAGACGGCCTAGTAGGTGAGGGGCCCTGGGTTTAATGCTCAGCACCACATAAACCCAGGCAAAGTGGTGTATGTTTGTAATCTTAGCACTCAAGAGATGGAGGTGGGGGAACAGAAGTTCACGGTCATTTTCCGAGGTCGTCTTGGGCTTCATGAGAACCTGTCTCCCTTCCCTACCCCAAAAGACAGTAAGCCAATTTTCATCAAGTTTCGTACTTTTTTTCTACTGAAGAAATGGTCACTTACTTGTTGAGAGAGTGACTTCAGAGTATTCAGTTTTCTGGCATAGTCATCTGATCCTATCCTTTTTGACTTGTGAAAAACCAGGGAAACATATCTCTAACATACGGCTCAGCCAGCTGTTCCACTTAGCAGTGTAGCTTAAAATAAGCCTGGCTGCTTGCTTGTTGTCAGGGTCATCTATGACTGAATCTGGTTCACCAGCTGATACAGATCAGTTCAACTTAACCACTCTGTGGCACAAAGGCTATTTTAAGGCCCCTGTCCTTGCATAAGTAATTGAGAGCATAGGTCCTATCATAAAGAACCTTGCCTTTGAAGAATCGTAGACATTTTTAGGTCTCTCACTCAAGCTCCCAAGACCAGCTCCTGTGTTCTTCAGCCAAAGGACAGAATAGTATCAACAGAAATGCTCATCATTGCATTAGACCTTAAGGCCAAAAGAAAAGTCTGTATCTGTAACAGTAAAGGAAGGGTTTCAAAAGTGTGGGTTGTCCACCGGACAAACTATCATGTTTATCAGTTTAAAATTATAGTTTAAATGGTTTTTAATTTATTTTAGGGGGTATGACGCATGACACCAGTCTAAAGGTCAGAGGACAACCTGGAGTGGTTAGTTCTCTCCTTCCTTAAAGTGGTAGTTTTAATTGCATGAGAATAGGTTTGTAACATTATGTAAGCTAAAAAAGAAAGCATGCCTGAGTGATATTCGTTATCCAAATTGTTAAAAATGTAAATGTATTTTCAATCAGTAAAAAGACCAGTAAAATATAGGAAAATTTAAACCTGTAATCCAATCACTTGGGAGAGAAAGCAGGAGGATCAGGAGTTCAAGGTCATCATAACCAAAATAGAAAGTTTGAAACCAGCCTAAAATACATGAGATTCTGTCTCAAAAATACACACATACATACATACATACATACATACATACATACATACATACGGGCCAGCAAGATGGCTCACAGGGTTAAAGCACTTGCTACCAAGCCTAATGACCTGAGTTCAATCCCAGGGACCTACATGGTGGAAGAAGAGAACCAAATTTCCACAACCCAGGCTACATAGTGAGTTCCTATCTCAATGAAAAAGAAACTACAGGGGAAATTAGAGAGGGAGAGAATTAGTTGATGGGCAGCAGTTTAAAAAGATAACAAGAGACATGGTTGTTAATGTTTCTTTTTCTTTTGGAGCTTTTGATACAGGGTCTCACTGTGTAGCTCAGGCTGGCCTTGCACCTGCAGCAATCCTCACGCCTGTCCCCAGTGCTGGAACTGCAAGTGTGTGCTGCTATGCCCTTGCAGTCTATGTTATCTCTGAGTGAGCGTAGGTTCTGGGTCACTTCCTAGTCTGCGGTACTCAGTGTGATTATTTGCCCCATGTGTATTGAGGAGAACGTGCTCTTTTCTAGCCGCATGCCTGACCACTTTCTGTAAAGAATGTGTGGCAACACGACCGTGTGAGCCGTGATACACTGTGTGTCTGCATGAGCTTTCTTGATGAAAATGTTGCCACAGTTTCAAAATCACTGTGTAGATACAGCCAGAGCTCAACTGATGCCAAGGAAAAATTACTAGAGTGCTGTTTAAAAACAAAATCCCTTGAAAATATTTTTCTCAGGCTGGAGAGGTTACTCAATGGTTAAGAGCACTACTATTCTTCAGAGGACCTGAATTCAGTTCCCAAAACCCACATGGCAGCTCACAGCTGTTCCAAGGGACCCAATGCCTTCAGACAGACATACATGCAGGCAAAACACCAATGTACATAAGAATTTTAAAAAATATTTTTCTCTGCCTATAGGCCAGCTCAACATTTCTACAGAAGATTAAAACAAAAATATCTACTGAAACCATTTTGGTAAAAGTAAAGATGTTGTAAAATAAGACTGTTTTTCCTCTTATGTGTCTCCTCAATGATATATAATGTCATCATAAACTCTTATCAACTATAGCGTGAACTGGAACTTTGCTTTAACAGTCTGACTTCTTGCCTAAATCTACTTAACAACTATATCACTAGGGTAGAATATGGTTTGCCATATCCCCTGATCTATAAAACAGACCTAATAATATTGTTTGCCTGGAAGGATTGTCGTAATAATCAAGGGGACAAGAAACTCAGAGTATTTACTTTCGTTTGTTTATTTATTTTGTTCTTATTTTCATTTTTGAGACAGGGTTTCTCTGTGTAGTGCTGACTGTCCTGGAACTCACTCTGTAGACCAGGCTGGGCTTGAATTTACAGAGATCTACCTGCCTGTGCCTTCCGAGTGCTGGGATTAAGACATTTGCCACCACTGCCCTGTGTTTTATGAACCTTAATAACTTCTCACATTAGAAAAGTGATACTTGTGGTGGCGCACGCCTTTAATCCCAGCACTCGGGAGGCAGAGGCAGGCGGATCTATGAGTTCGAGGCCAGCCTGGTCTACAAGAGCTAGTTCCAGGACAGGCTCTAGAAACTACAGGGAAACCCTGTCTCGAAAAAAACCAAAAAAGAAAAAGAAAAGTGATACTTTTCATAGAATGATCAGAATTTTTTAAGGTGGAAAATCTGTTTTCCATTTTATTATTTTTGTCTTTTACAAATATGGGTTGTAAACTGGGTAGTGGTGGTGCACGCCTTTAATCCCAGCACTCGGGAAACAGAGGCAGGCAGATGTCTGTGAGTTCGAGGTCAGCCTAGTCTTCAAGAGCTAGTTCCAGGACAGGCTCCAAAGCTACAGAGAAATCATGTCTCAAAAAATAAATAATAATAATAATAATATGGAATATAAATGAAATGGAGTGCATTGTATGATTTTGTGTGTTTTCATGCCTTGTTATGGGCGATATAAGGTGCAGTCTGGACAGGAGACAACACAGCGGAATGGAGCTATCTGAAAATCTCCATCCCGATGTTACTCACCCTTAGTGTCTCGGGGATCTCCTTCTGTGGAGGTAAGTTCATTCCTGGCTTGAGGTTTTGAGTGGAAAGAAATGAGAAGTGAGTTCTCAGTGCTCATTAGCTGTTTGGAACAAGGATGAATGTAGGAAAGAAAATGGGGGGGAGAGCGAAAGGGTTGCTTCAGAATTTATCGCACAGATTAAAGGTGGCTCACACCTTTAATCCCAGCCCTCTAGAGGCAGGGGTAAGAGGGTCTCTGTGAGTTCAAGGCCAATCTGGTCTACAGAGCAAACTTCAGGACAGTTAGCACTATACAGAGAGACCCTAGCTCGTAAATAAATAAATAAATAAATAAATAAAAGTCTTACATGTATCTTGTCTGAATTGAGGACAGGAAGTCAGGTAGTAGATGAGGCATCTCTTTTCATCCCTCGTTCCCTCAGCACTATCTCCAGAGACCCAGTAACTGAATGTTCCAGAAGCACACTTTTCTTCTTGAAAGTGGAAAGAAGGAGAGCACCGCAAACAACAAAACAAAAGCCAGTCCAGGGCTGAGTGTTCAGCCCAGGAGAGTGTTAGCCTGGTGTGCTCAAGGCCTTGGGTGTGATGGGCAGCAGCATAGCCAAGGGATGAAGAGAGCCAGCCTTACAGAAACGCTTCTGCTCAGCAGATGTAAGATTCTGTGGCATAATTAACTGTTTTCTTCATAAAATGTGCTCAGTTGGTACAGTGCTTGCCTAGCTTGCAAGAAGGCCTCTGTTTGATCCCCAGCCCTACAAAAAGCAAGTATGGTTGCCCAGACCTAAGATTCCATAACTAGGACATGGAAATAGAAGGATCAAAGGTTCAGGGTTGTCCTTAGCTAGTGGTAAGACTGAGGTCAGACCCAGCTATGTAAGACCCTGTCCAAAAAAAATACATGACTGTGGAAATGGCTCAGTCAGTGAGGTGGTTGCTACACAAACATGAAGACCTAAGTAAGTTCAGAACCCCAGCATCCATGTAAAAGAGCCAGGCACAGTGGCACATGCCTGTACCCCAGAGCTGGGGAGGCTGTGGTAGGAGGGTCCCTGTTGATTGCTAGCCAGGCAATCTAGCCAAAAATAAAGTGGAGAGTGATTGAGGAAGACACTGAAGTCAGATTGTGGCCTCTACATGCACATGCATATATACCTTCTCACACGTGAATACACACATACACATGCACGCACACACACACACACACACACACACACAAGATGTGCTCTTGTAAAAGATGGATCTAATTCAAATACATGTCTGAGAATCTCATCCTGAGAATTCAATGCAGATAAGTGAACCAGTATGAAGGTGCTCAGTATACACTGGCTTCAGTCCTAACTGAAGGTTTTGATACACACTGGCTACAGTCCTAGCTGCAGGTCTTAATTCTGAATACTTTTTATTTTCTACAAGAATAAAAACAAATTACTATCACTTTTTTGATACTCGTGTCTTTGTGACATTGGTCCACATGCAAGAAATACATGTCCTTCTCAAGGGGTGAGCATGAAATTCTACCTAAACCTTCAAGGCTGATGATTTGCCTTTCAGGGGTTGATACGGTTTTAGTCTTTGCTTTCAGAAGAAATAAATTACCAGCCCCTTTCCCTTAGTACACAGACACACACCTAGTCAGGGAGACATTACACAATTTATGGGTAATGGAGGATTCAGAACAGGACAGCTGCCCTTACCAGAAAAGCCTGTGACCTTTCTACAGAAAGAAAAAAGGAAAAAAAAATGTAGAGCATTCTTCCAGATTCCTGCAAGGACTTTTTTTGTGGCTCAGATTTCCCTACTTGAGGCCATAGGTTTGCCTGTTGTGTTGAGTGTGCACTTAGAGCATCTCCTCTCAGTTTTCAAGGCCTTATTTTACCTTAGCATGTCATTTATTCCAAGTCTAGTTTCTTATCCGGTCTTTCTGTCTAACCAGCTGATGTGGGTGGCTTCATTGGAAATCCTGAGGCAGAGCTGCTGGTGCGTTGGTACCAGGCTGGAGCTTATCAGCCCTTCTTCCGTGGCCATGCCACCATGAACACCAAGCGGCGAGAA
Organism: Arvicola amphibius; assembly: GCF_903992535.2. NCBI lineage: Eukaryota > Metazoa > Chordata > Mammalia > Rodentia > Cricetidae > Arvicola > Arvicola amphibius. The sequence continues at coordinate 55,217,370 of NC_052051.1, read as the reverse complement.
CCCTGGCTGTTTGGGGAGGAATACACCCAACTGATCCGGGAAGCCATCAGAGAGCGCTACACCCTCCTACCCTATCTGTATTCTCTGTTCTACCATGTCCACATGTCTTCTGACCCTGTCATGAGGTAAAAAGGGCATCCTCTATTTAGGGGCTCCAACAACCTACCAACAGATCCCCAGTGATAAGGAACTGGAAAGGGAGAACAAAAGCCATGTGTTTACTCAAGTTTCAACCATCTCCACTGCTTGTTGTGCACTGGGTGCTGGCTGTTGTGCACAGGGTGCCGCCTGTTGTTCACGGGGTGCTGGCTGTTGTGCGGGGTGCTGGCTGTTGTGCATGGGGTGCTGCCTGTTGTGCGGGGTACTGCCTGTTGTGCACAGGGTGCTGGCTGTTGTGCATGCGGGTGATGCCTATTGTGCACAGGGTGCTGGCTGTTGTGCACAGGGTGCCGCCTGTTGTGCACAGGGTGCTGGCTGTTGAACACACAGAAGCTGCTGCCTAGATCCTCTATTTATGATTGGAGTATTTGCTGAGAGATGGCAATGTTAAGAATAAGGAAATGAGTTTACAGTAAATAACTTTAACATTTATGTATAAACCTCCTCTCATGAAAAATAATTTCCCTGCCATCTGAGGCTTGATCTTACCCACAGGGTTGAACTTGAGGTGGGAATTTTTTTCTAGCATATAAATTCTATCAACTTTCTAGGTTAGAGAAAAACTTGCGCAGTGTTCAGCATCAGCAGTTCCTATATTTGCTTCAGACCAGACGTTTCCTGGTGATTCTAGCCATTAGCCAGAGTTAGAGACACTTGCTTTGCTACCATTCCGTAGAAACAGAATGTATTGTTGCAAAGCCTGGGTAAAGAAATAGCAAGTTTCATTTACTAAAAAAATACTGGGCTGGAGAGTTGACTCCTGGTAAGCAGTTGTTGCTCTTACTGAGGACCTGGGTTCGATTCCAGCATCCACATGGTGCCTCACAACTGCCTGTAACTCCAGTTCTGAGGGATCCAATGCCCTCTTCAGACACCTGCAGGTACCATTCATACATATGTATGTATGTACTTATGTACTTGCAAGCAAAACACTCATAGGCATAAAATAAATTTAAAACTCTAAAAAATTTTTGTCAATTAAAAAAATATCTTTTCCTTGGGGCTGGACAGATGGTGCAGCAGTTAAAAGTGCTTGCTGCTCTTGTAAAGCATCTAAGTTTGGTTCCCAGCATCGAAGTCCGGCTCCAAGGGCTCCAGGGCCTGCTTTTGGCCTCTGAGAGCACTTTACCCAAATGGTACACACACACACACACACACACACACACACAACTAAATTAAATCATTCTCACAAATTAAAGATTGTTAGAACCACTAAGCTGCTATCTAGACATGATATTGAAAGTTTTGTTGTTTTATGAGCCTCAGTGATTCCTAGCTGAGTTCTATTAAACAGTAACTATTTTAAAGTTTTGGCAGGCTCTCACCTTCACCCAAAGTGTTACCAGCAATAAAAAAATAGTTCCTTTCATCTAAATAAATAATGATTAAATGATACATAAAAGTCAGTGACTGCAAGAAATGTCACAGAATTATCATTATAATAAAATATTATTTTTTGCATTTATTTTACAACAAAGAAATTAGGCATTTAGACTTGCCTTAGTTTTTGCCTGTTAGAGTGCTAGTTACTCAATAGTCAGATAGGAAAGCAATACATAATGAAATTCTCAATATCCCATTAGGATCTTCAGGTTGGTAGAAAACTCGTTCACATAATAAATATAAAGTAACCATAGCAACTGCTCATAAGCTCTTTGGTCATATGAGAAAGAATCCTGGCTCTTTGGTGCTTTCCAGCTCCTTTCAGAGAGTTACAACACTAAAAATATAAAAACCTAATAAAACACTTAGCACCAAGAATAATAAAAACATAATGATATTTTAAAATGTGAATTCTGTTTCCTTTCCCCAGGCCTCTGTGGGTTGAGTTCCCAGATAACTTAGAGACTTTTGGTGTGGATGATGAATACATGCTAGGTAAGTATTTATCAGTTAATTATAGTTGTGATAGATTCTATAACTATGCTTTCATTATTATTTTTTTAGTGAGAATACCCTAAACCCAAGAAAGACAACAATAAAAACAGGGTCTTATTAGCCCAGGCTGACCTGGAACTTACTCTATATCTAAGGATGAACTGATCCTAAGTACAGGCTTGCCTCATTACATATGGTGCTAGGGACTGAACCTAGAGCCTCATGCATACTAGACAAGTACTCTACCAAATCAGCTACACTCCCAGCCCTCCTTCACCAGATAGTGAGACCATGGCTTTTGTTGTAATGTATCCCTGACAATATAGTTCTTATTAATGCCAAATAAATACATAATATTGGTGGGTATGATTTGATGGTTTGCTTGGGACCCACTCCCCCAAAGCCTGGTGAGATTGCTATGAGAAGGGAAGTATGAGAAGTAGATCAGATGGCCATAGTAAAGACACCAAAGAACTTGTATCATGTGTAATAGTAGACCTCTTTTTTTTCTTGTGAAACAGGGCTTTGAAGCCCAGGTTATCCTTGAACTTGTAATGTTCTTCATCAGTGTCCAGATTGCTGAATTCGCAGGCATATACTGCCATGCCTAGCTAGGCTTCTTTATTGAGAATGAACTGTGGAATCTAAAACATGGAAGGTTGTTTTTTTATTTATTTATTTATTATGTATGCAATATTCTGACTGCATGTGTGCCTGAAGGCCAGAAGATGGCACCTTACCTCATTACAGATGGTTGTGAGCCACCATGTGGTTGCTGGGAATTGAACTCAGGACCCTTGGAAGAGCAGGCAATGCTCTTAACCACTGAGCCATCTCTCCAGCCCCCTTTTTTTTAATATTTGTTTGTTTATTTATTTTGTATACAACATTCTGTCTTTATGTATGCCCGCAGGCCAGAAGAGGGCACCAGACCTCATTACAGATGGTTGTGAGCCACCATGTGGTTGCTGGGAATTGAACTCAGGACCTTTGGAAGAGCAGGCGATGCTCTTAACCGTTGAGCCATCTCTCCAGCCCCCGAAGGTTGTTTGTATTAGGAATGGAGCTCAAGAAACAAGGCTAGATATTGAGACCCAAAGAATGGATTATGTTCTAAACAGTGGAAACCTCCAAATGTAAATAATAATAATGATGATGATGATGATGTTAACAATTATAGTAACAGGAGCCCTTGAAGATATTGTTCAGGGAATGCTCTTGTATAATGTGCACAAGGCTCTGTGATCAGCCCCCAGTGCTTGAGGCTTCAGCTTAACAGTCCCTGCCTTGGAGAAAGGTCTTTCATCATCCCTTACCTCCATATACCTTAGTTTCATCCTCCCCACTCAAAATCTTATGTAATTTTCATTTTTTTCTTTGTACTTTTTCCTATTTCAGTATTTGTTTTAACCCTAATTCATTTGTAATAACTTTTTAGTATCTGTCTTCTTCACTCACTACAAACTCAGTGAATGTTGGAACCACGTTTGTTTTCTTTACTCCTATGTCTCCAAAGCCTAGCATGGTGCCTGGAACTCAGTAAATAAATCTTTATTGACTAGAAGAAACAGTTCAAGATAGACACAGCAGTACGTGCCTATAATCCCAACACTCATGATAGTAAGGCAGGAGGATCATTGGTTTAAGGTGCCTGGGTTACATAGTGAGACCCCATAAATAAATCTTTTACATGAATTAATTAGTAAATGGTTTTTACACATGTGTAAATATGAAAGTAAACTCCAGGCTATCCGTAAGAGAAGTACAGATTTACAATGGTAACTGTTGGAGGATAATCTTTTTGTACACTGTGAAGATGTGTCTCTGCCAAGGCACCTTCTGATTGGTTTAATAAAGAGTTGAATAGCCAGTAGCTAGTCAGGACTTCCAGGGAAAGGGAGAAACTTTTGGGAAGAATCTGAGAGGCTGGGAATTCATTAGCGAGACCCAAAGCAAGCTGGACATACAGTATGGAGGAGAGGTAACAAGCCATATGGCAGAGCGTAGATTAATATAAGCGGGTTAATTTAAGTTATAAATTAGTTGGGGAAAAGCCTAAGCTAAGGCCAAGCTTTCATAACTGATCAAAAGACTCTGTGTTATTATCTGGGAGTTGGCCATCTAAAGGAAATCCGACTATAGTAACTGCCCAAGCAGAAGGGCCTGAAGAACTGCACTGACCAGACTTCTAGAAACACCGTGGCCACTCTTCGTAGCAGATGATAAAGCACCTTGGAAGGTGCAATGGCGCTTTCTGATTATTGGCATACCAGTAGCTATGCAGGAAATGAAACTAGAACTGAGCATGGCTGCTCAAGCCTGTAACGCTAGCACCCAAGAGGCTGCAGGAGGATCATCTGGGCTAACCTGGTATTCAAAGCAAGTTCCAGGTCAGTCTTGGCTACATAGCAAGACTTGTCTCACAAAGCCAAAAACCAAAGCAAATAAGCACACAAGATGCAGCAGAGTACTTCAGGGTCCCTGTCCCATAATCCTAACAGCCACAGGTGGGTTTAATCCATGACCTTTTTGAGCCCCGACCTTTTCCTACCAGTGCTTCTCTCTGGTGAATTATTTGTTCAATTCACATAGTCTCTGCCTTATAGAAGATCACAGTTCATGGCCGGGCGGTGGTGGCGCACGCCTTTAATCCCAGCACTCGGGAGGCAGAGGCAGGCGGATCTCTGTGAGTTCAAGGCCAGCCTGGTCTACAAGAGCTAGTTCCAGGACAGGCTCTAAAAAAGCTGCAGAGAAACCCTGTCTCGAAAAAAACAAAAAAAAAAAAAAAAAAAAATCACAGTTCAGTGATCCTAAGATCACAGTAGTGCTCCACGAAGCCAAGGGAACTTTCAGATTCTCATAATGATACTCAGTTTTATCTCCTCTCCATTTTTTTAGGAAGTGCTTTATTGGTTCATCCAGTCACAGAACCACAGACCACCATGGCTTCTGTATTCCTGCCAGGGATAAATGAGGTAAGAGCAATAGTAGACATATCTTGTGTCTCCTAGCTCTCATGCCTGCATTTCCCTTGGGAAAGAGATTGCTCCAGCGTGCAGTTGTGAATTTGTCTCAGATGGTGGTAGGTTTTCCACAGTCAAGACTGTCCTTGGAAGTTGACAGACTTAACTGGGGAAGGTGGAGAAGATGAATAGGTTTGTACTTTCACTTTGACTTGTAGAAGTGAGTCCTTATGAAGATGGGGGCGTGACTTTAAGGTAGAAGATTTATTCCACCCAGTTACTTTGTGGGACTCTTTTTGGTGATTCAACAACTAACCTCCTTTTCTAGGGCTCCCAGGTAAGAGTTAGGACCTTGTTTCCAAATCTCATAATCACCCCCAGAAAAGGAATGCTATAGGGGTAATCGAGTTTGCATGGATTTCCCTCCAGGTCTGTTTCTTCTCTGACGCTCTTCTTTTCTCCTGCCTCTTGTGTAGTTGATTTGTTTGTTGTGTCCTTCCCTTCCCTTCCCTTCCCTTCCCTTCCCTTCCCTTCCCTTCCCTTCCCTTCCCTTCCCTTCATTTTCCCTCTTTCATTCTGCTTATGGTTACAAGCGCGACATTGGGCTATTTATTGTGTGTGATAGGGAAGATGCATGTTCCACAGCTTGCAGATAGAGATCAGAGGACATTCTGTGGAGTTGGTTCTCTCCTTCCCCGTCCATGTGGGTTCTAGGGAGCAAATTCAGGCATCCAGTCTTTACCATTATTTTCTAAAACACCTCACCAGCTCAAGCATGAAGTTTTTATGAATCAGTGAACTATTGTACCATACTGCAGCTTCTGTGATGAGATTTTTAATTTTTCCCATTTTTTTTTTCTCTTAAATTTTGTCTTATTCAGGGGTAGGGTACAGTGGTAGAGGGCAAACTCAAAGGGACAGAAAAATGAAGGGGATCAAGATACATGGTGTAAAAGACACATAGAGTAAATAAAAAGAAAAGAAAAGGAAAAAGAAGAACCCTGGAGGTGTCATCTTATCATTCACGCACACCAGGTTCTTAACTATCATGCATATCTAGCACCTAGCACAGTGCAGGTTGTTCAGTAAGTAACTTTGGAATGTATAGCTGGACAGGGAATGGTCTTTAGTTCATCAACCATACCTCTTTGGTAACATCTCCTCTTCCTTCTCTTTCTCTTCTTTTTGAGATGCAGTCTCATGTATCTCAGGCTATCTTTGAAATTTAATATGAACTTGGGACTTCTGATCCCCCTGCCTAGGATTACAAGCATGTACCACCATGCCCAAATACCACCATGCCCAATTTGTCCTATGCTGAGGGTTGAACACTGGGCTTTGTACATGCTTTGGGATTTTCTTTTCTTTTTTGAATATTTATTTATTTATTATGTATACAATATTCTGTCTGTGTGAATGCCTGCTGGCCAGAAGAGGGTACCAGATCTCATTACAGATGATTGTGAGCCATCATGTGGTTGCTGGGAATTGAACTCAGGACCTTTGGTAGAGCAGGCAATGCTCTTAACCTCTGAGCCATCTCTCCAGCCCTCTTTTCTTTTTTCTCTTTCTTTTCTTTTTAAGACAGGGTTTTGCTGTGTAGCCTTGGCTGTCCTGGAACTAGCTCTATAGACCAGGCTGGCTTCACACTCACAGAGAGCCGCCTACCTCTGCCTCCCAAGTGCTGGGATTAAAGGTGTGCACCACCACTGCCCAGCTGGAATTTTCTTAAAAGAATTTGTGGGATCTGGTGGTACAGGCCCATAATTCTAGTATGAAGACTGAAAGGCCCACCTGGGCTACATAGTGAATTCAAGGCCAGCCTGGGTAACTTCATAAGACCCTATGTTCTATAAAGATTAAAGAGACCTGGAGACACATATCAGTGGTAAATTCATTAGAATGCATGAGACCTTAGGCTCAATATCAAGTAGTACATATGTGCGTGCATACACACACACACACACACACACACACACACACACAAAACACATGGGGTTGGGGAGGGGTTTTCTTCCTAACTTCTCCTACAAATTTTAATTATAATTATTTGAACTTTCTTTTCCTTCCTTCTTTTTTCCCTCCCTCCTTCCGTCCCTTCTTTCCTGGGATTGCAAGATAGCTTTATTACAGGGCAAAAGGAAATAGTCATTGGTAAGTGCAGGCTTCTCAGGGGAGAGATTGCTCATACTCTCTTTTCAATAGAGTCTGTTACTTTTTAGGTCTGGTATGACTCTAAGACATTTGCACAGTGGAAAGGAGGGTGTACTGTGAAGATTCCAGTAACCTTGGATACTGTAAGTTATTTTCAGAGTATTATTTTTGCCTATTTAGCTGTGTTAGTCTGTTTAGAATACAGTCTGGGTAATAGACAACAGAAATTTATCTTCCCATAGTTCTGAAGATATAAGACCTATATCAAAGTGCCAGCTGACTTGGGTCCTCCTGGCATGTAGGGGGTGATGGGATGGGGAGAGGAGGGAGACAATGTTCTTGTAAATGGGGCTGGAGAGTTGGCTCAGTGGTTAAGAGTACTATTGCTCTTGCAAGGGACCTAGGTTTGCTTCCCAACACCCATATAGTGGCTACAACTACCTGCAGTGATCAACACATTCTGTCTGGCCACCACAGGCACCAGGCGCACATGTGGTGCACATACATACATATAGGCAAACACATATATATAGAAAATAAAATAAATATAGAATAAGAAAGTATTCTGTGAGGATACTATTCCTATCATAGCAGGACTTATCCTCATGACCCTGACCCCATATATAGTCTCTTCAGTGTATGGGACTTCAGCATAACATATACCTGTACATAAGAGAAAATGGAGTATACTCATACTTGCCTTGGGCTGTGCTTGGGAGAGGATTTGGGAAGCAATGAGTGTGACTGCTGAAGGATACAGTTTTCTTTTAGAGGTGTTGAAAGGATTTTAAAATCAATTATGGCTATAGTTACATGACTGAATATACTGAAGTGGATTGAATGTATATCCTAACTGTAAATTTTGAAACATGAATTATACCAATAAAGCTGTTAAGATGATAAAGAGCTTAATAAAATCTGGCTTATGGCATGGGATATTGAGGATTGTGTCTAAGAACAGCAACACTGAGAACAGAAACAGTGGGCACTGCAATGCCAAATACAATATCAAAAAGTGAGAAGGGCAATTCTGGGCCTCCAGGCAGAACACATCAGTTAGAAATTAGAATCAAAGTGGCCACTGCTGAATCACAAGCATGACCTCAGGCCCTGCAGAATAAAAATTAATAGAATAGTGATGTCATTTCTCCAAATTATCATATAACAAACTTCGTTATAACGAGACTGGTTCCAGAATCAACTTTCAGATCCAGAGAGACCTTAGTAATCTTCTACCCTGATCCCTTTGTCTTAGTCACTGTTCTGTTGCTGTGACGAGACTCCATGACCAAGGTAGCTCTTACAAAGAAAGCATTTAATCGGGGGCTTGCTTGCAGTTTCAGAGGCTTAGCCCATTATTATCATGGCAGAGAGCATGGCAAGGTGCAGGCATGGTGCTAGAGGAGTAGCTAAGAGCTACATCCTGGTCTGTAAGCAGAGAGAGACACCGGGCATGACGAGGGCTTTTGAAATCCCAAAGCCCATCCCCAGTGACACACTTTCTCCAAAAAGGCCACATCCCAATCCTTCTAATTATTTCAAACAGTCCTACTCTCTGGTGACCAAATATTCAAATATATGAGCCTATATGGGCCATTCTTATTCAAACCACCATGCCCTTCATTTGCACATGAAGAAACTGATAGTCAGAAGTGAATTTTTTTTGTCCAGAATCACTACTAGGTTGTGACAGAACTGAAATAGGTCCCTCCCATCCCCTGTAAGTTTTCTGAACTCCGAGTCTGCAGCCCATTCCACTGTAACTTTGTTCTTTGGTTTTGTTTATTTGTTTGTTTTGTTTAAAGAAGGAAGGAATAAAAAAAAGCAAAAAGAGAGTTGGCTTTCCTTCTTGCTTGTGAATTAAGTCAGGGGCAGGGCAGGGGGCATATCTTGACTACTCCTCCCTCTCCCCGAATCACACGTGTTCTTGTACTCTCTTCCTTGCTAAGACTTTACTCAGAGAAAAACACACACACTCATGTGATCTGGGCAGCTCCTGATAGGTGTGGGCCCCTTGATGATTCGTGTAGCAGAAGCAGCTTCTGAGCCTCAGAATTGAGCAGTCATCCTGCTGACAAGAGGGACAGAAAGATGCTGTGAGAAGGGACACACGTCACCTCCCCAGACACAGAACATTGTGTACACAAGCTCTGTTGGTCCACATACATAAACAGAGAAATCTACTCTTCAGCATGTCTCTAGAGTAACGTGCTTGTTATTTTATTGACAAGGATTTAAAGACCGAAATTAGAATATCCTTTCTGATCAAGTTTAAAAATTAGTTTTTAGGGGTAACTCTGGGCCTCTAATGGGATGAGCAAAATGTAAATGAAAAAGAGGCAAGGATAGTGTGCTAGTTGGTTTCTGCCAACTTGACATAGACTAGCGTCACCTGGGAAGATGGAACCTCAGCTGAGGAATTGCCTCCATCAGATTGTCCTGTGACAAGTCTGTATGTCATTTCCTTGATAGTATATTGATGCCGGGGGGGTCCAGCTCACTCTGGATGGTACCACCCCAGGGCAGTTGGTCCTGGGAGGTATAAGGACTATAGATGAACACACTCCTGGAAGCAAGCCATTATCAGTGTTTCTTCATGATCTCTGCTTCAGTTCCTGTCTCCAGGCTCCTGTCTTGACTTCCCCTGAGGAGGGACTGTAGGCTGTAAGATGATGTCAGCCCCTCCCCCACAGTTGCTTTTAGTCAGCGTTTCATCACAGCACTAGAACCCAAGCTAAGACAGACAATATAGACAATAAATTGAGGGATGCTAAACAATGTCCCAATATTTTAAAGTATGAGGACTTGGGGCCAGTGAGTTAGCTCAGTGCTTGTCAAGCAAGCCTGAAAACCTCAATTCAATTCCCAGAACCCACATGAAAGTGGAAAGAGAGACTGACTTCACAGAGTTGTCTTCTGACCTTCACACACATGCCATGACATGAATTTGCACACGCATATACACACACAAAGCAATAATTATAAATAATAAATAAATAATTTTTAGTGGACCATTTTTAGTTGAGCCATTTTCTTTTTATTTCACAGTCCCCATGCTTACCATTTCTCTGTCCAAAAACATTCTTTGCTTGCGTCTGTATATGTGAAGAGTATGGGTCTCATGTGGTGACATAAAGTTCCTTGTGTGGGCGTGTCATCCCTGAAAGTGCTGCTCTGTCGCAGATACCAGTGTTTCAACGAGGCGGAAGTGTGGTACCAATAAAGACCAGTGTGGGAAAGTCCACAGGCTGGATGACTGACTCCCCATATGGACTGAGGGTTGCTCTGAGCACACAGGTATTTGGAAAGCCAGTTACCTCCCCCCTTTCTGTTCCACCTCTTGACCTTCGAGGGTATGAAAAAGTACTGAGTCTCATAAGAAACAGTACCCCCAGTGTTCATCTCAAAGTCAAGGGCTGAATCATTTCTGAATCACTGTGAGGTCTGCCCTTCCTGGCATTTTTTGTAGGAACTCTGAGATCCAGGAATGATGCAAATATGTTTCTTGGTCTGTCTCTCAGGTCAGCATAGGCTGTTAGTGGAAGAACTTTTTTTATGCAGTCTGCCCCGGAAGATTGGTCCTGAAATTTAGTCTCCTACAGAAGAAGGCCATAAAATAATGTCGTAATTATTTTTGGTATACCCTAACCCATTCAGTGACTTCTATTCTCATCAGGCAGCTCAAATCACTAAAGTCTCCTTGAATATGATTTGGGAATGTTGAGAGTATCTTTTGAGCCAAGTGAAGCCTGTGTTATACACATCTCTTACCCATTTACTGCAATATCTTACAGAGCCAAACACATATTCTTGTTATAGTTATGCTTATTTTTATTAATATTGTAAAATAGGTAAATTGCAGTTTTTGTTTCGATGCATTTTATTGAAACTTGTCTTCAGCCAAACTATGCTCTAACATCCATGTGGGGTCCTAGAATGAAGCAATAATCTAGAGACCCATCCTGCAGCAAACACTGTTAATAAGTAACCTGCCATGCGGAGGGCTGTAATGTGTGGCTGCAGAAGCGGTCCTTTCCCTTAGAGTAGGAAGGGCTTCTAAAGACAGTTGATTTCATCTGCTATACAGTGATATTTTTCACCTTCAGTTCTGTTCTGTGAACTTTCCTGTTACATTCTGGGATAGTATTTTCATGAAAGCCATTACTGATCATACTTCATATCTAAATTTCCTTCAACAAAGTCTAACTCTTCGTGCTCCTCTTATGTAACCTCGCTGTTCATATTATTTTATCGTCTACTCGGGCGTGACTGGATATTGAATGTGTAAGGACTTGTGTGTAACTTTGTACAGCTTTTCGGGTGCTTCACTGAGTTTTGGATGTTACTCTTTCCCTTTAGAATATGACATTTTTTTTCTATAAAGTTATTGCCCTGAGCAGATCCTCTGTGGTTCACTCTGCAGGATTCTGCTGTAGGCGAGCTGTATCTCGATGACGGCCATTCATTCCAGTACCTCCATGAGGACCAGTTCTCACACCGCACGTTTTCATTCTGTTCCGGTGTTCTGACCAGCAGGTGAGGCAGCTACAAACCTGTGGCTCTCCTCAGATTGTGTTACCCTCTTGGCATCTTCAAGTAAATGGGTAGCTCAAGTTTTAAGTCACTATTTAGCGGATTGAGAGGTGGTCTGTGGGCTAAAGAGTCCTGGTCGCTCTTGAAGAGGACCCAAGTTCACTTCCCAACATCCATGTGGTCTGTAACTCCAGCTGCAGGAACTCTGACCCCCCACTTCCCCTCTTCTGACCTATAAGGGCATGTGGCACATTTACATACCTGTAGCCAAAACATTCATGTTCATAAAATAAAAATTACTAAATAGAAAATATTGAAGATATTTTTTATATAAATGAATGGGGCTGAAGAGATGACTCAGCGGTTAAGAGCACTGCCTGCTCTTCCAAAGGTCCTGAGTTTAATTCCCAGCAATCACATGGTGGCTCACAACCATCTGTAATGAGATCTGGTGTCCTCTTCTGGCATGCAGGCATACATGCAGACAGAATACTGACAATACTATACACATAATAAATAAATAAATCTTTTTAAAAAAGAGATTTTAAAATAAATAAATAGATAGATAGATAGATAGATAGATAGATAGATAGATAGATAGATAAATAAATAAATAAATAAATAAATAAATAAATAAATAAATAAATGGTGAAGGCCATTGTATTTCCAATTTCTGACCCTGGAAGATCCTTCTTTTTTGTCCTTATCTTCTTTTCTCCAGCTGCCTACAAATTAAAATACTTAGCTTAAGTATTCATTGATACCTTCATTCTTCCATGCACCAATTAATTAAATATTTGGTTTCTTTCAGTTTGATTGTAAGTCCAAGCCCTCCTGTGTCTTTTGTGCCCTTTAAATGGAGATTGATGTGGCCACTGATTACCTAGTCCCTGCTACATCTCTTTGTCTTACTGAATATGGCTCCTGTATGGACCATGACTCCATAGAGACAGAGAGGAAGAACTCACAAGGATGGAGATGCTGACCTAGTGACCAATTAAAAGCCCCGTGCCTCTCCTTTTCCTAATACCATTTGTACCTGTTTCAGGTGTGCTGATGCGAAAGGCCGTTATCCCAGCAAGTGCACAGTGGAGCAGATCTTGGTCTTAGGCCTAAGGAAGACGCCATCTTCTGTGACTACTCACTCATCTGGTAAGCAAACAGTTGGTTCTTACTTATGCCTTTGTCCTGTAAACCCAGAAGTATCTGCAGCAAAGAGATGGTTTGTTCCCAAACTGTCAAACTATGCTTAGCTCAGACAATCTCTGCCCTTCCTTGGTCAGTTCTCTAGTCTCTAGAGTGAGTAGGCCAAGCTGCTTCTCTTCATGAATTGGTCTTAATGCCCACAGTTAATACTAAGAGAAATTATTGAAGGCCTATAATAGTATTCTAGGTGTTTCTTAATTTGTAATAGGTTACAGCCATCTTCAGCCCTGGAGAATTTTTAGTCTTTTAAAGAACTAATTCGAGGGATGGAGTAGAATTGTGTCCTCCCTCACCTCCTGCATTTCTTGAACAAATCACTTTGCTCCTTACAGTTTCTTTCTAACCAGGATTATACTCCAAACAATGAGATTTTTCATGTTTTAAAACAGTCACAGGAGTTCATGAATAAAAGTACTGATGGTTTCTCCTAAGTGAGGTGTAACATTGTTTGAGAGCGCCAGACAACATATCAGATTTGGAGGGGGGATTATTTTTCACCTGGTTTCTCACAGTATCTTTTTATTGTCTTACTATTTAGATGGTAAAGTTCAGCCTGCAGCTTTTACATACTACGCCAAAACATTCACCCTGAGTCTGGAGAAGCTCTCCCTGAGCATAGTTGATGACTGGGAGGTCCATATCAGATGATGGGCAGGTGCCCTGGTGATGAGGGTGGGAGCCTCTGGACCACTCACCCTCCTGGCCTCCCGTGAGATCTATGCTGCCATCCAATTGGCTTCCCTGGAAAAAAATGATATTTTGCTTATATCAAGTGTACTGATGGCCAGTAGATTTTAGATTTAAAGATTTCAGGTTTGGAGGCCCCTCCTGTAATCACAGTACTCAGAAAGCTGAGAAAGAAGGATCGTGAGTTCAAGACCAGCTTAAGCTGTATCACACAAGACCTTGTCTCAAAAAATCAAAAACAAGATTTCAAATTTTACATCTAAAGATGTATTGTTGGAACACTGTATAAATACTGCGCTTCCCACAGACCCACAAAGCCCTGAGCCGTGGCTAGAGCTCAATGAGCAGCCCGACCTGGAGCTCCTCAGGACGCCCATGTGTGGGGCGTGTTGCAGGGCTTGCTGCAGGCTGTGCAGCAGTCACTCTGGCTGTTGCAGCAGCAGAGCTGCCGAAACCATCTCCCAATTGATGACAGAGCCTGCTCCTCTCAGGGTCGCCTTCCACCACAGCAATGCAGGCATAGCGCTCTCTCCTGCAGATGCCCTCTCCTGCATGGGCAGGGCTGCGGGAAGCTCTCCCTAGACAGTGACTCCGGAGCTCAAGGGTTGGTGTCCCTTTCTTGCTTCTTAGACTCAAAAGTACCAAGTCAGTCTTCAAATTCATATGTACTCCTTTTAATTATGTTTTACTAAATATTCTCTCCTTATCAAAGAATATTCATAACATGAATAAGCTATAATTAGTAATAATGAACTTCAAAAATAGAACACAAGTAAAAGGCACTTGTTTTAGACACAATCAATAATCAAAATAAGGAATATTTTAATGCATGTCTTTAAAAATCAAAATGAATGCAAAATCCCAGGCTAAGCAAAAGATTTTAAATAAAGAAGCTCAGTGTTACTGACTTCCTTTTGCACTGAGTTCCGATATGTCTTAGCACAGTCTTGAATATTGTAACATAGCATTGCATCCCAATGCTTCTGACTCTGGAGACCCCAAGGCTCCCTGCTGTCTGCTTCAGCAGCTACTGGGGAGGCCTCAGTTCCTCAGCATATGAGCCTCCCACCACATTTCTTCCATGTAGCCACCCGCAGCTGCTACCATTCTGCCTTCTCTTTCCTTAACCACAGCACCCTCCGCTGCTTCCACCTGTACAGCTTTACTACCCTTCCAGACCCAACCCAGTTCCTACTACCTGACACCCCAGCCCCCCAGAACCCACTGGCAGCGATTTCCCCTTCTCTGAAATGCTGCCCCACAAATAATTGTGCCCTACTTTACATTCTCAGGGATGTGCCTTATTGCTATAAGGACGACTGTGTATTTTCCTACTAGAGTGTATATTCCTTAAGATCATGTTCTATTGCTCTCATATCTGGTATACCACTGTGGGAGTTTAATGAAAAATGCCCCCTATAGACTCGTATGTTTGCCCATTGATGGCACTGTTTGGGGAGGTCGTGGAACTTTTCAGAGGTGCATCCTTGCTGAAAGTATGCCATCGAGGATGGGCTTTGCTCAGTTATAGCCTCACTCCAGTTCCTGTTTGACTACTCTACGTCCTGTGTGCTGTTGAGCACTCAGCCACCTGCTCCAGCACCTGCTGCCACGCCTCCCTCGCTGTTATGAACTCTCTGTGGAATGTAAGCCAAAATAAATTCTTCTGTGAGTTGCTTTTGGTCATGGTGTTTTACTACAGCTTCCCTCTTCGTTTGCTTCCTGGTCATAAGGTAGATGTTTTTGCTTTGCCACAAGTTTCTCCCATGGGCCTTTTTACAGACCCGAAACAACGGAGCTAATTGATATGGGCAGGGGCCTCTAAAATTGTGAGCCAAAATAACCCTTTTTGTCTATATAACTCCATAAGTTAATTAGCTCATTTATTTTGTTGTAGTGATG
Source organism: Arvicola amphibius (assembly GCF_903992535.2). Lineage (NCBI taxonomy): Eukaryota > Metazoa > Chordata > Mammalia > Rodentia > Cricetidae > Arvicola > Arvicola amphibius. The sequence continues at coordinate 55,201,888 of NC_052051.1, read as the reverse complement.
GACAGTCAATTAGACACCATGAGTGAATGGTCATTCAACCCAACCTAACCCCAAAGTGATGTAATTCAGGCATTTTCTACCCACTTGCTGAGTGCTTAAGACACCCTGACAGCGTTTTAAATGCATTACATGAGTTAACTTGTTTAATCCTTACACCAACCCAACAACAGAATGTCTATCGTCATACCAGTTTTACATGAGAGAAGACTGGCTCGTAGGAAGAAATGACAAGGTAACTCAGCTAAAGTTACACGCTCATAGCCATTAGTGGCCAACTTAGACTTTGAACCTGGACAGCCAGCCTTCAGAAACTGCTCTTCTTTATTCTCCTCCAAGAGCAGTGATACCTTGGGCGTTTTCTTAAAGGGACAGGAAGACAAGTTGATAGTTCCAGTAGCTGAGACATAGGTTTCCTTCAAGTTACATTAACAAAATTCATAAACCTAATCATACTCTCTTTCTTTGTGTGGGGGGGTATATGTGTGTACGCATGTTTCTATGTGTGATGGGGTATATGTGTGTACACGTTTCTGTGGGGGGATATATGTGTGTATGCATGTTTGTGTGTGGGGTATATGTGTGTACGCATGTTTCCATGTGTGATGGAGTATATATGTGTACGCATGTTTCTGTGTGGGGGGTATATGTGTGTACGCATCTTTCCGTGTGTGATGGAGTATATGTGTGTACGCATATTTCTGTGTGTGATGGGGGTATATGTGTGTATGCATGTTTCTGTGTGTGATTGGGTATATGTGTGTACACATGTTTCTGTGTGTGATGGGGTATATGTGTGTACGCATGTTTCTGTGTGTGGGGTATATGTGTGTACGCATGTTTCTGTGTGTGATGGGGGTATATGTGTGTATGCATGTTTCTGTGTGGGGGGTATATGTGTGTACGCATGTTTCTGTGTGTGATGGGGGTATATGTGTGTACGCATGTTTCTGTGTGTGATGGGGTATATGTGTGTACGCATGTTTCTGTGGGGGGGTATATGTGTGTATGCATGTTTCTTTGTGTGGGGGGGTATGTTGTGTACGCATGTTTCTGTGTGTGGGGTATATGTGTGTACGCATGTTTCCATGTGTGATGGGATATATGTGTGTACGCATGTTTCTGTGTGTATGTGGGTGTATATGTGTGTACGCATGTTTCTGTGGGGGGGTATATGTGTGTGCGCATGTTTCTGTGTGTAATGGGGATGCACATGTGCACATTTACCCTGGCACACATGCAAGAGGACAGCCTGGGGTGCTGGTCCTTGCCTTCCACCTCATCTGAGGCAGGGGCTTTTTGTTGTTTGCTGCTGCAGGGGCTGACAACCTGGCCCATTCTAGGGGTTTGCCTGTCTGTATTCCCACCTCTCCCTGGATGCACCGGGATGGCAGACATGCTACTGCACCTAGTTACATGGAAGCTCAGATCCTCAAACTCATGTCAAGTGCTTTGCTGCCGATTCATCTCTCCTGCCCAATGCCCCTATTCCAGCTGTCACTTCCCACCCTTTCCCGAGACTTCTAAACTTGAATCTGTGAAGCTGGTCACTTAGGAATAGGGACTGCTGCAAGCTCAGACAAGCCTCTCCTCAGCCAGACTTCAGATGGGGAGAGCGACTGTGATGGGTAAAAAGCCAGGAGGAAACCCAGCAAGCAATTCCCTTCCCAGCCACTGTCATTCTCACTTAGTAAGCCTTGAAGCTGAGTCTAGACATGACGTCCTAGGACTTGACACCAGCCTGGCTCCGTACCCATTTCCAGCTTCTGTCTAGATGCTGATGTGGTATGGCTAAACAAATAACCTACTAGGGCACACATTCTGTAGTAGGCTCGGTCTCAGTGTGTGTCAGAGGCAGGAGGTGTCTAGGTCCCAAGAAGGGAGGGATTTTCCTGACTGAAAATTCTGCTGAGTGGCATTTTCTAGCCAGTTGGACTGAAAGCTGATTCCAGAACATTCTAGAAAAGATACTCTAATATTAAGTGACATTCTGATATTCTAACATTTTATAAAGTAAAAATCATGCTCTCTAAAACATGGAATATACCCCCAGAATTCCCATGGCTTGGATTCCAGCTAGCTGTTCAAATACTGTTTTCTGTTCATCTGGTGACCACAGCCTGCATGTAGCTCTCCTAGCCCATAACCCACTTAGCTGGGTTCTTGTGTTCACCTGTTTCAGATACGCTCGTGTCTTAACAACACAAGTTCTTAATGTCAAGTAGAACTGCCCAGCTGGGTCCCCCCCTGCCTCGCGGTCTGTCCGCACACTGGCCCCTCTGCTTTCCTGCTCACCGTCTCACTTCATGTCTATTTTTAGTTTTCCTGGCTTAAGCGTCTTCAGGCCGCTGAAACACAACCCTCATTCTCTTTCTCTCCCTCTGGCAAGCATGTGGCTGGTAGGAGCCCCCAGGTAGAAACTGCTTCGAAATCCTTTAGTGTTAGTGCCTCTCCTTCAGGAACACCTATGGCTCCAGGATCACAGCTCGACTGTTTCAGCTGCTCATAAGCCAGCCAGCTTTCTGATAGGATTTAAACTTTGAAGTGAGTGTGGCCATTTTTTTCTCTCAGTTGAAAGGATCGCTTCAACTTCCGCTTTGTAATTGCTTCCTTTCCTTGAAGGTAGCTGAATCTTGCTCTCTTTAAAAACGTCGTCCTTCCAAAGTTGCCTGCCATGCCGACCGCCATTAGTGCGACTGTGGCCCCGAGGACAGGGGCTGAGCCTAGGTCCCCAGGACCTGGGCCCAGGTCCCCAGGGCCTGGGCCTCACCCAGCACAAGGAAAGACCACTGAGGCTGGGGGTGGACACCCAGGTGGCATCTATTCAGCCATCATCAGCCGCAATTTCCCAATTATTGGAGTGAAAGAGAAGACCTTTGAGCAGCTCCACAAGAAGTGCCTGGAGAAGAAAGTTCTCTATCTGGATCCCGAGTTCCCGCCAGATGAGACCTCTCTCTTTTACAGCCAGAAGTTCCCCATCCAGTTCGTCTGGAAGAGACCTCCGGTGAGTAGTCTGATGGCTTTGTAGCCGGCTGGAGTTTGCCCTCAGAGAAGTCCTCCCACTCAGCACCTCCCCAAGCACAGCTGTGCACATGGGCACAGGGGGAAGGATCCTGGCAGGGGCCTGCTGGGCTCTGGCTGCAAGTGTGGAAAGGGGAGGACAGGGTCAAGTCCAAGAGAGGGCAGGCCGGGCTGCTTCTCTCGCTGTCTCTCTTTCTGCTTTTCATGAAAGTAATCAGATCCCTAATTCATCACTAAAATGGCCATCCTTTCCCAGAACCGGCTCCAGAATGTCCAGAGATACCTACCTTCTCTGCCTAAATATATTGAGACTGCTTCCGTTTCTCAGGCTAAAATCATGAGATGTTGTCCTTCAGTTTGCCAGTGACCGTGGATCTCTGAGACACAGAAGCCAGGCAAAGAGGAGCGAGGCAAAGAGGAGCTTTTCGAGCATAGAATCCTGGACGTAGAAGAATTTTTGTCTGTTTACCTCACTGTACAGATTAGGATGTCAAGGCCCAGCATGAAATAGACCCAGCACATGACAGGGCCTGGGTGAAACCCTACTCGCTAGCCTCAGGCTTTCTCTTACAGGGATCCACCAGGGGAAAATTATGTTCCCCTGGCTCCCTTCTCTGATCAGGTTTCCAGTGTGACTCTTGGTTTTGATACAAGAAACATTTTAGTCACAAAATAATCTGGAGCTGTGCATAGAGCTCACTCGGTGGTAGAGCTCTGCTTAGCATGTCTGAGGCCCCGTGTCCGTCCCTGACACTGCCAAAAAATGGATGGAGAAAGAGAGAGAGAGAGAGAGAGAGAGAGAGAGAGACAGAGACAGACAGAGACAAAGACAGAGAGACAGAGAGAGGATAGAAAAACAGATAGATAGATAGATAGATAGATAGATAGGTAGATAGATACATAGATAGATGATACATAGATGATAGGTAGATAGATACATAGATAAATGATAGATAGATAGATAGATGATAGATAGATAGATACATAGATAGATATGTAAATAGATGATAGATACGTAGATAGATACATACATACATAGATACATAAATGTGTAGCTAGATAGATAGATAGATACATAGATACATAGATAGATACATAGAGAGATACATAGATAGATACATAGATAGATGATACATAGATAGATGATAAATACATAGATAGATACGTAAATAAATGATAGATATGTAGATAGATACATACATACATACATACATAGATACATAGATGTGTAAATAGATAGATAGATACATAGATAGATAGATAGATAGATAGATAGATAGATAGATAGATAGATAGATTGATTGATGATAGACAGTGGAGAGAAAAGGTAATCACAAAGAGAGAGAAAGAAATATTTATTATGCATCTACTGGCTTCACATACTGGGCAAGTCACTAAGAGTATCATGAGTAAGAAACAAAAACATACTATTCTTAAGCCTGCAGTCTTGGGGGAATGGACATTAAGTCAGAGTGACATCAGGACTCAGTGTCCAGAGTGGAAAGGAACAAGGAGAGAGAGCAGGCCATGTCTGGGGAGAGAAACCTTCCACGAAGAAGATGTGTTAGGCTCATCCCAGGATTCGCTGGTCATGTTTTTTTTTTTTTTTCTATTTACTAAACCAGAGCTGCCACCAGGCTCCTTTCCTCTCCCACTGCTCTTTGGTAAGGCCCCTCGTGGCTGTCATGACTGTCCTCCACTTAGAAGAGAATACTGCAGTGGGCCAGGTGTAGCTCAGCACACACCCTGCGCGTGTGAAGTCTCAGATTCCATGCAAGTCATGGGGGTGGGCAGCCCGATGTTTTTAGAATGCTACACCCCTTCGGCCCCTGCTACCTGTCGTAGCTGAGCCACAGTTCTCTGGGACTAGCTCACACTGGCCACTCATCTTCACCCTCTTCCCCAAAGCTTGACGCCGCAGCTGAACCTGTGCCTGCAGTGCCCTTCCAGGGTGTGGCTGATTGGTTCCTCCTTTCTTTCCCTGCCTACCTGCTCAAGTGCCACTTCCTTCAAGCTTTCTCGCCTCTCTTCTCCGAGTTGCTGAGAGCAGGGTCTGTCCGTGGTCATTTGTAGACCCAGCACATATACCAGGCACAGGTAGAACACAAGTGATAAATAAAACCCTCACCTAAGGGTCGGACCCAGGACAGCCCTGCTTCCCAAAGTAGGGGCCCCTAAAAGCCTTCTCCACTACTGCTCAAAGGGCAAGGGGAGCAAAACCTGCAAACACTGCTCTTACTGAAAGCACTGATGGCCTTGACCCTAAAAGTTAGGTTTGCACATATGAGAAGGACCTACGATGCTCTGGGGATGACAGTTGTCCCTCGTAAACACTGTCCTGTCAGCACATATGAACATGTATGCTCCCAGATACCTGGCTGTTTGATATTGGGCCCCTACCACCACCACAGACAACAAAGATCCTGACTTTTCAAACCTTCATTAAAACGCCTGTGCGTCCTCCCATGGTTAATATCAGGTGTTGGGGACCAGCCTCGACAAGAATACGTCTCGCCAGGGTAGAGGCATGGGGATTTAGAAATATAGTAAAGAGTATGAAGGTGTGAATGAAAATAATAAACCAGAGAAACATATAGGATAGTATTGGGAGGGAATTCCAGTGAGTACTGAAATTCGCCCATGTTTAATTTCCAACTGCTTAAAATACCCCTGACCCCAAAAGTAGGAGTAAGACAAAAAACTGCATTAACATGATACGAGGAAATGAACTTACCAATTGCAGGTCACAGGCTACATTCATAGCTAAACATTCTCTAGATAGAACAAAACAAGTCTCGCTCAGACCCTAGACCAAAACATTCTGTAGGCAAACCACTCCCTGGGTGGAATCCAAAATTGTCTCCTTATAGGAACTGGAATGAAGTTGGCTCCTTAGACTCTTGTTTAAGTTAGGTAGGAACAATCTACTTCTCTATTCCTGGCTATTAACCACACCTGTTGGCAATGACCTTGAGCGAGCAGAAGTCTCTGACCTACATCTAGGTGGGAGTTTTGTTTGAGGTGGAAGCACAATAACCTTGAAGGAACTAGAGGTCAGTTCCAACTCTCTGACCTTGGTCAGTGTGGAAATAGACTCACATTTTCGGGCCTCCACAATCAGGATATAGGGAGCTGGAGAGATGGCTCATTTGGTTCCCAGAACCTGCAGGTGGTGGCTCACAACTGTATAGTTTCCCAGTTCCCAGGGATCTGATGCCACTTGTGATCTCTGCAGGCTCTAGCACACATGTGGTACATACACATACACTCAGACAAGCACACATATGTACATATAAAGGTAAAGATTAAGGAATATGCCCTTATATTAACATTAATTACAGAGTTGGAGTGGGTGGTGGAAGTGTTATCCAAATACTTCACTTTACATTGTTATGGTCCAGAAAGTACAAAGGATTGTGTATGGGACACAAATTAACTGAAATTAGAAAATTGAAAGGACTCCAGGATTTTCTGAACTGTAAAGTCATTCTTGGAAACATTCGCTCTCCCATGCACTCCTTGGACATGGTAACCTCTGTCAGGCCTAAAGAGTAGGGACCGTAGCCGGGTGGTGGTGGCGCACGCCTTTAATCCCAGCACTCGGGAGGCAGAGGCAGGCAGATCTCTGTGACTTCGAGACCAGCCTGGTCTACAAGAGCTAGCTCCAGGACAGGCTCTAAAGCTGCAGAGAAACCCTGTCTCGAAAAAACAACAACAACAACAAAGAGTAGGGACCGTGTCCTGTGAGGAAACACACTAGATGAGGTCCCCACTTTGCTGGCGTATCCCCTCCCCCTGCCGTTAGTGTTATAACCCCATGCCTAGCTGTGCTTTGCCCAGTGTATACCCTTCACTTGGTCTGGCTAGTTTCCCAGCTGCCAACAGCTGGCCCTGAGGGAAACTGCCAGTCAGGAACCCCCAGTACCTCCCTTCAGTTGACCTGCTGCTCAGTACCATATCCGGACATCTCTTGAATAAGGGTGATGTTGAAGTGGCTTCCCCAAACTGTCATTCACCACCACCCGCATTTCACCCAAGCTGACATCTTCATGCTAGCACTTGCTTGATCTCGGTGTCCCCTGACATCCCCAGCTCGCGGCTCTCCCTTTCTCCTTGCTGCCTGCCAGCATGAGCCCAGCTGCCGGGGCTAGATTGTACAGTCTGTGTGACCTGGCCTCTTTGCCTCTTCCGAGGCCTTCACTCTCCAGGCAGAAGTAACTGGTCCCCAGTCCTGAGGCAGTTACTCCAGGAATGCAAACAGCGGCAAAAGTACAAAACAACAGCTCTGTGTGTCGGGAGGCTTGTTCCTGATAGAGAATTCTGTCTGATTCTTTGCACATCTTTGGTGAATATACTTCCTCCCTGAATCCTTAACCTGTGAGAAACTTTCTATCGGGAAGAAAAATGGAGGGAGGGAGAGACGGAGAGATAGAGTATGGTACTTGCAGTGGCCGAAAGAGGGCAACTGGAACTGGACTTTTAGGCTGATATTGGTGCTGGGAACAGAACTCAAGTCCTTTACAAAAGTAGTATGTGCTCTTTAACCTAAGAGTCATCTCTCTAGCCTGCTTTATAATTATATAAAAAGTTCTTGACTTAGGTATGTTGGTACCTACCAGTGGTCCTAGCTATGGAGGAAGCTGAGGCAGGAGGATAGCTGACACCATCAAGTTTAAGGTCAGTCTGGGCAATATGAGAACCTTGTCACTTAAAGATAAAAACAAATTAGCAACAATAAAATAGAGTACTTTGCCTATAGGGCTGAACATGATTGTTTTTCTTTGGTTGGTTGGTTGTTTTGTTGGTTGGTTAGTTTTTCAGGACAGAGTTTCTCTGTGTAGCTCTGGCTGTTCTGGAACTCACTTTGTAGACTCAGAGATCCACCTGCCTCTGCCTCCTGAGTGCTGGGATTAAAGGCATGCACCAACATGATTGTTTTCTAGGGAGAAAAAGAAAAAGAAAAGATCTGCTAGTTGATATAAAACAAAAACGAAAGCTAGAATGACGTGGGAGGTGAACAGAGAAGCTGATTTTTGAGACAGGGTTTCCCTGTGTAGCTCTGGCTGGCCTGAAACTCACAGAGATCTGCTTGCCTTTGCTTCTCAGGTGCTGGGATTAGAGGTGTGGGCTACCAGGTCTTATTTTCTTTATTATCATTTTTGTGTGTGACTGCTAGGACAAATGTGTGTCAGAGGGCAATTTTGTGAAGCTGGTTCTCTCCTCCCACCTTTGTATGAGTTCCAGGGTTTGGGCTCAGGTCATCAGGCTGATGTAGCAAGTTCCTCCACCCACTGAGCTGTCCTAGGGCCCCATCCATGTATTTCTAACCATCTGCTGTTCCAACACCTGCTAATGTCTTTTGCTCTTGTAACATGTCTTACTTTTAATTTTTAAATTTTATTTATTTATTTGTAGGGGTGACATGCATGTTGGCACACATGTCAAGGTCTGAGGACAAGTGCCAGGAGTTGGTTCTCTCCTTCCACTGTGTGGGTCCAGAAATCGAACTGGATCATCAGGCATGGCGTCAAGTTCCTCTACCTGATGAGCCATCCCTCTAGCCCATTTTTTGTTTTCTTTAATACATCATCATGCACTTATGATCATTGGGTGGAGGCAAGCTTATCATTTCCTGTCTTGTGAGGATAAATTTTAGTATCTGTTGCACTAGCTTTATTAAGTGGTTGGGGACTGTATTTTCTTCCATTCTCTGAGATTGTATCAGATCAAAACTAGATGCTCCTTAAGTAACTCTTGTTACTGCTTTCTCTAAAGGAAACTTTTTATCTACTGGTACAGCTGCTTTGATAAGAATGGGATCATGTGAAATTGTTTTTTCTTTGTAAGTCAGTATGAATTTTTAATTTTTCTAGAAATTTGTGGTAACCTATGAAAAATTTTGCTTTAAAAATTTATTTTATTAGATATTAATATATGCTATGGGATAAAACTCTTGTACACTGCCAAGATTTGTCACTTGAATGGTTTAATAAAATATTGATTGGCCAGTAGTAGGCAGGAAGTATATGCAAGGCAAGCAGACTAAGAGAATTCTGGGAAGAGGAAAGGCAGAGTCAGGAGTTGCCAGCCAGCTGCAAAGGAAGCAAGATGAGAATGCTGCACTGAGAAAAGGTACCAAGCCATGTGGCTAAACATGTATACACTTGTGGAGGTAGTACAGGATGGGCAGGATAATATGCTTAACATACGATATATGCCAGTAAGAAAAATAATTGAGGAAACAATATCCTCTTATTGAGAATTTTATACATGCATGTAATGCCGTTTTGTTTTGTTTTGAGATAGGGTCTCACTATGTAGCCTTGACTGGACTGGAACTCATTATATAGACTAGACTGTCCTCAAATCATAAAGGTTTACCTGATGTAGTCAGACTTTTTTGGATTGCCAGCTCCCACATAATGACATGGAGATTTCTTATTAAGTATGTCGCTTAGGCTTGTTCCCAACTAGCTCTTATGACTTAAATAAACCATTTATAATAATCTTCCAGCTCTGCTCAGTACCATGTGTTCCATTTCCACCACGTCTGACTGGCGAATCCCACCTCTCTTGTACCCAGTGTTCCTACCTCTGCTCAGAAGTCCTGCTTAGCTATTGGCCGTTCAACTCTTTATTAAACCAATCAGAAGGTGCCTTGGCAGAGACACATCTTCACAGTGTGCAAAAAGATTGTCTCACAATAGCCTGCCTCTGTCTACCAAGTGCTGGGATTAAAGGCGTACCCCCACGTCCAGCCATAAATGTTTTGACTAAATCTATACCACCACCCGTTTATTTTTTGTTTTATGTGTATGGGTGTTTTATCTGCATATGTGTGTTCACAGTGCTCTTGGAGACCAAAGGAATGTATTAGACATTTGTTGTCACCAGGTGGATGCTGAGAACTAAACCTGGGTCTGATGGAGGAGTGTCTATGTGTTACTTTCATTATTAATAAAGATACTGCCTTGGCCTTTTAAGAGAACAGAAAATTAGGTAGGCGGAGTAGACAGAACAGAATGCTGGGTAGCAGGAGTGGGGAGCCGCTTCAGGCAGTCGCGATATGCAGTCGCCATGATTCTCCTCTCTGAGATGGACGCAGGTTAAGATCTCTCCTGGTAAGCCACTCCTTGTGATGCTACACAGATTACTAAATATGGGTTAAAGGAAGATGTGAGAATTAGCCAATAAGAGGCTAAAACTATGGGCCAAGCAGTGTTTTAAAAGAATACAGTTTCCGTGTAATTATTTGGGGTAAAGTTAGCCGGGTGGCGGGACACAGTCCCGCCGCTTCCTTCTACATGGGTCCTCTGCAGGAACATGATGCTGTTCACCTCTGACCCATCTTTCCAGCCATCTTTTTCTGTTCTGAAGTTCCCTGATTCCACTTGGTGCCATCTGTATGTGCATAGATATAGGACCATCTATCTGAGAGAAAACTTAGCCTCCTTTCTCCAGCAGCCATCAATTGATAATAGTTTCTCAGTCAGGGTAGTATTTCATGAGCCCCTCCCCAGCCCATGCTGGAATACTTGGCTGGTTTGATCATCTGCAGGTCTATGTGTGCAGTAATGTATTTGTTAAACTTCATTGTCATGCCTGGAAATGGTTTGGCTACAGACACCCGCTACTTCTGGCTCTTACAATCTTTTCACCTCCTCTTCTGCAATGATCTCTGAACCTTGAGGGAAGGGCTATGATATAGATGTTCCATTTAGAGCTAGGCACTCCACAGTCTCATTCTTTGAACATTGACCAAGTTGTGGATCTTTCTATTAATTGTCATATTCTGCAAAAAGAAGTTTCTCTGTTGAGAGTTGAGAGATGAACTAATCTATGGGTATAAAGATAAGAACTTAGAGAGCAATTTAACTAGGGCCCTAGATATTATGACCTAACCAGTCATGGGATTTTGACTCATTTAACAATACCAGGCATTAGTTCTACCTTGTGGAATGGGTTTTAAATCCAACCAGAAAGTGTTTGGTGACTCCTATAACAGTTGTGCCACTATTGCACCAATGAGGCTATCTTGCCAAGACAGTCACTGTAGTTCATAGAGTTCATGGCTGTGTAAAAATTCTTAATACTTTCCTCCCCCGGTAATGTAAACAGCACTGTAAAAGCTATCCAGTAGAACTGAAGCTTTCTGGATGCTACCAGCTTGAGTCTCCATGTCCTATGACTGAGATGTGTAGTGTGTTCAATGATCAGATCTTACCATCAAGTTCTAGAGGGTAAGCAAGAACAATAACTATAGCTTATAATGTTTAGGGGAGTCTATGGTCCTCAGTGACCAACAACATGATAAGAGATAACCCATATCTGGCATTGGGCTTTTTATTTGATAGCCTCTATTGCCTGAGGGAGACGTTGTCTCCCTCCTCCCATTATGGGGTAACTCCATTTGAACTTCTTTTATACGTGTGTCTATTTTAGCATGTTTCTACAGTAGTAGGTTTCCATGAGGCATTTCCAATAGTCTTTAGTGTCAGGTATCCCTCTTCAGACATCCTTCCTTCTGCTACCCTCCCATATCCCAGCCCATTTAAGAAAAAGCAACTTTTAATTAAGAATAGTTTACAAATAGTACAGTATCCTGATGACAAAATCATGGTTTCAAACTTCAGTTGACCTAAGAGTCTCCTAATAAACTGATTTAAAATGCAGAGAACTGGAGCTGGGGAAAAGCTGGGTGGGTAAAGTGAGGCACAATCCTGAGCACCTGAGTTGTATCCCCAGGACCCATGTGAAAAAAAACAGGTGTGGTGGAGTGCATTCCTGTAATCCCTATGCCGGAGACACAGAGACAGGTGGGTTTATGGGGTTCACATTCTAGCCTAGCCAGTGAGCCCCAGGTTCAGAGAGAGGCCCTTTGTTTCCGGTGGTCAGGGTCTGGGCTGGGTGTTTCCAGGGTCTTGGCCTATTAACCAAAGAATTGTAATAAAGGGCTCACATAGATTTACCGAAGAAGCAAGAGAACTATATTCTAAGGGAAGAAGTGGAACAGACTGTAGGGGGTTATAATGTCAAGATGGACAGTTGGCCCCTTGAGTCAGAGTCTCCAGGGCCTGATTTAGGTTTGGAGCTTCCTTTTATGAAATTGAAGAGAAGGAGGAGTTGATTGGTATGGGGTGTAGCCTGGGCAGTTCTTTATTTTCCCTACTGTGTGTATCCCTTCCCATAGTGCACTGGCATTGCTCATACACACACCCAACTATGCAAAGGTATAAAATAGCAGGTTACTGTCCCTGAAAAGTTATTAGAAGACTCAGTTTTGTACGACGGAGCATGTACCCAAAAACCAGCTCAGGTCAGATCAGCCTTTCTATTCTTTGGTACATTAGATAGAAACTGCCTTATTTCAGGAGAGCTGCAAGTTGGAGCAGGTAACACACCATTGTAATCTCTGTGTCAAGGTCAAGCTGATCACTGAGTTTGAGAAAAGTCCGTGCTACACGGGGAGACCCTCTCTCCGAGGAATAAAGAAATCACTTGCATAAGAATAAATTCCGGATCCCTGGACCTTAGGAACATTTGGTTGTGGAGAACACTTGACATTAGGCTGTTTCCATAACCATTCAGTTAGATGCCCCTTAACTTAGGGATCATAGGCCAAATATGCAGTGGCCTTCCTGTGTACAGGTGGGGCCTCACCTATGTAATGTCCACCTACCCCTTTAAGCCCTGGATTTAGGTAGATAGCAGGCCAATAAGGGCTTTACCTGAATGAAAGCTTGTAAAATAATGCTTTATTAGTTGCAACAGAAGGTTCTCGAACCCATGAAGATTTCCATTTTTAGCACTATCTATCTTTCCATGTTCATGGGCTTTATTTTTGTTGACTGATTTTGTTCAACATTTGTAAATTATAATAGTTGATGCCTGATAAATGATAGAGTAAAAAATACTTCCTTACTTTTGCTTAATTCACCCCTTGTTGACACTTGGAAAAGCCTCACTTACTTAAAATTAGTTGCTGCCCCCACTCACCCCTCATCAAAAAAAAAAAAAAAAAGAAAGAAAGAAAAGAAAGGACATTGCCTGTTGGATCGTTACCAGGGGTGGAAGAAAGACTGTTGTTCAAAGATGGGAGAATGTGGAGTCTGATGCAGGATGGGCTCTGGGGGCTTCTGAGGGTGCTAGGTACATTGTTTGGAGAGAGGTGTGTGTGTAAAGTACTAGCAGGTGAAGGAATTTGGCTGCCAAATGCATTACTACAGTATGGGGGGTGTATAAACCAAACAAAATGAGAATTCCAAACTACACTGTCTCCTATGCTGTGAGCACCACTCTGTCTTAAGAAACAAGATGAACAGAACCTGAGTAACAACACCTCTGGCCTTCACTTGAAAGCACACACACCCACACACTCAAACTCATTACAGAGAGAGAATAAAAAATACATAGAGAAAATAATCAATAAATGCAGAGACGCAGCCCACACCTTAACTCAGTGATAGCTGAATCCCGAGACTAGGCCTTAATAACCTAAATTTTATTTATTCGTTCTTAAACTTTGTTCTGTTTTTCCTACAGTCTTACTCTGTAATTAGTGCTGGCCTAGAACTCTCCATGCTGCCCAGGCTGGCCTGTCACTCAAAGAAATCCTCCTGCCTAAACTTCTCAAGCACTGAGATCGTAGATATGTTCTATCACACCCCCCGGGAAGTGGCATTTACACTGGTGCCGCATTTGAAAGTGGATGCCAGAAGTTTGAAGGGTACACATGGAGACGTGCAGGGCAGGTGAAGGCGGCGGAGGTCAGCGAGCTTCTGGGAGGACTGAACACCCTTCTGGCGTGCAGCCTGCCCGCCCTACCTTCCCACCTTCTGCAGCTCTCTGCACACAGAGTGAAAGTGCAGGAAAGCCAAGCGTTCCCAGCAACAGTTCCCTCGCACACGTAGACTGGGAGGTAGCTCAGCAGGTAAAGAGCTCGCTTAGTATGCATGAGGTCCTGGGTTTGATCCCAGACACCACACAAACCAGGTGTAATGGTCCATGTCTGTACTTTCAGCACTGGGGAGGCGGAGACAGGAGAATGAGAAATTAAAGGTCATCGTAAGCTACACAGTAAGTTTGAGGCCAGCCTCGGCTACATGAAACACCATCTCTCAATCAAAGTGAAACGTAAAACAAAACAGAAACGGAAAGACCTGCAGCCCACACTTCCCTATCCAGAGGTGCTACATAGGGCAATGGGTGTGTTGTGTTCGCCCTGGCTCAACTGGAATAGGGTCTTTTGCTCTGAGGTCCATACACTTGCCCTCTGCATCCTCATAGATCAAAGCCCCTAACAGAACAGTCAAGGTCTGCAGGGGGTGGGGCAGGGACATCGGGAGAATGAGGCTTCATTACCCTCAGACAAAAGCCGATCCCTCCTATGCATTCAGCAGCCTGTATAGGATTAGTGTATACAGCATGTTTAGACTATATCCCATTGATGGCCAGTGTCAAAGGCATGAATGCCTTTTGCTGAGGCAGGGGGAGCTCTCACAAACTATATTTTCTCTTTTTAAAGCAAGAGTCCCAGCAAGGCTGTTCGAGGTGCCCTAAAGGTCTACAAGCCATTGTTGTCTGCCCCCCCATCCATTTCTGGCTTGCTCTCTCCCCTCCCTGACTCCCTCTCTGACTTGCATGTGTTGCCCCTAGACCATGGGCTCAGGGGCCTCTAGTCAAAGCTGCTGACTCTGACCATGGCCTTTCTCTGGACTGGGTTCATTTGCATCAAGCTGCTGAGGGCGGAGGAGCTATATAGGCTCCAGGCCATTCACCAGAGGATTAGGCCTGGGCTGAGGGTGCAGCAGAAGAGAGGCCGCAGGGAAGGCCCAGGGCACTGCTGGTCATCATGCCCTACCTGCTGCCGGGATTCTTCTGTGACAGGGTGATCCGGGAAAGGGACAGGAGGAATGGAGAGGGTACCGTCTCACAGCCTCTCAAGTTCGAGGGGCAGGATTTTGTTGTTCTCAAACAAAGGTGCCTGGCTCAGAAGCGCCTCTTTGAAGATCGTGTCTTCCCAGCAGGTGTGCAGGCCCTTGGTTCACACGAGCTGAGCCAGAAAGCCAAGATGAAAGCCATCACGTGGAAGAGGCCAAAGGTAGGGATAAAGGGGGTATGGGGTCTGCAGAGAGCTGTTGGGAAACGGAGTGAAGTGGCCAGTGGTCAGGACCTGAGGCCACGGATTTACCCCAACTCTGAGCAAGTAGGTCATGAGGGTTCCACAGCCCCAAACACCCAGCTTCTTCCACTAGAGACTAAAGATGCTATTTTCTATCCCTGAGCCTGCCGATGGGGACCCTTAGATCCCTAAGCTTATAAATATTTGGGGAGTGCTAACGCATTGACTTAAATCTCCATAGGATTATAAGGTGAGAATCAGTTAACTCAGCTCTTCCTGAGAGCAGGGGTTTGGGGAGGGGAGAACGGAGTAGCAAAGTGAGCAGAGGCTTGAAGTTTTAGGGTCCACAAAAGGGGCCAACAGTAAAGAAACAGGAGGCTGGAGAATGAGCCTTAACCTTCAAGCCCAAGCTGGCTCATTAGCATGATGTCAAGTCTGTTTAAGCAGAAAGGTCCCCACTGACTAGGCTCTTTCCTGGATGAAACAATTAGCCCAGGCTGCCCTATCGAGGGACCTCCTAGGAGCCCTTGTGTGTCAGCAGGTCAAAGTGCTCAGAAGCTTGGGGGACAAAGCATGTCTTCAAGAAGGTGTGAAAGAGCTGCTGCATTCTGAGCTGGCGAGGGGTGTGTGTGCAAACTCAGAGGAGCTGCAAGGCAGATTCATTAGCATATATGCAAGTTTGATTAGTTAAATTTCTTTTTTAAACTTTAAACTTCTAAATTTTGGTGGTTTTTAAAAGATTTATAAATTTAATTATATTAATTAGGTTCATACATGTGTCTGTGTGCATATATGCACATAGCACATGAACGCAAGAGCCCATGATGTCAGATGTCAGATGCCCCTGGAGCTGGGGCTACAGGCAGGTGTAAGCCATCTGATGTGGGTGCTGGGAATCACACTCAGATGCTCAGAGAGACCAGTACATGCTCTTAACCACTGAGCTATCTCTCCAGCCCTGACCTTCTAATGTTACAATTACAGGGTAACATAGAAATTGTAAAATAGTACTGGATCCCATGTGTAGCCCCTCTGCCCAGTGGTTTTACTGTCTGCAGTATTATTAGTTACCTGTGGTCAAGAGTGGTACAAAAATACTCGATGGAATAGTCTTGAAATAATTCAGAAGTTTTAAATAATCTCCATTATTGTATTTTTAATTGTTCTGTGGTATTGTGATATTGCTCATCTCTCATTGTCTAATTTATGAGTTGAGCTGTCCTCAGTGTACGGGAAGGAGTCTAATATATGTGGGGTGGTCACGGTTTCAGATTTCTGGGGGTCTTGGGATCTACCCCAAAGATGGGGGAGAATGGCTACATTCAGTCCGGTTTTCCTCACTATATCATCATTACAGAGTACATTTCCATCAATAAACAATATCGACATATTATTGAGAACAGTGTCCACACTTTCCTTAGGGTTTGTCCACTGTCTTTTTATGTTCCAAGGCTCCTCTCATATATATATATCCACTTAGGTGTCCTGTCTCCTCAGCCTCCCCCTCAGGTGCTCTGGTGTCGTGTCTCCTCAGCCTCCCCCCTCAGGTTCTCCTCATTTCTGATGCACTGCACAGTTTCTCAGAGCACTAGTGTGGTGTTTTATAAAATGCCTGTCAGTTGGCATCTGTGTCTACTTTTCTCCTGACTAGACTGGGCTTATGGATGTGTTGTTTGGTTTTTTAATAATTTTTTTATTTTTCTGTGTATGAGTGTTTTTTTGCTTGCATGCTTGTATGTACCCCACATGTATGCAGTATTCCTTGTGGCCAGAAGAGGGCACTAGAGTCCTTATAATTAATACAGACCATGATAATATAATATAATATAATATAATATAATATAATATAATATAATATATACAGACCATTGTGAGTTGCCATGTGTGTGCTGGGAACTGAACCAGGATCCTTTGCAAGAACAGCAAGTGCTCTTAACTGCTGAGCCATCCCTCCAGCCCTGGGCTTACATGTTTTGAGGAAGGTGACCACAGAGGTCAAGCCCCTTCTCATCACAGCACTTTGAGGGCCCAGACTGTCATATACCTCCTCACTATGATGCTGATGTTGACCTTGGCATCCTGAAGCATCCACCAAGGTTCTGTATGGTGAAGTTTCTTTCCCCTCCTTTTCTTCTCAGAAGCTAGAACCTAAACAGAAGCTCACACTTAAAGAATGAAGAGTTATGCTCCACTGCCTTGACACTTGCAGAGTGTCTTAAAAATCATGGGGGATGGGGCTGGAGAGATGGCTCAGAGGTTAAAAGCAC
Organism: Arvicola amphibius; assembly: GCF_903992535.2. Classification (NCBI taxonomy): domain Eukaryota; kingdom Metazoa; phylum Chordata; class Mammalia; order Rodentia; family Cricetidae; genus Arvicola; species Arvicola amphibius. Next base: position 55,184,482 of record NC_052051.1, on the reverse strand, counting down.
TGCCTGCTCTTCCAAAGATCCTGAGTTCAATTCCTAGCAACCACATGGTGACTCACAATCATCTGTAATGGGGTCTGGTGCCCTCTTCTGGTGTGTAGGCATACACACAGACAGAATATTGCATACATAATAAATAAACAAATAAATATTTTTAAAAAATCATGGAGGATTGTTCTGCAAGAGAGTGGTCTGTAGTCTCTCCATGTCTGTCTCTGTGTAGATATTGGTAACAATATGGACTCGCGCATATTTATCTTTGATTTTGAGTTACTGTGTCATTGCGCATTCTTCCAGCTATAGTCAATAGACGTTCGCAGTTGGCTCCTACGTCTAGCTAACAAATCCTTGGGTTGGTGTGTTTTCAAATCTTCTTGAGAATGTTCTGGTTTTTGAATCATTACAAGATGCTCCCGGTTCATCTGGTATAATTCCTGCTCCGATCTTAGAATCTGCCGCATTATAGATAGTATGTGTGTACTAGTATTGTATCTAAAAAGCAAAGTGAGGGCCAAGGAGATCACTTGATCTCATGATATCCTCAGATCAGTCTCCAGAACTAATTTTAAAAACAAGTCCTGACATGATAGGAAGTACTTCTAATCCCAGTCCTAGAAGCAGAGACAGGTGGATCCCTGAGACTGGCTGGCCAGACAGCCTACTGTACACTGTGAGCTCCCAATTAGTAAGGGACTCTGCCTCAAAAACCACAATGGAGCCAGACGGTGGTGGTACACACCTTTAATCCCAGCACTGGGGAGGCAGAGGCAGGCAGATCTTTGTGAGTTCAAGGCCTGCCTGGTATACAGAGCGAGTTCCAGGACAGGCTCCAAAGCTACATGAAGAAACACTGTCTTGAAAAACAAACAAGCAAACAAACACAACAACAACAACAACAAACCCATGATGGAGAGCAGTTGGGGTCTGACACCCAAGGGTGACCTCTAGTCTCCATGTGCACACATACATAAAAGATGGCTTTCATGATGACGTTTTTATAATGTATAGCTCTTACTTGACTTATGTTCATCCCCCATTACTCTTTCTTGCTTTTCTCTTTCCCCTCCCACTGCTATCCCTCCTCCCCCAAAATAATTACCCTTGTGCTTTCTTTTTCTTTCAAAACTTAAATGCCAGACCACGGTGGTACACACCTTTGATCCTAGCACTCTGGAAGCAGAGGCAGACGAATCTCTGAGTTTGAGGACAGTCTGGTCTACAGAGCAAGTTCCAGGACAGCCAGGACTACACAGAGAAACCCTGTCTTGGGAGGGGGAGAAAGATTCTGTTGTACAGATATACTGCATTTTCTTAATACATTCTTTTGTGATGGCCATCTAGGCTGCTTCCATAACTGGCTCTCGTGAACAGGGCCACAGTTAATGTCACTGGAATCTTTGTAATATGCTAGTTTAGATTCCCTCAAGTATATATCTATATGAAGTCACATTATAATTTCTTTTTAGTTTTTTAAAGAAACTCCATACTGATTTTTTAAAAATATGCATTTTTATTTTTATTTTATTTTATGTGTGAGAGTTATTTTTGTACCATTTGCATGTCCAGGGCCTTCCTTCAAGGGGTGCTGAATTCCCGAGAACTAGAGTTATAGGCAGCTGTAAGCTACTATGTGGATGTTGAAAACTGAATCTAAGTCCTCTGCAAGAGTAACAAGTGCTCTTAATCAATGAGCCATCTCTTCAGCTGCTCCTCTTTTGTTTTTGAGAAAGGGTTTTATGTATCCCAAACTGGCCTCAAACTCACTATACTCCCAAGGATGACCCCAAGCTTTTGGTCCTCCCAAATGCTGTGATGGCAGGTATGTAATACTACACCAAGTTTATGGGGTCCTGGGAATCAAATCCAGGGCTTCATGCATGCTAGGTAAGCTCCCTACCAGGTGAGCGTCAGCCTCAGCCTGTTATAAGTAGTTGTTGAACATGACAGGCAATAAATTATATGCTCTACTTTTTCCCTTCCAACCATCAGTTGGGTTTCTGTTTGGCTTCTTGGATTTAGTGAACTTTAAATTTTGTTACTACATTTATTTATTATTTTTTTACCTATTTCTTTGCTCTTAGAAAAAGGTTTTATTTCATTCTAAATCCTTGATTCACCTTTGTAAAAGATTTTCTGTCCCCTGAAGATAGGCTTCTCCACTGACACAATAAGCCAGATCAAGCTGAACTGAAAAAAGTGTAACAACAGCTTTATTTGAGCAAAGCAACTCCCAGGTAGTTCTCCAGTCCCAGAGGTGTAGGCCAGAGAAGCTGCTCTCACAAACAAAAGCACAGAGACTATCTAGGTTGGAGGGGTGGCATGATGATGCATCTTCCAGAAGCTGGCTTTGTGCCCAAGTATGCTCAAAAGCTCAGCACTTTAGGGCTTTAGTCAGGGACTTGGGTAGCTGGCAACATCAGGGGAGAAAGCTGCAGTAGCTACCAAGAATGCAGAACTGGGCTTTTTGGTGCCTTTCTTTCTTCAGAGGTTCTCTGAGCCAGCCGGGTTTGGAGAGAGAGAGGGAGGGAGGGAGGGAGTGGGAAGGGAGGGAGGGAAGGAGGGGAGAGAGAGAGAGAGAGAGAGAGAGAGAGAGAGAGAGAGAGAGAGAGAGAGAGAGAGAGAAAGAGAGAAACAGGCTTCTCAGATCATACAGGGATGAGTTGGGGGTTCCAGCCAAACACTTTGTTCCCTTTGGTATCTTAAATACATCGCTCCAGTCTTCTGGCATAAAGCATTGTTACTGAATGGGAGCCAGAGGGGCCAATGACACCAGAAGAAAATCCACAGAATCAACTAACTTGGGCTCTAGGAGCTCACAGAGACTGATCCGCCAACCAGAGAGTTTGCATGGGACTGACCTAGGCCCTCTACACATGTTCCAGTTGGATATTGTTGGAAGAAGGTCGCTTGTTAGTTCCCGGCCGCTTAGCCCCAAAATAATCACACAGAAACTATTAATTAAATCACTGCTTGGCCCATTAGCTCTAGCTTCTTATTGGCTAACTCTTAACTCATCTCCAATAATCTGTGTATGGCCACAAGGCTGTGGCTTACCGGATATGTCTCTCGGGGGGCTACATGGCTTCTCTCTGACTTCACCCCCTATCTCCCAGCAGTCAGCCTAGCTTTCCCCGCCTAGTTCTGTTCTGCCCTGCCATCAGCTCAAAGCAGTTCTTTATTTATCAATGGTAATCATAGCATACAGAGGAAAATCCCACATCAGTGTATCTTGGTCTTTCTTAGTTCTCAGAGGCAACAGCCTGCCTCAGCTCAGGGACAGTTACATCATCATAAGTTACATTGTCATTTGCCTTTTCACGGGCAGCTGTGCAACAGGTGCACCCTTTAAAAGTGCCCACCAAAAGAAAAAAAGAAAAAAAAAACAAATAAAAGTGCCCACCACAGTTCCTTCTTTTGCTTCTCTTGCCTTTCTTATCTCTTGTCTCTCTTCTTGCCTGTTCTCTCTGTCTGTCTGTCTTCCTCTCATGTCCCCACTCCGACTGGGTCTTCTGCTCTTTCACTCCCCACCCCCAGTCTCTCCCAATAGAGCCCTTGCACCAACTCTGTTGGGAGCTGTGGATTTGCTTAGTGGCAACTTGGCAGGGCTCCTAACAGTAGAAGCAGGAGCTGTCTCTGACTCTGTTACCTGCTTTTGGGACCCTTCCCTCCTACTGGGGTGCCTCATCCAGCTTTAATATGAGAGAAGGGGTATCTAGTTTTACTACAACTTGAGACACCATGGCTGACTGGTATACTTGGGAGGCTTGCCCCTCTCTGAAGAGAAAGGAGGAGGATTGGATGGGGGAAAGGGAAGAAGGGCGGTGGAGGGAGGGAGAAGAAACTGGTCGGGCTGGGGAAATTTAATTAATTAATTAAAAAATGAAAAAAAAGATAGAAAGAAAAGCCTCATGATAATCTGCACACCTTCCCCAAAGGAGTCGCATGGCTTTTTCCTGCATATCCAAAGAAACGTGTTTATGTTAAGTACAGTGAAGACCTAGATGATGTTTTCCTGCTGGCCCTGCTGGCTCACCATTCTTAGTACCCTACTCTTTCAGCATGAAGTGTCAGTCTTGGTATCTTGGGAAAGTGGTTTTGAATCATAGCTTTCAGCATTGGTTCTGCTCCTTTTCTTTGTTTACCTCCTCTAGAAATCACTGCTATTGCTTCTAGGCTTTCGGTATTCTGGCGGTGCTGGGTTTAAACCCAAGACTTGGCACAAACTAGGTAAGCCCTCTAATACAGAACCACATCCCAGTTCTAGTTCCTTCTTAGTGCATAGGAATAGGAAATTATTTTTTTAATATTTATTTATTATGTATACAATATTTTGTCTGTGTGTATGTCTGCAGGCCAGAAGAGGGCACCAGGCCTCATTACAGATGGTTGTGAGCCACCATGTGGTTGCCGGGAATTGAACTCAGGACCTTTGGAAGAGCAGGCAATGCTCTTAACCACTGAGCCATCTCTCCAGCCCAGGAAATTATTTTTTAGGAAGATAAAAACTATTAATAAATTTAACTTTAACATTGCAAGGTTATTACTTCTGTGATTTTTTAAAAAGAAACTAATGTGTGTGTGTGTGTGCCAACAGCACATGGGTGCTGCTGAGTCTTATGGGTGGATGTGAGCTACCAGATGCATATGCTAGGACCTGACCTGAACTTCATTATTCTGTAAAAGCAGCAAGTGCTCCTAACCACTAAGTCACCTCTCCAGTCCCTACTTTATACTTTTATATATTTTCTTTTATACTAAAAAATCTGCCAGGTAGTGGTAGTGCACTCAGGAGGCAGAGGCAGGTGGATCTCTGTGAGTTCGAGGCCAGCCTGGTCTACAAAGTGAGTTCCAGATAGCCAGAGTTGTTACACAGAGAACTCCTATCTCGGAAACAAAATGAAACAAAACAAAAAAACCTCAGTTCTTAACGATAATAATCAAAATTCTTATTTGTTTTATCACCTGTACAATGTGTCAAAGTTGTGAAATGAAGTTAGATCCTTGTTTTTGTTGTTGTTGTTGTTGTTGTTTTAAATGTATGGTTTCAGTTAGCCCAAAAATGGCTACGTAGCTAAGGATGACCTTGAACTTCTGCTCGGGCCTCCAGCTGCTGAGCTCTGGGGTTGCAGGCATTCGCCACCACGCTCGGTTTATGTGTCAGTGAGGATCAAACTCAGAGCTTTGTGCTTGGTAGGCAAACATGCTGTCACATACAGTTCTAGCTCCTGACTATTTCTCTATGGTTTTAGATTTTTGTCCCCAGGATAGATCCCAAAAAGAGATAAATAACCCAAATCTGTATTTGGAAGTCAGTTGAAATAATTCCATTTATGTGCATATTTATGTCATGGCCGCGTGCTATGCACTAGCTTCCTTCTGTTTGGTCTCCACTTTTACAGACTGCTTTTTAAACTTATTTTTCCTTTAACTTTACCTTTTAGTTGTGTAAAACGGTCTGTGGTTTTTCCATCCAAAAGACTTTCAAACAGTTCTACTCCAAGTTTACTTCATGCCCACACCTTCCTACCCAGTAGAACACTTCAAACATTGGTGTCACTGGCTTTATTACTCCACAGCATTCATTATTGCTACACCAGGAGATGTTGGTGTGAAAGGACTGCGACTTCCCATGTAGGAGGAAGGCGGCATCCTTGACTGTGGGGGCCTCAGCTCGCTCGGAGAAGCGTGTGTTTGTGAGGAGGGAGAAAGACCGGAAGACAGCAAGAAAGAAAAAACGAAGTCTGTCGCTGTGATGCAGCACCATGACCCAGACAACTTGGGGAGGACGGGGGGGTTTATTTCAGCTTACAGGCCCAGCTGGCAGTCCATCACTAAGGGAAGTCAAGGCAGGAACTCAAAACAGGCAGGGAGCCTTGTATGTATTACAGCTCTTAAGGGAAAGGGGACCTGGTAGTCGGAAGCCAAGGAATACCTACAGCTAGGAAGGGAAAGGTAACCCAACGGAAGTGTATAGCTCTATTCCAGTAGGGCGGGCTCCCAGCGAAGTGTTATAGTCCTTGCTCCAGGAAAGGTTTCCCTAAGGGGCGTGTAACGACTCAGCTCCAGCAGGGGAGGATTTTCCCAGAAAGGCTGTTGCCTTTCTGAGAAACTCTCAGTTTCTCCTGAGTGTAGCGACTCTGCTCCAGTAGGAGACGGTTTCCCCAGCCAAAGCGTTAGGGTTCTGCTCCGCTTCCGCTCCAGCGAGAGCCCTTGCAGCTCTGCTCTGCTAAGGGAATCTTCTCACGGGAATGCAGCAGTCTGCTCGGCTCCAGCGAGAGCCCTTACTTCTCGGCTCCGCTCTCCTATGCACTGGTCAAAGAAAGTCCTTCCAACAAACCTCATTCGAGAGATTTATTGGGAGGGAGAAATCCAGGAGAGCGGCCGCCTTTGCCAGGGTGGAAAAAACGGGCAGCCCCAAACGGAACAGGTACAAGGCTTATCTAGGGTTTCCTAAGGGTGAAGCTTTCCCAGGTGGAGATTTTCAGGGTGGGGATTAGTAGGAACTCAATTCCTAAATTTAGGAGAAGCTCAGAGATTGGTTGGATTTCGTGCTCTGGGATTGGTTGGATTTGAACTTCTAAACTGGTTAGGGGCAGAGTGGGTTTCCTTGGCGCTGGTCTCAGGACCAGGGTGTTCTTTCACCTGCCCTTCTTACCCTACAAACCAGGAGGCAGGAGCTGGTGCAGAAGCCAGAGAGGTGGCACAGTGCTGCTTACGAACTTGTTCAGTCTACTTTCTTAGAGAAGCCAGGATCACCAGCCCAAGCGTGTCAACACCCACGATGAGCTGCGCCCTCCCCCATTAATCACTAATTAAGAAAATGCCCTACAGCCAGATCTTACGGAGGCTTTTTTTTCTCAGTTGAGGTTCCCTCCTTTCAAGATGACTCTAGCTTGTGTCAATTTGACATAAAACTAGCCAGCACAGGACACTTCACAGGAATAACGAAGTTTCTTGAAACTGTGAAGTAAGAACAACATTAAAATCAAAGCACCAAATTTTTAATTAGCTTCAAAGGAAAAAAAATTAAAGCAAAGCCAACACTAAATGAGATCAAGAGCGCCCTCTGTTGGCTGCTGATGTGCTGTGCGAGACCTAGTCCATCCGCTGGGAAACTGCAGCTGCCCCTGCGGCTATTCTGGGTGGATTTGTCCCTTCCAACAAATCAGGAGGGGGCAGGTGAGGCTCACACCACATCTACTGTCTGCTCCCCAGACTGCCAACACCTGTGGACACTGGTACAGACGCTGACTCTAAATGTTTATGTCCCACATCTTAGAAAGGGAGATTTTTTTTTTCCTAGCATCCTTTCCCCTGGCTTAGAAAACAAAATCCATGAGTTCTGCTGCCCCTTTGCCCCACCTCTCAAAGTACATGCTATTCAGTATCAGTGTGGGAGAGAAAAGGGGATAACTTTGGGGCAATTTTCTTACCTTCTCTGGTCCTCGGTTGTTTATTATTTGTCTTGAGACCGGGTCTTCCTACGTAGTCCAGGCAGACCTTGAACTGGCCATGCTCCTGCCTCAGCCCCTCCAGTGTAAGGTTTACAGATGTGAACCAATACACCCAGCTTCTGAGCTTTAGCTCTCTGGTTTGGAAAAGAGGGGCGATGGTACCCACACACAGGGATGCCTGCGATGGTACCCACACACAGGGATGCCTGCGATGGTACCCACACACAGGGATGCCTGCAGAGGTGTAGGGTCAGTGACTGTAAATCCCGTGGTACCAGGGCAGTACGCCATCGGGTCAGCCCGGAACTCCTACAATTACTAACATTTCCTGGTTGTTTTCTTTTTGTTCCACAGGAAATTTGTGAGAATCCCCGATTTATCATCGGTGGAGCCAACAGGACTGACATCTGCCAAGGAGATCTAGGTAGGAAGCTCCCCCCCACCGTGTCCTGCCCGATGCCCCAGGGCTAATCAACAGGTGCCATCTCTATTCGGGATGTGAAGAAACGAAATTCTGTTTTCTCTTTTAATGCATCTCAGAACCTTTTTTAAAATTATTCATTTAATTGTGTGTGTGTTTGTGTGTGTGTGTGTGTGTACCTACACACCATGGCACAGAAGGTCAGAGAGCAACTTGTGGGGGGCAGTTTTTTCCTTCCGCCAGACTCAGATCAAACTCGGATCATCATATGAGACATCTCCACACTAACGGAATTTTTTGACAGAGGTGCTGTTTGCCAAGAGGAGGAGAGGCCCAGGTCCTGCTAGCCTGGGGAGGCCCAGGTCCTGCTGGCCTGTCATTTGGCTGTGGCAGGGCCCTTCCTCTCCCACCACCTTTGTTCTGGGAGACCCTCCCTGGGGCAGACTGTGAAAGCAAATTGGAGGTGTCATTAAAAGACAATTTAAAACTTAACCCCCCAAAAAGGCAAGAACAGCTGAAAAACATCCACTTAGTTTGTTCCAGAAAAGAGACTGGGGACCTCCTGCGTGTTGGGGCTCCCAGTACCTGGGGACACTGGCTGGAGAGTGTGGACCAAGCTCTGCGCCCTTCAAACCAATACACTGCTTCCAAGGAGAGGCTGCGGGTCCAGAGGAAGAACATGGGTGTCTTGGGCAGTTGGCAGTCTCTCCTTACCAGCAGGGTGGTAGCTAGCCCGTGTCCCTAGGAGATAGATGTGAGACTGTCAGGGCACTGGGTATGTCCCTTTGCCAGCCTGAGTGCCCTTTGCAGACTGGTCCTGCAGCAACTAGCTGATACACATCGTGCAGCTTTTCTTGATGCCAGAAGGGAAAACGGGCTCACCCAGCAAAGACAGAGGGCGGCCATGATTACTCACTGCTCTGTCTCCAAGAAGGAAGTGAGTCTCTTTTGTAAAAGGAGGAATCAGTTGACCTTAGGAAAACATCCAGTCCTGAGAGAATGTGTTATCCTGTTTCTCACTCCTCTTACCAGGGCTCACACCAGGAGAGGACAGACAGGACGCAGGGCAGTGGGCAGCATGAGCGTCCCAGTTCTTCAGCCATGGGGAAACTCCTGGGGGCGGGGAGGCAGCCCCACCTGATTAACTGGGTCTGTGTTTGCATGCAGGGGACTGCTGGTTTCTTGCAGCCATTGCCTGCCTGACCCTGAACGAGCGACTGCTTTTCCGAGTTATACCCCATGATCAAAGTTTTGTTGAAAACTATGCGGGGATCTTCCACTTCCAGGTGAGGAAATGGGGATGTGGTTGAGATGGCAGCCAGGCCTCAGTTGATGCCATAGAGGTAACTGCAGAGAAGGTCGGGAATGCTCAGTGCTGCCTTAAGAAATGAAAACAAAGTAACCTCTTAGGTTAGTTTAACCAAGAGCCAGTCCACGTCTTCCTGGCTGTACGACTTCCGTCTGTTCGCAGTCTGTGGTTACTGACCTGTCTGTAGTCTGTCTGCTTTGTTTTGTTTTGTTTTGTTGGTGGTGGTTTGTTTTTATTGTTTGTTTGTTTGTTTTTGGTTTTTGAGACAGGGTTTCTCCATGTAATTTTGCAGCCTGTCTGGAACTTGCTCTGTATAACGGGCTGCAGTGAAACTCACAGAGATCCGCCTGCCTCTGCCTCCTGAGAACTGGGATTTAAAGTGTGTGCCACCACTGGCCGGCATAGTCTGTCTGTTTTATGTATGTGACTTGTCTATCCTTGTTGCCTTTATGTGGTATCTGATGTATGTGTGTGTTGGCTGTCACACCTATGTCTGTTCTCATCTCTGCCTGGTTTTTTTTTTTTGTTGTTGTTGTTGTTTTGTTTTGTTTTTTTGAGACAAGGTTTCTCTGTAGCTTTGGTGCCTGTCCTGGAATTAGCTCTTGTAGACCAGGCTGGCCTCTAACACACTGAGATCTGCCTGCCTCTGCCTCCCAAATGCTGGGATTAAAGGTGTGTGCCACCACCGCCTGGCTCCCTGTGCCTGTTTTATACGTGTCTGTTGCCTCTGTGTGTGTGTCTCTGTGTGTGTGTGTGTGTGTGTGTGTATCTCAGTCTGTGCCTGCCCTCTAAAGTGGGCTTCGCTTTGTATTTACTGAATGGCGCAGAAAGCACGGCATGGGAAAGGAATGAAATTCCTTGCAGTAATCTTGAACAGAGTTTTACAAGGAAAGAAGTTGTGTTACTAACCCCAGATCTCCCAGAAGAGCACTCAGAACCACAGACACACTACCCTGTATCTACGCATTGCTTCCAACATTTATGGGATATTTCTTCCTTAAGGGTTGCTTCCAATTTATTGGCTGTTTTTGGTAAACGATTACCACAGCATGCATAGTCTTGGGTCAGAGCATGGGAAAGTATATTACTTAAGATGGAAATTATCTTAGGTTGTAAAGGCTGATTGCATGGGAAATCCAAAGCATACTGAGATTGGTTACGCTGTTCTCTTAAAAGCCAGTTAAACAGACCGAGGACAGAGCAGGACAGCAGGTTAAGTACATGGTCCTAGATGATCTCAAGGCGAGTTATTAACTTGGCTTCAAGGTCCAGAAAAAGTTACGTCTCTCTGGAGTCAAGAAATATTTTCAGAAAATTATGTGACCGCACAGCCCGTCTACCCACCTCTGGTCTCCTGGCCTTGACCTCCCAGTGGGTCAAAGAAAGGGTCCAAACACCTACCTGTGGACAGTGACCCCTTGGCTCCTCCAAGCTTGTGAGGGGGCAGTTGTTGTCTGTGCTCTGACTTAACACACTTTCCACTATGCCCCACAAGGGCAGGAGGAAGGCATCCTGTCTTCTGCTCTGTGTCTATTTTTGCCCTCTGGCTGGCTGGCTGCTATGTTATTGCTGCAGCCCCCTCAGACAGGTTTCTAAGACGCCTGCTCTGAAGGTGGTGGGGACCTTTGGGTCTTTACTGGGACCCCTGGTTCATGAACTGCAGCTCCCGTACTCTGTACCCTGAGTCTACATCAGGTCTATCACTGCAAGGAAAGTCTAGTCGTCTGGGCATTTAGTTGTGAGTTTGACCCAGACCTGAAATTATTGGTTTTAGGATTAATTAATCCACTAGAACTTTTCTGGGTACTGATCATTTGACTCAGAGACAAATTCTAGACTGGAAAAGAAAAATAGAAAAAAAAAAAACAAAGACTTAAGTTAAGTTAGCCCAACAGCTTTATTTAACCTTATGAGATCTCAACTCAATCCTGGGCACACACTGAAATCACTTGGAATACATGAAAGTACTTATAGCGGGTCTGTTCCGGATCTCTAGGCAAAGGAAGAAAGTGTCAGGTCCTAAGATATTCACAGGGTGTGCAGAACTGGGTTGGGCTTTGGGCAGACATGTAGTTTCTGTCTCACATGTGTAGCTCACAGTGTATTTAGAGATAGATTCCCACACTCCAAAGCAAGCTTCAGGTGCAAAGCCTGGGAAATGGTAGCTGAGGCTCAGAGCCCTGCCAGATGTGGACTCGGGTCAAGGCAGACAATGGATGTGACGGTGTTTCTCGCTTCTTGCAGTTCTGGCGCTATGGAGACTGGGTAGATGTGGTCATTGATGACTGTCTGCCAACATACAACAATCAGCTGGTTTTCACCAAATCCAACCACCTCAATGAGTTCTGGAGCGCCCTGCTGGAGAAGGCTTACGCTAAGTAAGGCGACCATTAGGATGGGAGACAGGACTATGGGTGGGGAAAGGATTTGAGAATTCAGCTGAAGTATCACTCACATTGGGCTAGGCATGTGTACACATGCTCGTGCGTAGTGTGGATGTTCAGCTAAGACCCTGCGTCAGCCTGAGATCAGGTCCAGGAAGTAGGAGGCCTAATTGAAAAGCATAAAGTTAATGAGAAGAAATAAAGATGTGCGACACATCTTCAGCTTCCTGAAGCTGGCTCTTGATCCTGCCTTCCTGACGGTGCGTCTAGTCTTGCATTAGCTCGCTGCATCTCTGGAGCTCAGCCAGGTTGTCTCTTACCGTAGACTCTGCCTCTGCTGCTGGGCTTAGCAGACAGTGGAAGGGCACCTTGGCGGAATGGGGGAGTACAGACAATGCTTCTGGCTCTCTGTGGCCGGCGTTAACTAATCATACCTCCTAGAACTCCTAGAGTCTAGACTGGCTTTTGTCCTCTCTCCAAGGCTCCATGGTTCCTATGAAGCTCTAAAAGGTGGGAACACCACCGAGGCCATGGAGGACTTCACGGGAGGGGTGACGGAGTTTTTTGAGATCAAGGACGCTCCCAGTGACATGTACAAGATCATGCGAAAGGCCATCGAGAGAGGTTCCCTCATGGGCTGCTCCATCGATGTAAGTCTGGTTCCCAGGAAGCCTTCTACTTTTAGCAACACGCTGCTCCTGCTGGGATAGGGTGAATGTTTCATTTTAAGAAGCAAGAGCCAAATGGTGAGATGGTTCATTGGTAAGGGCACTCGCTACTAACCCTGGGGACCTAATCTGATCCTTGGAATCCTCAGGAGAAAGGGACCTCCACAGCCTGTCATTTGACTGTGCATGCATCCCCGCCTCACACTAAATAAACGTTAAAAAAAAAAGGAACTACCAGTAATTCCAACAATTTGCAATTTAGAAGTTGAGGCAGGAGGACTGTTATTTCTGGCCAACCTGGGATGCATAGTGAAATCCTGCTTTAAAAAAATAAAAAGTGGGGCCGGGCGGTGGTGGCGCACGCCTTTAATCCCAGCACTCGGGAGGCAGAGGCAGGTGGATCTCTGTGAGTTCGAGACCAGCCTGGTCTACAAGAGCTAGTTCCAGGACATGCTCCAAAGCCACAGAGAAACCCTGTCTCGAAAAACCAAAAAAAAAAAAATAAATAAATAAAAAAAAAATAAAAAATAAAAAAAAAAAAATAAAAAGTGGGGCTGGAGAGATGGCTCAGAGGTTAAGAGCATTGCCTGCTCTTCCAAAGGTCCTGAGTTCAACTCCCAGCAACCACATGGTGGCTCACAACCATCTGTAAGGGGGGGTCTGGTGGCCTCTTCTGGCCTGCAGGCACACAGACAGAATATTGTGTACATAATAAATAAATAAATAAATAAATAAATAAATAGCATGAGAGATTCTTGACTTTTAAAAATTAACGTTTTTCAGGGGAAATGTATTCCTAGGAGTGAGGGGTGGCTTTCAATAAAGACTGAGCAATGACATTCCAAGCCCTAGAATCCAGGTAGAAGCGGATCCAGAGGCTCCAGGCCTCCTTTGTCAGACTGCTCAGTGCAAGCACACCCTACCAAGATCTATGCCTACAGTTACCCTGAGGAATGGTAGTCGCTCCCTAGCCACTGAGTTATGACATCACCTCAGTCCTTGGGCTTCGTGCTACTGTCTGGACGATCCCCTGAGCCCCTCTCTCAGTGCATCACGGTGATCTGAGCTGAGACAGTGACAAGGAGAGGGCCCACCATGGCCTGGGCTCCATGTAGGCTGCTTTGGGACTAGCAGTCTGGGTAATTCCATTTCAGGAGAAGGGATGGAGCAAACTATCTCCTCCTTTCTGTCCCAGCACTCCCTGAGTAGGAAGGCTTCGCTGTCAGTCAGCATAGGCCCCTACACAGGAGAGCCCGCTTCCTTATCACTCTCCTGCGTCTTTTCTGCGTTTGTGCACAGTTCATATCTCCTCTTTTGATCTGTCTGTCACTCCTTTCTCCTGTCTTCTTCTCCTCCCTCCCTTGTTTGCTCTTTCCCTCTCCTGGGTTCTCTGCTTTCCTTCCCACCGGGCCTCAGGACGGCACCAACATGACTTATGGGACCTCTCCTTCGGGTCTGAACATGGGGGAGTTGATTGCACGGATGGTGAGAAATATGGATAACTCGCTGCTCAGAGACTCAGACCTGGACCCCAGGGGCTCAGATGACAGACCGACAAGGGTGTGTACATCTCCAGCTGTCACAACTGACCTACACATCCCATCCTGACGTCAGCTCCCCAGAGCAGTCAGTGCCAACAGAACAAACTCCCTCCCCTTTGTGCACTCTCCCTGGGGAACACAGGGCCCCTGCCCTACAGGGCTTACATCCTCCTACCTGGAAGGCACACATGATACCAAAGGACTGAGCCATACAAAAAGACAGCGGAAAATTAATAGCCTATGTTTTCCCATCTAAAGATAACTGCCCAGCATTTGATATATGGTCTTTCTTGAACATACTTAAACCATATTTTTGTTTTCAAATTCATCTTATTATATGTTACATCTTTGCAGCCTGTCTTTTTCTTTCACTGTTTTTTGTCAGATTCATATTTTTAAGTATTTTAAGTATTCTTTTATATCATTTTAGTAGCTGCAAAATATTCAAATGTGCAAATATGTTATAATTTACTTATTAATATTCTGTTATTGAAAAGTTAGAGGATTTTTTAAGGTCTGTTTTCAAAAGTGCTATAATAAGCTTCTTAATAGAAACATCTTGGTATACATCCACAATGGCTTCTATAAGACCAAGTCCCAAGGTCAAAATGGGTCAAAAGGGGAACAAAATCCAAGAGACTAAGATACAAAGTTCCAGATTCACCCGTCACCCTTAAGAAGGATTCAGGAATGCAAACCCACGTAGCTCTCAGAAGCCACCCCACCCCAAAGCTGTTGTTACCAGGCCCCTGGTGTGGGAGCCTGTGGAGCGCTCAGTGGGACTTCCTGATCTACCCTTCTGCAGAAGAACCCTCAGGACTACAGCCTGGCCTGGGACAGCCCTCCCTGTACTGAGTGTAATCCGCCACAGCAGCGAAACTTCCAGTAGTCCCAGGAGGGAGTAGGGACCAGGTTTTCTTGACTTTCAAGTCCTAGGTAGATGTGAGGGAGGTAGGCTGATGTCAACAGTTTAGATCTACAGGTTTTTAAAACTCCCTTTCTCAATTCCTTTTTTGGGGAATAGTCTACTCTGGATGGGCACAGAAGAAGGCAGATAGACTCCAGCTGTCCCCTCTGCTCCTCTGAGGAAGCCTAGAAAGGAGGAGCAAATCCTTTCCCTCACCTTCTACTCCGGCACCCACCTTGCTCTCTGGTCATCAGGGCAGTGTGATCAGCTAGGGGTCTGGGACTGCATCTTCCCCTTGCCCTTGAAAAACCAGTGAGGTCTGATCCTGGCCATAAGGCGTACTGTCAGGGAAATGAGCCTTCCTTAGTCTGAGGTAACTCAGAAACGAGCCAGGGCCAACCCTTGTCTCCGAGCAGCAGAACCTCTACCCCCCAGTTCCTGACAGGCTGTCTGGTTCTCGCTCTGCAGACAATTGTTCCTGTGCAGTATGAGACGAGAATGGCCTGTGGGCTGGTCAAAGGTCATGCCTATTCGGTCACCGGGCTGGAGGAGGTGAGTCCTGTGGAGTTGGGTGGGACATGGGAGCACAGCCGAGTTGACCTCCTAAAGTCAGGACAACTGTCTGTGCCTCCTTCAGGTCCAGGCTGGCTTCCTGGGTGCGGGGGCTCTATGGGACAAACTAGAGGTAGACGAGGCTGTGGAGGCTGCTCGGTTCATCTCTGTGCGAAGCGAATGTATCTGCCTGTGTGATGTGTGTGTGGAGGCCAGAGACCAGCACTGGCTATCCCTCAGTGATTCACCTTATTGTGAAGCAGTGTCTCCCACTGAGCATGGGCCTTACCAATTGGTTAGATTGGTTGGTCAATGAGCTCCAGGCATCTGTTCCTCCCTATACTGGGGTTACAGACATGCTTCGCTGTGCCATCTTTTCACATGGGTGCCAGGGATCCATTCTTGCCCAGCAGATATTTCACCAACTGAGCCATTTCCCTTTCTTTGCTTTTAATGGTGAAGATGGGAGTTTTTCTAATGTTTCCAAGGAATAATTAGAAATACTGCTTTTGTCCTACAAAGTTGGATTTGAGTATTGCCATGTTTCCTGTTCTTTCATGTTCATTGTCAATACGTTGCTTCCTGTGGGGTTGCTGAAGTTTCCTGGGTCATTTCCCAGGCAGGAACATTGTGAGGTGGTAACATTCAGTTGGGCGTACTATGCCCTAAAGAAAAGAAGGGGCTGAGAGAGTGTCTGCAACCCCCACAGCATGCGACTGGAGAATGGGGCATCTTTTTCTAACTGGTCCACCTGTAGTTTAGCCAGTGGGAGCCCTTTTAAAACCCACACAGAAGGCTGGTGAGGTGATCCTGTTGGTAAAAGCACTAATTGTGAAGTCTTGAAGACTCGAGTTCAAACCTGGAACCCATGGTAGAGGAGAAGACTGAGCTAGGCAGCGGTGGCACACGCCTTTAATCCCAGCACTCGGGAGGCAGAGGCAGGCAGATCTCTTGAGTTTGAGGACAGCCTGGTCTACAGAGTGAGTTCTGGGATAGGCTCCAAAGGCAGACAGAGAAACCCTGTTTTGAAGAAAGAAAGAAAGAAAGAAAGAAAGGAAGGAAGGAAGGAAGGAAGGAAGGAAGGGAGAGAGAGAGAGAGAGAGAGAGAGAGAAAGAGAGAAAGAAAGAGGAAGAAAGAAATAAAGAAAGAAAGGAGAAAGAGAGAGAGAGAGAGAGAGAAAGAAAGAAAGAAAGAAAGAAAGAAAGAAAGGAAGGAAGGAAGAAAGGAAGAAAGGAAGAAAGAAAGGAAGGAGGGGGTGGGGGAGAAGGCACACTCACATCACACACATGCACGCACGCACCTGCACCAGCACACACATAGCAAAAATAAGAGCTGAAGAGGAGGTGGCTCAGCAGTAAGGAGCACTTATTGCTCTTCCAGAGGACCTGGGTTTGGTTCCCAGCACCATTAGGCTCTAGTTCCAGGGGATCTGACAGCCTCTGGCCTGCTCAGGCACCTGGCATGTGGTGCACATAACTCATACATCCACATAAAGAAAAAGTAACAAAGGAGAAATGAAGGAAAATCCACACAGAAATGCTTAATATGTTTCTAGAGCCTCACCATAAATGCTCACCTTCCACCAACACATACAATAGCCGGGCTCCTAACCCGTCAGCGAACTTCTGGCTTGTCTACCTGGCAAGGGCCAGGCAGGCGGCTCTCATACTGAGTCCTCTCAGCTTCTACCCCAGTTCTCAGAGCAAGTCAGATACCCCATCTTTCCAAACTTGCTCCAGAGCTTCAGGGTGTTGTCTCTTTGCCCCAGGCCCTGTTCAAAGGCGAGAAGGTGAAGCTGGTGCGGCTGCGGAACCCCTGGGGCCAGGTGGAGTGGAATGGCTCTTGGAGTGATGGGTAGGTGGGGCAGACCATGGAGCAAGAGAGCCTGGGGCCACACTGTTGGGTTGGGGACCAAACCATGAGAGTTGGTACTGTTGCAGCATCACCTTCAAACCAGTGACCTGCAGAGAAGGGTACAGGTGTGGGCTCCCCACAGGGGCTGGAGGTAGAAACAAGAACCAGAGACACAGTGAGCATAATGACGATTATAGACTTGAAAGGAATGATTGGGGGGGGAGGGGCAGTTCAAGGCAGGGTTTCTCTGTGTAATCCTGGCTTTCCTGGAACTTACTCTGTAAACCAGGCTGGTCTCAAACGCAAGAGATCTGCCTGCCTCTGCCTCTGCCTCTCGAGTGCTGGGATTAAAGGTGTGCACCATCACCACCCAGCGAAAGGAATGATTCTAGAAGCGTCTCAGTGCAGGGAGTTTGCAGGAAACGGGTAATTTCCTTCTTAGTGTCTCTTTGCCTCTTCTGTAAAACGGGAGCAGTACCAGCACTTTCCGGGTGGCTCGTATGAGGAGTAGACGTAGACGTGACAGCTGGGGAAGGTGCTTACCTGAGACTAAGCTAGCCTCTCCTTTGACGACCACATACGAAGTCCCGAAAGTCCTGTGAAAGAATTTTACTGCACACCTCTGAAAAGAGTGGGCTGCAGACCACAAGACAACCACCACAGAGAGGTCATCAAAGGCTCCAGAACTTTACAGCCCCTCTCGGGGTCTCCCTTCATGCTTTGGGTGGGATGGGTTACTTGGAGGTAGCACTGTATGAATGGTGCTCTGTGCTGTGGGAGGCCCTCCGTGTCCCATCATCGTCTCTTCCACTAGTCCAAGTCACCTGCAACGACCTTGCTATGTTTTCCAGACTAACTCAGTACCTTAACACACTTCCTGCTGACTCCTCTCTTGCAGGAGCTGCTGAATGGGGCTATGTCTCCCAACAATCTCCACTTTGATTCCAGGGCACCCTGACTCCAAGCACACCCTAAACCCCATTTAGCTTAACTCAGTGAGCCTGAGGCACAAATGTACTTCCTCCCTCACTCTCGGGGAGAGAAAGTGTAAAAGCATCCAGGCTTTGAGACGGGTGCTGGCTGTTTCTGCCTGGAAAGAAGAGCCATCTACATGCTGGATCTTTTCTTAGCATTTCAGTGAGGAACCAAACTAACAGTCCTGATGGGTTATTTTATGAACGCATCATAGTTCCTGGGTAGATAACGTCCTGTTTCCCTTTTGTGGCTGAGGAAGTCAAAGCTGACAGACTGGGTGACATGTCCAAGGATACACAGCTGACTGTTATCACAGGAGAATCCCAGTTTGCGTATTTGCAGAATGGCATTCTTAATGAGGAGGCCAGAAGATTCAGCCAGAGACAGTGAAGTCCTTATGAACCCATTCGAGGAGTTTGGTCTTAGCATTGACGGTGGCAGGAAATGATTGCAGGCCTTCCCACCGAGGGTAGCAGGTCAGAGCTGCGTTTCCATGGCTCATACTGGCTGTGGTCTAGACGCGGGCTTCTCTAACTTGGTATTTCTCTGACCCTCTGTCTCACCCCACATTAGGCCTCCCCTTCCTCATCCTCCTCCCTTAATCCCTCTACTTTCCCACCAGCTGGAAGGACTGGAGCTTTGTGGACAAAGATGAAAAGGACCGTCTCCAGCACCAGGTTACTGAAGATGGAGAGTTCTGGTAAGTTCATGACCCAGGCAGGGAGGTGAAACTCGGTTCCCAATCAGAAGCCGCCAGGTTCCATCTGGACCCTGTCTTCCCACTCGGGCTCAAGACTCACTAAGATGAAGTTTCAACAAGAGACTGCCAGTTCCTAGTAACGACTGAGCTCAGGCCCAGGCCAGCGCCCAGCAGCTCTTGTTGCAGCCACCCCTGTGCACTGGCCACCCCTGTGCACTGACCACCCCTGTGCACTGACCGCCCCTGTGCACTGACCGCCCCTGTGCACTGGCCACCCCTGTGCACTCGCTCTGGTGTAGTTCTCTTCTGAGCCAAGAGGCTTTTCTTGCCTCCCTTATTCTGGTCATGTCAGCCTTCTGAATCTCAGCTGGCAGGAGGGTCCCTTCCAACTCCTGTGGTTCCCTCAGGACCCAGATGCATTTATTTGTGATGTCATTAGCCTTAAAAATATCCTTCCCCAAGTGACATCTCTTTTCCCTGTGCCTAAAATGAGCCTGGCAATGGTGGAATTCACAGGAACATTTTAGAGAATGATTTTCCATCCAGTGCTCTCTCATCGAAGACAAACGAGGAGTCACTACTATAAGACAGGGTGATAGTTTGGGGTCGATATGTTAGGAGTGCAGCGCCAGGCACACGCCATCATTTGGTAGACAGGCAGGAAGATGGAAAGTCGAAGGTCAACCTAGACTACACCATGGAATCCTGTCTCTCAAAAGCAAATGAGCAAACGCACCAGCATTGCCAGAGTCTTCTGGGGACTTTATTGGGTGGGAGTAGCCCTTGAGTCTTCCCTCCCCAGCCTGTGTGAGTCTCTCTTCTTCCAACCCCTCAGGATGTCATACGAAGACTTTGTCTACCATTTCACAAAGCTAGAGATCTGTAACCTCACAGCGGATGCCCTGGAGTCTGACAAGCTCCAGACCTGGACGGTGTCTGTAAACGAGGGTCGCTGGGTGAGGGGCTGTTCAGCCGGAGGCTGCCGCAACTTCCCAGGTGGGAGACCCTTGAGATGGGGGGAGGGTCTGGGCACTACTCATTCCAGGTAGACCAATATTAGCTCGCATTTACTGACTGAGTCTGTACCGAGCTTAAGGCGTGCACTGTCTCATTAAATTCTCCTCGTTTGAGGAAGGGCACAGCCATACTGAGGAATTCCTAACAGGGAACAGGTAGCAACTCCCTGGTACATTTGCTTTAGTGAAGGTTGAAGCAGGAAACTGTCAGAACACCATGTCAGTCCTGCTGAAGGTACTACAGCAGTCCATGGCAGAAATGCCGAAAGCCTGGTCAAGTCAGGGGCTTCAGAGATGGAGGGGAGAATTCAGATTTAGGGATGGAATAATGAACGATAGCAAGGGTCCCAGAACAATGACTGAGTGGATAAGCTTTGATGTGGTTGGTTGTGAAGATATAGGAAGAGGACCTCAGATAATGGCAGGAGAAGTTTGAAGCACCCATTGACCACCAAGGCAAGTATTTGTTACATAGAATCAAAGTCATCTACATCTTAGAGTAGACTTAGCTATATGATCAAAGCTCAATGGAGAGGACAAAGAGCGATGGTTCAGCATATAAAGAGCTTGCCTGATAAACTGAGTCTGGATCCCCAGAACCCACATAAAAGTCAGGCACAGTCGGTAATGTGTTCATAAGTCCAGAAATCTACAGTAATATGAGAAATGGACACAAGAGAATTCCCAGCAGCTCAGAGCCTCAAACAAGGTGGAAAGAGGAGACTGGTGCTCAAGGTTGCCTTTTGACCCCCATACCATGGCATGCATACACCTGCTTTCACACACAAACACACATAATCATATACACACAACATTCATACGTGTTTTATGATGAAAACAAAAAATAAATCAATGCGAGCGAGGAAATGGGTGGCAGAGAGGGGGTGTTAGACAAGAAGCTGAGCTAAGGTACATAGTTCAGGTGTCATGGGAACGTAGGGCTCAGTTAGAAAGCAGAAGTCACACCTGGGTTTCTCTGTGTAGCCCTGGCTGTCCTGGAACTCGCTCTGTAGACCAGGCTGTTCTCAAATTCAGAGATCCATCTGCCTCTGCCTTCTGAGTCCTGGGATTAAAGGCATATGCTGCCATCACCTGGCTCATTGAAAAATTTTTACTCAATCCTGGGTATATAGGTGTATAGAATTATCTCAAAAAATTAAAAGAAAATAAACTAATTTTATTTTAAAAAATTTGTTAGTGCACATGTAAGTTTACCACTATTAAAGACAAAAGCAAATGTGTATGTTGGAGAGACAGATGTACTTATTTACTTTTACCCAAAGATTTAAATCTTGCTGAATATTAGATATGGTACGACACAGAGCATCTTCAACATTTTTTTTGGAATCAACAGATATTTTGATGTTATAATTGGCAGTTTTGAGAATTCCATTTATATAAGCAAGTAGCACAAAATGGCAGCAGTAACTTTAGGATCATTTCAGAAGTGTCTGGGCATTCTGTCTTAATTCTAAGTCAAAATCCATTTAATGGGGACTAAAGAGATGGCTCAGTGGTAAAGAGCACTTACCGCTCTTGCAGAGGACCAAGGTTGGGTTCCCAGCACCCATATGACCGTCCTTATCTGACCTCCGTGGGCACCAGGCATGCATGTGGCACACAGACCTATACACATATAAGTAAAAATCTATAAGTTACCCCTCACAAAGGGGACCTAGGAGACAGGTTCCCTGTCTCATTTTCCTTTCTGCCCTTTCTCCATATCTGAACGTGGATT
Source organism: Arvicola amphibius (assembly GCF_903992535.2). NCBI lineage: Eukaryota > Metazoa > Chordata > Mammalia > Rodentia > Cricetidae > Arvicola > Arvicola amphibius. Next base: position 55,162,965 of record NC_052051.1, on the reverse strand, counting down.
TCCTTTTGGGGGGCACAGACACTTTCTGGACCAACCCGCAGTACCGTCTAAAGCTCCTAGAGGAGGATGATGACCCCGATGACTCTGAGGTGATCTGCAGCTTCCTGGTGGCTCTGATGCAGAAGAACCGGCGCAAGGACCGGAAGCTGGGAGCCAACCTCTTCACCATTGGCTTTGCAATCTACGAGGTATGGAGACCCTGCCAGCGCCAGCACAGGAAACACGCCCTTCCAGTGGGGAGAATCTGGCATTTGCAGCAGGTCCTCAGTGACCACCAGAGCTCCTGCTCTCGGGCCCACATATTTGTCACCAGCATAAATGCCATGAGGGCAGCGGGTAGGACTGGGGCTGCCTGGGTGGGTAGCAGGAGTTAGTCTGCAGTCACTCTAGAGTTGCTGACATTCCCTTCTGCCAGCTCTGTACCCTCATTCATAACACCAGTATTCTTTCTCTATTTTGCTTTCAGGTTCCCAAAGAGGTATAGCAGTAGCGGTGGCCAGCAGTGGTGTACAGCATTCTTGGGGGTCCTCAGTCTGTCTGTGACTTCCCGAGAAGCTTCCTGGTAGGGCCGATGATCAAGGATGATAGGAGGGTACCATGCTCCGTGATGTGCATTTTCTCCCTTCCACCAGTATACACTGCCCATCAAGCACAAACCTTTGCACACTCATTCTTTCACACGTATACACTCACAGAGACACGTTCTAAAAGTGGCTGCTTTCTGGGATAGGGGAATCACCCCCCTCAGAACCCCTCAGTCAGGGTCCTTCCCCGTCTCTGGGGCACTTGTCAGCCTGAGGGATTTGGAGTTGAGGATCTTCGGCTCTGGTGAGTGGGCCTATCTAGGGAAAGTATAGGCCTGACCTTCATTTATGGATCACGAAAAAGGAAGGGGAAGTGAGATCTGGACTGTCCATGCTGTTGAGCAGTCGGAGGCTTTAGGAATTAAAAGTAGGTGGGGAGTGTGAAGGAAGGAGCCCTCAGAGGGGACTAAGTAGGTCCAGGCCACCCTCCCGAGGGCTCAGGTGTCTTGGGTTCTTGTCCTCAGATGCATGGGAATAAGCAACACCTACAGAAGGACTTTTTCTTGTACAACGCCTCCAAGGCCAGAAGCAAAACCTATATCAACATGCGGGAAGTGTCCCAGCGCTTCCGCCTGCCCCCCAGCGAGTACGTCATTGTGCCTTCCACCTACGAGCCCCATCAGGAGGGGGAGTTCATCCTCCGGGTCTTCTCTGAGAAGAGGAATCTCTCTGAGTGAGTACCAGCCCGATGTTCCCTACCTGCCCCTAAGAGGTCACTCATCTGGCTCATCCTCTACCCCAGAGGCAGCTGAACCAACTTCCTACCAGGCTCTTGGGACACACCCCCTGGCCTTTGCCATTCTCCTCTCCTGAGCCTTCGCTCCATTTCCTTCACTTCTTTGATTACTTTCTGCAGCCCTGACAGTTAAAGCCAGGCAGGCTTTAACTCTCGTTAAATGGCAGGCAAGCACTCTGTCATGACTTTCATCTCACTTATTTATTTATTTATTTATTTATTTATTTATTTATTATGTATACAATATTCTGTCTGTGTGTATGCCTGCAGGCCAGAAGAGGGCACCAGATCCCACTACAGATGGTTGTGAGCCACCATGTGGTTGCTGGGAATTGAACTCAGGACCTTTGGAAGAGCAGGCAATGCTCTTAACCTCTGAGCCATCTCTCCAGCCCCCATCTCACTTTTTGGGGGGAGAGGGTTTAACTAAGTGTCCCAGGCTGTCCTTGAACTCACTCAGATTGGCCTTAAACCTTTGACCGTCCAGTCCCACCCTCCTAAGGAGTTGCAGTTATAGCCCCGTGGCGCCAGAGTAGCCCACAAAACTATATTCATTCCATTCATCCTGCGGGTAATTTCTTGAGCGCCCATTCCACCCAGGTACTCTTCTAGGCACTGGGTTTAGGGAACAGAAGAAGCTCGCTACCTTCATGGAGCATAACACTCTAGGGACAAAGGACAAGGAAACATTGTGACATCTCAGATTTATAGAAAGGATAAGCAGAAAAATAAAGCACAGAGTAGGTATACGAGACATTGAGGGTGGTTGAGCTGCAAGGGAAGCCAGCTAGGCTACATCTCCGCCTTTGGCCACAGATGCACCGACAGACGGATGCTCTGAGTTCTGTCCCTGGAAGAGATGCAGGGAGGAGGTGACTAGGCCATGCTCTGTGGGATCACTGACAGCACCAACAAGTAGCCGTGTTCCTAGGCTTTTCTGGGAATGGTTATAGGGCTGACTCCTGGGTGAAGGTGTAGTCCCAGGGTTCTTTTAGATTTAGTCTCACCTCGACCTGAACAAGTTCTTGGAGTGCTTTCTGTTTGGTTGGGGGATACCAAGACACTCTATGTTTGTGGTTTTCACAGGGAAGCTGAAAACGCAATCTCTGTGGATCGGCCAGTGGTAAGTGACTAGGTTCTTAGATAGGAGACGGTCTCTGGGGGGTGGGGAGGTTCACATTCCCAGCCCAGGCAGGGGCAGGGGTGGTGGAAAGGGGAGTCTAATGTGCAGGACAGAAGGAAAAGGATTCTACAATGGAAGAACTACTTGGTCAGTCAGAAGCCGGGAACGTGGAAGAGGAGAAAGTGTTTTGTCAATTAAAGGAAAGCGGCTGGACTTAGGAAGCGATGGCAAGGGCAGCTCACGTTGGGCTATGAGGTTGGAGCACATCCGATTCCTCACTCAGAGAAAAGGAAGTGTACTGGCTCAGGACCCAGGGTCAGAACCTGGATCATTCACTCACCTCCCACTTTGGTGACTTGAACAAGTTACAGAACCCCTCTGACTCAGTTTTCTACTCTGCAAAATGGGGATAATACTAATGCCCTGGCCATGCTTGTGGGGTTTAAATCAGTAAGCTCCCACATGAGGTACGGCGTGTGAGCCACATGGGATTTCCAAGCTCTCCTCACATGTGTGGTTTGCATCAGTTTTTCCCAATGTTCTAAGAAGTGGATGAGGTTGGCATCTTGCCTTTTCACAAGAGAAGGTGGTGCCTTAGTAGGTTAAATGGCTTCCTGGCATTCCCAGAGGCAGGAAGTGGCAGGCAGAGGCTAAGAACTCAAGTTCAGATTCTCCTACCTTCTAACCTACAGAAGCACAGTGTGTGTGTGTGTGTGTGTGTGTGTGTGTGTGCGCGTGCGCACGTGTATATATGTATGGTGTATATGTATGTGTGGTGTGTATATGTGTGTGGTGTATATGTGTGGGCATAAAATGTATGTGTGTGGTATGTAATGTGTGTGTGGTGTGTATGTGTGTGGTGTATAAGTGTGTATGGTGTGTAATGTGCATGTGTGGTGTGTGTGTGGTATGCAATGTGTGTGTGGTATATATGTGTGTGTGGTGTGTAGTGTGTGTGGTGTGTAATGTGCAGATGTGGTGTGTATGTGTGTGGTGTGTATGTGGGTATGGTGTGTAATGTGCATGTATGGTGTGCATGTATGTGTGGTGTGTAATGTGTGGGTGTGGTGTGTATATGGGTATGGTGTGTAATGTGCATATATAATGTGTATGTGTGTGTGGTGTGTAATGTGCAGGTGTGGTGTGTATATGGGTATGGTGTGTAATGTGCACATATGGTGTGTATGTATGTGTGGTGTGTAATGTGTGGGTGTGGTGTATATATGGGTATGGTGTGTAATGTGCATGTATAATGTGTATGTATGTGTGGTGTGTATGTGGGTATGGTGTATATGTGTGTGAGGGAAGGGTGGATTGAGGATTCTCAGGTTTGCTGTGGAGCTTTGTGCTCTTCTCAGTGAGTGTGACTTGAGACAGGACAAATGCCCCACTGATTGCCTTTCATGTAGGAACTTCCATGATCATAATGCTGACTCCATGCTAGTGTGGGAGCCAGGCACCTTTCTAGCTGCTGTACATAGGATTTCGGTGTTAGGTGTATTTTGCTCGTTCTCGTCCTTTGGATGCTGGATCAGCGTAGCCTATACATTAGGACACTTGAGTTGCACACTCAAGATTTCATGGACTAGGGCATGGCATCCACAAGGCCCTGGATTCAACTCTAGCACTGCTTAGAAAGGGGAGGGGCTTATAGAAGCTGGCATGTCCCATGAGTACAGGGGGTCAAGGTAGAGATTTTAGTGGCCCTAGAGTGCTGGGATTAAAGGTGTGCGCCACCACCGCCAGGCAGGCTGTCAGTCTCTTGCTATGGAGGGAGAAAGCTCCTCTCCCTTTCCCTCCATACCCTTTGAAATTGTGTTTTATTTATTTGTGTATGTACATGCACATGCACACGTGGAGGTCAGAGGACAACTTGTGGCAGTCAGTGCTCTTCTTTGGCCGCGTGGTTCCCAGGGGCTATACTTGGGGGTCAGGCTTGGTGGCGAGTGCCTTCACCCACTGGGCCATCTCATTGGCCTTCTTATCCTTTTAAGTTCCAACCAATCACAGTATCTGGACCCCAGAGCCTCGAGCACTGGCTAGTCTAGAAACCTGATTTTCACCTATTCCCCGTTTGCTCTTTCCCTTTCTATGCAGAAAAAGAAAAAAAACAAGGTGAGTATAATAGGGTGAGTGGGCATGGCACTGTGCATGTGTGTGTTCATGTGTGCATGTGCTTGAACACCTGTGCGACATGTGTGCATGTGTGTGCACACATGCATGTGTATGTATACCTGTGCAACATGTGTGTATGTGTGTGTACATGTGTGGCATGTATAAGAGTGCTTCCTCCTTCTCTCCTTGGAGCCTCTGCTGGGCTGGGTACCTGCAGGTACTTGTCATGTGTCACCTCCATCTCCCAGCAATCCTAAGACGGTGGCTCCATTATCAGTCCTGTTTGTGGAGGGAGCAAAGGGATAGACAAATGAGTCTGCCTGAGGCCACCCAGCTGGAAAGAGACATAGCCAGCACTGGAGCCAGGTGGGCCCCAGTCGGTGTTCTGAAACAGCACAACCATCAGACAAGGTTTGGTACAGGTGCTTATGGTGATCTCAGAGAAGCTATTGCAGAGGTTCTAGCTCAGGTGCTAGACGAGGGGGAACATATGCTGTGTACTCTGCTTACAGCAGCCCCTGACATCCTCCCCGCAGAATAGCATCTACAAGGTGAGTACTGCTTGTGGTTATAGAAGTGAGGGTTCACATTCAGAGAAGTGAAGTGATGTGCCCAAGGGCACACATGGCGCAAGGGGGACACTGGAACCAGCACCATATGTGTCTACTCTGAACCCAGTCTCTTGGCCTCACCTCCCTAGTGCCCCTTACACTCCAGGGCCGGTGTTGTCAAGACCTGCATGTGAGCCTCTATGTGTATGGCTGGTAGAGATGCCCCGTGGCTGTGCCCTGCCCACTGGTCCCCTCAGTCTGTCACTTCTGCCTGTTCAGAGATCCCCACCAGCTTCATTTGCCTGGGCAAAAGCTGTTGTTTAGAAAAGCAAGCTGGGGTCTAGGGCGCCTCCTGGAGCCAAAATTGGTAGAGCTGTTTTCCCATGTGTCACCCTGGGCGACCTAAACAGCATGGGAGGACAGTGGGGCCTCCCTGGTCAGGCTGCTTTTGTAGCTAAGACTGCTTGCTCCATTGTCATTGTCTGCCCCTCTCTAACCCGTCTGTAGCCTCTGCTCTTGCACGAACAGAACATTAAAGTAATATTCCTGCTGCTGGAACTCACAGTAAAACCTTATCAGAAGAAAAAGTCGGGTTTACCAGCTTCAGAAACAGACAAGTAAATGGCCAGTGAAGGCGTTTCCTACACGAAGGGAAGGCTGGCTGAGGTGCTGACAAGCTACCAAACAGCACATTCTGAGGGGTCCCTTGGGTACTGGGGGGCTGGAGCCCTGCTCTCTGTTAGGATGGTCTTGAACTTGTGGTTATTCTCTCTGCTGGGATTATAGTTGTGTGTCACCATGATGGACCTGAAAGGCTGGAAGGCCTGTTTTCCTTCCTTTCTTTTTTCCTGGTTTTTCAAGGAAGGGTTTCTATGTAGCTTTGGAGCCTGTCCTGGGAACTCACTCTCAAGATCAAGCTGGCCTTGAACTCACAGAGCTCACCTGCCTCTGTCCCCTGAGTCCCCTGAGTGCTGGGATTAAAGGCGTGTGCCACCACTGCCTCATTTTCAATGGGTTTTACACTGGGGGAGAGGGGGGATTCCATGTTTTTTCATTTGAAAAATCCACAGTGTTTTAAATCACTGATGTCCGTCATATACTTCCAGAATTCTTAGAATTTTACGTGAACTACTTTGTACTACCATGGGAAGAAATGCGGTTGGCGTGATAAAATAATGGGCCCATTAATTTTATACTACACATTAATAATTTTTAAAAATATGAATAAAAGTGAGAAAGAACTGAGGTTCAAGCCATTGCATGGTATACTCAAGGTTAGCTTGGGTTACATAGTGAGATTCAGCTGCAAACAAACACACACACACAAAACACACACACACACACACACACACTCAGGACCAGAGAGACTCGGCATCTCTCCCCAGTCACACAGCCTGTCAGTGCAGAGATAGAACTTGAACCAAGAGTCAGGAGCTCCTGAGTGTGACCATTTCCTCCTCACTGGACAAAGCTGCTCCAGCGGGGAGGCTGTCTCTGTTGCCTTTCAGCCTGTAATCCTTGCTTCCTTCCTGCCCTCTCCATCCCCTCCTCTCCCCTCCCCTCCCCAGCCCATCATCTTCGTTTCAGACAGAGCAAACAGCAACAAGGAGCTGGGTGTGGACCAGGAGGCAGAGGAGGGCAAAGACAAAGCAGGGCCCGATAAGCAAGGGAAAGCCCCACAGGTTTTTGAGCATGCGGCGTGGATGGGGAGTTTAGCTCGCAATGGGGCTCTGCTATGCTCTAGGGGCCCATGGGGGTTACGGCCACTTCCAGGGAGGATCTCTTCAACACAGAGGGGTTTGGAGTCACCCCCTCAGCAAGTTTCTTTGAACTTCGGGATACTTCTTGGGTAAATGTCTTCGGGTCGGCTGCCACACCAAACTGGCTGGTCCCCTGATGGGAATGGCGGGACAGCTTTTTGGAGCTTCTAGCGGGAGAACAGAGCTGAGATAAGCCTGCTGGAGACGGCTAGGCTGTGCTGTTTTCAGTTCAGAGTTGTTGACAAGGGAGGGAAAAGGATGGTAGCAGAAAGCGCGGGGTGGAGGTGGTGGGGGGAGCGACAGCAGCCATGCAGTCCTACAGAACTCTGGGGTCATGTACTCTACCCAGATAGTGGGCTGGACCGAGGATCCTTTAAATACTTGGCCCCAGAGACAGAGGCGGCTAGAGGACCTGACTAGAAGAGTCGGGCTCCAAACAGTGGAGAAAGTGGGGAGAGGATGGAGGATGCTATCTGCATATTGGCATGGCAAAGGCGCCATTTGGCCAGAGGTGCCCGGCAGGGCTAGAGAAGCAGAGGGCAGAGCTGCTGAACCGAGCAGGGCGCGGCGTTTCGACTGAGAACATAAACCTGCGCCAGCTACTTCTGCTTTGTGGGGCTGTTTGGGATTGAGGCCCAGGTTCCTATGAACCGGTCTTCTGTGTCCCCACAGGCACGGCCTGGCCACACAGACCAGGAGACTGAGGAGCAGCAACAGTTCCGGAACATCTTCAGGCAGATCGCAGGAGACGTATGTGTTTTCTTCCTAGCCCCAGGCTCCAAACTCAAGAGACCCACTGTTTAGCAGAGGATGTGGGTCTCATCACAGAAACCTGTGCCTTTGTGTTTGGGACTAACACAGCTACTGGGTGGTTCACAACCAGAAGGTTGTGAGCTGCTTGCTACTGCTGACGGTGCAGAAACTGGCCTGTCTAGCTCAGAAAAACCATGGGCAGCATGGTTGCTCTGCCCTTCACAGTTCTCCTCTCCCGCCCGCAGGACATGGAGATATGTGCAGATGAACTCAAGAACGTCCTTAACACAGTGGTGAACAAACGTGAGGGACTCATGCCAGATGCGGGGGATGGGCAGGGGCCACAGCTGTCTGAAGGCAGCTCCTCACCCTTCTCCATCCCCCCAGACAAGGACCTGAAGACACAAGGGTTCACCCTGGAGTCTTGCCGAAGCATGATAGCTCTCATGGATGTATCCTTCTGGCCACCATCCCCAATCCTCTTCCATTTGTCCATAGAGTCAGGGGAACAATTAGGGGTGTCCATGCCTAGGGAAAGGCTTAAGGGGATCCTGACTCAGGCCATCCTGGCCTGGCAGGGATGGTTAGGGAAGGATACTGGGTTCTGGCTTGTCATCATCTTCTGTCTTATCACAGGCCTGAAATCCTGTTTGGGATGCTGCCAAACAAGGATTATTCTTAGGGGACAGGCTCAGTGGGCAGTAGAGATGGCAGGAACTCTGATTGGTTAAGGACGGAGGAGAAGGATAGAACCTGGGATCAGGAGCAAGGTAGAGGATGCTGGTTGCTCCGCCTTCCTGCATAGTACCCTAGATTCCACTCCCAGTTCAGGGGATCTTTCTATGTGCCTGTGGCCCTGACATCCATCCTCCAGACAGATGGCTCTGGGAGGCTGAATCTGCAGGAGTTCCATCACCTCTGGAAAAAGATCAAGGCCTGGCAGGTAGGATGGGAGTCTAATGTGGGAGTGGGCAGGGTTAACTTGGGATTGTGTGTAACGGGATTGTGTATAACTGCTATCTTCGAATTTTCTATTTTCAGAAAATCTTCAAACACTATGACGCAGACCATTCCGGCACCATCAATAGCTATGAGATGCGAAACGCAGTCAACGATGCAGGTGCTGGGGGCAGAGGGCGTAAGATGCAGACCGGAGACCTGTGAAAGCAGAATGGGATGGGTCTTGGTAGAGAGAGGAGGGGGAGTGTCTCCTTTCCCAGGCCAGTGTGGCCAAGAAGCAGGGAAGAGAGACTGCAAGCCTGGGAACTTCACTCCCGTTTCCTCTCCCTGCCCTTCCTAGGCTTCCACCTCAACAGCCAACTCTATGATATCATCACCATGCGCTATGCAGACAAACACATGAACATCGACTTTGACAGTTTCATCTGCTGCTTCGTCAGGCTGGAAGGGATGTTCAGTAAGTGTCTTAGTTAGGGTTTCTACTGCTGTGAAGACACCATGACCACGATGCTGGTTATGTACTGCGTGGATCTATGCTGAAGGTCAGCATTGGGCACAGGGGCTTCTTCAATCACAGATCTGAGCATTCAGGTAATGCTCACTCGTGACCCAGCAGGTAGCAGAGGTAGGAGGATTACGCCTTTAAGGCCAGCCTAGGCGCCATGGATAGACCTTGGTTCAATAATACAAGGGCTGGCAAGATGACTCAGCTGCCATGTGTCTGGTGACCAGAGTTCAATGGCTGAAACCCATGAGGTGGAAGTAAAGAACTCTACACGTGTTCTGTGATGTGCCCAGAAACACACACAATAATAAACTCTTTAAAAAGCAAACACAAAGAAAGCCAAAACCCTCAAGGGAAAGCGCAAACAATTGTGGCAGACCGTGACTGGCTTCTGGCCTATGCATTTCTTCCCACAGGAGCGTTCAATGCATTCGACAAGGATGGAGATGGCATCATCAAATTGAATGTTCTTGAGGTAAGCGAAACAAACAGCACACCCTCTGCACCACACAACCCAAGGTGGAGTGAACGAGGCAGACTGGACACTGTGTGCGCCTCACTCCCAGACAGAAACTTGAAAGGGGGCCTAGTGGTTCCTGGGGCGTGTGTACCACAAGGCCTTTGTTCCCCCAAGCTTTACTTCCAGAAAACACTCTCCTAGAAAAGACTCGGGAAAGGGAGCAGGATGCTCCTTTTAAGACCCTGCCCTTGCCTGCTTCCCGACGCGAGAGATCCTAGGTCTGATGGGCCTCTGCTTGTTTCTGTACTGATGTGGGCTTCCTCTTTCAGTGGCTGCAGCTTACCATGTATGCCTGAACCAGACTGGCCTCATGCAAGATCAACCAGGACTCCAACCCAACCCAGCTAGAGCCATTGACCACAAAGAATCCGGTAGCTAAACCTCCACCAAGCCTAGGGGGCTTCTGGTCTTGTTCCTTCTCCACTATGCCCCAAATCTTGGTGTCCAGCCTGATGCTTGGGAGAAAACTCTGCCACCTGAAGGCTAGTGTCTGCCAGTCCTAGATGCAGCCTCACTGCTGATTCTGAACTGCCCACTTAGCTTGCACTGGGCTGTCTACAGTACCTGCTAGAGGTACTCACCCACACAGGAGCCCAGTCACCACGTCTACACCCAGTTCTGCCAGTTTTAGGATAGGTTTACTCTGGGCTAAGCAGGGCTGATACTTTGGGGTATCTGACAATTTGGCTGGGTTCTGAAAAAAAGCTATCTAAATAAAGGCACATGTATGGCTGGTTCCAGTTTTTTTTTTTTTTTTTTTTTTTTATCACTTCTCAGCCACAGCACGACTGTCTTCTAGATACACTTTTATTTATCACCTCCACAAAGACCTAGTTTGAGACTAGGGAGATGATTCAGTAGACACCGGGTTACACAAGCACAGAGGACCCCAGTACAGATCCCTAAAAGTCAAGTGTGGCAGCTCACACCTGTAACTCCAGTACCGGAGAGCAAAGACAGGAATTCTACAGATCTGCTGTCCAGCCAGTCTAGTCAAAGGGACAGTATTTGGTGAGAGCCTGTCTCAAAAAATAAGGTGGTCAGGCAGTGGTGGTACACGCCTCTAATCCCAGCACTTGGGAGGCAGAAGCAGGTGGATCTCAGTGGATTAGAGGCCAGCCTGGTATACACCAAGACAACCAGGACTGTATCTTGAAAACCAAAAAAGCCTATTGGAGGAGTGATCACTCACCTGTAATCTCATACCAAAGGGAGACAAAGAAAGGGGACCCTTGGTCTAGCTGAGCTGGCAAGTTCTGGGTTAAAGTGAGAGACACCTGGCCTTTCATGAGAAAGGTGGAGACTGAAGAAAGACAGTTATCAACCCGACCTCCACAGGCATGCATACACAGCACACAGGGAGATGGATAACACCCAAAGCCGATCTGACCCCCACACCTGCACACACAGAGGGAGATGGATAACACCCAAAGCCAATCTGACCCCCACACCTGCACACACAGAGGGAGATGGATAACACCCAAAGCCAATCTGACCCCCACACCTGCACACACATGTATACAACACAAAGAAAACCCTGTTTAGGCAGGGCGGTGGTGGCGCATACCTTTAATCCCAGCACTCGGGAGGCAGAGGCAGGCAGAGTTTGGAGCCAGTCTGGTCTACAGAGCAAGTTCCAGGACAGGCTCCAAAGCTACGCAGAGAAACCCTCTCTTGAAAAACAAAATAAAACAAAACAATAAAATCCTGTTTAGCCTATGGATATACCTGATTCTGTTAGGTACTGGAAAGGTTGGGTCTGGTTAGTGTATTAGTGGAGAAAAGCAAGCTCTAGTTTCGGGATAATATAATGGGAAATACATATAAAATCAAAGGCTTGAGTCTTACTGAAATCATGTCTACTACCCTTTCTTTTAATCTGTTTTATGTGTATCAGTGCTTTGCCTGCTTTTATGTCTAAGCAACTCTTATATGCTTTGTGCCTGTGGAAGGCAGAAGAGGGCATCGGATTCCCTAGAACTGGAGTTAGAGATGGCTGTGAGAGTCACGTGGGTGCTGGGAAACACACCAGGTTCTCTGGAAGAGCAGTCCGTGCTTTTAACCCCCAGCAACCTCTCCAGTCCCCCCACTGCTGGTTCCTGAGCACAAGGACCACTCAGATCTTTCCCAGGATTGCTGGTGTAGAGCACACATGGGCAGCAGAAGGTGAACGGGGACAATCAGAGTGCATATATATGAAACCATGAAATAAACTTTATTTATTTAGAGACAGGGTTTCTCTGTAGCTTTGGATCCTGTCCTGTCCTGGAACTCGCTTTGTAGACCAGGCTGTCCTCGAACTACCAAGATTCGCCTGCCTCTGCCTCCTAAGTGCTGGAATTAAAGGTGTGCAATACCACTGCCTGGCAAAATAAACAAATTTTAAGTCAAATAAATGGGCAGCAGGATGGGCCAGTTACCACAGGTCGGTGCAGGAGAGAGGTGATTGTTTTCATCCCAGCTCCTCTGCTCACAGGCCCGTCTGAGTGAGTGGGTGGTCTGAGGCACACATAAAAGCACCACGTTTCCTGCCCACTGTCTGTTCTTTATGCCAAAGTGAAAAAGGCTCTTAATTACGAAAACACAAAGTAACAAAATGAACACTTAGTAAAAGTACTTTATTTTCTTCTTGTATTTGCTTTATATCTCACTTACAAAGTTATGAAGTTCACAGCTTTTATACCAAAATGTAAGAAGGCTGTTTAGAAATATCTTTGCAGTCAAACGTCACCTGACATTTCTTCTAATCCATATTTAATGTTGGAATATAATAAGAAATCAAGTTGCTGGGCAGCTCTGGGCATTACTCCCCCCACGGCCTTTCCTTTTCTACCCCCTGCCAGCACTGGGCTACTTCTGGGCCTCATCCTTGGGAGTTGGAGGTGAAGAGAAGGTTGCTGTGTGGTAAGTGGTAGGTTAATTTCACACACATCTGCATATGGAAGTGTGTGACCCCAGCCCCCACCACAGCTTCCTCCTTTCTTACCTATTGGGCCACCGCCCTCAAACCCAAGGCTCTCAATGACAGGACAGGGATGAAACCACTACAAGTACAGCAAGTACAGCCTTAGTAGTAATCCTAGAATTCTCCTTGAAGCAACAGGAACAAATTTGCTATGTAAGTATAAGCAAATCGCAGCTACTTAACCAAACCACAAGACCAGTGTTGTTCAAACTCTACTTCACGATATACCTCAATTTCCTTCCCAATGAATTACCTTCCATGAGATAATACTGTCATTCTTGTAAGTGTGCACCTGCACCCAACAACTCAGCCACATGCCCACGCACTGAAATTGTCCCATAGATAAATCTACTAGAAACAAAAGAGAACAAAACCAAACCTTGGTTGGCAAGAGTCACTTCAATCACAAAAGTATTGGCTTGGTTCTGCGTAATTCATGAATTCAAATTTTCAACTACTGAATAAAACATTTGCCTCACAAAAGTAACAGTGTAATGCTAAATAACAACTTCTCAAACTTAAGTAATGTCAGAATGACGTCTTGCCCTTTTAAAATTTGCATTGTTTACAGTTGAGCAAAATATGCCAAAATGTGTTTTGAACCTAAGTAAAAACTTTTAAAAAAAATTCAAAGTGTTTGGTATTTTATTAGAGCCGTCACTGTAAACACAAAAGGATTTTTAAAGATTTTCTTTGCTTTGAGCTGTTAGACTAGGCATAAAAGATTAAAAACGTTAAAAATGACCTGCAAGTACTCCTAAGAAATGTCTTGGGTTTGGCAGGCTATTAGTCACTCCCTTCATCAAATCAGCAGACCCGAGCTACCCGCTTTAGGGGAACCGGAGACTGATTGTGAACGACAGACTCTGTCTCCTGCAGGCAGCCGAAGCTGAGGAGTCACATTCTCAGCGCCACACTAGGCTGCTCAACCGGAGAACAGTTCTCACCCTTGTGAAATGAGGACACGCCAGTGCAGGCGCACGCACGAGTGTGAGCGCGCACACGCGAGCAGACAAACACATGTACACAAGGCCACCAAGGGAAACTCAGACCACAGTTCCTACTGATCCTGCCAAACGGCATGCCCTTAAGCCCTCAAGTGTTCCCCACTGCTGGTCAACACCTGCCATTCTTCTTCCCTGCTGCACACAGGCTCCACTCCCATCCCTTCCTGCACTCCCCTGGGTGAGAGGGAACCTGTGCTTCCTTAGCACACTGCCCTGCCTATGTGGAAACCGGGGAGATGCTGTAGTCCAGAGAATGATGCAGGTTTAGTAATAAACCCACATGAGCTTTCCTAAGTAATCACTTCTCAGACTCACAGAAGTGTGGGTCCTCTGTGGAGGTGAGAGGTGGGGAAGGTTTTTAATCTTACACAGAAATGGCATAATTATGCTTTGTCAGTAAGATCTCAGCAGCAGCCATGGTTCTCCTCACATCTAAGCCATGTGGTCAACAAAAGTTTTCCCAAACAATAGTCACTCGTGAGCTATCATCAGCCGCTAGATTCATTCTTAACATTTTCTGGATCCAGTAAGAACTACTGGAATCATTCCAAGGGGGAAAAAAAAAGACATACTTAGTCTTCCATGCAGTTTCAGAGGATTCAGACTGGCTTGAAGCCCACCCATCGATCCCTGGTGGAGTTGCCCTGCCTTAGAGCCTATGGGGAGGTTTGATCAGGCCAGGCACAAAAACAGAATCTGCAATCCTAGTACCAGAAAGCATTGCATCCTGAAGCTAGGGTGTGTGGTATGAGGGTCCTCTCCCTCTGAAGAACCTGAGTTTTGAGAATCCAGAAACAAAAGATTATAAAGTAACACTTGTTTAGTTTTACATACAAGTCTCGAGACAATCCAAGCCCAAAGCAATCCTGCTAAAGGCACGTGACATGGGTGCTCCCAACGGTTGCCTTTCCTTCACTGCTCCAGTGCCTTAGTGGCACAGGTGAGAAGGCAGACACTGCTTCAGAAGTCACATCTCTGAAGGCCTGCTTGAAGCCCTGCCAACTGAATCTAGATGCTTTCCTCAGCTCCCCCATCTAGGGTGCTGCAGGAGGGGTGAAAGCACCCACGAGCCAGCCCCCTGTGCCATTGCTTTAGGCTCAGCAAGATAGTCAGAGATGGGGGCCAGCCACAGAGCAACCCACAGGCGTCCAGGCTCTGTGGACTCTGAGAGCCAGATGCTGGAAAGGGAATGAAGGTGCGCCTTCAGTTCAAGCGGTGGTGACTGCAGCAGCGAAAGGGGGCGCCACACTGAGCACTCTGCAGTGGTTCAAAACACTAGAAAGGCTGTCTCTAGGGACCTCCCGGTATGGCAAAACAGCCAGGCTGTTTCTCGGGACTCTCCATGTTTTGTTCCTACAGCTCTGTCCATCTACAGAGCACTCACTAGTGAAGCACTGCACATAATTATTAAAAAAGAAAATGATTGCTTCAATTTTAAATACCCAGTTATCTCAAAAGGAGGAATCCTGAACAACCTATCATAAGCCATCATACGAACATAAAGCAGAAATGACAAATGGAATCAATAAAACATGTGTATGATTAGGGTCAAACTGGGTAACCGATTAAAATCTGATTCTTTAATAAACAACTATAATCTACTAGCATAAATCACTGTCATCTCTCCCAGAAGAACCTGGTTCCTTAAAATCTGCTTAAATGTCACCCTTAAACGCTCCAGCACAGACTTGAATTGTATGTAACCTATCTTCCCACAGACTGCCCAGACTTTGCTAGTGGTGGTCTGGCTGGGAGCCACTTTCTCCTTCCCAGCTTCACTGTGTGAGGGCCAATGTGAAAACAGTTTACAAATGACTTCCCAACATGGGAGGCAAAAAACTTCACGAATCCATTGTGCTGTCATCTTCAGCATGTCGTTCAATATGTCCTGCAACGTCCTAGGAGGAAAAAAGAAAGGGCCATGAGAAACAAGCAGGCAGCCAAGCAGCAGAAAGTTAATGCTGAACACCGAACTGGACTGTGCGCACATTAAGGGCAGGAGGCACCATCTTCCCGCTAACCACAGGAAACTATACATCTCTCCTTAGCACAAGAGCACAAACCCAAAGACTCTGCTTAACCTCTTTATTAAAAACAGACCAATTATTCATTAAATTTATATCAATAAAAACAGACCAATTATTTTTTGAAAATCCTGCTTAACTCTCAAATTCCTAGCCACTCCCTATTTCTTGCAATCCTGAACACCTTAAAAAGCAAACAGGGCTTACTGGTCTTTGCTGTAAGTCAATGATCTCAACCTGTGGGTTAAGACCCCTTTCACAGGGGTCATATATCAGATATCCTGCATATCAGATATTTATATTATGACTTTTAACAGCAAAATTATAGTTATGAATAGCAATGAAATAACTTTTATGATTGGGGTCGCGGCATTAGAAAGGCTGACACCACACTTGTCTAAAATATCTGCTGAGCCCAGTTGGTCCAATTCCGCAGAAATACCTGCTTGGATCCTTTCCTAGCTGTGAAAAAAGCATCACAGTTCTTCCAGCGACACTTCAGCGTCTGAAAGTTCGGATTGGTGTGGTCAGTGAGCAAGTGTTGTTTTAAGTGATCCACAACACCAAATATCAGAGTACAGCCATGCCACTGTAAGAAAGGATGGAAGGACATGAGCACAGGAAACACACAAACACCTTCGTCCCCTCTTGCTACATACTCAGGTTGGCCTAAACTAGCTAGGTAGACCAGACTGGCCTTGAAGTCTCAGCATCCGGCTGCCTGTGCAGAGATTAAATGATGTCCCACTATGCCCAGCTAGAGCATGTCCTTTATCTTGTGTCATAAAATTTGCTACATTTATTCTGTGATCCTTTTTTGTTTGTTTGTTTGAGACAGAGTTTGCAATCCATTTTTCCCCGCAAAGGCAAGCAGCTTTCCCATAACACCGAAAAGCATATTAACAACTCTCAGAACCATGAAGCTAAATTACAAAATGCTAGAAGCCGTGAATAGTGTCACAAACTTGCAATTCCAGCACTTGGGAGGTAGAAGCAGGAGGATCAGGAGTTCAGGACCAGCTTTGTCAACATGAGACCTGTCCCAACGCAAACAACTTCCTGCTGTGGAAGTCTGACGTTTAAAACTCAACTTCTATCACCTGAATCACAATCTTTACTAACCCACTTAAAACAAAATGTAACTTTCTGTAAACATGGCTCAATCTCACGTATTACTCATCTAGCACAAGAACTCTCTCTGTTCTTGCTTCTAAGCCTTCAGCCTTGTAATGAATGTTATGACTGCCAATTTTAGGATGTTTCAGTGAGCATGTATTAATTATGCATAGTGGGCTTTACTATGCTATTCTCACACATGTATACAGTGTATGTGGATCAACCTCTCTTCACCCTGCTGATTTCTCAACCAGCCTCTCTTTCTCTTCCTCAAAACTGACTCAATGAGCTTCATTAAGGTTGCTTACAGAAGTACGGCCAGTGGTTATTTATAGAATCATGTGGTACAGCCACCTCACCAGTGGCTACACCAAAGAAAGTATCTCTTTTAGCAATGAGTCAATGCCCTTAGAGCCTCAGAAGGCCCGAACCTTGAGAGCATTCCCCCCACCCCCGCGTTCATTACTAAACGGCAATAAAATCTGAGATTTTTTTCCCAGTCAGATGATTTCAACTACCTTTGTGCTATAGATCTAGTCCTCTATTTTGATTTCCTTACCCGAGAAGACTAACAAGCAAAGACAGTGACACATGCCAGAGCTAAAAAGTAAAAAGGTGACAGACAGGCCGAGAATCAAATTTGATAAAATGTCCAACATTCCATTAATTCTGATAAGAAATTCAGGGTCTGGGGGAAAAGAAACCTAGTGCCATTAACTTCTCATTGGTCACTCCCAGAACCAGAAACTGAAAACAAGGCCTACAGGAATGGTGCTTAATTTTGTGGGCTAATTATTAGCTTCCATGCTTGCCATAAATTGTTGTGAGGTACTATTTGAAATGTGTTACATTTGTTTATGCTGTGGAACATTTGTTTTAATGATGCAAAGATGTGTTGCATTCTTTTAACTCTGTGAAGCTGTGTTACTTTGCCTGTCTAAAACATCTGATTGGTTTAATAAAGAGCTGAACAGCAAGGCAGGAAAGACAGGCAGGGCTGGCAGACAGAATAAATAGAAGAGAAATCTGGGAGAAAAGGATCAAGGAGGAAGAAAAGAAGGGGCCAGCCACCCAGCACGGAATAAGAAGGAAAGAAAAGATATATAGGAATAGAGAAAGGTGGGGTTGGAGAGATGGCTCAGAGGTTAAGAGCACTGGCTATTTTTCTAGAGGTCCTGAGTTCAATTCCCAGCAACCATATGGTGGCTCATAACCATCTGTAATGAGATCTGTTGCCCTCTTCTGGACTGCAGGCATACATGCAGACAGAACACTGTATACATAATAAATAAATAAAGATTAAAAAGAAACAGAGAAAGGTAAAAGCCCAGAGGCAAAGGGTAGATGGGATAATTTAAGAAAAGCTGGCTTGCCGGGCAGTGGTGGTGCACACCTTTAATCCCAGCACTCGGGAGGCAGAGGCAGGCGGATCTCTGAGTTCGAGGCCAGCCTGGTCTACAAGAGCTAGTTCCAGGACAGGCTCTAGAAACTACAGGGAAATCCTGTCTCGAAAAACAAAACAAAACAAAAAAAGCTGGCTAGAAACAAGCCAAACTAAGGCTGGGCATTCCTAAGTAGGAATAAAACTCAGTGTGTGACTTATTTGGAAGCTGTGTCATGAACCCCCAAAAGAGCAAAAAACAAAGAATAAAGAAGAGCCAGAAGAGTAATAACAACCAACTACAATAAATACTTGTTAACACCTGAAAAGGGGAGGGCACGGGGAGAGGCTACAAAAGTAAACACCACTATTTACTTCACTACTGATTTTAGTAACAAAACAGAAACTGCCTAGAGGGGAGAGACTTAGTGGCAAAGGACTTGCCTACCACATGTGAGTTTTAACCTTTAGTATTACAAACAAGACAAAACAAAACCCATTCACAGAAAATTCTTCAAAACAAAACCACAACCTTGAAGAAAAGTGAGATGACACTGTTTACATATCTCATAACAAATTGGAGAGATTTTTTTCAATAAAATAAAAGAGCATTTTGTGTATTCACAAAATGAAGCTCCTCGGCCATACAGTGAAAAGCATAAAGCAGATCACGAGACTCAAATGCTACAACGAAGATCAGGAAACCAGCCCAGGACCGAGCAACTCTGCAGTCTGGCGACAAGTGTCTTAACACTTACCCAACAGCGGTAATTCTGCATCAGATTCAGCCGCACAGCCTGGATGCTTCCATCATAACAACCAGTGTAAATCTGGAGAAAGAGGTTCAGGGTATCAAACTACACAAAGAAACAAATATGAAAACACCCTTCACGAAAGTATAAACAAACAGAAACCTTACATAAAACCTGGGTTCAGACACTAAAGTGGAGCAGTAATTTCCTGACCTTTTGATCAGAGCCCCCTTGAAACTGTGCTCCTGAGAGGTCACCCTTCAGCTGTGGCTCACAGCAAGGATGGCAGAGCTCCAAGGTTCTGTACTGGGTCAGTGCTCCCTACTGGGAGTCTGTATTCAATGCAAAAAAAGGGTTTACTACTCAAGATCTTGAAAATATCCATCCCAGTTCAAGCTCACAATTAAAAATAAAACCCTCTAAACCAAGCAGGGAGCCTTTAATCCCATCACTTGGGAGGTTGAGGCAGGCTCATCTCTTTGAGTTCAAGGCCAGCCTGGTCTACACAGTGAGTTCCAGGCCTGGCCTGCCAAGACTACACAGTAAAACCCTGTCTAAACAAATAAAGAAAGAAAGGAAGTTAGTTAAGTAGGATTGGGTAAGTTGGCTCTAACAATGCCACATTGGCCAAATCTTCTTAGTTCCCAGGGTCCTGTTCAGAGCATGTCTGCAAAAGCATCACTTTTTTTTTAAAAGCATCTAATCGCATATTCCATTAACAGTGGTAACATATTTGACTTATTTTAGCTATTCATAGACACAGAATGATCAACATTGTTGCTGGGTTACTTCCTACTATTATGACACGACACGGGGCACATCACAATCAAGTTGGTAAGATGTCACTTTGGAAGTAGTAAAGGTAGACACATTACTGTCAGCATATGGGATCTGAAGTAAACACATTCAGAGGCAAACATTTGACAAAATAAGCAATACCCACCATACTTTTATGGATGGTCATACACATAATCATGTCTTTGTGTCCTCCATAAACTTGCAGTCGATCATGGGACTTAGGTGGAAGAAAAAAAGTTAGAGAATTAAGTCAGCGAAGGACTTGACACCACTGCCTTTTACAATCGAAGTCTCAAACCCAAAGTCACTACAAGGAGAACCGGACAGGGTTTAAGAGGCTGTGGATGCTCTTCAGAAAGCAACTAAGTTTTGTTAATGGTGACACTAAGCTCAGCACTTGGAAGGTGAGGGCAGCAAGGCCAGGAATTCAGAGACATCCTCAGCTACATTGTAAGTTTGGGGCCAATGGGCTACACAGCCCTGTCTCAATCCCTGTCCACTTATCCACCCTATCCCCCCAAAAGAGAAAGGAATATGGTAAAAAAAAAAAAAAAAAAAAAAAAAAAACATGCTAATTTTGACAACTAGGAGCCTGAGCAAATATCTCAGAGTGGTTTCTGGGTGTGGTCTTTGGCCTGGCTGCTTCCTCATTATTTTGGAAGGCTTTTGAGAGTGTAGATTTGAAGGTGCCTATTCTTACTCCAGACAATCTCCTCAAAGCAGTCATGACAAACACATGGGCCCAATCCTACCTGTAATTCGTAGACTCGGACAAATTTGTCCAGGCAGGCAGTCACCATCACCTTCCCCAGGATATTCACCACGGTCACTGCGTGATTGTGACCTTTATAGATGCGCACAAGCTCACCAGTCTGCACCAGAAAAGAGGAACAAGTCCCTAGTCCGGCTTTTAGGGTTCCAGCAAAACTGTATGGCCGCAAGGCTCTAAGGGAACTATCCCGAGGCGCTGCAGACAAGCACAGCCGCTCTACTGCTAGCACACGGTCTCACTCCCACAGTCCCGTAGCCCACAGAGAACATTACACAGGCCCTGTGACTAACGTCTGCTGACTCTGTGCATTTCTTAAGTACACAGGCCAACTTGGAGAGTCAGTTCTCTTCTGCCATGTGGGCTCAGGGGATGAAACTTAGTTTATGGGATTTCAGGGTAAGCTCCTTTACCCGCTAAGCCATTTACCAGCCCTTCTATTTCTGGAGTATGAGTATCCCCAATCCAAAAGCCATAAATGCTCCAAAATCCACAAGTCTATAGCATAGACATCAATCACAAGTGAAACACTCTATACCTCACCCCATTTACAGTCAAAACTCAGACACACTAAAAAACAAAATTATCTTCAGGCTATGTGTACATGAAGCAAATTTTATATTTATACCCAAGGTATCTATTTTATAAACGCACATGCAATATACAAATCTATAAATCTGAGATAAGAAATGGGAGCAAGCTATCCTCTCACTTTCCTCATTTCGCTGGTCCAGTAAAGCCAGGACGGACTGGACTCCATCTGCAGACCCCGAGCTGAGCTTCTGCGCTGCAGCTGAGAACTAAGAGCAGTCTCAAGCCATCTGTATCTGTTCTACTTTAAACACTCTGTGAGAGCCATGGTCCTCAAGCTTAAAAGAGGCATTCAAATGAAACGTCAAGTCTTTCTCTGATTAATTTTTTGATGAGGTTAGAATTTCCAGGTGGTTTGAAATTACCCAAGAGCACACGTACACATATGGGGTTATTATTATTCCTTTTCACTAGATAATGGGAGATTTAAAAACTAAGAGCGCCGAGGAAGCCTTCCAAACTTCCTTCCACCTCACCCCCAGCTTACATGGATGTTGTGAGCATAGACTGACTGGTCACTGGAGCCGCTGAACACAAGGTCATTCACCACCTTAAAGAAAACCAGCGAATTAGCTTTTGTGCAAGGTGACATTAACACACAGTGGCATTTTGAGATGAATACAAACTGTGTATAAAATAATGTTTCCCAGACAAGTTTTCTAACTGGAAATGCATGTCTTACCACCAGGCACTGTGATAAACCTGCCAGAACATTACTGGGTTCATGACCTCTGTGGACCAACTATGAACTGCCCTAGAAGGGCATTAGAGTGCCCACACTACAGTCAAATACATTTGTTTCTTGCTAGCATTATTAAAAATGGTTGGTCATTTTGTGACCCAAGCACAGAAGACCGCAATCTCCTTGACTATGCTCTTTACTGGATTCTAACAGTACACCACACGGTAGTGGAAATGTCCTCCAAACCTATTGACTCACCTTCATGCAAAGAACGGTCTTGCCGTGGCCTTTCAGGGTTCTGAGCAGGAGCCCGTTCCGTGCATCACGGACACTAATGGTACAGTCATAAGATCCTACGACCAGCAGTCTGCGGGCACCTTCCTGAGCTGTGGCGAGACAGCTCACCGCCCGAGGGCCATGGCACTCGAAGATCTCCTGTTGCTTGTTGGTCTAAAAAACAAACCAACATTCTATAAAACCAACTTAGCAAGAAAACCTCAAAAACAACTAACCAAAACTGCTACAAACTCACATCTACTGCCCAGCCTAAATCCTGAATGTTCCAATCCCTGGAATGCCAGTTCCAACTATCTTGGGACCTCCTTTCCCTAATCTAGTAGGGCAAACTCATACATTACAAATTATTTTATAGCCCAACCTGAACTGTTCTGACCCTGATAACACGTCAATTCCAGTGGAGTTTTGCCAACAGTTTCTATAGACTCTTTCAGTTATTTTTCCTTTTTTGAAACAGGGTCTTGCTAAGCAGCCCAGCCAAGCCTTGAACTTACTATGTAGCCAGCCCAGACTACACTCAATCTCACAAAAATTCTCCTGCCTCAGTCTTCCCAGTGCTGAGATTATAGGCAAGAGCCACTATGCCTATCTTCCCATTGTGTTTTGTCCCCCAAAAGATACATCAGATCTGATAGCTCATGATGTTTCAAAAAATCTCTCCTGAGAGTTACTCATTTCCTTAAACCATTTTGGATTTACTTCACTTATATGTATGTTCGCTTGACTGGGAGGGAGGGGGCGCTCTGCCATGTGTGTTCAGGTCCCCATGGAGGCCATAAGAGGGCACCAGCCCTCCTGGATCTGAGTTACTAGTATCGCGAGCAGCAGATGTGAACACTGGGAACTGAACTCTGGTCCTCTTAACCACTGAACCATCTCTCCAATTTAATAAAAAATTCAAACTCTCAGGGATGGACCTGATCCCTGTGGGCATGTGGTACACAGACATATGCAGGCAAAATGCTCTTACACATTAAATAAGATAAATAAATCTAAAACAAACAAAACAAACTTTAAAAAAAAATCCTCAGATTCTCCATATTAGTCTTACTTTCATCTTCTGATACCTCAAACTGCCTCTCCCTCTGTCTGGAGATGTCTGTTATCTCTCATGAAGTCATTTAACAGAAAATAGCAGCCTTTGTATCATGTTTACACCATAAACTCTAAAAAATGTGTTTCATCTCACACTTCATACATGTTTCCCTTCTCCTACCCTGCTTGCCAGTCTTATTCACAAAGCTGCTCATTTCCCCCCAAATTTTTAAAAGGTACAGAAGGTACATACATTAAGTAAAACTCCCAGAAACTAAGCAGAAAGCAGCAGTTGGCAGCTAAACAATCTTGACATGCTAAGGAAAGCCTGGAAGTTCAGGGCCGAGTGAGAAATAGGCCTTGCAAGGTAAACAGTCTGGTATGCAGCACTATGTTCCACTCTATGGGGGGCGCACAGGCAAAACGAAGCAAAGAGCCACCCTGACGCCAACCTATTCTCACCTAAGCAACCATTTCAAACCTGCTCTCTTCCCCCCCCCCCTCTCTCTCTCTCTCTCTCTCTCTCTCTCTCTCTCTCTCTCTCTCCTTCCCACCATCTAAAACCCTTTTCCATCTGATATCACCAAATGTTCCCTTTGTAATTGATCTGACATTAAATAACTGTACAAAAGAGAAAAAACATTTTATAACTATCAAGCTTTTGTCCTTTATAAATAAAATTGTAACTTACTCTTATGTCCTTATCCCTATTGCTTAATTCAATCTGATCAGGAGAGTGACACTCATGTATTCAGTTAAAAAAATCTGTATTTATTACATTATGAACCAAATCACTTGGTTATAAACACACTAGAGTCTTCACATTTCATTTTAAAGGTTTCTAAAAAGCAAAACCCTGCTCCATCACATTCCGTATATGGTCCCAGCCAGTGCTGCACCAGAGGAGCACTAAGACTGACAGGGACGCGTGCACAAGCAGCCGCACTCACAAGCCCTGCTCCGCTACGCATCACACCCATCTCCTCTTCTTCACCCGTAGCCTATCCTTCCACGCCAGCTGCCCACAAAGCCTCCGACAAGGTCTCCACGACTCTACTAGTAAGGCTTCTCCAAGTTGTCAGTGTGCACTACTTTTTAAAACAGAAATGGGAGCAAGGCTCTTGACGTGTAAGCTCGCCACTACCAGGTCATCGGGAACTTATTTATCAACCAGACACAACCTAGGCTCAGCTGGGAAGAAGAGTCTCAATGAAGGTCGTCAGGTTGGCTTGTGTAAGTCTGGGGGAAGACACGGACTACTCAGTACAGGTGGTACCCGTTCTCGGGTCTGGTGCCTGACGAGGAAAGTGAAGCAAGGGAGCTGAATAAAAAAGTTTGCATGTATTCACTTCCTTCTGCTCTTGGCTAGTGGCTTCAAGTTCTTGCCTTGACTTCTACTCTGTCTAACCTGGAACTATTAGCTAAATAAACCTTTCCTCTTTGAATTGCTTTTTGGCTGGGTTATTTCATCACAGCCACAGAAACCAGGCTGCTCTGGGGCCCAGGATAGGGAAGATGGTGAAGTTTGCTCACCAAATGAATTCATCCTTGGGTTGGAAAAGAATGAGGCTGTACAGCTGTTAGAGGAGACCTCTGACTTACTTTCCCTCACAGAACCCCAAGTCAGCCTCCAACCCACATTAGCGTCAGAAGTCAAGGACTCAGATTCATTTTCCATGCTGTCACAAGATAGACTGATTTAACCCATGACTCATTATTTGGCCCAAATATTCAGGCTTGGTTTAATTTTGTAGGACTACATTTTGGTCCTGGCATTTGTCTGCACAGACAAAAAGGAGGACAGATTTCACTTGCACTAGAAGACAACTGTTTTTAAACAAAGGCTAATTCTTCAAACCAGAAGAAAGAGATGGCCTCCCGCTATTTCCCACAGCAGGGAAATTCAGCCCACTCCCCCAACCACTGACCTTTACGTTGAAGGTGACCACAGTGCCATTTGCCAGTCCAGCATAGAGGATTTTCCATCTATTATGAAGGCAGAGAACCCGGTCTTCCAGCTTTAACTGTTCTATATATTCTCGGGTCTGAAAAAAAAAAAAAAAAAAAACAAAACAAAACCCCCCAAACCCCAAATAATCCCTTACTAACAGAGGATAGTGGTAAATGTGTGAACAATTGTTCCTCAAACGCTTTAAAATGAGGCTGAAAAGCATGGTAGATTATCTTAAGTATTTTTCTTCTTTAAAATATAAGATCCCAGGTGTAAGAGTACTATCAAAAAACAGTCTAACCATTCTGGTATTTCTAACTAAAAATGTATAAATTCTTAAAAGGGCTGACTTGAGTGTTAAGCTTCTGAAACAAATAAAGATAAATAAATTATAAAGCTGTATTTGGCAGGCTGGTGATGTGACTCAGTAGGTAGAGTATTTGTCTAGCAGGCAGGGAGTCCTGGGTTCAATCCCCAGCATATCATATACTAGGTGCAATGGCTCATGCCTGTTTCTCAGTGTTTGTTCTGTGTCAATTTGATGCCAGCCTGACACATACGTCCCTGTGTGGAAGCCAGAAGACAACTTACAGAGCCAGTTCCTTCCTTCCATCATATGGACCCCATTGATCTGTACTTTGATCATGAAGAGGGCACCAGATCTCATTACAGATGGGTGAGAGCCACCATGTGGGTGCTGGGAATTGAACTCAGGACTGTGGGAAGAGCAGCCAGTGCTCTTAACCTCTGAGCCACCTCTCCAGCTAGGGCTGGAGCTTAGGAGCTCAGCTTTTTAAAGTGAGTTCTGGGGAAAGAATTCAGGTCTTCTTCAAGGCAAGCACTTTACTGACTTATTTCTCTAGATTCCATAAAATTTAACTTTTAAAGAAATTAAATTAACAGGGACCAGTGAAATGGCTGAGCAGATAAAGGTTCCTGTAGCCAAGCTTGATCACACCTAAGTTTGATCCCTTGGACCACAAGGTGGAGAGGAAAAACTCAATAAGTCATTCTTTGGCCTCCACACACATGATACACATACAAAGTAAATAAGTATAATTAAAATATTGCAACTAAAAAAAAATATTGCAACTAAGATTAATTCTGACACATGATAAGAGAATATTTATGAGAAAGACCAAGGGAACTATACTGTTAATGAAATTAATAGATACTGATGAACAAACAGAAAATGTGGTTTATGCTGAATCTTCTATCTACCTACGATAGTATCAGTATGCTAAAATACGCTCAGAAACAAAATGAGAAAGTCAAAGGAGAAGAGTAACAGAAAATATAGTTAAAGGTTCAATATTACCACTCTGACTTCTCTAGAGCTGCCTACCTTGACATTATAGCAGCGAATGGTGTGGTCACTGGAACCAGTGTACAGGACAGATAAATTCTTCGCAGAGACGTGAGTGACAAGCAGGCAGTTCACTTTGGAAATGTGGCCTTCGAAGACACCAATACACTTCCGACTCTGAAAAATCAAGTATTTCCAACTAAAAATGTATAAATTCTTAAAAGGGCTGACTTGAGTGTTATGTACAGGATTTAGAAGGTATGGTGGTTTGCGTCAGAAATGTTCACCAGTCTTAGGTGTCTGGTGGTGCTGTCTGGGGGAGGTTTAGGCATTGCAGCCTTACTTGGACAAGCTATGTCAAAGGGGGCAGGCATTTCCAGTTCACTCTCTCTGCTCCATGCCTGAGGTTTAAGATGGGAATTTCCTCATCCTGCCACCGTGCTGGCTGCCACACTGTTCCTGCCACTAGGAATAGTCCTCTGGAACTGGAAGCCCAAACAAACCCTTTCTTCTAGAAGACGCCTTGGTCATGGCGTTTTATCACAGCGATAAGAGTAACCAATAGAGAGGACTTAGACAATGACTTCTGTTAATAAAAACAAGCAAAAACTTTCAGTTCATTGCTATATTCACCCAATATGCTGCTCAGTACAAAGTGTGCTCAGTAAACATCTGTTGTTCACTGAATGCCCAACAAAGTCACATACAGTGAGATACCTACAACTATATACTTACTAAGCCACACCCAAAAATACCTAGGTGGTTCACAGTGAGGCAGGAGAGAATTTCACTTAATGCCTAGGTCAAGTTTTTCTAACATATGGACCAAGGAACCTAGCACATCCAAACTTCTGCTAATTGTCCAGAGAATTATGCATTTGATTACCAGCTTATGAGATTGCACAACAATTTAAAAATATCAGGTGCTATCACTGGTCCTAGTAGCTTAGGAAAAAAAACTATTTTAAATGCTACGTCTGCATATATAACAAGATCTATTTAGAATATGCATTCATACATCCATATACACATCTCACCACTTGAAAACTAGACCTGAATTCCTAGATTTAGTTTTTTTGAGACACAGACTCATGCAGCTTAAAACACTTCAAGCCTTTGTACCAGAGGCTAGCTTTAAACTCCTGATCCTCCTGTCTCTATTTTCCAAGTGATGGGATTACAGGCATATGCTACCACACCCAGCTCTGCTTTTGTAGAGCACATACTCATACTGCTTTCTTCCTGGGGTCACTTCCAATACTTCTCATGTCCCTAGATCACATAACTGCTTGCCCATAGTAAACACGTATTGGTTTATCACCTTCATGGTGTTGGCTCAGAAGACACGCAAATGTTCGTAAATGTTCTAGTTTTCAAGTTGTGAGATGTGTGTATGGATGTATGTATGTATATTCTAAATAGATCTTGTTGTATATGCAGACATAGCATTTAAGATAGTTAAGATGGTTATCACTGCAGAGGACAAAGCTAACTGTGACAGAATTTCAAATCCTAAAAGTGTTCAGTTATACCGACGGTGAGACATGGAAGGGTGTAATTTTCTGGAAAAACTTGGTCTCTATAATTAATCACCAGGAAAAAAAAATCTTCCTCAAATATGTTGCAATGCTCACTTCATTCTTCCTCTACTGTATCTTCTGACCCCATCATGTAACTGACCCCATCACTAATATCAAGCCCAGGGAATGACTGGCCCTCATCTACTGGTGTGATCCTATTTCCTTTGCCATGGATGCTGGTTCAGAGAATAAAGCACAGGGGAGTTTTTTCTAATGGAGAGAGGAAGATCCCCGAGAGGTAGGCACCTTTCAGAACTACATTTTAGGAAATGTGACTAGAGAAGGCAGAGCTGTCCCTGGGGACTCCATGATCCACTGCCTCTAGAGCAGTCTACATCCCCTGGGAAGTCAGTACGTTTGTTTCCTTCATTGATGCTAGGAACAACACGAGTGAGTTCTAAAGGCTGCGACCAGAGGTTCTCCAAACATCATTCTTACCACCAAATTATAGACTCGGACACTTGTGTCTGCCGAGCAGGTGTACAGCAAGTTTCCAAATATCTGAATTGCATTCACTGCAGCTTGGTGTCCTTCAAAGCTCCCTTCTGTAGGCTCATCATCATCTCCTGGCTCTGAAGATATTTTTAGAAATCAGAAACAGGTTTCAGACACATGTCTGCTACAGTCTTAAAAGATACTAAGTCAAAGCCATCACAACCATCTAGATGATTTGAATGAAATCACCGAAAGATTCTCCTAAGTCCTAGCTCCCCAGCAGAACGTCACAATTTTCAAAGTTCTTCATTGAGGAGACTCCACCAAAAAACAAGGACAACTTTAAAACCAACAAGGTCAGAAAAGGGAACCAGCTAAGACAGATGTGCGCATGCAGCTTGCAAAGTCCATCACCTACAGACTTGGGGCGGTAACCTCTCACTTCATCTCCTGCTCTGTGAACACTTGTAAACAGGTTTAAACTGACTAGACCTCTAAACTCTAAGAACCCTTTCCCCACAGCTACTTGTAAACAAACAGAACAATTACCTGAAGAGTTCTTGGATGCTTTTATGGAGGAGATCACTGTCTGAGTTTCTGCCACACTGAAAAAAAATAAAAGCAACAATTTCTTGGCATCTGGAGACAAGGACAGATGGTAAAACTAAAAACTTTCTAACTCAATTTTTCTACCTGAAATTTCTTTGAAATTTACAACAGTCAAAAGAGAAAACAAAAAAAACCCTAAAAAAAAAAATCCAACTTCCAAGATTTGATTTTTCCCTGTTCATAACTTTTTTCACATAATTTTTGATTTATAAATTCTAAAATTCTACTTAGAAGAGAAAATGAAGGTAGCAAATGCCTTTAATTCCAGCACTTGGGAGGCAGAGGCAGGTAAGGCCAGCCTGATCTACAGAGCAAGTTCTAGAACAACTAGGGTTATACAGAGAAACCCTGTCTTTAAAAAAAAAACAAACAAAAAAGAGTAACTGGAAGAGCAGTTGTGAGAGCCAAAGGTACATTTTAAGTTTTAATTACTATGCCCTAGAGGTCCGTGAAACAAAAATGCCTATAATCTGTGAGCCCCTTGCCCAAGGACAGATGGTTCCAGAAATGCTGGAGGCCATTGTTTATGGGAGATAAGCCATGGGTTTTTCATTTCCCCTAAACAAGTTTATTTGAGCCTCGTGCACTGGATGTGCTTGATCATGTGTGGGCTAGAGGTTCTTCAGGATGTATGCTTGGATTTGATGGAAAATGCAATGAATTATGGGTTTTCCTTAGCCCCTGCCATACTTGATTCTGGGCCATTTCCCAGGAACCTGGGTATGAACTTAAGCCAGAGTCCATCCATCTGGCCAGTATTTAACTAAAGCTTGCTTCAAATTTGGCTTTAAACTGTGGTAGTGGTCTTAAGTCTCAATCGGTGGGATTAACACACCCTGAGAGAAGCAAAAGCACCCTTACCTGACAGGAACGCCATCCTTGTAGCGGGTGCCAAGCTCACTGGTAGAGCTAACTTCATCACAACCAGAACGAGAAGCTTCTACTGGGTTTTGCTCTGCAGAGCTCCAGCTGTCTTTTTTTGATGGGCTGTCTGGTTTCTCTTCTCCAGATTCAGAAGAATCTATGGCAACTACCTCTAACTGAGGATTAGGGACTTCCAGGACTTCCAGGGAGGACTCACTGTCCGGCTCCGCTCTGAGAGGTTCTTGTTCCCGCCCAGTTCTGCTGTCTTCCCAGGTGGAGGTCGTTACTTTTCCCCCTTTAGCTACCTTTCCAGCCTTTGTCTTTCTTGCAGGCTTAGCAGTGAACACATCCTGTTCAGTGTCGCTGTTCTCGGGAACATGGGTGGCCCTCAGCGTCTTCTTCTTTCGGAGTTTCTTCTTCTTCTTGCTCCCTCTAGTTTCTGCTGATGCCAGTGTGGATTCAGCCTGATGCTCAGCTGGAGAGCGAGTCTCCTTCTCCACAGGGGTTTCGGGAGTGAAAGACAACCTAAGAAAAGAACTGCTACAGGCTTCAGATCCGCTGCTGCCTTTGGCAGACTCTTCACCTTTGTTTATGCCAGGGCGCTCAGGAGACTGGGAGGAGAGGGAGTTTTCTCTGCTTCTGGAATTTACTTGCTCCACAGGAGAATTCTTATCTCGGTTAGCCTCCAGGCAGTTTTCTGTTGACTCTGAAGTTAATGCTGTAGGGATGGCTGGGTAAACTGGGCAGCTCTCACTGACCACTCCTGAATCAGGAAATCAAACAGAAAATCAGCTTCTGCAGCCAGGGACTGTGCCTACTGATTTTTCTTCAACTCTGAATGTTCACATATTTAATGGTATACAGGTTTTGCTTTGCTTTGTGTGTATGCATGCATGCATACAAGGAATAAGTTCCAGTGCACACATGCCCAGGAACTTGTATGGAGGTCAGAGGACAGCTTTTGGGAGCCATTCTTACTTTCTACCTTACATGGAGGCAGAGAATCTCTTATTGCTTCTGCCAAAGCACTGTGTACGTGAGGCTGGTCATGATTCTATCTCAGAGTCCCATTTTACGGTAGCATGCGGGATTACAATGTGGATCCTCAGCGTTTATAAGAGTAAATGATTTCACCCACAGAACCTACTCCTTAGCTCCCACAGACTAAGGTCAGATTACAGTAAACTATGATTTCACCATTATACAGTCAGCATGTAAACAGCCACTTATGGTTTAAGACAGACTGAAATACAGCTCAGGATGTTTGTAGTTCTGCAGTAGTACTGAGTTTGCCTAAAATGCAATCTCTAGCAGCCTACCCCCTAAAAAAGATAGGAAACACATAACAAAATATATCCAGTTAATTTTTATTAGATAATCTATTCAAAAGTCAGTATTCATTGCATAAATTATATGGTTTTTTTGCTACTTTTATTTGTGTATGTGGGCATGTGTGAAGGTAAGAGGACAATTTGCAGAAGTCAATTCTCTCTTTTTACAGTATCGGGTCTGGGGATTGAACCCAGGTTTTCAGGCTTGAGTCACCTCACCACCCCAATGCGTTATAGTTTTAAAAACCTAAATACTAATTCCATAAAAGTAACTTAAAATTCAATATGACAGATCACAGACATTTGATACTAGCATCTACATAAATACTGCAACAGGGCACCAGTAGCAGAAGCTGAGGTAATTTCTCAAACTGTTTTAGCTTAAGGAATCACACAATACCTCTTTGACTTTTGGCAGGGTGAGCGTATGTGTGTGTACATACCATGGCAGAAGTGTGCAGGTCAGAGGACAGTACTGAGTGTCAGTTCTTGCCTTCTACCATACTGAGGCAGGCTCACTTGTTTTCTGCCGCTGTGCTTCATACTTGAGGCTAGCTGGCCTGCAAGCTTCCAAGTCATACACGTCTTGACCTCCCACACCAAGGAGTGCTGGGATTAGATTTGTGCCACCGCACGCAGCTTTTTACGTGGGTTCCAGGGATCAGACTTGAGTTGGCAGGCTTGCTTTGGCTAGCTTATGTCTGCTGAGCCGTTTCATTTGGACTGTCTGTTCTTTGACTGAGTTTTTAATATGACAGGATTTAAAGTAATGAAAAGAACTAAGAAGTTATGCTCAAATGTTAACCTGGCAAGTGTTAAGTTCTGGCTCCTTCTCAACCCACATAAATTCCTGTTAATACCTGTGAACACCAGAACCCTATGGCCAACACAACCACTCGCCTCTCAGGTTTTTAATCAATCCTGGCTTACATCTGAGGTAATAAAGACAGTTTAAGTGCTCAGAAATTCAGAGTACACACCTTAGCACATAAACAGGGTGACAAATCTTAACCCGAGTATCAAACCACAAATGAAACCTTTGGAAATATCAATGTGATGTCAACTCATTAAGCTCTGAGAAAATCAGGGAACAATGAAACTTAAATTACATTCTCTGAAATATTTTATTAGTTTCTTAAGAATTTACATTTATTTTATATGTGTGTATCTAGCACAGCTGTGCCTGTGGGGGCTCAGGTTCTCTTTCTCAGGTCATCGGGCTTGGCGTCAAGCACCTGCACCCACTGAGTGATTTCCCAGACCACATTCTCTGAAGTATTTGAAAACAACTCTCCTATGTTGGGAGCAGTGAGACCCCAGATCCTAAATTTCTTGTAATCCCCTGATCTGAGTGCCTACAGCTGCTCTGAGCATGATACCTTCAGGAGTTCCTGATGGCAGGACAGTGGTTTCTGGTGGGTTGGGGGGGCGTGGCTATCTCTATATAATCTGCCCCTGAACACAATGAAGGGGGCATTCTTGGGGAATTCAAGGATAACCTGTGTAGCTGTCTCTCTGTCTGTGTGTGTCTGTGTATTTTAACCTCCAGCCCCTTTGCCCGAAGCTCACGAACTGGGTGCCAGCGCACAGAGCGCAGACACCTATATAAATTATCTGTCAATAAAAAAAACTAACTATAATAACTACTTTATTTTTGAGATCTAGAACATGCTCTGTAGATTAGGCTGCTCTCTCAGAGATCCACCTGTGTGTGACTTTGTTCTAGCAGGCTTTATACCGTGATGTATAGTTGTCTTCGGGATCGCCCTGAACTACAGAAAGGCTTACTCACTATTAGCTTGCAGTAATTCCTTGGACACACTGGAAGCAGAGCCTTGGGGCACAGCATTCATACTCCCTTCTTGTTCAGGAGACATGGGCTCTTGTTTAATCTGAATTGATGAGTCAGGGACAGTACCATGGACTTGGAAAGCAGACGTGGTTATTTGGAGAGGGGTTCCAGTGGATGGTAGAGACACATGGGAAGGAGGCGGCTCCAGAAACCCTGGGAAAAAGGGAGTAGGCAGCAGTGGGGTCTCAACAGAGGTTTGAGATCGACTGTTCCTTTGTTCTCGTGCTGTGAAGCTATAGGGAGCCTGGTCTGTGTGCTCAGAGGGTTCATACGTTTCTACAAAAGGAAACATAGACAATACATACAAATGCAAGAATATCACTTGGAAAGTGAGTTTTTATTTGCTTTGTTTTGTTAGAAACAAGGTCACACTATGCAACGGTAGCTGTTCTGGAACTCATTATATAGACCAACCAAACTGGTCTTTTTTTAAAAATATTTATTTCTTTATTTACTATGTATACAATATTCTGTCTGTGTGTATGCCTCCAGGCCAGAAGAGGGCACCAGACCCCATTACAGATGGTTGTGAGCCACCATGTGGTTGCTGGGAATTGAACTCAGGACCTTTGGAAGAGCAGGCAATGCTCTTAACCTCTGAGCCATCTCTCCAGCCCCCCAAACTGGTCTTGAACTCACAGAGATTTACTTATCTCAGGGTCCCATGATGACATACCTGGCATCTAATATGTATATTAAAGGTTAGCAAAGCCAGGTGGTGGTGGCGCATACCTTTAATCCCAGCACTCGGGAGGCAGAGGCAGGCGGATCTCTGAGTTCGAGGCCAGCCTGGTCTACAAGAGCTAGTTCCAGGACAGGCTCTAGAAACTACAGGGAAACCCTGTCTCTCGAAAAACCAAAAAAAAAAAAAAAAGTTAGCAAATAATTTTAAATTGGTCACGGTATTACGTGCCTGTAATCACAGCACTTGGAAGATGGAGACTAAGAATGAAGAGTTTAGCAGCATCATTAGCTACCTACTAAGTTTAAGGGAACATGAGCTACATGAGATCCTGTCTCATAAACAAAAATTAGCCAGACATGGTGGCTCATGCCTTTAATTCCAGCACACAGGAGGCAGATCTCTGTGAGTTCCAGGCCAGTGTGGTTTACAGAGCAAATTCCCTGGAATGCCAGGGCTACACTGAAAGACTCCGCATTAAAAAAAAAAGATAAAAAATTAGAAACAAGTAAGAAATTAAATTAATAATGTGACAGCATCCACCCTTTTAACTTGTCCAAACAAAATGTATAACCTAAACAATCAACAAGGGCAGAGAAAAAAATCAAATATTAAATAGCTTATCCAAGTCATACAGTTACTAATGGAGGCCAAGATTTGAATTCAGTGCTTCGGATTCCTAACCAAAAGTCTCCACTGCTCCTTTTCCTCCTTCCGTTACTGCAGTCCCACACTATTAACTGAACCTAGGGCCTTGCCAATATCGAGCAAACATTCAACAACTAAGCTTTATCACCAATTCTTTTTACTCTCTTGTTTTGAGATGTAGGCAGGTCTTGAATTCACTCTCTAACCTAGATAAATCTTGACCTCGTAATCCTCCTGAGACGACAGGCCTCTGGGTGAAACCCTGGAGACGTGCAGGAAACTGTGTGACATTCCCATGGCTTCTTTGCTTTACCTGACAGAGAACAAAAGATCACAATACCTTGTAATCCTTGTAGAATCTGTATTCTGTGAGTCCTCAGTGCGCTCATCTCCATAGTTATCTGAAAGTAAAATACTTTGCTAAGCATTCTCAATCCAACACCAAGCTTGCCAGCGTTCCTAGTATTCTCCAGCTGTTACCTGCTGCTTGAGCATGAGCAACCTCTGAACTTCCACATAAGCTGTCTGCAGAGCAGCCCGCGCCTGCAGGAGGTTGCTATCCATGCACTGCAGCGACTTGTTCAGTTCTTCCTCTCTTAAGGAGATAGTCAGTAGCTGGTCAACCTGAGAGCGCTCTGTCAAAACAAAACAAAAGGGCCGGTATGATAACAGTTCCTTCAAAGGTAGAGACACACGTGCTCAGCATGAACACATCTTTTTCCAGACAGGTAAACAAGACTCATGGATCTTATAAAACAAGAACCAGAAGGGGACTTTCAGTTCCCCACCCCCCGCTTACTGTGTTTGAGATCTCAGCCCCAGAACGGCGTGTTTCCCTTTCTTCTGCTGTCTGTCGAGCTCCTCCCTTAGGGCTTTGGGCGAGACTGAGCCTCAGACTACAGAACGTGCTTTTGAAACCATGTTCTCATCTGATTCTCAGATTCAAAGAGTTCCCTTTAGCCAGACTCTTGCTTCTTTTTTTGAGACAGGGACTATATGGTCCCGGCTGACCTGGAACTTTCAGACCCACTTGCCTCTGTCTCTGTGGAGAGCTGGGATTAAGGGCACCAATCACCACAACTGGCCTATTTATGGTTTTTGTTGTTGCTATTGTTGGGGTCTCATTACATAGCAGAGTTTGGCCTTGAACTTTCTGGGCATTTGATAACCTTGAGCTACTTACTCATCCTCCTGCCTCCACCTCCCCAGTGTGCTGAGGAGCACTTTTCCTTCCGTAACTGTCACAGTTCTCTTTACTAAAGCTCCCCCAACGAAGATGCTGAATAGAAACCTAAACCGACCCAAATCAGAGGCCATTCTTTCTGCTACAAACTCCTTAATTCACATCAGAAAAGCAAACACGGGACCTCAAAAATATAAAGGTGAAGCCAGGTGAGCTGTCTCCTAGCTGCAATCCCAGCACTGGGACTTGGAGGCAGAGCTACTCTGAGTTCAAGGGTAGTCTGAGCCACAGGACAACAACAACAACAAAAAAAAGTGAGAGGGACACCATTTTAATTAAATTACCTGTTCGTTCTCATTCTAATTGGAAAATCTCAGTGAAATTTCCTGCCTATACATATATGCCTAGGATATAACTTAGCTTTCAGGTCTATATGGCATTATGTATTTCTTCAGCAGCAACTAATGTTGCAAGAAATCATACTTTCTTCACTTTTTTTTTTTTTGGTTTTTCGAAACAGGGTTTCTTTTTAGCAGTCCCGGCTGTCCTCAAACTAAGGTCTGCCTGCCTCTGCCTCCCAAGTGCTGGGATTAAAGGCGTGCGCCACCACTACCATGCTCTTTTCTCTGCTTTAAAACAAGACCACTATTTAAGAAAAACCATGTATGAGACAGGTATGGTGGCACAAGTTTGCAATCCAGCTTTCCAGAGGCTAAAGCAGGATTGTAGCCCAGGCCATCCTGGATCTATAGACAGGTGATACCTAGTGCTGAGGACTGAACCAGGGGCCTCATGCCTTCTACTCAAGTAAGTACTTTACCACTGAGTTACAATTCAGTTCCTTTCTCAATAAAAAACAAAGCAAAATAACACACACACACACACACACACACACACACAGAGCAAGCCTTGTGGTATGATGCTCTAAGCTTGTAATTCTAGCACATGGAAGGCTGAGACAAAAGGATCTCTGTAAGTCTAATGCCAGTCTTGACTATATAGCAATACCACCTCAAAACAAACAGTAAGTACTATGAAGCAGATGTTCAGTGTTTGATGACTGGAAACTGTCATGTCAAATTATAAAAAAAGCTAAAGTGCTATTGGCAACTTCTTGTGCTCAGAGATACAGGTAGAGCAACTGCCTAGCATGTATGAAGCCCTGGATTCAACCCCTAGCACTGCAAAAATCAAAACAATAGGCCAGGCAGTGGTAGCACACACCTTTAGCCCCAGCACTAGGGAGGCAGAGGCAAGTGGATCTCTGTGAGTTGCAGACAGCCAGAGTTGTTAACACAGAAACCCTGTCTTAAAAAAAGACTCCCAACAAACAAACAAAAACAAAATAATTAAAACAATCATGTTCTGCTACAGAATTCTATAGCCATACCTTTCTTTCCTTTAATTTTCCTTCTTTTATTTTTTCTCTCAAGACTTGGTAGTTCAGGGGAAGATCCATCCTGAAGAGAAAGAAAATTGAATATTGAATATATAAATAAAGGAAATTCTGCGAGAGGGACAAAAGGAATGAGTTTTAAGATGATAGTCATATGCTACCTTTTGCTACTGCTATCATCTCTGAGAGAACAACAGAGGCCTTGTGTACAACTCAACCATTAGTTAACTTAAGGTTTCTAATACAAATCCCAAGGTCAAGTGCTTTCTGGTATAGATTAGTACAGCCCATGTGCTCAGCCTTCCATGTAGGTAAAATGACATGCAGATGAGACAGGCAGAGCCAAGGACATTTTAATTGATTTCATCATGGCATAGATTCCACTCTAAATTTCCATAGTTTCCAACAAGAAGCTAAACTACCTAATAGGCAAACCTCAAGATAATGGCTTTTCAAAAGGGTACATCTCAAGCTTCAAGAATATTTAAAATCACTAACAGTATCTTCTCTGGCTTAGAGAAGCAGACTC
Organism: Arvicola amphibius; assembly: GCF_903992535.2. NCBI lineage: Eukaryota > Metazoa > Chordata > Mammalia > Rodentia > Cricetidae > Arvicola > Arvicola amphibius. The sequence goes on along the minus strand of NC_052051.1, from coordinate 55,125,575 downwards.
AGGGCTTGAAGTAAGTCTAAATCTGTTAATTACTCCAGTTTCAAAGGGAGGGGGTGCCAGATTACAGACATTACGGCCACCAGCAGCTCTTTTGTTTTGTTTTTCCAGAGAGGGACTTTGGAACAGGGATATCACCACCACCATCACCAGGGAGCCAGAGGAGTACAAGTTGGTTAAATGAAGGCAAAGTGTCTTACACAATCAGATGGAGTACTTGGACAAAAGACAATTACAAAGACTCAGCAGTCATACACAATGTCTATATATATGCACTCCACCACTATCCAATCTCTTCAGTGGTAAGCCTTCCAGCTTAACCACGAGTCCCACATTCGCACACGCCTCTATGAAAGCAGAGTGAGTTACTCCTGAAGATGTGACCTCTCTTTAGGCAGGTGAACCACTGCTTTAGAGATGACGTCAGATTTTCCTGGTACTGTACATTCGTATCACATTACATCTAGCTTAGTGGAGATCCTCAGGTGAGGAGCCAGAAGGATGAAGGTTAAGAGTCTTATATTCTACTTCAGAGCAAAGGAAACTACACCCAGATATCCCAATAAAAATCAGCTGAGCCTTTCTTATCAACACTCAGGTCTTCACACAAGACATGGGGACTCATACTCACCCCGGTGGCTCTTCGCTTCTTTCTAACACTGTGCCCATCATTTTGCTCAGCACCAGAGGTACAGCTACTGTCAGTGGCTGCATCTGCTAGGCTGGAGATCGCATGAACTGAAGATGCATTTGATGACAGTGAGTTTCCCTCTCCACTGCTCTCCTGGGCATGGTGCTCCAACGATGGTGTAGACCTCTCCTGGCTGTGCAGCTCTCTGGCCGAATGCACGAAAGGCACTACAGGATCAGATGGCAACTGTGCACTATGTCGCCTTTGGGGAGGAATGTTTCCAACCCTTTCACTTGTTCTAACAGAGGGAGTCAGAGATGCCACTTCCTGATCAAGATACATGGCTGCCTTTTGACTCGGGGCAGCACTCAATGTGTTATTAGGCGAAACAATCTGCTGGGGCTCATTTTCTTTGCCGGTACTGTCCTCACTAAAGAAGCTATATCCAGGAGCCCTGTCCACGACCACGCTGCTTTCAGAAAGGCTTCGTTTTCTTGCCAAGCCGGAGGATGCGGAAATGGAAACACCTTCCCACTGGAATCCTTCAAGTCTGGACAGATCAGGCTCCTCATCTAAATCCAAGACTTCCTGTTCATTTTGAACCAAAGGTACCATTTCTATGCCAAACCTTTAAAAAGGAAAAGGGGGAAAAAAAAAAGGAACAAATCAGATGCGGCTGGGGGAGGAGCACAGGAGCACCATTTAATGTGGTAAGTTACAGAGGTCAGTTCCTACAAGGGATTCAGAGAGGAAAGAAACATTGCAACGTTACAGGCATGAAAACAGAACGGTACAGTTACAGAGTGCACACAAGTTAGTAACAACTGGGTTGTCCCCCCTCAAATAGAGCTCTTTTTCCATAATAAACATTTTAAAAACAAAGAAATCAGTTTACCAAGCATTCACAGCCACTAAGTATGCTTCTCTACACTTTACCACACCATGCACTATTCAAAGGCCTAAGAAAGAAAAAGTTATCAATAAGAACAGTAAAGACCCTGAGCCTGGAGGGTCACACTTATATTGCTGCAAAATTATGGTTTTTCAGGTAAGCAAACGTATGTTGAACACTCCTTGACCATTCAGAACAGCACCTCAAAATGTGACGAGAGCTTAGGAGAAAGCACCTGACCCTCACTGCAATCTCCAGAGGACATGGAGCGAGGTACCTATGAGGTGAGTGACAGGCAGCAAGAGCAGTTACAGGGAAAATTTTACCATTGGTTCTAAACATTAAGGTTCAGAGGGAGATACCATGCTCTAGTCCATTTAAACCAAAGTGACAGATTTCGGATGGCGTTTTCCTAGGTCCATAGTGAGTTTCTCAGGTGTGCCCATCTTTACTGCACTGTCAGGAAAGACTGTCACATGTGCCAGACAGGGGCAGTCACGGTTTGATACTGAATTAAAGCAGACATCTACAATTGATATTTTTGACATACATTTAATTAAGTAGAACAGAAACTCTCTTTTAATCAAGGCCAAAGGGCGGTACCCTTCAAAAGAAAGCAAGGACAGATACTGAAGGAGGCACACACCTGGGTAAACCTTTGCCCAGCTCTTGCTTTTTCTTGGTTATTTGTTGAATGACCTGTTCCCAGTTGACATTTCTCCTTGAGGCATTTAGAATCTGTCGTAGGGTTGGCTTAAGCCCAGACTCCTTCTCTGCTTCATTCTTTCGGTGGCCGCTAATATTCCGAATCCGTCGAGCACTATTGAGGTTTGGCTCTGGAAGATGTGTTCCAGTTTTGCTCTTCAAACTAATGTGTCGGGTTAGATCTCTCTGGAGCGAGGCAGGAAAACCAAGTTTACTTAGTTCTGGCAGGAGTGTGCCTGGGGGCTGACTACTGTTATCACTTTTTTGAAGCTCTGCATCCAAGCTAGTGCCCTCAAAGCTCTCTGTTTCAAAAGATCCATCAGATTTATCAAGGTTGTTATCCTGTGCATCTTCTAAAGAGGTCTTCAAGTCTAGCAGTAAGCTGGAGTGTGAACTGGCTGCCGCCGCCACCTCTAACTTGGCCTCTTTCTGGTGAACTGTGGGATCGTGTGGGGAGGTAGAAAGGTTCCCCGATGTGCCCAGGGCCTGGCTCCCTTGCTCCTCGCCCGCAGTGTGAGCACTATAGGATGCGGCCTCTGTAGCTGCCAGATCCACTGGTTCACCTTTTATGCTGAGCTTTTCTGGATCAGATATGGCACCATCAATTTCAGCTGGGCACGTCTGACACGCAACGTTTACAGTGTCTTCTGCTGACTCTTCTACATTCCTACTTTCTTTTACATGGTTCTCAGGCCTTTTGGGCGTGCTAAGGAGTGGCTTTCGCTGTGTTTTGGAACACTGGAGTGCCTCTTGAGCTTTCTGTGATATGTCACTTAAATTCTGGTCAGGCTCCTTTTCAGAGCCTGACACAGTTTTACTCCCCTTTAAAACACGAGGGCATAAGTCATGTGACTTGGATGAGTAGGAAGAACCATGGCTACCTTCTACAGTGGATTTGTTCAAGAGATATGAACTATCTCCAGGAGAAAAGGATTTTGTTTCATTGTTTTTTGAGCGGTTCTTTAAACTATGCTTATGAGGGCCTGGTTTAGTTGTTGGAAGTGAAAGGAGAGGGGATTTCAAAAATGCAATCTTATTTGACTTCTGACGTGGTTCAGACTGTTCAGTAATAGGGCAAGCTCTCGCCGCCTCACAGAAAGCAGTGCCATCAGGACCGGCTTTGTGACTGGGAGATCCAGGACGCACTTCCTTTTGCGTTTTTAGCATTGGGGGATTACTTGTTTTATCAACGGGTTCTTGCATTCCTGCATTTATTAAGCTAAAATTAAAGAGAGGTTTATCTACCACTTCTGACTTGTTGCCAGTGGCTTCTCTCAGGGCTGACTGTAAGTCTGGAGTCTTCTGGGAAGGGTAAGGTGCCCAGCGGCGGAACTTTTCCCTTGTTGTGTTGCCGTTCTTTCCATTAATCTTTGAAGCTGCTGCGTCTGTCTGTTTAGTGGTCTGACTTTCCCGCTGCTCAAAATTGAACTCGAGTAAGCCTTCCGAAGGAAACTTGTCACTGGCAAATCCCTCAGCAGGACCTCTGTATTTGCCAGTTTTGTCACCGTCCTGCCACTGCCATTTATATCTCTCTTGATTGTACTTACTTGGTTTATTGGATTTTTTGTTCCACATCTTGGTCTTGTCTTCCATTTGATAGTTAGAATTTCTGTTTCTGCCTTGTTGAAATTTGTCTCCAGGGCCATTGTAATTCCAACTATTTGTACCACGTACACTGGATTTCCAGTTTCCGTTACTGTTGTTCATGTGCCAGCTGGAAAAGCCACCTGTTCCTTCAGAATGCCAACTGGAATTCCTTCCTGTACCATTATAGTTCCAATCCACCTTCCCATTGTTTGAATGCCAACCTCCTCCAGAGTTGCTGTGATTATGGAACCAGGCTGACGAGCCCCTTGCAGCACCTTTATGCCACCCAGAACCTCCTCTTGGCCCACCGCTATTCCTCAAATGCGGAAAGGTGCTTTTCCTGGTGTTATTAAAGCTGTCCTTTTCCCATTTCCAGTCTCGCTGCGGAGGTCCACGGTGATGCCTCGCTGGCTGGCTATAGCTCTCTCTGTCCTGGTAAGGGGCTCGGTCTTCTCGTCTCCACTGGGGTTGCCTGTCATCTGAGTTTCTTTCTTGGCTGTTACTGGAAGGCTCATCTTGTCTGAAAGAAAAACAGTTTGTCATTATGGATTTAATGAAATTCTTATAAAATTCTTTTTTTAAAAGGCATATCCCACCCAAACTCTCCCCCTCCTCTCCTCTTCTTCAATTACAAAATAGGCCTACTTTTATTCTGGTGGATGCTTTTACACCTGTAACCTAACAGACTATCTTTCCCTTCATCCTAGAAATATTAAAAATTGGATACATTTATACTCTCTTCTCTTCTCTCTCTTCTCTGGCTTCTATTGGGTTTTCTGTGGCGGGTGGTTAATGTTCTAAAATTTTGTTCCTATTATCTTAGCATTTTTACATTGTGCAACTCTTTTCCAAATAAGAACAGTTTTTCTTTTTGGAATAGGATTAGAACCAAGCTGAAACAGTGAATTAGGTCACAAACAGGAGCAAACAGCACAGGCCAAATAAGAGTTCCCACAGGAGCTACAAAGAACTTAGGAGCTAGAGGCACTTTACGGAGCCTGCAGCTGATCAAGCTAATTCATGTTAGATAAGAAGCCCACAAAAAAGGAGGGCGTTTAATATCACAGCTGTAAGTAAAATCATTCCTCTCTGCAGACTGCTCATGGTGTGTCTAACATCCCAACACATTAGGTGCTCAAAACACCAGGGCATAAGTGAGCTAAAATCACGTAGATGAATCCACTAACACTAAGTACTGACTCTGATAACCCAGACGTATATGTTTACTGTTTTAAATAGAGAGGCTCACATTTTAGGGAGGCTCACATTTAGGGAGGCTCACATTTAGAGAGGCTGAGTCACACAAACACAGAAGGTAGAGCAAACCCTGAATCCTGACTTTGAACCCAAGAGGTTTTATACTAACCACTTAGGCCTTGATCTAATAAAAATGTCACAACAGTTTTCGTAGTTGAGTTTCTTTCTCTAAACTTGACAGAGGGCTGGAGAGATGGCTCAGCAGTTAAGAGAACTGGCTCTTTAGGGTTCAATCCCCAGCACCTGCAAGGCAGCTCATTAACAACATCTGTAACTCCAGTGCCAGGAGATCTGATACTCTTCTGGCCTCCATGGGACCAGTCATGCAAGAGGTGCCTAGATATACATACACCTATAACACATAAAATAGTAAAATCTTAGGCTGGGCATGGTGATGCACACCTCTAAACAAAGCACTGGGATGCAGAAGTAGATGGCTCTCTGTGAGTCTGAGGTCAGTCTGGCCTAGGCAGTAAACTCTAGGCTACTACATAGTAAGAGTCTGCTTCAATGAACAAAAAACATTTTTACATTTTAAAATCTGACCTTAACAGGCTTGCTTTTTTTTTTTTAAAAAAAAAAAAAAAAAAAAAAAAAACAACACATTGTGTGTGTGGGCAGGGCACTGAGCATGTGTGTAGATCAGGGAACAATTCATGGGAGTCAATTCCTTCATGGGGGTTTTGGGGATTGAATGCAGGTTGTCAGGCTTGACTGCAAGTTCCTCTCCCCATAGAACCATCTTCACAGCTCTTCTGTTTTTGAAAAGGGTTTCTCTACGTAGCCCTGGCTGTCCTGCCTCTGCCCCGAGCGCTGCGATAAAAAGCGTGCACCGCCATGTCCTGGCTATCTGGACTGCCTTTGATGCCTGTAGTATGCTGGATACAAATCAGTTCCTTTTTTACAAGATAAAGTTAAGAAATTCACCTAGGCTGGCGAGGCAATACTAGCCTATAATCTTAGCACTTAGGTCAGGGCGAAGAAGGTAAGTTGGACTACATAAAGAGACCCCGCTCGAATCAATCAACACAGAAAAGAACTGCATGATCTTACAGAACTATGTCACCGCAGGGGCATACAAGACTCAAAAAACAGTAACTGTGATATCAGTGTCTAATCTTAGCCTCTGATGTTTAATCATTTAAATAGCAAAGCTTTAATAATAGTTTTGTTGTTAACTGTTAGAAATTAGTGCCCTATAGCCCAGCAGTGGTGGTGCGCACCTTTAATCTCAGCACTTGGGAGGCAGAGGCAGGTGAATCCCTGTCATCAAGGCTAGCCTAGTCTTCAGACTGAGTCCCAGGACAGCCAGGGCTACTGCATCAAAAAAAAAAAAAACCAAAAACCAAAACAAAACAAAACCCCAAAAAACCACAAACCCACCCCCCAAAAGAATTAATACTCTCTCCTTCCTGAAAGAAGCGCAGACCACAGCTGTGCTGCAGCTGTGAGAACGGCATCAGAAGAACTAAGAATTCGAGGTTGCTGTGGGCATTTTAAGACTAAGAAAATCTTCAAGGACGTTTTAAAAACATATTAATATATAGTATAAAGCTACATATTTTCTACATATATTTAAATCTCTAACATAAAAAAGGTGAGTAGATTTAATATTCAAGAAAAATCTTTAAAAATTTGTTTGAAATTTTCTCATCAAATGTTAAGACTTTAATTGTTCTCTGCCTCATTAAGTGAGTTCCTTAGGGCAAAGTCCAGTGTGGTAGTACATGCCTGTAATTGCAGCACCTAAGTAGATAGAGACTGAAGTTCAGAATCATCTTTGGCTATGAACAAGCTGGAGACTAGCCATGGTTACATGACTGCCTTGCTTATGTAAAAACAAACAAACAAAATTTAAGGGCATAAAATCAGTTAAGTAAGACTATAAATGCCTAACACACAAATACATAAACAAAGGTATAAACTTGGGAAGTACAATTAGGGAACTTATAGCGCTCAAATTTACGATATTAATATTTATAGAAACACCCAGAGTGAACCGGACACTGCGTAGTCATTAGAATTTCAAAGGTAAAATTCAGATCTGGCAGAAGCACTGTGCTAATTTACGAGAGGTAATCCTTCTCCTAAGAGATATTATTTAGGCCATAAAATAATATAAATGAATAATAGATGAAATGTCAATTCAACAATGCTTATCTTATACCCCATAGCTTTCTAGCAGAAAACTGGAAGCTAATAAAATAGCTCCACACACAGCAACTCAGATGACAGTTTTCAGGTTTGTAGCTCTATTAATCAGCAGCTATCTAAGGACAAAACTGAGTTTAAGGACAGATAATGTAGCAGTTCATAGTCCTTCAGTCTCCAAACAGCAAACTCAAACAAAACTTTGTATTTAAGGTAAGATTAAGTTTTGGCCTCTTAAAGGCTTACTTTCAAATTTTACATCATGGCCTGGGACTGGAACACAGTTAGTGGGGGGTTCCCTTAGCTGCATGAAGTCCTAGAGGCTCCTCCCCCGAACAGAGAAACTGTCCACGTGAGATTCTATCTCAAAAAATCCAACAACAAAATGACTTACCGACTTTGTTCTTTTTTTTCCTTTATTAACTGAACAAGTTCCTTGTCAAAATATTCTTCTTCTTCTTTTTCTTCTTCTTCCTTTCCATCATCTTCTCTTTCCTGGGCCTCAACATTATCTTTGTGCAACTGGCCAGAAATGTGCTTTGCATATGCAGAGAGACCCACTTCTGTGACCCCGCACACTCGGCACTCATGACTAATGTCCCTAGGGAAAGAGGGAGATGAGGGACATTCAATTCTCCCCACTGGCATGGCACACTCACCAGATTGCTAGTTTCCTCTGAAAGACACTGCACAACTGGGCAGAGCGAACAATCAGTGCTAGTAGATGTCAATGCGCCTTTCATCACTTTCAGTAAACTTGTTTATAGATTACTTCGAAATAAATTTTAGATTCTTTTCCAGCAATCAAGAGGCAACACACTTCAGATCAATGAGATTTAGGAGAAATCTTCTTGAATTGCTGTACTTAAAATCTTGCCAGAGGAAACATGGTGAAAGGGGAGGCAGGGCAGGGGGCTCAGAGCAAACACAAGCTGCCCTGGGGCACAGCCATGGTGCCAGCTGCACCCAGAAAGTCTGGTGACAGCACTTCCATTTAATCTCCGGCTCTCAGGCATTCTTCCAGTGAAGGGTGAGGGTGGAGCAAAGAGGAGGGAACAGCCAATGTCAACGGGGTAACTAAATTGGAACAGCTGGCATTCTGCCCGGAATGTGAAGATTCCGGACCCTGGCAAATGACAGCGGCAGTCCCAGCAAATGTTCTTAGTCTGGATGATACATGTGACACGTTCTGCTTCAGCAGGGCTTACTTTAAAGGGAATGGAAACATGTCAGTTGTAGGAAGTTAACAGCTGTGTTAGGCAAATGTTTTCTCTCAAGTTTCAGAAAATGTTGCAGTCCCGATACAAGCAAAACTGGCTTTTATCTAAACTGGGTGACTGGACTGCTTCTGTTTTTCTTTTACTTGACACAATGGCAAATCTCATATTTGGCCAGTCTTTTTTTTTTTTTTAATGTATACAATATTCTTTCTACCTGTATGCCTGCAGGCCAGAAGAGGGCACCAGACCTCATTACAGATGGTTGTGAGCCACCATGTGGTTGCTGGGAATTAACTCAGGACCTCTGGAAGAGCAGTCAATGCTCTTAACCCCAGCCCCCATATTTGGCCAGTCTTAACAAGCAAAATCTTAAGATTGTAACAAAAATCAATTTGTTACAACTGATTGATTGTAGCAAATCAATAATGTAACTGCTTTTAAGCTTCCTGCAATCCTTAGATTATGTCCCCTGTCTACCCAAGCACTAATGAGAATCATGCAAACTGTGGCTGTCCAATAATCCAAACTTAATCCGGGATCTTGCGTTGTGGCTGACAGCAGTGATGAAATCTGTGTTTCTGATCCCAGTCTGTGTGTCTACATCTATCTCTCCATAAATCTCCAGACATATGCCATGAAACAGTCACCTACCCATCCTTTTATAAACAAATAATCTATCAAAATAAGCAGAACTGATAGGAATTAACAGAGATCATGAAACTGAGCGCTTCATTTACTAGAAGACAGTTCCTGTTGCAGATCACCTGAATGTCCATTTAGAGCAAAGCAGATTACTAAATACCAAGCACAAGGCTATAAGTTACTCAGAGTTACAAACCATAAAACCTCAAACAATGCCTGGTATATTTTAAAAAGCAATATGGGGGCTGCTTTCCCAAAGGACCCATGAGTTCCACGGGGTCTGACACCCTTTTCTGGCCTCTGTGGGTACCTGTTCCTATATTACATATATTTACATAAATATACATATACACACAAAAAATAAATCTTCAGGGAGAAAAGCAATACTGTTGGGCTGGAAATGTATCACAATGGCAGGACATGCACACAGCTAGTGCAGGCTCAAGGCACCAGGTTTGGTCTGCAGCACTGCAGTAAGAAGCAGAAACAGAGTCAGTGAGGCTCTGAGCAGACCTCTGTGAATTCAAAGCCAGCCTAGTCTTCAAGCAGTTGCACACCAGCCAGGGCTACACAGGAAGACCCTGTCTCCAAAAGGGAAGAAAGAACAGAAGGATGGAACAAAGGAGGGAAGGAGAAGAAAGGAAAAAGAAATTTCCATCCTCCAATACTGTCCCCCCTTTTAGTATTTATTTATTTATGTGCATTGGTATTTCGCCTGCATGTATGTCTGTGTGAGGGTGTTGAGTCCCCTGAACAGGAGTCACAGACAGTGTGAGCCATCATGTGGTTGCTGGGAATTGAACTTAGGTCCTCTGCAGGAACAGCCAAATGCTCTCCAGCCCCAGTACTGTTCCTTATATTGGAAGAATCTCTGAAAATCTAAAAGAAAGTAGAAAATTTACACTTTTTGTACTTTGTAGCACAAATGCTAACAGTTTAATAACTGCATCTGTATATTTAAAGATTAAACAATACCAGGTGTGTTGGCACACACCTTTAAATCCTAGTACTTTGGAAACAGAGGCAAGTGAATCTCTTTGAGTTTAGGACCAGCCTGGCAGGGCTACATAGTGAGACCCTGTCAAATCAAACAAACAAACAAGAATCATTATCTACTTTCTCATCTCCTCAAGAATGAAGTTCTCTGAGACAACTCAGATTGATGCTCACTCTAGGCAGTATTAAGTTGTAATAGCAAGTAAGTACCTCACAACACAGAAAGTTTAAGATATAAACAGGAATCTGTTCACAATGGGCAGCACCAGAAGAATTTGGCGGATATAAGACAAATGCCATTCCTACAGTGTAACCAAAATCCAAACCAACTTCGTTCTTAGTTAGAAAACCATCTTGTCTTCAATGTCATCTACGATTCTACTCAATGTATAAATGCTAAACTGAATGCTGCCATACCAGTGGCCTCATTCTGTTGGAGACTTTTGTACTATCTCTTAATTTTTCTTTTTTTTTAAAATTAATTTATTTAATGCATTGGTGTTTTGCCTGCATGTATATCTGTGTGTGTGTATGCATGTATATGAGGGTGGCAGACCTTGGAATTACAGACAGCTGTGAGCTGCCATGTGGGTGCTGAGAATTAAACCTAAGTTCTCTGGTAGTCAGTGCTTTTAATTGCTAAGTCATCTTTCCAGCTCCTTAATTTTTTTCAAAATTGCTGATACAACTTTATAAAATACAAAAAAATTATTTTCTTTTTTTAAAGATTTATTTATTCATGTACTTAGTGTATACACCAGAAGAACAAGTCTGATCCCAATACAGATTGTTGTGAGCCACTATGTGACTGCCGGGAATTAAACTCTGGACCCCTGGAAGAGCAGTCAAGTACTCTTAACCACTGAGCCATCTCTCCAGTCGAGAAATTTTTCTTATATTCAAGCAATCAATATCCCTCTTTTGAATTCTTCATTAATAGCTAGCTTAAAAACTTTGCATAATATTAGGCGGTGGTAGTGCACATCTTTAATCCCAGGAGAGACAGGCAGATCTCTGAGTTCAAGGCCAGCCTGGCCTACAGAGCGAGTTCTAGATCAGGCTTCAAAGCTATAGAGAAACCCTGTCTTGAAAAACAAAAACAAACAAAACAAAACAAAAACCTTTGCATAAACATGTAATTACGGACAAAATGTAGTCAGTGCTTTTGTGTCATAGCTAACAAAGGCAATGTTCTTCCTCGGGGTGTTTGAAGGGCCCAAATTAGCTCTATCCTGTCACCACACAATTTCCCCTCATGTACAAAAGGCAGTCTTAAGATACTCTATGCATAAGCCTTTCTTTATTAAGCTTGCTCTAACTAAACCACAACAGCTGCTTGATAAATAAAGACTTGAGTCTTCGGTAGCTTCTATCTGGAGAAACTACTTATATCACACCTACCCTTGTCCCTAATTAGAAACCAAGGAAAACTGACCAAGATGGTCAAGCTTGCCTTCAAAACTGAATATAAAAACTTAATAAAGTATCTTATAATTCTTTACAAGATCATCACTGAAGAGTAAAGTTCAGCTGTAAGCACAGTAACTGAACATGAAATTCAGAAGAAAGTCATATATTGAGGCTAAGAGGAAAAAGGAATATGGGTTGATGAGTATTTGTTTCTAAGGCACAAACCGGTTATGACTGTCCTTAAAATAATGCTCTAAGTCAATATATAGTTTTTGAGACTTTATGTGGGTTTTGCATGCTTTTTACTTGTTATAGGCTAGCCACTTGTCATGGCTGCACCTAACATACGAGGAAACCTGTGCGAAGGTGCTCCCCTCTCAATAAAATGAGTTACGGTGTTCAAGATGGCATTTACATGAGAAAAAGAAATTACAAAGCAACACACAATCCACATGAGGTCCAGTCACTCAAGACAAAATGAAGTCTGTGTATAGATGTAAAACTGTGAATGCATATAAAGTTTGGGTAGGACAGATAGCAAGATGGAATGGGATTTTATTAAAGAGGAATAAGGTAAATATTCTTCCCCCCCACTTTGAGACAAAATTTATCTATGTAGTTTTGGCTGTTCTGGAGCTCCCTATGCAGATCAGGAAGGCCTTAAACTCAGAGATCCTTATGTATCTACCTCCTGAGTGCTGGGACTAAAGGCGTGTACCACTACACGTGGCCCACCAGACTTATTTTCTATGATCCTATATTCATTATCATCTGAGTCTTATATAAAATTTGTTTTTAAAATACGTTTTAGGGGAAGCTGAAGAGCTAGTTCAGCAGTTAAGAGTGCTTACTAAACTTTCAGAGGAGCAATATCCATGTCAAGCACTCCAGCTTCAGGGAGATTCAACATATCTGGCGACCACAGACACGTACACTCATGTGTACATACACGCAGATGTACACACACACTTAAAAATAATAAAAATAAACCTTTAAAAATAGTAATTTTCTGGGGCTGGAGTGATGGCTCAATGGTTAGGAGCACTGGCTGGGGCACTCCCTGGAGTCCCTCCTGTCCTCCAATTCTTTTTTTTGTTTGTTTTTTTTTTTTTGTTTGTTTGTTTTTTGAGACAGGGTTTCTCTGTAGCTTTGGAGCCTATCCTGGGACTAGCTCTTGTAGACCAGTCTGGCCTCGAACTCACAGAGATCCACCAACCTCTGCCTCCCGAGTGCTGGGATTAAAGGCATGCGCCACCACCGCCCGGCCTCTGTCCTCCAATTCTAACTGCCCCCCCCATCTTATTCCTAGCTCTGCAGCAGATCGCCCCTCTCTCCTCTTCTGTGGCCTCTCCTTCCTCTCTCCTCCATTCCCAGGCGTCTACACACACCCTGGTGGTATATCCAGCTCTCCTCCTGTGGAGCAACTCCCCTGCCACTAGCCCATCCACATTCCTTAGTGTCAACTTCCAATACCCAGAAACATGTTCTACCCTGGAACCCCAGCCATCACACCTGGGAGAATAAAGCATTTCCTACCAGGCAACCCACAGCCACTGCACTCTCCTAAGAACCAGAGAAGGCAACAGAAACTAAGGAAAGAATTCTACACGCCCAACAAAGTCAAGTGCAGATATCAGCACCTAGAGTTACAGTCATACCAAACCCAGATGCCTAGATACCAGGATTAAAAACACAGCAACAGCCAGGACAATGTCTCCCTCTACTAGAGCCCAGAAACCCTACCACACTAGGTCCTGAGTAATGCAATACAGCTTAAGCACAAGACAAAGACTTCAAAATACCTATTACAAATATCTTCAAGATCCTTAAAGAAGAAATGAAAAAATCCATTAATGAAAACACAAACAGTGGATGAAATGGAGAAAACAGCTCAAGATAAGAAAGTGGAGTCCTAAAGAAAACCCAAGCTGAGGGAAAACTAAAAATGAAAGTCTAAGCGAGCTGCGCGGTGGCTCACCACGTAGGGCGCGTGCGAGTGTGCGTGCGCGTGTCAGCGAGTTCGAATCCCGTGTGTTCTGTCTGTGTGCTGCTTGTGCTGACCTTGCGCGCGCGTGTGGATAATCCACGCCGCATCTTGTGGAAAAAAAAATGAAAGTCTAGGTGTTATAATAAAAATAAAATGCCATAGGTCCTGAATGGCAGCAGTAGGCAGAGGGCACGAGACCACAGAGGGCCCCACAAAGGCAGCCGGGCTAGGCAGGGAGCTGCGAGGCAGGTGAGAGACAGAGACCTATTATGCACACCATGCAGAGAAGTGGGTATTTATTTAGCGGGTTATGGAAGGGAAAGGGGTAAAGGAGAGAAGGGAAAAGAGCAGAGAGAGAAAATAAAGAGAAGAGATAGACATAGAGGAGGGGGACGGGGAGAAGTGGGGACAAGGGAGAGAGACCAAAAGAAAAGGCTGGGAGTGGAAGGAGGATCTGCTTGCCTCAGCAGACAGGAAAGTGGGCGGGGCTTGTCTCTTAAAGGGACCAGACAGACCATTACACTAGGAACTTAAAAACAAACTTCTGAGGCAAGCTTCACCAACAGAATATAAGAGATGGACTAGAGAATCTCAGGCATGGAGGAAAAGAAGAAATGGGTGCCTTGGTTTAAAAAAAAAGTTAAATCTAAAAAAAGAAAAAGCCTCCAGGAAATCTGGACTAATATGAAAAAAATCTACAAATAATAAGAATACAGCAAAGAGCCGGGAGGTAGTGGCGTACTAATCTCAGCACTTGGGAGGAAGAGGCAGGCAGATCTCTGTGAGTTTGAGACCAGCCTGGTCTACAGAGCTAATTGCAGAACAGCTGTTCCACAGAGAAACTCTGTCTTGAAGCCAAAAACAAAACAAAACAAACTCCTTCCCAAAAAACTTGACAGAAAGAAACCCAGGCCAAATACTCAGGAAAAAGAAATTATTTTCCAAGCCGGGCAGTGGTGGCGCACGCTTTTAATCCCAGCACTTGGGAGGCAGAGGCAGGCAGATCTTTGTGAGTTCGAGGCCAGCCTGGTCTACAAGAGCTAGTTCCAGGACAGGCTCCAAAGCTACAGAGAAACCCTGTCTCGAAAAACAAAAACAAACAAACAAACAACAACAACAACAAAACTCCAGAAAATAACAGAAGAAAATTTCCCCAACCTAAATGAGATGGTGTCTGTCAAGATACAAGAAGCATACAAAACACCAAATAGACTAGATAAAAAAAAAAAAAATCCCCATAACACTTAATAATCAAAATACAGAATGTATAGAATGAAGAAAGAATATTAAAAACTGCAAGGAAAAAAGAATAAATCATACATTATGGCAGACCTATTAGAATAACATCTGATTTCTAAATGGAGATTCTAAGTCAGAAGGGCCTGGACACATGTTCTACTCACCACCCATCTTAGACTACTATACCCAGCAAAACTTTCAATCACAATAGATGAAGAAAGGCACTCAACTATAAAACCAAATTTAAGTAGTATCTATCTACAAATCCAGCTCTACAGAAGGAACTAGACAGAATACTTCAACCTAAAGAAGTTAACCACACCAAGAAAACACGAGGAATACTATCAGACCAGCAGATAAAGGGGAGGGGATGACAACCCGCACTACAACAGAAAATAACGGGATCAATATCAATGTTTTCAATTCACCAATAAAAAGATACAGACTAACAGATTGGGTTAAAAAAACCAAGATCCTGCTGCTGCATTCAAGAAACACACTTTAACATCAAAGATAGATTATCATCCCAGGGTAAAAAGAAAATGATATTCCAAGCAAATGAACTCAAAAAGCAAATTGGTGTAGCCTTTCTACTGTTCTACAAAATAAGACTTCAAACCAAAACTAATCAGAAGAAATAGGAAAGGACACTACATATTCATTAAAGGAAAATCCATGAAGAGGATACTGCAACTGTAAACATCTATGCACCAAACCCAAGGTCATAAAAGAATACTAATCTTGCCAGATCCACCTCCACCACCTGTCTCTGTGAGCCAGCAGACTGCATCTCTTGTTTAGAAAGGGCCCTTTTCACTTCATAATCATGCCCATTAGTAGTGTGGTTTTCTGAACAACAATTTTATCAACCGTGTCATGATCATCACAAGTTACAAAAGCAAATCCTTTCTTTTTTCCCACTCTGCGTGGCTTCCATAACTTCTATGGTTTCAATCTTGCCATACTTTTCAAAGTAGTCTCTCAGGTTATACTCTTCTGTATCCTCTTTAATACCACCAACAAAGATTTTCTTCACTGTTAAATGGGCACAGGCTCTACAGAATCCTCTCTAGAAACGGCTCTCTTTGGTTCCAGCACACGCCCATCAACTTTGTGTGGCCGAGCACACACTACAGCATCCACCTCTTCTTCGCAAGAGTAGGTCACAAAACCAAAGCCCCTGGAATGTTTTTTTGGGGGGAATCTCTCATTACCACACAGTCTGTAAGTGTGCCCCATTTCTCATCTGTGGTTTCAAAAGCTCAGACAACCAATAAGCAGTTTCCTCAACTGTTCTGGTTCCTTTGGATCATGGCCTTCCATTTTGAGACCAGAACTTTGGAGGCTGGTGGAAGTAATTTTGGTCATGGTAGAAACTCTGGTGGAAGAGGAGGCTATGGTGGTGGAGGTGGTGGCAGCAGAGGTGGTTATGGAGGTGGTGATGGTGGATGTAATGGGTTTGGAGGGGATGGTGGCAGTTATGGTGGTGGTCCTGGTTACAGCAGTAGAGGAGGCTATGGTGGTGGTGGGCCAGGCTATGGAAACCAGGGTGGTGGATATGGTGGTGGGGGAGGAGGAGGATATGACAGTTACAACGGAGGAGGAAATTTTGGTGGCAGTAACTATGGGGGTGGGAACTATAATGACTCTGGAAATTATAGTGGACAACAGCAATCAAATTATGGACCCATGAAAGGGGCAGTTTTGGTGGAAGAAGCCCAGGCAGTCCCCATGGTGGTGGCTATGCATCTGGGGGCGGAAGTGGTGGCTATGGTAACGAAGGTTTAAGAACAAACAAACAGGAGAAAAGGGCTACAGTTCTTAGCAGGAGAGAGCGAGGAGTTGTCAGGAAAGCTGCAGGTTACTTTGAGACAATTGTCCTAAATGCCTTAGAGGACTGTAAAAATCTGCCACAGAAGGAACAATGATCCACAGTCAGAAAAGTTACCGCAGCTTAACAAGAGGCCCTTCTTGTTCAGGACTGTCAGAGCCACAGATTGCAAAAAGTGCAACTATTGATTAATGCAATACAGTGTCGATTAGATGTACATTCCAGAGGACTTTCATCTGTCGTAGCTTTGTCTTTTTTGTTCTTTTCATTACATCAGGTATACTGCCCTGTAAATTGTGGTAGTGGTACCAGGAATAAAAAAAAAAAATTAAGGAATTTAACTTAAAAAAAAGAATATTAATCTTAAGTAGCATATTGATCCTCACACAGAGATGGGTGACTTTACTACCCCCTTCTTGCCAACAGATAGGTCATCCAGACAGAAACCAGAGAAATGTTGTAGCTAAATGACATCATAAACCAAATGACCTAACAGACATATACAGAACATTTCACACAAACACAAAAGAATGTATCTTCTTCTCAGCACCTCACAGAACTTTCTCCTAACTAACCACATACTTTAGATTGTCTTCATCTAAGTATATATTTTAGGAAGTTTCTATATGACTGCTCAAGTGGTCCTTAGTTCTAGCTGTCCCCGTTTTCCCCTCTCTCTCTGTTTTGTCCCCCACATTTGATCCTCCTATTACTACTGTCCTCCTCCTGCCTACGCACAGCCATCTATTCTACTTCCTCTTCTTAAGGAGATTTAGCTGTATCACCCAGTCCCTTATTCTATGTCTGACCTCTGTGGTTCTACAAACTGTAGTCTGCTTATCAATACCTAGCAGCTAAGATCCACGTATAAGCAAACGCACATCATATTTGTCTTTCTAAGAGAAGCCCATTTTTTGTTGCCACTAGGCATAACCATTACACATTACAGACCCAGGCATAGAAGAAATCATTAGCATTTATATGCTAATAATATGCTAAAGTCTAATAATACCACATTAATTTATAGATACAAGATAAACCTGTAAGATTTACAGTAAAAGGCCAGGTGGTGGTAGCGTACGCCTTTAATCCCAGCACTCGGGAGGCAGAGGCAGGTGGATCTCTGTGAGTTTGAGACCAACATGGTCTATAAGAGCTAGTTCCAGGACAGCTGGGGGTATACAGAGAAACCATTTCAGAAAACAAAAAGGATTTACAATAAAGCTAACACTAATATCAAATAGTAAGATGGCATTGTCACAAAAACTTTATTATTCATCTTTACCAAATCTCTATACTTCAAATCCACATTAGTCAAGAAGACACACAGATATGGAATACACAGATATGGAATACATGGAATGCACATACATACATGTTTTAAAAACCTCTTAAGCTTTAAATCATTAACAGAACATTCATGTCCTTTATTTGGTTTTGCAGACACTAATAAGCTTCAGCATAGCTTAGAAGGTTGTGAATTTCCTAAGCTATTTCAGCAAGACTAGGGGTTTACAGTATACAATTAATTTGGCTAAAGCAAAAATATAGAAAAAATATAGAAAGTACTAGCTGCAAGGCCACTATGCAGGAATTAGCTTGTAAGAAAGCCAGTTCATGCCAGCTCAACCTTGTTAAATCTACTTGCCTGAGTTGCTATGAATTCTACCCATGTGTAGAAGATGCACAAAGGAACCAGGGTTTATTTTTTAAATGCCAAAAATCTACTGTCATTAATGCTAAATGACTCAATGCCATCAGACAACAGTCATCATGATGGATTATTGAAAAATAAGCAGGTAGGCACCATCAGCACTTAGACCCCACATTAGCAAATTTATGGAAGAAAGCTGTTCTTATTACCTGCCCTTCAGGTTCTCAAGTTCCCTGTGATGCAACATGCTCCGCATGTGTTCGTCCATCTCCTTCCAAACAAAACACAACAAAAGAGCAGATTAACCAAGGGGACTGCCAGGGTGGGGGACTTCCTCTGTAGATACTCAATTAACAATCTGGATTCAAACTCCTGGGGCCAAAAATTTTGTCATCACCCTTTCTCAATTTAAAATCAATAGTGAGTCCACAATAAATAATTCTTTCGCTATATTTCATGCTTATTTTTATTTTGTGGGGTAGGGTTTCAGCCCAGACAGGCCCTGAACTCATTAGTAGTTGAGAATGACCTTGAATTCCTAATTCTCCTACCTCCATCTCCAATGCTAGGATTATAGACACACATCACCATAGCTGGCTATCATTTTAAAAAGTCATTTTTAGGTATTTTAAGTGGTTTTCTGAAATGATTAGAAGCATTGGCCTTAGAAGGGAAAAGACTAAGAACAGAGTATGCAGGTTAAATTCTATTTCATTATAAAGAACATACAGAGTTTGCAGGGAGGGAAGCAGTCAGGTGTGGTGCTCACGCTGGAATCTCAGCATTCAGGGAAAGTCCTAAACCGACCCACCACGCCACCAATCCCAGCACTTGGGAAGCAAGTTTGAGGCCAATCTAATCTACAGAAGGAGTTCTAGTTCACCCAGGACTACACAGAAAAACCCAAGGACCCAGCAATATGACGGCTCCGCAGGTTAGGACACTGGCCGCTGAGCCCGATGACCTGAGTCATCATAGGCCACACGGTGAAAGGAGAGAACTTATTTTCACATGCACACGATGGTATATGAGCGTACAAACATGCACATGCAGGCATACACATGGACCCATATACACAAAAATGTTTTTAAAAGTCTTTCTAATCACTTAGCTTTTAAAACGACTCTGGCACTTTATGTATATGTAGTATATGTACATGTTCATGCTGGTGTGCACATCTGTGTGTGATTATAGAGGTCAAAGGTCAATGTTCAATATCTTTGATTGCTTTCTACCCCATTTTTTCATTTTTTTAAAAATATTTATTTATTTATTGTGTATACAATGTTCTGTCTGTGTGTATGCCTCCAGGCCAGAAGAGGGCACCAGACCCCATTACAGATGGTTGTGAGCCACCATGTGGTTGCTGGGAATTGAACTCAGGACCTTTGGAAGAGCAGGCAATGCTCTTAACCACTGAGCCATCTCTCCAGCCCCATTTTTTCATTTTTTAAAGTGTGTGTGTGTGTGTGTGTGTGTGTGTGTGTGTGTATATACGAGTGTTCATGCAGTGAACGCAGGTGCCCGTCTAGGGTAGAGGATCCATCTTCTAGAGCTGGAGTTAAGGTGATTTAAGATGCCCAACATGGGTGCCTGGAGCCAAGCAAAAAAATAGTATGTACTCTTAACCATCTCTCCAGGCCCTCCACCTTACTGAGAGACGAGGTCTCTCAATAAACTTGAAGCTGGCCAGTCTCTGTGCTGGGACTGTGAATGTATGCTGTTGCCACTGGCTTTCTGTATGTTAGTGATCCAGACTCAGGCCCTCATGTTAGCATGGGAAGCACTTTACTAACTGGGCCACCTCTTCAGTCCCTAAGTTACAACTCTTATTAAAGTTTGGCAGAGCATGGCATATAAGTTGTTAATAAACATTTATTGAGGCTGGTGTTGGTAGTGCATGCCTCCCCCCCCCCCCCCCCCCCCCCCCGGTTTTCTGAGACAGAATTTTTCTGTATAGCTTTGGAGTCTGTCCTGGAACTCACTCTGTAGACCTGGCTGGCCTTGAACTCACAGAGATCTGCCCGCATCTGCCACCCAAGTGCTGAGATTAAAGTGGCACCTTTTATCCCAGTCTTGGGAGGCAGAGGCAGGCAAGTTCGAGGCTAACCTGACCTCCAAAGAGAGTCCCAGGACAGCTAGAGCTGTTACATAGAGAAATGAAAAACAAAAAACAGGCCGGGCGGTGGTGGCGCACGCCTTTAATCCCAACAGTCGGGAGGCAGAGACAGGCGGTTCTCTGAGTTTGAGGCTAACCTGGTCTACAAGAGCTAGTTCCAGGACAGGCTCCAAAGCTACAGAGAAACTCTGTCTCGAAAAACAAAACAAACAAAACAAACAAACGAAAAAGGAAAAACAAAAAACAACCCACATTTGTTGATTATAGATAGGCATTAAAAAATAGACCCTCTTTCTTGGAGCTGAAGAGTTGGCTCAATGGTTTTAGCCACACCCACAGAGCAGCTCACAACCATCTGCTACTCCAGTCCCAAAGGATTTGGTGTCATCTTCTGGCATCCTCAGGGACTGCAAGCACACGGTGCACAGATACACATTCAGGGAAAACATTAATATAAAAATATCAAAAAATTTAAAAAGTAAACAAATAGAGGATCTCTATGGAGTTTTTCCCCTGAAAAACACACACTTTGAGGGGCTATGAACATGGCTCAACAGTTAAAACACTTGTTGCTCTTACAGAGAACTCAGGCGTGTTTCCAGAACCTATAAGGGAGCTCACAACTCTCTACAGCTTCAGTTCCAAAGGATCTGGTTCCACCTTCTGGCCTCAGTAGGCAACAGGCACACACTCACCACACAACGTATATTCAGGAAAAATACCCATAGACATAAATTAAATAAAATAATTAGTCTTTAATAAACACCAAAAAGCCCTCCGCACTTTGAATCCAGCTGGGCACAATGGTGCACACTTGGACTTAGTACTCAAGCGGTCAAGGCAGGCATTCACCCATTCTTCTACTCTGACTACCCACTTTACAACTTCCCTACTTAATTTATTTGGGTTTAAAGGAAAGATTAAAGCTTTGCAATGTTCTAACTCTCATTTTACCTTTAGTAGAAGAAAATAATCTGTGCAGAAACTATCACTAAAACACATGCACACAGTTGGGCATGGTGGCATACATCTATAATCTCAGCACTCAGGAGACAGAACAGCAAGTTCAAAAACACAGCAAGACCCAAAGAAAAGACACATACAAAAGCCAGGCAGTGGTGGCGCACGCCTTTAATCCCAATACTCGGGAGGCAGAGGCAGGCGGATCTCTGAGTTCAAGGCCAGCCTGGTCTACAAGAGCTAGTTCCAGGACAGGCTCTAGAAACTACAGGGAAACCCTGTCTTGAAAAACAAAAACAAAAACAAGAAAAGACACATACATGCAACTTAGAGGGCTGCAAACATTTCATGTATAATTAATGTCTGCTTATATAGTTAATAAACAGCTACAACTCAACTGATTATGCATGCTATATTCTGTGTTGACTCACGCACTTTCCTACTTAAACCACAAAATACCACTGAATATTAACTCCATAAGGACTCAAGGATGCAGAGAAGCTAACTCCTTTATTCACCAGGTATTCCCCCAAGTGCTTACTATGCCCTACACACAGAGCTAGGCACTGAAGAAGTAAACGTGAAAACCAAGTGGTGAAACGCAAACTCAAGAAGATCTGACACAAGCATCATGTTATAATCTGAGTACATAATGCATTTTTTTCATCATATACAGTTTGTCAGAAACCATGTAACCATGCCACAGTACACTGTTTTTATCTCTATAATGTGATATACGGGCAGCTGTTCCAAAACACTGCCTTTAAATGGTGATTTTACTGATTGTTTCCTTTCTATCTCTACAAAGCTTCATTTCGACAGAGCTGTACAAGTGACCCTTTCTAGCTGTAAGTGATCATCAATTAGAATAAAACACGTCTGAAAACCGAATCAAGTTAAAGACAGCATATAGAATTTAAAACTCCATCAATAACCAGTCAAGGTGACACCTTACAATCTCAGTACTCAGGAAGCAGGCAGGATCCCTGAAGTTTGAGACTAGCCTGGTCTACTCTGCAAGTTCCATAGTTCCATAGTGAAATGCTCAAGAAAAAAAAAAAAAAAAGAAAGAAAAAGAAGCCATGCAGTGGTGGTAAACGCATTTAATCCCAGCACTTGGGAGGCAGAGGCAGGCAGATCTATGTGAGTTCGAGACCAGCTTGGTCTATAGAGCAAGTGCCAGAGCCGGGCGGTGGTGGCACACGCCAATCCCAGCACTCGGGAGGCAGAGGTAGGCGGATCTCTGTGAGTTCGAGACCAGCCTGGTCTACAAGAGCTAGCTCCAGGACAGGCTCTAAAGCTGCAGAGAAGCCCTGTCTCGAAAAAAAAAAAAAAAAAAAAAAAAAAAAAAAAAAAAAAAAAGAGCAAGTGCCAGGACAGACTCCAAAGCTATACAGAGAAACCCTGCCTCAAAAAACCAAAATAATAATAATAATAATAATAATAATAATAATAATAATAATAATAATCAATTTTAAGAATGAATAAAACCTAAAACAAATGAACAAAAAACTGAAAGCAAACACTATTACTTTCAAAGCAAAGAATAAAGGAAAGACCATGTGGAATTCCTCTCTGTATGCTGTGAATACCATTGGTTAATGAATAAAGAAACTGTCTTGCGCCTATGATACGATAGAACTGAGCTGGGTGGGAAGACTAAACTGAATGCTGGGAAACAGAAGGATAGAGTTGAAGAGAAGTCATGTAGCCACACTGGAGACAGACGTTGGAACTTTGGCCAGTAAGCCACAGTCAGATGATGACACACAGATTAAGAGAAATGGGTTAAATTAATATGTAAGAGTTAGCCAATAAGAAGCTAGAGCTAATGGGCCAAGCAGTGATTTAGTTAATACAGTTTCTGTGTGTGATTATTTCCAGGCTAAGTGGCTAGAAACTAACTAGCGGCCTCCTAACAACAGAAAGAAAAGGCAAAAAAAGTGAGAAATTGTAACCAATTTCCCTGAAGCATAAGCAAATTCTTTTAGTTTAAAACGTTTGTTGTGAGGCTTGTGAGATGGTTTAGCAGATCACTGGCCGCTCTTCCAGAAGACCCAGGTTCAGTTCCTAGCACCCATATGGCAGCTCACAACTGCCTATAACTCCAGTGCAGAGGACTCAACATCCTCTTAAGACCCCTTTGGGTACTAGGCATGCACATGGTGCATATACATACATGCAGGTAAAATACTCATACATCAAAAGTAAATAAATCTAAAAATATTGTTAAAAAAAACAGGGCTAGAGAGATGGCTCAGTGGTTAAGAGCACCAGCTACTCTCCCAGAGGATCAGGGTTCAATTCCCAGCACCCACATGGCAGCTCACAACTGCCTGTAACTCCAGGTCCAGGAGATCTGACACCTTTATACAAAATGCACATATAAAGTTAAATAAATATTAAAGCAAAATAAAGAAGGCTTGTTTTTTGGGGACTAGGGAGATGTCTCAGGTAAGAACACTTATTGCCAAATATGAGATCTGAGTTTGAATCCCTGGCACCCACAGAAAAAAAGCTCAGCCTGGTCTATACTTGTACACATGCATACAGCCTTCCTCTTTACATGTTTGGGTGTCTGTTTTTTTCCCCTTTTTGCTGTTTGCTTCACCTTGTGGACATTCAGGATACTGTTAACACCACCTTTGCTATACTATACCTGGTCTACATAGAAGTACTTATGTAGACCAGACTGGCCTCCTGCTGCTTCTCCCAAGTACTGGAATTATAGGTGTGCATTAATACACCTGGCTGCACTATACTTTTCTGGAGCCTGGATATACAAAAAAAAAAAAAATAATAAAATGCATATAATAAATGCACTATTTGTTAAACATCTGTGAACCAAAAGGTGTATGATTTATGGACTGAGGATATAACTCACAAGGCAGAGTGTTTGCCTAGTACACTTAAAGTCCCTGGGGTGGACAACAAAGTAAAATTCCACAAAGTAATAAAATCTCAAGTACCTTGAATTTTAAGATATTTCCTCTTTAACTGATTGCTAAAGTTCTCTATACCATTTACCCTTGAGAACCCTAAACTCTGAGTAGAGGTTAATACACACACAAAAAATCCTCCTGGAATGGATTACAGATGAGCTGGTAGAATGCCTGCCTAACACGCAGAGACCATGGTGTGTTCTCCAGTACTGCATATGCAGTGTGACGGCACTCCCAAACTCTGGGAGACAGAGGCAGGTGGATCACTACCATTTGAGCTCAGAGGACTTAGCAGTTCTAGGATTGCACAGCAAAATAAACAATAAAATTGTAACAACTTAAATTTCTAAATATCAAGTTTTAACTATTTTTAAGATTTCTTCAAAAACAAAGTTTCCACAAAGCACCAGGTGCTCTTTCTTCATCGTTACCTTTTTTGAGCCGTACACAATGTGGCACAATATGCATTTTCGTTCTCGGACCATAGTGACCGGATCTGAAACACTCAATGTCAACCTGTAACGAGGAAGAAACATTTAATAACCTTTCTAGATATCATCTTTAATTCACTTTTCCTTCTGCCACTCTCTGTCTTTCAATCTCAGTAAATATAAATTCTAGCTTTCCATCTACCAAAGTTTGAAAAACAAACAGCTGAAGGTGGTGGCACATGCCATTAATTCCAGCACTCAGGAGGCAGAAGCAGGCAGATCTCTATGAATTCAACGCCAGCCTGGTCTACAGAGTGAGTTCTGGGATGGCCAAGGATACAGAGAGAAAACCTGTATCAAAAAAAAACAAAACAAAACAACAACAAAAAAAAACCCAACCCCCGCAAACCAACCAAACAAACAGAAAAACAGAGGGTGGTGGCACAAGCCTTTAATCCCAGCACTTGGGAGGCAGAGACAGGCGGATTACTTTGAGTTCCAGGCCAGCCTGGTCTACAGAGCCAGTTCTAGGAACCAAAAGCTACAGAGAAACCCTGCCTCAAAGAACAAACAAACAAAAAAGCAACAACAACAAAATAACTGACCAAATAAGCAAACTTTAAGTGTCATCCCTGACTCCCCCTTCACAGCCCAGCTGGCAGATGCTGTCAGTCCTACTGACACACACCCGACATCTCACTGGAGAGGCCCTTACAGCGACCACAGCACAGTCCTTTCCTGCACTCTCACTCTCTTGTGGTTTTCTCTCAAAACTGATGTGTCTCAGAATGGGACAATTTAAAATGTAAGTTATGCCAAGCATGATGTAACACACCTTTAATCCCAACACTTGTAAGCAGAGGCAGGTGACTTGCAGGCCAGCCAAGGCCATACACTCAGACATATCTCAAATAAACAAAAATAAAACTTAGGTTATGTTATTTCTTTGCCTAGGTAATTTCCTGTGGCTTCCCATTTCACAGAAAATTCAAAAACTCCTTGTCATGCGTACCAATCTGTTTCTCCTCTTACCTAACACACTGATTTCATTTCCTGCCTCCACTCCTGCACTCAGTTCTTGACAAGCTAGCCCCGTAGAATCATCCATATAGTTTATTAATAAAAAAGAGGTAGCTATCTGCACAAAGAATAGAACTATGCTAAGAAGCCAGGCGGTGGTGGTGGTGCACACTTTTAATCCCAGCACTTAGGAGGCAGAGAGGCAGATGGATCTCTGTGAGTTCAAGACCAACCTAGTCTATAGAAGAGCTAGTTGCAGGACAGTCAGAACAACACAGAGAAACCCTGTCTTGAAAACCCCCAAAAAGAACTACTCTGAGAATCTTCAGAGATTCCAGAACCAGGCATTGTGATTCATGCCTGTATATCCCTTAGGTCAACTTCAAGACCAGTCTGAGCTACCCAACACTGGCATCCACTTTAAACATCAACATCACAAGATCTCCCAGATGCTGGGTGGTGGTAGCATACACCCTTAATCCCAGCACTAGGAAGACAGAAGCAGGAGGATCACAGTGAGTTTGAGACCATTCTGGTCTACGACAGCTAGTTCCAGGACAGTTAGAGTTGTTAAACAGAGAAACCCTATCTCAAAAACAAACAAAAAACAAAAAGAAAAAAAAAAGAATATCCTCCAAATATTTATCACGTGGCTCTAGTTGAAAACACTTCTTAGTGTTAAGAACTGTATTTAAAACACTGTCACCCAATTTTATTAAGGCAGTCTGATAAGTAAACTCAGACTGTTTGATGATAGGTCCAACCTTCCTAACCACACAAAAGGGAGATCTTTATATACTGTATCTCTTAATATTCAGAATAAACTCAATAGAACTGAAGAAACTTTTATAAGTGAACACACACTCCAAGTGACAATTTGCTGTAAAACACTAATTTAACTTGGGGGGGGGGCAAGATGAGGAGTAGTAATTAGATTAAAATCCCTTTCTTGAATCCTACAGGCAATTTCCTTAGTCTTTACCTTACCCCTGACAGAAACTGATGGTAAGACAGGACAATCGGGAAGTGACAGAACAACTTTTGCTCTACCTCTTGGTTGCCTGAGCTGGCTGACACTTTTGGGAGGGCCTCACTTTCCAGAGTGGGTCTTAATAAAACATGATACTTTAGTACACAGGGTGCCTCTACAGGGAGACAGGAGGCAGAGGTAGGACAGCCTCCAGAAGTCTGCAGGCCAGAAAGGTAAGACCAACAGGGAGAATGAGTCTAAAGATCCCCACACACTGTATGCGCACACCACCACCTGTGAGTGAGCACTCAAGACATGAGTACCCTTTCTGCAAAAAAGAACACTAAGATCTTTAACTTTAACTTAATGTAACTTTAAGTATTCTGATGCTGATAACATGTAGCACCACTTGGGACAGGAGTGGAATGGGGTCTGCTGTGGATCTCAGCACCCAGCTTAGAACCTCAGGTTGGAATCTGATCAGCAAACTTTTTTTAAAGAGAGGGTCTCAGGTAACCAGGCTGGTTGAGAGCTCTTTATGCAAATGATCTTGCCCTCCTGATCCTCCTGCCACCACCTCCCAAATGCTGGGATTACAAGTAAACCACCACACTTGGCTTTGGACTTTTGTTTTCAGTACTAGTTACAGCACCAGTGCCATACGAATGCCAGGGTATCTGCTCTGCCACTGAGCTAGGACGAACAACTCCCCAGAGGGACTTTGATAGTGTACATACTATGTGTGGTCTTTGTGTATTTGTATTTTCTTTTTTAAGATAGGGTCTCTCTCTACATAGCCCAACCTGGCCTGAAACTCCAGTCCTCCTGCCCCTGCCTGGGAGCACAGACATGTGCCACCACACCTGGCTCCCTAATCCCTGGTCAATATGCGTTATGACACATCCTGGGGGCCACAGTGGAAAATTTACAGTATTTTCCTGATCCATGTAGACTAAGGTCTAACCTAATCTGGGGGGGGGGGGGGAGCAAACTGTATCAAAATGCCTTGGAGTGGAGGAAGGACACAAAGGGACAGAAACTGACTGAAGCAGTGGTCACTGACCAAAAGCTCTCATCTGGAGAGATGGCTCAGTGGTTAAGAGGACTTGCAGAGGACGACCCAAGATCAGTCCTTGCACCCATGTCAAGCACCTCACAATCACCTGCAACTTCAGTTCCATGGGGACCCAACAACCTCTGGCTTCCACAGCCACCGACTGTACTCACAAGCACCTGTCCACACTCAAATACATAATATGTATTTGTATAATACATAATATTTTGTAAATAATAATTAAAAAAAGCTTCCAGGGCTGAAGAGATGGCTCAGTTAAAAGCACTAACTCCTCTTCCAAAGGACTTGGTTTCAACTCTAAAATAAGTATTTTTTTTAAAAAGCCTCCAACATTTGTATTTTACATGAAGATGTTGAGCTTTGACATATAACTGGGAAAAATACCTTTACCTCCTTTAAACCCTTTGCCTATTTTTCCTCTGGTTGCTCAGCTACTATGGATGAACATAGTTCTCTATCTTCTCTTCTACTCTATGAATGATGTTATTTGGATCAGAAAAATATATTTTTTAATTCAACTTAGAGGTAAAGTGCTTGTTTGCCTACTATGCACCAAATTCTGGTTTTGATTCCTAACACTGCAAAAACAAAACAATGTGGGCTGAGGAAATAGCTCAGCAGTAAAGGGCTTGCCTGGGTCAGTATGCCCAAGACTCCACCCTAAACACTTAACAGGTACCCTTCACCCACTTTTTAGTGTAACCATCTCCAGTGCCACCTCATCCTTCCTAGGATGAAATGCAAACCATACTTCTGCCTTAGTCACTGTTCTACTGCTGTGAAGACCATGACCAAGGTAACTCTGATAAAAGAGAGCCTTTAACTAGAGGCCTGCTCACAGCTTCAGGGGCTCAGTGTTATCACAGCAAGGACCAGGCAGCAGGCAGGTGTGGTGCTATGGAAACTTCAAAGCCCCTCCCCTCCACTAGTGGCATACTTCCTCCAACACGGACACACCTCCTATTCCAATTAAAAGTGACTAAGCATTCAAAGAGATGAGCCTACGGGGGACAATTCTTATTCAACCACAACTTCCTACTGCACATATGAAATTTAAAACATCAATACAATGTGCTAAGTAAAATAAAGATAAATGTTATTTACTATGAAATATGTACCTCAATGACTTTATTAAAAAAATGAACTTATGATTTAGCAACTATAAAAACAAACTGATATTGACTGTATTACTGATTAAAAATATCATGAATAAGCCAGGCGGTGGTGGGCACGCCTTTAATCCCAGTACTGGGGAGGAGAGGCAGGCGGATCTCTGTGAGTTTAAGGCCAGCCTGGTCTATAAGAGCTAGTTCCAGGACAGGTGCCAAACCTACAGAGAAACCCTGTCTCAAACCTCCCCCCCCCCAAAAAAAAAAACATGAATAAGTCAGGCATGGCGTGCATGCCTTTAATCCTAGAACTTGGGAGGCAGAGGCAGGCGATCTCTGTGAGTTCAAGGCCAGCCGGGTTTACAAAGAAAGTTCCATGACAGCCAGAGCTACATAGAGAAACCCTGTCTTGAAAAACCAAAAGAAAACAAAACAAAAAACCCCACAAAAACCATGAATAGCACTTGCTGTATATATGATTTTTCAAAATACCATAGTAACCAACTTCTGATGACTTTTTGGAGCTACACAAGCACAGCTGGATTGGTGAAATGTTCAGGGGGTAAAGGCACTGTTGCCAAGTCTGATGTCCTGAATTCAATCTCAGGACACCATAAAGTAGAAGAATCAACTCCTGTCGGTTGTCCTCTGACTTCCACACATGCACTGCAGCATACGTGTATACATACCTAAGTAAAATTAAAAGTTTAAAATGTATGATCATCTTAAAACCGGGCACAGT
The DNA here is from genome assembly GCF_903992535.2 of Arvicola amphibius. Classification (NCBI taxonomy): domain Eukaryota; kingdom Metazoa; phylum Chordata; class Mammalia; order Rodentia; family Cricetidae; genus Arvicola; species Arvicola amphibius. Next base: position 55,096,008 of record NC_052051.1, on the reverse strand, counting down.
GACACACAGTAGCAATCCCAGTACCAGGGAGGCTGAGGCATGAGGCTAGCAGTGCTACATAGTAAGACTGTCTCAAAAAACAATAGCAAAACGAAAAGTAGCACTAGAGTAACAACTCCACACTCACTTCCCAGTCTCCTACCATAGAGCATGGTAGGAAAAAGCAGAGACTCTGAATTAGACAATACCGCATGGGTTTAAGTAAAGATATTTTCAAACTTCATTCTTTTTTTTTTTTTTTTTTTTAAATAAAAAGTGAACAATGGTCCAGAATGAGGGAGGCAGAGGCAAGTGGATCCCTGTGAGTTCAATACCAGCTTGGTCTAGAGAGTAAATTTCAAGCCAGCCTGAGATACCCCGCCAAAATAAATAAATAGACAGATAAATAAATGGAATAGTGGACAGGGGATGGAGCCCCACACTCAGCGTGGACACAGGATACATGTAAAAAGGTTATAAATTGTAATTTCTTACCATGAGCTTTGCCTTTCTGAAGATACTCAATTACATTCTGAATAGGAAATACTAGATATATAACAGTTTTAAAGACATAAAAGAGCTGACAGGCAATTTAACAATGGAGGTGCTGCTGCACAGAGCCAGAACTGCTGCATGTTCAAGGCAAGATGGTCTACCTACTAAGTTCAAGTCAGCTATGGCTACAAAGCTAAAAACTATTAAAAAAAATGGCGACCATGGAGGCTAAATTCACCACTAAACCCTAGTCAATCTCAGTATCACTAAAATTACAACAGACAGAAAGGCAGACATCATCACCAAAGTGTTTAACCCGAATCCAAAAAGCACTGAACTCCAGCATCCAATTTGTTGTAACAAACAAGCCCGAAGGCTGGAGAGATGCCTCTGCCGCCGTTAAGAGCACTGGCTGCTGTTCCAGAGGTCCTGAGTTCAGTTCCCAGCAACCACATGATGGCTCACAACCATCTGTAATGAGATCTGGCGCCCTCTTCTGGCCTGCAGGCATACATGAAGACAGAACAGAAGTTTACAACTTTTGTCATTAAAAAAAAAAAAAAAACATGAAAAAGCTTAGGGCTGAAAGATAAGCTCAGGAGAAGACTGCTTGTTTAGCTTGCAAAAAACCTCAGAGAGTGAAACTGAAACTCTGGAGCCATTGAACAATAAATTTTCACTTCTATTTTCCATCCCGACAGACATTCTACACGTTCAATTGATTCTGACGACTATCCACATTCTATGTCCTTATATGCAACACATATGCGTACATGTATATCCACTTAAAATTGGCACTATTGTACACCTTCCTGACACCATTACTTTCACACTGTACAAAGAGTATCCTGGAACCCATTCATTATTTGTGCAGTTGCCTCATTCTCACAAATGCACAATTTAACAGGTCCTCTGATACACACCCGGGAGTGCAGAGTGCAGAGTGCAAGCTTTGAGTGGGCACCTCTGCATCCTAGACGTACAGCCAGAGTAATCTCATGCAATTGGTCTGTTTAGGGCTCTTATTCATTGGGCACACAAATACTAACCTTCCCTTCTGGTACCCCAAACAAGACCTTGTCTGGATAGTTCTCTCTGAGTCATCCCGGGGCTCAGAACCACTCAATGTTCCTTGCTTGTCTCACAGACTCGCCGAGTCCGTTCTAATCTCATGTACAATACTACTATAGTTTTTCTTGGTTTTTTGTTTTTTTTTCAAGACAGGGTTTCTCTGTAGTTTTGGAGCCTGTCCTGGAACTAGCTCTTGTAGAACAGGCTGGCCTCGAACTCACAGAGATCTGCCAGCCTCTTCCTCCCGAGTGCTGGGATTAAAGAAGCCACCAAGGCCCGGCTAGTTTTTCTTTTTTTAAAATACCTTCCTTGGGGCTGGAGAGATGGCTCAAAGGTTAAGAGCACGGGCTGCTCTTCCAGAGGTCCTGAGTTCAATTCCCAGCAACCACATGGTGGCTTACAGCCATCTGTAATTTGATCAGGATCCCTCTTTTGGCATGCAGACAGAATACTATATATGTAATAAATAATAAATAAATATTAAAAAAATACCTTCCTTTCCTCAAAGCAATTTGATTCTGAACTGGTTTGAGACTGCTTCACACCTTTCCTCTTTCTTAGCTGCTCTGAAGCTCTCTTCAAAATGTACCGACACTTTCTCTAGTTAAAAGCTAAAATGGAGCCAGGCGGTGCACGCCTTTAATCCCAGCACTTGGGAGGCGGAGGCAGAGGCAGAGGCAGAGGCAGAGGCAGAGGCAGGTGGATCTCAGTGAGTTCTAAGCCAGCCTGGTCTATCAAGCAGCCCCAGGACAGCCAGGGCTGTTACATGGAGAAACCCTGTCTCAAAAATCAAAGCAAAAGCCGGGCGGTGGTGGCGCACGCCTTTAATCCCAGCACTCGGGAGGCAGAGGCAGGCGGATCTCTGAGTTCGAGGCCAGCCTGGTCTACAAGAGCTAGTTCCAGGACAGGCTCTAGAAACTACCAAAAAAAAAAAAAAAAAAAAAAAAAATCAAAGCAAAACAAAAAGCTAAGACGGGCACATACCTGTAATCCAAGCACTCTGTGATTAAACTCAGGCTCTCAAATTCAAGGCCAGTCTGGGCTATATAAGCCGGATTCTGTCTCAAAAATAAGAATCAACTGTTTTCTAGACCCAATAGTTAACTTCAGTTCGCTTTCCAAACAGCAGTGCTTGGCGTAACAGGAAAAGATGAGCTTTGCCATCACCTTACAGGGAGTTCAGTGATCCACTCACGTAAACTTAAGCAAATCACCATCCGTATCCAGTACCTCAGCAACCTGAAGAGTGCTGCCAAAAAAAATAAATAAATAAAATCATCTATTATAATAGCCCGTTAATTTCCTGTGACACACCTGGACTTAGTGAGTGCAGCATAGTGGGTGCTAAGTAAACCCTAGTTGAGTCTGATGATCCCGTCTTCCATTCTTGGCCAAACTTGAAAACAAAGTTACAGTTTAAGATTTCCCCCATGGGATTTTAGAAGAGCATTTGGCTCTTACTTGGTATTAAAAGGTATCTGTGTCTTGAATCACCTCAATATAAACTATTATGATGGCTATAGTTCTAATCTGCTAAAAAACTTCCTTATCTGGCTCCAAGATGCAAAAAAAAAAAAAAAAAACCCAAAACAAACAGAAACACCGAAATCCAGAACTTCTCCAACAAGATGGCTTACTTTACTCTCAAAGATGATTACTACACTGACCAGACTGGAGTAGGAGGCGGTGCAAGCATCTCCTCTCCACTAAGCACTAAGATTATACTAAATATTAAATGGACACATAGTGTTCCACTAGTTGCTAGAACAGTTTCCCCAAAGCAGAGACCTCAAAAGCAGAAAAAAGAGGCGAGACTGTCAGTCTCGAGAGGCGGGAAGGTGGTTCTAGGCTGAAATCCGCAGCTTTTAAACACAAGACTAAGGCTGAGATTCCTCCCAGACCCCAGGCCGACAAAGGTCAGGGCCTGTCCCAGAGGTCAAAGACCTGGAGCCACGCGTCCAGCCTGAGGGGTTGCGAGCAGAATCGGACCGCCCCTGTGGGTCTGTACCCTGAAGCCAGGTGCAGCGCTCGCCCGTAAACTCTAAACCCACGCGGATCGGAGGAGGCACCGTGGCGTGGCTTGCGTGCAGGCGCAGCCCCACCACTTACTCAAGGGGCAGACCATTCGACCCTCGGCCTCCGATATGCCCCACCAGGCCAGGCCCTCCATACTCACACTCACAACCCGTCCTTCCTACTCCATCAGGCCACCGAGGGCCCGGCGAGGGAGCTCCCAGAGGCCCCCTTAGCCTCCGGTCCGGCGGCGGCCTGGGACCAGCTCCCCGCCGGGCACTGACGCCGCCGCCGCCAGCGCGCAAGCGCACGCAGCTCGCGCGCTCCCTTCCCCACCCCCCCAGCCCCCACCCCATCCGCTCCTTTCAATCATCTAGCTTTATTTGAACATAAGAAGTGAACAACGGACACCGGGCAAAAGGCCCTTCACAAGAAGAACCGAGGTAGGTCTCTTGGCGTAAACTGTCCGCTGCACCTCGCTTTCATTCAGCCTTTCTCCCCCCCTCTCTCATTCTCCTAGCTTTTTCTGGACTTTTTTCCTTTCCTACTTTATGAGCCCTCCACCATAAACTGTGACACTGTCTTAACTAAATTTCAAAACTATTCCTTTTTTTGTGAAACTTTTGAGCAGGTAGACCTAGACCCCAAGTTAGACATGATAACTCACCCCATATTCTGGAGGTTGTAAGAGGAGGGTCAAATATGAGGTCAAGGCTAGCCAGGGCTACATAGTTTCTGGGCTGAAACTGTCTCAGCAAAAACAGAACTAAATTTAAATCTTAGCCTAGCTAGTAATTATTTATTTTCGTTTTGTTTTGTTTTTCGAGACAAAGTTTCTCTGGGTATCCCTGGCTGTCCTGGAACTTGCTCTATATAACAGCCTGGCCTAAAACTCAGAGATCCCTCTGCTAATCTCAGTGCTAGGATTATCTGGGATTAAAGGCTTTTGCCACAATTACCGCGGGTGAGGGGGAAGGGGTTAGAGACAAGGTTTCTCCGTAGCCTCGAACTCAGAGATCCGCTTGCCTCTGCTTCCTGAGTGCTGGGATTAAAGGAGTGCATCACGTAATTTTTAACTTTACGTAAAGTGATATTTTTTCTTTGAATGTCATTTTTCAGGGTTCAAACTAGAATATTTAATGTATTATTAAATTTTGGGATCCTGTTGTAGTGATTACAGTAAACAGTTACGATGTGGTTGATAATGAGCAGTGCAACACTAACAGCTCCATTGAAGAAAACTATTAGAGCTGAGCCTGGTGAGCTCACCTTTAATCCCAGCAGAGGCAGGCAGAACTCTATTTGACCGCAGCCTGGTCTTCCAGAGTAAGTTCCAGGACAGCCAAGGCTACCCTGTCTCAAAAAACCACACATACACACACACGATAAAGAAAGAAAACTATCAAAGCCTCAAATCAAAATAAACAGCTACCTGCATTTATGTGTAAATCCAGATTCCTTCTAAAGGTTTGGGAAATTCTTCCAATTATGAGTTTGTGACATCACAAATCCATGAAGCATGCTACAGAACTGCTTTGCTCTGTAAATTCTGAGCCATAATTTAAGGGAAAGCCAATATTGGTGAGGACCAAAATAACCCTAAATCAGGATTTCACAACTTTTTTTTTTCAGAGACAGGATTTCTCTGTAGTTTTGGATCCTGTCCTGGAACTAGCTCTTGTAGACCAGGCTGGCCTCCAACTCACAGAGATCTGCCTGCCTCTGCCTCCCAAGTGCTGAGATTAAAGGCTTGTGCCACCACCACCCAGCAGGATTTCACAACTTTAAAATATTAATGTTTTAGAGCAGATAATTGCCATCAGTTGCTGGCTAGTGCATTCTAAGATAAGGCCCTCCAACTCTCCAGACCCTGCCCAATGTCCTGCAGAGAGCAAAAACAGCCCTTAACGAGAACTACTGTATCACATCCACGACCATCCCAGCTCTAAATGAATTCAGCCATATGTTTTCTTCTTCCCTGCCCCGAAGAAATGATTTGAGCAAGATTAACAAAGCAGAAACTGCTGAGTTGTTTCTACAGGCCGTAAACAAGCAGTTTATAGTGCTTATCAGTCCTCTTCTCTGGTCAGTTTAGTTATCATATTCTACAATCATCTTGAAGCTTTTCAAGTTCCTTAAACTTGCAGCCACCTTTCTAATAAGCAGAGGCTCTTTCTCTGACTTCTCAGAAAACGTTTCCTGTTTCTAAACAGACAGGCTTACAGATACACTTTGTTGTTATAATTGAGAATCTTCCTCCCCTTACCCCCCAAACTTTGTGTGGGTTGGTCTCTCTTCTGGAAATGTTCCTTTCAGGTCAGTGTCTAGGGTTGTTTGTTTTTACATCTATTTATTTGTGTCTGTGTGGAGCAACATTCTTGTCATCTGGTGCACATATATAGAGTCAGGAGACCCACATCTGTGTGGGCTCCAGGGATGGAAATCAGGTCTTCAGGCTTAATGGCAACTGCCTTTATCTGATGAACCTTCTTGCCAGCCTCTGTCCTATGGGTTTTATTGTTTGAGATGGGGTCTCAGGTATCTAATGCTAGCCTCAAAATCATTGTATAGTATAGTCAGTGATGACTTGTACTGTAATCCACCATCTCGTGATACTGAAATTATAGGATTATGCCACTATCCTAGGTTTCCTATGAGTTTGATTTTTAAAAAATTTTTTATATGTTACCTGTATGTTTATCCTGCATGAATATCTGTGTACCATCCTTGTGCATGGTGCCTGTGGAGGCCAGAGGAGGGTCTGGATCTCCTGGAACTGGAATTACAGTTGTGAACTGCCAGGTGGGTTTTGGAACCTGAATTTATGTCCTTTGGAAGAACAGCTATCTCTCCAACCCATGATTTTATTTTATTTTTAAAACAAGGGATTACTATGCAGTCCTGGCTGACCTGGAGCTATATGGATCAGGTTGGCCTCAAACTCAAAAAGATCCCCCTTTCTTTGCCTCCTGAGTGCTGGGATTAAAGACAGGCATGCACCACCAACTCCATCAGTGGTTTGAGTACTTCAGCTCTCACCCTCTGAAAATCTTTATCTAGATTATCACGCACACCCTTTTTAAAATTCAATTGTTTTTCTCATTTGGGTCTTTTCTCCCATATTCAAGTTTTCCTGTCTTAATTCTAATAAAACCGAACAGAACACATAATTCCTCCCTTTTCAGAAGCACTTTATAATCTGTCCTGATTTCTCTCCTCTCCCCAGACAATTGCAGTGTTTGTCAACTGTCACCACTCCCGAGTTATTAAATTCAAAAGACATTTCCCAAGCTTAATCTTCTATATCTTAGGAAGATGCTGTTTCTTTGAAATAGCTTTATTCTCTAGATTGCCAGCATTTGGCTTTACTCCTAGAGGTGCTTGGAAGAATTCTTGGGGCAAGTGGTTTAAAACCCTTTAGTAATTCAATGGCCATAAAATGAATTATTATTTGGCTCATTATTCCAAAATTTACAAAATTTACTCTTTAAAGAGCTGCCTCTCTTCCTAGCTTGATTCCCAGCACTGCTGTTGATGGACTGACTCAGTGATAAGCCTCTCGTGTGCTAAGTGCTCCCTTTCTCCCTCACCCTACAGATAGCCCCTACTCTTTCTTCCTCCTCTGGAGTTGGTGTTGAAATAGGATCTCAGTATGTCGTCAGTCTGGCTTTACATGCCAGAAGTCAGGTGATCTTCCAACCTGAACTACACTGTGTGAGTTATCACGCCTTCATTTCTCTTGACTCAGAAAGCGAACTCTTTTTTTTTTTTTTTTTTTGGTTTTTCGAGACAGGGTTTCTCTGTGGCTTTGGAGCCTGTCCTGGAACTAGCTCTGTAGACCAGGCTGGTCTCGAACTTACAGAGATCCGCCTGCCTCTGCCTCCCGAGTGCTGAGGATTAAAGGCGTGAGCCACCATCGCCCGGCAAAAGTGAACTCTTAAAACTTCTAACTAGAGTGAACCTCAAGAAACTTCCTCGTTATTCTTGGCATCCCATTGTCACAGTCTGCAAAGTTCTTATTTCCTTGATTTCCGGAGGGCTTCCTACTTATCCTTCGTGACTCTAAGAGTAACTTCCTGCGGCAACCATACATACCTCAAAATAAGTTTTGTTCATTGTGGGCCAAAGGCAACCTGGAGTTCCTGTGCACCGTATTCTGTTCACTGTAATATGTTAATGTATTTATCCGGTTTAGACAGATCAAAACATCCTGTAGGCTTCGACAGTCATTCTAACTAGTTTTGCAAACTCTTTAGGTGTCCGGCAAACAGCAGCCTTTCCTAAGGCTGGGTGCAGGAACTCCTCCCACCCGCGGGCGGGGGGAGGGGGAATCTCTCTCTGGTTAACGGGTGACTTCCCCGGCCCTCCGCCTGCGTGGCAGGCGATTTAACCCGCCCCCCCGCACGGTGATTGGCTCCTGTTGTAGAGGCGTGTCTAACCCTGCGGCGCCCGGCGAGTGCGCAGGCGCAGAAGGCCTTACGGGGCGCATGCGCGCGAGTTAGCACCGGGTCCTATCTAGGAGTGTCCGATCTGCCGGGTCTAAAGAGGAGAGGCGAGAGCAGCCCGGTGAGTCTTTGGAAAGTGGCTGAGAGCTGGTCAGCGGGGAGGATAGGGTGATATTCCGAGGAGAAAGAGGGTGCGGTGATGGTTAAATTTTGATGGGGCCGGACTTGAGGGGAGACGTGAACTCCGACCACTTCTCGGTAGATTGGGCCGAGGGCAAGGACGCCAGGCGTTGGCGACCAGCGCGAGCCCAGCACAGGAAGGGAGGCGCGATGGTAGTGCCCTGGACTTGTGTGGTTCGACTCCCCATCTCTCACCTCCAGCCTCGGTGTTGCTCCTTAGTTTAACAGACTGCCTGGTGGCCCTAGTGATCACACAGTTCTGAGATAGTTGTTGAGAAAACCGACCCTGAGGCTCGTGGCATTGCACACTTCACTGTCTAGGAATGTCCCTGCTTACCTTGACTTCCCCGTGGGCGCATACCAAGAGTACGGGCAATCAAAGGAAAACTTTTTACCCAAAATGGGCTCGGAGTAGTTTGTTTGAGGAAAGTATCTTGAAGTAATGTTACACTCCTTTCCTTCGTCCTTAATCATTAGTCCCTGCACTGTTAGGAAAAGCAAACTGATGGTAGAGGAAGTGAAAGACATCAGAGTTGAGGAGAGAGAGAGAGAGAACTTTCTTTTTTGCTGCTTGTCATCTGGGTGGGTTTGTCCTGGAGACGGGGATGATTGACTGCAGGGGAGTTTAGAAACAGGCAACTTTTTGACAGCATATTCTCAGACTTCAAAAATAGTGTAGTTTCTTTCTGCAAGATATTGTAAGTATTGAAATAACCTCTTCTGCCCTGCTGCCTTTACCGGTAAAATACCGATAGTTCAGTCATAGCCAGGTAAAACGGATCCTTCTCAGGTTCTTTTCTCTTGGAGAATACGACACTTAAAAACCTGTGAGACCTCATTTGCTAAAGCACTTAAAACAAACAAACAAACAAAACAAAACAAAACATGATCTTACTGTGTAGCCCAGGCTGGCCTGGAACTTAAAGTGACCAGCCTGCCTCTGCCTCCTAAGTGCTGAGATTAAAGCTTAAGTACTTTAAAATCCAAACTTAATCAAAGTAAGAAATTTTAATATTTCAGTCACTAGCAAAGTTGATGCCCATTGGTCACTTGTTATTTGTAATATGTATTGAGATGTAATGAGAAAGAACACTTTGAAGTAGATAAGAACCAACAGGAGAAATACTTCTTACTGTGCTACTGGGAGAGGTCATATTAAAGTAAATGATTAAATAACTTAGCCTGTACCTTAAATATTTATCATTCTTGGTAGGACTTTTTGCTTCTTTGTTCTTGTTCGTTTGTTGTCAGGTTTTCCTCTGGGTTTCTACTTCTACACTGTAGCAACCCTCAAGATCAAGTGAGGTTGGGCCAGAGCTGGGAGTGGGTGGCTGGAATCTCAGGTGAGAATCTAATGACACCCCATCTTCTCATTCTACCCCGGGAAGGTCAACAGGCCCAATTTTGAGAACCTTTTGTGACTAATCACAGTTGCTCTGATTAAGATGGTAATGGTTGTTTATGCTCTGAGGACAGTGTTCCATAATAACATATTTAATACTTATGAGGCAGTTATAATACCTATAATTTCCACTACTTCTAAGGCTAAAGCAGGAAAATTTCAAGTTTCAGGTGGCCCTCAGCAGTCTCAATGCAACCTCATCTCAAATATATATATAGACTATACTGAACATTTTGTTCTAGGCACTGCTTTATTTGGTGCTTGGGAATTAAATCCAGGGCCCCTCCTGCATGCTAAGTACACTTCCATCTGAGCTGCTTTTCTAGGAGTAGGTATTGCTAATATATATTTTGCCTGAGTTAACCATGTAACTAGATTTTACTCATTCTCATTTAATGAAGAAACTAAAGTATAAGAAGTAAGCAATAGGCAGGATTTGAAAGCATTATGTCAGCTGGGTGTGGTGTCTCATGCCTGTAATGCCAGCACTTTGGAGGCAGAGACAGGAGTATTGCTGGGTTTTTGTTTGCTTTACATTTTACTTATTACTATTATTTTTGTTATTATTATTATTTGTATGTGTATGTGTTGAGGGGTGCACACATATGGTAGGTAGTCAGAGGACAGCTTGTAAGAGTTCATTCTTTGCTTCTATCATGTGGGTACCAGGGATCAAATTCAGATATCAGGCTTGACTTCAAAACTTTTGCCTGCGAGCCATTTTGAGGGCCAGATGGCTTTAAGTTTGACGCCATCCTGGTCTAAATTGTACCAGCTTCTGTCTTAGTTCATTTTTACTATTTCAGTGACAAAAGACCATCACCAAGGCAACTTCTAGAAGAAGGCATTTCTCTGCCTTACAGTTTTCCAGAGGGTTAAAGTCCATGGCCATCATGTGGGGAGCACGGCAGGGATCAGGGCAGCAAGCAGAGCTGGCACTTGAGAGAAGGCTGAGAGCTCATGTCTTGAGACAAGCACCAGGATGAGAGAACTAACTGGGAATAGTATGGGCATTTAAATCCTCCAAGCCCGCGCCCAGGGACAACTCTTCCAACAAGGCCATACTTGCTAATCCTTCCTTCCCAAACCATTCCACCAACTGGGGACCCAGTATTCAAGTAAACGAGTCTATGGCGCCCTTCTCATTCAAATCACCACAGTGGTTGTACACACACCACAGTCAGAGACAGCTTGTGGATTCCTGGCCCTCTTCCTGGCCCCAGAAACACCATTCTTTAATGTTCTTTGGAATTACTCTTCTTAGAGCCCTCAGTACTGATGTTCTCTGTATGTATATGCTAATTGCTCTTTTTAGCCTACTCTGAAAACTGCAGAACACATCTAATGTAATACATTTTACAGCCAACTCACGTAAGGATGGTTGTAGGAGTGTTTCAAATGAGATGGAGCGGCGTCATTCATCTTTACCTTAACTTGGTATCTAACATGCGTAGCCATCTTTCCCAGACAAATGACAGACAGCTGCTGGTGTTTGGGTGACTTTTTCACCTTCCACATCTACAGGGGGAATGTCATTGGATTCACCTAGGATTACTCCCAAGTCACTTAGGGTAGAATTGTGGAGATTCCAAAGCTGACCAAAGCGTGAAGGCTGGGTGTTAGACACCAAACAGTTAAAATGCGAGCTTCTGTGAAACTGCAGTGTGATTTCTGGGTTCCTGTTTCCAGTGGTTCCTTCCGACTCACTCGGTTCTTGTCTTGAGTCATGTGTTTCGCTGTACTTTGAAACACAGATGTTTATAATAGATACGAGCCTATGGTGTGCTTACAGCATGTCATCTGCATAGTTTGGGGGAGTCTCCACATAAGAGTGGCTGATGTTATCCACATAGAAGAAGGTATGAAAGAAACCAGAGAGAGTTTTATATTTTGAGACAGGTGTGTGTTTGGGGAGGGGGCTAGGCTGGCCTGGATGTAAGTGTTGTAGGATTGCTTCTGCCTCATCCTCCCAAACATTGGTGCAACCATCACACCTGGCTGTGGTTCCCACCCAATTAAAACAAAAAACGGAATCAGTAGTAAAATATAGCTCTAGAGAGAATCTGAGTTAGATTGTTTTGCCTAATGACTTATGATTATATCTAAGGTTCTGTCTTATTTTGTGTAATCCGTCTATTCTTTGATCTGTTCCCTACCGTGTCTCTTTGGGGTCCAGAAGTAAAGCTTGTGTTGGTATGTCGCTCATACACATGTGCATCTAGAGCAGTGGTTCTCAGCTTCCTGATACCATGGCCCTTCAAGTTCTGCTTGTTGTGACCTCCAACCATAAAGTTATTTTATTTTTATTTTTGGTTTTTCGAGACAGGGCTCGAACTTACAGAGATCTGCTTGCCTCTGCCTCCCGAGTGCTGGGATTAAAGGTGTGTGTCACCACTGCAGGGCTCCATAAAATTATTTTGTTGCTGCTTCATAACTAATTTTGCAGGATGGAAGGGAGGGGAGCAGAGAAAAATATAGCTCAATAAAAGCAGTATAATTTTTTTAAAGAAAAAAAGGAAAATGAATGAATGAGCACAGGAAAAAATAACTAATTTTGCTATTGTTATGAATCATAATTATCCAATATGCAAGATATCTGATATGCAACCTCTTAAGGGATTGTGACCTGCAGGTTGAGAACCACTGATCTAGAGCTTAAAACAAAGGTATTTGTGACATGGACCATATTGTATGGGTTAAAGATGATTGGCAAGGTTTTGTTGTACCTATATATATATATATATGTACAAATATATACTCCAAACTATCCAGACTCTTAACTGATTCCAAGTTTACCTAGAAGTTTCCTGCTTATCTCTTCAAACATTCTGGTAATAGAGTCAGGTCCACAGGTAAAGAGCATGGCCGAGAGCCTGACTGTTAGTGCGCAGTTCAAGCTAGGCGCGGTGGTGGTGTACATGTGTAGTCCAGCACGCTTAGGGCTGAAATGGCAGACTGTCTCAGATCATCATCATCCAGTTAATAAATACTCATTAATAGCTTGCAGTCCATAAATCTTAATGGCCGGCACGGTGCTAAGCAGTTTATGTGCATTTTATTTCAGAAACAATTCTAGGAAGAACTGTTAATAAATGTAAGGAGTGTTGTCATATGAACAGGTTAAGTAGATTGCTGGTTGCTATAGTCTGGATGTGTTTAACAACCCCTTCCCCTTCCATGCAGGTTCCTGGGCTGGTGGCTTAGTCAGTTAGGATAGCCTGGAATGCCAGTTTAAAATCATTTTCTCTTGTTATGAGATAGAAAACTTGGACTCCTTTTCCCATTTATTTTGGTTCTTCCAACAGGCTTTTACTCTAGCTGAGGCTAGTCTTCTTTCACCCAGAGTGGTCCCAGACTTGAAATACTCCTGCCTTGGGCTCATAAATGTCAAGCAAGCAGCATCAGACTGGCTCTCGTTTCTCTTGTAAAATGAATGAAAGACAGCTGGCATAGCAGGCCAGACCTGTAATCCTTGCGCTTGAGAGGCTGAGGCAGGAGGATGGGTCACTAGGCTATAGTGAGTTTCAGAACAGCCTGGACTATTGAGAGAGACCTGCCTCAAAAGCAAAACACATAGAGAAAGACATGCTTTCAAATTTGAGGATCTGTCTGCCTCTGCCTCCTGAGTACTAGGGATAAAGGGATGCATCAACATATATGGCTAGGATTTACCTATTTTTAGGATTTAATATAAATTTGTAGGACATCGTGGCACATGCGGAGGCAGGTGGATCTCTTTTGAGTTCGAGGCCAGCCTTGTCTACATAGTGAGCTCTAGGCCAGACAGAGTTGCATAGGGTGATCCTGTCTCAAAACAAGACAGATTTCTTATAAATGATATTATACGATATTACCTTTTGTGTTTATTTTCATTTAGTTAGTATAATACTTTCAGTGTTAACACATCCTGTAGACAGTAAATGCTTCACTTCTTTCTTAGAGCTGAGTACATTTGTCCCCTCCCCCTACTTAGCTGTTGTGAATAATGTGTATGTGTTACCCACATTAATGTAACTTCATCATGTGTGCGGTGCCCATGGAGATCAGAAGAGGGTGTCAGAGTCCTGGAACTAGAATTAGAGACAGGTGTAAGCCATCGTGTTGGTACTGTGAACTAGGGTACTCTGCAAGACTAACAAGTGCTCTTAACCACCGAGCCATCTCTCTAGCTCCAGGTTCAGCCTGTTAAGTGCTGGGATGTATTGGCAAGGACCACCATGCTTGGCTTCTAAATTTTCAAAATGATAGTCATTTAGTTAAATGTATTTAACTAAAAGCCTCCTGGGGTGTGTGTGTGTCTGTGTCTGCCTGTTTGTCTTATGCTATGGATCATATTAGGAGCCTTGTATGTAGTAGACAAGCACCATCTTCAGTTCCCAGCTGCTGTTTTTGTGTGGTGTTTTGGTTTGCTTTTGAGTCTCACTGTGTAGCCTATCTGACCTCTGACAACTAATCCTTCTGTCAAAGCCTCAAAAAAAAAAAAAAAAAGGTTTGCATATGCTTTATTCTTTTTTCTTTTCCATGTTTAGAAAGCATAATAGCACTCAGTGTATCTTTGCCCGGTATCACACATTTGTGCCCCGCTTTTATTTCCTCTGTATCTCTACCCGCTTTCTCACCTCTGAATTCTAAAGCAAATCCTGTAAACAACTGTGTGAATGACATCTACAAGGTAACTCTTACTACTAATGCTAGCGTTGGGAAGATGGAAGACCACCAGTCAGAGTCCAGCCTGGGCTGTATAGAGAACATGTTTAAAACACAGTTTCTGAGTTGGGGATGGTGATGCATGCCTTTAATCCCAGCACTCTGGAGACAGAGGTAGATGGATCTCTGTAAGTTCAAGGCCAGCCTGGTCTATAGACTGAGTTCTAGGACAGCCAGGACTGCTGCACAGAAAAACGAAACAAACAAAAAACCAACCACAGTTTCTGCCATAATCCCTCCCCTCTTATCTGTGGTTTCACTTTCCGCAGTTCCTGTTACTTGTGATCAATCCCTATCTGAAAGTATTACATGGAATATTCCAGAAATAAGCAATATGTAATTTGTTTTTGTTTGAGACAGTTTTTTAGTAGGTAGCCAAGGCTGGCATCTACTTTGAGACTGTTCCTGCTTCTGCTTCCCCAGTGCTGGGATTATAGGCATGTGCCATCTTACCCACCTGGTGGTAATTTTTGTGCTGCTTTGACTATGGTAATCTCATGTCCTAACCCATCCTGCCAAGACTGAATCACCCCTTTGTGTAGCATCTTCACCAACCGATAGCCTCATGGCTATCTCTTTGATCAGACTTGAGTATCTTAGTGTTCATGTTCATTCAGGTAACCTTTATTTAATAATAACAATTTAATAATAAACTTGATAGTGGTGGTGCCAATTCACATATGTCTGCTGAAGCTGTATAGTGCTTTCTTCAAGTGAAAAGATGAATGAATGTTTATCATGGGTATGTACAGAGAAGAGAGTGTATGGGTTTGTACCCTTTGTAATTTCAGTCATTCACTGTTGAAGTGGACGGGGCTATTGCAGTGTATCCCATGGTAAGGAAGGACTGTTGTCCATTTTGTGTCTTCTTTTTCTTTTACACTGTGTGAGAGTGTTTGTAAAAAGGAGCTTGTTACAAATTCCTTTTCCAGCTACAGTCTTGGCTTTCTTTATGGGATTCTTTTATCCACTTGCTCATTTTATGTCAAAAATTACTAATAACTTGTTCAGACCCTATTTGAACCGATTCTTGCTGCCTCATGTGGAATATTTTCCATCTAAGCTGCAGTAAAGGTTTTCCTCTAAACCTCTGCTAGCCGTGCTTCAGACAAATCTGTTATTATTTCCGTTCTTTTATGATTCAGAGAGGTTGATCATCTGCCAATATTTGGGAATATTTCCAATAATTTAGACTTATTATATGTACCAACAGCAAGACTTCTCTCAAGAGATCCAGGAATTGATATTATACTGTGGAACCTGGGTCTAGAACTTATTTCTTGCTCTATTTTCTCCATTCTTTTTGTTTGTTTTTGTGTTTTGAGACAGGGTTACACTATATAGCCTGGCTGGCCTCAGACTCACAGAGGTCTGCCTCTCTGCCCCACTTTTTTTTAAATTATGTGTATAATTTAATCCATGTGTATGTGTGTGGGTGTGTGCACATGAGTGTGTGCCTGTGGAAACCAGAAGCATCAGATTCCCCCTAGAGCTGGAGTTGCAGGCAGTTGTGAGCACCCCCCTTATGGTGCTAGGAACCAAAGGATCCTGGCAGAGTAGTAAGTGCTCTTAACTTCTGAGCCATGTCTCTAGTCCCCTCTTTTTTCCATTTAGCATAAATATAGTCTCTTGGTTGTCATAAACTATCATTTTAAAATGATGAAGATAAATTTGTGAAATTTGCACTCTAACCCTATATATATAGCAAGTAATTTGGGAAATTGGGTTAAAGAAGAAAAAATTAGTTTGAAAAGATTTATTTATTTTTGTGTGCTTTTTGCCTGCATACAAGTATTGCGCCATGTGTGTACATGGTGCCTGAGGAGGCCAGAAGAAGTCAGATCTCCTGGAACTGGAGTTACGAACTGTAAACCAAACCCAGGCCCTCTGTAAGACTACCAGGTACTCTCTATTCCCACCCCACCCCGTCCTCCTTGTTTTTTCGACAGGGTCTCAGTATGTAGCTCAAAGTAACCTTGAACTCCCTATAGTTCAGTCTAGCCTGGGTCTCACAGTCCTATGTGAGCCTTCCAGATGGTAGGACTATGGGCATTTGCTGATATGTCTGCTTTGAGTACTGTCATAGCCATTAGAAGTATTTTGATGACTCTCTACCAGACTTTTTCAATCTGTATTTTTCCTGCTGTAATTATAGTGCATTTTTAATTTAAAAAACTTACATTATTCATCTTTTATTCTTTTTCATGTTTTGTTTGTTTGTTTGTTTGGTTTGTTTTTCTTCTTTGGTTTTTTGAGACAGGGTTTCTCTGTATAGCTCGTGCTATCCTGGAACTCACTCTGTAGAATAGGCTGTCCTCGAACTCACCGAGATCTGCCTGCCTCTAGTTCCCTGAGTGCTGGGATTAAAGGCACGCACTTATACCATCTGGCTGTGTTGTTTATTACTTGTGAAGACAGAAGAAAGAGAAAAAGCCATTTAAGGGAAATCTTAAGTTTTTAGATTTATAAAGAAATATGTTGTTTTGTCAAGTACTTCAACCTTTGTAATAATATTAGGACCCATTAGTTGTACATTTAAAAATAGCAAAAAAAAGTTATCCAAATTTTAAATGGTGTTTGCTGGCATAGACTAGCATATGGGTAATAGAGAAAACCAGACATTCAAAGTCACCCTCAAATAGTAAGTTTTACGTCAGTGCTTAGGCTGTATGAGACCTTCTCAAACAAACAAACAAACAAAACCCCAAAACAAGAAAGGGTGGGGGCTGTGAATTTATTGAATACCAGGCACATGCCAGTGAGTGTGCTAAGGACTTGTGGGGTTTTTGTTTTGTTTTTTTTTTTTTGACAGTCTACATAGCTCTGGCTAACCTGGAACTCACTAATCATAGAGATCCACCTGCTTCTGCCTCCCAAGTGCTGGAATTAAAGGCATGTGCTGACACCACGCCTGGCTGTGCTAAGAATTTTGAAGGACCACCCATTTATGTTTGTTTTGAGAATCATCCTTTGTATCCCAGGCTGACCTGCAATTCCTGGTCGTCCTACTTCTATGTACAGAGAATACAGGCTTGTGCTGTCCCAGCTGCTTGCATTTCCTTTACATCTTCACCAGAAATCAGCAAAGTAAGTTGTTGAGGAAACTGAGTCTTGTTTGTTTATTCTGTTTGTATGTTTATGTGTTTGTGTGTGTGTGTGTGTGTGTATACACATGAAGGTCAAAGAACAACAACCTCTTCTGGCATCTGAGAGCTCCTGCGTGCATTGGTGCACATAAACTCTTACATTCACATTAACAAAAATAATCTTTGAAAGAATCCCAAAGTAGACATGCCTGCTTCCTGACATCAGCACACCTGGTGTGCAAGGCCTTTGTTCCTTCCTGATCTTAGCCCTCTGCTTAGAGAAGGGGGAAGTGTTAAGCAGAACTTGAGTTCATGGTAAGGGCGTATTTCCAGATGACCTCACTGTCACCTGACTCATCCACTTTCCAACTACAGCTCATGATTTTTAGAAGGCCGGGTTCTTAGTCTTTCGTTTTGAAACAAGTCGGCTATAGACTCGAGCCTCTCTTTGAACTCATTTGAGATTTTTGTTTTCTTTAGCAAGGCAGTAAATATTGACTTGTAGTTGGCAAGAATTAACAGTAGGAATAGAATTATAAAATTGTGTGTTTGAGAGATCTGGGCTTTCCTACCCTACAGTATTTCTGTATCCGTACTACATTGTCTGAAAACCTGATGAGGTGCTGTTTGCAGGGACTAGTGCTTAATGTGTAGTGCTTTTCTTGTTTCTTGTCCCTCTGTTGGCCACTAAGGAGTTAACTCACTGGAACCATGGGTGACTTTAGAGCATTTTGTTTGGGAAGAGCAGGTTTTGACTAGGGCTCTAGGGAGTGGCAGAGAAGCTGGAATCTACCAGACAAGAGTAGAACAAGGAAAGGCATACAAACATCTGGAGGTGACAGGGCACAAAATAACTCCCTTACATCTCTCTTCCTCCGTACTGTTTCATGACTGGCTGTGTTGTCGAGTCTCTTCAAACTCCTAATCCTCCTCTTTCAAGTTCCTGAGTTCTGAGATTGAGTGTGTACCACCACACTTTGCCCAGAGAGATATGATAGTTTGTTATATATATTTATGATAAAACTAAAGGTTCCTAAACAATTAGCAAATTAATAAAGCATACAATTTTATGTTAATATCTAATGAGTGAATAGTTGCTAATTTAAGAAAGGCCTTTACATCTTTTTTTTTAAATTAATTTTGTTTGGGTGTTTTGCCTGCATGTATGTCTGTACACCATGTGTGTGCCTCGTGCTGGAGGTCAGGAGAAGACCTCAGAACACCTAGAACTAGAGTTACAGATAGGTGTATGCCACCACGTGGATGCCAGGACCTGAACTCAGCCAGTGCTCTTAACCACTGAGCCATCTGTTCAGCATCAGTATATCTTACTCATATATCTTAGTGTGTGAATATTTTACCTGAACCATGGGTATGGAAAATATGAAATTAGATTGTAAATTCTGATGCCTGTAAAAATTATTTGTGTATGTTTTGTATGTATACACACATACATATGTGACACAGTGCACATGTGGAAGTTAAGAGGATAACTTGGAGACGTCGCTTTCTCCTCCTGTGTAGACATAGGGGTGGCGCTCAGGTCCTTAGATTTGGATGAACACCTTTACCCTGTGAGCCTTCATAGTGACCTCAAATATATTATTTAAATGAAATGTTAAGGCTTAAAAGTCTTAGTTAAATGCATGTGGTGTGTTTAACTGCATACACAGTCACACATAAAACTTAAAGGACTGGGAATTGTGGCTCATTTACCTAGCGTATTTGAAGCCTTGAATTCAATTCCCAATACACAGAAGATGAGAGAGTGCATGATTATTGCACTAGAGGGAATTGGGCATATGAAGTAAATGCTCTGCCACTGAGCTACACCCTCAGCCCCAGCAGAGGAAATCTCCCGGTGACCAACTGGCCATTTAATTCCATATCACACACTTGCAGTGGTGGATTTTGGGGTGTGGTTTTAGTGATTGTTTGCCTGCTTTTTGCTGCTACCGTGTGCAACTCTTAAGAGCTGCATTGCTTTGAGAGTGCACCCTTTTTCTCTACTTGTTTGTTCATTCATTAGTTATTTTCCAAGAATGTACTGTCAGATTCTGTTAGGTGTTAGACCTAGAACAACGAGCAAAACGTGTTCCCTTCGAAAGTGTAGCCTAGCAATATATTTCTGGTTAATTTGATTCTCTGTTTATCAGTATAGTTCACAGCAGGCTTCCCAACCTCAACACGTTTATCGTTTGTGCCTGATCATTCTTTGTTGATCAGTTTTCAGAGTGAGTGTTAGGCATTTCAGTAGCTTCTCTGCTCTTCTGCCTGCGGACATCCCCCACCTGATTATAATCAGAAGTTTCCAAAGGCTAAACATGGTGACCCACACCTCTAATCCCAGCACTTGGGAGGTAGAGGCAGGAGGATAAAATGTTCAAAGTATTCCTCAGTTACATAGCAGGCTTGAAGCCAGCTTGAGTTACATGAGACATTTTCTCAAAAACAAGAAAAAAAATGTTTCAAGACAGCAAATCTGGAATGTGAGCCAGGTGTTATCTGTATTATAGACAAAGAGCTTTCATAATTGGTTTCCAGAAATGTAATATAGAGCTATCAGGTGGTCTTAGTGGGTTCAAGGGATCGCCATGCTGAAGCATTAGTCTAATTAATCTTTTTTTGTTGTTTTTTGTTTGTTTGTTTGTTTTGTTTTGTTTTGTTTTTTTGTTTTTCGAGGCAGGGTTTCTCTGTAGCTTTGGAGCCTGTCCTGGACTAGCTCTCATAGGCCTCAACTCACAGAGATCTGCCTGTCTCTACCTCTCGAGTGCTGGGATTAAAGGCACAACCCAACTAGTCTAATTCTTAATCAGTAAAAACCAGGAGTTATATATCAGAGTAAAAACTTGAAAGGTCAGAGAAGCAGAGGAGGCTGAGAAACTGTCTACACCCCACCTTATCACTTCCTGTCTCCACCTCCCGAGTGCTGGGATTAAAGGCGCGTGCCACTGCTGCCCAGCCTCTAGCTCCCACCCTGTGATCTCCAGGCAAGGCTTACTTGTTAGAACATAAATATCACACAATATCATGTAATCATAAGAACATGAGTTCAGATGCCCAGAACCCCTGTAGAGCCAGGCTCAGAAGCTCAAGTGTAATCCCAGCACTCACGGCTAAATGGGAGGTGGAGACAGGAAAATCCCTGGTATATGCAGCAGAGAAGAAAAAGAGACCCTGTCTCAAACACAGTGGAATGTGAAGACTGATACCTGAGACTCTCTTCTAACACATGTGCAATGTAATATCTGTGCCATGACATAATATGTGCTCAGAATCATACATACACAGGCACATATTATATTTTATACATGTACATACATACAAAATGTAATATAAAGCTAGAAAATGCAGTAAAGAAAACCTGTATCTGTCCCATGATGCTTCCACCTTACATGGGTTCCAGCAGCAAACTTGGGCCACCAGGCTGTATGGCAAGTACCTTGACCTATTGAAGCCATCTCAGTGCCCGCAGGGGCTTGTGCTTGCATAGCAAGTGCTTTTACTCACAGAGCGATCTCCCTGGCCTAGAAACTCGTTCTGATATTCTCTCATAGTGTGTGTTTCATTGATGCCTTGCTTTTTAAGCCAAAAACTACTTTCCCATTGGAAAGAGTGCTTCACCTGGTTCTCGAGATGTAGCTTGGTGAGTAGGGCGCTTATCCTAGCATTCCTGAAACCCTGTTTTCCCAGCACACAAGATGTGCAGAACTGAAGGATCAGAAGTTCAAGGTCATCCTCTTGTGCTAGCAAGATCAAGCCCACTTAGGATATAGAACTGCTTGACTAAAAAAAAAAAAAAAAAAAAAAAAAAATTTCTCCTGTGTTTTAGGCTTGTTTCTTGTACTAATAGCATTAAATATCTGTAGCATGAATAATAAAAACCCAGAGACAGATATTGGGGTTCAAGCTGAAGATCAGAAAAGCAAAGCAAAGCTGGGCATTGGTGGCACATGCCTTTAATTCCAGCACTTGGGAGGCAGAGGCTGGCGGATGGATCTCTGTGAGTTCGAGGCAAGCCTGGTCTACAAGAGCTAGTTCCAGGACAGACAGGTTCCAAAACTACATAGAAACCCTGTCTCGAAACGCCCCCCCCCCAAAAAAAAAAGCAAAACATCCTCTAGACTGGGTGACTGCAGACTGAGCCCTGAGCCTGTCTCTTCCCATTTTACATTCCCCTTTAGTTCTAGGATTAAAGACATGTAACTCCCTAGGACTGGGATTAAAGATGTGAGGTGGCACCACCACCTGGATATGTTTCTGCATTGATCTTGTGTAGCCCAAGGTGGCCTTGAGCTCACAAAGATCCCAAATCCTGGGATTAAAGGTGTGTAATACCACTGCCTGGCCTCTAGTGGCTTAGTTTTACCCTCTGATCTTCAGGCAAACTTTATTTATATCATGGTATTTCTCCTTTTTGTCTAAAATTAAGAAAAGGAAGACTATAACCAATATAAGAAAAACTATATACAGTAAGTACAATAATTGTATACAATATATAAGGCAATAAATACATCAACAATGTCTAGTCCATTTGCATCGACCAGTTCAGAGAATATATTCCATATCTATCTTATCTTGTACCTAATTTACCTCCTATCATAGCTTGCTTTCTGTATCTGGTAAACAAGAAAAACTGTAACTATCTAGGCTTCAACTCCCTCGGAGGCCCAGGAAGGAAATAATACTGAGTAAGCAGTAAATGTGAGCCAGCAGATTCTGAAAATTGTGAGAAATTACAGAAACAGCTCACTACCTGGACAATCACCCAAAGTTCCTCTGCAACAATGGAGCTTTGGCTTATAGGCCTAGACTGACAGACTTTTTCTATGAAGCAGGGTTTTTGAAGGACTGTCTCACCTTGTCTGGGCAAGGCTTGGCAGTTACTCTCTTGTGTTCTGCTTGTCCCATTAGGGCAACATACTGACAGCAGTTGAGGCAAGGGCACCTTTTTGCCCAGTGGCTTATTTTTGGCACAAAGATAGCAAACTCCATGTGGAGTTTCTTCGATGTCTACCATCTTCTCTGAAGTAGATAGGTGCTACCAGGAGCAGACATGTCTTCATTGCCATTAAAAAAAAAGAAAGAAAGAAAGAAACGATGTTATTAAAAGATTATTCTGTAGATCTCTGGAGTGTTTGAAGATAACCTATTTAAAATATATCTGTTTGACCTTGAAAACATACCTAATGTAACTACAAGTTCGATTGTAATAGGTAACTAATTACTAACCTGCATTTCTGTATTATCCTAAACAGTTGGTAATAATAACTTTCAAGGACTAGAAATTTGAATTACATTGTTAAATGAGCTGTATGGGTACAATAGTTTGAACAAGATTAGAAACATATGTACAGTCTTTTTAAACAAAATTAATCTCAAATTTGTATCAATAGGGGCTGGGATTTCTTTAAAAAATTTGTATCAATATACAAAATTTGTTTGCAATAGACAAAAGTCTGATCCAATGTAAACATTTAAAAATATTAGTTGCATGGGCTGGAGAGATGGCTCAGAGGTTTGAGCACTGACTGCTCTAACAGAGGTCCTGAGTTCAATTCCCAGCAACCACATGGTGGCTCACAACCACCTGTAATGAGATCTGGTGCCCTCTTCTGACCTGCAAGTATTCATGCAAGCAGAACACTGTATATCTAATAAATAAATAAAGATTTATTTTAAAAAATTAGTTGCTTTTTTAAAAGTAAATTCAATAACCTGCCCTTTTATCTTATCATATCTATATCCTTTTTTTTTCAAGACAAGAACCTTGAATCTAATCTTCTTTCTTTAGCTTTTTTTCCTGACCATTACCAATAACAACTTGTAACCGGTCCCCCTAAACAGTAACATATTCATAACCCATTGACTGACCAAAAACCACCCACCCCATGATGGCCATAACTTCTAGCAAATTACCCAGTCAGCCTTTTCCAAACGCAAAGCAGCTGCCCATTGAAAGCCTGAATAGGTATCAATGGTGTGGTGTACATATTTTAGTTTCCTAAATTCTACAAAACGGAACACATCCAACTGCCAGATTTCATTCCTTTGAGTACCCTTTGGGTTACTTTCTGCAGGTAGTGGTGTTAGGTTGTGTAAAGAACAAGTAGGACATCTTATACTTTTCTTGGCTTTTTGCTACATAATGGAAAGATTTAAAAAAAAAAAACTTTGCTATTGACATGATGTTTTTATGACATTCTGAGACCTTCAGCACATTTCCAATCAATACTTGATCAGTTTCTGCATTACCTTCTTTTAGGGGACCTGGCAGACCCATATGGGATCAGATGTGTGTTAGGTATATGTGATGATGCCTATTCCTGATTATATCTGGTAACTGAATAAATAATGAAGTCAATTCTGTATAAATTCAGCAGTTTCAATATGCAAAACAACTCTTTCTGCATATTGTGAATTGGTAACTATGTTGAGAGGTTCTTTTAAGTCCCTTAATACCCTGAGACTAGCATATAATTCTGACTTTGGAAAGAATCATAAGGGCTTTGTTCCACTTTACTAAAATGTTCTGATTGTAACCTGCCTTTCCTGATTTATGTAGAGGTTCCAGTTAGAGGTGTGTCCTGTGCAATGTGAGGAAGGATTTAGTTCTCTTTATAAGTTGAATTCTCTTGCTTTTGGGATAGTTGTTGTTAATGTCTCTCCCCCCCAAAAAATTACTACAAGCTCTTTGCCAGGGTTCACTTTCTTCCCATAATTTGTCAGTTTCATCATTATTAAAAGATACTATAATTTCTGCTGCATCTTCTATTCCTGCTAATTGACAAAGTCTCAATTTTCCTTTTAGAATTAACTCAGAGACCTTTTCCACATAAGTTTTTAATTTTTAACTTGGTTTATGTGGTACAAAGATCCATTCTAAGATAATATCTTTCCTCTACATTAAAATTCTTGTAGAGGAATGTTTGGAGGGTAACATGACCAGAATGCAGTTAAGATCCAGATCCACAAAGTCCACATGTGCCTTCTGCAGTCGCTCCAATCAAAGTTATCTCAACTTCAGCTGACAATTCCCTGGGACTATTTAAGTCCTTGTCACCACCTAAGGTCTTGTTTAAATTAACCAGGTCATCAGGACCCATCCCTATAGTGTGCCATAGATGGGAAGTGTTTCATCTTAATGATGGGAGTCATTAAGAGTCTGCAGTTGATCTCTCCTAATTTGTATCTTGTGGTCTAATTTTTTCGTAAACCTGTTTTATAGTCTAAATAATTAATAGAGTCTCCTCTTGGTATTTTTTCAGGAGCAATTTGTAATCCCCAACAAGGTAAAATTTTCTTCTTCAAGCATTTTTTAAAGTATCTACATTTGAATCAGATAACAAAATGTCCATCATTTCCAATGGCTGACTTATAAAATACTGGCACAGGGTGGGACTATTTAACATTCCCTGTGAGAGAATCTTCCATTGATATCTTTTAGCAGGCTAAGATTATTATAAGTAGGCACTGTGAAAGCAAATTTTTCTGTTTTTTTTTTTTCTTGTAAAGGTACAGTGAAGAAACAGTCATTTAAATCAATAACTATAAGAGGCCATCCTTTAAGCAATATACAAGGCAAAGAATACCAGACTGTAGAGGGACCATTGGCTGAATCACCTTATTAACAACTCTTAGATCTGTTACTATTCTCCATTTTCCAGTTTTGTTTTTTTTTTTTTTTTTTTTAACAACAAGTACAGGAGAATTTCAAGGTCTGCATGATTCTTCAATATGCTGAGCATCTAGTTGCTCTTATACCAGTTGTTCTAAAGCCTGCATTTTCTCTATTATTAAAGGCCATTGATTAACTCATAGAGGTTTATCTGTCAACCTTTTTGAAGGTAGGGCTATTAGTGCCTTTAAAA
Source organism: Arvicola amphibius (assembly GCF_903992535.2). Taxonomy (NCBI): domain Eukaryota; kingdom Metazoa; phylum Chordata; class Mammalia; order Rodentia; family Cricetidae; genus Arvicola; species Arvicola amphibius. The sequence continues at coordinate 55,070,759 of NC_052051.1, read as the reverse complement.
TACCGGCAGCTGTTTTACCCTGTTCTTGCACAGCCTGAATGGTTGGTGACTGTTCTTTATAAAACCTAATATTTTTCCAAGAAACATATGTTAATTTATAGTTTGTTTCTAAGATTGGGAGAATGTTAATCTGAGTATTTAATTGCTATAACAAATCACGTCCCCACAAATGGTTTTAACATTCTTCTCTGTCTTTCTGGCCTATACATTTAACCCATCTCATGCTCTACTTTACCTGAGATAAAGTTCCAATCCCTAAAACTGAACATTTGCATCCTGAAGAGGCCAATTTGGATGCCAAGATTCTGATGAAATTATTGTTATATCCGCATTTGTGTCTACAAGACCTTTAATGATTCCATTTATTTTGTATTTTTAATTTTGGTATTTGTTCATTTATAGAAGTTTGCCAAAATACTCGCTTTATGGTTTCTTCTGAATTTTTTGGTTCTCTCTTCTATAGCTGTTTTATTACCCAGAGCAGTAAGGTTTCTATAGCAGGCTTTAGGTTCTTCAGTTGCTCTGGGAAGGAGTCTCCTCTACAACAGCAGGAAACAACTGAACTGGTTTTGGCCTAGGGGCCTGCGAGAGACCCTCAAGGAGTTTCCTATGGCAAAGGCTTGCCATGAATATTCCTCCTTGACCTATATTACATTAGTTCGATGCCTGCCTTTGCCATACCTTCCACATAACCCAGAAGGGAGGGGCATTCTGAATGGATTATTCTTAGAAAAAATATTGTTTCTAGGAATGTCCTGTCTTTGTGACTTTGCCACAATTATAACATTTGACATTTTGATTTGTCCTCAGATGTCTAGAAATCACCTATCCATGCATCAACATGTTCATGAGATTCAATATTAATTGTATCTCAGATCCATTCTTCCAAAGCTGCTGACCTTGCTTTTAATGGCCGAACTATCCTTTTGCATAGACAGTTGACATTTCAAAATCCAGAGATTCAATTATTATTTGTCTAGCTTATGAATTGGGTATCATTCTGTTTACTGTTGAAGCCAATCTTTGTAAGGATTTCATAAAGATTTGGGGGGGGGCATAACTTTAGTTAATGACTCAAATTTTCTTTCCTATTTCTCCAATTCTGTCCCAAGCATTCAAAGCTCTTGTGTGGCATAAATCCAGGGTGTGGTCATTACATACCACCTGCCTTTCTATAGTAGCGTATTCTTGTCCAAGAATTTGATATTGGGAGATTTCTCTAACTCTGTCTTTAGTCCATTGTTCAATAATCTTAGCCTCTTCTCTGAACCAGGTACTCCATTGTAATTGTGAACAAGGCTCTAAAACACTTTTAATCAAATCTATCCAGTTGTTAGGGATAATTCTATTACAAATGATCACAGGTTTAACATTTGCTTCACAAAAGGTGAATGTATGCAATATGAGATTATTGCTTCCTTAAATCTCCTTAAATGTAACAATGGCACAGAAGTCCAGTTTACTATAGCAGAGTTTCTGCCACTTGGCAATTCCTGTAAGGTTACTGGAAATATTAAGGTTGGTTTTCTGAAAACCTTAGGCTGTTCCTCTCTGTTCTTATAATGCAATGCTGAAATTTGCTCTCCATTAAATTCTTCTGTCTGGGTTTAAATATCTCTGTGATCTGTTTTATTAGGTTTTTCAAAGGCCTGTATCTTAGCACTCAGATTAACCAACTTTTTAATAAGACAAAAATGATAAAGCTGATGATGTTTACAATGACATTACATAAATCCCTTCTAAATTAGATATCCTCTCATATAATTGTTCCATTTTCAGACTGTCTAGCATATTATCATACAGAGATCCAAATCTTTCCATTATAATGTTTTTTTTTCCATTTTTTAATGTGGGGAAAAAATCTGTTTCTTTTAACTAATTCCTCCCTTTAAGAATTCACAATTGTCTTACCAAATCTACCGACAGTGTTGATGAAGATGTGAGGCCGCTGCATAGAACAGTAGAGGCCTGACTGGATTTCAAGGCAGCTACCTAGTTTGGCAGCAGCTTGAGAAAGGTGTCAAGGAGATCCCGCAACCCATGGAGTTGGGGGGGAGCGACACTGTTTGAAAAACACACATGACATTGTTCAGAAAAAGCACGTGTGTTGGGGAGCTGTCTGAAGGCTAAAACAGAAAAATCCCCAACTAAGTCAGAGGTTGAGGAAAAAAGAAAAGCCTGGCTGGGTGGGGCTGGAGCCCCCTGTGTAGCTCCAGTAGAAGCCCCATGTGCAGCTCCAGCCTGTGCAGCGGCTTTTATGAGAAATTGTTCCCCAGACATTGGTCGCCAAATGTAGCACAAATGGTAGAAACCCAGAGACAGATATTGGGGTTCAAGCTGAAGATCAGAAAAACAAAACAACCAAGCCACTAGAAAGTCTTACCTCTACCAAGGCTGGGCGACTAAAGATGAGCCCTGAGCCTTTGTCTCCTCCTATTTTATATTTCCCTTTAGAGCTGGGATTAAAGGCCGGTGACTCCTAGTTCTGGGGTTAAAGGGGTGTGACTACATTGTCTGGCCTCAAGTGGCTTAGTTTTGCCCTCTGATCTTCAGGCAAGCTTTCTTTATTCAGATATAAATAAAATGTCTCTATAAATATTTATTTTTTTCTCTTAGCCTGATTTCCTGGCTCTGTGGTATAGGTGAACAGGTAATGAAATCGTCCCTTTTATCCTACTTGCCTGGTAAGTACCTAAATCCCATAAATACATTATTTTTGCTCAAACTTTTCTGTATCCTTATTCTTCTAGAGTATCCATATTTCTGTTTCTTTGTCCAGTATAGTTTTGATCCATCATGGATAATCTGTCGTCAGAAGAAATTCAGCTAAGGGCTCACCAGGTTACTGATGAGGTGAATGATTTTTTTTAACTTTAATTTTTTAGTACATTTTAATTTTAGTTTCTCTCTCTCTCTCTCTCTCTCTCTCTCTCTCTCTCTCTCTCTCTCTCTCTCTCTCTCTCTCTCTCTCTCTCTCCCCCTTGTGTGTGTGTGTGTGTGTGTGAGAGAGAGAGAGAGAGAGAGAGAGAGAGAGAGAGGGGCATGTGAAGGTCAGAAGTCAACTTCCAAGGGTCATTCTCTGTTCTCTCCTTCCATCATGTGGATTCTGTGTTTGGTACAAGCACTTTTACCTCCTGAGACATTTGCAGGCCCGTTTCCATTCCTACAGAAAAGTGAGAGTGGTTTTTTAGAGACCACTTTGGCTTCTTCTTGGTCCCTCTAAGGTGGTTAGTATTTAACAGTTACTTGAAATCCTGGAAGGAATTCTGAACTTTAATGATTCCTTAAAATCTGTATAGTAACATATTTCTGCCTGCCTGTGTGAAATTGCATTGACTCCACCATCTGCAGTCTCTTAGGGGAGTGCCTAGTAGGAAAATGAAAGTGGAGTGAGCTCCTTTTTTGTTTTCTTGTAAGGAGGGGGATGTGCTGGCAAGTTTTAACAATTAAGTAGCATCATAAATATAGCCTGTGATCAATTTGTTTTCCTATATTTTTTGGAATGCTATAACTAACTTTGTATTTCTTCCTAGTCTTTGGAAAGTACAAGGCGAATCCTGGGCTTAGCCATCGAGGTAAGAAATGTTCACTATTCACATATAGAAATGTATGGACGGGGTATTAGCACTAGCTGTAATTGATGTTATTTGAAACCAGAAGCTGCTGAAGACTGTCCAGTGATGCACTGATAAGCCATTTCTTTTTTTTTTTTTCTTTGAAAATATTGGAATATCGGCAGGGAAGATAAATTTATAATAAATGTATGACTTAATTACTTTAGGGGTTAATATGAGTTGCTGTGAGACTGCTAGTTCTGTTTGTCGTACTAGGTCCTGAGAACTTGGTTTCCATAGGAATCTGACATTTGTCGGGATTTGCAAGCTTTGCTCTTATTTTGCATTGTTTTCTTGTACTTTCATCTTCCTTTTCCCCCTTTTAGTCTCAGGATGCGGGAATCAAGACTATCACCATGCTGGATGAGCAAGGAGGTGAGTTGAAGTCATTGAAGAAACTCTTCAGTTTGACTTACATTGCAAAAGGCCCTATAAAACCAGCCACTTAAAAAATTCAACCTTCTCTTTACAAGATAAGAGTAATATGCTTCTTCCTTTTTTATTTAAATTCTGGTATCATGATCATTGGGATTGGGATGAGAGGCAGCAGCGCCCAGCTGTATACAGGTCAGTCAGACAAGCACAGCTCACTGTGTGCATTTGTCAATTGCACATTAACATGGTATTCTTTGATCACTGTCAGATAGCAAGTTCTAAAAGAGGGCTACATTCTGGTGAGTTTAGAAACATCCAATTCTGTTGGCCTTATTTAATCCCACCTGGCTTTCATTAAGGTTGTGACTAAATGCTATACATGCTGGGAATCTGGTCTGATTGCAGGAGTGGTTTCTGACCAACCCTCACATGCTGCTGGTGAACAAATCTTTCTACAGTGAGGTCCAGGATCCTCTCCATCAGTGTTGTTTTTCTGGTACTGATATTCACTGGCAGGTGATTGGTAGAGTGGAGGTTGCAGCTTACTGCTGGGTAACAATAGCATTTTCACTGGACGTCTGTGAATGTAACACACCACAACTTATTCTTAGAACAACTAAATCGCATAGAAGAAGGCATGGACCAAATAAATAAAGACATGAGAGAGGCAGAGAAGACTTTAACAGAACTCAACAAGTGCTGTGGCCTTTGCGTCTGCCCTTGTAATAGGTAAGTTGTTATAAATCAAGACCTTTTAAAAACAAATCAGTACATGAGGAGATCCATGCCTACTCCCTACCCAGAAATAAACTCAGAAGTATAACTAGATAACAGGGCCTAAATTAGCAGCTTCATTAAAAAACAAATTGAAGGCCGGGCAGTGGTGTTGCACGCCTTTAATCCCAGCAGAGGGAGGCAGAGGCAGGTGGATCTATGTGAGTTCGAGGCCAGCCTGGTCTACAGAGCGAGTTCCAGGACAGGCTCCAAAGCTACAGAACAACCCTGCTTCAAAAACCAAAAAAGAAAGGAAGGAAGGAAGGAAGGAAGGAAGGAAGGAAGGAAGGAAGGAAGGAAGGAAGGAGAAAGAAAGAAAGAAACCCACAAATTCTAAATGCCAATATAGTGTGATTCAAACTCTTAACTATGTTTTACAAACTTTTGTTCCTGTCTCCTATGTTCTATGTAATGAAGGAAGTAGGTAAATTTTTTTGAAGAAAGAGGAAGGCTCCTCTTTAGTCTAGAACAGATTTGACTCTAAGTTGTAAGTTAATAAACAAAATAGCAATCAATTCTAAGAGTCAAGGATGAGAGAACACGAGTGGTATTGGTGCCCCTGCCTGTGTAAAAAGCTTTCCTTGGACGTGGGAGAGAAGGTACAACATGGCCCTGAAATAGGCTCTGCCCGCCACCGTGGGTGGAGAGGAAGCGTTCCTTAAAGATGGGGTCAGGATGTCTACAGGAGCCCTCTTCTCCCTATGTCTTCACACCATTGACACCTCGGCTGCCATCGTGTCTCTTGTCCTTGGCCATCTCCATTTCTTCACTGTCTAGATCTTTCTGACCTTACCTGCCAGTCAGCTGTAGCGTGAGGCCCTCAGACTCGCACAGCACCCTAGGTCTCCATGTTCTGTGAGTCACAAATTCGTTCTAGCTGTGCTGCTAGAGCAGTATGTAGCAACGTGGATTCATATAGTCTCCCTTCTTTCTTCCCCACTCGCTCTGCTTTCCTTTCCTCCCTATTTCACCTCCCTTTCCCTTCCTTATCCACAAATCTATAATGCTCTGGAAGACAAGAGTCATATTTTTTTGCTTATTTTGTTCCATGGTGGTGGGATTAATAACTGCTGCTAACTATTGTCTTAGTATATTTGTGATCACACTCAGGGCTTGGCACATGGCAGGCAAGCATCCACAAAGGAAGACTGGGGGAACTTGAGTGCTGCAACCAGTACTTTCTGCTCATAATAGGCTTTAGAGTTTTACTGAGGAATATTATCCTTTGGACGCACTCAGGAAAAATGAAGTATGCAATGGCTTAAATTGTTTTCTTGTTTCTTTTTATCTAGATTCTCAGATGGTGGTTGTTTCTTTGAAACCAGGCAGGCATTTGAATGCATCGTGTGTAAAGCTCTAATCCGCTCCTGTTCTGTTTGACTGACATTCACTGTTGTCTGCTTCTCATTCTCTCACTTAATCTCCTCCTCTCTTGCTTACTAAAAACGAAGATCTAACATCAAAAGACGGGCTCAGTAACTGATCAGAGGGAGCTTTAAGATGCATTCTTGAGGTGCAGACTGAGCTGCTAACCTGCTGTCTAAAGGTGATGCTCCAAATGGCTTTTCTATGCATGCGCATGGGTTTTGTGAGTGATGGAAGCTGTCTCAAAAGCTGTGCTGTGCTGTGTTGTGTGAAGTGCATTTGTTCTTGCCTTAGACCGCAAGTGGACACAAGGATCCTCATCTGTTTTAACTCCAGTAGGAATGTACCAAAAGCTAAGTTTTTGTTCAGTAACATTAGTATCAGCAAACTAAAAGCACTCCTGACGTTCCCTAAGCTTTAAGTGGTTGACCTTTGCAATCCCAGGCTACACTGTAGTTCTTTTAAAGGCAGGGGAACTCAGGCTGGCTGCATCTCTGCTCCATCTCACACACTGCGGTGCCTGGAGATTGCTCCTGTTAAAGTATTGCTTCTCTGCATTTTAATTTACCATGGTTTAGGCCACTATCAAATCAAGAAATTAGTTGTCAATCTAGTCATCATTAATCCTACTTATAATAAAGGAAATATCAGTTTTAAATGTGCCAGGCGTGGTGCCCCACATCTTTAATCCCAGCACTGGAGAGGCAGAGGTAGACAGATCTCTGTGTTCAAGGTCAGCCTGATCTACAGAGTGAGTTCTTGGATAGTCAGTGCTATTTTAAATAAAAACAAAAGAACAAAAAAAAAAAAGAAAGAAAGAAAATTTAAATGTTATGTTATATAATACTGTTTTTTATTTTGAGATAAAAATATACTGTGTTTTGAGATAAAAGTTTTTCTCTTCACAAATGCTTTAATTTGTTGCACATTTCTATAATATCAATATGTTAGCTTTGGTTTTCTATAATTTCAAATTGATTAGTAGAGCTAATTTTTCATAAGAGTGAAACCTTTTAGATTACTGTATGTTGTAATGCCTAACTATCTTAATTTTTAATCTTTGTAAAAGACTATGTTTCAGTGTTAAAAAATTAAGTATCTCATTAGTCACTTTTGTTTTTGTTTTTTTGTTTGTTTGTTTTGAGACAAGATTATACTCTGTTAGCCCAAACTAACCTTACTCAGTCTCCCGAGTCCTGGGTTTGCAGGCATGCCACTGTGCCTGGGTTTTATTACTCCTTTCTGAGTTCATTACTGTCTCTCTCACCTGCTCTACAATCTGGCATCCTAATAAAAACTCTACTTATATTACCTCAGTTAATACTTTTGTCTGTTGTGCTAAGAATTGGAGCTCAGTGATAGGGTGCTGGGACTGTTGAAGCCCCTCGGGTTATTCCCCCCCACCACAGATATACAAAAGAGCAGAAACCACTTACTTTCATTTTTAAAATATTGAGAAATATTGTTTTGTATATTATTACTCTGCTTTAGATTTTTGCCTGGAACTTATATGTTAATAAAGTATACATAACAAATAGTTCACTAAATTAACATAATTATTTGAAAATTAGATAATTTCATCTTGTTTCAGGAAAAATTTAACATAGTTTGATTGACAAAAACAGTATTATAAATATAAAAAGTAATTATGAGAGTTTTAGGATGATGGAAGCAAGAAAAGCACTACAAAATGGCTCAGGAGGTAAAAGTGCTTGCCACCCATCCCTACAACCCAGTTTCAATCCCTGGAACCAAATGAAGGCTCTATACACTGGTGTGCGTCTGTAATCCAGCGCTCTCCATCAGCCTGGGTGGAGAATTGTCCTGAACTTTGTCAGTCAGAAGCAGCAGAAACACACGCCTCAGCAAGGTTGAAGGCCAATTGAAACTGCCCAGTGAAGTAGCTGTCCTTTGACCTCTACAAAGCAGTTATGAAACTTCCTCAAACCTAGGATAAATAAGAATTACATTATAGGAACATTGTGCTTAATTTTTGTTTATAGAAAAATAAAAAGAAAATTAAGTAAAATCTTGTCTCTAACAAAGTAATCAGTAAAAGGCAGTTTTGGAGTAGCCATTTGAAGGTCACATGACACAGTGAGGCATTATACCCTGTAGTCCTAGTGCTTGGGAAGTGGAAGCAAGGAGGGTGGAGAGTTGGCCAGCCTGGGCTGCATGGTTACATCCTGTCTCAAGAAAAAAGAAAAGAGAAGCACTTCCCTGAGCTGCTCTTTCTTGGCAACTGTATCTATCAGTAGAGGAGTACATTTCATGCATTGACTCCGTTAGCTACACCTAAAACGTTAGGGGGTTTTATTTTGTTTTGTTTTGAGTTTTATTTTGATACAAGGGCTCACTGTGTGTAGACCAGGCTGGCCTGAAACTCCCAGAGTTCCAGCTGCCCAGCACAGCCATCTCCACCTGTCTCGTTATAAGAACACAGGAATACAGGCTGCAGGTGCAGTCCACCTCAACAAAGCTCTCACTTGGGTTCAGAAATGAAAATCAGTTTGGGGCTTGTGCGGCAAGCTCTCTCACCTACTGCACCTGTCCCTCCCTGTGCTCAAAAAACTTTTAGTTGGAAAAGACCTAACTTGTTTTTTGTTTTTTAATGGAGGAAAAGTAAATTCCAAAATGACCAAGTCCTATTTTCTAACAGTATGACCAGATATTTATCAATTGGTCGTCTAATTTGGAAATAATCCATGTTTTCCTTCATGACATTTTGTTTATTCTTAAATTTAAAAATAAATGTAAGGCAAACTTCTACCGTTAAAACAGATAGGGATTTGGGGACTTTTTGTTCAGTTGCTAGAGTGCATGCCCAACATTTGAAAAGCCCTGGATTGGATCCCCAGTACCATATAAGCCCAGCACTAGGGAAGCAGAAGCAGGAGAAATTCAAGACTGTCTTTGGGTACATAATGAATTTGAGGTTAGCTTGGGCTGCATGAAACCAGGTCTCAAACAAGCAAACAACCCAAAAATCAAAGCTGGGTTTGATGCTGTATGCTTTTAATCCCGGCACTCTGGAAACAGAGCCAGGCTGATCTCTAAGTTTGAGGCCAGCCTGCTCTACAAAGTAAGTTTCAGGACAGACAAGGCTACACAGCAACTGTGTCTCGAAAAACAAAAGCATAACACAAACTAAAACAACGAAGCCTCATCCAGAACAACTCTAGTTCAAACAGTAGGGGACAAAGATGTGTCCAGTTGTTACCTTCGTGGACTGATTTCAGTGCACATCAGGCTCTGATTCCTCCAGGTGTCTGTGTGTCCCAGAGCATCTTTCCTAAGGGTTTTTCCCTAGGATCCATTAGCCTTTTTTTTTTTCTATAAAAGGCTATAAACTGAAAGACTCACAATAAGTTTCATTTTGCTACTGTCTTAGTAAAGACTTGGTAGTATTTGGACCTTTTAAAAATGAATAAATGGCTGATATTAGTGATTCAGGCCTTTACTTCAAGTACTTGAGAGGCAGAGGCAGGCAGATATCTACGAGTCAAGGCCAACCTCATCTACATAGCAAGTACCAGGACAGCCAAAGCTATACAGTAAGACCCTGTCTCAAAAACCAAACAAAATGATTAAATGTTGGTAGATTTAATATGATTGATCCCTTTTGTCTGTTGCCATTAGACATAGTACAGATAACCTAGTGCCAGAAGTGGTAGAGTCTTATTCAAGGTAAAAAGCTAGTCATTTTAACTCCCCTTTTCTGCTTTTTGGTTTGCCTATACTCCTGACTTTTATATAGGACGAAGAACTTTGAGTCTGGAAAGAACTATAAGGCTACATGGGGAGACGGTGGAGACAACTCACCTAGGAATGTAGTGTCTAAACAACCAGGGCGGGCAACAAATGGTCAGCCTCAGCGAGCCACAGGAACAGCCAGCGGTGGATACATTAAACGGTATGCCAGCTCTTCCTTCTATTCTACACCTCTTCTAATGAATGGCTCACTTTAAAAACTGGGTTGGCTAGACATAAGCCCCAACTCAACAAGTAGTCTGTCAGTCTTCCTCCCTTCCCTCTGCTCTTCTTCTTTCAAAGAGAGGGTTTATTTTGGCTTCTCATTCCAAAGGCTCCAAGGTAGTTTGGAAAGAAAATCATGGCAGCAGGAAGGTTGTTTTTTACTTGTTGACAGACAGTAAACAGTGAGAAGGGGGTACAAGAAAAGCAGAGCAGCCGGGTGGTGGTGGTGGCCTTTAATCCCAGCACTCAGCAGGTAAAAATAGGCAGATCTCTATGAATTTGAGGCCAGCCTGGTCTACAGAGACAGGCTCCAAAGCTACAGGGAAACCCTTTCTCGAAAAAACCAAAAACAAACAAATAAACAAAAAAAAAAAAGAAGAAAGGAAGGAAAGGCAGAGCTGCCGTCAAGTCCCATCCCCTACTTTCTACCGTCTAGTAATGCCATAATTTCGGTGTTCTGAGTTACATGGCATGGTCAAAGAAATAGGGTCCCTACAGAATGTAATCAGGCTCTGAGGCAGAAGAGAGGTCCAGCCTCGATGGACTAAATCTCAAACAGCCGTGCAGAAGCATATTTACTGTTATACCAAAGTTGTTTTTTGGGTAAAACAAATTCCTGATACCGAAGTTCCTAATTAATATGTTTCGTGAAGGGAAGCGTTATACCCTGTAACTTTAGTCCTTGTGGTGCATTGTTTGCTGTACTCAGTAATACAAGGCAGCTCAGGTGTTCCCGGACCACCTTGTGACCAAACTCATAGTCATAAACTCTATAAAGCTCCTTCTGTAAAGCAGCTATGTCGATAAAGAAAACAATGACTGTTTTCTACAGTGATTTCTTCAAGGTCTAAGTACTTCCAGAAAACAGCTGTTTTACTCTGATGTCTACTCTAGATACAGCGACTGTTAGGCTTTCTACTGCATCCTAGTCTTCCAGTCTACTTTAAGGTAGTAGTTGTCGAGATTTGAATGTGTGTAGATTGATTTGCAGGTTTATTAAGCACAGATTGGAGGCTGGTAAGATGGCTCAGCAGGAAAGGAGCTTGCTGCCATGCCTGCTGTCCTGAGTTCAGTTTCCAGTTCTCATATGGTAAAAGGAGAGAACAGTTTTCCATAACTTACTCTCTGATCTCCACGCATGCTGTGACATGTACGTATGCATGTGCATGCACACACTACAAGTAAAGAAATATAGAAGTTAAAAACAAAACATACAGATTCAGTTGGTCTTGGAGTCTGAGGTAAGAGGATTTCTTTAACCTAGGAGCTACAAGCCAGCCAGGGTAGCATGATAAGGCTCTTTGGGACAGGAACCAAGTTGCTTTCCTGGTAATCCTAGCACTTGGAAAGCTGAGGCAGGAGGATTGCCAAATTCAGGGACAGTCTGGGAAACAGTGATTTATAGGCCTTCCTAGTCTATATAGTGAGATTCTACTGAGGAGGAAAAATTTTAAATAAAGAAATACAGATTGAGTAGATCCACTCACAGTTCCTGATTAGGCAGATTTGGAATGGAGTATGAGAATTAATGTATTACCATAAACAAGCGCCGCAGTGGTGCTGGAAAATATACTCTGAGTCACTGTCCTGAGTTGTGTGTTGATCATCTTCTACGTGGCTCTGACCACCCTTTGCTGTTTGTTTGCTGTTTTGAGACAAGGTCTTTGTAGCCCATGCTGGCCTCCAATTTGTGTTGATCTTCCTGCCTTAGCCTTCTTATTGCTAGGATTACAGGTCTGTGCCACCATGCTTGGCTTTTAAAAACAAAACCAAAAATCCCTTTTATTATTATATGTGTATGTGTGAACATGAGTACACATATATGCCATAATGTTTATGTGGAGTTCAGAAGGTATCTTTTTTGGAGTTGGTTCTCATTTTACCTTTACATGGGTTCCAGGAACTGAAGTCAGGCTGTCAAGTCCTGTTTGCCTGCCTTTCTTTTGTCTTTTCCCCCCTTTCCTGATCTTGCCCATTGTAACTCAACAAAAATTTCTGATTTAACTCTCCTTTTGTGACAGTATAACTAATGATGCCAGAGAAGATGAGATGGAAGAGAACCTGACTCAAGTGGGCAGCATCCTAGGCAACCTAAAGAACATGGCTCTGGACATGGGCAATGAAATTGATGCTCAGAACCAGCAAATACAAAGGATCACAGAAAAGGTAATTAAGTAAGACCACAGAAAAATGAGATAGCCAGTCCAGTGATACTTTAGTGATGACGTCTGTGCTGGGTCCTTTTGGGGGAAGGGGGATAAACGTCATCTACTCAGAACAGTGCTGGTGAACTGGCAGCGCCAACATTTTAAAGTCAAAGGCCAATCTTGCTATTTTGCTCATGGCAGTTGATTCGTTGTGAAGACACAGGCTTGGAATGAAGTTTAACCTAAAACTTTCTGTGTGAAGCTAAGAATGTACTGTGTAGAGCTGATGAGGTGGCTCCAGGAGTAAAGGCGCCTGCTACTAGGTCTGACCGCCTAGGTTTGAGCCCCTGGGATCCACACAGTAGAAGGATAGAACCAAGTCTTACAATTTGTCCTTTGACCTCTATACACATGTACATACACATAATAAATAAATAGACAAACAAATAAAAAATGTAATTTTAAAAGAAATTTAAGCATGTACTGAGTAGCCATGTGGTGGTGGTGCACGCTTTAATCCCAGCACTCGGGAGGAAGAGGCAGGTGGATCTTTGTGAATTTGAGTCCAGCCTGCTCTACAAAGCACAACCAAAGCAGTCTTTAAAAAAAAAAAAAGAACAAAAACAACAAAAAAAGAATATACTGAGTAAGCCGGGTATAATGATGTACACCAATAATTCTAGCACCAGTGAGGCAGAAGCAGATGAATCTCTGTGGTGAGTTCAAGGCCACCCCGGACTACATCGAGAATCTAAGGACAGACAGAGTCTAGCTGGGTGATGGTGGTGCATGCCTTTAATCCTAGCACCAGGACAGCGTGGTCTACAGACTTAGTTCCAGGACAGCCAAGACTATACAAAGAAACCGTGTGTCGAAAAACAACCACAACAATAAAATAGTAAAGAAAGGAAATAGAGTTAGATGTGGCTGGAGAGATGACTCTGTGATTAAAAGATGCACTTACTGCTTTTTATTTGTTTGCTTGTTTTTTGAGACAAGTTGTTTTTTTTTTGTTGTTGTTTTGTTTTGTTTTTTGTTGTTGTTGTTTTTACTTTGTCTGTCCTGGAATTCACTCTGTAGACCAGACTGGCCTTGAACTCACAGAGATCCACCTGCCTTTGCCTCCCAAATGCTGGGATTAAAGGTGCTTGCTACCATGCTCGGCTGCACTTACTGCTCTTATGCAGGGCCTGGGTTCATTCCCAGCAACCACATCAGATGGCTCCCAGCTGCCTACAACTCCAGCCTTAGGGAGTATGACTCCCTCTGGCCTCCTTGGTACTTGCACTGGAGCCACTTACAGGATTACCATAAAATGACGCTTCCTGAGGTGCTTGCAGTGCTGTCCTCTGGGTTTAGGGTGTAGATTACACATCATTTTAATTTAGATGCTTCTGTGGGTGGCAGTACATCTGTTCCAAAGATCTTTGGCAAGGTTATTTTAGTCTCTTGGTCAGAACTAGAGTAGCTCCAAATGAGACTCCTGTTGGAGAGCATTCTTGCCATACCTGATTGCATCAAAAGTGAGCTGGACATGGGATTACATACCTGCAATTCCAGCCACTCTAGAGGGATGGGAAGATCACTTGAACTCACAAACTCAAGGCCAGCCCAGATAATAGGTTGTAGTTTCAAAAATGAATAGAGATGGCAGGGCTGGGGAGATGGCTCAGTGGTTAAGAGCACTGACTGCTCTTCCAGAGAACTGGGGTTAAATTCCCAACGAACACATGGCAGCTCACAGCTGTCTGTAATTCCAGTTCCAGGGGACCCGGCACCCATGGCAAGACACCAATGCACATAATGAATGAATAAATGAACGAATGAACGAACAAACAGACAGAGGTGGCTCAGTTGAAGTGCCTGCCATCCATGCAAGCATAAGGACTTGCATCTGGATCCCAAGTTCCCACATACAAGCCAGACATGGTGGGGCATGTCTGTAAACCATGGGGTGTGGGTGGATTCCCAGCACCCACATGGCATCCCATTCCATTCCAGGGATCCAGCACCCTCTTTGTGGCTTCCACAGGCACATGGTGTGCAGATACACGTTCCGGTGAAATACCCGCACACATTAAACATTTTGTGTTTTTGCTGTACTGGTGATTGAACATAGGACGTCACGTGTGCTTGACAAGTGCTCTACTGAACTGTATCCTCATCCTCTTTCACTCTTATTTTGAGACAGTTTGACCGTAGCACAGGTTGCTGTTGAACTCATGTCAGTCTCTTGAATGCCGAGATTATAGTCATATGCCCATATCAAGGTCCCAAGTATATAAAGCTGTATATGTGTGTGTGTAATGTTTGTAATGAGCTACACCCTCATCCCCCAAGTCAACTTGTGTTAAAGTGTGATTTGTGAATAAATGCTGAGATTTTTCTTTTTTTTTCCTCTCCAGGCTGACACCAACAAAGATCGGATTGACATTGCCAATACAAGAGCAAAGAAACTCATTGACAGCTAAAGCCACTGCTGTGCTTCTTTACCAGTTACTCCGTTCTCTAGCTCCTCCTAAGTCATTACCTGTTCAGAGTTCGAAAGTTGGTGAAAGAAGGACCAGAGGAGGAGTGCCTCCCTACTTCTTCCTTTCTGTCCTTTGGGGTAGGTTCCTGCTCAGGCTTCACTACAGCCTCTCCCTGTTCACACTCCTCGGCTGCTTTCCATGTATCACACAGTCCATCCTCCTCCTCACTTAGCATCTTTGCATTCAAGATTTGGAAGCATTGCCAAAGAGCCATGAAGCGGGTGTCTGTATAAGTAGCTTTTGTTGTTGGTTAGTTGGTTTGGTTTTGTGGTAAAGAGCAAGAGGAAGAAGAATTGAAGTTGTTAGCTCATTAAAGAAACTACAGGTCAAGAAAACGAAACAGGCTAATGCCTGGGGTGGGAGGTTTTACTCATACATTTTTTTTTTTTTACATCACTATTTTGCAGCTTCTGCTCCAAAGGAGAACACAGTGGGTTTACATAAGTGAGCTTCACTGAGTTTGTAGTGATTTGTGTATGTACATAGATTCTGGGATCCCATTTCATACTGCACATGCAGGAATTCTCGTATCAGGAGTCATAGCATGGTCCCATTGTAGACCTGTTAACCTCGTGAAGTTGTCATTAATCTTTTAAAGATGTACATATATATGAAATATGAGACTTCCTCACTAAAGCAGAGCTTCAAAATTTTGAGTAAAGTTTGACAGTGTATCATGTGAATTCAGATTTACCTCAGTACTAAGAATTACGTTTAGATATGGGAAAGAAAAGTTGTTTTGATCTCAGGTAGCAAAATAGATTACTTTGAATTTTGTGTAGTTTTAGACATTTAAAAAGTTATAATTTGTTACTAAAAGTTGTTTAGGAAATTAGGCCTTCAGATTAATCATTGATGACTGTACTGCCACCCTTTCTGCTGTATGTTCAGAGTCATGTTTATGTAGATCCTGCAGTGCTGGGAACGTTGAGTTGGTATTTGTCACCTTTGTTTAAAAATTAGCATCTGTACACTTTAGAGATACCAAAGTAGATTGGCTTGACCAATAACCATTACTTGATTCTTACAATTAAATTTTGTAACTAATGGTATTGTTCTTTCAAATAGGCAACATGTTTCTGACTTATTTGTGGGGGCAATCATTTAATCAGTTAACAAATTGAATAAAACAAATGTCCATACATCAAGCACTCTAACTGAAAGCTGCAATTAGCTCTTTTCCAATTTTTACTAGAAATGTTTATAGGAGTTTCTGTGGCTGGTCATGAGTCCGTTTTAGTCATTAATTGTCTTAGTCATTTGAACTTAAATATACTGAGTATTTCTAACTGGGAGTTAGTTACAAGTCATTTACTAAAGACGACACAGCTAGCTCAGAAACATCCCAAGGGTGAGGAGGACAGTATTGAAGTAAAACAAAGAAATGCTCCATAGCAGGATGGATAGTTTGTCAGGTGAAGGGATTGAACGTATAAAGTATAACTAAGTTTAAAACACTAGATAGTGCTATACCTAAAAGTGCTTTTCTTAAAAGCATTTAAAAACTTAATACATTGATCTGGCTAAAGAAACAGTACTGCTAAGGTAGTATCCAAGGTTTAGTTGGTTGGAGCATGTATTAAAGCATCTATTTGTCAGTTTCTCCTTTGCTCTTGTTGGCAGGTATGAATGTATGCCTATTTCTGTGCCTTGGTTTCCTTACTTATAAATGGGAATTAATCCTACTTAATAGAATAATTCATAGAATGGTAATGCCTAGAAATCTCCTAGAGTAAGCAGGGCTCAGAGGCTACACTGGTAATCTCATCACTGGGGAACCTGAGGCAGAATCAACCTACGCAGTGAATTGTGGGCCAGCCTAAGCTACATCTAGACAAAAACACCCTCCCCCACCAAGACAAACAAAAACCCTTAGAATGGTGCCTGTCAGGTGTAAATGCAATAAATTATAGCTATTTTCTCTAGAATGGAGGGAGTTCTTCTTGGTCAAAGATCCGTGAATTTGATGAAAGAGAATAAAAGCAAAGAAACTGTTGTCCCTTCCATTATTTTTTAGAGTGAATAGCAAGTAGTTAACATGAGCTGGAGTCATCTGTCATCTGGCTTTGCTTTTTCATTTTCTATACTGTGACGATGAACACAGTACCTGTGACTACAGTTAAGAAAGTGTCCCACTGGGCAGTGGTGACACACACCTTTAATCCCAGTACTCAGACGCAGGCAGATCTCTGTAAATTTGAGGCCAGCCTGGTCTACAGAGCTAGTTCCAGGACAGCTAGGGATGTTACACAGAGAAACCCTGTCTCCAAAAACAACAAACCTTTTCTCCTTTTTCTTTTTGGTTTCTTGAGGCAGGGTTTCTCTGTGCAGCCCTGGGGACTGTCCTGGAACTCAGTCTCTAGATCAGACTGGCCTCAAGCATGGTATTTGCTTCCCTTTTCCTCCCTGATGCTAGAATTAAAGGCATGTGCCACCACCGCTAGGCATAAACTTTTTAATTTTAAATTGATTCTCACCATGTAACCTTGGTTTGCCTCAAAACAGTAAAGCTCAAATTTCATCTTATTTTGAGTCTTAACTTGAGCTATTCCCATTTTGTTTTTTCTTCAGTTTTAATTTATCCTTTATTCTCACTTTATCTTTCCTTATTACATATGGATTATGACTCTCCCACTAACTAAAACATCTAAGTTCTAAACATCCTATAATGAACATTTAAAATTAGGACTGGGGTTGTAGAATTACTCAGTTCATAGGGTGTTTGCCTAGTATTCAAGAATACCTAGGTTCAATCTTGTATCACCACATAAGCCAGGTGTGGTGGCATGCCCCTCCAATCTCAGTACTAGGTCAGAGGACATAGGAGGATCAGGAGTTCAAGGTCATCCTCAGCTATGCAGTGAGTTATAGGACAATCTGGGATATGTGAAAACCTACTCAAAAAATGGGGCAGCAGTGAGATGGCTCAGCAGGTAAAGTCACCTGCTTCCAAGCCTGACAAGCCAATGTGATCTCCAGGACCTACATGGTGGAAGAAGAAAGCCAGCTCACAGAAGTTGCCCTCCGGCTTCCACATGTGGTGCCATGGTGTGTGCAAGCTATATACACATACACATAAAATAAAGTGTAATAAAAATTAAAAATACGTTATGTGAATGCTGGTTTCTTGGGTGATCTGATTAGGTCCCTAGTTTGATTTGTATTTCTCATACTGATATTCAGGTCACTTATCCTGAAGTCTTGGTTTTCTGCCTCTTAATGTAGTGCTAGCTCTCACCCTTCTATTTTTGTATAATTTACTCAATTGTACTTTTAGGCTTTATAGATAAGATAAATGGCTTGTTTCATTGAGTACCGCTGTGTTGTTTTTATGTGTCTTCTCACTATAATACATACCTGAGTATTCCCTATATTTACAGGCGAGAGTAAATTGCCTAGAAAGCTATTAAATAACAAACTCTGGATCCAGACCTTGACCCCCTGAGGATAGAGTCCATGATCCTACCCCATCCATATTGTGACTCCAAATGAAAACTTAAAGCTTATTGAGTAGATTTGTTTTGTTTTTGTTGTTTTTAAGGATTTTGTGTATGAATGTTAGGCTTGCATGTATGTAGGTACAGCACACATATGTAGTGCCCAAAGGCCAGAAGAGAGTGTTGGATCCCCTGGAACTGGAGTTATAGATGCTTGTGAACCACCCTGTAGGTATAGGAACTGAACCTGGGTCCTCTGCAAAAACAAGTACTTTTAATCACTGAGCTATCTCTCCAGCTCCTTACTTTAAAGCGTCAAGCACTTTGATCTAGTAAGAGAGATAAATATAGGATGTGGAAACCATTCTGTCAACAGATGGGGGAACAGTTAATTCGGATTAGATTTAGGGGAGGAGCTTAGACAGGGCAGGACCACTTGTGGCTTTAACACTTGTGGCTCTTCTAGAGGATCTGGGTTGTGTTCCCAGCCTCACAAGGCAGCTCAAAACTATCTGTAACTCCAGTTCCAGAGAATCCAGTTCCCTCTTCTGACCACTGCAGGCAACTCAAACACAGAAAAATAAATATTCATGATGGCTACTGAGAAACTGACACCACCTATCCCCAAATAGAGAAAACAACACGGGGAAAAGAACACCTGGACCAAATACAAGGCCAGAAAGGCTGCTTCATGTAAGCTCTTGTGATTTTTTTTTTAACTTTAAGATAGTATTAACTATTAGTGAAAACTACTAGTATATCCTTAGCCAAGAACAGACTTTAGAAACCAGTCCTGGCGATGGGTTTGCAGTGTTCTTACCAGTGACAATCTGAAAACTGTGTGCCTTCACATTCTCTTAAGCACGATTCCCAGTTCCTCAGAAACATCTGAGTGACACAATCCCAGTTTACTTTCAAAGAACAAAGCACCACTCAAGAGATTACAAGCTCTTCTTTAAATGATTGACACTGCTTCCAAAGTTCATTAAAAATATTTTATTTAGTATATCCTCTCATTCAGAGAATAACCATGATAAACATAGGTTATTTTAAAATATTATAATAGCAATGGTTTTCTTGAAGGTAATTTGATTAGTACAGTTATAAATACAAAAATGGGAGAAATTACCAGAAATAGCACATGATTTTTAGTAAAGCTCCAGGAAATCTTGATTATTAAAATTCATTTAAAATCTTACAAGTAGGATCTCTGTGAGTTCGAGACCAGCCTGGTCTACAAGAGCTAGTTCCAGGACAGGCTCCAAAAGCCACAGAGAAACCCTGTCTCGAAAAACCAAAAAAAAAAAAAAAAAAAAAAAAAAAATCTTACAAGTAGGCTGAGTGAGGCGCATGCCTGTAATCCCAGAACTTAAGGGGGTAGAGGCAGGGAGAATGTAATTCTTAGAGCAGCCTGGGCTACGTAGCAAAAACCTAAATTGACTAAAAAACAAAAATTTTACAATTTTTGCATATACTTTTAGCACTTCTGAGCCCCCTACCAATAAGGCACCCACAATAGTAAAAGAAAAAAATTGCTACTGCAGCCTTGGGGAGCATTCCTTGGTGGCTGAGGGGTTGGTGCTCCTCTTGGTAAAGCTTGCTTTAAGATAGCTACATATTTATGTACACCCCAAGTTCCAAGTGGAAGCACTGAACAATAGCCTAAATCCTTAACCATACAAGTTGCCCACAAATTAGAATTTCATAAAAATATGAAGTGTTAACACAGAGGTGATGTGGTAACTGACTTTATGAAAGCTGGCACACTGCAACTCCAGAAAGTCTCTAGCTGTGGTGTGGAGTCGTCCTGTTACCAGGCAGCATTCCCCCCACTTAATGAACAGCAACTACCTACTGGTTTCTTAGAGCCAGTTTCTTAGATGCTGGTTTTGAAGACCAGCACTGGCCATCGCCCTATCACATGGCTCAAAATGAAAGGCTCTTCCTGCCTCCTAAGTCCTCTCCTTTAGCTTATCAAAAAGTTATTAAATGAAATGTAATCTGGAGTATCTCCCACATCAGGAGCCTTTAACTCTGCCAGATTCCAACAGAGGTTCCAAGTCCGTGTCCTTTAGGGTTCTCATGGTCCTGTAGAACATCATGCAAACTTCTTCTTGGTGGCTGTGAACCTCTCCATGTACTAAAAACACAAGAGAAAAATATACATATGGTATTTATGGGCAAATATAAGGGTATTTTTTAAACTTAGGTTTTAATATTTTTCTTTCTAATTTGACTTGGTTCATTTCATACAAAATTTACTTTTATTTTTTCCTCTCCTTTTTTGAGACAGATATCACTATGTAGCTCTGGATGGCCTTTTAACTCAGAGATCTCTCTGCTTCTGTCTCCCAAGTGCTGGGATTAAAGTCATACAACCACACCCAGAAAAGTCTATTTAGTTACTAAAGCACATTGATTTTTTTCTCATGCCTATTACTAGGAAGATATGCAGAGTGTGGAAAAAGTCATCTTGACCAAGTCTATCCAAAATGAACCTGGCAACGCCAACTGTAGACATCACCTAGGTTACCTCAGCATTTTCTCCAGCAAGACACCAGAAATGTAGAAGATGCCAATACGTACCTTATCATAACCCTCTAGTTCTCGGAGTTTCTTTATTTCAAAGAGATTGCCTTCCACAGCGAGCAGGCAGATCTGGGAGTCGCTGAGGATGCTCTGTGGAAGCATGCTGAGCTCAAGGCAGTTCTCCTCCAGGCGCAGGACTTTGAGGCGTGGGCAGCAGGAGATCCTCACTGAGATCTGAGATATCTGTCCAGCAACAGTGCAGAGGGCAGAGAGCACACGGCCACTTCTTACCACCCTGAGACAGACCTCGCCTGTGTCCAGTCATTCTTCCACTGTCTCCGTTTTTTCACTACCTGCTCGCTGCAGAAGCCTCTGCTAACAGCCTTCTGTTACTCCTCCACTTTCAAATCATGTGAAGGTTACCAGGAGTTTTTCAGAAATAAAAACTAATAAAAGCACTGTACATTCATTACAGAAAACATGAGAATCATTAAGTTTGAGGCAAAAGTTTCCAGTGACCTGCTACTCAGAAACAACCACATAAACATTCTGACACCTACTGTTCCCTTGCCAGGGGCAAGCTTCCATGCTCCCCGTGCACTGCTACATTGACTGGGCCATCCATCCTTTCCTTGAGAATCCGTCTTGTGCAGGACTCTAGGTTTTTCCTCTCTTGAATTTCTTCTGATTTTGTTTTTCCATCTATTTCTTTTTTTCAAGCAGAAACCCCTAATGCTTCATATTTTAAATTCTCAAACTTCTAGAAAACAGTCATTCTTAAAGCTATTTCATTTATGACCTCAAAATCTGAATCAACAGTTCTGCCTACTAATCTCTAGTATAGTTTTATATCTACAATTTTCACTAAAACATTGGGATGTCCATTCAACAGCATTGTGTAGGGCCTCCAAGTCAGTATCAGACACTTTGTCTTCGGTCCATTCACTTCTTTGGCCCATTAAATGCTCCAAGTCTTTTCCTTCCCATGCTGCAGTGATGTGGGATTCCCCTATGTATGCTGTGATTACTATTGATAAATAAAGGAACTGTTTTGGGCCTATAGCAGAGCTATAGGGAAAACAGCTTGGGGGGGGGGTGGAGAACTAAACTGAATGCTGGGAGGAGGCAGAGTCATGAGAAGCCATGTAGCCCCCCAGAGACAGGCGCCAGAACTTTAGCTGGTAAGTCACAGCCATGTGGCAATACACAGATTAACAGAATGGGTTAAATTAGTATGTAAGAATTAGCTAATACGAAGCTAGAGCTAATGGGCCAAACAGTTATTTAAATATGGTTTCTGTGTGATTATTTTGGTTCTGGGCGGCCAGGATGAACAAGCAGGATGAACCAGAGTCTCATGTGTGCCACACAATTACTGTACCACTCAGCTGTTGTCCAGTCCTAGGTCACTATATTCTGTTGATGACCTCACCTGGGAACTTTACTGCAAATGCAGATTCTTAGACCTTTCACCTTAGGTTTCCCAGATTATTCAATTAAGGTCTGAGAAACCTTCTAGCTACATGGTATATCTAATCCATTTTTCCTTAAAAATCTCAGGGAAAAGATGAAGCCAACCTCTGAGTGAATATCATAATAATGTAACTATGGTCTAGCACACTAGTAACCTGTACATGGTGGCTAATATACTGAGTTGTACATATATGGGACATAAATGCTATAGAAACTAAGGGCTCTCTAATCTTGTATTTTATCTCTGTGCCTCATGCCTAGAGCAGAGTGCTTTTCCAAATGTTAACCAAGAAGATTCAAAACACGGCAAAACATTTCAAATGTAAAGTTGCCAATGATAAGCTAGCTCCAGAAAAATTGTCACTTAGGGATTTTTCAACAAAAGGATACTTAACCAAGCCAAAGAAAAAAGATGTCTGAATCTTAGGTTTAATGGGTTTAGGTCTCATCCCTCTATTATACCATCCCTGCCCTGGCTCCTCACTGAGTGATTGGTGGTGTGAAAAGGAACTGAAGATTTGCAAAACTTCCAGTAGTGTGTGTGTGTGTGTGTGTGTGTAAATATCTGACTGTTACTCTGTTCTGCCTTCTACAAAATACCTTGAACACTATTACACAGTCCACATCAACGCACTCCCTGACACTGGGCATTGAAGTCAGTTCAGCTTATGGAATATATTAGCCTCTGATATCCTTAAGAAACAGGGAAGGATTAGGAGACGGGAGGGGGGCAGATTTCTCTCCTCCCTCTTCCCCTCCCTCCCTCCCTCTCTCTCTCTCTCTCTCTCTCTCTCTCTCTCTCTCCCTCTCCCTCTTCCCCTCCCTCTCTGAAATAAAAGTACCGACCTGGTTCTGGTTGAGATTGAGTTCGATGGCCTGTAGCTCCCCTACTGTGTCGGGTATACTCCGAATCTGGTTTTTAGAGAGATCTACTACATCCAGATGCCGCAGGCTGCAAAGTTGGGGTGGTAGTGCTCCCAGCTGGTTCCCAGAGAGGCTCAGGGTCTTCAGGGCAGAAAGCTGCCCAAAGGTGGACGGTAGCTCTCTCAGGTGATTGTTGTTTAGACTTAGAGTCTCTAGTTTTTTCAGATTACATAATTCATCGGGTAGAACAGCTGGTGAAGAAATTTTTTTTAAGAATCTGATAGAACTAATGAAGTTTATAAAAAGACAGTGCAATCTGTTTCATTTTGTTTTTGTTTCTATTTTTGAGACAGGGTCTCATTAAGTTGTCTAGGCTGGCCTTGAAATTATGATCCTTCTGCCTCAGCCTCTTGATTAGCTGGGATCATAGGCCTAAATCACCAGGCCCCACTTCTTACATAGAATTCTCACGTCACGTTTAGGTATCACATTTTACCAACAGTGTTCAGAAGATTAAGGGGCCATTAAAATGCAGAAAAGCATTTATGAGTAGAGTAGTTTAGTTTTGTAATGGGGCCTCGGTATATTCTAGCAACAATCTAGGGAGGTTTGGAAGATCCTTCCATTCCACCTCCCCGCCCCCAATTAGATAACTCTGTTTACACCTTATCCCATAAGTCTTCTGAGTCCAAATTAACCTAGTAGTAATGGTTATGCTATCCAAGGAGGCGTGTAGATTTAATTGCAATAGGCAGAAAGCTTCAATACTCTTAACATTCTGCATCTCCTGAGCTGATTTCATAACAAAATCAGCTTGTAAGAGGAAAAACACCCTTCATAACTGCTGCTCACTAGCAAAAGCTAGCCAGCACAAAAGCCATACTCAGTTTGTTGTTGTTGAGGGAGAGGCTCTTCAGCAGAGCGAACTTTCCTATAAGCAAAGGCGGCAGGCTGTCGATCTTGTTGTTGGACAAATCGATGGTCCTTAGATTGCTTGTCAGCTTCTGCAACTCTGAGGGGAACTGAAGACAGGAGTTCACAGCGTGGAAAATCCCGCACCAATACACTTCGCCACCCCGCCATCCCTCTCCCTTTTAGTTTCTCGGTCGGGTCCCCTCTCGTCTCACCTCGGTCAGACCACGGTCTTTAAGCTGAAAGACACCGGTTTTCTGCGCTGTTTCCACATGAGCGCGGAGGGCACTGTTTCCCATCCTAGCGCCACGGGTCAGTTCCCTGCGGGAAAGAAGCGTAGCTGTCACCGCCCAGTCTAGACTTAGAGCCACCCGGTAAACCTCCCGTTTGGGTCTCCTGTCCCAGTTGTCACCTTCTGCCTATCCCTACTTCCTAGGGGGCAGCCAGAGAGTGTGGCAAGGAGAAAGCAAGCTGGTAGACAGCGCTACCACAAAGGTTCTGCTGCTTTGGAAGCCGAGCTAAGGCCAGGGAGCCTCCGGTAGCCGCTGCCGGATCAAGGGGCTCGAGACTCGCCTCCTACGGCTCCGTGCAGAGAAGGCTCCGCCAGGGAACACCCGGGACCCGCGCTCGCCTGAGACGCGCTCCCAGGGCTTCCGCCCGGGCGGGAACGCCCTGTGACATCATCAAGCCGCGCGACCGTTCGTCTCTCACTCCCTGCGCCAGTTCCAGAGGTGTGGGGGAGCCATGGCTGCTGCGAACCCGTGGGACCCGGCGTCCGCGCCGAGTGCGGCTGGGCTACTGCTGAACCACTGGGTGGCTTCGGGGATGGTCACTGAGGTACGCAGGGGGCGCGACGGCGTCATCAAGGGGGCGACAGAATTCCGCTGTGATGTGAGGTGGTGGTCGTGGCTGCGCCGGGCGGGAGTCGTCCTCCAGTTAAGGGCTGTGTTGAATACCCGGCCGGTATCGTCCCTTGGAGACTGCGGCCGTGACCATTCTCCCGTGGGTTATTTAAGTTTGAGGGACCGAGCAGATGGCGTTCCCAGTACTCTGTGGTTTTGAGTGCTTGCAGGTTATCCCGGGCTACTTGTCGGAGATGGAACAGCGCTCTGCATTTTTCCTTTTAAAAAATTCCACTGATAATGCTTCCACTAGACCAGCGATTCTCAACCTTCCTAAAGCTGCAACCCTTTAATACAGTTCCTCATGTTGCAGTGACCCCCGACCATAAAGTTATTTTCGTTGCTACTTCATTACTGTAATTTTGCTACTGTTACGAGTTGTACTGTAAACACACGTGTGTTTGACGGTCTTAGGCGACCCCTGTGAAGGGTCGTTCAACCCCAGAGGGGTTGCAAGGCACAGGTTGAGAACCGTTGCACTAGACTGTAGAGTGGGGGCAGTGAGAAAGAAATACTGGCCGGTACTTAAAACCAAACTTCCACGTCTACTTGTGGAAATTATTAAAGTATGTTTGGGGCAGGAGGCCCTGAGTACAGAAGAACTCCAGTGAAGATTTTTTTTGTGGGATCATCTTTTAAAGGTGTGTGTGCGTGCGTGCGTGCGTGCGTGCGTGCGTGTGTGTGTGTGTGTGTGTGTGTGTGTTGGAGTGTGAATAGGGGAAGCGTTTGATTTTGAATAAAGTAGCCCAAGAAGTGGTTGTTTTAGACATGTACACATGTCAAGGAGAGAGACAAAAAATGTGAATATGTGAAGGGATAATAGAAAATGACAGAAAGAAATAGGGAGACACTAAGGACTTTAAGATTGAAGGGAAGGAAAAAGAAGTAATTGAAGCCAGATATGATGACGCTCTCCTTTAAGCCCAGCACTCCAGGGCAGAGGCAGGTAGGTGGATCTCTGAGTTTGAGGACAGCCTGATCTACAAAGTAAGTTCCAGGACAGACAGAAAAACCCTGTCTCCAAAAAACAAAAAGGAAGTTGAAGAAAGTTAGTAATTCATCTGTAGAAATTAGTAATGCAGACTTGATAGAAGGCTTTTTTTTTTTAATTCGTGGTAGAGGTATTAGAGACTGCTGGCATCCTAAAGTGTTTAAGAAACAGACAACCAGATGTGTCAATACAAGACTTGTAATCTAAGCATATGGGAGCTATGGAAGCAGGAAGATTGCTCAGAGTTCAAGGCTAGCCTAAGGTACAGAGTGAGGAGACCTTGTCTCAAGCAAAAAAGAATTAACCCGAAAGACGTAGCAAGGTGGCAGAATTAGACCCAAAACCCTCTCCTTTTGTGAACAGTCAGGCATGGTGGCCACAGCAAGACTCTGTCTCTAGGGGATGCAGTGATAAAATAGTAAGGGCGAACTGTGCTGAGACTGGTGTGCAAGAGTTCGGACCTTCCCTGAAGACGCAGCGTTGCTGTGAGTGTTTGGGCTTTCACAGGCGCTGGCCCAGTACTCCAGCCTAGTCCTTCCTCACTCTCCTTGTGTTTCCTTTCAACCACATTGCCTGCTTTTCCCACTCTGCCTTGTGCAGTTCTCATGCCGTAAAACTTTGAATTATTTCATAGCTTAACACATTTGAGACTCAGTGTCCGTCTACAAAGTGTTGACCGAGGACACGGTTCCTTAACCACAGAAGGAAGCACCCATAGATGATCTCAGACATTGGTGGAATGGTGACTTTTAGGTACCTGTTTGGGTGGTAGTGGTTTTATGGTCGTCTTCCTATTGCTAGGTAACACACATTAGCCAGTTTCTTGTTTTAAAATCTGCCACTCCACGGTTACTTAATAAACATTCTTTTTAAGTCTTACTGAACAGTTTCTCTCAAGAAGAAACTACTTAGAGACTTCTAGGTTGATTTGACTCTAAGCAGACTTTACATATGAAAACTTTTTTTCCTGCATTGGGGACACAACCTAGTACATTTCCCATGCTAAGCAAGTGCTGTACTACTGAAACACACTCTCGGCATGATTTGTCATCTGATCTATTTAAACACCCCATCCCTGTAGTGCACATCGTTTGTGTGCATTAACAGTTAGAAGTGGGCTCTGAAGAGATGTGTCAGGTTAAAAAGCACTCGCTCTTCCAGAGCACCTGAGTTTGGTTCCCGGCACCCACCTCAGGCAGCTCATAAGCGCCTGTAACTCTTGACTCCTGGGCATCAGACACCCTCTGCGGACTTCCATGGGTGACACACACAGGTAGCATAGACACACACACTTGCACATAAATTAAAAATAGTTTTTTAAAAGTTTAAGACGATGAGTAGGGGATGTAGCTTAGCATTAGAGCGATTGCCTAGCATTTGTGAGGCCCTAGCTTTGGTCAATCTCCAGCAGCCCCACACAATTTTAAGAGTGATATCTAACATTGTGGTTTCGTGCCACTCCCCTAGAAAACAGCTTCTGTGACCTTTTTTCTGTCTGATCTCTATTGGAGGATGACTAGGTGGTGAAAGAAAGGTAGGTTTAACTAATTGAAAGATAGTGACGTATTTTCATTTGGTTATGCTCCTAGAATTGCTTTAGTGGCCTTACATCTCCGGTATGTTTCTGGAAAGATCGAGTGAGCCATGGGGTGTATGGGCCATGTATAAATGAGGAAGGTGTCTGGGAGGAGACTGACCGCAGAATCTTCTGTTAGATTTTTCTCAATGTCTGTCCTCTTCTGCAGTCTCCATGTACCCTCCCGTGAGAGCCTCAGCTTTTAACTTCTTTGCTATATTGTCTCTCTTTGGCTGCTCCTTAGCTAGAATTAAACATGAGGAAAATATTACAGACTGCAAATCTATTTATATAAGTGGAAAGTAGATAGCATTTATTGGGATTGAACCAAGGGCCTCATACATGCCAAGCACCTTTTATTCTCTCACTGAATTACACCCTAGCTCCAGTCTTGTTCTTTGAGACTGTGTCTGGCTATATAGCCCAGGCTGGCCACAAACTAGTGATCTTGCTTCAGCCTCTTGCACCTGTTTCCCTTCTTTCTTCCCTTCCTTCCTTCCTTCCTTTCTAATGTGTGTGTCTGTATGAAAGTGGGGTACCTGGAACTGGAGCACAGACAGTTGTGAGCTGCCGTGTGGGTGCTGGGAATTAAACCTAGATCCTTTGGAATAACAACAAGTACTCCTAACCACTGAGCAATCTCTCCAGCCCTTCACTTTCCTTTTTTAACTGTTATTAACCTGGTACACATCCTCATCATTTTGCCTGGAATACTGTAGCAATCACCTATCTAAATAGCGAACCTCTAAAATGTATTGTGTATGTCATGTGACTGCTTCACCAGAAAATGTTTCATTCCTCCCGTCTTTGCCTGATGGCTGATTAGAATAGCATTCAGTGTCTTCTGTCACTATGTCCTTAATGGAGTAGATACTTATTCTGATTATAGATTTGCCTTCCCAGCATGTAATGCTTCTGCCAAAAGCTTACGATCTGTGTACTTACAGAATGCCTTTTCTACTGTCTTGGTATTCTGCACATTATTACTTCTGACCAAGGAACTCACTTCATAGCCAGAGAAGGACAATAGTGGGCTCACAATCAAGGATCCATGGTCTGAACATGTTCCCCACCAGCTGCCTGATAGAACAGCTCCAGTTAGGTGGTAGCAGCCTGAGGACTTGGATAGGGTTCTCCAGAGGATAGTGTATACTTTGAATCAGCATCCAATGTATAATACGGTTTCTCCCATACCAGGGTCCATGGGTCCAGGAATCAAGGGGTTGGAAAAGGAATGATCCCCTTCACTGTCACCCCTAGTGACCCACTAGAAAAATTTTTGCTACCTATTCCTGTGACCTTAAGTTCTGCTGGCCTAGAAGTTTTGGTTCCAGAGCAGGAAGTGTTCCTGCCAGAAAATACAACAAACATTCCATTGACGGGAAGCTCAGACTTCCCTCTGGTCAAGGTTTCCGATGCCCTTAGGCCAACAGGCTAAGAAGGGAATATCAATGTTAGGAGGGGTGACCGGTCAAAATTACCAAGGAGAAATTAGATTGCTTCTCCATGATGGAGGTTAAAGGATTATGTCTGGAGTGTAGGAGATCTTTTAGATCTCTTGGTTCTACCAAGTTCTGTGATTAAAGCAATGGGAAACTACAATGGCCTAACCCAGGGAGGCACAGCCCCATCAGGGCTGAATGTGTGGATCACTACCTCTCCAGGAAAAGAACCAGGGCCTGCTGAGGGTGGAGAAAGTACAGAAGGCCGTGTGATCAGTTACAGAAACAAGGATTATAATTGTTTCTGTTATATTTTGTTAAGAAAGTGTTTGTGCAAGTATTTGTGTTTTCTTTCCTTGGTTTCTTTATCATGTAATGTCAATTAAGAGAATATTAATGGTTATCATATTTATGTTTTGAGATACTAAAAGAATGTCCCTCCAGGGACAATACCACCTGTTCTAAAATTTATAGTGCATTTGCATTTGTACATGTGATAGTTATATTAGGTATAATTATGATCTGGTTATTGTTTTCATTTGGAAATTAAGCATGACAGAAGCACCATAGTGTGTCAAGTTGACAAGGGGTAGACTGGCGATGGTTGCTCTTGGTTGTCAACTTGACTACATTGTGGAATTACCTAAAACAAGAGGCTTGACACCCTTGAGGGATTTTTCTTTATATCTCTTTTTTTGTTTTCTTTTTTAAAAAAGATTTATTTATTTACATTATGTATGCAGTAATCTCATTGTAGATGGTTGTGAACCATCATGTGTGTGCTGGGAATTGAACTCAGGACCTCTGGAAAAGCTCTTAACCTCTGAGCCATCTCTCTGCCCCCTGTTTTGTTTGTTTGTTTGTTTTTTCAAGAGGGTTTCTCTATATGACAGTTCTTGCTGTCCTGGAACTCTTTGTAGACCAGCCTGGCCTCCAATTCACAGAAATCCACCTGGAAAAGGTTGGGTTTTGTTTTGCTGGTTGGTTGGTTGATTTTTCAAGACAGGTTTTCTCTGGATAGCTCTAGCTGTCCTGGAACTCATTCTGTAGACCAGACTGGCCTTGTACTCAGAGATTTGCTTGCCTCTGGGATTAAAGGCAAGCGCCACCACTGCCTGGAGGGATTTTTCTGAATAAATTGTTTGAAGTAGAAAGATCCACCTTTAATCTGGATGTCTTGAGGTGGGAAGATCTACCTTTAATGTGGGCCACACCTGCTAATGGTGGTTTATATAATAAGGACATGGAAGAAGGAAGTGCTTGCTCTTTGCCTGCTTGCCCCTGTTCTTTTTTTTTTTAAGATTTATTTATTATGTATACAATATTCTGTCTGTATGAATGCCTGTCGGTCAGGAGAGGGTGCCAGATCTTACTACAGATGGTCGTGAGCCACCATGTGGTTGCTGGGAATTGAACTCAGGACCTCTTGATGAGCAAGCAGTGCTCTCAACCACTTAGCCATCTCTCCAACACCCCCCCCCCATTGCCCCTGTTCTTGCTGGCAACTTCATTCCTCACTGTCATAAGAGCGTACTTCTTCATGTCCTGGCATATACTGAAGATCAGCTGAGACATTCAGCTTTGTGGACTGGATTCTCGGACTTTCTGTTGGTAGACAGTCATTGCTGGACTAGCTGGACTACAGCCTGTAAGCCACTCTCACAAATCCCCTTTCCATAGATAGATTCATTCTATCAGTTCTGTTCCTCTAGAGAACTCTGACTAGTACAGTTATGGACTCTAACTCTCTGAAAATGAAAACACAAATCAGACACTTTATTTTGTAAGTTGCTTTGATTATGTGTTTCATCACAGCAAGAGAAAAGTTCCTAAGACATATACCCACTTATGCAAAGGCATACGATAGTAAACAGGCTTTCCCCTAAAACTTTACCAGAGGACTCAGTTGTCTGCCTTTCTGCACATGCAGTTCAGGCCAAAATGTTCTTCCTACCCTTTAGGAATATACTTGTTTAGAAATGGTCTAAATTTGCTTGTTGCTATAGGCAGAGAAACTATATTATTCAGTCATGGGAGTACATGTAGCACAATGCAACTGAGGAGTTTTAGAGGATTCTAAGGTTGCTGTGTGCATTGTTTGAAGAGAAAGTACATGTACTCAGTATGTGCAAGGAAAAGACCTAGTGTGCCAAGTACGTTGTTACAAGTGGAAATTGTACAAAAACCGAGTCGAATCCTAGGCTAACTATCTCCTCATTTACCTGCCTCGAAACGATGGGGAAATGATAGAAGAAGACACCAAAGGTTGACTTCTGGCCACCACATAAATGCGCACATATACAAATGTACTTGAGCATACATACACAAAACATGTGGTTCATTGTGTATACATATACACAAAAGCCTGGTGTTGTGCCATACACTTGAGAAGTGGAATCAGGAAGGTCAGAAGTTCAAGGTCATCCTTTGGCTGTAGCAAGCTCAAGGCTAATTTGGGCTACATTCGTCCTTATCAAAATAAAATAGAAGCAGAAAATATGCATTGCTATAGTTTTAATATGTTCTTTGTGTTTTATTTTATTCTATTTTGGTTGTGGTTTTTTTTTTTTTTTTTTTTTTTTTTTTTTTTTTGAGACAGGGTTTCTCTGTGTGGCCCTGAATGTCCTGGAACTCTCTCTTTAGACCAGGCTTGGTGTAGGAGGTCCTTCTATCTATGTGTTGCTTTCATTGGTTAATACTGAAACTTCCTTGGCATTTTGATAGGGCAGAACTTAGGTGGGGGGGTGGGAGGGAGACTAAATGGCATGCTGGGAGAAAGGAGAAGCCATGGATTCCCCGATACAGATGCTGGGAATTTTACCTGGTAAGCCACAACCTCGTGGCCATACATAGATGAATAGAAATGAGTTAAATTAATGTAAGAGTTTGCCAATAAGAAGTTAGAACTAATGGGCCAAGCAGTGATTTAATATAGTTTCTGTATGGTTATTTCTGGGCTAAGCTAGCCAGGCGGCTGGGACAAACAAGCAGGCCCTCCTCCTGTAACACAGGCTGGCCTCTAACAGAGATCCTCCTGCCTCTGGAGTGCTGGTGACATAATTTTTAGTCTCTTGTGTATGATATTCTAGTGTGCATGCTTTTTGTAGCTTACTGTGCTTTCCTTGTTCATTTACCAATAGGAGATGTTAGGTACATCTAAGAAAATGGTTCCTTGCTTTGAGAACTTCTCCAGATCACAGCAGATCTCAGATATGAAAGCTAAAATCTACCAGGTAAATTATGAGCTTTTCACTTCTACTTCTCCATTTAAAAAAGAATGTAGTATGCTGGGGTGTAGTTCAGAGGAAATGTGGGTACTTACATACAAGATGTCCTGGTTTGGTACCTAACTCTAAAACAAACAAACAAACAAACAAACAAAAATCCTCTTAATTGTTGGAATAGCATTCTTTTGCAATTAAAACAGTGCCTACTGCATGGCTTGTTGTCGTATTTAATTGTAATAACAGGAAGGCAAGACACCAAAATGAAAGGCTTTTGTATAAACCATCCTTCCATCCCATCTAAGGAACAGATATATGTCTTACACTGTGTTTCTGTAGC
Source organism: Arvicola amphibius (assembly GCF_903992535.2). Classification (NCBI taxonomy): domain Eukaryota; kingdom Metazoa; phylum Chordata; class Mammalia; order Rodentia; family Cricetidae; genus Arvicola; species Arvicola amphibius. The sequence goes on along the minus strand of NC_052051.1, from coordinate 55,038,288 downwards.
AGGTCCATTTTATCAGTCTTTTAAGCCTTTAAAAACTTTACGACGCTTTCTGAGTGAGCTAAACTTTCCTTTTGTTCCTCATATAGAACAACCTGGAAATTGAACTTCTGAAATTAGAAAGGGATACAGCAGATCTTATTCATCCTTCCTATTTGGGTAAGTTGCTTGCTCAAGAGAGTAACCATTAGGATTTCACCTTGATCTTGAATTACTGTATATAAACACCAGGCGGCAGAATTCTAATGTCATAACCTTTCCTAGGATTGTCCCAAAACTAACATTTCTTCAGGGTTTTTTTTGTTTTGTTTTGTTTTCTTACTGTATAGCCTTGGCTAGCTTAGAACAAGTCCACTTTACTTGACCAGTGAAAATAGCATATAGAAAGTGACCAGGTTGGCGCCTCTATTAATCTCCCTTTCTGATGTAACAACAAAATATCCAAGGCTGGGTAGTATACAAGGAAAAGGTTTAGCTTGCTTACAATTTTGGAGGTTTCAAGGCACATAGCTCAACTAGGGTAAGGCCCACATGGTGGATGCCATTCCAGTTCTGGAGCTCCTGGCGAGACAGACATCACAATGAAGACAAGAGTCCAGACAGACATCACACTGAAGACAAGAATCCAGACAGACATCACACTGAAGACAAGAGTCCAGACAGACATCACACTGAAGACAGGAGTCCAGAGTGATTTAGGTGTAGGGCTCAGTCTCACTCTTTTATAACACCCATCCCAAGAAAAACTACCAGTAATCAGAAACCAGGGATAACTAAGATTCTGTTTATGTTTTTTTTAAAGGGTAAGCAAGCAAAGTTTAAGAAATAGAGATGGCTCATTGGTTAAGAGCACTGGCTGCTCCTCCAGGGGACCCAGTTCATTCCCAGCACCAACATGGTAGCTCACAACTGTCTGTAACTTTTAACATTGAGGAATCCATGGCTGTGGGCACTAGGCACACACACAGTATATACACATACATGCAGGCCAAATACTCATACACATAAAAATAATTTTTTTTAAAAAAAGTAGTAAAATAGGGGCTGGAGAGATGGCTCAGAGGTTAAGAGCATTGCCTGCTCTTCCAAAGGTCCTGAGTTCAATTCCCAGCAACCACATGGTGGCTCACAACCATCTGTAATGGGGTCTGGTGCCCTCTTCTGGCCTGCAGGCATACACACAGACAGAATATTGTATACATAATAAATAAATAAATAAATAAATAAATAAATAAATAAATAAATAAATATTTTTAAAAAGTAGTAAAATAATAGCATTCTGAAGCAAGAAGGGTTTTTGGTTTTGTTTTGTTTTATTTTGTGTAGTTGGTTTTTTTTTGTTTGTTTGTTTGGGTTGTTTTTGGTTTTTCGAGACAGGGTTTCTCTGTGGCTTTGGAGCCTGTCCAGGAACTAGCTCTTGTAGACCAGGCTGGCCTCGAACTCACAGAGATCCGTCTGCCTCTGCCTCCCACGTGCTGGGATTAAAGGCGTGCGCCACCACCGCCCGGCTTTATTTTGTGTAGTTTTGAGGCATGGTCTCACTATGAAGTGCTGGCTGGAACTCACTGTGTAGACCAGGCTGGCGTTAAACCTCTCAGATTTACCTGCCTCTGCCTCTAGATCCTGGGATTAAAGTCACATGCCACCATGTCCAGCAGGGAGGGGTCTTGAAAAAGAACTAAGTTCTTTACAAGGGCATGTTACCCTCGTTGACTTAATTGCTCCCCATTCCTCTTGAAGTGCTACACCACCTCCTAGAACCACCACACTGAATACTAAGCTCCCAATACCTAAATGTTTGTGGTACACATTTTCTAAATCATAGTAGCTTCTCAAAGACAAAAGATCAATTTTAAATTTTTTGAGTTCTTTTGTTTGTTTTTGTTTTTGAGACAGAGTTTCTTTGTGTAGCTTTTGGAGCCTGTCCCAGAACTCACTCTGTAGCCCAGGCTGGACTCGAACTCACAGAGATCCGCCTGCCTCTGCCTCCCATGTGCTGGGATTAAAGGCGTGTGCCTTCACTGCCTGGAGTTAAATTTTCTGAAAGGGCTATGTGTATAGGTGAAACTGGTAGAGTGCTTGTCTGGTGTTCATGAGACTATGGATTTAATACCTAGCACTCCTTTTTTAGCATGGTGGCACATACCTTTAATCCCAGCACTATGGAGGTAGAGGCAGGAAGGAAGAAGTTTAAATTCATCCTTGACTACTTAATGAGTTTGAAGCCAGATTAGAATACAGGAAACTCTGTCTCAAAACACAAACCAAACAGAGCTGGACAGTGGTGACACAAGTCTTTAACCACAGCAGAGGTGCACGCCTTTAATCCCAGCACTTACTTGGGAGACAGAGGCAGGCGGATCTCCGTATGTCTGAGGCTGACCTGGTCTACAGAGCGAGTTCTAAGACATCCAGGGCTACACGAAGAAACTCTCACAGAAAAACCAACCAACCAACCAAACAGGGCTGTCAAGATCTCTCAACAGTTAAGGGCCCTTGCCACCAACCCTAAGAACTTGAGTTTCACGTGGTAGAAGAAGAGAATCACCTCCCAAAAGCTGTCCTCTGATCTCTGATGCTTGTGCTGTGGTATTCATGCATGCACCAATTGCCACATACAAAAATAAATGCAGCAAAACAAACAGGACCTCATACATGCTAAACAAGGACTCTATCACTGAACTACATTCCCAGCCTTTTCCCCCAGTATTTGTTTGAAAGTTCTTAAGGATTGTTAAGTTATTTAATTTTATGTATTTTTGTATGTATATGTGTGTAAAAATGTGTTGCAGGGTTTAATGTGGGAGTCAGAGAACAACTTTTGATCAGTTCTCTCCTTTCAGCCTGTGAGTCCCAGGATTAGAACTCAGGTCATCAGGCTTAGCAGAAAGTTGCTTTACCCACAAGGGTTTCACCCATGAAAACCATCTAAACAAAATAACAACGACAACAAAAGAGTATGTTCTTGGAATAAAGTTTTAAGAATAAAAGATTGCTGGGTGGTGCTGGTGCACACCTTTGATCCCAGCACTTGGGAGGCAGAGGCAGGTGGATCTCCTGGTTTAAAACCATCCTTGTCTACAGAACTAGTTCTAGAACAGCCAGGGCTACACAGAAAAACCCTGTCTCAAGAAAACAAAAACAAAATCAAAACAAAAAACAAACAAACAAAAAGAATAAAAGACTGAGGGGATTCTAGATGACTCAGCAGGTAAAGGCCTTCGCCATCAAGCCTTACTTTAATCCCTAAGGCTCACATGAAGTAGAGAACCAACTCGTGAAAATTATCTTCTGACCTTCACATAGTATCTTGGCACAGCTGTAGGCACTCCTGCACACACACAAACACACATACGTACACTAAATGTAATTTTTTTGTTTAGTTTTGTTTTTCAAGACAAGGTTTCTCTGTAGCTTTGGAGCCTGTTCTGGAACTCACTCAGGCTGGCCTTGAACTCACAGAGATTTGCCTACCTCTGTCTCCTGAGTGCTGGGATTAAAGGTGTGCACCACCACCGCCCAGCTGTTTTTGTTTTTTTTTGTTGTTGTTGTTGTTGTTTTGTTTTGTTTTGTTTTAAAGAATAAAAAGTTGGGCTGGTGAGTGGTTAAGAGCACAGACTGCTCTTCTAGAGGCCCCAGGTTCAATTCCCAGCACCCACATGGTAGCTCACAACTGTCTGTAACTCCAGTTCCAGAGAATCTGACACCATTATACCAATGCACATAAAATAAAATTAAATAATTTTTAAAAAAGGAATAAAAGGTCATGCAATCTATAATCTACTCTCGAATATGTCCTTTTGAAAACAAAAGGGGCGAGTGGATGGGGAGGGAGGAAATATAATTAAAATTTATGATTATTATATGAGAATAGGCCCTGGATTTAACGCAGAATATAAACTAGATTTGGAAAATACAGGAAAGCATTTACTACTAGAGTTTGTTGTTAGTAGGAAACCTAAGAGATAATAGGCAAAAATAAGATAAAGTTGGTGTTACTAAAGAAAACAAAGTAAGGAAGATGTTTACAGAGATTGTGAAGTTGATTTGTTTGTTGTCTGCTTTTGAGATCGGGATCTCTTGCTTAGACTAGGTCTAACTCCTAACTTAAGTGGTGCTTTCGCCTCGGCCTGAGGAGTGCTAACACTACAGTATGAGCCACTATTCCCAGCCTTAGATCGGTTATTTTTACTATATGTGTATGGGTGTGTGCCTGGGCACTACATGTGTGCAGTGCCCACAGAGGCCAGAAGTGGGCATAGGATCCCCTGGAGCTGGGATTACAGATGGTTGTGAGCTGCCAGTGTGGGTCCTCTAAAAGACCAGCAAGTGATCTTACCCATTGAGTCATCTCTGCAGTCCCCAAGAAAAAAATTCTTATCAATTCTAAAGCATGCTTGTTCTGTTGCTAACTGTGGCTGCCATCTCTGGTTTATGTAGTTGAGAAGTGTGATACCCTGCAAAGCATGAATAGTCATCTGGAAGCCGTGCTAAAAGAGAAGCGGGCCATCAGGCAAAGATTGCTGAGACCCATCTGCCAGGAAAACTTGCCAATGGAAGCTGTTTATCACAGGTTAGATCATTAATTATAACTGGAAAAAAAGAAAGGACTTTGTTTTGCCACTTGTATCTTAGAACTTATAGATTATGGCTTTGATGAAAAATATTAGATTTCTAACATGCAGCACAATGATTAAAATCTGCTTTATTATGTATAGACTTTTTTATGAAATACATTTATTATTGCCTATATATAAAATTCTGTTGATATTTAACAAAGATAAAATATTAAAAGACTCAAAAACTGAAGTTAGGCATGGTGATGCATGTCTTTAATGTCAGCACTGAGGAGGCAGAGGCAGATGGATCTCTGGGTTTGAAGCCAGCCTGGTCTACACTGTGAGTGTTAGTATCAGGCCCACATAAGGAGACCCTGTCTCAAAAAGACAAATCAGGGGAGGGAACAAAAACTGGAAATGATGTGATTTTTTTGAGACAGGGTCTTATATAGGCTGACCTCAATCTTACTGTGTAGTTGAGGATGAAAAAATGGACTTTGTTCTTACCTCTTGATCATGTATCTCAGAGTGTCAGGCAAGTGATTTAAAAACAAAACAAAAACCAGCAACACAAAAAGATGAAATGAGCAATGATTTTGAAGATTTTTTTATTTTGTTTTGTTTGTTGTTTTTTCGAGACAGGGTTTCCCTGTAGTTTCTAGAGTCTGTCCTGGAACTAGCTCTTGTAGACCAGGCTGGCCTCAAACTCAGAGATCCGCCTGCCTCTGCCTCTCGAGTGCTGGGATTAAAGGCGTGCGCCACCACCGCCCGGCTTTTTTTTTTTTTTCTTTTTCTTTTTTTTTTTTTTTTGATTTTGAAGATTTTATAATGCAGGTTCAAAAAGTGTGTGGTATTTTGCAGTGTAGTATTTTTCCTTGTTGTCTTCTCTGTTCTCTGAACCAATATGAGGCTTTGTCTAGGGAAGTGGCTTCATATGAGATGGTTATTACCAACAGCTGAGCGTTTCTGTTTTTGTTTGTTTTTTTTCTGAGACAGGATTTCTTTATAGCTTTGGAACCTGTCCTGGAACTAGCTTTTGTAGACTTGGCTGGCCTCAAATTCACAGAGATCCTCCTGCCTCTGCCTCCCAAGTGCTGGGAATAAAGACACCCATCTCCACTGAGGTTTTCCAGCCGTTAGAATTCAGTTATCATGAAGAATGTGTCTTTCCATTTCAATTTTTCTTTTTTGGGTCTTTTGAGGCAGAGTTTTTCTGTGTAGCCCTGGCTGTTCTAGAATTTGATATGTAGACTAGGCTGGCCTAGAACTCCACCTGCCTCTGCCTCCTGAGCACTGGGCACTACAGTTAAAGGCTGGCACCATGAAGCCTGGCTCATTCTATTTTTCTGTTTGGATGACAATTCTAAATTTTGCCTTCAGTGAAAGAGAACCGTCTCACCATTAATAATTTCATTAAAGTGTTAATGATGCTCCTTAGATTTGCTTATAAAAATTAACAGTCCTGGCCGGGCGGCGGTGGCGCACGCCTTTAATCCCAGCACTCGGGAGGCAGAGGCAGGCGGATCTCTGTGAGTTCGAGACCAGCCTGGTCTACAAGAGCTAGTTCCAGGACAGGCTCCAAAGCTACAGAGAAACCCTGTCTCGAAAAACCAAAAAAAAAAAAAAAAAAAAAAATTAACAGTCCTAAGGGGAAACCCTGTCTCGAAAAACCAAAAAAAAAAAAAAAAAAATTAACAGTCCTGATTAAAGAGAAAGAAACAAAAACTCCAGTTCCAGAGGATCCAGTGCCCTATTTGTGGCTTCCATGGACACTGCATGCATGTGGTGCACAGTAATGCAGGCAAAGCACCCACACACAAAATGAATATTTAAGAGGAGGAGGAAGAAAAGTTCATTTTTTTTCTCCTTGTATTGCTTTTCTTTTCTAATCATTGTCACAGAATACCTAACAGAAGAACTTGTTTGGGGAGAGGCTTGTTTTGGCTCACAGTTTAGAGGCAGTACATCCAGCATTGTAGGGAAGGCATTGTGACTGGTGTAAGCCCCTCAAGGTACTCGAGGAGGGGTCCCTGTCTCTGGGGTCTTCCAGCCACCAGGTTTCACTCACAGAGCACTCTAATGCCCTGGACTTGAAAACCCACCAATCCCTACCCTAGAAAGCATCGCCCCCAAGAAATGCTCTATAAACCCTGTCTTCTGCTCAGTTCTCTGCTGCTTCTTACTCCTCACCCTAGTAGAGGCAGCCATCCTCCTGGGTTTTCCCTAGAAATCTCTTATGTGAGGTTTCTTGTGGGATGCAATGTAGTGGTATATCTGGACTCCTTATTGCCAGGATACCTTTCCATGTAACAGCTGCATTGGGCAAACACCTCCCCACCCCCACCCCTCTGAGAGCAGTGCTGTAACACACTGTGGAAACACCTCAGCCCAGCCCCCAGCAGAGCTGTAATGCTTGCAGTGAGGAAGCCTTTATCCTCAGAGCTGTAACACACACATCTGGGGCAACTCCATCTGTGGTGGCAGGATTGTGGCATGGCTTGTTGACATCTTAATGGATCAGGAACTGGAGAACAGCTTCAAGGACTGCCCCCAGTGATCTACATCTACCAACTAGTCCCTGTGCCCCAAAGCTCCAATGAATCCCCAAACAGCACCACCCAACAGGGACCAAGTGATCAAACATGGGAGCCTGTGGGGTAAATTTACATTCACCTCTGCACTCTCTTTCAGACATATGGTACATTTGTTGGAACTGGCTGTGACTTTCATTGAGAAATTAGAAGCCCATCTTGAAAAAATTAGAAATATCCCTCATTTAAATGCAAACCTAGCCGAAATGGTGAGTATTACTAATATGGCTGCCCTTAATTCTTACACTAGAATCTCAACTGTGTCACTTTCCCAGTTAATTTTTTGGCTTATGTTTTATTTTTCCCTATAGTCTCATGTAGCTAAGGCTAGTCTTAGACTCCTAAATTAACAAACAAAACAATGTATGTCTATAGTAATATTTTACTATTTATGTTTTAGTCAATAAAGCTTGCCTAGAAACCAGGCAGTGGTGTCACACACCTTTAATCTCAGGATTTGGAAGACAGAGGCAGATGAATCTCTGTGAGTTCAAGGCCCTCCTGGGCTACATAAAATCTATGCAGAAATAGTAGTTCCAGGTGGTGGTGGCTCGCACCTTTAATCCTAGCACTAGGGAGTTACACGCCTTTAATCCCAGCAATACAGGAGATTGTAAAGTGAAAGGAGACAGAGGCTCGGGGCTCAGTCTGCAGTCGCCCAGCCTTGGTAGAGGTGAGACTTTTCTAGTGGCTGGCTGCTTTGCTTTCCTGATCTTCTAGCTTGAACCCCAATATCTGTCTCTGGCCTTTTATTATTCGTGCTATGTATTTCATCATGACATTCTCATGGATGTGTGACTACCCTTTGTTCTGCTGTATTCTCGTCTGCTGCTGTCTTCTCCCTTCTCCTCCATCCAGTTCTTCATGTCCCTCTTGCTTCCTCTCGATAGTGTCTCCTTTTATTTGCATGTCACATGCATTCTTTTACGCTTTTCACCCTCTCACATCCTGTTATGTCTCTCCCTCTTCTCACTGTCTCTCTTTTACATTCATAGCACAGACACATGGTTAAGATATAGGCTACATATATGAGACAAGACTTATGGTGTTTGTCTTTCTGAGCTCGACTAATTTCACTTTGAGTTAGTCATTATTAAAATCATAAAACAGATACATTTTCTTAACCAAGCATGGTGCCCTACACCTTCTAGTATTTGGGTGCCTGAAGAAGATTGTTGTGGAGTTTGGGACTGGCCTGCACAATGTAGTAAGTGCCAGACTAGCTTAAACTACAATGTGAGATTCTGTCTCAAAACAAAAAGAAACATTTTTTTAAAAGATTACTGTAACATCATTTCCATTTTTCTACTCCCTTTCCATCTGCTTCCTTCCTCCTCCTCCACCTCCATGATCTTGTTGGGTAGCCCAGGCTGGCTTCAAACTCACTTTTTGCCTCTGCCTTCCAAGTGCTAGGATTTTAGACATATACCACCACACCTTGCAAAATACATACTTTTTACTTTATAGGATTGAATTTGTATAAATATAAAATAATTAGGAATTGCTGTAGTGCTTTCGTAGTGTGAAAGGCCTTTGCTGCATTCTAAGCACCAGAAGAAAAGAAAATTGCAGAATCTCAGACTTTAATCACCCTACACCTTTAGAAGCATTTAAAACATCTTTGGTGACACACATATGCCTGTAATCACAGCGCTGGGGATGATGGAGTGGGAAGATGCCCATGAATTCCAGACCAGCCAGATATAGTGAGAAAGCTTGAGGTTATTTGTGTCGAGTTTGAAGTTGATGATAAACGAGACGTGAACCCACAGATAGACAGATAGTATGAACTCACAGATAGATAGTGTGTGGTTGGGTTGGGGGTGGAGACACAGTTTTTTAAAAATATTTATTTATTATGTATATAATATTTTGTCTGTGTGTATGCCTGCAGGCCAGAAGAGAGCACCAGACCTTATTACAGATGGTTGTGAGCCACCATGTGGTTGCTGGGAATTGAACTCAGGACCTTTGGAAGAGCAGGCAATGCTCTTAGCCACTAAGCCATCTCTCCAGCCCTGGAGACATAGTTTTAAAGGAATTTTTGTAGTAAGGGACTAGAAAAGATCAGATGTTAATTTTTGATGTATCTATTTCTGATATAATGGTAATCAGTAACTGATTTTTTTTTCTGTTTTTCTTTATTTCAAATGTAACAGAGAAAGGCTTTATCCAAGATGGACAATTTGGTGAACGAGACAGAAGAACTGGCAGAGAATATACTCAGGTGGCGAGAACAACAGAAGGAAATTTCTTTGTGTGTCCCCAAAATCCTTGCTGAGGAAAATTATCTTCACAAACTTGATAGAGTACCTCCTTTACCTTTTGTTTCTAAAGTCCATGCCCAAACTGTTAATGCCAAGTGATTGCCATATTTACTTTTGCTTAATTACGTGAAGTCAAAGAAGTCCATTTCCAGGTGATTTGTGACAGGGATATTGGTAGACTTTGTTGCTAGCAACTCTGAAAAAAACCTCTTCTATTGGAGTGCCTGGGCCAGGGAGATGTCAGCAGGAAAAGCTCCTGCTTCAAGCCTGACACCCTGAGCTGCTCAATCCCTGGGATCCACATACCACTTTTTCATATTTTCCTCTCTTTGATACAGCTAAAAAAGATCAAATATATGTGTGTTAACCTACTATGAGTGAATTGGACACTCATCAGACAGAATCTGTATTATGATTCTGTGTCATGTCTTTTAAAAACATTTCTGAATTGGAATATCCCGAGTCTGACAATTTTTGTGTGATTATCCCTGTTGAGACTGCGGAATGGTCGTCACTCAGCGGGCCTGTTGCCCCTGAAGTCTTAATGAAGTGGTAGCTCCATGGCTGGCACACCGCTGAGAAGGGCTGTGTGACCAGGCTGTGCAGGGAGGCTCTGCGGGACACTTGCTCTCCTGAGAGTCTGGGTGCTGGTGTGTACCAGGCAGGAAGACCTTTGCTACTGGAGTCTAGGATGCTGGTGTGTACCAGGCAAGAAGACCTTTGCTACTGGTCCCTGGAAAAATCCCGGAGCACCACATCCTTATCAATTTTGGTGGTAGACAGCATTTCACAGTGTGACAGTTCAATTGCTGGAGTGTGGTGACACTAGTTCTCATACATCCCCTTAGCAGATCACTGGACCTGCTTGTCTTCTCAGGAGTGCCTAGGAGACAAATGCCGAGGATGAAGAACTATGAGAGGGGAAAGAAAAGGCATATTGCAATCAAATTTAGAAATTTTTGTTTCGATACTTTTTATATGTAGCCAAGGTAGAACTTGAACTTACTGTGTAGCCCAGGCCTCCCAAGCGCATGAATCACAGACATGTGCCATCACATCCGGCTGAAGTTTAGAGGTTTGTAATGGAAAATAGGGTATATTTTACCTACCTAGGGCTAGTCATGAAATTAGAGACTAGTCTACTTAAAGTAGAATAGTAACAACTACCTCAAGCTGTTCTCGCTTACTTTGTTACTGTAAGTACCCTGGCTTATGTTTAAATCCTTTGAAATGTGTGCACCAGTGTGTCCATCCTGTTGAAGCGTGTGCACCAGTGTGTCCATCCTGTTGAAACGTGTGCACCAGTGTGTCCATCCTGTTGCAGTCTGTGTCGTGGAGTCCAGCGAACCTTCTGTTCATCACAGGTTCAATATAAGGCTTCACCTGTTAGATAGTAAAATAGATGTCCATAAAAAACAGGATCCTTAACCCTACACCCTGAAAAAACAACTATTAAAAACAGCAGATCATTATTTTGAGAAAGTCTACAGCTTTTACAAATGTACCGTGCAAAAGTGGTGTTGAGATTTTGACCATCACCCAGATAACTGATCAAAATCCTTATTTGTATTTTATCTCAAACCTCTTTTAATATCTATTCATTTTCCTTGTATATTATGTATAGATATATTCATTATCATGTTACCACTATTGTTACCCTGTTGGTTTTGTATTTATATTTCCTACTAATGCCTCAAGATGTAAAAATAAACTAATTTCAACTAAATGTGGGTTCATATGAATACCAAGTAACAGAGGGGAAATATTCTTAATGTAGTATAGACATTCAAACTATGTAACTCACAAAAGCATAAGGTAAGTCAACCTAAATTCTAATGTAAAGAGAAAAGCTAATCTTGTACAGTGTGGTCCTTAAGTGCTGATTTGTTTGAGAGCTGGAAGAAAGAGTTGCCTAGGGAGGAGAAGATTCAGTTTTGTAGTGTTTTTGTTTTGTTTTGATGTTACTTAGGCTGGATTCAACAGTCCTCTGGCCTCAGCTTAACAAGTTTTGAGTCTCTATATCTGGCTTGAACAAATGTTTCTTCTCATGAAATTCAAGGGTAGTTCTAAGGGTAGTCAAGCTGGAGATCTCTGTAGTTGCATGGAAGAGAAAGATGGCTCAGTGGATAGAAATCCCCATGCAAGAGTGAGAATCTGAGTTCAACCCCAGAACCCACATAAATCTGAACACCCTTCAGTGAGGTGGGAGGCAAAAGGAAGGCCAGCCAGCCTCTTATATGCACTGCAGATGAGAGACCCTGTCAAGGTAGGTGACAACTAACACCCAGGTTTGTCTTCTGACTTCCATTCATGTGCCGTGGCTTACCTATGACTATAGTCCTACACATAAAGAGATTAAGGAGCAAGCAGACTGATCAGTGGAAATCCTTGAGTGGCTTCTGTGGGTAGGATGGGATGTCAGGCAAGCAGGCTTTGCCAGGAAGGTTTGGTCAAAACTTGTAAATGTGACTCCAGTGTAAATGTGCTTCCATAAATATAATTATGTTGATTTATAAAGACTATGTGGGAGGACTCTTCCTGGCTTTTGGTAGCTTTTTGCTTACTACTTTCTCTGGTCCTGTGACTGCCACATTCAGCTCTCATTTGTCCTTTCAAAGTTTCAGTGAAATCCAAAAGGTTGTATGGGAACAAGAGAATCTAGGAAACTTTTTTTTTTCTTTCTTTTTTTTTTTAGATTTATTTATTTATTATGTATACAATGTTCTGTCTGTCTGTATGCTTGCTGGCCAGAAGAGGGCACCAGATGTAATTACGGATGACTATAAGCCACCATGTGTTTGCTGGGAATTGAACTCAGGACCTCTGGAAGAGCAGTCAGTGCTCTTAACCTTTGAGCCATCTCTTCAGCCCCCCCCCCCTTTTTTTCCTTGGTTTTTTGAGACAGGGTTTCTCTGTAGCTTTGGAGCCTGTCCTTGAACTTGCTCTGTAGACCAGGCTGGCCTCAAACTCATAGAGATCCGCCTGCCTCTGCCTCCTGATTGCTGGGATTAAAGGAGTGTGCTACCACTTGGCAAAATTTCTTGAATTGAAGAAACCATAATATGGGGAGGGGGCAGGGAAGAACCATAATACAGTTGATATTGTAATGACAACGTACTGTAAGATTTTTCTCAGATGTTTGTAAAACAAGTTAATTGACATAAAAGATGCTGGAGAGGTGACTCAGAGGTTAAGAGCACTGGCTGCTCTTTCAGAAGATCCAGTTTTGAGTCCCAGCACTCACATGGTGGCTTACAACTATAACTTTAGAGCCCAGGGGTCCCATCAGCCTGCTGACAAGGTGTACAGACCTTACATTAAGGCAAAAACACACATTCACATAAAGAAAATTTTTGTAAGGCCCAGTATGGTGGCACACACCTTTAATTTCGGCATTTGGGTAGCAGAGGCAGGTGGATATCTCTGAGTAGAGGCCTGCAGTCTATATTACCAAGTTCCAGTTCCAGCACAGTCAGAGTTACATATAGAGACCTGTCTCAAAAAAAAAAAAAAAAAAAAAAAGAAGAAAAATGTTTTAAATGGAGTTTGGGAAATGGCTCTGTCGTACAGTGCTTGCCGTAAGAGCATGAGGACTTGAATTCAGATTTTCCGGCCTCCATGTAAAAAGCCAGGCACACATCTGTTATTCTTATGTTAGGGAGGCAGAGACAGGAGGATTCTTGGGAATTGCTGGTCAGCCTATCTAGCCAAATTAGTAAGCTTCAGATACGGTGAAGATACCAGTGCCTACCTCTGGTCTCCACATGCTGCTGAGCACACAGTGCACAGACATGAAAGTGCACACAAATAAAAACATGGTTCAGTCTCAAGTATGAATGTACAATTTGCGGTGCTGACAGGCAAACCCAGGGCCTTTAGTCCCAGGACTTGATATGCCAAGACAGAAGGATCACAAATGTTGAGTCCCAGGCCACTCTGAGCTACACAGCAAGATGCTGTCTCCAAAAAAAATAACAAAACTTTATAGTTCATTCTTCCTACCTTTATGGGTTTTTTGTTGGTTGGTTTAGTATTTTTATTTATTTATTTATTTACTTACTTACTTACCTATTTATTTGTGATAGGGTTTCTCTGTAGCTTTGGGGCCTGTCCTGGAACTTCCTCTGTAGACCAGGCTGGCTTTGAACTCACAGGGATCCACCTACCTCTGCCTCCCAAGTGCTGGGATTAAAGGCTTGCACCACCATTGCCCGACTCCTTTATACATTTTTTTAATGAAGCAAAATTAGGATTTATTCAGCGAAGGTTTTAACATCAATTAAAGCATTGTTGTGAAGAGGGATAGAAACCTGAACTCTGACTATTTGATGCCATTAAGGAATTGGTAATTTTGGTTGTTATAATGGTATTGTGATTATGTCAAAAATACACACTAAAGTAATTGTGAAGTTGGCTTTTTTGTTTGGAGGACTTTTGTTGTTTTGGTTTTTTGTTTCTGAGACAAGGTCTCGTATAGCTCAGGTTGGCCTGGAATTTGCTGATCCTTCCTAATGCTGTGATAACAAGTGACCGCCTCACCTGATTTTTGCCGTTCTGGGGCTCGAACCTGGGTAGCTATGGCTTTGTGAATATTAGACATACATTGGCCATCTGAACTACATCCCCAGCCTGGAGTGAAGTAACTTTAAAAATTATAATGTCCCAGTTATGTCACGCTCTCCAGCCTGAAGATAGGACTAATCCTATCTTAATACAGCAGCAGTTTTCGTTGCAAATCGGCATGAGTAGAGAACCTATTAGGAGACTGGGGATGCGAGAGTCTAAACTGTACGCTATCTGTCTAGTCCATTGCTTTATTGGTACTTTCAAATGGACAAGACTCATTGCCCTGTTCTGCCACTGGAGTGCTAAAGTAACCTCCTGACTGGTTTCTCTGGCTTCTCCTCACTTCTCAGACTAGTCCCCAAACCAGCCAGAATAATCCTTTAAAGGGGCCCAGTAAAGGCATGCACTGACCACCAAACCTAATCTTGGAACTTAAGCTCTGATCCTGTTATCTGAAATTGAATTTCTTATAACAAAATAGGAAAGGTCTTCAAATGATGGAAGACTTGTATTTTTCAATATCCTTAGTTTTTTCCAAGACAAGGTAAGTATAGCAACATCTTAAAAGTGATGCTAATATGTGGAATTATTAAGCAATCTTCATATTAGCAGATTAAAAATGACTAACATATTACATAACTGGTAAATGCCTTTGCCTAGCCTGAATCTAAATGACTTACCTGTGGTGTCCTGGCAGGCTAAGCCCTCCAACAGGATCTTGGTCAGATTTGGCAGTCCAGCTTAGGGCTGTCCTCTCGAGCTGCGCCCTGCAGCTAAACATTCCTCACTTTGCATTTCTCTCGGGGAAATAGTGACTACTCAGGTTGTTCATTATTGGGGAAATAAATGAAAAACATGACTTTCTTCAGCTTCCAAAACTGAAAGAAATGGTTAAAGGTGTCTTGTTTCCTCTTTGCCTGCCTGCCTGCTTCATCTAGCTGGAATCCATTCTTAGCTTGTCACAGTTAATCAAGATGCCAGGCATTTGTGTGTCCCCAGAGCTTTCCATTGTGTGTTGCGGTCAGTAATTGTCCACACCAAGCCCCCTGGGAAACACTGCTCTGACTTCTGCCCTTACAGAAGTATGTAGGGAATAGCCATGTTAGTCCATGTTTTCTTCTGGCTTCAGCAGTGTCCGTTCAAGAGGAAACAGATGGTAGCCACAGGTGTGCAACCAACCAAGCAAAGTGCAGATCCAATTGGCATTTGTTCACTAATCAGTGTGTCAAGCACAGTAGATGAGGGAACAGCACACAGACTGCCAGGTCTGGCAGCACACTTGTAATCCTGGTACTGAAAATGTGGAAGCAAGACCTCGAGACACCCTGGACAGCCATCCTCACTTATCTGACCAGCACAGGTCCCAGGGAGACCCTGTCTCAAAAGGACAGAGGTGGAGGACTCCTAAGGGCACCCAGGGTTGACCTCTGGCCTACACACACACACACACACACATACATGCACGAGTGTGTACTACCTTCCCACAAAATTATTCAGAAAAAAACAACTGTTCTAACATTTTCAGGCCCTGATCAAGGTATCTAGATACTGATCAGTCAACAGCTGATAATAAAGCAAAGTCCAGACATTATGAACTTCCCGAAGAAAGAAGATAACCACCTTCTAGAGTCTTGTCAAAGGATGGAAACTCAAGCCACTCATCCTGTTACCATCTGCAGAAAACGCAGAGGACAGAGGAACACACTGAACTACATAACCAATGTGCATTCCTGCGGAGTGTCCAATTCCACAGCCGCAGGACCCATGTTTCTCAATACACAGTTGTAAGAAAAAGATGGAAGACATCAAGTGAAATGGGCAAGATTCCCAAATGGATAATAAAACCAAAAGGAAACCACAAAGAAGGGCTTCTAGAATGGTCAACCAAGTTATATTTGTTACAGTAACTATATATTTTATAGTGTGGTTTTCTATATCTGTGTTTTATCAATGAGAAGTGGTTTTCTAAAGAAAAATTAACAGAAATTGTTCAATAATTGTGCTTAGAGACACCCATAAGGAAACTTTAGTTCTTATTTTTATTGACACATATCTGTACAGTCCATAAGGTATATGATGTTGAGATTCAGGCATGCAGGATCTGTAACTGCAACTAAAGCATGCATGTGGGAGGGCATCTTTCACGCAGCAGAGAGCTACAGCTCAAAAGCTAGGAATCCAAGGGTAGGAAAGCTAAATGGAGCAAAATGGTGATCCCTCTCTAAGGGGCTCATCGCAAAATACAAATGGCAAATACACCCGTAAGGATCATCAAATGGAAAACACTGTGGTAATAAATTCACACGAGGAAAGTGGTTCTGCTATCATTTTATAGAGCACCAGAATCACCAACAGGAAACTAAAACAGAGCTCCATGTGAAGGCCAAGCTTCTATAAAACAGCAATAAAAACAAGCTCGCCCAGCTCACCACACACTCCCCGCCACAAGACCTGACACTTACAGGATGCAGCACTATGAATTCAAATAAAAAGCCTGGGGCTTAGGCCGGGCGGTGGTGGCGCACGCCTTTAATCCCAGCACTCGGGAGGCAGAGGCAGGCAGATCTTGAGTTCGAGGCCAGCCTGGTCTACAAGAGCTAGTTCCAGGACAGACTCTAGAAACTACAGGGAAACCCTGTCTCGAAAAACCAAAAAAAAAAAAAAAAAAAAAAAGCCTGGGGCTGGAGAGGTGGCTCAGTGGTTAAGATCACTGGCTGCTCTTTCAGAGGACCTGGGTTTGATTCCTGGCACCCACAACCATCTATAACTCCAGTTCCAGGGGATCTGGCACCCTCTTTTAGACCCTAGGGACACCAGGCACACACAAAGTGCCAAGATACACATGTGGGAAAAAAGTCATACAAATAAAACTTAAAGTAGAAGCAAAAATAACAAAACTTATCTTCTCAAAGCCTTCACTGTCTATTGACAATTATTATTTTAAAAATATGAGCCAGGCAGTGGTGGCACACGCCTTTAAACCCACTACTTGGGAGTCAGAGACCGGCGATCTCTATGAGTACAAGGCCAGCCTGGACTACAAGAGCTAGTTCCAAAACAGCTAGGGTTACACAAACAAACCCTGTCTTGAAAAATCAAAAATCAATCAATCAATCAATAAATAAATAAATAAAATCAAAAAACAAAACAAAAAAACCACAAAGTATTTGGTATGTAGTGTTTCACTAGGAAATATAAAAATAAGGAAATAGATGGCATGTCCCTAACCACAGGGAACATAGTACAACATGCACAAGAATATGAGCCAAAAAAATCATACAGCAGAAGTGTATCCTGTGTGTGCACACTCCTGCATCACTAATAACCATACAGCAGAAGTGTATCCTGTGTGTGCACACTCCTGCATCACTAATAACCATACAGCAGAAGTGTATCCTGTGTGTGCACACTCCTGCAACACTTGCTTTGGAATTTGAATCGCATGTCCACAGAACATCACTGGGCCCCTCTTCAAGGTTATATCTTGCATATTTGATTGCATCTCAGTGGTTTTGATTTCTTAATTTTCAAAGTGACCCACAACTGGGTTAAAGAATTAATAGAACTGTGTTACTACTATAGTGAGAAATATTATATTCAATAGTAGGTGTTAGGAATATTTCTTAATATTAGCTCCCTGCCGACGCTTTCCCTGCCGGCCCCACCCATTTGGATTAAAAAGATGTTGATACTACCCTTGTTTATAAAATATCATTAACTTTTCTTGGTTACCTATTAGGAATAAGTTATTTGTGAGACTTCTGATTATTATATACCATCTGTTATTAACAACCCTGTGGAACGCAGACTGGGCTGCTTAAGACCCTCTCCCTCTTTAAGGGCTGGGAATCAAACCCAGAGTCAAATGCTTGCTAGGCAACGCCTCTGTTGCTAAGGTACACCTCCCCTTCCTCCCATAATAGTCCTTCTCATTTTAGTTGTTTTAGGATCAGCTATATGCGTTTTGATTAAAGGAAATTCAAAACCAAAGGGTGTAATAATGTAAAGCCCAGCTCTACCTTCTTACCTCCGTCACCTTTCCCCACTCTGGAAATCAGCGAGGCAAATAATTTGCTCCTAAGAGACATTCTGACTGCTAAAGCACATATGTAATACATACTTCCCCTCAAGTGAGCCATAATACATCTTTTTGCCACTTAATATTATACAGCATCTCTGATCTTAATGTCTGAAACATGAAGGGCTCAATACTAAAGCTTGGTGAGTATTCCTATGCTAAAAGTAGGGAATTCATCGTGGTGAAACTTCACCTCATGCACAAATTATTAAAAATACTGTATAAAATTGCCTTCAGTCTCTGTGTGTTAAATATATATGGACTATAAATGATTTTGTGTTTAAACTTAGGTCCTGCTCCCAAGATGGCTCTTTATATGTGTACAAATATTCCAGAGTCCAAAATATTTCAAAATCCGAACGCGTCCTCGGCTGCGTGCCCAGGCTGGCTGCCACCGGCTGCTCGGAAACAGGGTCATGCACGCAGGACTGGCCGGCTCGCCCGCCTCCGGGACTCCCCCGAGGAGAAACGTCCCTGCCTGCCGCCGCGGTGTCTATGCTCCCGGGCCGCGTAGGGCGGCAGCACCGAGCGGCCACCTAGGATGGGCAGGTGACAGCGGCAGAGTCCCGAGGGGCGGGGCGGCCGGCTGAGCGCAGGTGTCCCCTGGCCAGCGGTCCGCGGCGGGGCCGATGCCGAGCTCCCCGCGAAGCCTGCCGACCACACTCAACTGCAGGTGGGCGCCACCGGCAACGCCGGCCTCCCCCTGCTCGACCTAAGCCACGTCAACTCGGGAATCCCAAACTCAGCGCCTCCGCCGCCGCGCCCCTGAAACACCCTGAAACACAAACACTCTCCGTGGGACGGAAGACGGGACTGAGGCTTCTGCCTATTGAACTGCGAACGGGCCATTTACCCTGGCGACCAGGCACGCCTTGTTTGTAACCTATCGTGTCACAATGACAGACAACAATCACTGCCCTAAAACCTCCCACTTCCACAAAGACAGAACCAAGGGGTTCTAAGGAGGAAAGGCATGGAGGATGATTATGTGTTGGGGTGTGGACCCGGGAGAAGATCCAAGAAGGCCGGGCGATGCCGAGATGGTGGGGTATTCTGCAAACATCAGGTGTTTGCTGTGTAGTTTGGGAGTTCCGGTTTACCCTAATTTCTTACCTACTGCTGTTCGTGCTAGAGACTATGGGCCAGGCTTTTGAGGAGATTTGGACTAGGGGCACCAGCTGCTACTATGAGAACCAACCCGGAGTAGAGCCTGAAGCTTGGTTTAGTACGGCTTTTTAACTTTGTGATGAAAACATGAGAACCAGAGACAAGGCTAGTCAAAGACAACAGCAATTTAGCAAAAGGTCGGACGACAACCTGACGTCACAGGCATCCTTTGTTGGGATCGCTCAGGATGTGAGTGTAAGACACAGTGAAGAGTTGGAAAGTGGCGCTTCAGCTGGGATAAGCAGACAGAGACCTAAGGGCTCAGGCTCTGGGAAGAGTCAGTGAGGAGCTCCAACAAGAGACAGAGAGCACTCACCAAGTGCTCCTTCCCCCTAAAAGGCCGGCGGCCGCGGAGGGTGCAGAAACCCAGCCAACTCCTAATGATTTCAGACATTCTTCGTAAGAATGTTCCTATGAATTTATGGAATCTCATTATACACCAAGCAGTCAGCTAGCCCACTGTATTTGCAATCTCATCCTAATGATCACACAATCTTGAGGCTCAAATAGTAGCTCGGTAAGGCATCTCTCAGCTGATTATTTAAAGTCATATATTTACTATATCTATTTTGCCACCTAACATAACTATCTTATCACAGTTTATTATAAGAAATCCTGGGGTTTTTGTCTCTTTTGATCTCAGCTGTATCTCCAGGTCCCAAAATAATATACAAGGGGCACTAAATGTTCCTTGAAGCAATATTACGTGTGACTATCTTTAATTTAAATGCAATATAATAAACTTCAAAACATTGGTTTATACAAGGTGTTTTGGGGATGGACAGAGCCAGGATAAGAGGTGACTTTTATCTCATTGTAAACATACCTACATTTAGCCTTAGATCTTTCGGTTTTAAGGCCTCTCCTTACAGAAGTTATAAAATGATCTAGTAGGCATGGCCTCACCGTCTCTTGGGTGGGTCCAGACTGGTCCTTCCCAGAGAACTGCAGTGAATACACAGGGAGTGGAATGGGGAAATGTGGAGAGGTTGGAGCTGAGCTGAGCTCCTTCAAGCCCCTTCAACATCATTGAAGGATGGGGATGGTTTAAATGCAGCCCAGCTGCAGCACACTGACTCTGAGAGATTGACTGGGATGGCAAACTGTAATTTAGGAATTATCCAGGTGCGAGACACTTGACTTTAATCCCAACACGTGGGAGACAGGCAGGCAGATCTCTGAGTTTGAAACCTGTTGGTTTACAAATAGAATTCCAGGCCAGTCTGCCGAGTGACTCAGGCTGTGTCTCCATTGTCTCTCCCAAAAGCAAATAGCTAGGAATTGACACCAAATGGGAGTGAAGACCAGTGGGCTTTCAGCACCCTGTGTGGACTGACTGAGATATTTGACAAAGGTGATATGAACATGTTGCCTATATAATCTGGTGTGTCAATTTATGCAAAGACATTTGAATATTCTTCTGACACCAAAGAAGTTTGTATCACTCGGGTGTCTCTCGGAGAGTCCGTGAGATGGTTTCCTAGGAAAGGCTCTTGCTGGAATCTATATGAAGGCAAAAGGAAAGAAACAAAAGTTGTCCTCCGACCTCCACATGCGCTGTGGAAGTCATATACACACACCATACACAATGAGAATCCTTATTTTAAAGAATGACCATTTCCCTTATTCCAAGCATAATGAGGAAAAGTCGAGGGGGAAAACGTCCTATCCTGCAGCACACCATAATGAGGAAAAGTCGAGGGGGAAAATGTCCTATCCTGCAGCACACCATAATGAGGAAAAGTCGAGGGGGAAAACGTCCTGTCCTGCAGCACACCATAATGAGGAATAGTCGAGGGGGAAAACGTCCTGTCCTGCAGCACACATGTAAAACTGGAGGAGGAAGGCTGAGGAGGGAGGGGATGAAAGAGCAGGGGTGGAGATTGTCTGGAGGAGAAATAACGAGGGCAGAAAACTATGTGGAAAGGGGTGTGGGAATGGAGATGTTAGGAAGGGGTCAGGAGACAGAGAACCAAACTAAGATGTATGGGAAGCCTGATGGAATCCACTATTTCGTAAGCTGATTTTTTAAATATATTGGTTTTTCTAAAGTGGAGTTTGAGCAGAGATAGTTTGTGTGGTGGACTATGCTGTTCCCATACCCATGGGTTCTTCAGCAAATCCCAGCGCTAGGTCCGGGATAGCTCCCTGTGAGTTATTAGCCAAGGAGGGCTCAGAAACCCAGGAAATCCAAGCTACTGCACTTGTGCCTGGTTGTCCACCAGAACTGGACGGTGAAACTGTATTGTAGAACATACACACTTTCATCACAGGACAGAGAAATCAAACTGGGTCTGACCTGGAAAGTGGCTAAAGTCTGCCTACAGCTACTGGGAGAGAAAAGTTATCATTGGTCTCAGCCTACAGTGGACGTTGCATGCAACAATACTGGCCTGACACATAAGGTTCTCACTGGGGCAACAATGGCATGAATGTTTTGGGAATTACCAACCCCTATCTGGTTGGATATCAGGCATGCTCTACAAAAGGGAATTCATGTCTGATATTGTAAATCGTGTCCAAAAGTCCTTAGCTGGGAAGATATAGACACTAGGAAGGGACTTCTATTGTCTTGCTGAATGGACATGTTTCCACATTGCCTTGTAAATATGAGTATACCCACTGTTGTTTCTTTTTGCCATGAGCAAAGGTGAATGCAGAAATTCGTCACTAGTCAAAGGACTGGGACTAATGGACCATCAAGTGCTCAGCCTTGAAAGGGACATCAGTCTCATTCCCAACCACCATGGCTTAGAGAACATCACAGAAGAGGAGGCGGGAAGAATTTAAACATTGGATGTGAAGAAGTGCTTTCTGGACAAGACATGGCTGTTGCATGCATGTATTAACCCGCAGCTATGGTAACTTGCATAACATCACTCAAGCTTGTCAATATTCCAGGATGGGTGGAGGAGCACATGAGGCCTCACTCCTAGCTAAATAGCTGCTTGCAGTTAATGCCTGTTGGGGAAGGGAGTCAATATTGTTCAGGGATGTCACCATCAGTAAGCTGTCCATGATTCTCTAAACACAGTCTCTCACCCATGCACATACAGGCAACCCTAATTGAACTCAGTGGTTTCATTGTTTGTGTTTTAAAGACAGCAGGGGTTGCAGGAGAGTTTTTAGGGGGCCGGGGAGGGGGATAAAAGGTGAGGGTGTTCCTGATCACAATGCATTGCATTATGTAGGAATGAAAGAGTAAAAAGTTTTGAAAAAACGGTCTCACTCTTCTGAGTTACTCTGACTCAGTTCCCTTTCCCCTTGACAGTTAGTTTCTCAAAGTCCCCTTCATCTTCTTCTGTGCCAAATACAGACATCCCCAAACTTTCCTATGGCCTTGTTTGTCATCCAGATGTATTTCCAGATGTATCTTCAACTGAAAACTTATTCAAATATTTGTCAAATATATAAGTTGCTTGTAAGTATATCACATATATGGATGCCATATATACCACAAGTGTAATCTGTACCAATGAGTTATATAATCTTATAGATTAGAAAAAGGCTATTTTATTGAAAACAGTGTAAGAGGTTGGAGACAGCTGAGTCATTCAGAGCACTTGCTCTTGCAGAGGACCCAAGTCGGGTTCTGAGGACCACTGTCTGGTGTCTCATAGCCCCCTGTAACTTGGACTCTGGTGGAATCTGACATCCTTTTCTGGATGTTTTACACACAGCCCTCCACATGGTCATATGGATGCACTCTCATACAAAAAAAGAAAAAGAAAAAGAAAGAAAGAAAGAAAAAAAAAGAAAACAAACTAATAAAAAAGCCCAGTAACTGAACTTATTTTCTATTATCACTTCTTATTTATTTACTATTTATTTATTTATTTATTTATTTATTTATTTATTTATTTATTTATTTGGTTTTTCAAGACAGGGTTTCCCTGTAGTTTCTAGAGCCTGTCCTGGAACTAGCTCTTGTAGACCAGGCTGGTCTCGAACTCTCAGAGATCCGCCTGCCTCTGCCTCCTGAGTGCTCGGATTAAAGGCGTGCGCCACCACCGCCCAGCTCTATTATCACTTCTAAAAGGAAATATAGCTAAGCATGGTGGCATGTCTCTAGTCCCAGTATTGGGAAGCAGAAGCAGGCAGAACTCTGTGAGTTTAGGCCAGCCTGGTCCGTCAGGGTCCAATGTCCCAACAAACTATTTTTCCCTCTCTGGACCGGCATGGAGGTGCTGGAATAATTGAGACACTGTTCACACAGCAATATCAGAAGGGAGTCTCAGGGTTCATTCAAATCCTGAAGATCACCTGCGTTTGTTATCCAAACACCTTTTATCCCCCAGGGTAAACTGAGGGGAAGTTCATTAGCGTTCTGTTTTGGGGTAGCAGGACTAAAATCACATCTGCAGCTCTGTCACTAGCTTGGAATTGACACCTCTTCTCAGGCAATCTACGTAATTACAAAGAAAGGAGCAGCATATCCTGAGCTCCGAGCAGCCATCTGTAGATGCTTTAAGCATCTCTGTTGCTATGGTGACTTGAGAGGCTGGCTCCTGATATAATGCAGAAGTATGTGGCCTGTACAATATTGCCCCACACTGGTCTAGTGAATTCAAGGCTAGCCAGAGCTCCATAGTGAGACCCAGGCTTTAAAAAATGCATTATTGGGGTGGGGGGAACTAGAGGGACACTCAGTGGTTAAGACTGGCTGCTCTTCCAGAGGACCCAGGGTCAGTTCACAGCATCCACATGGCAGCTCACAACTTTCTAGTTCCAAGGGATCCAGCGCCCTCACACAGACACACATGCCGACAAAACACTGACGCACATAAAAATAATTTTAAAATACATTATTTTACTACAATGTATAAACTCTAACCTACTGTTTCCCTCCGCTGCTGCTCTGGTTCTTCAGATAATAAAATGCCTTTAGCTGACTGCCTCTTTCTAAACTTTGTCAAGATAAAAAAAAATACAATGGGATTAATAATAATAATGGAAATTCTGAATAACAAATATGAAAAATTGAAATATCCTGACAAGTTTTTCAGAAACACAATATTTATTTTAAAAAAACAACCTTTGGTTAGAAAACAGAAGCAAAAAGAAATTTCATATTTCATGTCAACAATAGAATTTCACCCTGAGTTCTGTTCCACAATAAAGCCCACAACTCTGTTTGTGACTAGAGAGAGACAGGCTATACAGAAAGGGAAAATAACTGGGACCGAGGTAGGCAATGCTCTATTTATTGCTTCCCAGTGTTACATGAAGAACATGCTCTGGAAAGGCACTGACTGGTAGCCCTAGTCTTCCAGCATGCCAGAGGCAAAGCTAGCCATCTCCTAAAATGTAAGATTGCTGGCTTCCACAGTTACCCTCTAGGGGGCTTTGTTCCACCAATAAATAAAGTTCCTAATTCTATACTAAGATCATCCTTTGGAACATCAATCTCGTCACCTGGTTCTTCTCCAGGCTTCTTCCACCAAGGTGCTTGTATGTGCTTCCCGGTGGTGAGATGGGCCTGTTTGGCCTTGGCTGCCACAGGCCTAGATCTACTTAGGAAGTGCTCGGGTTCCTTTCCTTCTGCCTCCTTCAGACTTGGTGCCTCTGCAGCAAACAGAAAGTAAATGGTTAGTAGAAGTGTGCCCGGCAAGCAGCAGCCTAGAAACAGCAGAGCTGGGACCATTTACAGTCAGGAACAGGACAGGGTTTCAACTCTGAATGTTTTGTCACTGCTAACTGTGACGGTAGGTGTCTAGCCAAAAGTGGCAGCAACAACCCCAAAGCCTTGGCAACTTCCAGCCTTAATACAAAAGAATAAAAGAATAAATTTTGTTAGCTAAAGGTGGAAACTTTGGTAAAGGCATGTTATTAAAAGTTATAAATGTCCTACAAGTGCACTGCACCGTAGCTACTGTCATTGTCTTCCTCTACAATATGAAAAAATTAAAAGAAGGCTTTGGGAACTACAGCACAGAATGTGGCTAGCAGGACACAACATCTGTGAGATTAGTGATTCTGCTGGAGCTGAAATATCTGAGTTGATAAACAAGCACGAACAGAAACTACAGAGTCCATATCATTGAAAACTGGGATGATGTAAGATTTTCTGAGGGCTGGGATGAAGACTATTTGTGTGTGGTATTGTCCTTATACAGATTTTGGATGTCACATCTCTCGCATGGGTTATTCCTTTTATAAAGCAGAAGGAAGCAGAGCATACTCATCAACTGTTCAATATTGGTGCTGATCTGAGCCATTAGAACTTCTCTGTGCTGCTTGGCTTTTTCTCCTATGGCCCTTTCCATAAAATAGTGCTGAAGTCTTTCTTGTGCTTGTGCGTGGAGCTCTCCGCTGGTCACATCTGACATCTGAGAGCCCTGAAAACTCATGGCAGAGAACTTGTCATGAGGACAGATATATCAAAATATGCTTTACCTAAATACAAAGCAGAGCTTCTAGAATTCATAGCAGTCTCTTGCTTTATCTATAGAATCTACTGCAAGTATTAAATGGTCTTTAAATTGGTAGCTTTAGTTGGGTATAGTCATTCCTGTAATCTCCATGCAGAAGCAGAGGCATGTCAATCATGAGTTCAGAGCCATGGTGATACCTTGTCTCAAAAAATCCTAAAAGACAAATAAGCAAACAAACCAACCCTCTAACAGAAACAAAAATGTAGCCACCAGACCAACCAGTCAGAATTTAAATAGCAACTTCCCAAAACCTAACTTTATATAACAATGTAGGTGGGCAAATTTCTTTTTTAAAACTTAACTTATTTTCTCTTGGAATTATATGTATGGGTGTTGAGTCTGTACTTACGCATGTGCACCATGTGTAAACGCTGCGCCCTCAGAGGTTAGAAGAGGGTGTAAGATCACCCTGAATCTGGAGTTATTAGGGTTGTGATTCTCTAAGTTGGTGCTAGGAATTGAACCTGGAGTCTCTGTAAGAGAAACAAGGGTTCTAAACCATTGAGCTATCTCTCTAGGCCCCCAAGTTTCTCTTTGGTATGTTTCCAAGCATCGTTTCTTCAAAGACATTGAGATTAGAAGACAATAATGAAAAGTATAGTATATAGAAGTATATAGTATATAGAAGTATATAAAAAAGCCAATTCATTTTGTTTTGAACCCTATTTGAAATACTATTTTACTTCTTATCCATCCCTACTCTAAATGCATCTATACCACAATGTTATAACTGGTTCAGATTTCACAGAATGAGGGACAGAAATCTGCTAAAAGAACCTATCCTTTAGACTAGTCAGATAATTTAAGGAGAAGTTAGTGACAATTTGAATAAGAATGAAACAATCTTAGCCTTGTAGCTGATAAAATTTCTGATACCACAGCTTTCTCAAATATTTATGTAGTCCTGCTCCAGTTGGGAACTTACCTTTCAGTCACAAATATTATCAAAGTGTACTAGAATCTGTCCAAAGAAACACTTAAAATACAACAAACCAGGGGGCTAGAGAGATGGCTCAGCGGTTAAGAGTGCTGGCTGCTCTTCCAGAGGTCCTGAGTTCAATCCCCAGCAACCAATGGTGGCTCATAATTGTCTATAACGAGGTCTGGTGCACTCTTCTGGTGTGCAGGCAGAACAATGTATACATTATATATTTTTAAAAAAACTAGGGTATACATCAGAATTACACTCATCCTTCCATATCTGTGAGATCTATACTCATATTCGACTGAATCAAAGTATTAGTAATATTGCATCTATGAGAAATTCAAATATATACAAACATTTCATGTCATTATTTCCTAAAAAGTATGGTCAAAGAACAATTTACACAGCCTTTACATTGTATTAGAGAGTGTAAGTATCTAGAGGTGGTTAAGAGTATGCACAAGGATATGAGAGATTGATTATATGGGAGAATTAATCATTTGATAAAAGGAACCTGAGCACCTGTGAATTTTGGTATCTTTAGAGGTTTGACAATAGTTCCTAAGGGGACACAGTAGAACTACTAACTATACTGGTATATTATTTGTGTTTTAATAAATAAATGTAAATGGAGGCTGTTCTTTCATTCCCAGCTACCCAGACCCAAATAATAACACAGAAACTATATTAATTAAATACTGCTTGGCCGATTAGCTCAGGCTTCTTATTACCTAACTCTTACATCTTAAATTAACCAATTTCTATTAATCTGTGTATCACCACGAGCCTGTGGCTTACTGGTATAGTCCAAAATCTGTTTCCTTCAGCAACTACATGGCATCTCCTTGATTCCACCTACTATCTCTCTATAGCTCTTCTATATTCTGCCCTGACATAGGCCAAAGTAGCTTCTTTATTAATCGCTATTAATGAAACATATTCACAGCATACAGAGGGGAAGCCCACATCATCTCCCCTTTTCTGTCTAAATAAAAAGGAAGGCTTTATCTTTAACAGAGTAAAATTGCATATAACAAAACAGGTATCAAGCAAGAATTACAGTTACAAAATTTTTTGTGAGTCTAAAATTTCACATAGTTTATCTTTTATCGCAACTAAGGAAAACTATAACTATTTAGCCTTCAATTCTATCAAAGACCCCAGAAGGATACAGTATTACCTAAGTAAGCAGGAAGCACATTGTAAACAACTTCCAAAACTCTAGAATTGACAGACATTTTGCTGCCTGGACAGCTACCCAAAGTTCTTCTGTACCACTGGGGCATCCATCTTCAGCCTACAGGCCCATAGCATCCAGCAGACTTTTCCATGAAGTAGGAAATTTGAAGATCTGTTCTTCCTTATAATGGTGTGAAGCAGAAACCCTGAAGGACCATTCCATCTTTTAGAAAGTTCAGTAGTCATTTCTCTGTGGGTCCTGCATGTCCAGTTCATACAGCATACCATCAAGCAGTCCAGGCAAGAGCAGCTTCTTGCTCAAATGGTTAGCCTTGTCACATAGAAGGCAAACTCCATAATGAGTTTGTTTAATGCTCATCAACCTCTCTGAAGTAATTGGTGCTGTCAGAAGCAGACATGTCTCATTGTCAAAAAAAAGTCTGAATTCTTACAAAATTTTAAATGCCATATTTTGTAGATCTTTGAAGTGTTGAAGATTATCTAACTGAAATATATCTCTGTCTATCTAGAAAACCTAACTAATATGGCTACAAGTTTGACTGTTATAAATGACTATTAATCTGTAGTTTTAATTATATATATTACATTTTAAAGAGCTGTATAAACATAATACCTTAAACAAGAGCATACATATATATATATATATACAGTATAACAAAATCAACCTTAAATTTGTATCAATAGACCAAGATCCATACCAATGCAAAGTATTCATCTAACTACAACTATTTAGTCTTCAACCCCATCGAAGATCCAAGAAGGGAAATAATATTACTTGAGTAAGCAGGAAGTATAATCAAGCAACTTCCAAAATGTGCAACAAATGATAGAGACAACTGGCTACCTGGGCAATCACCCAAAGTCTCATTTGCAATGTTGAAGCAAGAAACTTTGGCTAAGGCCTAGAATAACTGACAGACCATTTTCAGAGGCAGGAAAATTTTCAAAATTGTCTTATCCTGTCTTGGTAAGATTTGACAATCCTGCTTATCTATTTCTGAATACCATATAACTTGTCAGTGGTTGAGACATAGGCAGTTCTTTGCCCAAAGGCCAGTTTTGCCAAGAAGAAGCTCCAAGTGGAGTTCTTCTATGCTCAACATTCTCTCGGAAATAGATCGGTGCTTTCAGGAGCAATCGTGTCTCACTTCAACAGGATCCTAATTTATTTAAATGACATATTCTACAGCTCTTTGAAGTGGTTGAAGATTACCTAACTATGCAGAATACAATCTCTATGTATCTAAAGAACCTTATTAGTTTAACTATTAGTATGATAAACATATATGACTATTGATCTATAATTCTTAATACCTATATAACTTAAAGTCTAAAACTTCATATTAGAATATTATACAATAAACAACTGTGCAACAAGTAAGGACAATGACCTCAGAATGTAAACGATGTATAAGCATCTTGATCAGAGGTAGAAATGTACATTGCCATATGATAAATATATATCAATATATAAAAATGTTTTAAGCAGAGGTAGAAGCATGCATGCATACAATATTCAATATAATTTAACTTTGTATCAATATGCAAGAATCTATACCAATGCAATTGCCTCTAAATAATAACTCACAAGTATTCACTCTATTACTCACTATTATTATTAGTGTGAGTAAGCTCACACTAATTTATTATCCCATCCAGTTTCCCCCTTTCTTTTTCAAATAGATCCTTGAGCCTATAAAATTTCCCCTCCAACTCCCAACCCTATACCAATTATAATCAACCCCTAAATGATGTCCCTAACCCTGAGGACAAACTTTGTTGGGAGAGGGGACATTGTCTTCTAGAATTGCTTCCAGCTATCATGGGGGTGATGTTCTTTTTATGGGATCTTGTGAAAGTAAAATGATGGTTAAGTTTTAAGATTACTGTCTGGTATAATTGCAAATAGTCTCTAAGTATTTGGTAGGGTTTTTCTGAGGTTCCTATTTAGAGGTCTGGCCAGAATGTAGTAAAAAAAAGTTCACAATTTCAGCTGACCAAGTAGGAACCATCTTGAGCAGCTGGTACCCAAAACAGGTCTTATAGTAGTGCTATCAGCATCATGACATCATATCATCCAGGAGTTGTTGTTGTTGTGGGGCTCCATCTTCTTCCTGAATACTTCAAAGATTACTGCAGGAAAATTCATTGTTCATTGTGGAAAACTTAAACATTATTTATATAGACATATACAGACATTTATATTCAATGAAAGGTACAATAGAGTAAAAAATAGATATGAAGAAAAGTAAATTTTTTTTCTAAATTCTTTTTTCTTTCTGTCCCATACCAAACAGCTCTTGACATGAGACAGAAACTCTAAATTTTTCTTTTAACAAAATGCTTGGATTTAGAGAAGGACAGAGCCATTTTCCAACTCCAAAACCAGTTCTATATATTCATATTCACACACACACACACACACACAAACACACACACACACACACACACATATACATGTGTTCAAATGTATGTGTATCAGTTACCTGATGTCAAAAATCATGATTCTTTTTCTCGATGATCATTAGTGGATAGTTATTTTTCCATCTGTCAGCATACAAATATCCAGGGTCTCTTGAATTTTTGAAGATGAGTATTTTCCTGCAAAGACAAGAACAGAACCCTGCTCCAACCCTTATGTGGTTTCCTTACCATCTGTATGGTTGTCACCGTTGTGGATGAGCTGTCATTTCTCTTTTTCAAGAGGTTTCTACTTTTCAAACCAAATCTTTATTAATTTTGATGGTATCCATAGTTTTTATTCTCCTGTGGAAACAAGAGCAAAATCCCTTTCCCAATGTAGCACATCTCCTGGCTTCCATACTGAGGTCAACACATCCTTGAACTGCACTGGCTGATTTAATTCAGAAGACTTTTCTATTATCCAATGTCTCTCTGCTGCTGTTGTCCCTTTCTCATTAGCATTAAGAAAATTCAAGGTTAATAAAGCATTATGGAATCTATTTCTGGAGGTAATTTCCACCCCTTTCTGTTTGTTTAACGTATCCTTTTGTTTAACATATCGAGTTGATCTTTCTATAACTGCCTGACCAGTAGGATTGTGTAGTATGTCTGTAATATGCTTAATATTATAATAAGCAAAAAACTGTTTTATTTTTCTTAGAGACATATACTGGACAATTATCTGTCTTTATTTGTGCAGGTATATCCATGGATTGAATGACCTTTTCAAGGGGTCACATATCAGATATCTTCCATATCTTATTTACATTATGATTAACAACAGTAGCAAACCACAGTTATAAAATAGCAGTGAAATAATTTTATGGTGGGGGTCACCACAGCATGATGAACTTCATTAAAGGTTTGTGGCATTGGGAAGGTTGAGAACCACTGTAGCAAATGCATTAATTTTAGGAAATCTTAGGACCTGATACTGTAGTTCAGTGATAAGAATTTTTGGCTTGGCATACAAGGTCCAGCACTAAAGGTGCACACGTGAAAGATTTTCTTTGTACTGCAAAAACAGAGAATTCTGCCCTTCCTTCATTTTTAATATTTAAGCTTATATTTTGTGATACCTTTCAAGCTACACTACTTTTAAAGTGACCAAATTCAATATTAACCTTTTCTGGGGGGATAGATTTCTAATATGAAAGTTGGCCAATGAATGATGAGAGGGGTATTGTGACTAACTGTGATCTATAAAGTCATTATATTGAAATCTTTTATTTTATGGGGAAACAGAACCTAGTCCTTCTATTCATGAAGTCATCAACATACCAGGAGTAGTGGCCAGGTTTGTGGAGTTCCTCAAACGAAAAGAAAATGTACATTGCAGGTGCAGATATTTTCATTTTTTGCCTTAGATCTTTGTTCTTCAAAACTTATTATGAGTTACTAATCTATATGAAGGCTTGTTTGTTTATAATGGTATTGGTGATAACTACCTTGTAAACTGCTTGTATAGGTTTGTTAACATGTAGGTTTCCTGATCAATACTTGCTAGAATTTGTGTCTTATTTGAATTTTTAGCAGTAGGAGTTGTCATAACCAAGAGCCTATGCAAGTTATGTGAGGTTTCTTGCGTGCATATATATATATGTGTGTGTAAGGGGGTATTAGTCTACTTGTTCTCAAGGTGGTGTTTATAACATGGACTGGCCTAGAAACTCAGTAATCAGACATGGTCTTACTAAACCACAAGAAAACTTTGCCATAAGTTTGATTTTCTACTAATGGACTATTATAAAAAGAGTTTACCATCTTATGATTTTATTTTTTCTAGTGTTAATTTCTAACTTATTTATTTATTTATTTATTTTTATTTCATGTGCATTGGTGCTTTGCCATGACTGTCGGGTCCCCTGAAATGGGAGTTACAGACAGTTGTGAGTTGCCATGTGGGTGCTGGGAATTTTGAACCCTGGTCCTCTGGAAGAACAGTCAGTGCTTTAACCACTGAGCTATCTCTCCAGCCCCCTAGGACTGAATAATTTTTACAGTAAGAGGAACCAGCTGCCAAACTCACAGCCTTTGAGTATCTGGAATTCTGAAAATACTACTTTTTTCCCCTGGGTAAAGTTAAACTTTTGCTACTAATTTGATTGTTCATTAGCAGATTCCTTTAATATCTGAATTATTGACAAACACCTATAATCCATAAATTCTCTCCAAGGTTTTTTATGTAATATGAAGGCTCAGGTCTTTTAGAGGTAACTTGTAGCTATAAAATTTGGTTAAATTGCAAGTAGATCACAAGATGGGAGAAATAATTGCCAATCATAAGGCAATTCCCACCTCCTTTGTTACTCTTGACCGAGGCATTCCACAAATGGCAATTCCTGTCCCAGGCTCCTTATTGCAGATGATTTGTGAGTCTTAATGCTTTGTCTTGGTATTTTCTCTCCTCTTGCTCCATCTTTCTCCTTATCTTACATCTTTATTGTGGTGATGAATTTCTTCCAGGGGAGAAGGAGGAAATCCTGCAAAGGTAGAGTACTTCTCTGTCCCATTGGTTTTCTTCGCCAGTTTGACCTTTGCCAACCCCTGTGTTGATTTCAATTAAGATTCTGTTTTGCTTGCTGCCTCCTGCATTATTGTAATTCTGGTCTCCATCTAAGTCCAGGATCACCAGACCGTTGAAAAGTTATATTTACTCTGAGAGCAAGGAAAGAGAGAGTTTTCTCAGAAAAAGAGGAAATCCAGATGGCCAACACTGTAGAGGACAGAGCCTGAGCCCCTAAGCGACTGTTTGTGTAGTTGAGTGGTAGCAGTTGTGCTCTCAGGTAGGCAGTTTTTAATTAGGTGCTGATAGAGGTCTACTTTCTTATGCACCAAAGAAATGAAGCAGAGGGGCTGGAGAGATGGCTCAGTGGTTAAGAGCACTGACTGCTCTTCCAGAGGACCCGGGTTCAATTTCCAGCACCTACATGGCAACTCACAACTGTTTGAAGATCCAGTCGCAGGGGATCTGACACCTTCACACCAATGCACATAAAATAAAGTTAAATAAACCAAAAAAATATTTTTAAAAGAAATAAAGCAGAAGCTTCCAGAATTAAAATGAAAAATCTTGAGAAATGAATCTTGTCTCTATACTCTCCTGTAGTCTTGTCTATAAGCAGTATAGTATGTTCATATACAGTGCCCTTTTCTGACTGACACATAAAATTCTATATTATTTTGTGATTCATTATCTGTTAGAACTTAGGTGACGCCTTCAAAATCTCTGATTTGCTTTTATCTAAATTTCTAGATTCTACCCTTGTCCAGACTGGTAATTGAGATGAAAGACTGAAAAATGATTTCTCTGAAGTGAGCCTTCATGAATTGTTACCTCAGTTATCTGAGATTGAGAAGTAACTAGTCTAGTGTGTGAGGGTCGTTGTCTCCAGCTTTCTTTGTGCATGTTAAGTACAGCGTGGCATTCTCTCTCCAGTCTGATGTTGGGTGACATCCATCACCTCCAAAGCAGTTATGAGCAATTATGCTCAGGGAGGAGCCAGGGACATAAATGCTCCGCCGTGTCTTCAGATAATTAGATGTGTTTGGGAAGCTTGGAGGGTATTCCTTGCTTTGTGAATAGGGGCAGCGCTAAATGTAAGACAGTGAGTAGCACATCTTTAGAATAAGGTTTAGCCATTTCTCTTTCACAGAGACTGGTAGTCTATGGAACAAATAAAATTTGGTGGCTTAATTCAATAATAAATCCCTGGGGGCTGGAGAGATGGCTCCGAGGTTAAGAGCACTGGCTGCTCTTCCAGAGGTCTTGAGTTCAATTCCCAGAAACCACATGGTGGCTCACAACCATCTGTAATGAGATCTGGTGCCCTCTTCTGGCAGGAATGCATGTGTCCCTCATAATGGTTTCCTTTTTAACTTTTCTCCTCATTCTGTGTCTGTGCTGCGTTCAACGTTAAATTGCCCTTTTCTGATTCAGGCCAGCACTAGTTCACTTGTTTACCAGAGTCTGGGGCTTCGTTGCCTGTCTCCAACTCTTTCCACTGAGCCCCAAAGTTACTGTTTGCAGGGCCTTTTCCAGTGCTTCCAGATACTACTATGGTCTATCTGTTTTCAAGGGCTGATGTGCTGTTGATTTGTGATTTATATCTAGAGATCATAATAACATACTGCCTCTGTCTCCGTCTGTATAGAAAGCAATTGGAAGATTTTTAGTTTCCTCTAATTTATTCTTCCTCTCTTTCCCTCCCCTCTTCTCACCTTCCCCCTTGCTGACCCAAGTCCCTCCCTTCCTCTTCTCCTTAATCTCCAACTCACTTCAGCCTTCAGGCACTACCTGTACTCATCCTGGGCTCAGTGGATCTGCCTTTGCCCTATAGGAACTGCTGAAAGCATGCAACTATTTTCTGTGAGTGCCACATGATGACATGGTTATAGTTATAGGACAGATGCTTGCCTGCCAAGGTCAATAACTCTCACATAGGGAGGTACTTCAGCCATTTCAGGAGATGAAATATATAGGACTATAGTCACTTAGCATCATTGTGAGTACAAGGAAGAAGGAGTCAAAAGGAGGACCTGGTGTTTGAGAAAGAGGCTTTGGTGTTGAGAGCATGTGATTCTGAGTCCCAGCGTTTCCTAGCTGTGAGACCTTGAGCAACTTGTTTAATCTAGCTTTGGACTTCTTCATTTGTGGGTCCTGCATGCTATGTATACCACAGAGAAGCTTTGTAAAGCTCAAATCAAGTATTAAATATGCAGAGTGCTTAGAGAGTATTTGAAATGAATACTTTATATTTGAAGGACAAAGATATTTGGAGAAGGGCAATAAGATCTACTCAAAGAAAACCCAGCCTATTGGCATTCCAGGGTATATGTGGTGTGGTGGTGGTGGTGGTGGTGATGGTGGTGGTGGTGGTGGTGGTGGTGGTGGTGGTGGTGTGTGTGTGTGTGTGTATGTGGTGTGTGTCATGTATGGGGTATGTGTGTGTATGTATGGTGTGTGTGTGTGATGTGTGGATGTGTGATGTGTGTATGATGTGTGTGTGTGTGTGTGTGTTACCTTTGAGAAATGATGGTAAATCAAAGTCAGTCAAATCAAGTCATCTTATTGGCAGAGTGGAAGTATTTTTCTATGTCTGAATATCATTTACAGAATAATCAATCACATGACCTATTTCCCTGGTTTCAGGGTACCAAGAATACCAGGGCACAGGGACAGCTTTTTAGAAAGAATTTTCAAAGTCTTCCCTATTCCTCCAAAAGTCAACAGGGTTAGGTTCTTTACAGCAACAGTTCCACTCTATGGTACCAACTTCTGTATTAGCTGCTTTTAGTTTCTGTGCTAAAACACCATGACCAAAAGCAAATTAAGAAAATTTTATTTGCACTTATAGAGAGATGAATGTCCATAAAGGATGGAGCCAGGGAGACAGGAGCAGGAAGTTGAGAGATCACATCTTAACCACACACAGGAAACACAGACCACAGGAAGTAGGGCAAGGCTATAAACTCTCAGAGCTCACCCTCCCCAAGTGATGTACTTCTTCCATCAAAGTTCTACTACTTAAAGATTTCATAACTTCCCCCGACAGCACCACCAATAGGGGACCAAGTGTTCAAATACATAAGCCAATAGGGCGACATTCTCATTCCAACTTCAACAAGGTAAACTTTTATATTTGATCAGAATATCTGCCTGCACACTTAAATGTGTTTAATATCATTTTACTTTTTCTGGGACATAACTATAAAACCAGAGTTGTTGGCATCTAGTTACTGTAATTGTCATGTTCTCATTGTTAATGTACTAAGTGGTTATTAAGTATGTTTTCTCATCTTTAATATGCAAACTACAGTTAGGCCATTAGTGTATGGATTCTTCTTTACAATAATCATTTCTGAAGTTATATTTTCTACTTAGATTCTAAAAACTGTTTCTGTTCTTTCTTAATAAATACTACCAGAGCCAGGCATGGTGACACAAGCCTTTAATGCCTGCACTCAGGAGCCAGGGGCAAGTGAATGTCTATGAGTTTGAGACCAACACGGTCTACATAGTGAGTTCTAGGCCAGCTAAGGCTGCATGGTGAAACCCTGTCTCAAAGGAAAAAATTATCAGACATGTTAGGGAAGATTATTTTGTAATATAGTCACAGAAGAGGGGAAAGAAAGACTGTAAGAGCCAGAGGAAGTAGATGTTTGCTGTGAAGTTGTACCTCCTAGAAATAGCAGGGGACCTGCACCCATGAAGTCTCATCAACATGACTGCCTAAACAAGACCTGAGCAAGGGTGACACCAACAGACATTCCAACATAGAAGGGGGAAATCTCAACAGGGCCCCAACCCTAGACAAAGAACTAGAAGCAACTAAGAAATGTTGAAAAGAGAGAAATAGTCTTCCTTGGGGAAAAGCTTCTCCCTGATTATCCACTACCAATCGTCAGCCCTGCTGAAATTATACATACAAGTAACATTAGATTGGACAGGTGGTATCTATATATTTAGGAATGTATCTATATATCCCTATATAAATATGTATACACATATATTTAGGAGTGTGTGTGTGTGTGTATTGTGTATGTGTGAATAACAACAATTAAAGAAATTAAGAGATCAGAGGCCATGAATTTGAAAGAGATCAAGGTAGGGGTAGAGTACATGGGAGGAATTGGAGGGAAGAAGTGAAAAATGATATATGTTAATTTAAAACAATAAAACAAAATTGTATAAAGAAAGCAAACATGATTAAAATAAGAATAATATTACAAAGCTTCATTGAGACATACTGATTACCTGCATCCTAGGGAAGCTGTCTAAAACCTATCCCAGGTGCTTAGGCGAATGGCCAGATAACCACTATATTTGAGGGAGACATAAGAGAACAATATCACACAAAGCAAAGTTGAACTGGTTCCTTCCAAACAACAAGTTGGAGTCCTAGGCCATTCAGGACTATTTTATAAATGCCAAAGGTAAAGATCCAGTTTGTAGCCTAGGCAAGATTGACACAGGAGTATTTTTTTAAGCCAGTTCAATAAGTATAAACCCAACCACATTGGATTCTGAGGTTTCTTTATGAGCATTGGTGAGTTGGAAAATTTACCCATGAAAACTGGCAGGAGGTGACAATTCGCCCCTGGTAAAATCTGTCTGGTGAGGCAGTACCTCCCAGGCAGCCAGTGCAGGATGAATGCCGTGGAAAATTATGACAAAATCAAAATCCACAGTCTAGTGCCAGCTCTAGAGAGACAAATACAACCCACGAATGTAGGGGTTTTAGTATTTTATGTCTGGGTAGTAGAAGACAACTAGAATGGGCACAAACGCACTGGTGTTTATGTAAGAGGTGCACGTTTCTCTGACAGCTCCACCCAGTGCCCATGACAAAGAACGTTCAGCAGATTTTTACCATACAGTTATTCCTATTGATTGTCTCTGCTCCTAGGAACCAAGCAAGCACCTAAGCCATCGAGTACTGGGAGAAATATGTCAGTGGACTCACATGCCACAGAAAAACTAGGTAAGGAGTGACGTGGCCCCTCCGCTCCCTCAGCTCTGAAGTTGGCACAGTGACAGCAATGGTGGACAATGAACAACACCTGCATGGCTCTGTGTGCGAGAATCAAATCAGCAGAAGATGCAAGCTGCTAGAGAAACATTCTGAAAGATCATCTTTGGGAAAAGAAAGTGCAAATTCCATTCTTTTAAAACCCTTCGGGGAATACTAATTTAGTGGTGGCTTCCTGTATTATCCTGAAGAGACACCATGGACAAGTGCTACAGAGCCACCCGGTTTCAGATTGTTTTTCAAGTTTTTCTCTTATGTGATTTCTTTATATTTTGGCTTGAAATGATTTTCATTCCTATTTTAAGAGTATTTTATATGTAATAGCCATATGAAACTCATACTCCAGTCCCTCTGTTGTATAAAAGGGTTGCCACGAGAGCTGCTCCCACGCATCAGTGTTTATATGGCCATCCTCACCCGAGCAAGCTCATGGGCAGGCTCTCCTCCCCATCTCCTATCTTTCTCTAGCTCTTTCTTCTTTGTCTCTCCTCCTGGTAGCCTTGAAAATACTTCAAGCAAAAAGTATTTCTCTGGGTGGAGAATTCTTTTTGGTTATTTTTAAATCAACATAATACTACAAGGAAAGAAACACATTTTTTTCAACTGTAACAGGGCTAAAGTTTGAGCTAAGGTGAGCTGCTTCAGACATGTTTAGCTTTTCCAAACACCCTGCAAAGTCGACTTCATTACACAAACCATAAAAAGCATGCTTCTTTCCTTTGCTTTGCCAATTAGGCAGACAAGGTATAAAACTGTGCATTTTCTTGGGATGGTAGCCCTGTAGCAAAGGTTGTGGGTGGGAAAGCAAAGTGATTGGTAAAATTGATTCCTAGTAATTCATTTCCTCTGTGGGTTTGATCTCCAGTCTGAGCGTGAAGTCTTTTCCTGAGCCTGAGGGGACTCCTGCTTCTCTTTGTTCTGACGACTGGTGCTGATGATTGGTCAGCCTTTCCTCTGCAATGCACCAATCATTGGTTCTATCTCAGGATTAAGGCCACGCTATTCTGCAATATATTTATGGAACCTGATGAAGTGTTTTTAGGATCTGGCTGCCCTGTGAGCACCGTCTGGCCAAATGATGTTTATGACTTTACCTACCCTACTTACTCCTGCGGCATTGTCAATAAAGTTCTTTATGATGTCACTCCGCTTCAGACACAACTTACATATATCCCAAAAAACTCTACTAACAGAACTGAGATGCGCCTGTCCTGTATTCTACACAGTTGGTATCCTCTTTTCTGTGAAGCTGAAAGTAGAGGAGACTTCACTGGCAACCCTCCTGAGGGAAGTAGACATGACAACATGCAGGAATGAGCAGGCTG
The DNA here is from genome assembly GCF_903992535.2 of Arvicola amphibius. NCBI lineage: Eukaryota > Metazoa > Chordata > Mammalia > Rodentia > Cricetidae > Arvicola > Arvicola amphibius. Next base: position 54,999,184 of record NC_052051.1, on the reverse strand, counting down.
CTCCTGCAGTGCTGCTAAACTTTTCAACATCAGGTGAAAACCATCAACCACGTGTCACAGGAGCCTCAGACCTCGGAACCAGCAGGCTTCAGCAGGCTGAAGCATCTAGCTGCGTGGATTAGAGTTTTCCCTCTCTGTTTCTTCAGAATGCAGATGGTTGCGTGATGTCTTCTCTCATCCATTTTTAAAAAGTGACTGATTTGCAACTTTAAATAAAATGGCATGCTACCTTCATATAGTCTCATTTTAGAAAGCTGTCCCTGATTTTAGCTTTATCAAATCTGATTGATCAATAAAAATTTCAATTAAAGCTGCTTCTAAAAAATTTGATTCCTAGTCAACTTTAAACTTTAAAGTACTTTAAACTCTTAGTAATGGCTAACCCTGCACCCACTCTCTAATTGTATGAAGACTCAAAAGTCTTCAGTGGATACAAATTTGTCACCATCAGAAACAGACCCATGTTTATTTTGTTGTTGTGTGATACAGGAGCTTCCTATGTGGCTGGCTTCCAACTCCACATCAGCGCCACTGGTCAGAAAGGGGTTCAGGCGAACTTTAAGCTGGGCTTGAGGTTTTACAGGTATAGACAGCATTTATTCTGTGTTATAAATACTGCTAGGGTGGCGGTGACGTTCCAAGACAGTAAAGAGACACTTGCTAGGAAGTCAGAAAAACAAACAACAAAGCCAAACAACAACAACAACAAAATTCCTCATCAAACACTGCTTGTAACTGCAAAATCATTTGTTTTGCCCATTTCATTGTTTGGAGACAGGATTTCACCTGCACTCCATGCTGACCTCCAATCACCTGTACTGCCCAGGTTGACCTTGAGCTCAATAATAATATTCCTGCCTCAGCCTTCACAAAAGGCGGCACCTCATTTTTGCTCCTAAAATTTAGTAGCAGTTTTGACATCTCAGACCAATAGGGTAAAAACAATATTTAGCATATTTAGCAATTTACTTCATGAACTTTCGAGTATTAAGCAAAAACTTTGCCAACAAATCTTAGAACAAACTAGGTGCCTCAGCACGCGAGGGGCTTCTAAGGAGGCACGAGACGTAGTGGCCCGGCCCACCTCTCTCAGAATTGGCCGGAGGCTGGGCGGGCTCCGCCCCTGTCAGGCTGTGGCTCACACTTGGGTGGGGCTGTCCCGGGCGGTGGAGAGGGTGGAGCGAGGCGAGGAAGCGCACCCTTCGTCTCAGGATTGGCCAGGGCTGGGAGAGCTCCGCCCATGTCGGGCGCTGGCTCTCACTTGGGCGGGAGAGAGGCGGAGCGGCCCGCGCGTTCTCCCGCCCACGCTCGTCAGGATTGGTCGAGGCTCAGCGGGCCCCGCCCCCTCAGGCGGGGCTGGGGCTGCAGCCCGGAGGCGCGTGGGGCGGGCGGGGCAGTCTGTGGTTGCTGTGCCTGTGGCTGGGTTTGTTCGCTGGACGCTGGCCAGGGATGCTTCCGCCAGACCGCTGTGCGGGTCTTGGGCTGTGGCGGAGGGATGGCGAATGTGCAGGTGGCCTTGAGGGTCCGGCCTCTCAGCAAGCGGTGAGTCTGGCAGGAGGGGGCGCCTGAGGCGTCAAGTGAACTGAGAGGAGAGCGAGATACCCGCCTTCCTCTCGGTGGACTGGCCCGGAGGAAAATCAGACTCAGAGTGCCTTGAGGGCTCAGGGTCCAGAAGCCGTGAAGGCCGGGAGGGACAGGGCTTCAAGTCGAGCTTTCCCGTCGCGTCCTAGGAGGTAGCGGTTCCTGTGTGCCTCCAGAGGGCGCTGCCCTGGCTACACGTCCCTGGCATCTTGCCAACAAGAGTTTCTAGGGATCCTGGCTCTGGTCTTGGTGCACTTAGTAGGGTCTTTCTCGTGCATCGTGATGTGAGGAGGTGCGAAGAGGTGTGGGCAGTCTCCACTCCTCATGGTGTTCTGGGAGGACCCAAGTGAGGACTGGAGGATGTGTGTTCATATATACATATATACATATATACTTGGGATTCCTCTGTGGGGACTTAGGAAAAAGGATTGCCAGGATATGGGTGGGAAATTGAGGCCCAGGGAGACACTGATTTCAATCTGTGCTCAACAGCTGACGTGACTTAAGAACTGAACTGTGACATGGGAAGGGGAAGTTGCTCCTCAGTGCTAGTTCCTTGTGCATGAGCCTCATTCCGCACCCCTCAGCCCTTGAGGCAACCAGTGTGGAACTGAATATTTCATCCTCTCCCACTCGGGAAGTCAGAGAAGGCTTTGCACAAGGGTTGATGTCTGAACTGTTCTGAAAGATCTTTGAGTTTTCTGACAGGTAGGGGAAAGTGCAGAGCTCTCTAAAGTAAGAACAGGAAGAGAAAGTAAATTTAGGCTGTTAGGGTGTAGATGGGAGCATTGGACACGTGCGTGGATAGAAGCAGGGAGTGATGGGCGAGAAAATTGGCGAGTGTGGTTCTATACCATATGACATGTCTTGGGATTTATTGTAGAAAAAAAAATTTTCAATGTCCAGTACACAGAGGTCAAGAAAGGCTTTGTCTCCTATGACAGAAATAGTACCATGGGGTGTTAGTTTTGTCCTTGTAGAGGCCATTTGCTTTGAAAAGTTTTGACAGAATGAGAACCATGAAATAGGAGGAAAACATAAGAAGATGTGCCCATGCCAGCGTTGTTGACAAATGCCTTTAATCCCAGCACTCAGGAGGCAGAGGCAGGTGAACCTCTCTGTGTTCAAGGCCAGCCTGGTCTACAGTGTAAGTTCCAGGACAGCCATGGCAATTAGTTTTTAAACATCTGGGTTTGCATAACTACACGCGGTGACTCAGGGTTGGAGGCTTCCTGGGAACAGCTATCCAGGAGGAGGTAACTGCTGGTAGATTTCATTCTTTCTAAACTAATTTTTAGGGTTCTTAGGATAGCAATATTGACCCATCTTAACTTTTTAGTTCCTCGGAAACCAGGAGTTTTAAAAGCATGGATTAGATTAAGAAAAGGATGTTGAAACCCCTTTGTTTCTTGCAGTCGTTGCCGAGAATAACATATCTCATCCAACAAAAATGAAAAACAATCAGGAAACTTATTTACTTTCAGCTCCAGTGAAGAGGCTTGAGAGTACGTGGTAGATTACATCGTCAAGCCTCCTGGTCTCCAGGTGTGAGCTGATTTTTAGCAGGCTGCAGATCCACAGTCACTGATTCAGTAGTTGTTGTGTAAAAACTCAGTATGATCTCAGCTAAGACGTTTAGACCAGACCATTCTCCAGTTCCCACAGAATTCTGCGGAGATGGTGGTGGTACCCACTGTTCGTTGACGCTGTTTTGCATATGGAGAATCTGCTGACTATGTCGTCTGTTCCAACTTACAGATAAGTTATCAGCACTGACCATTAAAGTCATCTAGCCCAAGCTTACATTATTTTTCTCCAAATGAGAACATGGTCTTGCTTAAGTTCTAGAAGCAGGATTTGATTCACTGCACCACACTGCTCCTTCCCAAGATGTTCAAAATTGCTCCTGTGTTCTATAGGACTAGAGAAAACACTGGATGAAATAACACAGAAGTGATTTTGGAGTCCTCCGCTTGACCTCTGTTGTTTCCCATAATCAGAAATTGTTTGTCGGTTAGAGATGCTGCCCTTGCCTCTCCAGAGTCATTCGCCACTGGAGAACACGCCTGCCCCCCACTGCCCTTTACTTTCACCTGGTACCTTAATTTGTTCCACTTTTTGGTTTTTGTTTTTGATCTATAAAATAGACTAAAATGATAATCACATCAATCTTCTTTTCTCTTTTTTTTTCTGAGATAGGGTTTTTCTTTGTAGCCCTGGCTGTCCTGGAACTCCCTTTGTAGACCAGGCTGGTGGCAAACTCACAGAGATCTGCCTACCTCTGCCTCCTGAGTGCTGGGGTTAAAAGTGTACCCCACACCACCTGTCTCCATGTCAATCTTATTAGCATGTCTTAGATGTACAAAATAATGGGCTTTATTATGACATTTTCACATATGTAGATAATGAACTTTGATCATATCACCTGTTACCATTTCATGTCTAATCAGGTGTTGGTCATATCATTTTTAGTGATTGTTTTTATTCTTCTGGCCTCTTTTCTGTTTGTTTCTTTTTTGAGTTTTAAAAAAGAAATAAGTACAAATGTATAGCTTGGTTAAATTCCCCTCTAGAACAGTGGTTTTCAAATTACAGCACACATAAAATGCCTGCCCCCCTCCCAGAAGCTGGTTATCACCTGCTCTACTCCTCTAAACATTTGAATTAACTCAGCTTTCTCGTATTCTTCTTAATTCTGATGTAGGCAGCTGTAGACTTACTTCTATTCAAAGTCTTTGATGCTAAAGATGAATTTTGCTGATGGGCTCAGGCAGCTAGTAATAGTGGTGACTGCTTTGCCTTGCTTAGGGCTTTTCCTTAGTATGACTGGTTTGAACTGTTTGAAGCCAGCTTCTTTTTGTTGTTGTTATTGGTTTGGGTTTCTGTTTGTTTTCTAAGACAGGGTTTTGCTGTGTAGCCTTGGCTGTCCTGTAATGCTCTCTGTAGACCAGGCTAGCCTTGAACTCAGAGATCTATCTACCTGCCTCGTCTCCTGAGTGCTGGGATTAAAGGCGGGTGCCGCCACTGCCCAGCTGAAACCAGCTTCTTCCTTGAGATTGATGTCCTTTCTGCACTCTTAAAATTTAATGCTAACATTTCTGTAGGTGAGCAGAGGAGGTGGGACAGTTTTACCTTCTTGTGAACTGATAATCCTGGGAGTTGGGAACACCTCTGTACTTGGGGGGTGTGACTGGGTGATAAAACACTTGCCTAGATGTATGAGACAATGGGTTTGATTTCCTCCACCACAAAAGAATACCTCTCTCTCATGTACTGTCCTCTGTATAGTGGATAAGAAAGTTTCTTTCCTTAAGGGGAAAGAAACAACAGAAACTTAAGTTTAACTAACAAAAATGCTACTTAGCTAGTTATTTTTTGTTTTGTCTTGTTTTTTTTTCAAGACAGGGTCTCTCTGTATTGTCCTGGTCATCCTGGAACTGCCTCTGTAACCCAGGCTGGCCCACAACTCACAGAGATCTACCTGCTTCTGCCTCCGAAGTGCTGGGATTAAAGCATGTGTCACCACTGCCCAGCTAGAGAGAAGTTTTTAATCTAGGACTTTATTCCAGATACAGCAGGTGCCTTCAGTTGATGAGGCATCTTGTCCTAGCCAGAGGGTTTTTTGTTTTTTTTTTTTAATGAAAAGAGTGGGCTTCAGATGCATGAATCACCAGAATAAGCCTATTAAATAAGCCTATTAAAGTGAATGTTATTAAATCCCCAGCACTGCAAGAAAGAAGTTCATAGTGACTGTAAAGGTGGGCTAGTTGCTAGCAGTGTTACCACGTAAGGACAGTGTGAGACCTTGACTTCTCTCCGACTTCAGAAGTGCGCTCAGCACTGCAGCAGCGAGGACTGCGGTGTTCTCATCAGCACTTTGTTCAGTGGTCCAGAGACAGCGAGAAATGGTGTCTTGCACTGGACCAAAAATATTTTCCAAGCCTCATTTTAAAGGTATAGTTAAGGATCAGACAGATTTGGACTTAAGTCTCAGTTACTGGTCCTGGCTGGGTGGCCTTGGACAAGTTATACAATTTCTCTAGGCTTTAAAATTCTGTCAGAATGAAGACATGTTATGAAGTGGTATCAGGAGAGTAGGGTGGGTAGGGAAATTACAGTATCCTTATACAATATGGTGCTTTATACATAGAAGATCACCAAAATAAATGGTGGTGACAGTTAGTGCTTCCAGAGTCAAAGTGTCTGATCAGGAAAGTGTGCCCTCAAGGGAGTCTTTACGTGCTTTTGGCTACTTATGGAGCAGCCATTGCACTTTCTGGAACAGGGACAGGAGTGAGAAAACTAATTTCTTTTTGTCTTTTTCTGTTTTTGTTTCTGATGTGTGTGTGTGTGTGTGTGTGTGTGAGAGAGAGAGAGAGAGAGAGAGAGAGAGAGAGAGAGAGAGAGAGAGAAGTGGGCACCAGATGTGGTGGCACATGTCTGTAATTCTAGCATTTAGGAAGAAGAGACAGGAGGATCAGAAGCTCAGAGTCATTTTTGGCTAGAGAGTGGATTTGAAGCAGCCTGGACTACCTAAGATTCTGTCTCAGAAAAAAAAAGTGTTTCTTCTCATTGGAATTCTGTTCTCATTTCTTAGCGAGACCAAAGAAGGGGGAAGAATTATTGTGGAAGTTGAGGACAAAGTGGCAAAAATCAGGAATTTAAAGGTAAGCCTGAAATTGTGTTTGTTTTCTTAGGTACGAATCTTTATAATTAAAAGGGGCTCTGGGGTGAATATGTTTAATATATTAGAGAGCAGGAGATGTAAGGATTGTGGGAAAAGCTTAGACCAATCATAAAGTAAATAAACAACAAAAGAATTATGCTTAGAGTCCAGAAAATGTGGCGTTGTAGTCCATGCTGTTAAATAGAATAGTGCAGCTGTTTTGGAAACTGATAGGAGCTGCTTTGAAACCAAACCCAGACTATGTAATCGGGCTCTGATTAGTTTAACTCATACTGGGGGCAATTTGTATGCCTATGTAACTCACCTGGCCACCAGTTAAACTTTATCCTGAGCCCCTCAACTGATAATACTTTATCCAGGTTATTATTAGGAATTTTAGTATTTGTCTGATAATGCAGGGTTTGTTTTGGCCATAATACGGTCCAGATGTCAGACATCAGCCTGCAGATCCCAGAAGGGAGTTGGTCACTAGCCTGAGTCTTGTTCAGATTTCTTTTTCCATAACCCTGCTTAAATTTGGAGCACAACTGGGCAGACACGGGGAACTTCCTTCCCTGCTCCTCACCCTGCCCTCCAGAGTCAACTTCCTCCATCCTTCCTGATGCAGAAGATGAGCTGGTTCTTCTTTTGTGGACCTTGAGCAGTGGAAAGAAGCCAGGGAGGTGATCACGTGATTAATTCTGTAGTTAGCTGGTGATGTAATGCCAGCCAGCATTCCCAAGAGCTGAGGAAGCTGAGGCAGAGTGAAGTTGTCTAAATCCCAGGCTTCAGAGCTCTGCCCTCCCCCTGGTTACTTCCCTGCTGTGACTTGTTTCCTCTTGTCTTTAGCTCCTGTTAAAGGAGGGTCCTGGGAAAGTCTAAGCAGGAGCTCCTGGAGAACAAAGGGCCTTCCATCCCATGCCTTCTCTCTTACCGCCCTTGCTAGTCACTACAGCTGTTTTGTTGTAAAATCTCTTACTCTTGGGTCTAGAGAATAAAGTACGTCCAAGAGGAAAATTTAAAAGCAAACTTAAAAAATATTATTTTATGTGTATGGGTGTTGTGCCTGCACATATGTCTATGTACCACATAGTACCTAGTGCCCTAGGGGGCCAGAAGAGGGCATCAGATCCCCCAGGCCTGGAGATACAGATGGTTAAGACCCACCACGTGGGTGCTGGGAATCAAGCCCAGGTCCTCTGTCAGGCCGCCAGTGCTCTTAACCTCCGAGCCACCTCTCAAGCACCCAAGGACAGATTCTAGTTTGCCCTCTACACACTTCCCTAGCTGTTTACTTCCCTAAGGTCAGTTATTTATGAACAAGCTCTTATTCATTATGACAGCCATGTTCTTCTGTAGATTGTGAATGGCTAATGTCAGAGTTTCCTTCCCCTTTTCTAAAATGTGTTTTGGGTATATTTTCCCCTTAACCTTGATATGGGCACTCTTAGTGCTGCTTCCTCCTCAAGGAGCACCCTCTGTAGCCATGCTTTCCTGACAGAAGACAGTGGAGCAGCCAGCACGCAAAGCTGTATGTGCGTACCGACTGGTGATTTTGTAGCATCCTGGCCATTTTATACCTGAGAACTAGGAACTCAGGGTGTGCACCAGGTGTCCATTCTTGAGTTTCTTCTCTCTGGAGAGGATGAAGAAGACGCTGCAAGAGGCCTTTTATCATAGGAAGATCATTAACTCCTGAATGCCACAGTTTAAATTTAAATATTAAGACTAAGCATGTCTGTGAAGAATGTCTGCCATTCTACCCAGTACCCAGAGCTCAGCATAGTTCCAAGTTTTGGCCCTACCCTATCTGTGTTCAGCAGCTATAGTATTCCTGGTTATTCCATTTAATACTATTTCCAAATCACTGAAGGTAGATTCCTAAAGGATCCCAAAGACAGCTCCAAGGTGATGAGATCTTCTGCACCCAGAGGCTGCGCTGCTCATGCTGTCAGTCTCTGTATAGAGATACCTAGGGAAGAATGAGTGATGAAGATTCCATTAAAAGAGCCTTTTCCTCCCGCGCTGTCCTGTAGTCCATGTGTTTGTGCGCAGACACAGGCTAGTGTCATGGGCATGTTTAGTTCCTGGGTCTTTATTTGTTCCCAGTGAGATGGAGATAGATGTTACCTCTCTTCTCTTGTGGCTGTCGTAAACAGTTATAGTGATAGTCCAGGTCTCTGTAATCATCAGAGAGCATAATTAAGAGCCACCGTCCAGATTCCAATGATATGGATGCTGTGTTTAATTTTAGGTGAACAGTCGACCAGAGAGGTCTGGAGACACCCGGGAGAAGGTTGTAGCGTTTGGTTTTGATTACTGCTATTGGTCAGTCAACCCGGAGGACCCTCAATATGCATCTCAGGAAGTGGTAATGTCATTTTCCCTCCATTCTCCTTTTTACAAATGTTTGCTGTAAATTTACTTCTCAAGATCATTGTGACAGTTGCAAACTTAAAGTACTCTACTTGCTACTTTTAACTTTGAAAACTCTCAACGAAAACTGGTTTCCGAGAGGAAAACCCTCAAATACATTGTGGGATGTTTAAAGTTATTTTAATGATAGCATTAGTTTTTATAACTGGATACTTAGGTAAATTAGCTTGGAATCTGGGTGATGAGTGTATTTTATGATATGCTGGTTAAAAACTAATGTTTTAATCTGAGAAATGGTAATATGTGGCATCAGTTTCTTTTTTCTTCTTTTTTTTTAATGTTGCAAAGAGGTGGAAAAAGACTGGTGAAGGTGTGGGAACTTGACTAGTGTCCAATTCCAATCTGGGCCTCGGAGCGACCAGGGGTGGGGCTTAGTGCAGATAGTCTTCTACTATTTTAATAGGTCAGTGTTTTAGGGTTTTTTTTTTTTTTTTGGTTTTTTGAGACAGGGTTTCTCTACAGCTTTAGAGCCTGTCCTGGAACTAGCTCTTGTAGACCAGGCTGGTCTCGAACTCACAGAGATCCGCCTGCCTCTGCCTCCCGAGTGCTGGGATTAAAGGCGTGCGCCACCATCGCCCGGCATTGTCTTAGGGTTTTTTATTGCTATAAAGAGATACCATGACCATGACAACTCCTAAAATAAAAACATGTAATTGAGGTGCCTTGCTTACAGTTTCAGAGGTCCAGTTCATTATCAGGATGGAGGGCATGGTGGCATGCAGGCAGATAGATGTGATGCTGGGGCTGAGAGTTCTATATCTTGACTCAGAGGCAACAGGAAGTTGACTGACTGTCATACTGAGTGAAGTTTGAGGTAAAGACCTCAAAGCCACCCACATAGTGACACACTTCCCCCAACAAGGCCACATCTTCTAATAGTGCTACTGCCTTTTGGGACCATGTTCTTTCAAACCACCACAGTCAGTAAGGATCATCTCAAACATGGCATATGTGTGTCTGTGTATATATGACTTAGATGTTAACAAAGTGTCACCATTCATAGATAGCTGTTAGCAAGATGTCACCATCCATGGACTGTAAGGTATCACTATTAATAGATAATGGTTAATAAGATGTTAGCATTCATAGATACCTGTGAACAAGATGTCACCAATCATAGATAGATGTTAACAAGATGTCACTGTTTATTGGTGGATGTAAACAAGAATGTCACCTAGGAGCTGGGCAGTGTTGGTGTACACTTTTAATCCCAAGTGCTGGCACTTGGGAGGCAGAGGTAGTCACATCTCTGAGTTGGAGCCCAGAATGGTTTATATAGCAAGTTCCAGGCCAGTTACATAGTTGAGACCCTGTCTCAAAAAAACAAACAAAACAGATGTTCATGTTAGTAATTCACAGTAGATGTGTGATGATGACTAATTTCAGTTGTCAGTTTGATGAGCTCTGGCAGACTGGCGTTGGCAGGCCTGTAGGGATTATCTTGGATAACGGTCAGGTAGGAAGACCTGTCACTGAGAATGGTACCATTCTGTGGGCAGGAATCCTGGACTCTATAGGAGAGAAGGTAAGCTGAGCACCAGTGTTCATAGTGTCCCACCTCCAGACTGGATGATGTGTGGCCATCCACTTTCAGCATCTGCCATCTTTCATTCCCTGCCATAGTAGATTGTACCCTGAACTGTGAGCCAAATAAACTTTCCCTATTCTGTTGTTTTTATCAAGGTATTGAATCATAGCAACAAGAAAAGTAACCCAGATGTTAACAAGAGTTGGATCTGGGGATGGTAGTGCACACCTTTAATCCCAGCATTCAGGAGGCAAAGCTAAGGATCTATGAGTTTGAGGCCAGCATGGTCTACATGGTGAGTTCCAGGCCAGCGAGGGCTATAAGCGACCCTCTCTCAAAGAAGAGAGAGAGAGAACACATCTGTCTTTATTCCATGATCTTTTATCCTATAATTCTGGTGTTACTAGCTTCTTATTATTTGTAATTTTTTAAATTACAAATAATTAAAACACCTTTAATCCCAGTACTCAGGAGACAGAAACAGGAAAATCTCTTTGAGTTGGAGACCAGCCTAGTCTACAAAGCCAGCTCCAAGACAGGCTCCAAAGCTACAGAGAAACCCTGTCTCTATAAACTAAATAAATAAATCACACACACACACACACACACACACACACACACACTTGTTGAGAAGGTGTGTTTGTGCATGCCACACACATATAAGGAGGCCAGAGAACAATTTTTAGGGGTCTTTACTCTCCTTTTACCATGTGGCCCCGGGATCAAACTCAGGTCTTTAGGCTTGGTGGCAGAAGACATTTCCTACTGAGCCAACTCCACAGCCCTAACTTTTCATTCTTAAGGAAGATCTTCATTGATAAAAAATATTTATACCCTTTTAAAAATATTTGAATGTTAAGCCAAAACTTTTCATCAAAATTGATCTGTTTTCCCCTGGTGTGAATCTATACTAATGCTAATCTGTTTATGCTCTGAAATTAGACCCACATTTGAAATAAGGCACAGATACTAATTTACTGTCTTACTTTGAACAAGATACTTAAAATCTCTGTGGCCTATTTTTATTAGTTATATGTGTGTATGTTATTACCATTTTTGTGGTGGGGAATATCTCAGAATTATCATATGATGGAGGAATTGTTAAAGTACTTATGTAGTTGCCCACCTAGTAAGTCGATATGGAGGTGTTGTGTGCTTTCACTCAGATCCTGGCACAGTGAGCAACCGTTCTCTTACAGCACACGAGAAGGAAGTGCACACCTTTTCTTTTTCCTTTTTAAAATTTTTATTGAGCTGTACATATTTCTCCTCTCTCTTCCTTTCCTCTCCCCTTCTACTCTCTCCTGCGAGCCCCAAACTCCCAGTTTACTCAGGAGATCTTGTCTTTTTCACCTTCCTATGTAGTAGTAGATCCATGTATGTTCTCTATTTAGGGTTCTCTTTGTTATCTAGTTTCTCTGGGGCTGTGTCCTGTAGGCTGTTTTTTCTTTGCTTTATGTCTAAAAGCCACTTATGAGTGAGTACATGCTATATTTGTCTTTCTGGGTCTGGGTTACCTCACTCAGTTTGGTGTTTTCTAGATCCATCCATTAGTGCACACTTTTTCTAACCCTTCTTTGAAGCTGTGTATTTCTCCTGGGACCAGCATGTTCTGCTTGGAAAACTCACCTAACTTCCTCCTGGTGATGAGCAGCTGTTGGGGCAGGAGTTCTCTGCTCACACACATTTTATTTGCCCTGTTGTCTGTCTGTAAAACTTTCCATGAGGAACTTTGCAACAAACCAGCCTGAGTCAACAAAAGGCATGTTCAGGAACAAAAAGCTGCCCTGCCCTTTGCAAAGCAATTGCCTCTACTCTCCTGGGAATCCTCATTTTAAAATAGTTATTTGGCTAAAACACACGACGGAAACTTTGTGACTTTTCCAGATTAAAAATTGTGTGTGTGAGGAGATTTTTCTCTCTACAGCCACTGAATCTAAAACTAAAATCGCAGTAGTGATATGTATTTATATTTTCTGGTCTTCATAGCACACTGAATACCAAGCACCACACCACACAGAGTATGTCACTGCAAGCCTTCCAAGAGGAGAAGGTAGAAAGAGAACTGAGGAAAGGGAGAAGTAGGAGCGAGGTTGTGAAAGAGGGAGAAGGGATAAAAGCTTTCTACCACTTTACTTGGAGAATATCAGAAACCTGGAGAGTCCAAGGAGGGGACCCACACATTCTCCAGAACAAGGAACATGGTAAAGAAACCACCCAAATGGCTGCTCTGTGGTTAGGGGAAGATTTTATTGTGGATAAGAAAGAGAGGACATCCAGAGGCATCTGGAAGAGTCCAGAGCAGAGAGGCAAAAGAAACAGACTTAATGTAGCCAGGACTATCTTGAAGAGAAGGGGGCCAACCGAGGTGGAAGAGGGAGTTTGTGCGAGGGCCAGCACAGTATGGGAGGAACTGTGGAGGTAGAGGGCAAGGAGGCTACCACTGGGGGCTTTGAGATGTGCATGTGAGTAGGGACTGAAGGAGCCTAGAGGCCAGCATGGGTTTTGATGTGCAACTATGGGTATAGGTCAGTGGAGAGCCATATGTCTCTTCTGCTCGAGGCAAGGGAAATAGCCCCTTTTGTAGATGGAACTAAACCGGAACTGTCTCACAAGTTCCTGAGGAGTACAGGCTTTTATCTAGCCATCAGAAATTCTCCTGTAGCCCAGCTCATGCTAAGCCAAAACTGTCATTTCTAAACATATGCACTGTCAGACCTAACAGCGAACCAAGAGGAAAACTGCCATTACTGCAGTAGTTGTTGACCCAGCTGTGCAAAGACTGGTGCTGATGCCAAGTACAGAACATGGGAAGTTCACAATCTGTGGAGCGTGAAAACTAGCTGGTCTTCATTTCTGTTAGAATAGAACAGATTTCAGTTAATTTGCAGAGAATTATGTATGTCTAAGATATAAAGATTAACTTGTGGAGAATTTTTAAATTCCGATATGTAGTGGCTAAGTAGAGTTTCAGAGTATTAAGTTGGGTGCTTGGTGCCGTTGTGCATCCCAGGTTAGCAACACAGACACCTGTCTCAAAAAAAGTAAGTAAATAAATTATTAAAAAAAAACAGTGTATTAATGCTAGAAAAAGTTCTAGATACCATTCAAGATACTTTGTGTGTGTGCCCAAGTGAATATGCCCAAAGATGACTTTAGATCTTTTTTCCATTATACTTTTCCACTTTTATTTATTTATTTTACTATTTTAATTTTTTCATTTTATTCATTATCATGAGTAGGTACGTATAAATACAGAGGTCAAGGACAACTTTGTGGGTCCAGTCTTTCCTTCCACCTTAACATGGATGGGTTCTAGGGGTTGAACTGAGGTCATCAGTCTTGCAAGGCAAGCTTTTTTTTTTTTACCTGTCGAGCCATCTCACTGGTGCTCCAACTTTATTCTCTCCCTGAACCTGAAGCTCACTGATTTGGCCAGGCTGACTAGCCAGTAAGCTTCAGGGATCTGCTTATCTCTGCACAGGGATATGTGGGAGGGAATGGGGGTGGGCGTTATAGGCACATGCATGCAGGCAAAAACACTCATACACATGAAAAATAATAATGAAACTTTTGAATCATAAAAAACAAAACAAAACAAAAATCAAGCACTCTTAACTCCTCCAACCCCCAGGCCCTCACTTTTTTGTTTTGTTTGTTTGTTTGTTTTTCATTCAGAATTGATCCTGGTACTTTTCTTATGTGTCAGGCACATTCTGCACAGAGCTATATCCCCAGTGTTACCTTCTTGAATCTTGTTGCATATTATGAGACATTATCCCAGTTGCTTTGGTTATAGAAACACAGATGTCAGAGTTTCTTGGCATCCCCTTGTTCTGGCTCTTACATGTGCCGGGAGAGCTCAGCCACGTGTGGGCGGCAGAGCATTTTCTCATGAATATTTGCAGAGCTATGTACATTCCATTGCTAGTATTGTTTCTTTCCATTCAAGATGGAGACAGAAGTGGAAGGGAGAGACATTTATAAGAAAAAGCCTTTTTGTGTAGCAGTTGGATGGGGCTCTGCAGGCCTGGGAGGGGGAGGGAGATAGGCATGAGCATCACTGCAGCTTGCTCCTTCTGCCGCAGCACAGCTGCTCAGCTCCTGGAGCTGATTTGGAAGGAATAAGGTCATTCTTTTGGCTTTGTCTAACTTGTTTTCCCCCTTTCTCTACACTTAACTGTGACTCTTAGAAGATTAGCCTTTAGAGTCATAGAAACATCTGAAGGACAGAGTTCCCTGAAACTAGAGGTTGCCGCTGGTGCCAAATTCCTATACAAAAATAGACGGGGGCTGGAGAAATCATTTAAAATGCAAAAAGTAGTTTGAGGTTTTTGTTTGGTTTTTTTTCCTTGAGTGAGTCAAGAGGAATAGGAATTCCTGGTACTCTTTGGAGCCCTGGAGATCTAGGCTGAAAAAAGAGGTTATCTGTGAGGGAGGAATACTTGATGGACAGTTTTTGAGACAGTTGACCTTGATGTTGTCCAGCTGGGCTCACTTGATCTGCACTGCTGAGAATCTGTCTTCGGTTTCCATCCCACTCTTCACACTTCGGCTTGTTCTGAGGTCCACAGGGACTGACATTTTACTGAAGAAGAAACACTCGATGCTGGTGATGACTGCTTTGAGAGTCTTTGTAGAAAAGTGATTTGGAAAATCATCTAAACAAGAGTAGAAAGTAACCCTTAAAAAAAAACTCTTTTATTATACGTGCATGCCACTGACTTTGTGTGGAGGTCAGAGGACAACTTTGCAGTCAGTTTTCCCCTTCGACCCTTTTATGAGTCCTGGGCATTGAACTCAGGTGGCCAGGCTGGTGTGGAAAGAGCCTTTATGCATTGAACTATCTTGCTGGCCCCAAAGGTGGCCTTTTAAACAAAGTGTCTTTATATCTATCAGATATATATAGACAGTTGTGTTCTGCCTGACTGATGACAGCTGGCTTCCCCTGAAGAAGCCTCTTGCTCAGCCTTCCCAGGTACTAAATCTCCCTTCACACTTGTGGAGCAGGTCTGGTCCAAGTACCCAGTCAGCACCATTCCAATAGTCTTCTGTTTAGAGAGACAGTGCAGCTGATCAACAAAAGGCCCCTTCTTTCTGGAGGAGTGGAGTTGGTGTAGACGATGTCATTATATAGCATAGGCTAGCCTCGAACTAGCAGTTGTCTTGGTACTGGGATTATAGGCACGTACCAGCACACCTATCACGCAAGGCTCCTTCTAAGTGCAGTGTTCAGAGATGATATGAAGGAAGAAATGGTGCTGACTTTTCTCTCTTCTGTGATCAACAAAAATCAAAACAGCATAAAAAACATGAAGGTAGAAAAGGCATGTGTTCAAGGACATTGAGCACAGGAGGGATTTGGGTGTGGTGGATATTATCAAGATACACTGTATATATGTATGAAATTGTCAGTATATAAAAAGTATTACTAAACCAAACAAAAAAGAAAACAAAATTGTTTTTTAAAAAGAAATGATTCTACCACAGTCTAGCTTAGTGAGCCAGTATGTTTATTGGGGCCACTTACAGGAATGTAGATGATCCAAAGGCAGGTACGTCATCTGAAAGTCCACCCCGCCATGGAAGACGTAGGAAAGTCGCATTACTGCTCTGGGTACAATGCCCACAGATACTCAGAATGGCTCAGCATGTGGCACACCATCTCCCTAACCCATATATATATATATATATATATATATATATACATATACATACACACACACACATGTGTGTGTGTGTGTGTGTGTGCAGTTTTTCCAGTTTGAGTATTTTAGATTTTTCAGTTTATTTTATTGTTGACTGTGCTGTTATATTCTTTAACTTTATTTTGATTGCTATGTTTTAATATGACTTTGGAAAGATGAGAAATATGATTGAGTTGTAGCCCACAAACCTATAGCATTGTTTGTGTCAGTTGCCAGGCATGGTGGCTCACACCTTTAATTCCAGCACTCAGGAGGCAGAGGCAGGGGGATCTTAGTGAGTGCTAAGCCAGCCTGGTCTACAAAGAGAGTTACAGGACTGTCAAAGCCCTGTTACAAAGAGAAACCCTGTCACAAAAAAAGTTTGTGTCAGCAAAAAATGTTCAGTGTTTTCTTTTCAATATAAATCTTAACTTAGTGTTTGTTTCCTACCAAGGGTATCAGAATCTTTATTAGGTGTAGTGATATATGCTGTGGTGTCCACACCATGGCTGGATATGGTGGGTAGTTTTGATTGTCAACCTGACACTATCTAGAATCACCTGGAAAGAGCTCTCAATAAAGATTTGTCTACATTAGGTTAGCCTATGGACATGCCTGTGAGTTGGGTTTAATTGAGTTGAGAAGACCCTTCTTGAATGTGGATGGCAACATTTCATAGCCTGGTCCCTGTACTAAATGAAAGGGAGAGAGCAAGCTGAGCTCTGAGACTACATGCATTACTTCTCTCTCTCTGTCTCTCTGTCTCTCTCTCTGTCTCTCTCTGTCTCTGTTTGTCTCTGTCTCTCTGTCTCTGTCTGTCTCTGTCTCTGTCTCTCTCTCTCTCTCTCTCTCTCTCTCTGTGTGTGTGTGTGTGTGTGTGTGTGTGTGTGTGTGTGTGTGTTTTGAGACAGGATTTCTCTCTGGTTTTGGAGCTTGTCTGGAATTGCTCTGCAGACCAGGCTGGCCTCACAGAGATCTTCCTGTCTCTGCCTCCCTAATGCTGGGATTAAAGGCATGTGCTTCTGCTGCCCAGCCTTTTTCTACTTTTAGCTGTAGATGTGGCCAGCTGCCTCAGCTCCTATCTCTTGACCCCCTATGTTAATGGACTGTTACCTAGACTTGTAAACTAAAATAAACCCTTTCTCTCCTAAGTTGCCATTTTGTTTTGTTTTGAGAAAAGGTCTCAGAATGTAGCCCTGCTTGCCTTTAACTCACTGAATAATAGACCAGTTTGGCTTTGAACTCAACAGAGATTCACTTGTCTCTGCATTGTGAGTGCTAGGATTAAAGGTGTTTGTCGCCATACCCAGCCTAACTTGTTTTTTGGAGAAAGATACTAACAGGGTAACTTTGAAGCCAGGTGGTGCTAGGGCCAAAGTCAGAAATTGTTTATTCTGAAGCTTTTAGTGAGTTTTAAACTGTGTGTCTTAGGTGCTTCCTCCTACTTGCTGCTCTTTGAGTGCTGCATTATTTTGGGACTGGAATTTGAAGTCAGGAACGGTACTTACAATGCAGTGGTCTAACAGTTTTTCAGTTTATATACATTTAAATAATCTCAACTTCTAGTAAAAATTGCCTTTTTAGAATTGCAAGCATATCTACAGAGATGACAGGAGAAATAATTTGTTTTCATCTTTGTTTTGTTTGCTCTTGCTTGATTGTTCCTCCTTTCTCAAACATTTCCCCTTAAATTAGCATCACATTTGATGTGTCTCTTTTAGAGGAGACAGATAATCACAGTGTGGTAAGTACTATACTTTTTTACTTGTGTATTGTGTGTGATATACATGTCTGTATGCGTATATGTGTGCATGTTTGTGTACACAGGAAGGTATGCTTATGTGCTGGCATATGTGTGTGTCTGTATGTGTGTTGAAAGTATATGTAGGCCTGAAATTGACCTTCCTCAGCTGTTCTCCACTGTTTTATTAAGGTAAGGTCTCTTCTGAACCCAGGATTCACCAAGTCCACCTACCTAGTTTATTGTAGGGACTCTCCCACTTCTGCTTCCCAGATGCTGGGATTACAAGGGGTAACTACATTCTCTCAGCCTTTCTTCTCTCTCTTCTTCTTCTTTTTCCTCCTCCTCCTTTCTTCTCCCTTCTTCTCTCTTCCTTCTTCTTTTTCATCTTCTTCCTTCTCCTCCCCCTCCTCTTCTTTTTCTTTCTTTCTTTTTTTTTGAGTGTGTGTATGTGTATTTTTTTTGAGACAGGGTTTCTCTTTGCAGCCATGGCTGTATTGGTACTTGCTCTGTAGACCAAGCTGGCCTCGAACTCAGAGATCTACCTGCCTCTGTCTCCTAAGTGCTGAAATTAAAGGTGTGCATTACCACCACTGGCTCCTACCTTTTTTTGTTGTTGTTAGAGGTGCTGGGGGTACAGATTGTGGTCCTCACACTTACATGGCCGTCACTCTGTCCATTGAGCAGTTTTCCTCAGTCCCACAATGTGGAAAATAACACACATTTTACCCAAGCATTTCATGAAATTTCAAGGGAGAAATATACCGGGTGTGGTAGCGAATACCTTTAATCCCAGCATTTGGAAGGCAGAGGTGGATGCATCTCTTGTGAGTTTAAAGTCAGCCTGGTCTACATAGTAGTTTCCAGGACAGCTAGAGCCTATCTCAAAACAAAATAAAACAAAAAACAAAGAGAGGGGTGGGTAAATTGTTATTCTCAATGATGGGAAGAAAGTATAAAAATTTTTGTTCATATTATAGAAGATGGGGCAGAAGGAGTTTAAGAGCTGGAGAAAGGAGCTGACGGGTGTGGGACACTGGCATCCAGGCATGACAGGGCTGTTGTACTCTTGATCTCATAGCAGGCGTGATTACTTGCACAAGAGCTGGACTACATTGAGCCTGCCAGAATTGTGTTGTGGGAGGGACTCACAGGGCCCCATGCTTACTTGAGAATTTATAAGCAGTTATCAGTGGTCAGGGAGGGAGAGACATTGTCTTCAGTGGTGTTGCCACTGATAAAAGTGCACGGTCCAGTAAATCCTTGAAAAATAAGCAAAAAAGAGAAAGACACATGAAATTAGAAGGGGAGGTAGTTAGGAAGAAAGAGTAGAAGGGAGTTAGGGTGAGGGGAAGAAGGCGAGAAAGATAAACAGGGGCAAATATAATTGAAATATATTATGTACCCATATGAAAATTTCATAATGAAACACATTATGTATAGGTAATATATGCTAATGAAAACATTTTAAAATCTGATTAACAATATGATTGCTCAGTTTGTAATAAGTTAGAATCTAAGTCTGTAGATTCTCTTCCAAAAATGAGAGAGACATTCTTGCCTAAGACTTGAAAGTAACACACACACACACACGCACACACACACGCACACACATATATTTAACCTCAGCTTCTTGGATTTCCAGAGGATCTGATTTCTCAGAGCATCATGTGAGTCACTAATTTAACTTGGGATTTCCCTCTTGGGTTTCATTCTGTCCTTCAGCCAGGAGCCTGTAGGCCACATGGGGGCCAATGATAGCTATGAGTGCAGCCCGATGCAAACTTGTCAACTTAATTCAAATGTTGTGAGGTGTGTGTGTGTGTGTGTGTGTGTGTGTGTGTGTGTGTGTGTGTGAGAGAGAGAGAGAGAGAGAGAGAGAGAGAGAGAGAGAGAGAGAGACTGTTTGATGGTTTTTTGTAACTCAGTTACACAGTTTAGAATGTGAACTTTGTAGATGTCAGTATTGTGCCAACAATGTCAAGAAGTATTCATTTCATCTAGTCCAAGGTGTATGAATCGTCTGGCTAAGGCTGGCCTCAGTATATCATGTACAGGATTCATGGGGGACCCTTGGTTCAGTTGTCTAAATGTCAATAGAAATCTCTCTTGTTTCTGCAGAAAGACATAGAAGACAGACAGTATTTTTCAACTATGAAGCAGGGAGTACGGGATATTTATATTCCCTCTCTCTCAAGACTGAATGCAATAAAAGCCTGAATTCCAACAGCGACAATTTGTCCAGGCATCACTCATAGTCTGCATTTTTATTTTATTTTTATTTATTTTATTTCATTTTTGAGCAGGGTCTCACTATATAGCCGTTGCTAGTCTGGAACTCTGGATATATAGACTAGCCTGCTCTTGAACTCACTAATGTACACTTGCCTCTGCTTCCCCAGAGCTGGTATTAAAGACATGGGCCACTGCACCCATGGATTTTCAAGCTATAAAAGGCAGAACCCTGGAGTGATGTGGGATTCCCCTCTGTATATTGTGAATATCATTGGTTAATAAAGAAGCTTCTTTAGGTCTATTGCAGTGCAGAATAGGGCAAGGTGGGAATTCTAAGCAGATAGTGGAGGAGAGCAGACAAAGTCAGGAAATCGCCATGTAGCCACCCAAGGAGAAAGATGCCTGTGGGAACCTGCCAGAACTTTGGTACTAGGCCATAACCTCGTGGTAATGCATGGATTAATAGAAATGGGTTAATTTAAGATGTAAGAGCTAGCTAGAAATACACTTAAGTTATTGGCCAAGCAGTGTTGTAATTAATATAGTTTCTGTGTGATCATTTCGGGTCTGGGTGACCGGGAAATGAACAAGATGCCTCAGGTATCTTGGGGAGTTGATCCAGGCAGATGTGGAATTGAACCCTAAAATTATCTCAGTTTATGCACAGTCTAAGTAACTCTCCCTCGGGGGTGGAAGAAGCAAGCAGAAGAATGTGCTCATTTGCTTTACACATTTCTTAGAAGTAGTAGATTGTTGGTTTGTCTCTCATTTCATTGTTCAGCTCTTATTTCTGATGTTCAGCATTTAGGTATAAGACAGGTGCTTTCTAGGGATACTCATTGAGTTTACACAGGAGGAAGATTAATACAGCTTCCGTGTAGCTGGGAGAGGCAGCAACTCTGTTGAGATGGAATTTGACAAGAATAGAAACCCTTAACTACTCTCTATTATTTCTCTCATGTTAAATTGGTCATCTTGTTTGTGGTGATGTTAAACACAGACATGTCATGGTTTCAGGCTGGTATGGTTTTTCCTTCTGTCCACATCAGAGATTTTAAGAAAGTAAACAACTTTTTCCTTCTCTTCAAGGATCTGGAAACATTTCATGAGGTTTAGTGATTAGGTTTCAGGGTTTGGAAAAGTCAGAGTTAATTCTGGAAATGTTTTCATAACCAGCTTTCTTCCATAGGGAGAAAATAGGACTTTTGTTTTGTAGAGACAGAATCCCATGTAGCCCACACTGGCCTTAAACTTGCTGTGTGGACAAGCCTTCTGCCCCTACCTTACAAGTGCTAGGATTATAGGCTTGTGCCATCCTGCCTGGGTTCTTAAAATGATGTTGTTTTGAGATAGACTCTCACTGTGTAGACTATGCTGACCTCAAACTTGTTCCTGCCCCTGCCACCCTCATGCTAGGTTTACGAGTATGTGCTACCCCACGTGGCCTGTTGAGGGCCAACTCTGTTCTAGGTAGACTGGGTATTTGAGTTCTTTTATATCATTTCTTCTTCACGGCAGTCCTGGAAAGTGTGGAACCTAGATTTAAACCCAGGTCTGCTGCCTCAAAGTCTTGACTTTTATACTAGGTCCTACTAAGTGCTCTATGAATTTACCCCATCTCCTGACTCTATGATGCCCTCTGATATTTGAAAGGTGAAATGAATTATCTGACAATTAAAAGATACTGGACTGTTACGTCTTACAGTAACGTAGAAAGGACCAACGGTCATGAATGAAAGACATGTTATTTTCAGGCCTTCTTAGTGACTCCTCTCTTTCTGAGAAATGGAGAACACCACCTGATTTTAGTTCTGTAACCAGAGCAAGTGTTTGTCTACGGATGCAATCAGGATGTTTTATCCTAAATTACCTGAGTACTTCAGTGGACTTGAGTATTCTGTGATATACAACCAAGAGCTTATACTTTCTAACAGTGAATGAGAATGCTACTTACTGCTTTGTGACCCAGGGGCTAGGTGTTGAAGTGTAGCTGGGATGCTCCCACAGGCGACTGGGATCTGTGTCTCAGTGCAGTCATTGTGCCGCTTTCTTTTCTTTCTTTGAGTTTTGTGACAGGGCCTGAGTGCGTGGCCAAGGCTGGTCTGGAACTCATTATATAACCTTGATAAACCTTCAGCTTGCTGTCTTCTGTCTCAGCCTCCTGGGTCTGCACTAGCTCATTGTGCTTTCTTCCCAGTATAACCTAGCACTCCTGGCTCATCTCTTTCCAAGCAGGTTCTCTTTCATCTGTCTTGTACCCTAGAGTGTCCAGTTTCAGATCAGCGGAGGGGGGGGGGGGGTGAACCAATACAAGTCCTCCCAGAACGAATCCAGAAGACTTTTAATATATGATGCTTTCGGTTTTTTTTTTTGTTTTTGTTTTTGTTTTTGTTTTTGGTTTTTCGAGACAGGGTTTCTCTGTGGCTTTGGAGCCTGTCCTGGAACTAGCTCTTGTAGACCAGGCTGGTCTCGAACTCACAGAGATCCGCCTGCCTCTGCCTCCCGAGTGATGCTTTCATTTTTGTTTGGAGACAGAATCCTCCTGTGTGGCCTAGGCTGGCCTCTTAATGAGATCTCCCTGCCTCAGCCTCCATTTGTTCCAGAAATAGGTATAAAACTAGAGTTAGTTTTGCGAAGTTTGGGATGGACTTGAAGTCTGAGAGCTGAAGCGGAAGAAGTGACTTGAGGCCAGCGTGTTGAGGAATTGTGACTAGCATGCAGCCTGCTCCTTCTGCAAAGGTTTTAAGGCTAGAGGAGGGGACTGTGGCTTTAGACAGGAAGGTGTACTGCCAGTGGGATGTCTGAGGCAGATGCCCCACAGATCATCACAAAAATTAATCTCTTAAACTAAACCTAAAAATGAGATGGGCTTCAGCTGGCCTTGCTAAAGTATAAAACCAGCTCGCTTGTGTCTCCAGTGCTAACATTGGCCTCGTGAGACCCTTTAGACTAAACAAGATTAAAAACAGGAAATATGCTCCTAGCAGCATAATTGGCGGAAAACTTTTTCCACATAGACACAATCATCTAGGCTGGTTTTCCTTTCCCAGTGTATGTGTATGTGTGGTGTGCAGACATGTATGAGGGTTCACGGTCATGTGTGTGGTTGTGGTGTGTGTGTGTGTATGCACACTGGCCCGAGGTTGATTTCCAGTGTTTTCCTTAGTCACTCTCTGCCCTACATACTGAGGCAGTCTCTCCCACTGAACTTGGATTCAACTTTCGCCTGTCTTCCCCTTCTACATGCTAGCATTACAGGTGGTCTACCGTACCCACCCAGCTTTTTTGTTCTGAGAACCCAAACTCTAGTTTTCACATTGGCCTTGTCTGGTGAGCACCACTCAGCCATATCTCCAGCTTCCTTCTGTACACGTATTTGTGGCTCAAACAATGTGAAACAGCTTGGTCCTACTTGACTACGTCTTGGTGCTGCTGGACCAAACCCATTAAAAACAATGCTGAGGGGCTCTTTTGAGTACACTGGAAACAGTGCTGTATGCAAAACTCTAATGAGGATCAAACATGTGGAAAGTAATTCAGGATTTAAAGGAAAACTACAGAACAACCATAATGTTATTTTATTCTGCATATTTTTTGTGAGCATATCAGATTCAGTCCATTGTTACACATTCATTTATGTGCACTGTGTTGCTTGTGGATGCCATGTCAAAGCCTCAGCCTTAAATGAGCATCCTCTGTCTAGTACTTCAGGGGCTTGTCTAGGGTTTTCTTGTGATAGTGAACCCAGGGAATCTCTATAGTTAGGGATCCAACTCCCAGGACTACTGTTCTTTTACATGCTATCCTCATGAGAGCAGTGGTGGAGGGACAGTTACATTTGAGAACAGGGGAAAGGGACAAAGAGTTTAAAGGCTAGGAAGGCAATGCTTGGTTTTGTTTTTCCTTTCTCCCCAGCTGTGATGTTATTATGCCTAAATAAATACTGTGTTGGGGAAAGTTTTGGAAGCACTAAGACTATGACCCAAACTCTTCTCTGTCGTCCTGGCCTTTGCTCACAGCTCTCATCTGGCTCAACTCAATATTATGAACATGTTTCTTCAGAAGATAACTGTGTGGTCAAAGGAGCATTATCACCTGGTGTACTGTAACTCCATTTAATACACACACACACACACACACACACACACACACACACGTTACTTTAGTATTTTAAGATACACTTGCAAAATAATGTGGCCTTTTCAGACATTCTTAGCATTACCTATCTCTCCTTTCTTCCTCTTCCTCTATGTTACCAACATACTTTTAATATTGTCTGGGTGGTTGAGATAAGTGCTGAGAAATGGTGTTTTATAAATTTTGATCTGTGCAACAACATAGATGAACCTTGAATATTAAGTGGAGAAAAATACCTTTTTTCTTTTTTCATCCATGTTGTTACACACAACCAAATTTTCTTTATTTCTAAAAAGTTTCCTTGTGTGAAAAAAAATTTCCTTGTGTGGAGTTAAAAGTTTTTCTATTAATTAAGTTCTACTCATCTCCCACCCCATTTCCCCTAATTTGTAGGAAGACTATAGGTTAAAATACATTTAGGCTTTTCTCTGTAATTAGATGAAGCCATAATTTACTGTGGTCAGTGTTTGCTGTATTTTACTAATAGGTTATTATCTTTATTGCATTTTGGGCCATCCACAATTTCAGTTTTTATTTTTCTGTGATTGAAGGGTAATCGGTGATTTCTTCATTTCTGTACTGTCTAATTGTCATATATTCTTGATAGTTTTCTGGCTGAATGTGATTGCCTTGTCATCTAAAGAGTGCAGCACAGTTAGTGGAAGAAAATAAGCATGTTTACCTTGCACTAGCATTTGAGTCCTATTTCCAGGTGTATTTGATTTTTCAAATTCCATTCAGTTAATCCCTCACAGTGTAACACGGTTGTTTATACAGTTTAGACATCTTTTCTGATACACAACCTACTTGATTTTCAAGGCTCCATTCTGCTTTTTCCTGAGTCATTTTCTGCGGCATGAATAATAAATACTCAGAGGCAGATAATGGGGTTCAACCTGAAGACCAGAAAAGCAAAACCAGCCAAGCCACTAGAGAGCTCTTACCTCTTTGAAATCTTCAGACTGAAAGAGAACCATCCCTCATCCTCCTCATATTCCTCTCTAGTGCTGGGATTAAAGATGTGCACCACCACTGCCCAGCCTCTATGGCTAACTAGTGTAACTGCTGGATTAAAGGTGTGTGCCACCACTGCCTGGTCTGTATGGCTGACTAGTGTGGCTGCTTTTTACTGGCCTTCGGGCAAGCTTTGTTTATTAAAATACAAATGAAATATTATTACAGTTTTCCCATTGCTTTAGTGAATACCTGAGATGATGAGCTTATGACAAGAAAAGATTTTCGGGGGGGGGGGGAGAAGTTACAGTTCACACCCACTTAGCACTATTGCTTGAAGGCCTGTGGTAAGGCCCGTCATGGTGGGAAGGTGAGGCAGAGCAGAAAGAGGTGTTTGTTGCTAAGGTCAGGTGAAGGAAGAATGAAGGAGTGGCCAGAATCCCCAGTCTCCTTACAGGGCACTCCTGTAGTGACTCTAAGGCCTCTCAAGGTTTCCAAAACCTCTGCTGCCCCCAGTGGACCAAGCCAATCAAATATGGGCCCTTGGGACATTTCCAATCCAATCTGTGTATATACGTTTTCCATGTTATCTTCATGTGGTTCTTCAGGCAGCCATGTTCACCTCCTCTGTTATGTAGAGTGACCTCATTTTACTCCTCCTTGTCAACTCTTGACCCTTTCCCACCTCTCTCTGTGCACCAGGGGGTGGCCCAGCCTATCAGACTGATCAGTGGGTTCCTTTCCCCTCTGTCTTGAGGTTGGTGTCCAGTGAGTGAGATCGGAGCAGAAGATGCGGGGGGTGGGGGGGAGCAGTTTCCTGCTATGGAATTGGCCCAGGCTGGCGATCATTAAGTCAGACTTTCCTTGATCTGGCATCCTACTTGCCCCCCTCATCTCAAGTTTGGTGTTCTCTTCTCTCCTGTTCCAGTGAGCTCAGGGTGATCAGCTTCCACTGCTGCTGGTCCACTTGTGGTTTTCACTTCCTTTTCTAAGTAGTGTTTGTACTGAAGTTCTGGTGGATGATTCTATTTTGAACATCACCTGGTCCAATTTATGTCCTGGTGATGCAGTGCATAGCACACTGCACATTTCTTTTTCTTTTCTTTTCTTTTCTTTTCTTTTTTTCTTGAGACAGGGCTTCTCTGTGTACTCCTGCTGCCCTGAAACTCTCTGTAGATGAGGCTGATCTCAAACTCAGAGATTCACCTGCCTCTGACTGCAAGTACTGAGATTAAAGGCATGCACCACCACCTCCCAGCACATGCAGCACTTTTCTTGTGCCAGTAACATGTTTATTTTCTCATTGTCACTATTCCTCTGTCTCAGTAAGATTGTGGAATAGCTTATGCTTGATGAGCAGTTTCATACATTATTTCCTCATATTTGAGTTAATTTGATTATGAAAGTAAACTGAGTTTTTCATTCTCATCATTCTTATTTTGCCAATGATGAAAAAGAAACACAGCATGTGGTTGACACTAGAAAGTCACATAGAAAGTGGTAGCAACATTGATAGCCATGTGACCCAGACTTAACCGAAATATGGTGTGCTTTCTGGTTACTTTCTTCATATCTTTTGGGAAATTGGAGCCAGTGTCTTGTATATGCTAGGCAAGCACCCTACCTCTGAGCTATATTCTCAGACCTTTTATTAAAATAGAATTTTGGGGACATTTACAAACTTAAAAAGAAGACAGTACATTTAAAGATTTTACCACGCCCCCCCCGAACCATTTAAAGTCACCCCTAATACTCTTCCTGCAAGAGGGCATTCTGTGATATAGCCACAATGCAGCCTTCAAAATTGAGAAATGAAATGACTGTATTAGTGCCCCGTGATCTTCAAACCACATTTAAATAGTCCCAGTAATACCATAGCTTAGAGATGAAAGGAAACAAACCCAGAGCAGGAAACAGAGCAGGAAAGGGGGCAGCAGGTCCAGAGAGGCAAACTTAGGCATACAGGGGGATGAGCAGGCAATTGAGTAGGTTGTGTCTACAGCGGGGCACCAAGTCGAGTTGGGGATTCTCAACCCATGACACACATTCTAGATATCAGAAGATAGGTTGGTATGGGACCATGCCATCATAGTGTTAGGTATCCATTACTTTTGGGGGTACAGGTAAGGAAATCACACTCTTTCCTTGGTCTGGTATATTTAGTAAGTTCTTGGGTTCAGTTTCCCTTATATAATTTTGTTGCTATTGATTTTGATTTTTTGAGACAGAGTTTCTCTGTGTAGCCTTGGCTGTCCTGGAACTCACTCAGTAGACCAGGATGGCCTTGAATTTAGAGTTCTCCCTGCCTCTGCCTCCTGAGTGCTAGATTAAAGACGTGCTTATACTCAGCTCCCTTCTATGACTTTAAAATGCCCATGTGCTCTCACAGTTTCAGTTCTCTCCAAGAAATGTATCGGGAATAAGTCATTTGTCAGTGTGTTCTGACAGACTGCTGCTGACAGAGGGTACAGCTTTTGGGTCACTCAGGGCTGTCATCCTTTGAAACGGAGTCAAAAGCTGCTGATAGAGTCTCCTTGGGCAGTGTTCAGCCAGAAAATCCATTGTTTTGTACAACATGGAGTAACTTAACATAGGACATAGCCTGATCTGAACACCAGACAAACAGGAAATCTTTATTCATCTGCCAATGTCATATGCAGGCGGACGCCTGTTTCCTGTGGCGTAATCTGCTCCAGAGGAACAGAGACATTTGATCTGTATTTGGGCCAGGGCTGAAGGGATGTCAGTTAACCCTGTGTTAGGGATGTAGGGATGATGATGATGATGATGATGATGATGATGATGGTAGTTCTGGAGTTTGATAGGCAAGGCACTCTACCACTAACCTGTCTTTAGCCCCTGAGCTGGGAGTATTATCTTCATTTCACAGACGAGGAAACTGAGTTCAGGTTATTTGGCCAGAGAGCCAGCTTTTCAACACAGAAATCTCAAAGTGTGTGTTTTTGCCTATTAACTCTCAGTGCATCTGTTTGGAGGAAGAGTTTAGTTGGCTCCACTGAGTTACAGATCTTCCTGAAGGGAATGTGGGTCAGTGAGTACATGTGCTCTCTCGTCTTCATCTCACCACCCCCGTGACCAGCAGGCTAAGCACAGTTCTGGGGCCCTAAAATCTCTCTGAGTAACTAATGACATCATAAGTGCCAGCAATTGTCTAGAACCACGTTCTGGTTTAAAGGGTCTTGCTACTCCCTCTAAAACCTAACTCTTTTCAGACTTCAGACATCACCCCTCCTAGGTCTTTTCTAGAAAGGTTCTGGTAGCAACATTTGAATTTAATATTTAGTACTTATTTCGAATACTTTCTCATCCTGAATTGGAATTGTGTCAGAGTTTCTGTTGCTTTGATAAAACACCATAGACAAAAATCAATTTGGGGAGGAAAGGACATATTTCATCTTACACATCCAGGTAACAGTTCATCACTGAGAGAAGTCAGGGCAGGAACTCAAGCAGGACAGAAACCTGGAGGCAGGAGCTGATGCAGGTCATGGAGGAATGCTGGCTGCTTGCTGGCTGCTTACTAGCTTGCTCCTCATAGCATGCCCAGTTTGCTTTCTTATAGCCCCAAGATCACCAGCCCAAAGATGGCACCACCCATGCTAATTAATAGTTAAGAAAATACACCACAGACTTGCCTGCAGGCAGCTCTTATGGAGGCACTGTTTTCATTTGAGAGTCCCTCTTTTCAAACAACTCCAGCTTGTGTTAAGATGACATAAAGCTATCCAGGAACCATGTGGTTTTTTTGTTCTTGTTTTTGTTTTTGTTTTTAGGATAGGATTTCTCTGTATAACAGCCTTTGCTGTCCTGAAACTTACTCTGTAGACCAGACTGGCCTCAACCTCGCGGAGATCTGCCTGAGTGCTGGGATTAAAGACATGCACTAACACTGCTGGGTCCATATGCACTTTTTACAATTACTTTTGCTATGAGTCCACTTGGTTAGAGAACATAATGGCTAACAGTATAAAAACCCATCCAAACCAAAGCAACTTATCAGTGACATATCCCTCTAGGAATATGTAGGCCACCCCTACGCTTGGCTCTTGAATCATTGTTAGGAAATTGTCAGTAGTGTTACTGATTCTAGTTGGATTTGAGAAAGGGATGTCTGAGCTGGGTATGGTGGCACACACCTTTAGTCCCAGCATTCCGGAGGCAAAGGCAAGCAGGATCTCTGAGTTTGAGACCAGCCTGATCTACAGAGTGAGTTCCAGGACAGCCTGGACTGCTACCAGAGAAACCCTGTTTAGAAAAACAAAACAGGAAAGAAGGAAGGAAGGAAGGAAGGAAGGAAGGAAGGAAGGAAGGAAGGAAGGAAGGAAGGAAGGAAGAAAAAGGTCTAGAGTTGCTGTGCATTATATATCTTCTATTACTTGAACTCTTAAAAAATAAATAAAGGAATTCACCTATCTCTCCTGAATTGGTGTCTACAGCAGACTGCAGTTCAGTGATTTATCTTAACCTTTAGACTGTGTCTGATGTCATATTGTTAGGCACAATTAATAAAAACTCAGAGAAATTGGGGTTCAACCTGAAGACCCGAAAAGCAAAACAGCCAGCTACTGGCTCTTACCTTGACCTCAGTCCGAAAATGATGATCCTGCCTCCAGAAATCTCAGAATGAGACTGTGTCTGAGAGCTGTCTCCTCCCACTTTATAATCCTCCCTAGGTCCGGGATTAAGGGCATGCACCACTGGGATTAAAGGCATGTACCATCCAGTTTCTATTGCAACTAGTGTGGCTATTGAGATTAAAGGTGTGTGTAAGGCTGATCAGCAAGGCTGTTTTACTTCTTTTGTTCTAATTTTCTGGCAAAACTTTATTTATTAAAATACAAATGAAATGCCACTATAGTATTGCTGCCTGGGGGACCAGCCTCCAAGCAGCGCAGGGTTCAAAGGGCAATTCACAGCATTAGACTTTTCTGTTTGAGGGTGTTAAGGAAAAAGACATTCACACACTCTCTTGATGATTTCCTTCTTTATTCTTCTGTATTTTTTAAGACCCATGTAGTAGTAGGAAGGTTCAGCCTGTTCTTATAGACTGAACTGGAATGGACTGGGCTTGGACTGGATCCCAAACAGCTATACAAAGGTGTATTTATTGATTGTTATACAATATTTCCTCATATCAAGGTCCCTAATCTAAATTTGCATGTCTTACTGAAGACCCTCACATGCCTCCATGATTCTAGTCATTCACTATGCATTGTGTGCAATACACAATAATACAAGAGCCTCAGATGTACCTGAGATGTGACAAAAGTCACAGGATGGCCACAGGCCCCCCTGGCAAACACTCACAAGGATTTTCTACAAGGATTCTTCAAGATGAAGGTGCTTCTGAAATACAGCTGTTCAACCCAATATATCTACCCTATACAGTGATTGTGCTAAATTTCTTACAGAGTACAGGTAAAAATGCTTTGTTTCAGCTAATGATGCACACCGAGACCTGTGACTATGTCTTTTGGCATGAGAGTCTTTCAGCACTAAGATTAAAGGAAGCTGAGGCAACCTGGCTCCTGGGACTCAACTGTTTCTCTTAATCATTAACTTGAGCTATGATCTAGGCAGCTCCTTACATGACCCCTTACATAGACCCCTGCTGTGTAACATTTCCTTGTAGTTACTTTTATTTATCAAAACTCTGTATTTTTAACATTATTATATATCATATTGTATAATATAACATTATTATTATCAATTAAACAGTACCCATTAGAGAGAATTCATTTTTTATAATAGTCTACAGGTAAAAATGTCCAGTGAGTATGATGTTTCCATGAGATAAACACATTACATTACAGGCAGTAGGGCATCTCCCCACACCCGATTCACACCATGCCAGATACCAGAGAAAGATAGCAAAAGCAACATGTAAAGGTACAACAGAAGCAAAAGACATCCTAGAGTCTGTGGTCTCAGGGCCTTGCCTAACTGAGCTCACCCACCAGATAGTCTCCTACTGATGGGCTGACACCTCAAACCCCAGTTGCCACCTGCTGCTGCTCCCCTGACATGGCCACCGGCAATAGTGAGCTACTTTATCTGTCTCATTGTGTTAACATGGGTAGAGTGGAACATGTGTTATCTCCCTGTTTTCCTCTTTCTAAGGTTGGGGGTTTTCCAGGATCTTCTGATGAGCTAAGCCTACCAGCTCTTGAGGACTGGGTACTGTATCTTTTTGTTGTTGTTGTTTTTGTTTTTTTCGAGATAGGGCGTCTCTGTAGCTTTGGAGCCTGTCCTGGAACTAGCACTTGTAGACCAGGCTGACCTTGAACTCAGAGATCTGCCTACCTCTGTCTCCCAAGTGCTGGGATTAAAGGTGTGCGCCACCACCGCCCATCTGTGGTACTGTGTCTCCATCATTCTTGACTGGAGTCCTGAGCCTGCTGATATTCTTCTATCATCAGCTATAGTGCTTTCTTCAGTGGTACTTTCAGAGAACACATAGGCAGTTATTTGCATTTGGATAAAGACATGAACAAAGTAACAATCTTTGGTTTTTCTCTCTCTTTGCTCAGCTGAGCATAAACTGTGGGTAGCAATGATTACCTAAATTATAATTATTAATAAAAATTCCCAAGTCAGATATGGGGTTAGAACCAGATTGATCAGAGAAGATGCAGAGAAGTAACTAGTGACCTCCTTTCTGTCTCCTTCCTTAATCCAAAGAGCACACGTTGTTCTAAGCATCTCTCTACTACTTCCCATGTCTCTCTATATGTCCTCAGTCCTCCAAAACCTCTATGGCTAATCTTGGTCAGCTGTTAGCTAGCTCTGCCCTCGAATACAAGGTAACCTTATTGCCACGGCAGAGTGGTAGTATGAACAATTCTGCAAAAGGGCAGAAATAAAGTTTAGATTTAGATGTGGCCCTTTGCTGTCTCCACCTCTGTTCTCACCTCCTGCCCCAGGAAGCTGGAGTTCTGTGGAGGGTATTTCAAATAGTGAATGAATGCTAGTCAACTCCTCTAGTCTAATGCAGCAAAATATATTGCTTCTTCAGACTCAAGGAATGTCACCTGGCCAGACTTTAGGAGACAAGCAAGACCTCTCCCAATTTTTAACTTTGTTAACAGAGAGTTAGTGTGACTAGAGAGAGCTACAAGAGAGACCATGGGAAGGATTTCTCTTGAACAGAGCCCAAGTCTTTCACTACACCCTGGGTTCTTTTGGCCTTTTGCCTAGACCATGGATGCATTAAAAAGCAAACAGAAGCAATCACTGCCAAGAAGCCTAAGTGCAGCTGCTAGAATACGGAACGATGTAGTCTTGACTTAGCTCCTGTCTGTACCTGGTTGCCCCCAGTTTCGCGTGTGACAGCAGTCTCTACAGCAGTCTGTGTGATAGACATCTTACAGCTGGAGAAACTGGAGTTTACAAAATGCAAATAACTTGCCTAGGATCACCAACTTTGAAGTACAAGACAAGATCCACACTACAATTTGGAACCATACTAGATGATTCACAGAATTGAAAGGGAAGTTGAAAAAATAATCGGGAAAGCACTGGGGCCCCCGGACAGCAGGAATCACAGGCAGTGCCACACAGAGTAGGCTGGCACGAGAGCCATAGTGGACACTTCCGCCGCTGTGCTGGGCCTCCTGGAGAACTTGTCATCTGCTGTTCTGCTTTTGCGTCTTTCTTCGGGAAGTCAAATGGGGCTGTCTCCCTGCTTGGCAGCCTCCTTGCGTGTATCATCGTTCCAGCTGCCAGCAAGTGAAGAGGGCTCTGAGGTGGAAAACTGGGTTCTGCTTCCCACCAAGACCAGCATCAGTGGTCAAGAGTGTTTGGATGCTGCCTGGCAGAGTTTAGTTGAAATTTCAGGAAATCTAGAAACTTAAAGTGCAGTTGCCACATGAGGATTACTGGTGGTTTCTGAATTAGTCACAAAACCTGACCACAGATGAAGCGATTGTCCAGCAGAACCTGCCAGCCATCAGGAGCAGTGAGAGGAGCGACCATCAGGGACAGCTTTCTCTAACTTCTGACTGGTCCTTTGGGGTCTTCAGACCATGAGTTACCTTCTTGAGCAGTGTTTCACTGTGACCATTGGCCTTAGTAAGCATTTCTCTGTGTATCAGGAAGAGCAGGTTTTTGCCTTTTTATCTTTGTCCTGCCTTAGGCTCTTTTGTGTTAGACTACAGAACACTGGGGCTGAGTTACTGCTCAGCCATCTGAGAGTACTTACTGCTCTTTTAGATGACCTGAGTTTGGTTTCTAGTACCCGTACCAAGTAGTCATAACTGCCTGTAGCTTATGTTCCATGGAATCTGATGTTCTCTTCTGGCATCACCAGGCATTCACACATGTGTGCACATACTCCACACATTACATGCACCTACACACAGATAATGAAAATAAATCCTTTTAAAAAGGACTAGCAGTGGTGGCACAGGCCTTTAATCCCAGCACTCAGGAGGCAGAGGCAGACGGATCTCCGTGAGTTTGAGGACAGCCTGGTCTACAAAGCAAGTTCCAGGACAGCCAGAGCTACACAGTGAAACCCTGTCTGGGGGGGGGAGGACAAAAAGGACTAGGAAACGTATTTTAAAACAAACAAAAAAAAGTGAGGCTAGTACTCAATAGGTACCTAAAAATATTTGAGCTATTGACTTAATGAATTTTCCCTTAAAATCTTTTTTGTGAAGCTGAAGTGATTTTTATGAATGACTAAATCAGGTATGAGCTGCCATGTGGGTACTGGAAATTGAACCCCAGGTCCAGTGCTATTAATCACTGAGACAGTTTTCTAGCCTCAATATTTTATTTTTATTTTTTTAGATTAATGTATTTTTTAAATGTGCTGTGGGAAGATGAATCAATGACAAGCTCTCTACTTTTGTTGTTACAGGTGTTCCAGGACTTGGGTACTGAAGTACTGTCTGGAGCTGCCAAAGGCTACAACATATGCCTCTTTGCCTATGGGCAGACGGGCTCTGGGAAGACATATACCATGCTGGGGACTCCAGTAAGTGTTAGCACTGGAGTGAACTTGATAGTAAAGACATGGGGCGCTTAAAAGAAATCTCACACTGGCTCAGAACTGAGAGATAGACAGTTATTTATTTAGGGGAAAACTTACAAAACCAGGATTCTTTGCTTGAACAGCGGATGGAGATGAGACCCAAAACAATCTGAACTAGCCAAGCTGGGAACCAGGGAGATGAGAGAAGGGGGCCGGAACCGGGTAAATAGTCTATGAGGCCACGCCCCAGTAGGTAGGTAGTTACTAGCTGTAAACCTTCCCGCAGCACCTCCTCCTTTTGTTTAAATAAGAGAGTTCTAAACCTAATACAAAATTATATACAATAAGAACAAATATCCTATTCTAACTAGCTTAAGTCTTGTATAATAAATAACTTGGCCAAGACCTGAGAGGAAGTATGCTAGTGAGATGGCCTGGGCAGTGGTTGAAATAACACTGTATAGAGACAATCTGAAGAAATAGCCCACTTCTCCCTTTGTCTGTGGTTAGTGTGGTTTCAGACATTCAAAATTTAAAAAACAACAAAATTCCCACATAGGTCAAAGAGGATAAAACCTTAAGCCTCTGGCTTTGAGATAGAAGAAATACCTACTACTTTGGATTTTTGCACAGTTTTGCAGAGGGTGTTTGTGTGTGCTTCTGTATCTAGGGATCTAGACACAGTAGGGATCTAGAAGAGACCACATTAGTGATGGAAAATGATAAAGTTCATTGCAGGAAAGCACATGTCTAGGTTTGCCAGCTTCTCCTATCTATCTTATGGTGATAATCTGCCTCTCATCTGTGTCTCTTGATAGTGCTAGCCTCTAGTTTTATATGTCCTTCTATAGCGGCTAGCTAGCACTAAGAGCCCACATACCCTTCCTCTGTGTTTAGGGGGGTCCAGGATTCCGGGTATTTGGGGGTTAGAGGAGGGCTGGGGCATTGTCCAGAGTGAGCAGTAATGTTTTCCTTTTTCTGTTATCCAGGCTTCTGTTGGGCTGACCCCACGGATATGTGAGGTATAGACTCTCTTTTGATCATGTACTTCCAGAGTAAGTTTCCTATGTCAGCTCCCTTCAGGGAAATCTGACCCTCTGATTTTGTGCAGGGTCTCTTCATCAGGGAAGATGACTGTGCCTCACTGCCTTCTTCCCGCACCATAAAAGTAAGGTAAGAACTCAAGCTCCAGACCCCTAAATGTCCTAGTTCCATTCCAGAGTTGATATTTTTTTTAACTATTTTCACTTCTAGAGTCATCAGAGGGATGGAGAACATCCACAGAGGATACATCCTGCAGTCGGGGAAATGGGAAACATAGTTAAGCCTTTTGGCTGTGGAAACTAACTCCCTTCCCTTGGACTAGACCAGCAGGTTCTCCAGTGCCACTGCCTTCCCTCCTTTACTTCCTGTGGTTTCATTCTTGCTTTTGAGATTTATTTCCCCTCCTAACCCTCATTGGTTTGTTTACTTCTCAGAGTAGTGCTAGATCCAAGATTTTTGTTTTGTTTTGATGGACAGGATCATACTATGTAACCCAGGCTAGCTTCAGAATCTCCATCCTGTTTTACCCTCCCAAGTGTTATGGTTGTAAGCATGATCCTCCATGGCCTGACAAAATAAGTTTTAACCAAACTGCAGTGAAAAACATTGATATATGATTACTGGTTTTTCTTTTCTTCCTGTCTTCCTGTCTTCCTTCCTTCCTTCCTTCCTTCCTTCCTTCCTTCCTTCCTTCCTTCTTTCTTTCTTTCTTTTTTTCTTTCTTTCTTTCTTTTTTTTCGAGACAGGGTCTCTTTATGTAGTCTTGGCTACCCTGGAACTTGCTTTGTAGACCAGGCTGGCCCCTGCTTCTGCCTCCTCAGTGCTAGGATGAAAGGTGTGTGCCACCACCAACCGGGCTTTACTAGTTTTTCTTTTTTTTAAAAATTTTTTATGATTTATTTATCTTTATTTTATGTGCATTGGTGTGAAGGTGTCAGATCCCTTGGAACTGGATCTTCAGACAATTGTGAGCTACCATGTGGGTGCTGGGAATTGAACCCGGGTCAGTGCTCTTAACCGCTGAGCCATTTCTTCAGCCCCTACTAGTTTTTCTTTAAACCTTATATTCTCCTTCCTTTCTCACCTCATCTCCTTCCATTTCTGTTATATATAATCATTACAGGTGTCAGCTAAGAATTTTAACTTTTTAAAAAAGAATGAAATAGATCTCTATAAAGTACAACGTCTTGTTCACATTCTCAGTAAAACAGACCAGAGTTGTCCAACTTACAGCAGGGGCAGGACCTTTACATTAATTTCCCCTGTTGCTGAGCAGTGACCCTTGAGATGCCTCATGGAACAGTAGAAAAAAATCCTAGTACATGGGAGATGAAGGTAGGCGCATCAAGGTTTGAAGCCTTGGGCACCTAATGAGTTTGAGGCAAGCCTAGGTTATATGAGACCCCATCTTAAAAAATAAACAAGGACTAAAGAAATAGCTCAGTGGTTAAGAGTGCTATCTTAAAACTGACCAGCGCTTGTGGAAGCTCATGGCTTCTGGACCAACAGTTAGGGAGCCTGCATGTGTGTGACAATTATGTAGCTTGGTCTGTTTGTAAAGCTCCTAACAGCGAGACCAGGACCTGTCCTTGATGCTTAGATGACTTTTGGGAACCTGTTCCCCATGCTGGATTTCTTTGCCCAGGGGGAGGAGCTCAGTGCTGCCCCTACTTGATGAGCCCTGCTTTCTTCAAGCCCATGGGGGACTGCCCCTTTCTGAATGGAGACAGAAGAGGAGTAGATGGG
Organism: Arvicola amphibius; assembly: GCF_903992535.2. NCBI lineage: Eukaryota > Metazoa > Chordata > Mammalia > Rodentia > Cricetidae > Arvicola > Arvicola amphibius. The sequence goes on along the minus strand of NC_052051.1, from coordinate 54,962,431 downwards.
GAAGGGGGATGGGAGGAGGTGGGGGGGCATGATGCACAGGACAGAAGGAAAGGAGGGAGGGAAAACTGTAATTGGTGTGTAAAAGAAATAGAAAAATTGTTAATTAAATTTTAAAAAATTAACTCAAAAAAGAGTGCTATCTTAGTTCCTTTTATGTTGCTATGATAAAACACCAAGACCAAAGCGACTGATAGAAGAAAGAGTTTATTTGGACTCACGGTTCCACAAGGTTAGGTTATATAATGGTGGGTACAGCAAGGTGACAAAAAGCAGGAAGCTGAGAGCTCATATCTTAAACCATAATCATGAAGCTGAGAGAACTAATGGGGAATTTCAGGAGGATTTTAATCTCAAAGCCTTCCCCCAGTGACACACTTCTTCCACTAAGGCTGTTCTGCTCACTGTCTTAGTTACTTTTTAATTGCTGCAAGAGGACATTATGACCGAGGTCACTACAAAAGGAAGCATTTAATGTGACATCCATGGTACTAGGGGGTTCGAGGTTATGACCACCATGGCAGGGAACATGGTGAGAGGAATACTTGAGAGCTTACATCTTGATCCACAAGCATTAGACAGAGAGGGCTAACCAGGAATGGCTAGTGTGCGCTTTTGAAACCTCACAGCTTCCCCCAACTGACACTTTTCCACCTCATAATGCTTCAGAAACAGTTCAACCAACTAAGGATGAAGCCTTCAAATATATGAGCCCATGGTGTATGGGGGCCATTCTCATTCAAACCACAACCACCATCTATACCTCCCTCAAATAGTGCCACCAAAACTAGGGACCAAGTATTTAAATGTCTGATTCTATGGGGGAAATTTCTCATTCAAATCACAAGTGCATACTGCTTCTGCAGAGAAGCGAAGCTTGATTTTCAGCATTCGTGTCTGGTGGTTCATAATCTAGTCTAGGGGATGGACTCGTTCTGGCCTCTGAGAGCACCAGCACTCACATATGCATTCCCCCATACAAATATTATAAAACAAACAAAACCCAGAACAACAGAAGGATCACATTTGAAAGCCATTCAGACTACGTTAAAATAGCCTGTTGAAAGTGAAGCTCAAATTGGCACTGATGTTAGAAATGGGGAAATAGTGGTAGCCAGTGGTCAGAATCTTGCTTTGCACTTGTAGAAAGACACATAAGGGAGACCCTGGTTTGATTGAGGTCTTAAGTTTATCAGAGCCAGAACAGGAATCCAGGATCAACTCATTGTTTTTCCTTCTTCCTTCACAGTCTAACTGTCTTCCCTTTTTCTCTGTGTCTCTAGCTTCCTGGAAATCTACAATGAACGGGTGAGAGATCTTTTGAAGCAATCCAGTCAAAATAAGTCCTATAGCTTGAGGGTCAGGGAGCACCCAGAGATGGGACCCTATGTCCAAGGTGAGCTCCTATTCCCTGGAAATTGGAGAGCCTACTGAGGTGTAGAAGTTCTAATATTCATAACTCACTCAGCCTGTGCAATGATTGGTTTCTGTGTGCTGCTTACTGTGCTGGACACTGGATGTATGCTGATAAGCTGATGTGACATGGCTCTGCCTTCCCAGCCAAGCTTAAAATCTTGTGGAAGTGTCATAAGACAAACAATTACACATTGTAATAAAGGATTATAAAGAAGTACTTAGCCATCTCTCCAGCCTTGCTATATACTTTTAATCCCAACATTTGGGGGCAGAGGCAGACCTCTGTAAGTTTGGGGCCAGCCTGGTCTACAGAGTGACTTCCAGGACAGCCAAGAAACCAGGGCTACACAAAAATACCAAGGGACTTAGGGGGCTTTAGTTTGCTGTTCTCCCTATAAGACGTACCTCTCCTCACTCTGCTTATCTTCCCAGGACTGGGTTCTGTGAGCCCTTCAGACTTAGTGTCAGTTGGTACCTGTCAGAAAAGCTTCCCTTGACACACACAGAGGTTTGGTTGCCTACATCTCCCATCTTCCAGGGGTCTTTTCTTTCTTCCCCTCTCCCAGTCAGGGTTCCTCTGTGTAGGCCTGCCTGTCTTGGCTGACCTGGAACTCACTCTGTAGACCAGGCTGCCCTTGAACTCAGAGATCTACCTGCCTCTGCTCCCTAAGTGCTGGGATTACAGGTGTGCACCACTATCTCCCTCCAATCCACCCACTCACCCCACCCCCTGGCCAGTATTCTCTTTCAAAGAGGAAGATTGTGCCCTTTTGCTGTGAGGTAGCTACTAGAGAAGACCACTTGGGCATAGGTTCAAGCCAATAGAAAGTCTTGAATTAGCCAGGAGGCGGCTACACTAGATATTCAGGACCCAAGTGCAGTCCTGAACCTTTCTCAGGGTAAGCTTTTAAACACACACACACACACACACACACACACAAATACATCTTGGGTTGACACACCTGAGCAAGAACAGTCAGCCTGAAGAGGAACTACAAAGCCAAGAAGCAAGCATAGTTGTTTAGTGACTTTACTGGAACTATAGACTTGGAATGACTGGTCTTTGTTCTCAAGGTACCTGAATGTCTCTAACATGGCGTCAGTTGTGCTAAGGACTAGGGCCTGTCACACTTTGAAAACACTCATAAGCTGTAAGTGCTAGCTTAAATCCTGGTAAGGAGAGAAACATAAGAGCTCTTCTGAACGGGCATGGCTAGTAGATGGCCAGCGGCATTCATTGATACTGCTACCAAGTGTTTCTTCCCCATGGCAGCCTGGAAATAGTAATAAAAATTCCCTCTTGATTTCCTTTTCCATATAAAGCAGTACTGTCAAATGGATATATCTGTGTTACATATCCCACATTTCAAACTGTTCCTTGCCCCTCTCCCTCCTTTTCCTCCTGTTTTTCTCTCTCCCCTCCCTCCTCTCCAGAAATAGGAAGGAAAGCTCAGCACACCTCCACTTGATTCTTTCCCAGTTTCCTCTGGAAGTGTACTATCTTGTCTGTTAAGTCCTTGAAAATACCAGGCAGAGTGACTTTAAAATCTGCATGGTAATTCCAGTGTCTCCATATTTCCTGGATATCTTCCATTTATATTCCCAGGTCTACATGTATGCTTGGTTTGCTAAGACAGTATTCGTAAACCTGTTCTTAGGAACTGGCATCTCTCTTTTTTATACTAAGTTCCTATGAACATGGGGGATTAGGAAGGAAGTGAAGTTCCAGCTGAAGGAGTGAGACTGAAGCTTGTAGACCTTTGGGTTCTTCCTGTGAGTGAATGTCTAAGCAGGCATCATGTCTATAATCCCTGCACTCAGGAGACTGAGGCAAGGGGATCGTCCTGAGTTAAAGAACAACCTGGGTAGAGCAAGATCCTGTTTGAAAAAGTAAGAAAAATTGGAGGGGGCAATCGGGTTTGTTGTGGGATACAATCCTTGTCTTCACTCCTGGAAAGTTGCTAATAAAATCGATTGTAGCCACCCTGCTGCAATCCAGTCACTATTCAGATGACTTTGTCAGTCTTTTTAGACATCTGTTAAGCAGTAGGCAATAGACCCATGGCATTGTCTTGTTCCTAAGTCTCTGCTGGTCTGCAGAGGCTCCTCTCTAGCACACATTTCCCATAAAGGTTTTCTTCCCGTTCTCAGGACCCTTCCACTTGTCTCACGCCTTCCCGTTCTGCAATGGCTGCGTCCTCAGAGCCCACCCTCCCTGCTGCTCTAGTTTGCTCAGCATTTCCGTTTGGCCTCGACGTCTGTGGCATTTGATTGTCATGTGTTGTACAGTGTACAGTGTACTTTCATATTGTAAACTGTAAAAGGAGAGAGATGTTTTGTATGCCAAACTGAGTCTGCCAGCTTGTGGATAAAATATCATCTTCCTGTCTGGAATTTTGTGAGGGTCAACAATAAATAATAAGTTAGGAGGAGGAGATTTCTTATAACTTCCATAGTAAAGCTATGAGGAATTTTTTTTGTGGTTTGTGGGGCCACTACGTGAATTCTAAACTAATCCTTTTGGAAAATACGCTGGCCTTTCTAGAACCCATCACACCACCTGATGAGAGGTTTCAATACAGATTTATTAGTTTGTTCCATTCTAGCTTATGAAGTGATATAAGAATGATAAATGAAAGTGTGCTTGGGCACAGCTTTAGTCCAGCAATAGGAGGCAGGAGCAGGCGGGTCTACAAAGCAAGTTCTAGGACAGCTAAGGCTGTTGTACAGCTAGGGCTGTTTTTGGAAACTCTTTCTCAAAAACCAAAAGCCAAAGAGAGACAGAGACAGATAGACAGACAGACAGAGAGGGGAGGGGGGTAATAAAACTTTAGAGCCGGTGGGATGACTGACTGGGTCTAGGGTCCGTGTCATTCCTGGGCCTCCATGGCATGGTGGAGGAGAGAAGTAGCTCCTGTGAATCGTCCTTTGACTCCACATGTGCACTGTGCTGGGCCTGATTCCAGCTCACATGGGAGAGAAGGTGAATAAAAAGAATGACAAAAACCTACAAGAAATGGTTAGTTTACCAGAAGTTTCACTTGATTTCTTTTCTCCTCTCATAACTTTGACAGGTCTATCTCAGCATGTTGTTACCAACTACCAGCAAGTTATACAGCTCCTGGAGGAGGGGATAGCAAACAGGTAAACCAGGTTTGTTGTGGGGGGTCTACAAAGGAGTTTGTTCTGGACATAATACTATAGGGCAGTACCATCGTCTTGACTTTGGCAAAGATGAATACAGCATAAAATGATTCATGAAACTTTTCTTCTAGCTTTCTGCAGTGTAAGGCTACAGGCATATGAAACTAGGAAGAGTAACTTAAGTTCCTGTGGTAGTTTGAATGTATTCAGGCCTCCATAAACTCAGGGAGTGACACTGTTAGGAGGTGTGGCCTTGTTGGAGGAGGCTGGGTGACACATGCCTTTAATCCAGACCTCCAGGTGGAATGGGCCACACCTGTTGGAATTGTGTCACTGTAGGAGTGGACTTTGAAGTCTTTTTCTCAAGCTTAGCTTAATGTGACAGTCAGTGGACATCTGTTGCCTCTGAGTCGAGATGTAGGGCTCTCAGCTCCAGCACCATGTCTGCTTGCACACTGCCATGCTCCTCTTCATGATCACAGTGGACTAAACCTCTGAAACTGTAAGCGAGCCAACTCCATTAAATGTCTTCTTTATGAGAGTTGCTGTGTTCATGTTGTCTCTTCACAGCCTTGGAAACTTAGCTGAGACGGTGCCCCAGAACCTGCTGTACACTATGATAATGCTTCATGTAGCTGAGAACATAATAAGTAAATCTAAAAATTTTTTGAAAAAGTTAATAAAAGGGGTTTGAGGAACTGAGGATATAGTTCTGTTGGTATAGCATTTGCCTGGGTATGACCCCTAGCACTGTAAAAGCCATGTGTGATAATGCACAGCTGTAATCATAACACTCAGACGGAAGCAGGAGCATCAAAGCCATTCTCAGCTACATACTTTGAGGCCAGCCTGAGCTGTTATGAGGGAACAGGAGCTGGAATGTAACTCTGAGGTAGAAGGGTTGAAACCACAAGCCCTAGGTTTAATTCACAGTGCCAACAAATAAAATAGATATGAGTTAGATTTGCCTAACTTTCTGCATCCTTGAGTTATAGGAACACCTCTTAGATTTTTAGCCCTTTTCTTTTTTTTTTTTTTTTTTTTTTTTTTTTTTTTTTTTTTTTTTTTTTTTTTTTTTTTTTTCAAATTTCTCGAGACAGGATTTCTCTGTAGCTTTGGAGCCTGCCCTGGAACTAGCTCTGTAGACCAGGCTGGCCTTGAACTCACAGAGATCCACCTGCCTCTGCCTTCCGAGTGCTAGGATTAAAGGCGTGCACCACCGCTGCCCGACTAGATTTTTAGCCTTTTTCTAGTCCCTAGAGAAGACAGTGAAATAGTGTAAGATAGTTCTAAATAGAAGGATCATTGACCTAGATTTAGATAAAGGGGAGACTCAACGATTTTTGGGATTAACACTGGGATGGGTTTCTAAGAGTGAGCTCATTTAAACAGGGCATCAGTGCAATTCAAGATCTCAGCTCCAAAGGCTTTTTGATGCTGCTGGATGAAATGCTTTCTGCTTTATTAGCTCTCTGTGAGGCTTCTTGAAGCACATTTACACCACACTTGTCTTTTTTTCTCTATGTGTGTGGTTGTTGGTTTTTTAAGTATGTATTTGTTTACTAATTTATGTATTCATGTATGTGTATATATAGAAGTAAATGTCTTTCTCTACTGCTGTCCACCTTAGTTTTAAGTCAGGGTCTCTCACCAAATCTGGAGCTCACTGACTGGGTAGACCTGTTGCCTAGCAAGCACTCTGGGATCTTCCTGCCTCTCCGTCCCAGCACTGGGTTACAGACATGTGCCACCATGCCTAGCTTTGCACACCAGTGCTGGTGGTCCAAGCTCTCGTCACTCACCGAGCCATCTCGCCAGCCTTGTTTCTTAATGATACAAGGTCTGTCAAGACTGGTCTCAAATTCAGAAATCCTGCTGCTTTCATCTCGCAGGTGCTGGGATTTCAGGTGTGAGTACAGGTCACTCGTTTTCAGTGGGTCTGCCTGTGGAGTACTGTACCAGGTGGACGGCACCCAAGTGTTCTCACTTTAAGTCTTTGTCTCGGTCAGGGTTTCTCTTGCTGTGGAGACATCACGACTATGGCAACTCTTCTAAGGAAAGCATTCAATTGGGGCGGCTTACAGTCTCAGAGGGTCAGCCCATTGTCATCACGATGGGGAGCATGGGGGTACGTAATGCTGGAGTAGCTGAGAGTGCTACATTTTGTAGGCAACAGGAAGTTACCTGAAAATCACACGGAGGGAAACGAGCAAAAGAGACCTCAAAGCCTGCCCCCACAGTGACAGACTTCCTCCAGTAAGGCCTCTAATAATGCCACTCTTTTTAGAGGCCATTTTCTTTCAAACCACCACATTCTGGATTTTTGCTTTTATAATTTAAAAACTGTTTTTTGGTTTTTCGAGACAGGGTTTCTCTGTAGCTTTAGAGCTCAAAACTGTTTTAATGTTAGCTAGGGTGACACAACTCTCTCTTTTATTGTCAGTAACAGCACCTAGAGTGCTGCTTCTGCCTTCTTTGGACTACTTGAATTTCTTTTTTAAATGTATTCATTTTCATATGTGTGATTGTTTTGCTGGAATGTATGTGCACTACATGTGTGCTGTGCCCACAGAGGCCAGAAGAGGGTGTCTGATCCCTAGGCCTGCAGTTACAGATGGCTGTGAGCTGCCATGTAGGTTCTAGGGATTGAAATCAGGTTGTCAGACTTGGCGGCAGGTGCTTTCAGTCATTAAACCATCTTACTAACTTCAGTCCTAACATTTCTTATGTTCACATGGGTCCCTTAGGTCCACCATGCTTAAACAGTCCTTGTACTAACTGTCATGCCTTGTATACACAGGATCACAGCAGCCACCCATGTCCATGAGGCCAGCAGCAGATCTCATGCCATTTTCACTATCCACTACGCACAGGTGGGTTGTTCCTTCTTACCGATTTCTTTCTTATGCCTCGTGATTACTTTCTTGTATTCCTTACTTTCTTTCCTCCTGTCTTTATACTTACATGTTCTCTAATACAACTGACTTCTTCAGTGTCTTCTGCTTATCTTTTGCTCATAACGGTTCAGAATATGTCCACACTTATTAGTTCAGTTATGGGTCTGGTGATTTCAGTGAAGTGATGCCCTATCAGACAGTGCGTGCTCGTCTGATGTGGAACATGGCACACGGTTAGGACAGTATCCCGGGACTGGGGGGGGGGGGGAATGCAGATCATTCTGAATGAAAACTTGAACCGGTCTTTGTTTTAGGCAATGCTACAGAACAACCTCCCCTCAGAAACTGCCAGCAAGATCAACCTTGTGGACCTAGCAGGCAGGTAATTGGGATTTCAAAGCCAGGGAGAATTATTGCTCCCTTGACAGTGACCTGCTCCTTGACCACCTTATGTGAGATAGGCATGATCCTGGGGTTTGCCTTGTTTGAATGTTTTAATCATCCTGAGATTACAAAAGAAGGCATTCTTAAATGCTAGCTTGAAAGTAAGAAACTGGGAAATTACTCCATATCCTAGGTTCTTAGTCTGAACTGCCTGTTGGGACCTTTTAAAACTCCCCAAGCACACCAGGTGGTGGTGTCACATGCCTTTAATCCCAGCACTTGAAAGGCAGAGGCAGGTGGATCTCTGAGCTAGGAGCTAGCCTGGTCTACAGAGCGAGTAGCAGGACAGCCAGGCCTGCACAGAGAAGTCCTGTCTTTTTGACAGAAAACACCTCCTGATGTCCACGTCTCGTATCAGAATAATGAGGTGATTGTGTGGGGGAGGAAAAGACTTGTGTTTACACTGATCTCAGTGTGCAGCCTGAATTAGAAACAACTGTCCTATGAAGTAAATTGAATTAATACACTTTTTCCATTGATTTAATATCAATTATATGTAGCTATATATACTACTTTACTTTTTTTTCTGCCTTTTTTTTCTCAAGACAAGGTTTCTCTGTGAAACAGCCCTGGCTGTCCTGGAACTCACTCTATAGACCAGGCTGACCTCAAACTCACAGAGATCCACCTGCATCTGCCTCTCGAGTGCTGGGATTAAAGGCGTGTGCCACCACCACATGGCGAATTTTTTTAAAAGCTACTGTGTTTTAAGTTATTAGAAGTAAATATTCATACTGTGTTTATATTGTGGCTAAATATGTATTCAGGAAGAAGAAAAATTTGAGGATAATGTCATAAGAAAGTATATGATAACATAAGGCAAATTTTCTCAATTTAGAATTTCAAAAGAAACAGTAACTAACAGCACTCTGTTAAGAACCAAGCATGAAGGTGTGGTAGGCACTGAGGGCATTCAGTGGTAGAGTGCACTTCCCTTATATGCACTAAGGCCAGGGTTTAGCCCTAGCACAGCAATGGGGTGAGGGGCTGAGGAAGCTAAATCCTGTCTGAAAGCATATCAGCTTAATCAAATGGGGAAATTTTTTACTGCTTTTCATTACTCTAAGAATGGATTTTTGAGATTGGCATGATGGTTACTTATCTTTAATCCCAGCACCCAGGAAGCAGAGTCAGGTTGATATCTGTGAGTTCCTGGCTAGTTTGCGTTAAATAATGAGACCCTGTTTAAAAAAAACTAAAAAGAGGGGTAGAATTTTGAGACAGTTTATGCACAGATATTATCATTAAACCATCAAAATGTGAATTTAAACCAAGTCTTTACCTGTGAGAGACTATCATCAGTACCGTAGATAGATGCGCATCTTTACCTGTGAGAGACTGATATCATCAGTACTATAGATGGGCATTGTTTGGCCTCAGGTGCTCTGGCAGTTCCCCCTAAAAAAATGACTAGCAAGATTTCCAGAGGGGGCCTGTGTGGAGGCAGGTAGTCTAATGGTCTTACGTCCCGAACCAGGACTCTGCTGACCTGACTTCTAAAGGAGAGCCTCGGAGGCAACTACAGACCATCGTAGTTGCCAGGAAGTGGTATGCTGGATCTACTTCTGCTTACATCCAAAAAGAAGAAAAGTTTTGAGGATAATGACACAGGAAAGAGTTACATAGGGAAACTGATTCTATGGGTCTATTACAAAATGATGCACCCAAAACATTGTAGGATAATGTCCTGTTTGCTATCATTTTTACTTTTATTGGTCTGTTTTAGTGAGAGAGCAGATCCCAGTTACTGCAAGGACCGGATTACTGAAGGTGCCAATATCAACAAGTCCCTTGTGACTCTGGGAATTGTCATCTCCACTTTAGGTATTTTACTGATGGACTTGGGGTAATTGGAGTGGGGAGGGAGAATTTGGGATAACTCAATAGTATTTTCATCTTGTCATAATAGGGTAACACAAGATTATTTTTTGATAAGGTCACTTTTTGGCTTGAGCATGAAAACCTGGTGGTTTTAGAATGCAAGTGACCATCATTCTAGAATCATGTTGAAACAGTTCATATCCTGAGTCCAAAGTCCGATGTAAACTCAAACTTAAAGCCTTCTGTCACATGCAGAAAAGTATTATACTTGCTCTAAATTCTGCAGTCGTTTTGTATTATAATTATATTATGAATTATAATTCCTTCTGTATTCTGCTTTTTTTTTATCTGTCAAGCCCAGAACTCCCAAGTATTCAGCAGCTGCCAGAGCCTCAGCAGTACAGCCAGCAGCGGGGTTGACAGTGGGATTCCTAGCACTACGTCTGGGACCAGCAGTGGAGGGGCTTCTGGGAAGAGGCAGTCTTACATCCCATACCGGGACTCTGTACTGACATGGCTACTGAAGGAAAGCCTTGGAGGCAACTCCAGAACCATCATGGTTGCCAGTAAGTGGGATGCTGGAGCTGCTTCTGTTTGGAGCTAGTTTTGGGCCTAGAAAATGTACTGACCCCTAACGTTCCTCAGTCTCTCAAGAGTGTCTCACACAGTGAAGACATTAGCAGTAAGACAAGAAGAAAGAGCTGAGCCAGGCAGTGATGGTGCACGTCTTTAATCCCAGCACTAGAGAGGCAGAGGCAGGCGGATCTCTGTGAGTTAGAGGTCAGCCTGGTTTACAAGAGCTAGTTCCAGGACAGACAGGGCTGTTACACAGAGAAATCCTGTCTCTAAAAACCAAATAAAAAGAAAAAAAAGAAGAAATAAGAGCTGGGATGGAAGGGCCTATCAGTGTATATCTCAGCTCTGTCCTTCTGCCTCAGCTGTGTCCCCTGCACACACCAGCTACAGCGAGACCATGAGTACGCTGAGATATGCATCCAACGCCAAAAACATCATCAACAGGCCACAGGTGAATGAGGTAAGGCTTTCATGGGACGTCATTGTCTGACACAGTTTGAAGTTCTCCTTATTGTTTTCTCTGCTTCTTATTTGTCATAGTTAGCGTTTCTGTTGTAGTAAAACATTGAAGAAGAGCAACCTGGGAGAAAAGGTGCATCTGTCACTCACCTGTCACTGTGGTCAACACCATGACCAAGGCAACTTACAGAAGGAAGGGTTTATTTGGGGCTTATGATCCCAGAGGGTTAGCGTTCATGATGGTGGAGTAGATGTAGAGCTTACATCTCAATCTCATGCAGGAGGCAGAGAGAGCTAGCTAGAAACGGCACTGAAACCTCAAAACCCACTCACAGTGACCTATTTCTTCTAGCAAGGCCAAACCTCCTAGTCCTCCCCAAACAGCCATCAACTAGGGACCAAATATTCAAATGTCTATGACTTATGGGGCATGTCTTTTTCAGAACTCCACCAAAGGGTTATCCACAGCATACAGATAACAGTCCATCATCTCGGGAAGCTGAGACAGGAACTTGGAGCAACTCTGCCTGCTGGCTTCTCCTCCATGGCTCATTCACCTTGATTTTTTTTATACAGCCTAGGACCAACTACCTAGAAGTGGCTGTCTACAGTCAGCTTGACCTTCCCCATCAGTCATAAAAGCAAGAAAACACTCCACAGGATTACCTATAAGGCAGGCTGATAGTTCCAGTTTACCAGGTGACGGCTTGTGTCAAGTTGACAAAACACCAATGAGCATCGTTTTCATCCAGACTTGTATTCTGCAAATGATGCTCTTTTCTCCCAACGTAGTCCCTGCCTTTCACTGATCTCTCTACTGTTATCAACAAATAATTTTGTAAATAACTTCCTTCAGTCATTTCTTTACAGCCATTCCTCTTAAGAGCCCTAGTGAATGACTGTCACTCTAAGAAAGGTCATTTGGAAGCTTCTGTGAGATGTTTTTATTTTTAATTGATAGTGATAATTGTGCCTGAGTTTTATTAAATAAATTGCAGTTGACTTCTCTTTTGGATTAAACTGGGAGTAGGAAGAAATTGTTGTTTTGAAAACTGAGTAATGATAGGAACATTGCAAATGTTTCTTACCTCTTGGAGATTCAGTGAAAAGTTTCAGGGCAGGGGACACAGCTGGGGAACAGACATACCTAAAGCACATAGGGGCTGTTTTTGAAGGCAGTATGATTAGGCATATATCAGATTTAGTCATCATACAGGAGGATTAGCATTTATGAGCTTCCTTGGTGTGCTCTAAGGTGATGATTTTCAAAGCTCATATGCAAAAGAAACACCTGACTAGTTTGTGAGACATGGTTGAGCCCTAACCCTCAAGAATTGCTTTCTGGGGTAGGACCAGAGTTTGCATTTATTACAAGTTCTTGGATGAAGCTGATGCTGTGGGTCCTGGGATTATACTTTGAGAAGTCACTCCCAAAGAATAACACTTCTCCAACTAGCACTTCACAGCAGTTTGGGACCTAGTATGAGCCAGTGGTGACTGAGTTCTCTTTGTTTCAGGATGCTAGTGTGAAGCTCATCCGAGAACTCAGGGAGGAGATTGATAGGCTGAAAGCCATGCTGCTGAACTTTGAACTGGTATGTGGCAGCCAATACTCTTCCATATTCTAATGATGGATGGTCTAGTCCCCTGAACACCCGGGGCTTGTCATACTCCGTGTGTTCAAGTTTTATGTTGTTGTGTGTTTGTGCGACCACGGGTGCACACATGCATGTAGAGGTCAGAGGACAACTTTTCAGGTTGGTTCTCTCCGTCCATGTTGGGCTCTGGGTTCTTATTCAGGTAGCTGGGCTTGCAGAACAAGTGCTTCCACCGTCTGAGCCCTCTCTTCATGTTTTCAGTTGGCAGGGATGGGACAAAGGCAGAAGGATTTCCTGATTTCTCTGTGCAGCTTCAGATGAGCTGGATGCCTTCTCCTTGTATCATCTCATGTCTAGATAACATTGGCCTTACTGGCATTGCTCTCTGTGAAGACAGATATGGGGAATTGGGTCCTAGAGAAAAATTTATTTTAATTCTCCTCCTTTGTATTCATATGAGCCCAAATACTAAATGCTCCTGACTTATTTCTGATTTTGGTGAAGTCTATACTTTTATCTATACTTTATCCTTCTCAAGTGTATTGATGGAACTTATTTGTACTTGATACCAAGAAAACATCAGAACTGACCCCCCACCTTCTCTGTGCAGAGGAACATCCGCTCACTAAATGATGAACTAGATGAAAGCCTGAAGGAGGTGGTCCTCCGGAATGATCTGAAGGTGGGTGTGTTTGTTGAGTGGACCCAGTTGAACTTTCCAGTATCCTGGAAATAAGTTTGATCTCTGCAGGTATTCCTCATCTAGGTGTACTCCCCTTGGTGGGACAGACAGGATCTGTCTAGTTCAGAGATCATTTTTCTTCCCATTGAGGCTTGAGTTAGTTGATGGTAAATGGCTTTCTTTGTATTTATCTTAGGTTCATGACAGCTTCTTTTGGATAGTGTGAGTAGCCTAGAAAAGTTCCTTCTTTTTCTTTTTTTGAGACAGGGTTCTCTGTAGCTTTAGAGCCTGTCCTGGAACTAGCTCTGTAGAACATGTTGGCCTCGAACTCACAGAGATCTGCCTGCCTCTGCCTCCGAGTGCTGGGATTAAAGGCGTGCACCACCACTGCCCAGCTGAAAAAAAATGATTTTCTAATCAGCAAATCTAGTAAATTTTCTAGTCAGATAACTAGATAACAGATTGAGCACTTCGTGTGAAGGTTCAAGGGATACAAGAGTCTTTGCTCAGGTGGTCGCAGGCCACTTGGATACACAGGTTGCTGTGCTTCATGAGGTGTCTAATAAGGAAGAAATCATTATACCTGCCATTTCTGGAGCAGCTGTCCTATGCTGGAAGGCAGAGGATAGGTCTGAGCTATACTTTGAAAGACTGATAGAGAGGGAGCTGGGCACCTTGCGTGAGGGGGAGATGACATAAGCAAAGCTGTGGAATGGGAGTGACCGTGTGCACGCATGTGCTGCAGGGAAGACTGTTCATCAAGGACAGTTGTGAACAGAAGGTGAAAGCTATTAATGAAAAATTTAAATAATTTTGCTAGAGTATTTTAAATACTTGTATCTGAATTTTACGTATTTTCCTAAGTATTTCCCTTATGAGAAAATTACTTTCCTAAATCTATTTTTTTTCTGAGTGTTCTTAGTTCTTTTATTCCCAGGATAAGTCTTCTGCACACATTTCAGTTTCTAGCAAAAGGTATCAAAGACCTTGAATTTAACATGGCTCCCTCATGTTCCTCAGTCCTTAACCTAAGGACTCTGAGCTTTGATGCATTTACTTTTAAAACTCTGAGGGACCCACAAGAGTGGAGAGGGACAGGACAGGGTGAAAGAGTCTGAATATGAGCAGAAAAAAAGAAATGAAACCTTGTGTTCCTGGCATTTAATAATTATTCAGTACTTTATCATTTATTGCTGCGAATTTATTATTACATGTCTTCAGTCAAGTTCCATACAGCCTGGGAGGATTCCTCTCAGTGCTTTGTGTACCTTTGAGCCAGGTGCAGACTTGTTGTAACTCAAGGTGCTACATATATGGGAAGAAATGTTAGGTCAGAAGAGGAATACTAAAAACGGAGCACATAAAAATAAGAAGCAGAGATGGGCAGTGGCACCCATCTTTGTTCCCAACACTTGAGGCAGAGGCAAGTGGATCTCTGTGTTCAAGTCGAGCCTGGTCTACAGAATGAGTTTCAGGACAGCCAGGGCAACACAGAGAACACTGTCTCAAAAAATCAAAAAGAAAAACAGTGCAGAAAGGGTAATTGTAAGTAAGTATTGATGTCTGAGAAGCATCAATTGAAATAACATTTTGTGTTAAGTTTCTGTTGCTGTGAGTTAGAGCTACGTGAGAGGAAGAAAGGTTAGTTTGGGGCTGAGGGCATTGATCAGTGGGTAAGTAATCTTGCTGTACAAACATGAGGACCTGAGTTCAGTTCCACAGAACCTATGTAAAAAGCCAGGTAGAATAGGATTACCCTGTGACCTCTCTGGCTTCTGCATGTAGTCACACCTGTGCGTACACTTGCACACACAGAACACATGACTTAACAATGGAATGGAAGAAGTGCACACATCCAATCACATACAGGCTTTGAGTTTTCACAGATTATAGGTTTCCATGATCCATAGTTGCTGGCCCAATGCTGCAGGCCTGTGGTAAGGGAACGTAATACAACAAAGTAATTACTTCATGGCAGTTGGGACATGGGAAGGGAGGCAGGAAGGAGCCAGGGATATGCTACATCTTTCCAAGGCATACTTCCTGTGACCTACTTCCTCCAATTAGGTCCCACCTACTAAGTTTCCATCACCTCCCAAAACAATGACACCAGCTGGGGACCATCCTTTAAAACAGGAGCCTGTGAGGCATTTCATGTCCAAACCATGACACATTCATTTTTTTCTAGTTAAAAGAAAAATGTATGCTCATTGAAGAAAAATGTAAGCATTTATTGAAGGAGCTTCTGTTTATGAAAGTAATACTTGCTTATTGAAGAAAGCTTAAAACACACGAAGCACTCACAGATGAGAAGGTACAGGGGCCTCTCTAGGGATCATGAGGAATGAAAGACTGGGCAACAGGTGAGAGTGGACTGTAGTCTGCTCCCTACACAGGGAGTCTGTCATCTCTTGTACCTCTCCAGATGGATCAGCTGGCCCGAGAGTGGGCACAGAAGTGGAATGACTGGCAGGCAATCATGGAGCATTACCGTGTGGACATCAACAGGAGGAGGGCTCGGGTGGTCATCGACTCCAGCCTGCCACACCTGATGGCTTTGGAAGACGACGTGCTCAGCACAGGTGTCGTGCTTTATCACCTCAAGGTGAGGAGGCTGGTGCAGCGCCCCCTTCCTGAGCACTGGCCCAAAGCGAAGGGAGGAAAACTGACGTCATAGCCATGTTCTTAGGGATCAAACCAAGGGCTCAGAGCTGCCTTGGGACTTGTGCTCAGGAATCTGATCCAGCCACAAGGTGGAGTTTGTTTGGGTTTGTGTAAATGGCTAGAGGAAGCCAGAGATCAGAATGATTATTTGTTTTTAACTGCTGCCAATGCTTTCCTGTAACTTTTATTTCTGTGCCTGAATTTCTTCAAGTTAAGGTAAGAAAATGGAACCTCTTACATTGCTTTTCTGGCTTCCTGGAGCACAGGAGTGCAATAAGGAGAGCAGAATCCTAACGTCAGAAATATAATTAGTATAAGCTGAGAAGAGTGCCATGTGCCTGCAGTCCCTGCTGCTCAAGAAGGTGACCCAGGAAGCTCCTTTGAGTCTGAGGCCAGTTTATTTCTGAAGAAGACAATGTCAGAACTTCTAAACAACAAATACAGGTTGCTTAAACATGGGCAAATTAAAGAGACTAGAACGTTTTCTTCTCACACTGTCTTTTATTCAATAAGAAAAAATGCCTCCCCTCCACCCCCCCCCCCATCTCCACCACAGCACTTACTAGAGAAGAAGAGGGGAGAAAGACAGAGGAAGCGGAACACTTGAGGGAGGGTCTAAGGAACTGGTGGTTAGGGAGTGATGATAAGCATTCATCTAGAAAAAGTCAAGTAAAAGTCTAGGCTCTCCAAATAAGAGCCCTGGCCAGCCATCATATCCAAATGGATAATTTGAAGAGTTGACAACCTGCCTATCCCCTTCAAAAATGATCTTTGTTTGAGGACAGTCCTGTGGATGGCAGAACTCACATGACTAATATTCCTGTACTCACAGAAGCGTCAATTCTGTTCTCATTAATGTCCACAGAACACATTTTAAAAGAACAAATAAAAGTAGGGGATATGTGCGTTGCTGCCATCTCTGGAGGAATCAGGCTGTTTGTCTGGGATATTCAGAAAGATGTTAGCCAAGGTCCTCGGTGTGCACGGGATAGGGAAGCCCTCTGAGCATCTCAGAGGGAAAGCTCAAGTCATTTACTTTCTGGTGTGTTTTGCATTTTACATACATTGTCTCGGTGAAGTGCTTCAGGCAGAAGTGCTTGCCTAATTTACCTTAACACATCTAAATACCAGAAACAAATTAGATCTTCCCATCATTCAGAACCACAGGGAGAGATTAGGGATCAGGAGAGACCAGATCTGTTAAAACGTCACCATCTGGGTGGAACTTTTCTGAATCACTGATGGAATCTGGAGTGAGGAGAGGAAGTGAGATGTGAGATGGGAAAGCTTGTGGTAGCAGCAGAGGGTTAAGAGCAATGGCTACATTTGAATCTTAGACCTGGAGGCAGGGTTGTTAATTCCTATTTAGTGAGCTCAGAGCCTCCCCGCTCCTTGGTGCATCAGTAGACCAGTGAAGCACCATTTTAGTTAATTTCTAGTTCTGGCATTTCTGTACTTTATGGACCCATATTCTTTTTTGTTCTTGTTTTGTGTTTCTTATTTTATGGGTGTATGTCTGTGTAGCCTCTGTGCGTGCCTGATGCTCACAGAGGCAATGTGGGGACATTGGATCACCTGGTACGGGAGTAAACAGTTGTGAGCTACCACGTGGGTGCTAAGAGTTAAACTGAGGTTCTCTGAAAACAAAACAAAACAAAACAAAAAACAGCAGCCAGTGCTCTTAATCACTAAGCCATCTCTTCAGCCCCATCCCCATATTATTTTTATGATTTGTTTTGATTGTGGCTTAAATAACTATACAATAATAGTGATCCAAGAGTCTTTACATTTTTATTTAGCTGCTCACTTGGTCACAGACCTGAAACTAGTCCCTTGGTAATACACTGCCAGCAGTTTTCTCTTGGGCCACCTTGGAAAGCTTCTTGGTGGGACAGGAAAAGTGGATAGAGCAGAGAGGGCTGGTACCTTGTGGTGCCTTTGTGTCAGTAACTGCCTGCAGAAAGAGGTGAAAGAACAGCAAACAAAGGACCACGAAGTGCTTGTTATCTGAGAGCTCATCACCTTTCTGTCAGTTTCACGATATTATGTGGCCCTTATCCTTTTGGGGGGAATGTACTCTACTGCCAAGAGTCCCTGAATTAACAAGAATTTTAACCTATTGTATTAGTTAAGGTTCTTTAGAGAAATAAAACTGATGAAATGGGAGTGTGGAGGGGAATTCATTATAGTGACTTACAGGCAGTAGTCCAGCTGGTCTAACAGTGGCAACCTCCCAGTAAGAATCCGCAGGGACTCATCTGGTCTTAAGTCTCCATGGTAACCCTGAAGAAGTAGGTGTTAACACCAGGGAAGGAATGCCTAGCAGCAGAGCAGATGAACTTGCTAGCAGGAGTGAGGACAAGCAAGCAAAAAGCCAAGGAGCTTCTTTCCATGTCCCTTGATACAGGCTGACACCAGAAGGTGTGGCCCCGATTTAGAGTGTGTCTTAGTTATTATTCTGTTGCTCTGGAGAGACACCATGACCAAGGCAATTCATTAAAAAAATAATTTAATTGGGGGCTTCCTTATGTTTTCAGAGGGTTAGTCCATGACCATCAGGCAGCAGGCAGGCAGATAGGCATGGCACTGGGGCAGTAGCCGAGAGCTCACATCTGATTTAAAAGTTGCAAAGTTGAAGCCGGGCGGTGGTGGCGCACGCCTTTAATCCCAGCACTCGGGAGGCAGAGGCAGGCGGATCTCTGTGAGTTCGAGGCCAGCCTGGTCTACAAGAGCTAGTTCCAGGACAGGCTCTAAAGAAAGCTGCAGAGAAACCCTGTCTCGAAAAACAAAAAAAAAAAAAAAAAAAAAAAAGTTGCAAAGTTGAGAAAGACTGGGCCTGGTGTGAGCTTTTAAAACCTCAAAACCCAGCCAGCCGGGCAGTGGTGGCGCATGCCTTTAATCCCAGCACGCCACTCGGGAGGCAGGGGCAGGTGGATCTTTGTGAGTTCGAGGCCAGCCTGGTCTACAAGAGCTAGTTCCAGGACAGGCTCCAAAGCTACAGAGAAACCCTGTCTCGAAAAACTTAAAAACAAAACAAAACAAATAAAACCTCAAAACCCAGTGCTATCCTCCTCTGACAAGTCCGTACTTCTTAATCCTTCCCTCACAGTTCCACTCACTGGGGGCTCAGCATTCAAAATGATAATGTGGGTACCATTCTCATTCAAACCACCACAGGGTGGGTCTTCTCACCTCAAAGAATTTCCTTGGCTGGATCCTAAAACCCTGGGCCCAGCTGCTGGGGTTTTGGTTGTTTCCAGATATAATCAAGTCGACAACCAAGATCAGCCATCATACTCCTCCCTGGGCCGTGTTGGTAGAGGCTGGCAACTATGGACATGTATTCAGGGAGGAGAGGTAGAGGGGCATAGGGCAAACCAGAACTTCATTGCTTCTCACATGTTGTCTTGGGGAACCTACAAGGTCTCCCTGTTCTTGTTCCTGAAAGTGTGGCATAGTGGTGATTTCAGGCACTTAGAAAACCTTCCACTTAGGGTAGTGTTATGGTGAGGCTAAAAAAACATGGGCTAGGGGTTCAGAGACCTGAGCTGTAGCCACAGCTTTCCTACTTACTTAGCAAATGGGTTTTCTAGGCAATTTACTCCCTTATGAGCTTCAGATTTCTGGCCTATAAGACAGATACAGTAAGCTGGGCAATGGTGGCACATGCCTTTAATCCCAGCACCAGGGAGGCAGAGGCAGGCAGATGGATCTCTGTGAGTTCAAGGCCAGCCTGGTCTACAGAGTGAAGTCCAGAAGAGCCAGGGCTACACACAGAGAAACCCTGTCTTGGAATACAAAACAAGACAGACAGACAGACAAACAGAAATAGTAATACCAGCATTTGGAGTGTTAAAGTATTAAGTAAAGCCAAGCATAATTGTAAATGCTAGTGATCCCAATCCTTGGAAGGCTGAAGAAGGAAGGTGAGAGTTCAAGGCCAGCCCAAGATACACAGTGGTTATTGGCTCAAAAAGCAAGCAAAAGCTGGGTGGTAGTGATGCATGCCTTTAATTCCAGCACTTGGGAGGCAGAGACAAGTGGATCTTTGTGAGTTTGAGGCCAGCCTGTTCTACAGAGCGAGGTCCAGGACAGCCAGGACCACACAGAGAGACCCTGTCTCAAAAAACAACAAAAACAGCATTAAAAATTAAACAACAACTAGCAAGCAAATAAAAAAGATGTCTACAAAATGTTCAGCATAATACCTGGAACATAGGAAATGTTTACTTAAGAATGGTGACGATGGGCCTTCAAGTTAGCATCTCTGCCTTAATAGATTGTATGGTCTATAGTAGATTTGTCATAATCCTGGGCCCGAAGGCCCTAGTCTTCTACTAATTCAGTGGTTTGCTTGTATTAACACTGGTTGCCTGTGCTTTCTTCTACTCTCTTCCAGTTCCTTTTGACTCTAGAGGCATCTTCCCCTATTTGTGCTTTACCCTTCATAGAATTTGGCATCTGTTACGCTTCCTCTGCAAAGCAAGAAGGTAACAATTCATAAGTCTCATAGAAAGTCTCTGAGTCTCCTGAGAGACTCAGGCCACACTAACCTTAGCTGCTATGAGAATGAAGTATATGTCTGTCCCTTCCTTTTACTGGAGAATTTCTGACCAGTAGCTGTATCTATTCCCTGACTTCAGAGTTTGTCTGCACTTGCTGGGCTTTGCACATAGTCAGTGCTGTGTACTCCTATAGTGTTAGTTTCCCTCTGTCCTGGACTGAGAGCAAGTGGATGGAAGGCAAGACAGCCCAAACTGAAGTTGGGAATGGTTCTGACAACACTGAGATGGGCATGGAGACCCGATTACATGAGTGTGGACTGTGCTCTGAGTGCAGGGCTGTGTCTCTGTGTATTCTTTGTGAAATGTCTTCTCTCTTTCCTCCCCACAGGAGGGGACAACAAAAATAGGAAGGATGGATTCAGACCAGGAACAGGACATAGGTAGGTAGTCTGACACACAGGCAACATCTGTGCCTGAAAAATTTACTACTGGTCTTGGAGAGAAAAGGAGTCTCTGAAGCGTTAAGGGTCTGCTTCTCTTTCTGCTGCTAGCTTTTGGGTCTGGAAGTAGGAAGGAGGAGGCTTATCTAATCTGGAGGGGGGGACTTTGAGCTCTGGGTGGTTTCAGGTGGTGGGTATTCTTTCCTTGTCAGCTATTGGGTTGGATCTTGTAAAAACTGGAAGAGTCATTCTCCTGAATGGTTTCCCCACTCAGGTTACCTCTCCCCCACACCTCGTTAGTCCTTCAGGGCCAGTGGATCGAGAGGGACCACTGCACAATCACTAGCACTTGTGGGGTGGTCATTCTCCGGCCTACCCAAGGGGCACGCTGTACAGTCAATGGCCGAGAGGTCACTGCTTCCTGCCGTCTGACTCAAGGTAGGACTGTCTACCTCCCTGTGTATATCTGGATGAATGATGGACATCTTCAACCTCAGAACCCCACAGAGCTCAATAAAGCAGGCTTCAATCATGTGTTACTCAACCTCTGCACCGAGACCCGAAGACTTCCTAATACAATCCTCCTTCTTCTAGGACCCAAGAGTAGAGAATGACTTGTGGAAATTTGTGCTTGTTTATCTGAGACTCAGTTTCTCCATCTGAGATAATGGGAGCATAAGGCAGGATTGGGTGAAGTTTGGTTTTTTGTTTGTTTGTTTTTTGAAGTTCTTAGTGTTCTATAAAGACTTGGTGTCAGTATGCCTCTAGTACTAATTCATTCAAATCCCATTCTCTGAAACTGAACTCAGAATCTGCCTCTTCGTGAAGTTTCTCTGACTATGCTACCTGAAACTTCTCCTGCTGTTTATCTGATTATAATTGCGAGATGTATAATTAATACATATCAATTTAGCAAAATTATCACCTTGTTGTAGGCATTAGTTTATCTCACAGTATGTACTCAGAGCACAATCATGGGCTGAACTCTTATCTGTGTGTCAAAGGAGCTGTCATCACCCTGGGGAAAGCACAGAAGTTCCGGTTTAACCACCCAGCTGAGGCTGCTTTGCTGCGGCACAACAGGCTTAAGGTAAGCCTGGCTGCGATTTCTGAGTGGCTGTTAGGGAAGCTTCCGCATGCTCCATTGGGCTCACTGCTTTTTCCTTATCCCAGGTTGGAGAGGCTCTTGGCAGCAGTTGCTCTTTGGAATGGTTGGACTTGGACGGAGATGTCACTGCCTCAAGACTGGGTCTCTGTCCTGTCCTTTGGAAGGAGAGGTGAGAATCTGCTGCTTGTACCAGTGGAGTCTCCTGGCTTTGCTTCTTAGTCCATAACGGAATGGAACCGAGAAGGGTTTGTTAACAATGAAGGTCTGATCACATCTGGTCCGGATTGACTTGAGCCAGTATTATGGCTTGAAAATAAAAGGTTCCCCGCAGGCTCCATGTTGTGGCATACCCTTTGAGGTTCTGGAACCTTCGGAAGGTAGGGTAAAACTGGAGGAAGTAGGTTACTGGAGGTGCATTCTTGGGGGTGCATCGTTCTCCACATCCCCCTCCATTCCCCTCTTTACCTCCCATTGACCATGAGGTGAGCCGCTCTGCACCATCCCCCACAGTGATGCTCATGCCCAAGCTGTGGAGGTGTGGGGCCTCTGAACTAGTGGGCTAAGATGAATATTTTTCTCAGATTTATTCTCTCAAGTGTCTGCTACAGCAATGAAAAACTCACCATGAGTAGTCTGAAAATGCTGAACTGAATGCCTAGTTTGTAACTCAGGTAGCCATGGCCTTCATTTGCTTCCTGCTTGGTATTTCATCTCTCCTCTCTGAAAGACATGCATCTCCCCTGCCGACAAGATATAACTGGGAAGTGTTAGCAGACATCTTTAGTACTGCTCTAAACCTCACTTCCCCACAGTTCCCGTTAAATCCCGGTGCGTGAGCTCATACTACATATTTCTGTTAGCTTCCAGATTATATGGCTTCCTCTGGATTCTAAAAAATTAATCTCTTCTTTATTCTCTCATAACCAACAATGCATAGCTGTGCATATGAGAGAGCAGGGCCTACGAGGACAATAAGAAAGCATCTTGAGATTTTGTTCTTGCTCCTGCTTCAGCTGCTTTGTGATAAACTTTGAACTCTTGAGTTAGTTTTATATGCAACTGGCAGCAGCTGGTTTTCTAGTTTATTATCCTTCTTATACAGAATCTCCTTCTTGGGTTTGCCCCTGGAAGCTCTGTTATTCCTTTTAGCTAGACTGACCTGTACCGTCACCATCATATCTAACTGTAGGAAAGTTCAGCAGAGGACTTGGTACCAGTGAGATCACTAGCAAGAACACCAAGCGCCTCCAAATCAGGATTCACAGCAGGTTCTTCTGGTCAGGAACAGTCAGTGGCAGATGAAGACAGTCTTGGGTCAGACACGATTGTGGGAGCTGTTGGACTGGGGCGGGGTGAGCAGTGCGCCCTCAGAGTGCTCACAGGTTGAACTTTGCTACAGCAGAGGTTTAAGGGAGTGTGATCCTAGGTTTTGGGGTCCTGTGGAGTGAAGGGCAAGTTGGAAAAGCTGACAAAGATAGCCAGGCCAAGAAAAATTAGGATCTAAGGCCAAAGTTCTTGTTTTCTCAGAGAGGATTTCCTGTTCTGTGGGGAAGCTATGAAGGAGACTTTGTTTGGGGTAAGGTTTCTGTTAGGAAGACAGAGTGAAGACCTGGTTTTTCTCAAAGTGCAGTGTTTATCAGGAACAACACTGCAACTTAAAGAGCTCTGGATACAGAAAAGGTGCATTGGGGGGCTGGAGAGATGGCTCAGAGGTTAAGAGCATTACCTGCTCCTCCAAAGGTCCTGAGTTCAATTCCCAGCAACCACATGGTGGCTCACAACCATCTGTAATGGGGTCTGGTGTCCTCTTCTGGCCTTCAGGCATACACACAGACAGAATATTGTATACATAATAAATAAATAAATATTTTTTTTTAAAAAAGAAAAGGTGCATTGGAATTGGGCAAACAGACTGACACCTGACCCTGACACATAAAGGCTGTGTGATCTCAGGCCAGTCACTGACTCTCTGACCGTTTCCTTACCTCTAAATTAAGAGTGTGGCCATCCCCTTCCAGGGACCCTGTGAGAAGGACAAAGAAGAGGAGTGGGCATACCCACACTCCCATGGCCCCAGAAAAGGCTGTGAGGCTCCAGAAAAGCTGCTTTCCTTTCTTCCTTGTCCTCTTGTCTCAGACAGCACACTGTCCTCCCTCTGTAGTCTCCTCCTACCTTTTAAATCTTTAGGATCCTCAGCTCCATGGGCACTGACATGATCTCTCATCAACACCAAGAAGGTAGATGCTCTTTATCCGAGGACAGTGAAGGGCTTCAGAATCAGAGCCTCTCACGTGGACTGCCCCTACCTTTCAGCACCAGCTTGAGGGCCTATAGGTTGTGCTGGGCCTATCCATCTACTGTAGCCAGTATCTGGTGACAGCCCTTGTTAGGTGGTATGGCTCCCAAGCTAGTGATTGGGCAAAGGGGCCAGGGGGTGGAACTAACCGAGGAAAATGCATGACCCAGTCTGGATTTGTGGGCAGTCTTTCCTTCTACTCTTACCTGAGCTTGGCTCCAGGGCTGCCCTTCTCCTAAGCTGCTGTCCCTCTTTTATTCCTGGAGGAGCATTTCAGAGGGCCAGAGCTTTTTCTAAACTGGAGGGAATTTTCCATTTTCTCCTTGTAGTAGTGATCTGGACCAGGAATGAATTTTGTCCTCCAAGATGTGCTCTTGGCATTTCTCATTTGGAGTTGGGGGGTGTGGCACTTACCTTTAAATGTCTAGATCCCAGAAGAAGCTCTCACTGCTGCTACAGTAATAGTAACCACTGCTAAATTCTGCTGCAGACTGTGAGGCCCTGAGATAGCAGAAGACAACTGCCAGAGAGAGCAGAGCGTACAGCAGAGTCCTGGCAATAGGTGGTGACCAGGCAGTATCTAGGGGATGCTGGAGTTACCTAAGATGAAAGGCAACCATCATTAGATATAGGTCCTTGACTGCCCAGTAATGAGAACTTGGTTTTGGTACCACATCCAGACATGTAGCATAGTTATTTTCTTTTTTTACCTACCCAGGGAACTTGAAAAATGTGCTTAGCAGAGGCATCCTTCTGGCTGAGGCTGTGTGGCAGCTTGGGTAATTACACTGTGTCATCCTGCAGTCTTCCTTGCAGCCCCATGCAGAATTGCTGCAGCTGCTGCTTCCCCAGAAGGAATGAGCGCTCTCCTACAAACAAGCAAGTTGTAAATCTGAGAACTGAGGAAACACCCAGGGAAGAAAACTGAGTTACCCCAGGGGATTCAGAATACATGGATCCCTACTCTGCTTCTTGGATCTGATGTTCTATGGGTTTAGCTGGGTTTATCTAGGCCTCACTGATGGGTTTATGTTTATAATTCAGCCATTACTGTGACTCAGGTTTGGAGTCGTAATACAAGCACATATATTACATATGTGTAAATATATGTACAAAATGTTTTGGGTTAACAGTTTTTCTTCCCAGTATTTCTGAAGTTTTTTTTCTATATTTCCTAGGGGAATTTTAGTAGAAACCCTTAATTCTTTCAGTTCTTTCATTTTTAAAGGACAAAGTGCTTCTGTATGTGTATACATGAATGTACATGTTTGGAGTGTGTGTGCATAGGCCTAAAGTTGGCATCAGTGTGTCTCGATGGTTCCATTCTATTTATTAAGGCAGGGTCTCTCACTGACACCAAAGCTTGCCAATTTTAGACTAGACAACTTGTACTGTGGAGTCCTCTGCCTTCCAAGGTTTGGGATTCCAGATAGCTACCATGCTTGCTTGGCTTTTATATGTTGTATTCTGAGATCCAAACCCAGGTCCTCATATTCACATGACAAATGCTTTATCCACTAAGCCATCTCCCCAATCTAGACAGAGCTTCTTAATTTAGCTATCTTTTATTTTACTTATTTATTTTTGAGACAGGAAAACTAACTTCAAACTCATAATTCTCCTGCCTATGCAACCAGAATATTAGGCTTAAAGGCATGTGCCACCACACCTGGCTTTTTGTGCCTTTAACTGTTATGATTTCCTTATGAACTAGGTCATTGAACTTGCCTTTAATCCCAGCATTCAGGAGGCAGAGGCAGGTGGAACTCTGTGAGTTCAAGCCTAGCTTGCTCTATATAGTGAGTTCCCAGACAGTTAGGGCTACACAGGGTTACTCTGTCTCAAAACAAAACAAACAAAAAATAAACAACAGATACATCTGTTTTACTCTCATAATTTCCTTATGAAAGTGAATTTGGGTTTCTGCTAAACCCACAATTCTAAGAATATGATAGTCTGATGACTCTTCTGTTCCTGTTCTATGACTTCATGAGCTGCCTATGACAACACATCTGTTTGTTCCAAGTTACCAGATGTCTGAAGCTCTTTCTGCCTTGTTGAATGCAGGAGCATGCTCAGAGGGACTTAGGTCTCCCACCCATTTGTTCTGAGTTTGATTTGCTTGGGTGACCCTGGACCTTTTGTCACAGGAACGAGCTGGAAGAGGAGTGTGACAAGGACCAGCAGACATCAAGAAAAGGCGAGATCTCCCACAGAGCCCAGACTGAGCAACAGCAATGTTATGTGGAGGATCTGAGGCAACAGGCTGTAGAAGGGCAGACTAGCATTCAGAAGGACCCAGAATTGGACCAGACACATAACAGTCAGCAGATAAAAGACAGTAGGTGCCTTTGTCTAAGGTGTCTGCTTCGCCTGCCTCTTCAGTTCCATGCTGCCAAACTTCTGTATTCTGGCTTTTGTTGTCTTTGTGATAAAATGGAATCTTTTGTACTAGGTGTTCTCTCCCTTCTTTTAGAGACAAGAAGCTCACACAAGGGGGTTGGAAATAAGCAAATGGACTGCTCTATGGCCCCTCAGAATGATGCACCTTCTGCTGAGTCCCTCCAGTGGCACGCTTGTCTCTGCATTTCCACCCACCCCACTTGTCCACTGTTACATTGAGGCCTGCACATCTTCCTTTCCTTCCCCTTCAGTAGGGAGGCCCTGTAGCTCTCACTTGCCACACCAGTCTATCAAATCCATCCCACTCCTCACAGCTCCTGCCATGGCTGGAGATGTCTGAGTCTAGGCAGCCATAGGCAGAAAGCGCTGACCTTCTCTCTGGGTGTTTTTGGTTCCCAGACCAGCAGTGGCTACTCAGAGAAGAGACTTGGCTAGCCAGCTTACAGGAGGCACAGCAAGAAGACAACAGTGGAGAAGAGAAAGAACTTGAGGCCTTTGTGGCACCTGATGCTTGGCTTCCAACAGTTCCTCAGACTCTACCATCCCCATTGGTTCAAAGCCAGAAGAGGGTGCTGCAGTTGCAGCGCTTGCGGACACGCACTTCTCGGGCTGCAGTGTGGAACATCAGGCAGAAAAAGGTCTCATTCCAGCTGGAGAGAATTATTAAGAAGCGGAGGCTGCTAGAGACCCGGAGAAGACTGGAGCAGCTCAGGGCACTCTTTTGGCTCCCAGATGATGGTGCCTCCAAGGCCCCAAGTTGGGTCTCCAGCTCTAACACCTCACGCTCAGGTTCTCAGCGTAGAAGCAGATGGACAGCTTGCAGCTCTCTAAGCCGCCGAAGGCTCTGCAGCCAACGCCTGTCCCGCCTACACAGGTACCAGTGATGTGCACCAGGAGCTGGAGTTAACCCAGCTGTCCAGGCAGTGTTCTTTACTCCCCAGGGCTTCTTCATGTGTGAGGTGGAGAGGTGTTTACTCCTCTGGTCCTTCAGGCTTCTCCCTCTGTCTGCATCTTTTCACTGTCAGGCTGTTTCTTGTCCTTGCAGAGCCACTCTTGCTCCCAGCTCATTTCTTCTTTGAAAGGAGCGTGCCTCATTTTCATGTATGTTTTAGACCTAGACTGTCCAGATGCAGTTTCCTCTGTGTCCTACCTCCACAGGTCTCCTTGATCTCACAGGCTGCCTCCTCCCTGAACTGACACCTGCCTCCCAGACTCCTGTCTGGATCTGCCTCCTCTGCTCCTCACTCCCTGTCTGCTGTCACAGGGTGGGAAGCATATTATCTCCCAGATTTCTTGGAGTAGAGGCCCATGTCCTGCTCTGTGTATCCTTGGCCTTGCTCAGAAGATCACACAATGTCTGTTGCTGTTATGCTTGCTCACCTCTTTGTTCTTTAAATAACTGGGCAGAAAAACCAATTTTTTTATTATGGGAAAACTTTAAACATGGACAAAGTTGAGAGACTTATGCAGCACCTATTTCCAGCAATTATAAAGATGTACTACATTCATTCCTAGTCCTACCATCCTATCTTCCAAAGTATCTAAAGCAACATCATGTAATTTTAACACCATTTCTTTAAGATTGTACCTCTAAAAAATATTCTGTCATACCTACCAAATCATATCTACCAAGATCAAGGTTGATAGCTTGATAGAATCTAAACTTGAGTCACACTCCATTTTCTCAAGATGCTTCAAGTGTGAATTGGATTTTCAAATCAAGCTCTAATTGGATTTATATACTGCCACCTACTGTTAAGTTTTTGAAGTTCCTATAGCCATTCTTTCCTGTTTCTTATTAGTGTGCAGAGTGGGTGAGTTCTGTAGATGGTACCACCTCTTAGATCCATCCGCTTGAGTCTTTATAGGATTACAATTGTTCCTGCTTTTCTCACATTGACAACTGCTTGAAATAGAATTCATTTAAACTTTTTCCTAAGATAAAGCAGTTGAGGGCGGGGGTTGAGTGACAGTATGCATCTGAGAATTCTGAATGCCAGGGTTCTGTTGTCAACAGTCTGCTTTTGTATGTATTGAGCAGAGGACTGTAGGACACAGTGAGTGACATTGGCCTGCTTTCCATCCTCTTTCAGAGCCAACGAAGTGGAATGCCATTTTCCTTCTGTTGATAGTACGTAGGGGACATTACTTTTCTGAGATGGCTTTCCTTATTTCCACAGTGCTTTCATGAACTGGGATCCTTCCACCATGTCACCACCTGTTCCTGACCCAATTCACCAAATACCAGAAAAAACCCTATCAGCAGATTGCATTCCTCAGGCTACTGCTTACCCTCCAAGAACAGGTTGCCTGGGCAGGAACAGCCTCCATCCACCAGGCTGGAGGCGCCATCCTGCCAGGGGAGCCTCAACCAGGAAGGGAGTCTCTGCCCAAGGCACCTGTCTCACTGTGAGCCATGAGTCTGTCAGCCAGGAAATTGAGTCATTGAGTAAGCAGTCCTGTCAGATGTCTTCCCAGGGCCTAGCAACTAAGAAGCTGAAGTCAAGAGATGGTTCAAGGACCCACACCCCTGCTGCACAGACCAGAAGGGCTAAGGGACCAGAAGCCGCCGGCAACACACAAACTGGATGGCAAAAAGAGGGGAGCTGTGGAACCTACAAGGCTCCCAAGGAAACCACTGCCCACTCTACTTATCCCAGTGGATCCGAGCAAGCAGCTGGGCATGGGAAAGTAATCACGACTTTTCAGACAGAATCCAAACCAACACCTCCAAGCAGGGCATCAAAAAAACATCAGAGGGTGCTGGCAGCTAGGGCCAGAGATATTGCCAAAAAGTTCTCTCGTTCGCCTCATGGCAGCTCTTTAAAAAGACAACCTAACACAGGGGATCCAGACACGCTGGCCTTCTGCACAGATTCCAGACCTATAAGGGATTGTGTAAGAGAGAAGGACAACAATTTATCTGACACTGATAGCAGTTACTCAGTGGATTCTCTCTCTTATGTCTATGCCAAAGTCCCAAAGGAGCGGCTGAAGCCAGAGGACCTTCAGGGAACATGGCCTCATCCAGCTCAAGAGAACTCTGAAAGTGACAATAGTCAAATATCTGAGGATTCACTTGTTGAGAAAGGGTACCACAGCCCCCCAGAAGACTCAGGGGATGAATATTCCACCATGAACCATGGGCATTCAAGGGCCAGAATTTCAGTCTCTGTGAGACACCTCCTGAAGCCCTCAGACAATACCTTATGTGGTCAAGCACAAAGGAGCTTTTCCCTGGACAGCTTGACTGATGCTGAACTGGGAGAAGACAGGCAAGAGGAACCTTTCCATGGTTCTGCTGATGAGATGCCTACAGAGACTTTTTGGCGCCCGCACAAGGCAGCCCTACCTGCAGTAGACCAGGAGGCAACATGCACGCCTAGCCCTATCAACCACAGAACAGGCGTCAGGCCTGATGCCTTCCTGACAAAGAACAATTCATTTTACCTTGATCCTGACTTCCAGCCCCACTGTGAGCAGCCTGAGTCAGAAATGGAGGCAAGCTATTCTGAACAAGCCAACTCTCTCCAAGGCATGCAGCTTACAAGAGAGAGCCCCCTGGTATCTGTGGATTCATGGTTTTCTTGTGACTCTAAGGTCAATCCCAGCAGCCCCTCAGCGACTGTACATTCTTTATGTCCAAGTCCTGATGTACATGAAATTCAGCCCTATGATGAGATGCCTAGACACAGGCTAAATATTGAAGAAGTAAAGCCACCAGGTACAGTCCTGTCACCTAGCTACAAACTGCCCCAAGGCAGTACTAAGCCACCCTGTAGTTCAGGTTTGTACATAACCTCTGCTTCTGATATATCCAAGCCCTCAGTTTGTGGAAGTCAAAGGTTCCTTCAGCCAGGAGCTGATGGTGTCGTCCAGGACAAAGAAATTCCTGACATGACCTACCATGGCATCTCTGAAGAGTCGCACAGTTCTAACACGTCAAGTGTGCTGGATCCCTCTGCCACCTCACTGGCTCATGAAGGTAGTATTCATGAGAAGGACTGGGCTGCCCTTCAGCAGAAGTATCTCCTTGAACTCTCTAATTCTGTTTTGGAAGCTGTGGGAGAGCCCAGGCCAGCTTTCTCCTACCTGGAGGAAGAGTATAGCTCCCTAGCAGAAGCTTCTGATAAAGTAGATACTCAGTTGCCAGTTGACCCTGAGGTATCTAAAAATTTAGATTTCAGCTACTTTCCAGTCCACATATCAAAAATCAGGCACTTAAGAGCAGAGAAAGAGCATGACAGTTTGAGTGGCAACTTAGAAAGTGCTTCTGATCTCTTCAGTACCATCGAGAAAGGGAGTTATAATGGGGTATACTCGGCAGACCTAGAATCATTGACTTCTGGGTCTATAAATGCACAGACCTGTACAGCAGGAAATAAGATACCAAATTATATGACAGAAGCATGGGAAGTCAAACAGACCAGCTTGGAAGGGTGCCTTCAGGGTAGCAGGAACCCTGGGCTCTTAACTTCCTCTGGGCAGTATTTCTTCCAGAAGAAGGCTTATCACAATCATGATATCTTACCTACCAAAGCAGACCATTGGCCCCAAGATGGGACTCTTCTCGAGAAAAGCACTGTTGTTCAGCCAAGACAAAGTCACAACAGCTGTCAGCAGCCATTGCTGGAGGAGAAGGCAGATTCTCAGCAGCATGCCAAGGAAGCAGAAGGAACACATACAGATGCTTCTTATACTTTCCCATCAGGTCCAGAGCTCTTCCTGCACTCTGATCCCTGGAGTCCTTTCCCATCTTCTCTGCAGCCACCTTCCTTGGAAACATTTTATGTAACCAAAAGCAGGGATGCCCTGACAGAAACTGCCTTAGAGATTCCAGCCTGCAGGGAAGCCTGGGTGCCATCCCCACCCCCCAGGGAAGCCTGGGGCTTTGGTCATAGCTATCAGGTCCTCCAGAAAGCTAACTGGGGGAATAATTTACCCAAGATGTCACAAGGCCAGAATTCTAAGATTGACGCGTCTCAGCAGGTGACAACAAGGAGGCCAACTCATCTGAACACAGAAGTTACTGAAGAAATGGAGCAATGCTCTAGAAATACGAGAAAGGAAGGGAACCACGATTCTGCTTACTGTTTTTTTGCTCAGAACAGACATCATCTCCCTTCTACCAGCCTCAAAGTTTGTGAATGTGGAAATCAACTTGGAATTTTAAATAAAAAGTACAGCCTCTCAGTCCACGAGGAAGGAGGAGGGTCCTCTGCTTGGCATCACTGCAGTGTTGCCTTTGACAGCTCTGAGTCAAAGACTTTGCTCTTCATCTGTGATTCCAAGGCAAGTGGGGAAGAACAGAGCCCACTCCCACCACAGATCCAGACCTGCGCTGTTCATAGCCAGTCTTCATCTGGAGCCAGGTCTGACTTCATTGGTCAGATCACCAATTTAGACCTGGAGAAGGTCATACCTGAGGAAACCGCACTTCCTTTGAAGTCCAGATCACTGCATAGTCGAGTAAGCAGCCCTGTGATCATGACAGGAGATGGGAGTCCACCTCACAGGAGGGAAGGGAGGAGTGAAACAGTGCTGCTCAGAGAGGTGACGTCCAAAGACATCCAAGAAGGGTTCAGTCTTCCAGGAGCCCAGCACACCTGTGAAAGGTGCCAGCTAGCCGTGTGCTCTCAGAAAAGAAAACCTAGAGAATGCAAGGCTCATGGGCAATCACAAGAAATAAAGTCTAAAGAAGAACCTTTGGGAGAGAGACAGAATAAGAGAGTTAACAGTGCTGAAGAAATGGCTAGGCTGATCAGGAGTGTAATGCAGCTGGAAACTGACATCTCAGAAATTGAATCCAAGCAGAAGCAGCAGCTTCATGCTTCTCAAATGCCAAGTACTGAGTTTATGCTCCAGGACCTCCAGGACCTCCAGGACCAGGAGAGGGTTGACCATGGCCTGATGCCAGGAAGTTGTGGAAAGCATTCATTCTTTGAGAATCAGCCATCTTTTCCAATACAGATTGAGGATGGTATCTTTGGAGACAGTGAAGCTAGGGAAATGGAGGGAAACAATGCTATTAGTAATAATGCCCAGGTCCAGAAAAGCATAGGAAGCCCCTTTAGATCAAGGGAACATGCACAAAAGGGGAAGTCTGAGAGTGAACACTCACACCCACCACCTGGAGTAGATGGGCATGCAAGGGACATGAGTGATTCTTTGGAGAAGGACATAGCTCTCAGAGAGCCTAGCAACATTTCCCTTCACTCAGAGAGAATGAATGTGTTAGCTAGAGCTCTGCCATTGCAGCCCAGTATAGAGAACTCTCCTGAGAAGGATGATGAGCTGCTAAAAGCATCATCAGACTTCCAAGACCGGGCTTGGACCTTGGAAAGTTTCAAGGAACCAGAGACTATGGGAAGTGTTCAGGAAAGCCAAACTGTTGAACTCCCAAGTGATTCAGAGTTGGAGGATGCAAAAGCTCACAGGAGAGTTGAAGAACTGGCCATGGAAAAGGGAGGGAACCTGCAAGAGACTTTGGTCTCACTGACCCAAAAACTTCCAACTCCAAACCAGGATTGTAAGGGTACATTTTTCAGCCAGGAAACTATCTCCCCATTCCATAATCAGACAGGCTTCTCTTCAACTCTTCCTGATAGAGAACTGAGTAGTACCCAACCCTTGGATTTTCCAAGCTTACCAAGAAGCTGTTTGCATGCCTCTGATACCAAAGGCATCTCTTCATTTGAGTACATGTTAGAGCCTACAATGTTGAAAATTAATAGAAGTTCCTTGGCAACTGGAGTAGGGCATCAGGATTACAGTGGAGGAGCCAGAAGCAGTAGCCCACAGGGAAGTGGTATAGGGGATGCTTCAGATGCACACACTGCCTGGTGTGAATCTGTGATGCCCACAGTAATGAGAGCTAATGATCAGTCAGTTATACCAGAGAGCATTCTACTAGAGACAGAGGACTGGATAACAGAAAGCACTAGCCCCCAAGAAGACCAGAGAGGGGACTTCAGAGTCACTTCAACAGGCTTGACTATCCAGGAAGGTTTGGGTTCTGAATCTGAGGCAACTGTACAAAAAGAAATAAAATACAGTTCCTTGGATGGGGTGTCAAGGCAGGCTGAAAAGAGGGTCAGTTTCCTCCTACAGGAAGATAGTGACCAGGGTGAGGAGGAAAGGCAGAAGGAAGAGAAGTCCGAAGATCAGCAGCCTGCTAGCTCAACATCTTCGTCTCTACCGAGGGCACCTGATCCAGAGCCTCTGCTGCTACCTGACTCCTCTATACATGCATCCATATGCCTGGCTATCTTGGCAGAGATCAGACAGGCAAAAGCACAGAGGAAGAAGCTTAATGACTTCGTGACTGAGGAGACAGTCCTTCCTTATGAGACTTCACAAGAAGGGTGTTTTTCAGAGGCTGCTGGTAGGCCTCATGAGCAAATGGTTAAGTTAGGGTGGGGAAGCACCAGGAATGAAAATGAAGCCCGAGGACTGCGTATGGCATCTCCAGCTGCTGTGTCTGCAGACCTCTTGGATGCTGAGAAGGAAGTGCAAGCCATGCTTCCCAGTGCAGGGAACTTTCAGCATCTGCCCAGCCCTGAAACTGACAGAGGACCAGGGCATCATTTGCTGGCTTCCTCTCACATAATCCCAGGTCCAGTCTTTACTAGAGAGTCAAGACAGTTTTGTGGAGCAAGTGGATGGTCTGAGTCTTCTGAAGTCACAGAGACAAAGAAAGAAACATCCAGAACACTGTCCTTTGTTGATCCTTTGGCCTCAGACAGGCTTCTTTCTATACCAGCTGTGGAGCAGGATGGGAGGGTGGGATCAGAGAAAGTGTCTGTCTTACCTTATCAAACTTCTTGTGGTGATCCTGGCAGGATTCTGCATGGGCAAAGTCGGTTAGCTGCATGGAAAACTGCAGAGGGCATATCCTTTGGTAGTCAGGACAGCATCCCAGAGTATCAGGAACCTAGATGCCTAGATTGTACATGTGGAGGAGGCTCAGTTAAAATCTTAGTGACCACACAGGAAGGAAAAGCAGTCCATTATGAATGTCAGTCTGTGATCTGTCATATTGATAATTCTGCAGGCCTTTCAGGGCCCAAGAAAGACCATGTCCAGTGCTCAGATGCTTCTACTGGCTTAGAAGAAATTAAGGCAAGTCCAACGCCATGTGCTGTTCAACCAGGGGCTCCTAAAAAGGCTAAAGCAGAAGCTCATATGTATCATCCTGTCCAGTGGGAAAATGTTGACTCTGACCTGGCAGAAGCCCAGGGGGCTGACAACAAGAATCCAAGGTCAACTCCACTTCTAGATCAGATCCCTAGCCTGCATCTTAGTGGAGCTAGAAAAGAGGCACCATGTTTGTGCCCAAAAGAGTGCCTTGTCTCAGAGGGAAGAACTAGAGGCAGCCGGTCACTTGACTCATCTCACGAGGAGGAAGAGAACAGAAAGATTCCTCAACTAAGTGGTCCTCAACCTACTGCTGTTCATGCCTGCTGCTCCCATGCCTCCACTCTGCCGTGTTATAGAGATGGTGTCCTTAGGAAAGGAACTCCTCAGGCTGCTCCACATCCTGTCCACTCACCTTCCATAGTTCCATATAGGGACTGTGAAGTGGACAGAACAGTAGAGAGCTTTCCCAAGCATAAGCATGTTCATGTAGAACCTGGGTCTGTAGACAACAGCGTCCCCAACCCATCCACTGCAGCTGCTGTCTCCTCTCCAGCTCAACGCCGCTATTCCCTAGCCACCTCAGAAGTGAAGGCAAATGGCCTCACCCATGGAGCTGCTGGTGGAAGGTCAGTTGAAGTTTCTGAGGAAAACATTTCAGGCAAGACCAGCATTGCCCCTAAGGATGTTTATACAACCAATCCTGCAGGAACACACTCTGAGCCACTGAGGACTTTGAAGGATAACGCTGTAGGGGAGAATGCACAGGCCTCTCAAACCAAGCCAGAACCTCCTGTAGTTACTCAGGGACCACATACCCTAAATTTAAATGAAGGATCTGTTGATGGTACACTGGTAGTAGCAGCTCAGTATGGACACTTAGAAAATACTACCAGACACTGCTCAGGAAAGACACAACCTTCCACTGAGGTCAGGAGTTACAGCTGCTTGGGTCCTCAAGCCAATATTATAGACAGGTTAAAACACACCTGCCTTCCTCAGATTGAGACTTCATGGGAGGAAGAAGAGCAACAAAGAGAGCAAGCTTCGGGAGGTGGCAAAGCCCATGTCCAGGTCAGAAATTTAACATCTTCAAATGAAGGTGGCTTTGATGGCTCTCATTCTAGAGACAGTGAGAGAGAGGAGATGGTTGTAGCCAAGTCTCCTGTGTCCCAGACTCTGTTTTTAAACCTTGCGGGCGCAGCTTCTCCGCCCCTGGGGCAGACTGAAATATCGCAGCCTGCTGCCCCCACTGGTCAGCTCGACTCTGGAAGGGAGCAGCCGGCTCTCTGCCCCAGGCGCGCACTCCCTGTGATTGCAGTCTTCTCTGGCACTCAGCATTCCAAGTACTCCCCTAGACCTCAGTTCTCTGTGATCAGCTCATCTCGATCTCTTCAAGAATTAAATTTGAGTGTGGCGTCTCCTTCCTTGAGAGATGAAGTTGCACAGGGGCCAAAGAGATTGCGGAGCCCCCTTCTCAGGGGCCATTCCTTAGAAAAGCCATTGCCAACATCTCCAAAGACTCGGGATTGCAATCAGAAAGCTTCATGTAACTTGAACAACAGCCCCACTGAACACGAGCCCCTGAAACCTGTCATTCCTCCTTATCCATCATCACCTACTGTGTCATGTATGCCAACCCCTGATTTCATGACTAACTGGATGCCTGGTACTTTGGAACAGGCCCATCAAGGAAAGACAGATAAACTGAGTGTTCAGGGTATGCCAAAGAACTGGCACTCTCAGGTGGACAAAGAAGTATTGCACTTTGGTTCTAGTGATATAAATTCCTATGTCCTGCCCTTGTGTCCACAGGGACCTGTGCATATTGGCTGGAAGCAGTATGTGTTTGGAAGTGCAGCTGATGACTTTTGTAGCCAGAAACTCCAATGCCTAATACCATCAAATATGGCTCAGTGTTCCAGCATGGATAGTGCCCTGGACGACAAGAGATCCCCATTTCATTCCCATATAAGGACTGACGCCAAAACTGGGGATCAGTCAAACATGCACAACAATATTGAGAATGACCAAAGTTCAAAGGAAGGCTGGGAAATAGGGAGTCCCTCACATGCCATGGAGAAGCCCCATATCTTGACTAGATCTGAAGGAGTTGCCTCAGCTTGGGATCCTGACATGAGACTTCCATTCGAGGGCTCTTCTGAGAGGAGAGGCTGTCTGGGGAGTGAGCAGCCTCTGGCTGAAGGGAGTGCCACAGCTGCAGTAGATAAGATCATACTGCTCTGCCCACCTGAGACAGGCTGTGCTGTAGGGCAGGCCAGGTTGAATACCTTCGAGCAGGGAACACAGACCCTGTGCAGCGGGCTCCACTGGAGTTGCAGCGATATCTCTGCTCAGTCTGATGCCAGGACAATGTCGGACTCTGAACTGGCCTCCTGGAGCAGCATGCACAGCCTTTCTCTTCACCTCTCACAGCTTCTGCACAGCACTTCTGAGCTGCTTGGGAGTCTCTCACAGCCAAATGCAGTCCCAAAGGAGCAGAACATCAAGAGTGACTCCCCAGATGAGGCCCCACAGGCCCTCATGATGGACGGTTCTACTCAGACCACTGTTGATGAGGGTATCCAGACGGACCTGGCCTTATCTCCTCTGCCCTTCCAGGCCCGAGATGTCAAGCCTCAGGAAGTCAGTGTGATCCTTGAAGTGATGGACTCAGGTATCACCACCATGGTTCAGGAAAAGGGAGATGTCCCAGAAGTGTTTCAGAAGAAAGGGGCAGAGGAAACAGAATCCCCAGATCCCCATGAAGGAAGTACCCACTATAAGCCACAGAGCCCTCCTGTGCCCTTGTCACACTTGACGTTTCAAAAAGCTCATCTTGGGCAGAACCTTCCTTTTGTGAGCCCCCCCGCCTCTACTGATGTTTCCTCGCCTCCCAGCCTGCAGCCAGACGAATCTTCCATGGTGGTCAACAGTTCCAGCATCTCCCATCACTCAGGGCTCTTAGTTGGTACTTCAGAGTTCACCCAGGAGCCTAGTACCCAGAAGAACCTGGGCCCCTCAAGTGCCGTGCTGGTGGACAGGGCCTCCTCTCCAATCCTTACATTTAGTGCCAGCACCCAGGAGTTGAGCAACCCCTTAGCCTGCGTGACTCTATCAGCTCCCTCAGCTCATCCTCTTGAAGATTTCCAGGAGATTAACATCAGCCCTGACCTTGCTGTTGGTAACCCAAGACCTCCAATGGATAATTCTCAAGCCACTGAGTCTGGTGTCTCTCAGAGAGTTAGGTCTCTGGATGGAGAAGGCAAGAGCCCCTTAGAAAAGTGTTCTGAGAAATTAGTTCTTGATTCTAGCCCCCCATGCAGCCCACAGCAGAACTCTAGTCTCCAAGTTAGTTTCTTAGGGCAGGCCCTTCAGCAGCTTCAGCCCACGAACAGCACTGGAGACCAAAGCAGACTGCCATCTCCTCCTCCAAGACACAGGAGCCTGAAATTAGATGACAGCTTTGTGCCTGAGAAGGTGGCTTCCATGGAGCATGGTCCATGGGACAGCAGGAGGCCAAGTCAGTGGCAGAGCAGGACAGCAAATAGGGATGAGAGCTCAGTGTCTATAGTGGAGCCACAGCCCAGCCTGGATCTATCTTCTTCATGGAGAAGTCTTCAGCCCCTGAGCCCTTGTCCTGTCTCTGATGCTACAGGGCTTCAAAGGCCTACTGTAGAGTCACTTCAGGCCTGCCAACCTGTGGGGCTGCTCTGCCCTGGTTCACATGTGTGTGTGGCCCCTGATCTCCAGCATCACAGCCTGAGGGACCTCCCAGTTCATAACAAGTTTGATAACTGGTATAGAGTTCAGGATAAATCTTGTGGAGGGCTGCATGTCAGTGAGAATCTAGGGGTCAGGTGTGATTCCAGTTCTACAGACCAAACACAAAGGCCCCTGCAACCTCCTGATGACTACAACCAGGATCCTGAGTGGCTCCGATTGGAGCGCATCCCTTTGCAAGTTGGGGTCCAGAAACCCTCACTCAGTGTGGAACTCAGAGAAGCAAAGCTGCACCGTGGCTTTGGGGAGACAGATGCCCTGCTGAAGGTGCTGCAGAGTGGGACAGGGGAGGGGCTTGCTCCTCAAGAACCTGCTATGTCCTCTTGGGAGAAGCCCTACACCAGGTAAGGGTCCTGGACCTGGAGGGTGAGGGTGGGCAAGGTGAAGCAAGGCCTTAGGAAACTTAACAGTAAGATGTTAGCTCTGCCCTTGCTCCCCTCAGGGATCTTCAGGGTGAAGGCCATGTAGGACTAGCTTCAGTGAATCAATCACATTTTGTCTCAGGCAGAAAAAGACCATAGAGACCCTCAGGAGAGAGAGGGCTGAGCGACTTCATAACTTTCGTCGAACACGAAGCCTCAGTCCCCAGAAACAACTCAGCTTCCTGCCCAACAAGGATCTCCCCACCTGGGAATTTGACTTGCCCAGCAGACGCCGAGAATACCTGCAGCAGCTGAGGAAGGATGTTGTGGAGACCACTAGGTAAGGATGAATCTAGAGCCTGCTTCCTGCAGGCTCTGTGGGAACAGGGACTAGAATTTGAACATCTCAGAGGCTTTTCCAGGTTTCTGGATAAACTGGGGTAGATGTGGAAGTCTAGAGCAAATGGAAATAGGATGTATAAAAGGGAATGGGGTATAGCTGTGCAGAAGATGGACAGAGAGAACTCATGAGAAAGCATTAGACAAAAGGGACTCATATGTTATGCAAGTCTGTGTGCCTGGGTCTTAGAATGGCTCGTTCCTCTCTTTCTAGAAACCTCCTTGAGAATGTAAAACGACTTTGTAGATAGCAGGTTTGCTGATCCTGCTATCGTGGGCAGGACCATACTTTATGCAGTCATCATGTTAGAAGATGACTTTCCCCCCTCGCCCCATATACTTCCCTAGGATCCCAGAACCAGTGTCAAGATCAGCCAACCTACCCTCTGACATTGAGCTGATGCTTCGAGACTATCATCAAGCACGTGAGGAGGCCAAGGTGGAGATTGCCCAGGCTCGAGATCGGCTCAGGGAGCGGACTGAACAAGAAAAGCAGAGAATCCGCCAGCAGATCATCTCCCAGCTGTTGAAGGTGAGGAATGAGGTGATCTTCTGCCTTAAGAGAGGCCTGAAACCTGGGCCAGATCTTAGACTCTGGCAGCTGTGATGGAGACCCACTTGGAGGGTGGGCTTCCAGCCCAAAGCTGGGCTCATATTCCCTTTACACGCTCATCAGACCACATTTGTCACAGGCCAGAATGTGGGAGGAAGAGGCTTCCGTGTGGAGTCAGGGATGTGGGGAAGCAGGAGAGTGGTGGCTTCTGGGAAGTAGGCAGGAGGTTCTGGGAAGAGTGGTGGTTAGCTGTGGAAGTGAGAGGGAAGGTCAGAGGAGAGAGTATGGTAGCAAGGGTGTATTATCAGAAGCTAATTTTATCTGTCTTCTTCCCAGGAAGAGGAAAAACTACAAACTCTAGCCAACTCTAGCTCCCTGTGCACCAGCTCCAGTGGAAGCCTGTCTTCTGGCATCACATCTGGTTACAACAGCAGCCCAGCCTTCTCAGGCCACCCCCAATCCCTAGAGGTCAAGGTGAGTGAACAGACATCAGGAAGTTTCTGAGATGGAAGTATGTGTAGGACCTGTGTCTTCTCCAGGTCTCCACTGAGCCCTTCCCATATGCCTTCCTCTCCTTTAACCTTGCATTTCTGTGTGTGTTTGCTTTATTTATAGTTATGTGTATGTATTTGTTTCTGTGTGTATGCATGTGAGTACTGGTGCTCACAGCAACCAAAGGCATCAGATCCCCCTGGAGCTGTAATGTGGGTGCCGGAAATGGAACCTGGGTAGTATACAGCTAGGCATGGTGGTGCAGGCTTTTAATCTTAGCACTCAGGGGGTAGAGGCAGGTGGATCTCTGCAAATTTAAGGCCAAATGGATCTACATTGTAAGATCCAGGACAGACAGAACTACATACTGAGACCCTGTCTCAAAACAAAAACAAAAAAGTCAGCAAACAAACAAAACAGTACATGTTCAGTTTTATTT
Organism: Arvicola amphibius; assembly: GCF_903992535.2. Lineage (NCBI taxonomy): Eukaryota > Metazoa > Chordata > Mammalia > Rodentia > Cricetidae > Arvicola > Arvicola amphibius. The sequence goes on along the minus strand of NC_052051.1, from coordinate 54,921,817 downwards.
ACTTTTGTTGTTGTTCTTTCCTTTTAAAAAGATTTTTATTATTGGGATGGAGAAATGGCTCAGTGGTTAAGAGCTCTGGCTGCTCTTCCAGAAGTCCTGAGTTCAATTCCCAGCAACCACATGGTGGCTTACAACCATCTGTAAAGAGATCTGGTGCCCTCTTCTGACATGTAGGCAGAACACTGTATACATAATAAATAAATAGGGGCTGGAGAGATGGCTCAGAGGTTAAGAGCATTGTCTGCTCTTCCAAAGGTCCTGAGTTCAATTCCCAGCAACCACATGGTGGCTCACAACCATCTGTAATGAGGTCTGGTGCCCTCTTCTGGCCTGCAAACATACACACAGACAGAATATTGTATACATAATAAATAAATAAATATTTAAAAATAAATAAATCTTTAAAAATTTATTTATTTTGAGACAGGGGCTCACTATGAAGCACTAGCTGGCCTGGAACTTACTGTGTAGACCAGGTTGGCTTTGAATTCACAGAGATCCACCTGTCTCTACTTTTGCCTCCTGAGTGCTAGGATTAAAGGCATCTACCATGATGCCCAGAAAGATTTATTTTTATTTTGTGTGTGGGTTTTGCCTGCAGGTATGCCTGTGTACCATGTGAGGGCATGATGCCCATGGAGATCAGAGGAAGGCATCAGATCCCCCCGGGACTAGAATTATAGACAATTGTGAGCCATCGTGTAGATACTGGGAACCAAACCTAGGTCTCTGGAAGAACAGCCAGTGTTCTTAATACTGAGTCACCTCTCCAGCCCTAACTTAAGCTTTTATTTTACCCTAAATAGTAGACACTATTTTAGGATAAGGTAGTAAGTAAAATGGTGTTGTCTTTATACTGTTAGAGATAGATATGTTTTCTATATTTTTAAAAAAATATTTATTTATTTATTCATTCATTTATTTATTTATTTATTATGTATACAATACTCTGTCTGTGTAACCAGACCCCATTACAGATGGTTGTGAGCCACCATGTGGTTGCTGGGAATTGAACTCAGGACCTTTGGAAGAGCAGGCAATAGCTCTTAACCTCTGAGCCATCTCTCCAGCCCAGAGATAGATATGTTAAGCTGCTTGTTTTATGTTCATTGTTATTACACTGAGCTAACTGAAGGAATGTCAAGCCAGCATAACAGGTGGTTTGTCCAGATCTGCAGTCAGTGAAGACGCCCTGAAGAGACTGTTTGCACTAGAGTGGTGATGAGACTAGGAGAGCTGAGTGGCGCTCTTGCTGGAGAGGGGACCTCGGAAGAGAGGCCTCAGAGTGAGAAGAGCTAAGCAGGGGCCCGCGTGGATGGAATATAGAGTAAGATGGCTGAATGGCAAAAGAGTGTACTGAGAATTCTGTCCCCTTTCTAGTCTGATGATGTTAAGATTTTTTTTTAAAAGCTGCTACAGTGATAGAAAAAACACACACACACACGCACACACACACACAAACACACACACACACGCACATATAATAGAATATTGGACTGCAAGGGAAAGAGATGAGCACCCCAGGGAAGACCTGTTGATGACCATGGTAGAACTGAGAAAGATGGCGAATGCTTGGATTTAGCATTTCCAGTGAAGATCACCAGATACGGGTGCAAGAAGAGCAGTTGCTTCACCAACTGGTAGGATGTAGGAGACAAGAGACAGAGTTGAAAACACCATGCACTCATTTATTTATTGCTATTGTGTTTGCTATATGTGTTTGGGCACAGATGCCACAGTGTGTGTGTGTCAATAAAGAATATCTTTATGGGGGCTGGAGAGATGGCTCAGAGGTTAAGAGCATTGCCTGCTCTTCCAAAGGTCCTGAGTTCAATTCCCAGCAACCACATGGTGGCTCACAACCATCTCTAATGGGGTCTGGTGCCCTCTTCTGGCCTGCAGGCATACACACAGACAGAATATTGTATACATAATAAATAAATAAATAAATATTTTAAAAAAAAAAGAATATCTTTATGGAGTTGGTTCTCTCCTTCCATCTTTGTTTGTTGTTTAGGTTTTTTTGTTTTTTGAGATAGGGTTTCTTTGTGGCTTTGGAGTCTGTCCTGGCACTTGCTCTGTAGACCACGCTGGCATTGAACTCACAGATATCCACCTGCCTCTGCCTCCCGAGTGCTGGGGTTAAAGGCCTACCTTCTCCTTCCATCTTTATGTAGATCTTGGGGATTGAACTCAGGTTTCCAGGCTTATATGGCAAGTGCCTTCACCTGCTCAGCTCTGAACTCATGTTTGACCTGAGGTGGGTGGCCATAACAACAACGAAGGATGCTAGAGAAGGACCAGGTTTTGTGGGGGAAGGTTGCAAGTTTGATATTTACTTACTGCATTAATGGCACTTCTGAAGAATTCAGCTTAGAATGAAGAAGCTAGTTACAACCAAGAAAGCAGCTGGAAACATGAAGTGCTCTAAATAAGGTCTGGCTGGAGATAAATATTTAAAGTTCACATTATAAATTAAAATGCACATAGTAAAAAATAACATCTAAACAGTGGCATATGCCTTGTGACATGAAGGTACATTTTCCCTACCCAAAAGTATTCACCATAGTCACATGGATAGTGTGTATATCCATATGAATATGCACATGGATTGTTAACAGAGGCATAGCTTTTCTGTCCTGACATCCAGTCCCAAGTAAACACACAGAAGCTTATATTAATTATAAAATGCTCAGCAAGTAGCTCAGGCTTATTACTATTACTAACTAGCTCTTACTTTTAAATTAACCAATTTCTATGAATCTTTGTATTACCACATGGCTCACAGCTTTACCTGTCCTCTAGCATCTTGTTTCTTGGGCAGCTCACTGGTGTCTCCCCCGACTCTACTTCATTCCAGTCCTCAGTTTGGCTTTCCTGCCTGAGTTAATCCTGGCTTGCTATAGGTCAAACAGCTTTATAATTAGCCAATGAGAGTAAAACAGATTCACAGCTGCTATAGGTCAAACAGCTTTATAATTAGCCAATGAGAGTAAAACAGATTCACGGCATACAGAAGGATTATCCCACAGCAGTGGATAGTATGTATACCCATATGAATATGCACATGTTAGTATGTATACCCATATGAATATGCACATGTTAGTATGTACACTCATATGAATATGCACATGTTAGTATGTACACCCATATGAATATGCACGTGGATAGTGTATACAACTCTTCCATGAGAGGTCCCCCAAAAAGCCACTAGTCATGATGCAATCAGCAAGAGCGTTTTTATTATACCACATGTATAGGGGTCGCACACACCTGAGAGGCACTTGTAAGCTCTTTTTAAGGACAGCAACAGGAATGTGAAAAGCAGTGACCATTCTATTTAGGATTGGCTTATGTAAGTGGCAATCATATTAGTACATTTCTAATTGGTTTGGGCTAGTGGGGGTAGGCCAAGGCTCTAGCTTCTCCATTCTTGGGCTTTGTCCTTATTTGGTCATCATTCAAGGGGGGTAAAGGGGTGTTGGCCCAGCAGCATATGTGCCCCACCTCAACCAGGGTCAGGGCCATTGGTTTTTGCCCTTTGTTTGTGAACTGAAGTCTAGTTCTTAGTGGAGCTATTAGGGTTCATGATCTTTGCCTGACTCCCTCATTCCCCACCATGTCCAAACCAGACAGGATTTCTCTGTGTAGTATGGTTGTCCTGGAACTCAGAGGCGTGTGCCACTACCACCCACAGCAGATGCATAGATGCACTATTTATTTATTTTTGTTTTTCAAGACAGGGTTTCTCTGTAGCTTTGGTGCCTATCCTGGAACTAGTTCTTGTAGACCAGGCTGGCCTCAAACTCACAGAGTTCTGCCTGCCTCTGCCTCCCGAGTGCTTGGATTAAAGGTATGCACCACCACCACCAATGCATTCTTAATCTTTAGCTGTCTCTTTGCTAGTCATTTTCTTTGCTGTACAGAAACTTTTGCATGTAATAGAATCTCAACTGTCAATTTTATTTATTTTTTATTGTTTTAAAATCCTGGCTGTACTGGAACTCAGTCTGTAGATCAGTCTGGCCTAGACCTCAGAGATCTGCCTGACTCTGAGGCCTCCTAAGTGCTGGAATTAAAGGTGTGTACCACCACTGCCCAGTTCAACTGTCAACTTAAAAGTTCTGTAGCCATGTTCAGAAAATAACTGATTTTGCACTTTTGAATTATTTTCTGTTTTCCTGTAGTAATTTCTAAGTTTCATGTTTTACACTAAGGTCTCTGATCCAGAGCCTGGCATGGTGATATGCACCTGTAATCCCAGCAGTTGGTATGTTGAGGAAGAAGGACCATGAGTTCAGGGTCACTTGTGGTGTGTAGCAAGACACTCAGGAAACATCTTTCCATCCATTCTGAGTTGATTTTGTGGTGGTGAGAGATGAGGGTCCAGATCCAGTCTTCTGCATGTATGTTTCCACTCATTCCAGGGTCTGTTAGTCTGTCCATTCTCCAATGTTTGGGGATCTTTGTGAAGGAAAGACCAGTTGGCTGTGGATGCAAAATTTATTTCTAGGTTTTCTATGGTCTGTTTATGCCAATACCACATTGGTTTTGTTACCATGGTAATTTAGCGTTCCTCGAAATCAAGTATTGTAAACCTTCCAGCTTTGTTCTTTTCACTTAAGATTTCTCTGTTTGGGGGGCTGGAGAGATGGCTCAGCGGTTAGGAGCACTGACTGCTTTTCCCGAGGACCAGGGTTCAATTCCCAGCACCCACATGGCAGCTCACAACTGTCTGAAGATCCAGTTCCAAGAGGATCTGACACCTTCACACCAATGCACATAAAATAAAGTTAAATAAACCATAAAAAAGATTTCTCTGTTTGGGAGTATATTTCCATATGAATTAGGGATTAGTTTTTTCTTTTTCTGTTTCCATGAAGAATAGTATTGACATTTTGATTAGGATTATGCTGAATCTGTCAATTGCTTTGAGTATTATGGGGATGTAATTGTATAATTCTTCCAAATAATCAACTTTGGGGAGTTATTTCCATATTCTAATTGAAAGATTTTAAAACATTTTTTACTTACATTTGTATGTGTGTTTGTGTAAATGTGTACACCAGATCACCTGGAGTAGTTACAAGCAGATGTGGGTGCTGGAACCTGAAGTGGGGTACTTTGGAAGATCAGGAAGTGCTCTTAACCTCCGAGCCTCTCAGTGTCTGTCTTCAGTTTCTTCAGTGTTTTGCAATTTTCATTGTGTTGGTCTTTGACTTTCTTAGTTTATTCTTAGCCACAAAATAAATAAATGAAACACTTATTATGGGTGGGATTGCTTTTATGATTTTTTAATGGTATGTTGAATTTCTTAAAAATTTAATGTGTATGCATGTGTACTTGAATTTTTATATGTGTAACATGTGTGCCTAGTGTTCATAGATGCCACAAGAGGGCATCAGCTCCTGGAAATGGAGTTAGAGCTATGAACTGTCACGTGGGCACTAAGAACTGAACTGGGGTCCTATGGAAAAGCAGCACATGCTCTTTTTTGTTTGTTTTCTTGAGACAGGGTCTCAATTATGTAGCTCTGGCTGTGTAGACCAGGCTGACCTCAAACTCGGAAATCTGCCTGCCTCTGCCTCCTGAGCGCTAGCATTAAGGGCTGTGCCACTATATCTGGCTGCAGCATGTGCTCTTAACCACTGCATCATCTTTCCAGCTCCTCAATGTATTCTTGAATTCTGTTTCCAAATATTTTGTTGAGAATTTTTCCATCTTAATTCATGAGAGAATTTAGCCTATAGTTTTGTTGCTGTTGTGTGTTTATTTGGCTTTGGTAACAGCATAGTACTGGCTTCCTAGAATGTGTTTGGTTGTGTTCCTTTCCTTTCTATTTTATGGAGCATTGATATTAACTTTTTTTTTTTTTTTTTTTTTTTTTTTTTTTTTTTTTTTTTTTTTTTGGTTTGAGACAGGATTTCTCTGTAGTTTCAGAGCCTGTCCTGGAAATAGCTCTTGTACACCAGGCTGGCCTTGAATTCACAGAGATCCGCCTGCCTCTGCCTCCCGAGTACTGGGATTAAAGGCGTGCACCACCACTGCCTGGCTGACATTAACTTCTAAGGTTTGGTAGAAGTTGGTAATGCAGTCACCCAGTGTTGGACTTTTCTTTGTTGGGAGATTATTGTGGTTTCAGTATTGTTGCTTGTAATAGATGTTTCTTTTTTTAATGTCCACTTGACTTTTAAGTTGGCCATTGGTATTTATCAAGATTAGATTAGATTTTCCAGCTTTTAGGAATCTAGGTTGTCAAGTTATGATCCTCTGGATTTCACTGGTACCTGTAATTTTAGTAATTTGGGACAATCCTCTCAGCTTCTATCCTCTTTCCCTTCTGTGTCAATGTTGTTCCCCACATGCTCTTGCCAGGTTTGAGTCAGTCACTATTACGAGGCCAGGTCTCACTTGTGAGGTGGCTCCCCTTGCTGCTGGTAGAGTGAAATTTCTATGGGACTTTAGATGGGGACAGGGATTTTGGATGCCCAGAGCAGTACAAATTCAAACAGGTCCATTATCAAAATGTCTTCTGCCTACATAACCCTGGCAGGTGGCGGGGAAGGGGACAGGACGCTGCACTGCCAGTTAAAAGTGAATCCTTTTCTAAAGCCAGGTGGTGGAGATTCCAAGTTCCTTATCTAGCTAGACTGTAAACCTTTTAGGGATGTGGGTCTTCCCAGTAGCCAGGCCTGTCCCATTTGCACTGATGAGTTATCCTGGACTCTGTTTCCCTTCACCCCTGCAGAAGGGAACCATCTTTCTGGGCAATGGAGCTAGGGCAAGTGCTGGGATATTTTGTTTCTCCTGCTGTGTTCCTTTCTCAGTTCACTGGAAGCTATAGGTTTCCATTTGCCATTCTGTGGAATCCCAGTGCTTTTTGGTAGCTGCTTCTGGAAATATGAGGTTACAATCTGCTTTGTATTTGTGGAGGAATAGGTGACTGACACCACATCCAAAATGTTCTAAGGTCACATGTGCCACATTGGGCACACTCAGCAAACAGTGAGGCTATCATATTGAACAGCTTCTCTTTTCTGTATCTCTTTAGGACTGTAGGCATGTCATGCCAAATCCTAGACCTCTCACCATGCCCTTACTGTGTTACTTTGTGCTTCTGCCCTGTAGCTGCATTAGCTAGATCCTGAATAGGTGAGAACCGGTGTCCTCATCTTTTTCCAGACATTAGCGGGATGCTTCTATTTATTTCATACCAGTTTAAACTGAGATATATTTTTTACTGTAAGGGAGCATGTGTGATTTTTCCAGGGCATTACTTTTCAGTTTTTGGACATTGCTATCTTATGTATTTGTTCATATTGGCTAAGTGAAATTATCCTTGCTTTCTTGAATTTTCTAAATACACACAAAATACTTGCGTGCATGATGTATTATTCTTTTTTTAATAGTTTGTGTTCATTGGTATTTTGCCTACATTTATGTCTGGGTGAGGGTGTCACATACCCTGGAACTGGAATGCAGACAGTTGAAAATTGCCATGTAGGTGCTGAGAATTGAACCCAGGTCCTCTGGAAAAGCAGCCAATGCTCTTTAAGCACTGAGCCATCTTTCTAGTCCTTTTTTAAAATTTGTGTTTTTCAAGACAAGATTTGTGTAACTCTGGATATCCTGGAACTCATTTTATATACCAGGAATATTCTTTTAATGTGCTGTTGCAGTTTAATTTTTTTTGTGGGTTTTTGTGCATTTTTTCTATAGTTTTTATATTTTGATTTTTGGTGTTATTTACCTTACATACTAACTAGTGTTTTCCTGCTTTTTGGCCTTTTAAATTTTTTCTTAATGTTACATTTTTCTTGCTCTGATATTTGACCCACAAAGCATAAAGAATTTATTTTGACCTGATCTATAAAATGGGTCTCTGATGTAATCCCTGCCCCCAGTGCCAATCCGGTTGTCCTAGCAATATTAATGATTATAGCTAGAAATCACCAGTCTAGCATTGTCACCGGGTGAGGTCGCCTAGGGCATTGGCCCAAGTGCAAAAGAATTCCAAGATGTCAGTTTGTGGTTAAGGGCAGTCAGTAAGAACCTGACACAGCACGGGTGGGAGCAGAGCCTGGGTGCTGGAGGAACAGATCTTGATGGGCATGTGACAGCCTGCTGAAAGATGCAGGAAGATGGGGCTGAAAGCATCTTGTGGTCCCACAGTATTGTGGCCTATGGTGGTTTTTTTGGAGGAGTCGTGAGCGCAAATGGTTCTAGGTTCTGGCGGATGCTGTACAGGCGAGGGTTAAGAGATGACAGAACATTGGCTTCAGGAAGCTCAATTGCTAGGAAAGACATCTCTGTGTGTTTATTTTATTTATTTATTTATTTATTTATTTATTTATTTATTTATTTATTTATTTATTTATTTGGTTTTTCGAGACAGGGTTTCTCTGCAGCTTTAGAGCCTGTCCTGGAGCTAGCTCTTGTAGACCAGGCTGGTCTCGAACTCACAGAGATCCGCCTGCCTCTGCCTCCCGAGTGCTGGGATTAAAGGCGTGCACCACCACCGCCTGGCTCTCTCTGTGTTTAAATGCTCATATCTAGTCAAAAGGGAGAGGTGGAAGCAGGTGGAGAAAGACGATCATTAGGTGAAATGGATCCTGACAGTTACAGATCTAAAACTGACTTGAGACTGTTACAGCAGGAGAGTAAGGAAGAAGGTAGAACTGTTTCTCATTTATTTTTTTTTTACATTTACCTAGTGTGTACATATGATGCACATACCGTATCACACATATAGAAGTCACAAGACAGCTTTCAGTATCAGTTCTGTCCCACAGATTCTCATCCTCAGGCTTGGTGGCAGGTGCCTTTTCCTCTTTAGTGGCCCACGTTTTTGTTGAGGAACAGCTGGCTTAGGAGAGGTCTAGAAGCTCTGGTCTATCTATAGTAGGACTTCTGGCTCAGTGCTGCACTTGGTCAGGGCCAAGGACTGCTGTCCACAGTTCATTGCCGCTCCCCTCCCCCATGATGGCCTACTTCCTGCTGCCACCATGATACAGGTGGCTTCTTCTAATGACCCTGGATTGTGGCCATTCGGCAGAGGGCTACATGCCCAGGTACTGGTTATCCAGACTGCCATGGCAGCTCATCTGCAAGCAACCCTTTAAGCCTGTGGCCTGGATAATGAAGCCTTGTTGGCTGATATCTATTGCTGTTAAGAGACACCATGACTAAGGCAACTCAAAGAAAGCATTTAACTGGGGACTTGCTTACAGTTTCGGGGCTTAGCCCATTATCATCATGGCAGCAGGCAGGCATGGTGCTGAGAAGTAGCTGAACACTATATTCTAATTCAGTAGTGACAGTGGTCCTGGCATGGGCTTTTGAAACCTCAAAACCCATCCATCCCCAATACTTCCTCCTTAATTCTTCCAAATAGTGCCATTTTCTAGTAACCAACAGTGTCAGCCTTGTTGAGGTCAAGAGCTTAAAGGTTTCCAAAGCAAATATGAGCTTTTGGGGGCTATACTTATTCAAACCACCACAGCATCCAACCTCCTGAAGTCCCATTGCAACTGCTAGTAGATGTTTCTGGATGTCCTGTTCTAAGTATCCTCTATTCTGCAGGAGGACTCTCGGGTACCAGACTTCCGAGACACTTGGATAGGGGGTTGGCAGGGTCGGTCCACAGTGAGGAACAGTCAGCTGTATCTGACCGGATCTACCTGGAAAAGCTTAGCCCACAGTGAGTAGGAAGCTTGGGGAATGATAGCTGTTGAGATTAACTGGCCCAAGACTCTTGGTCCCATACCACTGACCTACCATGCTGGTGTTCAGGTCATTACAGAGCCATCATCTCTTTGTTGTAGGTCGCAGAGCCTCCCTGGGCAGTGGCTGCTGCTCTCCCTCCAGCCTATCCAGTTTAGGGACCTGCTTCTCCTCTCCCTACCAGGATTTGGCTAAACACATTGTCAACACCTCAATGGCTGATGTGAGTCTCTGTGCCTACTTGTTTCCCCCTCCTGTTGCTATGGCCAGACTTATGCTGGATGGGGAGGGAAAGAAGCCAGGCAGATTAGGGCCACCAAGGAAGGCATGGAAGCTTCAACAACTCTTCGTCTTGATAAATGGGCCTTTAGTAAACGTTAGCAGAACTGTTGAACCTAGAGAGCTGGCTTCTACCCTCTGTCCCCAGGTAATGGCTGCTTGTTCAGATAATCTCCACAACCTCTTCAGCCGCCAGGCAACAGCTGGCTGGAAGTAAGTTATTTTGTAGTGCTTTGGTCCTTCTGCTATGATTCTTTCTCTGCCCTGGCTTTCCTGGCACACCTCATGCTGGTAGCCTCCTTTCTATTTTGCCTCCTGTGTTTCCCAGCTACCAGGGTGAGGAACAAGAGGTACAGTTTTACTACAAGGAATTCTCTTCTACTCGACACGGCTTCTTGGGTGCAGGTGTGGTGTCACAGCCACTTTCTCATGTGTGGGCAGCTGTGAGTGATCCCACTCTGTGGCCTTTGTACCACAAGCCCATCCAGACAGCAAGGCTACATCAGCGAGTGTCCAACAGTATCAGCCTGGGTGAGTCCAAGGGCTTGAAGGCTTCCGAAAGCCTGGCCAGGGGTCAGAGGTAGAGGGTTGGAGCAGCACTGTTGGGAGCTCCAGACTGCTCAGCAAAATTGTGCTAGAGATCTAGTAATGGAATAAAGTGGGACTTCTGAGCATGGAATAATCTTTCTGTCCTTCTAGTGTATTTGGTGTGTGACACCACACTGTGTGCGCTGAAGCAGCTGCGTGATTTCTGCTGTGTCTGCGTGGAAGCCAAAGAGGTGCCTATATTGCTGGTGGTAAAATGTTTTGGGATGAACTTGGGCTGAGGTGCAATTAGCAGGTGCTAGGGTAAGGTGGCTTAAGTCATCATCCTGACTATATATATACCCTGTTTTTTATTACACAGGTAGAGAACTCACATGTATCTCTGTCCCTAGGGGCACCTGTCAATTATGGCAGCTCAGTCTGTGTATGACACATCCATGCCAAGACCCAGCAGAAAAATGGTCCGAGGAGAGATCCTGCCCAGTGCCTGGGTCCTGCAGCCTTTTATCATGGAGGGGAAAGAAATAACCAGAGTCATCTTCCTTGCCCAGGTGACACACCATTGCATCCTACCTCATGGAATATCTTGGGATGTTTCTAGAATCCCTGGTTGCTAAGCCATCTGGCTAGAGTAGGCTCATAGCAAGGGGAATTAAAGTAGAGGGAATGAGCAATTTATAGTCTTTGTGAAGCCCCCAGCACCAGAGATGGACTAACTTATCTGGGCTGACTATAGTGTCCTTAGGGAGTAGGTGGATTGTTGGAGCTGAAGGCAGCAACAGAGCAGAATCCTAGCTCACCCATCTAGTACAGCTCTCCAACTCCCAGGTCAACTCCACCTTCAACATTGGGGAGGGAAGGTTAGTACTTAGATCCAAACTCAGGAGCCCATGTGCATCTCCAGTCACCACTACCAGAATAGCTGTTCCAGGTCTGTCTGTACACCTTCACTTCTTCCTTCTCTTTCCAGGTGGAACTGGGTGCACCAGGCTTCCCTCCTCATCTTCTGAACTCCTTTATCAAACAGCAGCCGCTGGTTGTGGCCAAGCTGGCATCCTTCCTTGGTAGTTAGTATTGGGTTGTGGAGATAGCTGCTGAGATGTAGGCCCAGAACACCTGAGACTATAGCTGCTTCTACACCCTGAGGCAAGAAGAGCCCAGGCTGCCTGTGGTAGCCAACTATACAAATGGCATTAGCCCAGCATTGCCAGCAAAATCAGTATTTAGTACTTGGTTACCTCTGAAGAGTGAGCAACTTGAATTTCCTGGCCCTGGCTGTCCAATGAAACTCGATTTCTCACCTTTATTTCCTGCCTGTGGGACTCAACAACACACCAAAAACTGGAAAAGGTATAGCCTGCAGAACTGGGGACTGCAGTGCCTTGGCAAGGTGCCTCCTTGGCAGGCAAGCACTAGCCAAGGGTGCTCTGAATCTGCCTCCAACATACATCTCCATTTTGTGATGGAGTGACAGAAAGGATCAAACCAGTTTAAAGAAGCAACTGCATGAACCAAAGTCTGATTCAGAATTGTTTTTTCTCACCGAGTGTTTACAAATGCTTTACTATTCGTATTTACCTACATGCGCACACCCTACTTGTACTGGGTCACTCTGTTACTGGTACAGTTAGTCTAGCTTGAGCTCAGTACAATGGGAGGCAACTGTGGGGCCTGAAGACCAGTAACAGGAGAAGCTACATGCTGCTTGCTGACATGGTAAGAGGGATTTCAAACAGACTGTCTTGGAGATGATTAATTTCCAGCAGGCCTTGACCTTGTGCCAACACAATGCCTCAGTCTCCCAAATGCTGGGATTATGAGCCACCACACCTGGAACCTACTTTTTATATAAATCTACTGACTGGGTAGGGTGTGATGGCACATGCCTATAGCACTCTGGTAGTAGAAGTTCAAGATCACCTTTAGGTAGCCAGTCTGGGATACAAGAGATCCTGTCTCAAGCAACAAAACTATTGAACCATCTTTTTAAGTACTGAGTTTAACTGTTCTAATATGAGAGAATGGAAAAGGGATTGTTTTCTTGTATCTTGACACTTGGCCTGGCTGAACACTAAAGATGTTCCAGGTTCTTCCAGAAATGATGGGGATAAAAAATTACTTTTAGTGCTGGAAGGTGGTGTACACTCTAATCTCAGCATTCTAGAGGCAGAGGCAGGTCTATCTGTCTACAGAGCTAGGTTCAGGAGACCCAGGACTATACAAAGAAACCCTGTCTCAAAAAACAAAAAACCTCATCTATTTCTGTCATTCAAACTCTTTGGTGGAAAAGGGTACTCTTATGGAGATAGAAGAATGGTTAAAGGATATACTTCTTTGCAAGATTTTTCTAATCCCTTAGAGTATATTACCAACTGAATATTGTAAAACATCCAAGTCCTAAACTAAAGACAATGAGCCACCATTCTTAATTTCTGCTTCTGCCTCTTTTCATATAAGTGCCTTACTGAGACTATTGACCGCAAAAAGTCAAAATATTTGTTCAAAACAAAACAAAAAATATCCAGGCAGTTGTGGTACACACCTTTAATCACAGCACTCACGAGGCAGGTGGACCTGTGAGTTTGAAGCCAGCTTGGTCTACAGAGTGAGCTCCAGGACAGCCAGGGCTATACATAAAAACCCTATCTGGAAAAACCAAAAGGGGGGGTGGGGGAGAAGCATCCTTGAGGATCATGATGGCCATATCTACTTATGGTCCAGAGTTGAGATTTTCTGCTTACATGCATGTGCTAGTATTTCCTATGAGTTCAGCAACTGTAGGAATTGGAATAGGTTGGCTATCTAGCATAAGATGGTAAGCCATCTGTCACAGAGTCAACTCTCTGTAGCTTCATGTCCCACATCCATCCATTTAACCATAGATCAAAAGATATACAAGCAAAAATTTCTTGTAATTATTTATACATAATTAAATCATCTCTAGAGAAATTTAAAGAATACAGGAGGGGGAAAATAAAACCCTAAGAATCTATTTAATAAGATAGATGTAGTTGTAAGACTGTGCCATTATGTATTAAGCAGTGGTTGACCACAGTGTATTTCCATATTTGTGGACCTGCACTGATCCTATTGCAAAAGACAAAGGGTAAGTCAGGCTTTGGAGGGCATGAGAATCACCCCAGGCCAAACCTGTTCCTGGCCAGGTTGGGAGCTGAGTATTTTTACCTCTAAAAAGTCCCAGGTACACTGGCTACTGGTCCACAGAACACACACCTACTATAACCCAGAAGACTGTTTATGGTTAAAAGGAAGTTTTGAGATAAATCAGGCATCCCCAAAAAGAGTACTTATGTACAGAAAGGAGAATGACTAGTCCCCTATCTAGCTCTTTAGCTGCCTGTCTTTATCATCAGCCGTTCGAGCAAGTTTCTCTGCGTGCACCTTAAGGCTTGCTTCATAGCTGAGTCCTGCAATTTGAACAGCAAGCTTTCCCAAACAATATAAGAATTGGCTGTTAGCCTACTGCTCACCTTTACCAGGGCTCGCAGCTTTCTGGGGGCAGGGCTGTGGTTCAACCACACCCTTGTAATACTGACCTTTAAGAACAGAAAAAGAAAAAGAAAATTTATGACTGTCTATGGGTTTGAAGCTCAGTGGTAGAGTAATTCCCTAGGCTTGATACCAGTACTGACAGAACTGAGCAGTCTAAGTTTGTGGTTAATGTATGAGGCAAGGCCCCTGGGCCAAATCCTAGACCTGGAAAAACACTTTTGATGCTCAAGCATTTTATGGAGATAAGTGGGGCTGTTTGGCAGTTGAAAGCATTTGCTGCTCTTCCAAAGGACCCAGGTTCAATTCCCAGCATCCACATGGCAGTTCACAACTATCTGTAACTCCAGTTCTAGGGGATCAGAAACCTTCACACAGACATACATGCAGGGAAAACCCCAATGTACATTAAATCTTTTTTTTAATAAAAATGAATTAAGGGAAGGAGATGATACACCAATGGATAAGTGAGTTTAAGTTTAGAGAAGCTTAACTTTCCTTAGGTCAGAAGTCTTTTTGACAGCAGCAAACTAAGATATGCTGCATACAAATATTTTACATGTGGCTTCAAGATTTATCACTGAGAACCTTCTGATACTTCCATTAAAGCCCAAGTCTTACTCCCCAAAAGAAAAAGCCCACTATTTTTTAGGGGATAAAAGCACATTATCAAAATACTGTCTTCTTAAAAATCAATGGTTCCAGAGGCTATCAAAATGGCTTGGTGCCAAGCCTTATGACCTGAATTTAAGCCCTGGGATCCATGTGGCGGAAGAACTGACTCCAAGAAGTTCTCCGACCTCTAGAAGTGTGCCATAGCACTTATATGCAGACATGCTAAGTGCAATAAAAATAATTTTTTAAAAATCACCTGCCCATTTATAGAAACGAGGTCTTGACAACTATAACCCAGAAGACTGCTTTTGATCAAAAGTAAGTTCTGAGATAAATCAGACATTCCAGGGTCAACAATACAGATATCACCAAAGCTACCAGCCACGTGGGCCAGCCTAGACAGCAGGGAATATGTCGATAGTAGATGGCAATAGTTCATAGCAGATTGTATCTCTAAGACTGGGTCTCAGCATCAAAGAATGCAAGCATCATGAAGAGACAAGGCAGTTCACTCACTGCAATGCACAAGGCCTGCTTTAAGAAAGGGGATAAAAGCAGGGGAAAATAGCCATCAAGACCTTGTTAAAAGATTTATTTATAAAAGACCCAAACCCCCTAATTTTCTACACCATGCTTGGTCTGAGGACTAAGTCCCTGCAAAGAGGTGAAGGTCCACGTAAGACCAAGTTTCACATAGGTGTGTCCTACCTTATTAATAGGCTGTCAATATTTGGGGGTAGGGTGACAGTCCAGCTTCTGTAGGTGAGAAAATGTAGACTTCCAAATCCTTGTTTTGTTAACTTTCTCAAGTAAAGCAGTCCTTTGCCTATCAAGATTTCTCAGAATAAGTTTTAAGAAATGCTGGAATAGCAGCAACTTGAGGCTTGAAATGCACTGACCAGCATACATGCATTTCATTTAGCATCCAAACGAGAAACTCCAGCCTTACTTCTGCTCCAAGATTGGAGCCTAGGCTTTTCCACTGTGACTCTGAATCCGATTCTCCTTCTTCTAGACTTCAGGTGTTGAGGCCCTTGTCTGTGGATGCTCTGCAGCTACACACTTCCTTCACTTAGAAGCAGTAAGCCTGATTACTGGTATGGCCACTCTTGCCCCAGCAAGGCGTACAGTGGGCTCTTGAGCCTCCTTCTGAGGCACAGGAGGCAGGTTCTGGAGTCATGCCCAAGAGGGCTGCTTCCCAGCCCTAGCTTTGGGCCAGCACTGTTCCACGGTTTGGTTGCATAAGTTCACAAGCTCTTAGCTGGGGTTCTAGCAGATGGGGCTCAGCTAAGAACAAGCGAAATAGTGTTGATAATTCTTCTGAGAAGTCCTGAAACAAGTAGAAAGGTTAAGAGAAAAGAATTCCAGATGGTCTGCCCTTTCTAAGTCAGCCCAACAAGCTCTCACAGACAGTGGAGAGACTGACAGCCCAGGCATTTCATCCAATGCCTTCTATGAAAAAATCAATAGAAACTTGCCCAGATTAGCAAGCTAAGGCTTAAGTTCTAGCAGGGAGAGTGGACTCTGACAGGAAGCTGAGGCACAAAGTCTTAATCTTATTTTATGGTTTGCTCTCAATCACGAGAACATTTTAAACGTAAGCTGAAATCTGAGCTTCAAATCCTGAATATTCACTGTGCTGTGCTGCTTTCCAATTGTCCTTCTCCTTTGGTCTTCTGAGTCTCGCAAAGTAGCCACACAGATCAAACCCAATACTGGAAACACTTGGCATGTAGCTGCCAGCTATATGGACCCACAACTGAAATCCCAGCACTCAGCAAGCAGAAGGAATGCAAGCTTGTGGTTAGCCTGGGCTACACAGGCAATCTTTAGGACAAATGAGACATTTTCTCTCTTCATATAAGACCAAGAGATTAAGACTCCTTACCCCTGGCCACTGGGCCTCATTAAGGCTGCCCAAACAGGCTTCTATCTCCAGCTGTCCCATGAGATTCTTTTCTACCAGCTCCCGGAGTAAGAACAGTAGCAGGTCCCACTGCAAAACACCACAGAGAAGGTCAAAAGTTGTCAAGACCACACACAGTACTCTTAACAGTAGGGACTGAGGACTGGACAGTAGTCCCAAGAGGTTAGAGAGATGGCTCGGCATGCTGTTAAGGCACTTGCTGCACCTGGGCAATGGTGGTGGCACACGCCTTTAAACCCAGCACTTAGGAGGCAGAGTCAAGCAGACCTCTGAGTTCGAGAACACCCTGGTTGGTATATAGGGCAAGTTCCAGGACAGCCAGAGCTACATAGAGAAACCCTGTCTTAAAAAACAAAACAAAAACATTGGGATGAAGCACTGAACAATGTTAAGAACATGCCTTGCAGGGATGAAGAGAGAGAGCTCAGTAAAGTGCCTGATGTGCAAACATAATGGCCTGGGTTTGGAAACCTGTGTTTGTTTATCTGTAGCCTGAGTGCTGGGGGAGCTAGAGATAGGAAAATTCTAAAAGCCCAATACCCTCCTAGTTTATCCAATTAATGACCTTCAGATTTAGCATGAACAGTGCTCACTAACAAGTACAGCCCACACATAACAGAATCCCCTTAACACACACAACATGAGTGGAGGAGCTAGGTAGGCATGATAGCTCACATCTGTAATCAGCACCTGGGAGGCAGAGGCAGGAAGAACGCTGCGGACTAGAGTGAGATCCTATTTGAAAATCCATACACATGGGCCTAGAGAGATGGTCATAGGTTAAGAGCACTTGTTTGGCAAATTCAATTCTCAGTACTGACATGGTGGTTCATAGCCACCATAGGTCTAAGGGATTCCAAAACATATGCACATAGTATACATACATGCGTGCTGGCAAAAACTTCGTACACATAAAATCTATCTAACCTCCCACCCCAAAAGAAACCGAAACTACAGGCAGAGGACCTGTGCCTGACTTACCTCCCTTGGCCGAGTATCTGCCAGAAGCCCCAAATTTCTTGGGCTGAGTAAAAGCTGTAGTGGAACTGGCCCCTGGAAGTCATCCTTCCATAAGGAAAGCAGCATGTGCAGAAGCCTTCGAGCCTGTCCTCGCTCTAGCCTGTGCTGTGTTGGGGGCCCTAGGATGGGGATCTGGTCTGCAACTACAGAAAGAAAAAGTTTAAATGGAGGCAGAAGCGCATGCCCCATGCTCTTAATCTTGTTTGTACCTAACCTTGGGGTTTGAGGAATGTGGCATGAGGGATTTAATGGAAAAAGAACCATACCCAGGAGGGAAGCTAACTCCACAGAGCACTTGGCCAGATGCTGCTCAGCAGTTGGGCACAGGAACTACAGGGGAAAAGGGGAGACATGAACATCATTCTTACTAGTCTAAGGACTGGCCCTAAGCCAATGTGGCTCATGCCACATCTCACCTGGCGGCACCGCAGTGACTGGCCCAGCTGGTTTAGGAGCTGTTCCAGATGCTCTGGGGAAACTCCCTCCTCAGGGTCCCGAGGCCCCGCAGCCAGGGAGAGCACATCCTGTAGAGAGCAGTGTTGAGACCTTATGCCAGGCTGACAGAAACTTGGTTTGGGATGGAAATCAGCCGGTGGAGAGAGGCAGAAGGAAAAGAGCCCAAGCGGGTGAAGCAACTGGGTCAACGTGTTCTTAGGGCTAAGGCTCAGGCAGTATAGCACAGCTAGGATAAACAATTATGTTGACAACCCGGGAAGTAGATGAAGTGATAAGCCTACAGACTGTGTGCTGCCAGAGAGCTCCAAAGATGTTACTCACCTCGAGACAAAACTAACCAATTCCCAGAAGGCATCTTAAAACATTAGAGAAACTGTCCTATTTAGAGTCTTAACACCTTCTCAGACATCTCAAAATAAGAAATCTTCTGCATATCGAGAAGTGTTATCTAGCCTGACACCTTTCCCTCTCCTTCCTACAGTCCCCACCGAGGGACTTTGTTTTCTAGTCTCTATTCTACATCTTTATTCCCAGACCACTAGATAGTATTTTAGTCCTTGGGAGTCTCAAGGCCTAAATATTGCTCCAAGCATTCATCTCTGCTTTGATACCAAAAATGCAGTCAGATACTTTATAAACAAACGGATATGACTGCATTCAATAAAACTTTATTTACAAAACCAAATCATTTTGGACCATGTTTTTGGTTTTTGCTGATCCTTCCTCTATAATAGAGTCAGTCCCCAGCCCCTACACCAAGGAATAATATGTAAAGCTTACACTATCTACTTGTTTTATAAATTTTTAAGACAGTCTTATTTAAGTTGACCAGACTGGTCTAGTTCTGTGATCCTTCTGCCCCAGCCTCCAGAATAGCTGAGAATCCAAGTCTCATTATCCATTAGAATGGACAGTTTATGCGTAATAGCTAGCATTATCACCCACATGGAAGAATAGTACAGAAACCACATCCAGACACTGAAATGCCCCCCCTCCAAATTTTTTCCACTATATTTTACAGCCATTTCTACCACATATATATGATGCATTTAGTTAAAAACTTTAGATCTGGCCTGTTGTTGTGACATACACCTTTAATCTCAGTGCTGGGAAGGCAGACATAGGTGGATCTCTGTACGTCTGAAGTTAAATTGGTATGCACAGTGAGTTCTAGGCCAGCCAGAGCTACATAGTAGTACCCTGTCTCAAAAAAAAACAACCCTTTAGATCTAACTTTTTGGGTGATTCTAGAACAAAAGTCTTAGGAAAACCAATTCAGCTTTGCTCTATGTAATCCCATTCAGTATGGAAAGAAACAGAAACCAGCAAGACAACACACAAAGCTTCTATACAAATCCTGAAGCCAATGTGAAAAAAGAAATAAGCAGCAGGGAGAGGGAGTGAGAAAGCCAAAAGGAGTAGGGTAGCTGTGTACTTTTATCTCGGAGATGAGGTGGGAGGGGAGGGGAGCATGGTGCTCACAGGCTCGGGAGCAGCCCCTCCGCTCCACCCGGGCAGTTGGCTCAGGACCCTGGGCTCGTAGCATGCGACTCACGGCTGCTTTCACCTCCCTTCTAATCAGCGCTGCCAGGCAGAGGGAGAACAAGAATGGAGTCACTAGAGTGTTCCCTTGCATGGGCTTGCCATGACAACCCACACCTTTCACTGGCTCTAACTGGCTCGCCTAATCTCCCACAAACTGCTCAATACCTTGCCCGTCCACCTTTAAAAACTCGGTTCAGTCATTCCTTTCCTAGATCTCACCTGTAATGTTGGCTGACAACCAAGAGCAGGCTTTCTCTGTTGCAAGCCCCACAGCAATGTTCTCTGCACTGTTTAGAACCTGTGGCAGAGAAGGACTGCTGAGTCAGGGATTTGGGAAGGTGGGTACAACATTAGATGCTATAGTTCAAGACCCACCCTACCCTACAGCAGCCTCACACAGGTGCATGTGTACACATATGAGCACATGCATGCATGCCTACTGGCCTGCTAACTGCAGGCTTCCTTCCTACGTACAGCAGCTGGAGTTTCTTCTGGCAGCAGTGCTCGCACAGCAATGGGGCTCTTCTTTTGGCAAAACCTGAGAAAAGACAGGAGGAGGTCAACATCTAGGTATTGTAGACTGACTTACAAAGTAAATGCCCAAGAGCACCAGGTCTATGACCTGAAAACTCTATCTCAGAAGGAAGTGCTGTCCATTCTCCTGCCCTACAACAGATGCTGGAGGAAGGAGAAACCCACCCATTAGCCATACATTACATACACTCTTCCAACTTAATATCTGGACTTTGTACCCAAAGACATAACCCTTCAGAAAAGGGATCAGAGCAAAGGAGTGAAAAGAAAAGAAATGGACAAGAGGGATGTGAAAGGACAGGGAAAAAGATCTAAAGGAAGCTGGGTGTGGTAGCTCATGCCTATAATCTCAGCACTTAGGACTTTGGGGCCAGGTCAGCCTAGACTAGACAGAGTAAGACCTTGTCTCAAGAAACAAAAAGCTAGCTGGGTGGTGGTGGCGCACGCCTTTAATCCCAGCAGAGGCAGGTAGATCTCTGTGAGTTCAAAGCCAGCCTGATCTACAAGAGCTAGTTCCAGGACAGGCTCCAAAAGCTACAGAGAAACCTTGTCTCGGAAAACAAAACAAACAAACAAACAAACAAAAAAAAAGAAACAGAAAGTTAACAAAAACCAAGAGGAGACTTCAGGAGATTAGGAGAGTCAAATAGATCGCCAGTTCTTACTCCCGCCCCTGGGTCAATGCTTGAGCCCCATGGGGGCACAGTTGAGAACACAAGAATTCCAACAGCTGGGCTGGGTCTCCCCATTGCTTTCTCTGCGTCGCCAGCTGCTCCTGAAGAAGTGACTCGGCTTGATGCACCAGATCTGCCACCAGCGTTGCCCTTTATCAGAGAGAACAAAGTTTTTTTTTTTTTTTTGGGGGGGGGGGCAGTTAGCTGGGTTAAGAGGAAAGGGGCTACAAACAGAGAAATTTGGTCAAAATGCCCTTCAAAGGATATAATTTCAGCCTCTTGACTCCCCCAGGCGAATTTGCTCAGTTTGGCAACTAGATGCTAAGAATTTAAAGGAAGAAAATGATAAGGGATTAAGACTAGGACTCCTGGGGACTAGAGAGATAGCTCAGCAGTTAAGAGCACTGACTGCTTTTCCAGAGGACCCAGGTTCAATTCCCAGTACCCACATGACAGTTCACAACTGTCTGCAAATCTAGTTCCAAGGGATCTGATATCTTCACACCAATGCACATAAAGTTAAATAATTCATTAAAAAAAAGTCTTTAAAAAAAAAAAAAGACTAGGGCTCTCATTCCACTCTTACTTGATGTGTTTGACACAGTTCGATCCAATTCTTTCTGCCACAAATTCTACAGTCCTGCGCAGGGAGGGTGGCTGGTTGTGGAAAAAGGCCTGGGCAAGCTGAGCCTGGCAGGAGGTGAAGACAGTAGTAGTAGTACCATGAGGGTTCCCTTCTGCCTCCCCATTTCCCTACCCTCTGCCCTTACCTGCAACCCCTGGCTGGTCTTGGGAGGCAGGGTTCCTAGACTGGTGGTGGTAGTGGGAGTGATTTTCCTCACAAAACCCCCACTCCGCCCACTGCTGCCTGAAACCCAGGAAGCAAGCAGTTTCCGGAGTTCTCCTGTAGAGAATTCAAAGGTCTTAATTCCAAAATTACCACCCCCCTCTTCCAAACACCATAGCCTTTATGGAGCAAACAGGATGAAGTGCCCAGAGAGTCTAAGAACAAAGCAATGTGCTAAGGAGTCAGGTCTTCTTGGGTGTCCATGATAAGACATACATTGGCCACGGGAGACAGGGATGCTCACCAATGTAGGGGCAGCAGGTATACAGCAGCTGCTGGTCCACAACAGGCACACTGTCCTGCGGAAGAACAGGCCAGGTTTGGAAGGGGAAGGCAGTGCCCCTTTCCTCACAAATGCACAGAAATGGGGAGTCAAGCAGGAGAAACATCTTAAGTCTTTCCTAGTGTGTCTGCTGGTGGGCCTTTATCTAATTAAATAATTCCTGGTATTCACATGACCCTGGTTTGACCCCCAACACTCACCAAACCATGCTCTGAAGTAGCTGTGTCCACCTCAAAAGCATCTACCTGACCATCTTCTAGAAAGAACAAATCCTCAGGAACTGTCGGTATCTGGTAAGAGGAAGGCAGTTAGAGCTCCGCTGTCACTCTGAGACTTGTCATACTTTCTCATCTACTGGGGCCTCGGGTCAAGCAAGTTGTCTTCTGAAGCCATAGCAATATCCATCCCTCTCAGAACCTTCCTTTTCTGTCCCTGACTTGCCCAGACTACAGCTTTCCTGTCCTGCCACAGCAGTCACCCACTACCCTATCCAGCCCATCTATCTACCTGGAAAAGCCAGCCTAGGACAGCAAGCAGTAGCAGCTTGTTCAGGAAGCACATCTCCCCTTCATTCTCCTTCGATAAGATCAAACTCCTAAAATGTAAACAGAGGATATGAACAGACTTGTACCAAGGATAGAAGGAAGTAAATAAAAGCTATCACTGGGAAGGGAGTTCGCAAAAGCAGACCGAAATCACACTACTACTGAGAATACAAACAGGACCTCAGTGAGACTTGCACCTCACATCCTTCTTTGCTAGGCCGTAAGATTGACAGAAGGACCAACGGAACGGAAAATAACTATCACAGTCCTGCCTCTCCTGAGGCCGTTACGGCTGTGGAACCACAAAGACGTATAGATTTCTAGGCCCTCTTTATAAGTAACAGGGCTATGTAAATAAGTCTTGTTCTACTCACCGATATAAGTGCAGCAGGAGAGTAAAGACACTCCGGTAGTAGTCCAGCAAGGGGACAATGTGGTCAGCAAAAGAGAGGAACTCCACCAGCCAAGGCACAGTGAGTACTGCCCGGCGGGCCCACAACCCCTGCTGTAGCAAAGCCCGTATATCTAGGACAGGAGGGACCTGAGAAAGCCAGGATTTTGTCAATGAGCAGGCCCTTGAAAGGGGCTGACCACCCTCTAACCTGCCAGGTTTCTAGAATAGCCAAGGAAACCAGTCAGTCTCCACACTTAGCTGGTCTACCCAGGTCCTCCTTACCCAGAGATCTCCCATGCACTCACCTGGCTCCTGAGGGCCAGAATAGAGTCCTGAAGTTCACGGGTTGGGGGTGGTTCAGGTCCTCGGTATGGTAGGAAAGCCACAAAGCCCAGAAATTTAGCCAAAAGTCTAAGACTAAGAAGCACTACAGCAAATTGCCTCCTTTCACCCTGCATAAACAATCAAGTGAAACAATGTCCTTTGCGTAAGTCTTCTAGAACAATTTAAAATCCATTAAGTTTCCCTTAAACATATATCCTTTCCCTCCCCAATCAGACCCCATCGTCTCCCTTATTCTGTTTTCTAACCTGCCAATCCACATCTGACTCCCCATCTTCATCACCAGGCTCATGCTGAGGCAGGGGAAGGCCATTGAGTTCCCGAATCTTCAAGCTCAAACTATCCATAAGATGCTGATTAAAATGGAAGCTTGGGTGGGGGAAGAGCAAAAGATAAAATAAAAAAAATCACTGAAATATGTTTAAAAAAAAAGAAGAAGAAGAACTAGTGATTAGAAGAAGTACCCCAGAAAGGACTCACAAGGAAGATGGGGAGGCTAAAGGGAAATGGTATTACCTATGTGGGTGCAAGAACCAGAAGAAAGATGAGAGCCAGCAAATATAAATGATAGAACACAGAAATCACTTCCAGATATGTCCAGTGATTTGCCCTCTGGGGAAACCAAACCTTTCCTGGTCTCAGTCTTTCTCCTGGTGTGTCACAGGAGACCCTTACCTGCTGGCACTCATGATGAAATCCCTAAAGAAGCCTTGACAGCCTGGGAAGGTGGGGGGTGGGCAGGGACCCCCGCTGCTCTGAGGGGCTACAAGGCGTTCTTGGAGCTGCCGCAACCGTCCCAACTTGTCAGCTCCTAACATATTCAACACATCTGGAGCTTCACCCAGGACGGATCCCCCAGCACTGCCAGGGCTCTGACACATCTGAGATGTCCACAAAGGGAGGAGAGATAAAAAACAAAAACAAAAACAAACCCATGAAAAAGAAAGACTGAACAAAGTAAGTAAAAAATGGGCTTAGGATATAGCTCAGTGGGAAACACTTGCCTAGCATGAGTGAGACCTTAGGTATGAAAGAAAGAAAGTAACAAGCACTATGGAGGGTTTATCTTCTAAATTGAAAGGAGAAGAGACAGAAACTACAAAGCAAGCATTTACCTCAGGTCACTAGAAGTAGAATTTGAAAGGATCCTGACTATTAAGCTCTCTTAGTACCTTAGCACAAGTCAAGAAAGGAATGGTAGTTGAGAGGTTAGGTAAGAGCATGAGGTCAGAGAAGGCAGTTTCAACTACCAAAAGTAGAAATCCTTTTAAATTAAGCCAGAATCTAGCAGGTGGTCCATGTGGTCCCTAGTGCTAGCCTTAATCTATCTAGCTGCCCACATCTTTTGGCTGCCGCTGCAGTTGTTACCTGGAGAAGCTGTTTTTGGAAAAGCCGGACAAAGTGGCTGTGGCTGCAGGCTGCTGACAGTTGACTCATCATGGCTCTGAGGAGTAAGGGGCAGATATACAGCACATGGGAGGAGATAAACAACATATTCTGTCTGTTTACTGAAGACTGCCAGGAGGCCCACAAAGAAGAAAGCAAGATGTGTTTGTTCCCTTCACCACCAAGATTCCTCCAGGCTAGACAGACTTAACCCACCAAGAAATGCCCTCTCAGATCTTCAGGTCATGCTCAGTGACAGTGAACTCCGTGCTCAATGTGAGAGGGAAACAAGGACAAAGGACACTTGGTCAACAACCTGGTCATCTGCCTATGCAGCCTGGATCTATGAGCTTTGTCCCTTCCCAAGCATTTGTCACTGAGTCTGAGAAGCTACAGAGAGAAATCCTTTTTCATCTAGGTAGTTACCAACAACTAGAGACTGAGGAAGACACGGGGCAAAGCTTCCCAACAATCACCCTAAATATCAGTGGGTTGCTCCTCACTGTCAGAGCAAGGAGACAAACTGAGCAAGGGCAGAGCACCCACCTGATCCTGCTACCCAAGCCCTTCTCAAAATCCCAGCTGGGTTCCTCATGATGATCTTCCCACTCTCGGAGCACCTCATAGAACACATCCCTGAAAGATATGCAAGCTTGATCAGCTGAATCCCCGTTGCCTTTCACCCACTTCCCACAGCACTTTCCCTTGCTTGGAAGGTTTAAGATAGGCCTACCCACAGCCCATCCTTAACCTCCATAGTTCTCTACATGATGGTATGTTACAGACCCAGCAGCAGCACATCATAGGCATCTGTGGACAGGGAAAGTTGACCCTAAGATGGTTGGCTAAGCTCAGGGATTCAGGTCTGTGGACATGAAACAGAATGAAGCCAACAGGCTTTATGATGACTGTCAGAAAAGGCCTGACAGTACTAACCCACCACTTTTAGCGCCTAAGTCCTACTTCTATGACAATAAACTGCTTTCTATTCCCTCCTCAACAGGTCCCTTCTTTTCACCTCTGTTTTTTAAAAGTATGAAAGGCTCGATCACTGGAGAAGTTGGCACGATTGTCAGTTTCTGGCTGAAAGGAGACAGCTTGAGCAGAGGGTGGTATCACCAGAGAGACCTAAAACATGCCAACAACATTAGAAAATAAGACCTGCTGTAATCATGTTAGAAGACTTTACTCCTTATTCCTGTCCAGAGTTAGCCCACCTGACAGCACCATGAAGATTGTCTGAATTTACAAAATGTCTAGGCTACTAGGAACCTAAGTGGGGTGACTACCTTGGCAACACTGCCTTCATAAGCAGCTCGGAGGCGGCCTTGCAGAGCTGGAGAGAAGCACATCAGCCGCTCATTCTCAGCCAGCAGTTTCAAGGTCCCTTTGTCCAGGTAGGAGAGAACCCTGCAAAGACAGGAGCACATATGACTGAGACTGAATCACAGGCTACAAGCACAAAGTACACCTGACACACAAGGCAGTGTTTAAGCCTAAGTAAGTATGGCAAGGTTATAAGCTAAGGATTAATTTGATGAAGGTAAAGGGTGAAGAATAAGACCTCATGGAGCTGAGATCGAGAGAGCAAGCTAGGAACATAGACAGCTATAAACATAAGTCAGTCTCCACGTCTAATTATTACTATTCTTTTTTTTTGTCTTAAACAGGGCTCTTCACATGGCTGGCAAGCGCTCCACTGATTTATATACTTAGGCCCTTTGTCCCCCTCTTTGGTATTTATTATTTGGGACTATATCTCACTAAGATTCAAAGCTAGTTTTGCATTTTCTGCAACCTGGGCCGGTCTTTTAACTCGCAATCCAGGCTTGGCACCAGACCCAGCTATTTAATTTCTTTAGGGAAGAAACTCAGCCTTGACACAAAATTAAATGTTACAGGTGCCTTTAGTTCTAGTACTTGAGAGGCAGAGGATGGCAGATCTATGCAGGTTCAAGGCTAGTTTGGTCTACACAGGGAGTTCAAGGCCAGCCAAGGGCTACATAGTAAGCCTCTGTCTCAAAAGAACCAACCAACCAACCAGAAAATAGGTGAAAAAGGTCTAGGGCCATAGTATCTATGTTAAGCACAATCACGCATCCTGAATGGCTAGAAGCAGACAGACACGAGACTAAACACACCACCTCAGCTAGGAAAACTCACTGAAACTGGTGCTCCAGAACCTGCACCGCAAAGAAGACGCAGTCATGGATGCTCTGAAACAGGGGCGTTTCCAGGGGATCTAGGACAACAGCAAATGGTTAGTTAGAACTATCCCACCTGCAAACCTCAGTTCTCAAAATGAGACTTGCTTACTGACCTTGGGTGCCCTGACTTGAGTCAAGGTCACTATTCTTGGTGGCCACCATTCTCCGGGCAGTAAGGAGCTGAAGGACAAAGAAAAGCTCCAAGAAAAGGTTTGGTACCAGGTTCTCTAGATTAAAAAAAAAAAAAAGCCATAACATTGGACACCACTGACAACGTGCCTCACCCATTCTCTTACCCTGTAGTTGGCAAGCATACCCACCGCAGCTCCCTCTGCTCTTACCAGCAATGCACGAGGAGTAGATAAGGGCTACCAGTTCCAGGCGCTGTGGAGAAGACACTCGGGCTGGGTCAGCAGGTTCTGCTGTGAGGCTTCCTGTCCGACTGGGGATGGGAGACCCCAACTCTGGGATGGGACAGGCCGGGGTAGGTGACTGCTGCAGCTGCGTGGAGCTACGTGAACAGAGGGATGGCAGGATTACTCAGCCTGGCTTTCCAGCGACAGTCATACTCAAGTTCTGCCAAGAAGATATCAAGAGCCCAGGAAGCAAACCCAGAATCCCCAAGGGAGAAATCAAGTTCAGGAAAAATCCCTGCAAGTCCCGCACAAGAGGGAAGCTGACATCCCAGGTGGCGGCAAAGCCATACCGCGCCTTCCTGAGCATCTCCCGCTCCTCTTGCAGACTTCTGCACCCTGGGGGAAGGCCAAGGCCCCAAGGGCTAGTGTCCAGGGCTGAGGGTTGGGAACTGGGGACACAGCTGATTGGGGGTGAGGTGAAGCAGGTCTTGGGCTTGGAAAGCGACCGCTCTTCGCTCACCGGAGTTGGGTTGATCCTTCGAGAAGGCTTCGTCCTGCTGAGAATAATCACAGGTTTTTCTCACATCAGCCCACAACAGCAGGGCCCTTTCAGCCGCCCTCCACCCGCGGCCCCTCATTGTGGCTTCTTCCCTCTCAGCCTTCTAACCATCGCACTTTCTACTGTGGGGCGCCCAGCCCCGCTTTAGCGAATGTCTTGCAATAAGGGCCGATTCTCACCCTGCAGGGCCGGGAGGAACGGTGCCTACGGGAGGGAACTCCTCCAAGTTGCTGAGGTTTGGCGGATCAGAGAGCGAGTGTCTGGGGCTACCGGGGCTGCCTGAGCCCCGAGGCTTCCGGCCCCCGGCCCAGGGCGGGCTCTCGCCGCTGCCCCCCTCCTCCGGGCCCCCGGGGCCGCGACCTCCTCGTTCGCGGGACGGCCCCGGTCCCGGCCCCCGCCTGCGGCCCGCACGGCGGGCCAGTGGCGCCTCGGCAGCGGTGCTGAGGGGCTCGGCCGCAGGGAAAAGCTGGCTGCGCGCCCCACGGCCACCCCGTGGCTGGGCCCCCGACCTCCCTGGCAAGGCGGCCGAGGCGCCCGGGGTCTTGGCCGGGGTTGAGGGGCCCTGCGGGAGGACGCGGCTGCTTTGCTCCCTCAGGAAGTTCAGCAGGAACGGCACGAATTCCTTCCGCAGAGGCCGAAGCGCGCTCAGAGCGGCCACCTCGGAGTTATCCTGGGGAAGAAGCAGAGGTCGCGAGGCGAAAGGGTCAGCTGACAGCCCCGGCCGCCAGCCGCTCAGGCCGCAGGGTGGGCGGCCCGGCAGTGGCGCCCAGAGAAGCGCCCTAGGCGCGGGCCGTCAACCAGAGCCGGCTGGGAGAAGAGACTGAGGCAGCGTCCCCCGCGGGAAGCGCATTCCAGACAGGCCTGAGGACGCGTCGGCACTGTTACCTCCGAACTCGGGGTGCTGCGCGCGATCCACCGCACGGCGGCTGCGACCGGCACCTCTTCGCGCAGCAGCGACTCCAAAACGGCCGCCATCCCGGTCCTGGCGCTCTGAGGCTACTGCGCAGGCGCAGACGCGCCACGGGCGGCCGGGAGGGGCGGAGCCGGCAGCCCGGAGCGACCGTTGGGCGGCGGGGCGGGGCTTTGCGGGGTGGGGCCTGGCTCTGGCCGCCGGGGAAGGTTCTCGGCGCTCTCGGCCCTAGTCTACCGGCCCCGCCAGCGCAGGCCTGCGGGGCGCCGGGAGGCCCTGCCCTGACTGCCTGGCCCAGGAGCAGCGTGAGCTTGGACGGGGCTGCTAGGAGACGGACGCAGCTCTGCGGAGATCCGAGTCCGAAAGAGAGGATAGGCCAAAAAAAAAAAAAGTGAACAACTCTAAGACCACACATCTGCCGTAAACACAGCCTCCGGCCACCGAAAACAGAGCTTTTTGATTCACTCCCTCCCCAACCAAAAAAAAGTTACGTGAGTAACCTCCTATTTTGACCTCCCCCACCCCCAGAGAGGCTGACTTTTCACCACTGGCCAAGCTTTCAGGTGGTCTCCATCAACTGACAGTTTAGCACATAGTTCCTGCTGAGAGGCATCTTCGTAAAAACCCTCAGATCACAACCTTATGAAAGGTCCCCACGACACCATACACACAGAAGTGTCCTTCAGACTTGTATTTACTCCTTTATACACTGTATGAAATTGTTTACATCAGGTGACTATTTCAACTTCTTGTATTTGAGAAGTCAAGCGTATTCACGATCAGCTTAAGAGAAAGGCATTTCTGCAGGTGTTTACACCCATGCACCATCTCCCCACTTGCTGGTTAACCCTTGGGCTGCATCTCCTGTCGGTCCCTTATTCTGAAAAACATGATTTTCGGACGTTGCTCCTTGGTTTAAAAAAAAAACAAATCCAGCCAGGCGGTGGTGGTGCACGCCTGTAATGCCAGCACTAGGGAGGCAGAGTTTGAAGCCAGCCTGGTCTAGAGTGAGTTCCAGGACAGCCAAAGTTACACAGGGAAACTCTGTCTCGAAAAACCAGAATAAGGAAGTAAGTAAGTAAGTAAGTAAATAGGAATCTAGTTGAGAAAAGCGGCAGTGAATTGCCGTTTGTTCCTCTCCTTCAAAGGAAGACCACTTGGTGACAGAGAACAGGAATCCCTCTAGTGGTAACCAGGATGTTTGCTAGGGAGAAGGAAAGGCAGCTTTTAAGGGTTACTTCTGTGCTGGATTTCCTGCTTTTGGCAGTAGGCAGGAGAATTTGAGTTTCAAAGCCAGTTTGAACACACCGCCATCCATACCGGGGAGCCCTGGTTTCACCCAGCTTGTATGCACTTAGCCCCAGATGTCCTTGTCAATTCTGCTGTACTGGATCTGTGACACTTTAGTAGATTAGAAAATGTTTCCACTTTTTGGAACCCAAACCATCACACAAACAGCACTAAAGTTTGCATGCGTACTGAATGTTTTATTACTAGATTATAAAAATAAAATACAAAATAATTTTAAAACAGAACTTAAAACACTGTACAAAGCTTTAATATGGTACAAATGGGAAAATTAAATAAATAATTACACTTTTATGTACAGATGGCCTATACAAAAGCACTCCGTGTTTTTCTTTCAATGCTCTATGCCCTTGGTTGCCTGAGCAAAAACACATAAAGGGAAGACGTGTGGAGGGAAAAGAATACAGCACAATACATTTAAAAGAACTGCAAAGAGCACTTTCTCATCTAAAATGAGGATAGTAAAGCGGATTAAAGTAATTTAACTCATTTGTCTTATCCAATAAGAGAATTCTGGTTGTGACTAAATCTGATGACATTTGCCATAATAGCTTATAAACTTAACATTTATATCTAACACAAAATCAGACATGCCTCCTTTGCTGATGAAGTAGGTGCTATTTTAAGAAAGGTGTCAAAGGGAAATGAGAACTGTAAATCAAAGAACAGCAAGGTGGCACAAGCAAGGATCATCAGATCTGTTCTTTGTACTCGACACATCTAATTCAATCTCATCTAAGGTTTTTGCTCTGCTGGGATGACAGACACAGACCACCAAGTGTAGGTAATCCGATTTCAACATCCTGAGTGGCCCAGTGCTACATTTCCTTTGTCTTAAAAGAGGTTTCCTTTATTTTCCTGTATTTTAATTTCTGAAGTCTTTAACTTAGAGAACTAATTACAGTAATTGATGAAGAGTTCAATGAAACTATTTTAGCCAGACGTGGTGGTAATGTACACCTTTAATCCCAGCATTCCGATAGGCAGAGGCAGACATATCTGAGTTCAATGCCAGCCTGCTCTACAAAGCTAGTTTCAGGACACCCAAGGCGAAACAGAGAAACCTTGTCTTAAAAAACCAAACCAAAACAAAAAGAAATGTTTTGAATAGTCTCAAAGCTTTCTTTTCATCAAACTCCCTAAAATAAATCATAGCCAAACTCTGTAGCCTTGTTTACTGCTGCAGATGAGCAAAAACACCTGGATAGTCTTAAGTCTGCTTGTGATACAAGTGAACTTTTGAGGACTTAAATCATGTTTTATGAGAGTTTTAAAAAGCATCATATGGCAAGGATAGTCTACATAAGACCTAGGTTTACTAATGTCTTTAGTTGAACAATCCTGTGTACAATACAAAACAATTTTAAATTATAGAGATATAAATCTATCCATTGTTAGTGCAAAACTATGTTATTAGCAAATTCTGTAATTCTATAGTCTCAAAGATCTGCCATTCATCCTGATGTTGGTCTAAAAACTCTGGCTGAAGGTACCAGAGAGGTCAGCATCACTAGTCTACAGTGTGGATACTATCACCCCCACTTAGAGAGGGCAGAAGCTTGTTACATTGTAAGGGCAATGGAAGGAATGCCACTTTACTTTTGCTACAGGGCTTCTTAAAACCACAGTTTGAGTGTAGTATAGAAAGATAATCCCATTACCTCAAACATGCCTTGAGCAGCCTGGCTATTAGTTGTTATGTGGGAGAGCAAATCCTGAAGTCATTACTGAGTAAATCTTTGCCATTTAGCATCCTGAGATTGTGTGAAACCATGAGACAATCTTGTCTCTAATATTCTGATGTAATCCTCTCACAAGAAGAAGACCTTATCCAGATTCCCCTCTAAGTGAACAGGGGTTCTTGTCCCACACTTAAGAGTTCCCTAGTAACTTTAGGGGTCCTTTTCCTGTAGTTCTGGCAAGCAATGTTGGGTAACAAGATTCTAAAGGCTCCAAAACTGTGTTAAATTTCTGGAGAAATGGCCAAAGTATGGCAAATCCCCAACAACGAGGAGTTTCCACTTCGACATTCTACACACTAGAGCTTTGTAAGGTTTTGCTGAGGACGGGAAGTGGGGTGTACCGATAAGCACTTGGTACATACCAGGCACCACAATTCCCACACTGTCCAAGCTGTGGAACTGCATAAGTTTCCTTCCATACTAAGTAAAGGTCTAAATATGCGCCAGCGTGACTTCTGGACTTGGGTATATGTTGGCATGTAAGCACTACCACAGTAGCATAGATTACATGCTGCAATCCTATAACACATTTGGATTGAATCCTAAATAGCTATTCTACAAATATATTGTCTATAAAACAAAATTCAAGAAAGTTAAACAGTGTAGTTTAACTCACCTATTATTACCTCAGTGGAAGAAGTGCTAAATGACCCTCTCCCCAGAAATAGCCCAACACAAAACAAGAAATAGGCTCATATTTTAAAAGGGAATGCAAACAAATTTATCCTTACATGAACATGACAGAAGAAATATTTAAGATGTGACAGATACAAAAGAATGAGCGGGAGTATGCTCAATGAAATACACACACACACACACACACACACACACACACACATATACACTCACACACATACATATATGAAAACTTAAAAAAAAGGAATTCATTTTTGCTGTTTTGGAGACAGGTTCTCACACTCAAGCCCAGATGAACTTGAAATCCCTATGAAAGTTGAGGTTGGCTTTAGAGTCCCATCTTCCCACCTCAGCCCCTCAAGAACTGGGTTAGAAACATAAGCCACCATGCCTAGCTAACAAGTTTTTAAACATAAAAAACTTTGATCTCCAAGGCTAAATCTAGATTATCTACAAATATATTTTAAGATAGCATTTTCAAGATGCAATTTTCTTTAAGCCACTGAATTGTGGATCCTGTCACCAATTCCTAATGTTAAGAGTAGAAATGTAAAATTTTTGCCCTTGAAGAAAGGCACCTGTTTGTCATCAAGGTTATTGGGCGTAGAAAATCTCATTGTGACTTAGTTAGCTATCTGGTCTAGGTTTATAAAACATGCAGCAATATATACTTTGTACAATTGATGCAATCATAGAAACAGTAACCTAGGAATCTGTGGCTGGGAAGACATCTCCGGTGCCAGCTGAAGCCCCTCAGTTCCCACAGTGGCCAAGAGTGAAACAGACAGACATATTGCACATGTAGAACACCACATCAGCACACAGTGGTTTAGTATTCAAGAGCAAAAAATGTAAAGTGGGTAATGATAATAATGGGCCCTTGGCCATTTTGTTACTTGTTTGTTTTTTAGGCCTTGATTAACTTGTAAGGCAACTTTTACCAAAAACATTCATTGCAAACCATGCAACTAAAAACCTGTGTACCAAGGCTGGAGATAAGTGCCTGGCTGCAGACAGCTTCATTGGAAGGTGACTTAAAACCTGTATCTTAATGCTGAATTGGACATGATCCAATTTCCTCTGCTGTTCAATATCCATTGACGTCAAATGTATTTAGGCTATGCAAAATTATTAGGTATGATTTTAATACTTCACACAATTCACAAAGCCTGAAAGTCAGTAGTAAAATTTGGGGGCAACATTAGGAACTAAGCTATTTTTAGGAACTAAGTCCTTTTTTTTTTTTTTGTTAATCCCAGGACCACGGCAAGGGCAGGTGTGAGTGAATGACCTGTGCAGATGGAAGCCAGGAGGTACTTGTTTTCCAAAAGATAATTTAACCTCAGTCTCACACTACTTTCATTATAGCTTTGCTCATATTTCTCACCTTAAGTAAAATAGCCAAACTGTTTATATTATTTGGATGACCTGTAGCTGAAATTTCTCAAAATAATGAACTGACAAAGCCAAACCCCAACAAAAGCTTGACTCCCTGGATCACACTCCTGGTCCAAGTGTGGCTTAAGGTTGCCAACTTCTATTTCCAACCCGAAAGAACTGTAACATCTAAAAGCACAAACTATGCTTATTAATCTCTTTTGTGTGCATATGTTGCGGGGGTGGAAAAAGGGTTTCTCTGTGTAGCTCTGGCTGTTCTGGAACATACTCTATAGACCAGGCTGGTCTCAAACTCAAGAGATTTGCCTTCCTCTGCCTCCCAATTGCTGGGATTAAAGGCGTGCACCACCACCACCTGGCTCAGTTTTTTAATCACTATATCAGAACAGCATTTAATAAATGGACCTACTGATACATAAAATATAATTAGTCCATTTCCTTTTCTTCGGAGCAAAAACATCTTTGGTTGGCTCTTTTCCCTACATTCAAAATAAAATATTCTCACATAATGAGGCCATTTGTTCTCTGGATTTTGATGAGTTTGTTAATGACATGTAGAAAAGGAAGCAACACATTAGAAGGTTGGAGAAAACAAACCCAAACAGAAAACATCCTCTGTCATGCTGCCATCACCCTGGGTTTTGACTGTCAGCAGAAAAATTCAGAAAAGAAGTCTGGCCAGTATTAGCTTTCCCAGTGGTAACTGTTAGCACATTTCTGACTAGAGAGGTCAATATTAAGCTGACTACTTTTAGCATCCTTTAGCTAATGTAACACAAAGAGAGATAATTTCTTAATTCTCCTACATCCCATCCCCACTCCCATTCAAAAGAGTGACATGAAAGAGGCAACTTTCAGAAAATGTTTTAAAAATCAACTGATGCCAGATCCATACTTATAATGCCCATCAATCCACCCTAAACATATGGACAGCATTATGTGGCTAACAGGAGTAATCTTTGAGCCTGTATTACAAGCATAACCTGTTTAAAATTTCACCTATTAAGATACTTTCTAAATGAAAATTAAGTATCTTATACTTGGCTTGCTAAGGACTGCCAACTGTTGCACTATGCACCTGGAAGGCAAGAGGATCTTAGGTGTCACATACCCAGGACAATGAAGATAGGCAATGCCAAAGTGTACACAAGGCACACCATGGGAAAGGAATTTCATCATCTAGGATTTTGAAATTACAAATGCAGAATGAGAAAGAATGGATTTATATAAGCATATGTATCTATATTTATAATATTTATATAATTTACCATGAAAGACATGCAAGTAGTATTGCAGCAACTGTTCTACAATATAATACACAAGGGTCAGTCTCCAGTTGTAACAGACAAACAGTAAATGTGCCTTATCTGCTGCACTGCTCTGAAATGCTTGAACCTGGAAAGAACGTAGATTACACACTATGCCACATTTCTCCAGGGAGACCTTGTGTCTCAGTGTAGTGTTCCAAGTTTGAAAATGCTCAATACAGAAAACAAGTGCAGCATCAGGGCAGCTGGGATGCAGTACTGAACATTCTCACTTAGTGAAGAAATACACCTCCAGCTCCATCCACCCTTACCTCAAATTCAATTGTTTTAGGTTTGGCAGCAACACAAGATCAAAGAGAAAGTATATGTTTGTTAGAAGGCAGATTTCAACAGCAGGCAGATCAATTTCCCTTACCTCAATAAGGTTTTTAT
This sequence comes from Arvicola amphibius, assembly GCF_903992535.2. Classification (NCBI taxonomy): domain Eukaryota; kingdom Metazoa; phylum Chordata; class Mammalia; order Rodentia; family Cricetidae; genus Arvicola; species Arvicola amphibius. The sequence goes on along the minus strand of NC_052051.1, from coordinate 54,886,375 downwards.
CATACTAAACACTCACAGGACATCAAATAGCCCACTTAAAAAGTCTGGTACTCTTTAATTTGCCTGATTTAGAGAGTGAGAATAGAACTTTAAATTGAGATTATGTGGAGATCAGGCTAAGAAGCCCAAGCATAGAACAATACAAGAACCAATTTATAAAAACATTGAAAGAAAACTATTTAACCTAAATTTATTTCCCCAGATATTCATTCCTTATTGGCTAAGTGTATATAACTAAGTGTGTAAAATTTAAAATATGAAGATTATAAGCCTCAATAACATACTTAATTTCTTTCTAAATCTCCAAAAGCATAAACCACATTCCAAAGTGTTGTGCTTTCCTAGTGCCATCTTGAAGGCTGACACTATAGAGAGCGCAGGGAGGACATAAAGGGAGCTGTCTCCTCTGGTCAGCCTCCTTCTACAGGAGGAGATGTTGTTAGGTACGAGGGGATGCTCCTACCTTTAAGGACATTGTCCCACTCTCTGTTCCTCTCCAAACACACCTGCCCCAAACAGCTCTAGCTAGACACTGCTTTTTTTTTTTTTTTTAAGATAAAAATATGAGTTAAAAACTGTGGCCAAAGGAAAATAGCAAGGTTTGACTAAATAAGGGCAAATGGATTTTAAAGTGTTAGTGTGTGCGCTGAGACCTTTATTAGGGTGAACTGTTAAAATAAGAGGAAAGGAACATTAATTTTAAAACAATGTAAAACCTGGGAAAGATACTAGGAATGAATGGAAAGAAAGGTGTGGATTCACTAAATAAGCACACAAACCAAATATACCCAAATACTAGTTTCCTGGCAACAGGCTTCTTATATATTTGGATGTCAGCACAATGACTCTCCAAGGTTAGGAAGTTGTAAAGAAAAATATCAAACACTTTTGCTATACTCTTTGAGTAGAGGGTTAACAAATTAGGCAAAATCACTTAAAATCCCATTCTATTTCCTATCCTCAATTTTCTGTTTCGAGGGTGGCTGTAACAAGAGCTCATGTAACAAGTTTCTTCCCCTTGGATTTTGCTGGACTGAAGCATTTGACTCCTGATCTGCTTCCTACCTGCCCTAGGTAATTCCTTAGTATGTTATGTACTTATGTCTTCTTATCAAATAACTGATCATGTTACTTTCTTTTGTAAGAGAAGATCAACACTGATTGTTTGAAACAGACAGTACAGGGACACACATGCATCAGGTCTAGGAGGAAGATCTCACACCTTTCCCAGAGATGCAGCCCACTTCCTTCCTTATCTGCTGAGTTTACTAGCTGGCTTACTCTTCCCTGGGGGAGTTTTAGAGCTGGCTGAGTGGTGGTGGAGGCTGCCAGATCCTTTTGGGCCATTCTTGCTGGGTTTGCAATGCTCTTGTTGGCAGGACCTCCTGGAGGATGATGATCCTGAGTGGCTGGGGGGTGACTTGCTTCTCCCCAGATGTGGGGACGAACTCCTCTGGTCATGGTGGGGTCGTCCAGCCCGAGATGGTGAGGAACTAGATGTTCGAGGCAAGGATGAGCTTCGAGGAGAGGCACTGGGACTCCTGCGAGGTACAACTGGACTCTTGGGTGGTGTTTTGGGATTGTGAGGAGATCCTGGGCTCTTGGATTGAGGAGTACTCCGGGGTTTCTGAGATCCATTTTGAAGAATTTGGGCCAGGCGAGAGAAAAGGTCTGAGTCAGAGTTACTACTCCCTAGAACTTTATATCTGCGTAGCCTTAAAAGAATAGAGAAGAATTAATTATTTTTGGATATGGGACCTCAAAAATTCATTATAAGTGTGCCTAAAAGCTACAGTATCCCAAATCATAATTTTATGAAGTATGTCAAAACCAGGAAATACACTAAACAGATACTGAGTTTCTTTTTCACATGTATACTGTATGTGACACTAGACAGATAACATCTGCTATGTCTCTTTTTCCTTTTGATTAATGTTTGTTTCCTTTGACAAGGTCTCCCTATGTAGCCTACATTGGTCAGGAGCTCAGTATGTAATCCAGGCCAAGTTGGCCTTAGCGTGACATTTTTCTGCCTCAGCTTCCCAGGTAGTAGGATTCTAGATATTTACCATCTCTTAGCTTTCCATCATTCCTGACCAAACACACCTTAGTTTGTATGGTTTAAAACCCCAATAGGGGCCAGGGGAATGGCTGGTAGGTAAAGGCTCTTGCCATGAAAGCCTGGTGACTTGAGTTTGATCCCTGGAACCAACATGAAGGTGGGAAGAGAGAACCAATTCCCCAAGGTTGCCCTTATCACACAGCTCCGTGGCACATCCCCACACATACACACTCTCACACTAATTTTAAGTAAAGACTTTAATCTTTAAAGGGTTCTGTTATATAGTCAGGTTAACTACCTATTGTCTTGCTTCAGAATTTCTCAAGTGTCATCATTACCACCATGTCTAGCAGTAATCAAAATTTTTTGTTTTTATAATGGTTTTCTAAGACAGGCTCTCTCTTAAGTGACTGGTGAAGCTTACTGTGTAGGTCATTATTGCCTTGAACTTGTTCTGCCTCAGTCTCTCAAGTGTTGGCATCCATGTGTGCTATCACAACTATATTTATAATCAATTCATACGGAAGTATGGGTTGTCTCTGTACCATCTTTATTAGTTTAATCCTTAAGGTCTTAAACTACTGTTAATAACAAAGTGGAATGTTAGTCTGACTGGCATTTAGAGGTAGGGCCTTTGGGAAGTGATCAGATTACACGAGAGTAAAGGAAGACTCACATATGTAGAGATACACAAGTATTCAAGTGTTGTGACTAAGGGGGTACGGCACTATTTAGAATTCCAGTGAACTTCTTTAGAATCTCATTCTCCTATGATAGCCTGTCTCTTGTAAATGATTATAGTAGTATATCAGGTTTTAAGTAGAGAATATATATATATATATATATATATATATATATATATATATATATATATACACATTTTTTTGATGCCAGGAACTTCTCCCACCTAGAAAACAAATGCAGAGAAGAGTCTGTTGAATGTAGTTATTTTAGAAATCTGAAGTGAATTAAAAGCTTGCAATACACAGAGGAAAACTTGGATCATAAACTTCAGTTAACTTTGTCAATTTCAGATTTTAGCAAGGTAGTAGCTACCCATCCCACCTTCAGCACTGTGGCAGTCAACTATGTAATAATTTCTAAAGCAGTTGGCATACAACTTGAAGGAATCAGAGTAAGCAAACAAAACAAACAAAAACTATCCTTAGGCTGTAGATATGGCGCAGAAGCTAAGAGTACAGTGCTCCCAATGGATCAGCACCCACATTGGGCAACTCATGAGCACTTTTAACTCCAGCTACAGGGGATCCTACACCCTTTTCTGGCCTCTGAGGGCAACTGCCACAAGCACACATACCCCATCCTCCGTTAAAAATAAAATCTTTGGGGGAAAAAAGTCTGTTTGGAGGCTCTATGTTCAGTTGCTTTTTGTCTCCACCCCCGATCCCAGCACAGCTATGAATGAGGCCAACAACAAATGACACTGCCATTGGTGGGTGATCACGGTGCACAGCACCAGCACGAGCCTCAGTAAGAATAATCAACAGGTTGTTATGACTTATATCAATGTAAACTAGGAAAGATGCCTCGGGAGTATTCAACATTCATTATAGTTTTATGAGAAGTAAGTATAAGCTAACCTACATACAATGCTGAACAGAAAAACGATCCAATAACAAAAGCTACAAACTAATTTACATTCTGCTTCAGTAGTACTTACTACTCCTCTAATTTCCCATTTCTTCTCAGTAAATGAATTAATGCGTAATTCCCTCATTCTGCAAGTTACAATGGTAATAATACAAACATTTTCTTGCTAGCGCTGAGAATCCTACAAGGTCCTAACCTCTGTGTTTACTAACCAGATCAACTATCAAGAAATTGCCTAATGAGAATATGAGCAAAGGGGTCAAGACCATGACAGACACACCCACTGAAACAGTCTACCTGAGCTAATGGGAGCTCACCAACTCCAGCTGGACTGGGAAGGAACAAGCATAGAACCAAACTAGTCCCTCTGAATGTGGTTGACAGTTGCAATGCTGGGGCAGACTGAGGGGCCACTATCCCTATTGCATGCACTGGCTTTTTGGGAACACATTCTCTTTGGATGGATACCTTGCTCAGCCTAGATATAGTAGGAAGGGCCTTGGACCTTCCCCAAAGCAATGTGCCTTACTCTCTCTGAGGAACGGATGGGGTGGGGTTTGGGAGGGTGTGTGGAAGGAATAGAAGGAGGGGAGGGAGTGGGAACTTGAATTGGTGTGTGTAATGAAAAAGGAGTTTTTCTTTTTTAAAATAAAAATAATAAAAAAAGGGAAAAAAAGAAATTGCCTAATGATACAAATGACTTATGCTACATTATTCAAAGTGATAGGATGGAACATTTCAGAGGCTGATATATTTTTATTTTGTTTAGTTTTAATTTTAGGAGTTTGATCATATGGTGGTAACTTTAAAGATAATTGTCCCATCAGGCGGTGATGGTGCATGCCTTTAATCCCAGCACTCGGGAGGCAGAGGCAGAGGCAGAGGGAGTTTGAGGCCAGCCTGGTCTACAAGAGCTAGTTCAATGAAAGCTAGGACTGTTACACAGGAAAACCCTGTCTCTAAAATCCAAAAAAAAAAAAACAACAACAACAACAACAAAAAAAAAACAAACAAAAAAGATAATTGTCTCATTGGTTGAAAATTCCTTTTATTCTGCTGGCTTAAGTCTGAAAAAAAATAACATTAAACTTTATTTTACTGTGCTCTATCTAGTTTGTCGTTGCTGTTCTCATGATATGTAAGAGCGGCCGTCCACTGCCTCTGCTTGTATCTGTCCATCACTGCAAGCCCCCTTTTCTGTGACTGAAGTGATCTTCAGGGACACAAAGAATTAGTATTTCCTCACTCTACCTCTACTTCCTCTCTTTCCCTCTAAGAACTAAATATTAAAGACCAGGGCAGGCTGAAGAGATGACTCAGTGGGGAAAGCTGCTTTGCCTCCAAATTTGGTGACTTCAGGTCAACCCCCAGAACCTACATGGTGGAAGAAAAGACCCAACTCCCTCCAGCTGATCTCTGGCTGCCACACAAGTGTGATGGTGTGTACACACACAGTTTTTTAAAAGCACATTTGAACAGTGAGAAGAAGAAAATGGTGAGATAGGAAAACAGATATTGAGTCTGGATTGCAGAAAGAGAAAAGATTAAAGAAGAGAGTAAGACTGATGGAGGCACCATAGGAGTTGCAGAAGGAAAAAAGAGAAAGAAGAGACGGCCTGAAGAACAGCAGGAGACTCCCAAGAAAGAACACCCAGGAAGCTCAATGAACTCTGAGCAGGATAACCCCAAAGTTACCGAATCACATATCACCAAATCAAGACACAGTCAAATTGTCAAGAGTCTTGGGAACAGCAAGACATAAACAGCTTGTTACATGTACGGAGTCTGCAAAGACTTTTCTCAGCAGAACTTCTGTAGGTCAAAGGGCAATAGTCTGAGGTCTGAAACTTTTTTTTTTAAAGATTTATTTATTATGTGTATAGTGTTCTGCCTGCAATGTATACCTGCAGGCCAAAAGAAGGCACCAGATCTCAGAGATGGTTTTGAGCCACCATGTGGTTGCTGGGAATTGAATTCTGGAAGAGCATTAAGAGCCCTTAACATCTGAGCTACCTCTCCAGCCCTGAGGGCTGAGATTTTTAAAGCTCTAAGAAAAGAACTGTCAATCAAGAATCCCGTGTTGAGAAAGTATCCCTCAAAGATGAGGGAGAAATGATGATACTGTGGGTAAGAGCCGAGGTAGGGTTCTGGCAGTATAGCTGAGAGGTAGAGTATGTCCTTAGTATGCGTGAGACCCTGGTTCAATACCTGTACTACATAACCACTGACATTACCCTCAGACCTGCATCTAGCAATGCTAGCTGAATGAAGTTACTGCAGTTTGAAATGAGAGTATACTAGAGGGTAACATGAAGCCATACAGAGGATCAGGAGTTCAAGGCCAGTTTGAGCTATAAAAGCCCTTATTGCAAAAGCAAAACTAAACAATTATAAGCTTATGTTTGGGGATATAAAATGAAGACATACTCTTATATCTAAACAAGTACAAGGACTGGGGATGGAAACTTACAGGAGCATTACACTGCTAAAAACCGAATTAGAATGCTGGAACTTCAGGACAGTCTGTGTACTCCATGTTGACCACAATGAAACAGGCACAACATACACAATAGGGAAAATAAAGGAGTTTAAAGTTTCACCACACACATACACACACCAGTAGGAAAGAAAACAGACACAATAAACAAAGAACAAAATGCTTTAAGGCAGGGCCAGCAAATGGTTCAGCAGCAAAGGTGCTCGTCAACCTGACAGCCTGAGTTGGATCTTGAGACCCACAAGGTAGAAGGAAAGAACCAAGACCCACAAGCTGTCCTTGATCTCTGTGTCTGCAAAGGCACACTCAGATGCACACACACAAATGTAAATAAACAAAATGTTGTACAGCCACTATAAAACAAACACCAAAATTGTTGGGTGGTGGTGGCGCACGCCTTTAATCTCAGCACTCAAGGAGTCAGGGGCAGGCAGATCTCTGTGAGTTTGAGGCTAACCTGATCTACAGAGTGAGTTCCAGGACAGTCAAAGATATATAGGGAACCTTGTCTCAAAAAACTAAACCAAAACAAACCAAAAAAAAAAAAAAACAGCCCACCAAAATGCTAGAAGTTCCCTTTCTCCCGACCATCTTTAGAAGAAAGGAAATTCTGCTAGACACTAACATGAATACCTAAAGCCTTTCTGCTAAGAAAAATAGGCCAGCTACAGCAGAACAAATACTATAGATTCTACACTTACCCGAAGTGTTTATAATAACAAAAAACATAAAAAAACCAAAAACAACAAAAAAGATGAGTGTTGCTGGGACTGAGTTTCAATTTTATATGATGAAGAGAACCCGAGAAGTAGATGGTTACATGGCAAAATTAACACAGTTAATGCCACTGAAAAGAACACTTAAAATGAGTAAGATGGTACAATTTATGTTTGTTTTATTTTGTCACAGTGGAAACAAAATGCATAGTCTTGGGTCAATCTGTACTGTGCCCTAAGGCTTGTGAAAGAGAGAAGAAAACATGCTCAAAAGAAGTAGTACCACTGATGTCATACAGTAAAGCACACTTGAAAACACCAACACAGGCTACACACACGGAAAGCATTAAGCCTTACCTGGCTTCTACTCCAGGCCTGATTGGTGGCTTTCCTGGTGGTGGCCGAGGCAAGAACTGAGGTGAAGCTGAGCTGTTAACTTGATCCGTGCTGACCCAGGAAACTGGCCTTGGAATCTTGCTCTTTCTAGACTGGGAGAGGATGGGTGACAGAAAGCCATCTTCAGCTGATCTACTCATGTGGGAATCTACTGCCAGACGGGAAAAGGAAGTGAAGACTTCCTCCTCAGAAAAGGGAACAGGAGCAGCAGCTAATTTCTCCTCTAATAGCTTCTCAGAGGCACTTGAGAGGTCCCCCAAGAAAGACTTGAACTGCCTTTTTTCCACGAGAAGTTTGACAAGTTCTGGCTGGTAGGCTTTCTTCTGTAGAAGCTTTTCTTTTGCAGAGACTGCAGAGGATGATTCAAAAGCTGAGTCTATTTCTTGTGCTAAAACAGGAATCCGGCTGTGCCTGGTTACAAAGGATGACCGAAGCATGTCCTTCCGGGTGGGAGGACCATGACTCTCTGAGACACAATGATATAGCTCTCCATTTCTAGGGATACCTTTATCTCTCTTTCCCTCTTGGTGTAAAAAAGTAGAGAGGTCCCCCTGATGTCCAGGCACATCTTCACTCCTAATGTCAGCACCCTTAAATAGCTTATTGTTTTGCATTGCTGCCACCTGGCCCATCTGCCCTTCAGCATGTGGATCAATGACTTGTTGAGAAATTTCTGAAGTTCCAGCTGCCAAAAGCTTCATTATCTCATGGTTTTTGTCCTGATTTGGCACTACACTAAAATTCTGTGTCTTTGATACATCAAGAGGTTCTGTGGTAGCTGACTGATCCCTTTCTGCAGTCACAAAATCTCCTGGGAGAGAGATTTCAACACAATGCTGTCCTTTAACTAACTTCTCATCTTCATTATCTGAGCCCAGAAGAATGCTTTTTTCCTCTTTTTCTCCAGGGAGATTTTCAAATTCTTTCACAACTAGTCTATTATGGTCAGGAAGGTCTTTTGGTCCCAAGTCCTGAGATGTATCGCCGTCTCTCACATTGGGTAACAAGTCATGGCCAATATGATCTATCTGAAGTCCCAAATCCATTCTGCTTCCTCCACTAGGAAGTTCACCTTCTGTTACAACCAAGCATGAGAAGTTTTCTCTTGGAGAATAAAGTTCCACAGTGGGTTCCAAGGGCTGAAGATCTTTCTTCTCTGGTTGTAGACCACAGTGGAAGCTTCCTGAAGTTGACTGTGTTGATGCCACAGAAGGTCTAGGAATTGTAATCTGGAGAAGTGGGAAGAAAATGTAAAACATCTAATTATGTGGGGTATCAGTCAGATGCATGATTTGAGATATAATACAATTTGTAAGAGTAGCAAAGATGTTTTTAGGCTTGGGAGCAAGCATCTTACTCACTAGACAATCTTGCCTGTCAGTCTGTGTGCGTGTGCGTGTGCGTGCGCGCACGAGTGTGTGGTGTGTTTGCCAGGGGTCCTTCCACCGTGTAGGTCCTACGAATTAAACTCAGGTCATTCATCAGGATTGGTGGCACTTTTATCTCCTCAGTCATCTTTGCTGGCTCTCTAGTATATTTTTATAATAATATTAAAATCTAAAATTCATAGTACATCACTTTTTAAAACCCTGCTGTGGAAATAGAAAAGTAGACGTGAAATGACATTGGAGGTAAACATCTACATCCACAATAAACCGAGAGCAGTCGCCTCAGCAGTGTATGTAATTCCAATACTAATGCAAAACAAATGCAACAGTGTTTACAAGGGCAATGCTTCACTGACCTTCTGGGACTGAAGCCAGTTCCAGAAGAAATAATTCCTACAGATCTGATATTAACTCCTTTGATTATCTTATGACCTGTGTGTGCGTGTGCATGCATGACTAACAATCTTATAAGGAAAATGTATATGAATGGCTAGACAGAATTTAAGGCAATTATAACAAACTGTACATGACTTACTCTCATGTAACAGTCTCATAGCATTTTAAATTTTATAAAATATTCAAACTCATTTCTATAAATTCTATGATAACACTGCTATTTTTGTTTCCCCCAAATTTAATTGAATTCCATTATTAATGCAAGTTCATAAATGTAGAAAAACAAAGCCAAAAAAAGTCACAGACATGAGGGTCTGGAAAGCCACGCACACCACAGTCTACTACTGACACAGCATCTGCTCTCAGTCTGTAAAACCCTGATGAGATGAAAAGAGAAAACCCAGTACCAAGAGAAAACTGATTCAAAGTGTAGCTGCAAATACCTTCCTTAACCTTGAAATTCAAAGACAAAACACAATTCCTATACTTACAACATGCTACCTATAGACTAAAAAAACCTCCCTATAAGCTGTTTGCACCTTTCATACCATTAACTTCTGTATTTCATAACGGTTAGATGATAACTTATTTAAGACAAGGTCTTGCTATGCAGCCCAGGCTGACTTTCGGTTTATAACAATCTTCGTGCTTTAGTCTCTGGGATTAGAGGCATGAGCCACCATGCCCAGCAAAGGCACACTATTTCTATCGCTTCTATTCTTGTCCTTGACTTGTGTCACCCATGCCTTTCTGTAGACTTACTACATCACCTTCACAGTCTCTGCTTCCTTCATGTTTCCATAGTCTTATTAATGCCCAATATAAAAGCCTACATACTAATGAGTATAGAAGTCTTATTATTTATTTATTACAATCAAAGAAATCATCAAATGGAATTACTTTAATAGTTCAGGAAGAATAGCATTAATTTTAGTAACATGTTAAGAGTTGGCTACACAGCAGGAGACCATATGAATCAACTATCCTATCCATTTTAACTTATGAATCATACTTTGTTTTTTCTCTTGCTCAAGGATAATAAAAACCTTGGAAAATTAAATACTTGCACCAAATAGCCTGTTTTTTTGTTTTGCTTTGTTTGATATAACATGGAAGGTATAACATCTTTATCTCATATTGACCCATGGACAGGGACAATTTAGAAGTACAAGATACAAGTAGTAGAATAATGTATTACTGTGACACTGCCCAAAATAATTAAATTACAAATTCCTGTCCTATCAAAAATTTACATTTTGGCGGGCGGTAGTGGCACACACCTTTAATCCCAGTACAGAGACAGGCATTATCTCTGTGTTTGAAACCAGCCTGGTCTATAGAGCGAGTTCCAGGACAGTCAAGACAGTCAAGGATACACAGAGAAATCCTGTCTCAAAAAACAAAAGCAAAAAATTACATTTTGGGGGTTAAAGAAATGGCTCAAGGGTTAAAAGTGCTTATTGCTCTTAAAAAGAATCTGAATTCAGTTACCAGCGCCCACAGAGCAGCTCACAGATGTCTGTAACTCCAGTTAGAGGGTCAGACACCCTGGCCTCTATGGGTACCATGCATGCACATGAGGCACAGGCATATATGCAGGCAAAACACCCATCCACATAAATTTAAACAAAACAAAAAATAATATAGTCTGGGGCAAAGGTAGGGGATGTACACACATGCCTTTAGCTCCCACACTTGGGAAGAGGTGGATCTCTGGGGGTTCAAGGTCGAGACCAAGCCTGGTCTACTTAGTAAATTCCTCTATAGCTTAGGCTGGCTTGGAACACACAGCAATGCTCCTTTCTTGGTTTCCTGAGTATGGGGATTACAGGCATGAGCTCAAGTCCTAAACCACTCAGAGGGTGGGGAAAATCCTAAACAAAGCACAACTCAGAGTTAACCTCTAGGAGACAGAGATACGTGACCTCTGGGTTAGGCACTGTCTCTGTTAAGGGAAACTGGCGCCATCAAAGGGGAGGCATGGGGCTCCAGTATACACTGCCTGGAGGAACCGGAGACAGTGGACAAGGTACAAACACCAGGTTGATTAATGAGCTCTGAAAATGGAGGTTGTAAAGTATGGCAGTCAGTAACTGAGTTTTACCTTGAGATAGTGTGAAAAGCTTTCTGCTGTCTTCTAAGTTCCCAGCCTAAGAACTAGTTAATCCTAATTTATTAACCTTCTAGTATTACTAGCAGTCCCTTTTTCTAACTAATTACTAAAGACATCTGTTTTCTTACAATTAGTGACTTTTGCTGTAATCTCCTCTGAAAAATATTTCATGATGGCTGCCTAGTTACCCATTGACATTAGAACTCACTCCCCTCTTTAGTGTCTCAGCTGACTAATCCAAGGGTCAGGTCAAGGTTGTAAAAATTCCTTTGCCTAGACCTAATGCTTGGCGCCCTTACTATAAAAAGTGGGTTCAGAAACCAGCCTTTTGCCACAGCCTAACAAACACCATCTCAGGCTGTGGTCTCAGCTAGCTGATAAGTTTCTGTGTCCTGCAGTGGTTTTTTGTTTTTTTGTTTTTTTAATTTTTTATTTGTAAGTTTGCTTCTGGTTTATTAGACATGGTGGTGTTCTCATCTTTGTGCGACCCCCCTGAACCCAACAATAAAAATTTTTACAATAATTTGTATACATACACACATAAACAGGCAGATCTTGTAGTCTAATTATAAATGTTGCAAAATTAAGTTATAATGCTAGTTCAAATATTAAGTTTAATGTAACAAAGAAAAGCTCACTTAAATTATTATTTTCTTTCTTCTTTTTTTCCCCAAGACAGGGTCTCATATAGCTCCAGCTATCCTGAAACTCACTCTGTAGACCAGGCTGGCCTTAAACTCACAGAGATCTGGCTGCATCTGCCTCCCAAATGCTGGGATTAAAGGCATGTGCCACCACCACCTGGCTTTATTTTTTCCTTATTGCAGGTCGACTATAAAATTTTGCATGAACACTATTGTTTACAAGTACCCATTTGCTAAACTTAAGCCTCCAATTATTGTCCAATCTTAACTGATCTACCAACCTACCTTCTCTTTTCTGCTTTTGTTTATTCATTTATTTTGACTTAAGGGTTTGGTCTATAGCCCAGGTTGCCTGGGGCTATGTATCCCAGACTAGCTTGACTTTACAGTGGTTCTCTTTCTGTTTTTAAACAAATTCACAAAAAGGACTTTTAATGAAAGCAGCTGACAAAGAACTATCAATAACATGGTAAAACAGACACATCAGTTCACTCTGTTCTGTGGTGGGGCTCTGGCACAGAACCACAGGAAAGATGCCTTTATTGTTACATTCTTGGACTTTGTTAAAAAAAAAAACAGGAAAATGACTTATAATCTAGTTATTTCAATTCTTATCAAGATAAACAAAAGAACTGAAATAAGATATAAACATTTAAAAAAGTCAAAGTTCATTTTAATAAAGCCATGAACTTGAACAGTGACTGTAAGCTACAAACCTGGATAAGGAATAGTTTGTTCTTCAAAAGCATCTCATCTGCTCTCAGTTAACTTAATGCTTTTTTTTTGGTTTGTTTTTTGTTTTTTGAGACAGGGTCCCCATAGTTTTTAGAGCCTGTCCTGGAACTAGCTCTTGTAGACCAGGCTGGCCTTGAACTCACAGAGATCCGCCTGCCTCTGCCTCCCGAGTGCTGGGATTACAGGCGTGCACCACCACCGCCCGGCTAACTTAATGCTTTCTTAACTAAATCCCAAATCTAGACGGAGAGATGTGTGGCCTGGGACAGCACAGCGACACTGAGACCGCTCCTGCAGTGTCCTGCTTCCACCGCAAACGAGGAGTGGTGCTTGGAAAAAAGAGGTCTGAAGGAAAGACGAGAAGAGTCACTGCAAAGATAGGTGAGGCCACAGTGAGCTCTGCCCTTGACCATACAGTGGTCCTTTCTATAGCTTTCTAAATTCTGAGGTTATAGCTGTCAACCACCATGCCACCTAGCCTTTCTTTTTTTCCTTCTTTCCCTCCTCTCTCTCTCTCTCTCTCTCTCTCTCTCTCTCTCTCTCTCTCTCTCTCTCTCTCTCTCTCTCTCTCTCTGCATGCATATGGGTGTGTATAAACGTGCTTGTATGTGTGGGACACACCTTATTTTTTGAGACAGGATCTCACTAGATCTGGAACTCAGTGATTTGGCTAGACTGGCTGACCAGTAAGCTCCAGGGTCCCGTTTGTCTTCGTCCCCAACCCCCAGATCCACACATACTCTAACTTAGTGCTGGAGTTACAGATGTGTACTGCCATGCCTGGGTTGCATGTGGGTGCTGAGTATCTGAAGCCAGGTCCTCATATATGCACAACAAATAATTTACTGATTGAGTCATTTCCCTAGCTCCAGTATTCTCTTTTTGTTGTCATTTTGAGAAAAGGTCTCACTGTGTATCCGTGGCTGTCCTGGAACTCACTACGTAAAAGAATCTGGCCTCAAACTCAGAGATCAACCTACCTCTACTTCCTGAGTCCTGGGATTGAAAGTGTGTGCAACCACACCCAGTTCAGGCTTTTTTTTTTTAATATAGCACATTGAGCAGACAACACAAAATGACAACAAAAGCAGTTTCTTACCGCAGTCAGGGGTCCTTCTGCTTGTGCCTCCATTGGACTTGTGGGAGTAACTGTGATGAACTGACTAGCAGCTCCAGCCTGGAGGTCTAGCCTATCTGTGTACTGTTCTGAAGCAGCAGTGGCAGGACATTCTGAAGAAAGTGCTAAGACCACACCTGAGCTTTCCTTTAAATGATGGTTGTCAGTCCAAGGACCCACTTGGATCTTTTCATCTTGAGGCGACCCTTCAAGGACCTGAAGCACTTCAGGCTCCTCATCTGAAGGGCTTCCAGTTGTTTTATGGCCTAACACCTCATTTGTCCTAAAGTCCTGAAGGTCTTGCTCCTTGTCCACAATCACCCATTCTTTGGAATCAACCTCCTGCTTGCAAGAGCTTAAATTAACAGCTATAAATCCATTGCTGCCACCACCATCTGCTTGCTCTGGTGTGTTGGCAGAGGCAGGTTTGGAGGCATCAGGAAGGTATTCTTCATCATAATGCCAGACATGGTCAGTGCGGGACACAACAGGAACGCAAGGCTTATGAGGCAGAGCAGGGAGAACAGATTCCTTTCCTGCACTGGATTCTTTCTGCATTTTCTCCATGCTTAAGGAAACAGAAAAAAGTTACTCAATTGTCCTTAGAGAAACAATCATTAGATACTGATAAACTCTATGTGGAACAACCATTCTTACACAAGTGTGATGAGTACGTATGAAAAAACCAAAGGGGATTTCACAGGGTGGAAGCTCTCTACTTGCCATTCTTGCTCTTCCCCAACACTGTCCACTCTGAAAGTCTCTTTTGTTAGTTGAAGTCCTTGCCAAACTAAGTTTTTACTCCTATTGCTCTCTTAAATCTATTTCTCATCTTAACTGTAATTCAAAATGGTTAAAGCATTGTTCAAGTCTAATCCATCCATTTGATCATGTCTGGATATATAATAATGGATAATCTTGCATTTCTGATCCTTCTGCCTCTACTTTCCTAGAACTGAGATTACAGGCATATACTTTTTTTTTTTTTAATTCAGCTCTGGATGTTCTGGAACTCTCTGTTCTCAAAGACAGAGATCTGCCTGCCTCTGCCTTCCCAAGTGCTGGGATCAAAGGCATGTGCCATAACCACCTGGCTTAAATTATTTTTTTGTTTTTTAGAGACAGGGTTTCTCTGTGGCTTTTGGAGCCTGTCCTGGAACTAGCTCTTGTAGACCAGGCTGGCCTCAAACTCACGGAGATCTGCCTGCCTCTGCCTCCCCAGTGCTGGGATTAAAGGTATGCGCCACCACTGCCTGGCTACAGGCATATACTAACTACAACACAAAGTTTATGTCTTTCTGGGGACTGAACACAGGGCCTCATATATGGTAGACAGGCACTCTACCAACTGAATTAGACCCCCAGCCTAAACCATAGCCTCTCTTAACTTAACATTTCATTGCCAACAGTTCCACCACATACATCTTAATCCTCTTGAAGCCTTTTATTAATTGTAAATATACCTCAAATCTTACATTTTATTTCCATCTTGTTACCAAAATTTGTTATACTGATCAAAAACAACAATTGTTAGGGTATTTATACACAGATCTCTAAAGTTTAGCCTTTCTTCTTTCTTGGGAGGTGTGAGTGCTACAGGGCACGGTGACAAACTTACTGCTATGTATTTTGCCACCGCTTCTTTTCTGTGTGTGCCCCACATTCCTGTCTAGTGTGGTCTTCACCGTGCCCTTTCAACCACTACATTGCTGCCTCAAAGAGTTCACTAACAAGTCCACAGAAAGTGTGTTCATCTAATTACTGTATCTGCCTCAAAGAGTTCACTAACAAGGCCACAGAAAGTGTGTTCATCTAATTACTGTATCTGCCTCAAAGAGTTCACTAACAAGGCCACAGAAAGTGTGTTCATCTAATTACTGTATCTGGTTTAGGAAGTTCATCAGCACTCTCAAAGACAAAAACTTTGCTATAAAATTTGTAATGATATTAGACAAGTCAAATTAAGAATGATGATGATATATAACTATAATATAAACAGCCGGGTGGTAGTGGTGCACACCTTTAATCCCAGCACTGGGGAGGCAGAGGCAGGCGGATCTCTGTGAGTTCGAGACCAGCCTGGTCTACAAGAGCTAGTTCCAGGACAGGCTCCAAAGCTACACAGAGAATCCAACCCTGTCTTGAAAAACTAAAACCAACCAATCAACCAAACAAACAAAAACCCTATGATATAAACAAATGGAAACAATGGAGTCAGTATTATAAAAACACAAGAATTTCTTATTTGAAAGAATTTTCACAATGGATATAAAATATAATAGGAAAATAAAAAATACATTACATACCAGGTCTCAAGAAACTTGTCAGTATCTGGCTTTGGCTCCAGTGTCAGACGCTTTTCTAGCTCAAAGCTGTGAATGGAACGTAACTTTCTTACTAACGGAACATCCCTATCTGGCTGTGTAATCTCTGATCGGACACGAATTGGAGAGCCAAGGCTTGGAGCATTGAGAATACCATTTACTTGACCATGGCTATTTTCTTCTTCAGTAGCAGCCTAGGAAAAAAATATAAAATAGAATCATGAAAAATACTCCAGATATTATACATGGGAGAAATCACTGAAGCCTTTCAAATAATATCAACAAATGATTACATATGTTTTCAAAAAATTATTATTATTATTATTATTGTTAATGTATTTGTTTATTTTGGTTGTTTTGAGACAGGGTTTCTCTCTGTAACAGCCCTATCTGTCCTGGAACTCGCTTTGTAGGTCAGTCTGGCCTCGAACTCACAGAGATCCACCTGCCTCTGCCTCCCAAGTGCTGGGATTAAAGGCGTGCGCCACCACCGCCCGGCTAGGCTGAGCTTTCATAATTAATAGTAAGTTTCCCTGTCTGTTGTTATTTGGGAGCTGGCTGGCAGGACAGAGAAAGACTGGCTACATGTATGTGCCCTCACCACATGGGAGTATGGAGGTCAGAGGACAACTTGTGTGAGCTGACTCTCTCCTTCCATGTGAATTGCCAGGTTAGGCGGCAAGAACCTTTACCTCTAGACTCAACTCAGCAACCCAAAAAACCCGGATATCTTGACTTTGAGGCTGGAGAAATGGCTAGGCAGTTCAGAGCATCTAAGTAGTCACCACACTGGGTGACTCGCAACCATTTGTAACTCCAACTCCAGGGTATCTGAAGGCTCTGACATCTACACACATGCACATAATTAAAAATAAGTAAAAAAGGGCTGGAGAGATGGCTCAGTGGTTAAGGGCAGTGGTTGTTCTTCCAGAGGTTCTGAGTTCAATTCCCAGCAACTACATGGTGTTTCCCTGTGTAATAGTCCTGGAACTAGCTCTTGTAGACCAGGCTAGCCTTGAACTCACAGGGATTCACCTGCCTCTGCCTCCCGAGTGCTGGGATTAAAGGCGTGCGCAACCACCTCCTGGCAGGCAGTAATAGTTTTATTTAATTAAATTCTGCTTATTAATCCTTTGTACTAAGTTTATACTAGGTTTATACTCAGTTTTAGTATTAATTTACTTATTTAAAAGTATTTTTGGAGCTGAGGTGTGATGATGCATGCCTTTAATCCCGGCACTCAGGAGGCAGAAGCAGGTGGATCTCTGTGAGTTCAAAGGTAGCCTGGCCTAAAGAGTGAGTTCAAGGATAAGTTCCAAAGTTTGACAGAGAAACCCTGTCATGAAAAACAAACAAACAAACAAAAAAGTATTTTTGGCACAAGAATAGTCTAAAACTGCTTAAGACCTTCACTTCTTACATTGTATCTACTTAGATGCTTACAGAACCCTATTCTACTATACTAAAACTAAATCCTGGAAAGGATGTTGTTATCTTTGAGAAGAGTTAGGAGACTTACTAAAATTCTTATACACCTTTCTCATTCCCTCTCTTAAAAGCAAATAGACAACAAAACCAATACCTGGGTCTAGAACAAGAAGCTGCCAGGGCAGAGTGGAAGGCCAGGCATGGAGTAAGTAATACAAAGGGCTGAGTTACTAGAGACTACATAGAGTCTGTCTCCAACCAACCAATCAACCAACCAACACCAACAATCCAGATCTCTCAGGCTGGAGAGATGGTTCAGTGGTTACTAGCACTTGCTGCTCATGCAGGGACTTGGGTTTACTTCCCAGCACCCACATGGTGGCTCACATCTTCTCTTAACTCCAGTTCCAGGGGCTCTGACACCTTCTTCTGACCTCTGTGGGCACTAGACACACAGATATTCATTCAGGCAAAATATCTACATGCATAAAATAAAAATTGAAGAAGAAAAAAATAAAAACCAAATCAAAATTCAGTCTTCTGGTGCCATAAGGACAACCACAGTTGACATTACAAAACTCAGATTCCTAGGGCTTGAGGTGTAGTCCACAGTAGTGTGCTCGGCGTGACTAAGCTCAGTTTGCAGCAACACACACAACACTGACCCAACCTTTTACTGCTCATCCTTGATTACTGTGAGTGGAGACAGTGCCTAGTCAATAGCCGGACCACATTTGTGTATTAATGCTTTTACAAATGACTACAATCTCTAGGCTACAATCTGAACTTCTATATTATCATGCTCCAGTTCACATGCTTAACTCCTAACTCCAAACAATGTCTAAGAAGATGGACTATGTGGGGTGGGATGTGTTCATGGAGGCAGAGTGCTCATAAAATTGATAGAGGGCGCCGGGCGGTGGTGGCGCACGCCTTTAATCCCAGCACTCGGGAGGCAGAGGCAGGCGGATCTCTGTGAGTTCGAGACCAGCCTGGTCTACAAGAGCTAGTTCCAGGACAGGCTCCAAAGCTACAGAGAAACCCTGTCTCGAAAAACCAAAAAAAAAAAAAAAAAAAAAAATTGATAGAGGGCCCTAGAGTGACCCCAAAATCTGCCTTGATCTTGGACTTTCCAGAACCCAGAATTACACAAAATACAGTTCTGTTGTTTATAAGGGACCTATTTTATGAAATTTTATTTTAGAAGCTCAAACATACTAAGCATATACTCTTAAAGATCTTTTCTTTTTTTCAAAAAGATAACATTTTATTTTTTTAAAAAGATTACTTTTATTTCAAATTGCAAGCCCATGTGGATGTGTAAGAGTGTGTGTGTGTTGGTATATGCACAATGAATGTAGATGCTCTTAGAGTCCAAAAGCATCAGATCTCCTGGAGTCAACAGACATGGATGTTGTGAACTGAACTCAAGTCCTTTTCAACAGCAGTATATGCTCTTAACTGCTGAGGCAGCCATCCAGCCTTTCCTTAAGATGATCCTTTGGTTAGCATATAAAGAACCCGGTTTGTGATATTTTCATACATATATTATCATTATGCTTTGTTCTCATTTTAAACCACCATGTCACCCTCCCCTCTTACATTGCTAAAGTCATATAATATAACTTAATAAAGGTGTAGAGATGGGACAGATTTCTCAGAATAGTGAAGGCATTCTAGCCAGCTCCAGCATGGCAAAGATGGCTCTGGCAGGCCTTGCTCTTCTCCCCATTTCCTTGCTGAAAACCATTAGCTTACATTCTTAAAACCACACCCCAAGCTATTCCCTTATTTGGCCACTTCCTCCTCCTGAGGCTGACTATCAGGGTCCAGCTATCAAAGTATTGAAGTCCAGCAATCAAAAACCCCTTATAGCTACCCTAATTAACATGTATATTCATTACATATGTATGTATATATCTTCCTAAGTACATAAACCAACCCGCTCAGTTCATATGATGTTACTTGTATGTAAATGATTTCAGGTTTGAGAGCCTGGTATTGGATAACTAGTCTGGGGGTTCTTTCCTGGTGCAGATACGGAATGTTGAGATGGAGATGACCAGGGTTTGATCACACATACACGCACATGCACACACACACTCTAAACTCTGTAGCAATAAGAAAAGTAAGTACATAGAAAGATATCACTTCCTATGCAAGAAATACACACCTTACAAATTCCAAGCTTTATCTTGTTCTTGTTGATATCCATCTCTTCCCAGACGTCCTTTTCCTGAGGGCGAGTGTGCCCCAGAGACCCAGGCAGTTTATCTGGGGACCCAGCAGCAGGAACACCATTCTCCCCATCACTAAGCTGTTCATCTGGAAACACCTCATCTGTATTTTCTCGGAGCAAGTCTCCGGGAATGGGGGTGGCATTTGCAATTCTGAAATGTGAGGGAGGAAAACAGAAAACTTTAAAAGACCAGAATCAAAGTTAATATCAGACAGACTACTCTTCATTTTGTCTCTGGATTTAAGTTCATAAACAATTAAGAGGTAAACAAAAGCTAAAACTTTTTTTTGTTGTTTTGTTTTGAGACAGGGTTTCTCTGTAGCTTTGGAGTCTGTCCTGGAACTCACTCTATAGACCAAGGTGGCCTCAAACTCACAGGAGATCTGCCTGCCTCTGCCTCCTGAGTGCTGGAATGAAAGGAGTGTGCCACCACCACTCAGCTTTCTCTCTCTCTCTCTCTATATATATATATATATATATAGATAGATAGATAGATAGATAGATAGATAGATAGATAGATATAGATATTTATTTTGGTTTTTCAAGACAGGGTTTCACCATGCAGCCTTGGCTGTACTGGAACTCTCTCTGTAGACTAGGCTGGCCTCGAACTCAGAGTGATCCTCCTGCCTCTGCCTCCGCCCCCTCCACAATCACTTTAAAAGTCAGAAACATCTGTTCTACTTTCTATGAAGCCTTCATCAATAAAATAAAACTGTCTATTCATTAACACTTTTGTAAACAATAAAAACAATTATACGTAGCGAAGTACGAAGGGATAAAAGGAAATAAATAGGGGTTAGATGAATTTTTTAGTATGAATTGTGCACTACTGTTTCTTTAACTTTTATTTTTTATTAAAATAAGTCTTTTTTCATTCAATATATTTTGACCATGTTTTTCACTTCCTGGAATTCCTTCCTACCCACCCAATTTTGTGTTCTTTCACTCTTTAAAACAAATGAGCAAACAAACAACAAAAAGAAAACCCAAAACCAAACCAAACCAAAAAACCCCACAGAAACAAAAACCAAAACCAACTGGCAAAGGAGCAGTAAGACCAAAAAAGAAAGAAAGACAAAGTGAAGACAAACACTGCCCGCTGAGTTCCCATCACAGAGCTCACTAATAGAGCTACATTGAGAAGAATAGAAAACATGTATAGGTATTTGTCTATATATTTCTTTCTTACTTTTATCCTACACTGGCATTGATACGATCTTGACAGGAGTACATCATCAAGCTTGGCTATATAGATTTCTTTTGAAAATTCCAGGCTCTATTTTACATAGTTGTCATCACTCAGTCTACTGGTCCATGACAGGCTTTTAGTTCTTATCCGTCACTAACTCAAAAGGCCTCTATGTCGCTGGGTGGTGGTGAAGCACGCCTTTTAATCCCAGCACTTGGGAGGCAGACACAGGGGAATCTCTGTGAATTTGAGGCCAGTATGGTTTACAAAGGAGTTCAGGACAGCCAGAGCAACCCAAACAAACAAACAAATAAATAAATAAAATAAAAATTTTTAAAAAGTCATCTATGCTCCATAAATACTAGTGTTTTTTTAAATTTATTTTTATTTTCTCTGAATTTAACTTTTCTTTTCTTTTCTTTCTTTCTTCTTTCTCTTTCTTTCTTTCTTTCTTTCTTTCCTTCTTTCTTTCTTTCTTTCTTTTTTTTTTCCTTTTTAATATATAGCTATGTGAGGGTGTCAGATCCCCTGGAACTGAAGTTACAGTTGTGGGCTGCCATGTGGATGCTAGGGATCGAATCTGGCTCCTTTGGAACAGCCAGTGCTTTTAACTTCTGAGCTATCTCTCCAGCCACAATACTAGAGTTTTTAAAAAATATTTCTGACTGAGCACAATATACAAAGAGATTTCTAACAAGTAACAATATCTAAACATAGGAAAATAAAACCCTTAATGGACTGTGTTGACATACGTCATTACTGTGAGCAGCAAAATACCCTTCCCAGGCATGGTGGCTCATATCTTTAGTCCCTGCACTTGGAAGGCAGAGGCAGGTAGAACTCTGGGAGTTCAAGGACAACCTGGTGTATAGAGCAAGATCCAGGACAGCCAGAGCTACAGAAAGGGACCCTGTCCCGAAAAACAAACAAAAAAACTAAAGGTCACATATGTACCCTGGCATGAATGTTCCAAGAGCACTTTATTTCCTTCTGAGACCAACAACGGTTTCCTAAGGGCTTGGTCTGATTCTCTGCCCTTCACTATGACCTCTGCCTAAGTTGGTCAATTTTAAGTGATCTCTATATCAATCTTGTAGGTAAACATCCTAGAAAATTGATTCCTTCTCCTAAACTCTCCTAATCAAGAGTTTGACAAAAGGAGAGAAAAATTCCTCACCTAAAGAATTATGGCTCAGGGATATGAAGATGAAAGGGGAAATGGGGATGAGCTCAGTGGTACAGCACTTGGCCGGCATACACCAAGGCCCTGGGCTCACCCCTAACACCTGTGGAAAGAAAAAGGGAAGGGAAGAAGGGAGGGAAGGATGAAAAGAAAAAAGAAAGAAAAGAGAGAAAGTAGGGCCTGGAGAGATGGCTCAAAGGTTAAGAGTACTGGCTGATCTTGCTGAAGACCCAGGTTTGGTTCCCAAAACCCGCATGTTGGCTCATGTCCATCTGTAACTCCAGTTCCAGGGGAAGAAGGAAGGTGGTGACGAGAGTAAACTGACCAGTCAATATGAGATTAGCATTAGCACATGCTGTGACCAAAGGTTAAAAAAAAGAAGGCAAACACTTAGAATCCCAGGCTCAAAAGTTCAAGGCCAGTCTAGGCTACACAGTGAATTCAAAGCCAGAGAGAATATACAGCGAAACCCTGCCTTAAAAAATAAACAACTCAGCAGTGTGGTGGTGGTGCATGCTTTTAATCCCAGCACTACGGAGGCAAAGGCAGATGTTTCTCCGAGGTTGAGGCTAGTGAGTTTCAGGACAGCCAGGGCTACACAGAGAAACCTTGTCTAGAAAATAAATAAATTAGCCGGGCGGTGGTGGCGCACGCCTTTAATCCCAGCACTCGGGAGGCAGAGGCAGGCGGATCTCTGTGAGTTCGAGACTAGCCTGGTCTACAAGAGCTAGTTCCAGGACAGGCTCCAAAGCCACAGAGAAACCCTGTCTCGAAAAACCAAAAAAAAAAAAAAAAAAAAAAGAAAATAAATAAATTAATAAAAGAATAATTATGACTCATTCTTTCAGGTTCACATACGCATTGTTGAGAAATACCAATAATGCTTCCTCTACTTTGAGAAAACCCACAGTACCTGCGACATCAACAGGCCACATTAGCTCTACACTCCCATTCAACAGAATGAACCATTAGTATTTTCTAAATTAATCAATTCCAGAAGCCTAAGTATGAAAAGGATAACTCAAGGAAATGCTCAAGGCTTTCTTTCCCACATGTCTTAGCACTTCACAATGTGAGGGGTTCGGTATGGACTAACGGGAACACCTGCATTCAGAAAAGGCGGCGCTCACTGAACTGTGTAGGACATACCCAATGGCAGCAGGGGTCAAGCGGGTGTGCAGCTGAGGGGTGGCAGAGGCGGCGGCGGTGGCCAGGGAGCCATCAGCTCCACTCTTCTCCCAGTCAAAAGGGTCAGTCTCAATTACTCCAAAGGTCTTGATGCTGTTGTCAAACACGGAAGCAAGAAGCTAAACCACAAAGAAAAAAACTACAGTGAGCCAACAGTAATATACTTAACATTCTTCTATAGCAGAAAGCATACCAGACCCACAAAAAAGATTTATGATATGATTTCCTTCAAAATTTATGGTTTAAAGAAGGAAACAAAATGGGACTGTGTGGATGACAATAAGAAATTAATGATCATTAATTAACTAATTTTGATTTTGGTACCAGTATATAGTTGTATGAAGCATTTTGTTTATAGAAGATATATAATAGTCTTTTATTTATAACCTACTCTCAGACAGCCTGCTAAAAGGAAGTATGGAATGTGATTGTATATAGCCATATATATTTAGGTTAACCACTTAGTTGGTTATTTATCTATTTGTAAAGAGGACACTTTTCTTTTAATTTTACTGATATTTATTGAGCTCTACATTTTTCTCTGCTCTCCTCCCTGCCTCTCCCCTCTCCTCTTCAACCCTCCCCCCCAAGGTCCCCATGCTCCCAATTGACTCAGATCTTGTCTTTTTCTACTTTCTACTTCCCATGAGAATAGATCTATGTAAGTCTCTCTTAGTGTCTGCATTGTTGTCTAAGTTCTCTGGGATTGTGGTTTGTAGGATGGCTTTCTTTGCTTTATGTTTAAAAACCACCTATGAGTGAGTACATGTGATATGTTTTCTAGCTCCCTCCATTTTCCTGCAAAATTCAAGCTGTCATTTTTTTTTCTGCTGTGTAGTACTCCATTTTGTAAATGTACCACATTTTCCTTATCCATTCTTTAGTCGAGGGGCATTCAGGTTGTTTCCAGGTTCTGGCTATGACAAACAATGCTGCTATGAACATAGATGAGCACATGTCCTTGTGGCACAATTGAGCATCCTTTGAATATATACTCAAAAGTGGTATTACTGGGTCTTGAGGAAGGTTGTTTCCTAATTTTCTCAGAAATCGCCACACTGACATCCAAAGGGGTTGTACCAGCTTACGTTCCCACAACCTCTCCAGTATAAGTTGTCATCAGTGGTTTTGATCTTGGCCATTCTTACAGGTGTGAGGTGGAATCTCAGAGTTGTTTTGATTTGCATTTCTCTGATGACTAAGGATGATTAACATTTCCTTAAGTATCTTTCAGCCATTTTAGATTCCTCTGTTGAGAGTTCTCTGTTTAGGTCTGTATTCCTTTTTTTTTATTGGATTATGTGATCTTTTGGTGTCCAATTTCTTGAGTTCTTTGTATATTTAGTATACTTCCCACTTTCTCTTCTATGAGGTTCAGTGTGGCTGGCTTTATGTTGAGGTCTTTGATCCATATTGACTTGAGTTTTGTGTGTGGTGACAGATATGGATCTATTTTCATTCTTCTACATGTTGATATCCAAGTATGCCAGCACCACTTAAGTATGTGGTTAAGTTAAGTATGCTTTCTTTTTTCCATTTGACATTTTTTGCTTCTTTATCAAAGATTAGATGTTCGAAGATGTGTAGATTGATATCCGGGTGTGCTATTCGGTTTCACTGGTCCTCCTGTCTGTTCTTATGCCAATACCAGGCTGTTTTCAGTACTGTAGCTCTGTAGTAGAGTCTGAAGTCAGGGATTGTGATGCCTCCAGAAGTTCTTTTATTGTCCAGGATTGTTTTGGCTATCCTGGGTTTTTTGCTTTTCCAAATGAAGTTGAGTACCGTTCTTCCGAGGTCTTTGAAGAATTTTGCTGGGATTTCGATGGGCATTGCGCTGAATCTGTCTCTGTAACTTCTAAATGTTTACGTATGGTTTTCTTTGTTGTTGTTTTTGACAGGGTTATTATGTTTTTGTTGTTGGTTTTTTTTTGAGACAGGATTCTCTGTAGCTTTAGAGACTGTCCTGGAACTCGCTCCGTAGCTCAGGCTGGCCCCAAAATCAAGAGATCTGCCTGCCTCTGCCTCCTGAGTGTTGGGATTAAAGGCATGTGCCACCACTGCCTGGCCTAATATTTTTAATAACAATGACTTTAACTAAAATGTATTTTCTAAAAAATTTAGCTCAACACCTACCCACATATAACCCACAAACATGTTTGATGCTAGTTTCCAGCCACGGATGGACACAGACTCAGTGAATTAATATTTCTCTTATCTTTAGCACAAATCCAGTCAATAACAGTGTCATTTATCTCCACATGAAAATTTAATTTGACATTTGAAAGAAAATGGGCAGGAATTATTTGTAGTATGATATATTGAATTTCACCTTAACTGAGGTTCTTTCTTTTTTTTTTTTTTGGTTTTTATGCGCCAGCACCACCGGCAATTTCTGAATTCTAATTGAATAAATGCAAACTAGTGGCTCAATAAAGCACTTACCCCCAGAGAATACAATAGTGACTTGACTGACTCAAAGATCATTCAAAGCAAAAGAAAGTGCTTCACTTCAGTGACACAAAAGTAGGTGAAAGATGTGAAGAAATGCACATAATTTTTCCTTCTTTGATATTTGGGGTATTTTGGCTATATGGGAGCAAAACCCAAAACTTGTATTGCACTCTGGTGAACAGATCCAGCAAGACAGAGGAAACAATTAAAATTAAAAGGATACACAGCATCAGCTGTTTTCAAGGTTTTGTTTTTAATTTTTTAAGTTTTTCTTTATTTTAAATTTTATGTGTATTAGAAATTGCCTGCATTTATGTATGTATACCATGTGTGCCTGGTACCCAAGGAGGCCAGAAAAGGGATGAGATGCCCTGAAACTGGAGTTACAGATGGATGTAACTCACGGAGGTGCTGGAGCACCTTTGTCCTCACCAGAGGGCACAACATGCAGCTTGGATGTGGCTTTTATCATAGGGCGCAGCACTAGCTTGGATATGGCTCTCTTTTATTAAGGTATTCCACAGCACTAGCCTCTAAGCCAGAGAGCTGGCATCTTAACAACACCAGCAATGTCTGCTTAGAAATGCTCATAGCTGGGCTTGTTGACTGTTGAAGATCCTTCATAGAAGAATATCCAATATAATTCTGGACAATATCCCAGAATTATTATTGTGTTGTTGTAACTCCCAGCTAGTTGTATGCAAATCTGTCCTAGCTGTACGAGGTCTTGAGGGGAAGAGCTAGGATATATACACTGAGAAAAACTAAGGAGAAGGAGGAGGCACTGTCCATACAGAGTGAAGACTTTCTTTCCAATCCAGCTGCTCTCAGGCCACCCACACTTCTGTGAGTAACTCCTCATTCATGTGCTATAAGTAAGCCCAATAAAGTAAATTCACTTGTCCCTCAGATTGAACTCTGGTAAAACTGAGTTCTGACTTGTCACTAGCATTTCTTAGTCTTTTCCCATGGAGAAAATTCTCACAAAAGATGGGAAATTTGTTAGTTTTTATGATTCATGGTATAAGAAAGAAAGACAGTAAATAGAAGAAAATGTTAGAAGAATGAAAAAATGGGCCAGGTGATGGTGCTGCACACCTTTAATCCCCGCACTCGTGAGGCAGAGGCAGGCAAATCTGTGAGTTTGAGGCCAGTCTGGTCTACAGAATGAGTTCCAGGACAGGCACCAAAGTTACAGAGAAACCCTGTCTTAAAAAACAAACAAACAGGTCTGGAGAGATGGCTATTCTAGAGGTCCTGAGTTCAATTCCCAGCAACCACATGGTGGCTCACAACCATCAGTAATGAGGTCTGGTGCCCTCTTCTGGCTTGAAGGCATACATGCAGGAAGAACACTGTATACATAATAAGTAAGTTTTTTAAAAAGGTGTATGCCACCACCACCAGGCAGAGAACATTTTCTTAATTAGTGATTGATGGGGGAGGATGTGAAACCAAAACAGGAACAATATACTTTGCAGGTTAAGGGTTCTGTTTGCAGTTAAGAGTAAGTTCCTATTTGTCCTATGCTAAGTCCTTGTAAGTTAAGGTTTCTATTTTTAATTAAGAACAATTTCTGGTCTCGAAAACAAGAAAGAAAAAGAAAGGAAGGAAGGAAGGAAGGAAGGAAGGAAGGAAGGAAGGAAAGGGAAGGGAAGGGAAGGGAAGGAAGGAAGAAAGGAAGGAAGGAAGGAAGGAAGAAAAAAGAATGGACTCATGCCAGGCAGTGGCAGTGTATGCCTTTACTTCCAACACTTGGAAGGCAGAGGCAGGTGGATCTCTGTGAGTATGAGAGCAGCCCGGTCTACAGAGTGAGTTCTGGGACATACAGGGCTATACAAAGAGATCCTGTCTCTCAAAAACAAAACAAAACAAAAAGAAAGGACTCACACAGAAGCTCAAGAATTAAAGCTTAGAAGAAAACACCAGGGACGGGCGGTGGTAGCACACATCCCAGCTCTCGGGAGGCAGAGGCAGGCGAATCTTTGTGAGTTCTAGGTCAACCTGGTCTATAAGAGCTAGTTTTAGGACAGGCTCCAAAACCACAGAGAAACTCTGTCTTGGAAGAAGAAGGAGGGAGAAGGAGGAGGAGGAGGAGGAAGACAAGACAAGCAAACTGCAAATCTCAGCGACTGCCTAGAGGAGGTGGAGGAGAGGGTCTGACACATGCTTGGGAGAGCAGCTTTAGAGGTAGTCAGGAAGCCCAGAACATCAGGAAAAAGTATAATTAGGCTCTGGACAGTATACGAAAGAAAGACAGAAGAAAAATAAAAAGCTGTGCCTTTAAAAAATAGAAAAAGAAAGAAAGAAAGAAAGAAAGAAAGAAAGAAAGAAAGAAAGAAAGAAAGAAAGGAAGGAAGGAAGGAAGGAAGGAAGGAAAACTGGCACTATTTTTAGTCTAGCAGGACTTATGCATGAAGATTAAGATGGAAAGAAAGCAGAAAGGAGAAGGCCCCTGTGGGGTCTTCCCAGCCCAGATGACAGTGTGACTACAGCTAAATGACTCGTGTCTTCCCAACAGTCCTGGACACAAGGTGCAAACCACATGAGATGCTATGTTGACAACTATATTTCATTAGTGATTTTCTCTTTGGCAAAAAAATTGTTGCTTAGATAGAAAACTTCAGACCCTGGCTCACTGCTGCACCTACTTACAGCCTAGAGAGACAAACCCACTATTATTTTAATCAGAAAATTAAGACAATGGCTAAATTTCTTTTCCTTTTCTTTCTAGAAGCAATCTGGAAGGGACTTCACAGTGATTCTAGCCACTCCAACAACTACCAAAATGGCTGAAAGCAGATCCTGGGTGCAATGTTCTACAGACTAGCTTTGGAGTCCCAAGGAAAAAACAAGAGGCATCAATCAAAAGATCATCTTGTAAGCCCATCAAGAGATTCTAATGGACTTTGATTTGGAAGTTCAAAAATATCCTCTGTTCTGGCTTCTCCTTGGTTGCCAAACCACTTCCACACCTCTCCCTCCAGGCAGCAGTCAAGGACTTCCTTCCCCTCACATGGAACTCTTGTGTGAAGTGGGGACTACCGATGTGCTCTTGGGGTCCTTTAGATAGACCCCGTGGAGGAGTCCCTGACTGCTATACCCAAACTCCCATGCAGCTGGAAGAAGCCATCAGACACTGCGCCAATACTACAGTAGCAGCTAGGATTACTCTGGGGGCGGGGGGAATGTTGTGAAAATAAGAGATACAATTTTAATAGCAAAAATTTTTAAAAAGTAACCAGGTTTTCTCTTGGATAAAAAGCCAGAAATGTTTCTGCATTTCTTGGCAGCCTCATCTTTGCCAGAGACCAAGGACACCAAAAGGGACTCTGATCTTTGATCTGGTTTCTAAATGATTCTAGGAAAACCTCAGAACAAGAGAATGTTGAAGTAGAAGCTTGTTAAGCAAAAACTTCTGATTAAGAGAATAAAGTCCTAGCCTGCGTGGAACCTAATATTCCATTTGGGCTAGGTCGACTGCCTGGCCAAGGGACTCCCCCTAGAAAGGCAGCATCACCTTCAGAAGCTCATAGAGACCACATCCACCAAACACTCTCTTGGTCACTTTAGAGAGTCTTTACAAAGTCAGCATGTGCTGGCTGAGTTTTAAGGGAAAAAATAAAAATTATAATAAAAAGGAGGAATAATAAGAAACTTTTCCCCCCTATCAAAGGAGGCCAGGCTGCCAAGGACCAATATTCCACAATCTCTCCCCACCCTGTAAAACTTTAAAAGAAATTCAAATTTTTTGTTGTTGTTTTGCTTTTGTTTATTGAGATAGTTTCTCACTGTGTAGTCCTGGATTGCCCCTGAACATGATATGTAGGCAAGGCTGGTCCTCAATCCAAAGAGATATCACCTGCCTCTGCCTCTCAGGTGTTGGGATTTAAGGAATGAACTAATGCATCATGCTAAGAATTCAAATATTTTAATCTCCCCTACTGGTAAAACTTCTGCTTACCCAAAGACCCTGCTGCATTCCCATAACATAATGGGCCGTTCCTCCTTTCCTCTATGTCTTATGGGCTGCTTTCCAAATTAACCAATCAGGAGTAGATGGTGATGCTGAACCTCAGCCAATGAAAAACAGTCAACCACGCCCTTATATTAGTTTCGAATTAAAGACAGAGGCCATCTTGGTTACATGAAATACTTGCTAGCCTGGTTTGGGTCATGGCATACCCTGTTTGCAAAAAGAAACTATGGGTTACTTCTTTTGGTTCATATATTTCTTTGTTCAACACCAAGAATATATTTTCCTATCATTACTGTGTTAACTTCTTACATGAACTGAGAAACATGCCTATGGCTCTCTGGAGCATATCTGGTAAGGTAACAAAACAAAGTACTGCCTTTCAAAGTTGAGCTCAAGCTGGGCACGATGGCACATACCTTCAATACTATCACTTGGGAGAGGCACAGGCAGACGCAGGGGAATCTCTGTGAGTTTCCAGCCAGCCTGGTTCGCAAGAGCTAGTGCTAGGACAGGCTCCAAAGCTACACAGAGAAATCCTGTCTTGAAAAAAAAATATTACTCCTATAGTAGGAAATGGAAGAGACTGTAGTTAACATCTGGGCTGAGTGATCAATTGAGCATGAGCAGGATAAGTAATGTCAGGACACACAGACATTCCAGGGAGGATATCCTGGGGTAACGGTTGGGAGCCCTATCTGACCGCATCGGGAAGACCAATAGAGTCCAATCCTACAAGAACAATGACAAGGAAGGGAGGAAAGGTTAGAGGAGAAGAGACAGAAGTGGTGCACTTCTCTCCACCTCCACTACCCGCATCTCAGTCAAGGCCATCATTATCTCCATCTTCCTGGCTACAAAGAAGACTATCCTTCCACTTTACCGCAAGTAGAATCTGACCAGTGTGACCGAGTCCTGGATAGTAAGCCCAAAGTGTTACAGATCAATCTCAGACCTGGACAAACATCCGCACCTGTTCTTCCCAACTGCAAAAAGCCTTGTGCACAAGAAACCATTTCAGAGTTGCCTAGCAAAGCCACAACACACTGTGGGTGTGTTACATGATCAAGAAATCTACATGGTGTTTAGACAACCCATTCCCCACTTTCTTTCCAAGGGCACTGCCTCAATAACTTCCCAACTCAACTTTAAGTCTCCTTTGCTTCCGGGAATGCATGCAGCTGAAAAAAGCTATTCTCTTAATACATAAACAGGGAGCTGGTAAAATGACACTTGCTGCCAAACCCAACAAGACTCCACATGGTGAAAGGGCTGATTCCATCTGTCCTTTGATCTACACAGCACCCTGGTATGTGTACCTCCTTACATACAAATATGTAAATGGAAATTCAAAAGAAACACCCAAATAGGCTCTGTTGCAGGATTATTTGTTCACACTGCATGAAGATGCATTATGTTTTGTCTCATCTGCTAGGGCACCTGACTGATCTAATAAAGAGCTGAATGGCCTATAGCTAGGCAGAACTTCGGGCAGACAGAGGAACTCAGGACCTTACAGAAGAGGTAAAGAGCAATGTGGCAGAATGTAGGGTTAATAGAAACAGGTTAATTTAAGTTACAAGAACTAGTTGGAAACACACCTAAGATAAGGCCAAACTTTAATAATTAATAAGTCTCCATATCATTATTTGGGGGCTGGCGGTCCAAAGAAAGTCCTACTACAAGAATCACCATATCCGTTTTTTGTTGTTGTTGTTGTTGTTGTTTTGTTTGTTTTCAAGGCTTCCTGTTCACTTAGAATAAAATTCAAACCTCTTAAGACTTACAAAGCACTGCAGTATCTGGTCTCCTGTTTCTCCAACCTCAAATGTTTACTCCTTTTGTGATATTAAGCTCCCTTGTTTTATTTCAATTTCTTCTTACCCTCAGGATATAGACATAGCTCTTGCATCTGCTTATAAACATTCTTTCTCTTAATTTTCTTCTTTGTATGGCCAACATAGTCCAACATTTGGAGGCTTAGCATGAATTAAGGTGGGGGTAGTTACCCTAAAATACCTATATTATTCTTGTTATTCTCTCAACCCTTGCTTGCATCAAATAGTCCCACAATACCTTCTATACCTCAATTCGCATGTCATCAGGAAGTGGGGATTTAGAGAAATAGCAGAGTGTTTATTTAGCAAAAACAAAGCTCTGTGTTGGCCCCAGAACAGACCCAGGAAGGATTAAAAAAAAAAGAATAGAAAAAGAAAAACAACCAAACCAACCAAATCACATGAATAGGTGTTGTCAGAGGAAGGCTACAATATTTTAGTATGGCCTCTATTTAAATAGTTCTATTTTGTAGGTATGGTACTGTACTCCTGTATCCCCAGAATTTGAGGAAAAGACATACAGAATCTGTGAAGTCACCTGGTCTACATAGTGAGACCCTTGTCTCAAACAGCAAAGCAAAATAAAACAATGATGTTTATCCATTTATTATGTAGGGGTACTTAGATTTTTTCCTTATACTTCCTAGTTTAAAGAATAATAGCAATAAACCCAATGTAAGACACAATTTACTCAACATCTATTGAAAATGTATGTGCTAGTATCAGATTTAAAGAAAAAAATGTGTGCTTGCACATCTTATAGAACATTCCACCCAAACAGAAAAGAATCTACCTTCTTTCAGCATCTCATGGAACCTTCTCAAAAACCGATCACATAACTGGTAACAAAGCAAACATCCACAGATACAAGAAATTGTAGTAACCACCTGTGTACTATCAGATCACCATGGAATAAAGTTAGAATTCAACAACATTCTACCCCAAGAAAGCCTACAAACTCATGGAAACTGAACAGTTAACTACTGAACCACCCCTGGGTCAAGGAAAAAATAAAGAAAGAAAATTAAAGTCTTCCTGAATTCAATGAAATAAAGACACAAACACACCCAAACCTATGGACCAAAACTATGGGACAGTGCTAAGAGGAAAAGTTCATAGCACTAAGTGCTCACATAAAGAAAACAAAGAAAGCAGGGCGGGTGGTGGCGCACACCTTTAATCCAGCACTCGGGAGGCAGAACGCAGGCAGATCTCTGAGTTCGAGGCCAGCCTGGTCTTCCAAGAGCTAGTTCCAGGACAGGCTCTAGAAACTACAGGGAAACCCTTGTCTTGAAAAAAACCAAAAAAAAAAAAAAAAAAAAAGAAAAGAAAGAAAAAAAAAGAAAACAGAGAAAGCACACGTTAGAGACTTAACAGCACACCTGAAAGCTCTAGCAAAAAAAAAGCACATACACCCAGGAGTAGAAGACTGGAAATAATCAAACTGAGGGCTGAAATCAACAAAATAGAAACACAGAAAACAATCCAAAGAATCAATGAAACAAAAAGCTGGTTCTTGGAGAAAATCAACAAGACTGACAAACCCCTATCCAAACTAATCAAACGCAGAGATGAGAAACACGCAAATTAATAAGATCAGAAATGAAAAGCGGGGACATAACCCACAGACACAGAGGAATTCAGAGAATCATTAGATCTACTACAAAAGCCTGTATGCCACAAATTGGAAAATGTAAAAGAAATGGACATTTTTTAAGATAAGTACCATATACCAAAATTAAATCAAGACCAAGTGAACAATTTAAATAGTCGTGAAGAATTAGAAGATGTCATCAAAAATCTCCCTACCCAAAAAAGCCCTGGGCCAGATGGTTTCAATGCAGAATTCTACCAGAACTTCCAAGAAGACCTAATACCTATACTCCTTAAGGTATTTCACAATATAGAAACAGAAGAGTCATTGCCAAACTCCTTTTATGAAGCTACAGTTACCCTGATACCCTGATAACCACACAAAGACTCAACCAAGAAAGAGAATTACAGGCCAATCTCACTCATGAACATTGACGCAAAAATTCTCAATAAAATACTAGCAAACCGAATCCAAAAACACATCAAAAAAATTATACATTATGATCAAGTAGGCTTCATCCCAGAGATGCAGGGCTCGTTCAACATATGCAAATCTATCAATGTAATCCATCATATAAATAAACTGAAAGAAAAAACCATATGATCATTTCATTAGATGCTGAAAAAGCATTTGACAAAATTCAACATCCCTTTATGATAAAGGTCTTGGAGAGATTAGGGATACAAGTTCATACCTAAATATAATAAAAGCTATATACAGCAAGCTGACAGCTAACATCAAATTAAATGGAGAGAAACTCAAAGCCATCCCACTAAATTCAGGAACACGACAAGGCTGTCCACTCTCTCCATACTTCTTTAATATAGTGCTTGAAGTTCTAGCAATAGCAATAAAACAACATAAGGAGATCAAGGAGATTCGAATTGGAAAGGAAGAAGTCAAACTTTCATTATTTGCAGATGATATGATAGTGTACGTAAGCGACCCCAAAAACTCTACCAAAGAACTCCTATAGCTGATAAACACCTTTAGTAATGTGGCAGAATGCAAGATCAACTCCAAAAAATCAGTTGTCCTCCTATACACAAAGGATAAAGAAGCAGAGAGGGAAATCAGAAGCATCACCTTTCACGATAGCCACAAATAGTATAAAGTATCTTGGGGTAACTCTAACCAAGGAAGTGAAAGTCCTATTTGACAAAAACTTTACGTCTTAGAAGAAAGAAATTGAAGAGGATACCAGAAAATGGAAAGATCTCCCATGCTCTTGGATTGGGAGGATTAACATAGTAAAAATGGCAATTCTACCAAAAGCAATCTATAGATTCAATGCAATCCCCATAAAAATCCCAACAAAATTCTTCACAGATCTTGACGAGAACAATAATCAACTTTATATGGAAAAACAAAAACCCCAAAAAAGCTAAAATTATACAATGGAAGAAAGAAAAGCATCTTTAACAAATGGTGCTGGCATAACTGGATATCAGCATGTAGAAGAATGAAAATAGATCCATATCTATCACCCATGCACAAAACTCAAGTCCAAATGGATTAAAGACCTCAATATAAATATGACCACACTGAACCTGATAGAAAAGAAAGTGGGAAGTAGTCTGCAACACATGGGCACAGGAGACTACTTCCTACATATAACCCCAGTAGCACAGACAATAAGAGCAACAATGAATAAATGGGAACTCCTGAACTGAGAAGCTTCTGTAATGCAAAGGACACTGTCATTAAGACAAAAAGGCAACCTACTGAATGGGAAGATCTTCACCAACCCTGCATCAGACAAAGGTCTGATCTCCAAAATATATAAAGAACTCAAGAAACTAGGCATTAAAACTTTAATTAATCCAATTAAAATTGAGGTACTGAACAGTGAATTCTCAACAGAAGTTCAAATGGCCAAAAGACACTTAAGGTCATGCTCAACCTCCTTAGCGATCAGGGAAATGCAAATCAAAACAACTTTGAGATACAATATTACACCTGTCAGAATGGTTAAAATCAAAAACACCAATGATAGCCTATGCTGGAGAGGTTGTGGAACAAGGGGAACACTCATCCATTGTTGGTGGGAATGCAAACTTGTGCAACCACTTTGGAAATCAGTGTAGCAGTTTCTCAGGATACTGGGAGTCAACCTACCTCAGGATCCAGCAATTCCACTCTTGGGAATATACCCAAAAGATGCCCAATCATACTATAAAAGCATTTGTTCAACTATGTTCATAGCAGCACTATTTGTAATAGCCAGAACCTGGAAACAACCTAGGTGCCCCTCATAGAAGAATGGATAAAGAAGGTGTGGCACATATACACTTTAGAGTTCTACTCAGCGGTAAAAAACAATGACATCGGGATGGAGAGATGGCTCAGTGGTTAAGAGCATTGCCTGCTCTTCCAAAGGTCCTGAGTTCAATTCCCAGCAACCACATGGTAGCTCACAGCCATCTGTAATGAGGTCTGGTGCCCTCTTCTGGCCTGCAGACATACACACAGACAGAATATTGTATACATAATAAATAAATAAATAAATAAATAATTTTTAAAAATGACATCTTGATTTTTGCATGCAAATAGATGGAAATAGAAACACATTACTTGAGTGAGATAACCCCAGACCCAAAAGATGAATATGTATGTACTCACTCATAAGTGGATTCTAGCCATAAACAAAGGACATTAACCCTATAGTTCGTGATCCCAGAGAAGCTAAATAAGAAGGTGAACCCAAAGAAATACATATAGTTATCCTCCTGGATATTGGAAGTAGACAAGATCGCCGGACAAAAGTTGGGAGCAGGGGGTGGGGGTGAGTTGGGGAGAAGGGGAGATGGGGAGAGAGAAGGGAGAAGGGGAGGATTGGGGAGAGCCTGGGGAATGGGGATAATTGAGATGGAGGAAGGGTGGACATGGGAACAGGGAAGAAGATAACTAAGGGAGCCATTTTAGGGTGGCTAGAGTCTTGGCTCTAGAGGGGTTCCCAGGTGTCCCAGGGGATTTCCCAAACTAGGGTCCGTGGGCAGCAGAGGAGAGGGTTGCTTGAACTGGCCTTCTCCCATAGACACACTGATGAATATCTTGCATATCACCATAGAACCTTCACCTGGCGTTGGATGGAGATAGAGACAGAGACCCACATTGGAGCACCGGACTGAGCTCCCAAAGCCCAGACGAAGAGCAGAAGGAGGGAGAACATGAGCAAGGAAGTCAAGACCGCCAGGGGTTCGTCCACCCACGGAGACGGTGGGACTGATCTAATGCGAGCTCACCAAGGCCAGCTGAACTGAGCATGTGATCAAACTGGACTCTCTGAATGTGGCTGACAATGAGGGTGGACTGAGAAACCAATGATAATGACACTGGATTTTGATTCTACTGCATGTACTGGCTTTTTGGGAACCTAGTCTCTTTGGATGCTCACCTTCCTAGGATGGAGAGGAGGCCTTGGACTTCCCAAAAGGCAGGGTACCATGACTTCTCTTATGGACTGGAGAGCAAGGGGAGGCGGAGGCAGTGGGGGGAGGTGGAGGGAAATGGGAGGATGGGAGGAGGGTGGAAATTTTAAATAAAAAAAAAATATGTGCTTGCTTTGGTAGCACATGTACTAAAATTGGAACAAAACAGAAAGATTAGCATGGTCCCTGCCACAAAGATGACATGCAAATCGTGAAGTGTTCCATATTTAAAAAAAAAAAAAAGACTTAGAAGAAATGCATCCAGGGAGACTGCCTCAGTGGTTCGAGGTATTGTTCATACAGGTGTGAGGACACGCAAATGGCCCTTCTGTGATCCAGTGCTAGAGGGTTGGACGAACTGGATACTAGCTTTATCAGTTAGTTCCACTAAGGACCCCTGCCTCAAACAATATGGTAAAAGTAAACCATTTACACCTGTATAAGAGATAGAAAATCTAGTTTCTTCTACGGTTAAAAACTAATAGGTGGTGGTGCACGCTTTTAATCCCAGCACTCAAGGCAGGTGGATCTCTGAGTTCTAGATCAACCTGGTCTACAGAGTGAGTTCTAGGACAGTTAGGGCTGTTAGAGAAACCCTGTCTTGAAAAAAACAAAAACAAACAAATAAAGCTAATAGGAATATAGACCTGGAACTAGCTCTTGTAGACTAGGCTGGCCTTGAACTCACAGAGATAATTCTGACATTCTTAAATCTATAAAAGTAACTGTAAGACTAAAAGAAAGGAAAATCAACATACAGGAACTCACAAAGATGGTTACCTGGTAGTCTGGTTTTGTAAAATAATCCAAAGAGGAAATATGGTCAAGAAAGGTGCTGAATTCGGGAGGGAGGTGCTTCAGCATGAGCCGATGGTCATACCTCTCTTTAATGGAACCCACTTGTTCCTGGAAGAGAAAGAGAACAGGAACCAAAGTCTAATCTCATGAAAAGCTATGATTATAAGCACACAGCCAGCTATCTCAAAGGAATGTACCAGGCTGTGGAGTAAAAGTGGTTTGAAGTACAAACAAGAATAAGTGCTCACTAATGGCTTTCACACGGTGCTTTCGAGTGGGAAGGGAAGAAGATTGTATAATGCAGAGCTAGCAGAGTGATGTGGAATCTGCACCAGGGAACAAAGTTCCTTTAATGGGTTACTTTCCTTTACCAGCCATAGCATTTATTTTCCAAACAAAATAATCTGATAATTGAAAACTAAAAGGTTAAACTTCACATCAGAGAAATGTTGTTCTTATAAAATGATCTATTCTCAGTAGACACAGAAAAAAATAATAATATTAATTATCTAATAAACAGCACCACAAGAGAAAAGACATATTGTGATGCAGTAAAACTGCTTATAGATTTTTAAGTTTCATATACAAGTGGATTTTCTTCCTTTTTTAAATTATTTTCATGAATACAATTTCTGTCTGCATGTATGCTCTGCCTGCCAGAAAGAGGCACCAGA
Source organism: Arvicola amphibius (assembly GCF_903992535.2). NCBI lineage: Eukaryota > Metazoa > Chordata > Mammalia > Rodentia > Cricetidae > Arvicola > Arvicola amphibius. The sequence goes on along the minus strand of NC_052051.1, from coordinate 54,848,384 downwards.
TCTCATTACAGATGGTTGCTGAGCCCACCATGTGGTTGCTGGGAATTGAACTCAGGACCCTCTGGAAGAGCAGCCAGTGCTCTTAACCTCTGAGCCACCTCTCCTGCCCCGTGAATTTTCTTCTTTAAAAATTTGAATAGAGTTTACAAAAAACTGATACACAAATACAAAAATTATACACTCATGAAAGGGGATTATGGATTTTTTTCGTTTTTTTTTTTTTTCCACTACCCTTGTAGTTGCTATGAGTTGAGTCCAGGGACTTACAATGCTCAGCATGCACCTGTGCCACTGAATGATGTGCACATCTATTCTCATGATAACTCAGCACACAAACATCTTATACTAAGTAGAGTTTCAACAAAAATGATTACTGAGAATTTTATTTTGTTTTGTTGTTTTTTCAAGACTGAGTTTCTTTGTGTAGTCCTGACTGTCTGAAACTCATCTGTAGACCAGGCTGGCCTAAAACTCACAGAGATCCACCTGCTTCTGCCTCCCAAGTGCTGGGATTTAAAGTGTGTGTCACCACCCACCCAGCTGAAGAGAAATTTTATTCTTTCCCTACCAAAAACAGACATTACAATTCCAGAATTACCTTGTCCTTTATTGTTCTCCAAGGCAGCTGGCCAACCACAAACTCTACCAACAGTAGAATAGAGACCAAAGGTCGTCGTGTCTTCCCATTTCCTTGAGAAATAAGAGAATTCGGTCACGTGACATTACCAATTCTTCTGAGAGCATTACATTGTTTAAAGTCCACCCATTAATTTCCATCATCTGATAAACATCTACATATCAACAGTTACATATCAATCCATATGAAGCATATATATACCTAAGAAATATTTTGAATAAATAATAGACTATTTGGAGATGGAGTTCAACAGTAGAGTAATTCACTGTAGTGTGAGAGACCCTCGCTGTTATGGGCTGGAGCGATGGCTTAGCAGTTAAGAGCACTGGCTGCTCTTCCTGAGTTCAGTTCCCAGCAACCACATGGTAGCTCACAACCATCTGTAATGAGGTCGGTGCCCTCTTCTGACCTGTAGGCAGAACACCTGTTACATACTAAACAAGTCTTTTCTTTTTCTTTTTTGCAGACAGGGTTTCTCAGTGTAGCTTTGGAACTTGTCCTGGCACTCACTCTGTAGACCAGGTTGGCCTGAACACAGAGATCTGCCTGCCACTGCCTCCCAAGTCCTGCGATAAAGGCATGCGCTACCACTGCCCGGCTAAATAAATAAATCTTAAAAAAAATGACCCTGAGTTATATTCTCAACATCACAAAAAACATCTAACACCAAAAAGCAAAAACAGCACAGGGTTGAGCATACAGCTCAGTTGGTAGAGTAATTGCCTAGCATGCACATGACCCTGGGTCTGATACCCAATACCAACATAACACTGGATGCAGCAGTGCACGCCTGTAATCCAGGACTTGGGAGGGAGAAACAGAGGGACCAGAAGTCAAGGCCATCCTTGCTACCTTAGTGAGGATTGAAGCCAGCTGGGACATAGAAATCCTATCTAAAATGAAACCAATAAATAAATAAGCTCTAAATCCACAAATGTTGAAAAGACAAATAACCATTTACTAACTAATGAATGCTTTAAGAAGTAAGAGATAGCCAGGCGGTGGTGGTGTGGTGCATGCCTTAATCCCCAGCACTCGGGGAGGCAGAGGCAAGCGAAATCTGTGAGTTTGAGGCCAGCCTGGTCTACAAGAGCTAGTTCTAGGACAGGCACCAAAGCTACAGAGAAACCCTGTCTTGAAAAAACAAAACAACAAAAAAGAAGTAAGGATAATTAATGAGATTGCAGCTCAATGGTAGTCTGCTTAACTACTAGGAAAAAAAAAAAACCTAGATTTTATTACCAGCACTAAAAAATTTTCTTCAAACATCTATATTAATTTTCAACACTAATACATGATTAAACAGACACATTCCCAACAGGACATACTTAGCTTTTGCCTTTTCTGACAAATACAACTAAATTTTTTATATAGATGCCCATACCTGTCATCCATTATACATCTTACCATAAAGTAGTATCATGACTTCCTTAACCATCAGCATCAACAAAATAGTAAATTAAAATGACCTATTCAGGTAGCTATAAAGAGACCCTCACGCTCCTAAGCACTTTTTCATACCTCTGAACTACAATATGAAGATATCAGTCTGATGCAAGCCAGGAACACACAGTTATGACAACCCGGATCAACAGATACATACCCTGTTCCGATGAGCATTGATGAGCATAACGAACTGTCCCTCGAAAGCCTGCCACAGCACGAGGCTACAACTAAACCACACAATCATAAGAAAATAAATAGCAAAAATTTAACACAGGAAACACATGAAGCAAATGGTAGTGCATTACTATCATAATAAACCCACTACTTATAGTAATTTATAACGAAATTATAAAAACTATGAGAATGAATTATTTCTAAACCACAACTTAAAACACTGATGTTTTAATTATCTTGGACCTGTTTTTCTTCTATCTGTATCCTTAATTTCTATTTATTTATAATTTGTTCTCCCACCCCAACGTTGTGTGTGTGTGTGTGTGTGTGTGTGTGTGTGTGATGTCAGGGTAGGGGATGAGGAACCCGACAATGTGCAAGTAGCTGTCAGAGGATAAACTTTGGGAATGATTCTTTTCTTCCAATCCCGAGTCCTGAGGACTGAGCTCAAGTCATCAAGCTTGGTGACAAGGCGCTGACTGCTGAGCCATCACCCAGGCTCATCTACCTACCTGTGTTTCAGGTGTGATGGCATAGTATGGTCATTGGGCTTGGGGGGATGCAGCTCGGTGACAGCACAACTGCCTACTACGTGTAGGCTTTGGTTTGATCCCCAGGAATGAACACACACACACCCCAAATGTTTTTATGAAATATACACAGCTCCTGTAAATTAGAAGAATCAATGTTTTCATTGACCAGAATCATGCCAAGTACCAAAGCATTCATAGTATATACATTAATGCTTATGCTTTGGTTACAGATAAATGTACGAACACAGCGAACCACTATATCATTTAAGATGCACAATCTCACCCTATTTTGTCTATTTATTCAAACTTAATTTGAAAGAGGTTAGAAACTATACTTACATGCCATGTGGTGGTGGTGCACACCTTTAATCCCAGCACTCGGGAGGCAGAGGCAGGCGGATCTCTGTGAGTTCGGGGCCCAGCCTGGTCTTACAAGAGCTAGTTCAGGACAGGCTCCAAAGCTACAGAGAAACCCCGTTTTGAAAAAATGTGTGTGTGTGTGTATACACACTTACATGCATAAACAATTTATGTTAAAATTTAAGTTTTGGATACTTAGTTATTCTAGGTAATAGAGATGAAGCCAAACATGACCATAGCCTCAGACAATTTAACACCAAATTACCTCTAGTTTCTTCTATCACATTTTTTTTTTTAAAAATTATTTATTTATTTATTACTGTATACAATATTCTGTCTGTGCATGTGCCTGCAGGCCAGAAGAGGGCACCAGACCCATTACAGATGGTTGTGAGCCCCCATGTGGTTGCTGGGAATGAAACTCAGAACCTTTGGAAGAGCAGGCAGCGCTCTTAACCACTGAGACATCTCTCCAGCCCCACCATTTTTTTTTAATCTACTTCAAAACCAAGACTGCTCTCTCCTCTCGCCCAGCTTGACTACGTGGCTCCCATTCCAAAACCGCTGCTGAAGTCAAGAACACATGGCTAGCCTCCCCAGCAGGCCCACCAAGAGCTCTCTTTTTAGAAGGAGCAGGGACTGGAGCATTCCCACCTCGCCCTAGCAGCCTGCTGATGAAGGGACAGACATGTGCGTGGTGCACTGCCTCTGACAGACTTTCTCCTGCCCATGACTCTAGCCAGACTCCCTGAAGCCTCTTCTAAAGTTGGCCTTGATTAGGGGGAATCTTTGTTTGTCTTTGCTTAGTCCAGTTTTGAAAAAAAATCTCTGAGTGTCAAATCCCCTGGAAATGGAAGTTACAGAATTAACCCAGGACCTCTGGAAAGAGCATACGGTTGCTCTCTTAACCACTGAGCCATCTCTGCAACCTCGGCAAAAACTGTAAGAGGTAGTTTAGTAAAAAATCCGCTACCATGCCAGGCGGTGGTGGCGCACGCCCTTTAATCCTAGCACTCGGGAGGCAGAGGCAGGCAGATCTCTGTGAGTTCAAGGCCAGCTGGTCGACAAGAGCTGGTTCCAGGACAGGCTCTAAAACTACAGAGAAACTCTGTCTTGAAAACAAAAACCAAAACAAAACAAAACCCTCTACCTGGACATTTGATCAAATTCCTTATACCCATATCTCCCTAGCTCACATTGTGGTGTGCTTTAGCATGACCACCTTCATATACAATTCACCAGAGGAGAACTTTCTATGTATCACTAAGTTAGAACTCATGTTGAAGGGACTCTAGCCAGTCCAAGCATGGCAAACATAGCTCTGGCAGGCCTTACTTTTCTCCCTCATTCTCTCTGCCTTGCCACATCTGTCTCCTTTTATCCAGAGGCTGTCAGTCCCTTGTCATCATGCCCATCTGTTCTTTGTGCTCCCCACTCCTTTCCTTCCCCTTCTCCCTTGCCCTCTATCTCCTGTCTTTGCCTCTAACCACCTGCCCTTTGTCACTCTGTGTTGAGAACTTGGTCTTGGGGTGTCTTAAGCCAATACTAATCCCTTAACAACCCCACTGATTCTATGTAGCTAACTTAGACACGAGTTCTTAATCTTGTCATCTACTGATCTGATTTCAATAAAACAAACATCCATTTTTTTAATTCACTGAGCCTCATCCCCTCCTCCCTAACATTAATTCTGATGACCTAATTAGCATTTCTTTAAAGTGATAATAGAAATAATAATTATCAAGTATTAAACAATAATGAAAAAACTTTTACTGGTCTGACGTCACCACAGGAATGGTAAATTGTCGGGCCAAGCCAAAATCAAGCATGAACATTTCCTACATGTACTGGGAAAGGCGTCCCATTGCAAAGTTTGACTAGAAAAAAATAAAGATGGAAAACACATTTTTTTTTAATAGTCCCAACCTGCATTTTATGATCATGAATTCTTCCAGTCTATATAGCACATTCAGATACAGTACTGTAAGTTTATAGTTTTTACTAAACATTAATTATAGTATAATTTAGTGGCTGGTTTCTACCTTTCAAGGGAAAATTAAAGCTTTTCATAGTGGAGTGTTCTTATAAATACTATTAATGACTTGAGAAAGAGCTGTTAATGTGTCTACCACCAGGAACCACTAAGCAAAAATAAATTTAAATGTTTGTACAGTTATATATAATAACAACCAAATAAATTCAGAACTAGAATTCTTTGAAATTCTAGTTAAGTTACTGCTTAATGACAACCCAAGCTCCTAAACGAGGAAAGGCTAGGGATGGGGTAAATACATATAACATAAAGGAATTTTTATTACTTCTCAACCTTTTAGTTAAGTATAAGGGCTGGTCAGTGTGGCGCACACCTTTAAATCCAGTATGAAAGGTCAGAGGCAGGCAGATCTCTGTGAGTTCAAGGTCAGACTGTGTCAGCACTTTTTTTTCCATTGTTAACACTGTCTTAATAAATAAACAAATAAATAAAGAATTCCTTATAAGTATCATAAAGCTGAATCTCACTAAAATTAAAAATACAATCCAGGGAAAACATTCCAAATAGTCTAATGGAGAAAATGCTTTACATTTTTTCCTTTAAGAAAGAGAAATCAGTGTAGTCCAGATATGATGACATAGACTTTCAACTCCAGCCTTCAGGACAAAGAGACAAGACAATCAGTTTACGGCCACCCTGAGCTACTCAGCAAGATCTGTCTTGCTATGTGAGACCCTGCCTTAAAACAAAACATAAAAGCCTAAGCCTAAAACCTGTGTAATGTGTTGTGTCAAGTGACTTGAAATTTGGAAAAGTCAGATATGCAAATAAAAGAATTGCAATGGTACAAATTCAAGCTATTGTTTACTTCTTAAAAAGTATTATTTTACTTAGTGGCTTTCTGCTGAACGGGAAAGTCAGGCTTCTCCAATGATGACAGAGAAAGCCGACTCCACAGTGCCGAGCTGTGAACCTTTATAAATTCACTCTATCTGTGCAGGAACTGACCTAAAACAATCACTCAGTCATACTGCCTTATTTAAATGTAACTAATAACGGAAAAACCCAGGTCTCCTGACTTCCACAGTGTCCTACCACTCTAGAAAGAAACCCACTTTGAAGAAATTTAGTTGCCATTTTTCATGTAAACTAATTTTATTTGAATGATGTAATAACAGATGGCTATACTTTCAAATGCTCCCAATATCAATAAATATATAAATATGAGATGTCAGAAATGGGTCATCTTTCCTTATGAAAAATATCAGATAAAAAAGCACATTCAATAATGAAAACAATGACTTCTATGAAAAACAAAACAGCAACAAAAAAAGGACAAAATAAATTTTATTTCCAAAGTAGTTCTTAGGAGATTAAGGTCTTTCATAGTTGATTATTCTAGTGAATACATCTGGAGACTTGAGAAAATGAACAACTGATATCAGGAGACACACAATTCAAAACTAATGATTTTTAAGTGGGGTTGAATAATTAGCAGTGCTAAAGTATCTAAAAATTGGCAGACACAAACTTGCCTGTGAGGTGCTTGTAGGGACCAGAGCCCAGCCGCCAGCTGTTGTTCCTCAAGCAGGTGGGGTTCGCCTCCTGTCCAGCCCCTGGGATCACAAGCCTGTACCACCATAAGCTCCAGGGACCAAACGCAACACTCAAGTCCTCAAGTACTTTACTGACTGAGTCATCTTCCAGCCCCAAGCATAGAATTTTTTTATTTAGCTGGCAAAACAATATTTTTATGGTATGAAAAAGCTAATGAAATAAGTTTTCAATTACCACTTTAAAAACAAAACCAAACTTAAACTAAAACTAAAAGGTAAAATATTTTTGTTCTTAAGGCATTACAGAAATATAGACTTTTTTTTTGTATTTAATGACAAATACAAAAACCCCCTACATTTATCAAGCATTCGTCTTTGACATTAGAAGTACCAAACAATAGATCTGTGCTTAGAAAAGACAAGGCCCCCTACCGGTTTGATGTCTCTGTGAAGGAATCCCACAGAATGGATGCTTTCAATAGACTCCAGAATCTGTTTCCAAGCCGAAGGTAGTGCTGCTAATGGTGAATGTGCCCCGGGACTGGCTACGTCGAAGATCTGCCAGATTCCGACCCTATGGCATAGGACAATCACTTCTAAAAATATAGTCCTGATATTGTGGTAAGACTCGAAACATCACTATATTACCATACTATAAACATGCTGTGCCTGAAATAGTAAGGCTCTTGCCTAAGTTGTGATCTCTCTAACTCAAAGAGTTATATGTATGTATTCCTCTTTGTGTACATGACTGTGGGTTGCCCTCAGAAACCAGGAGAGGACTCTGATCACCTAGAACTGGAGTTAAAGATGGCTGCGAGACCGCTCAACAGGGGTGCTGCAATCTGAACCCCAGCCCTCTGGAAATAGCTAGAGCCTTAACCACTGAGTCAGTCTCTCAAGGCCAAAGAATAAGCATGCTGTAGTAATCATGTAGCTAAGTCATCATGTTTTGATTTTACCCTTGCTATTCTAAAACATATAGAATGACTTTTTTTTCTTTCCTTTTCTTTTTCCTTCCTTCTCTTTTCTCTTTTCTCCGAGGTGGGGGGTCTCATGTACCCTAGGCTAACCTCAAAACTCCCTGTGCAACCAAGGATGACAATGAACTGATCTTGCCTTCAACTACAATTTCTGAGATTACCAGTGTGCATCACCATGCCAAGTTTATGCAATGATGGGAATTGAATCAGAGCAAGAGCTTCATGCATGCTAGTCAAACTACCAAGCTACATCATCAGCCCCTTAGATGTGGAGTATTTTTTAAAAAATATGAAATACAGATATATCCTCTAGTTCATTTATTTTACTATGATAAACACCTTAACAGAAAGCAAGTAAGGGAAGAAATGATATATATATGGCTTACAATTTCAAAGTTACACGTCCATCATTTTGGGGGAAAGTCAAGACAGCAACTCAAGCCGTTAGTCACATTTTCATCTACAGTCAAGAGCAAAATAAATACATTCTTGCTTGTTTGCCTTCGCTAGCCTTCTTCTCTTTTCCAGTGTTCAGAAGGAAAGTCTGGATCTTCCTACATCAACTAAAAATCAAGGCATTCCCCCATAGCTGTACCTACCAGCTAACCAGATCTGGACAATTCCTCATTGAGTCCCCTTCCAGGCAGTTCTAGTTTGTGTCGAGTGAAAAAACCAACCAGCACAAATATCACAGCAGCATTCCTCATTACTAGCCAACACCCCTCCCCACAAGTTACTTAGTTTTCTAACACTAGGTTTTTTTAAATAAAAAAGCTAATAATAATTCACATAATTTTATGAAGATTAAATAAAATCCATATGAAGTTTCTGGAATGCTGTCGTGTACTCAACAAATCCTAAGGACTGTTATTATTAGGAATCTTGGAGGAAACAGAAGACCATAAGGGCCAACCGTTTAAACAGCTAGGTGATGGTGGATACCTAGCACAAGTCAGCTAAAACATGAACTTATACATCCAGGGAGGTAGCTGGTACAGGGTATCTGAGCAACACAGAGTAAGTAGTGATGTAACTCTTATTTAATATTTCTAGCAAAATGCCACCTTTTTGTCTGATTTTTTTTCTATCAATCTGACCTGAGTTTAGAGGCAAGCATCCTCTTGCCACAGCCTTTGCTTGTGCACCTGTGTGCACACCCCTTGCCTGTCAGCACCGGGCTGCTTGTCAGTCTGTGTGCTAGTGAATAATGCATGTTATACATGCTTAAAACTTCTCAGATTCTTTCAACTTCCTAGCCTCCTTCCGACCCTCATCATTGGCATCACAGCTCAGGCCTCACGAATGAGTTGAACCAAACATTCAGCTATCAAAGCAGCCAGCCCGGTCTCCAAAGCAAGCTCAGGACAGCCAGGGTTGTTACACAAACCCTATCTTGAAAAAAACAAACAAGTAAACAAACAAAACTACATCCCAGATAATACCAAACTTTAAAGTACCATTACTTTCACAAGAACAACTCAATTGGAATCAATTAACTTGATTAATGACATCAGAAATTACTTAAATGTCATAAAATGTAATTTTAATGTATCAACTGGTGTTTGGGGCATAATGTTTCATGTCTATAATTCTAGTAGTTTTTGTTATTGCTGTTATTATTTTGAGACAAGCCTTATGTAGCCCAGGCTAGAATGGATCTTGTTATGTAGCAGAGGGCTAACTTTAAATTCTTGTGTTCTTTTTTGTTATTTGTTTGAGACAGGGTCTATGTAGTCCTTGTCTGTCCTGGAACTTGCCATATTGCCTTTGACCCTCCTGCTTCTACTTCTTGAGTTTGAGAACTGCAGGCGTATACCATCCAACAGAGCAAATCTCAACATTAGGGAGACAGAAGTAGTTAAGGCCAGCCTGTACTACTAAGTAGGCTCCATGACAGCTGGAACTACAGAATGAGATCCCAAATTCATAACAACACATACACACCAAGAAAGAACAACACAAAAAAGATATAACAAAATCCAGGAAGAGAAATACAAGCCTGACACAAGAATAGTATGTAGGAGGTATAAGGGGGGATATTTTCATATAGTAATACTCAAGAAATTGTTGAGAGCTTGTTTCTCCCAAGTAATTCCACAAAGTTAACAAGATCAAACTCCATGCTGTTTTCTGACTGACAAAAGTGCGTAAGGCCAGGAATGGTGACACACACCTGTAGCTCTGGTACCCCAGCGACACAGATTATTGCTAAAATTGAGGCTAACCTAGGCTACAGAGGGACTTCTAGGCCACATAGGACTATATAGTAAGATCCTGTCATACACACAAAATTAAAAAAAGAAATAAAGAGAAAGACAGAGAGGCAGACAGAGATGGATGTTGGGGAGGAAGAGGATGAGATCTAAGGGAAGGGAAAGGGAAAGAGATTGGGTAGCATACCTAAATGGAGAAAGACAGTGAACTCCCAGGCATAGTAGCTAATAATGATAACCAGCCCAAATGTGCTTGCTCAAAACCTGTCATCTCAGGCATTTGAGAGGTGAAGATTAGGCTATCAAGGCAATTCTAAGGCATATACTAAGTGCAAGACCAGCCTAGGCTACATGAAATCCTGTCTTAAAAACCAAAAACCCACAAAAAAATAAAACAAACAAAAATAAATATAAAATCAGAAAAAGTAACTATCACATCACTGCCAATTTATTTTCATAGACAATATGCTTTCTCAAACATAACTCTCTCCCATTCTAACATATTAGATTATTTTCATGTCAATTCCCCATGCTATCATTTTCACTTATATATTAAAAAGTACATATGACCAAGAAATAAAGAAGTAATCAGAATGTCTATTATAAATTTGACATTAGAAACATCAATATGAACCACAATGTACTTTCTCTCTTAAAATTGGACTTTTTTTTTTTTTTTTTTTGCTTTTCGAGACAGGGTTTTCTCTGTGTAGCCCTGGATTGTCCTGGAACTCACTTTGTAGACCAGGCTGGTCTTGAACTCAAAGATCAACTGCTTCCCAAGTGCTAGAATTAGATGTGTGAACACCACACCCTACTAAAATTGGATTTTTTAAAAAAGACTTATTTATTTTCTTATGTATAACACATTCTGCCTCCATGTATGCCCAATGCCAGAAGAGGGGCACCAGATCTCATTTATAGATGGTTGTGAGCCACCATGTGGTTGCTGGGAATTGAACTCAGGACCTCTGGAAGACCAGCCAGTGCTCTTAACCTCTGAGCCATCTCTCCAGCCCTAAAATTGCGATTTTTTGAATCCATCTTCTTAAAAAAAAATCGGAAACGATTGACCAATCCTATTGCAACAGGTGCACATGGCAGCTGAATTGTCTCTAAAGAGTACTCTCCCATTATAAAGGAAACCAGGGCTGAAATGGAAGAGAAACAGCGGAAGCATGAAATAGAGAGAGAACGAAACAATATTACCAATATGCATCAAAAAATAAGGATGCTTTAAAATGCTACCTAATCTGGTCAAAGTGCAGCCCAAAGAAAGTCCCACTAGTTAAGGCTCGAATTTACTGAACATTCAAAGCTGCAGGTTTGGCTTGATGGCACACTCAGATAATCCCTGATTGAAAGGCTCAGGCAGAAAGTTTGGAAGCAGCCTGGGATGCATGGTGAGTAACACCCTTGTCTCAAACAAAAACGTTGTAATGTCAGTTCCACAAGTGTGTAATTTTATTGAGAAGGGAAGGAAAGGGAGAGACTATGCAAGCACAAAGGAAAGCAGGCGCTCCTGTCTCCTACAGGAAGAGTACTAGTGAGCCCACAGTTCTGAAGACGGATTAAAGGAAAGAAGCTTAATATTAACCCTGACTTCCCTATGTAGAAGGTGTACTTCAGGGTAACCCAATATTGCTTGAAATACTTTTATTTTATCTCAGTGGAGAAAAAATGATGCAATTAGAATAGTGTATTTGTAAATCTCGCTAAGATCACAAGCAATGCGTACTAACAAACTGAAAAAAAGAAAAATAAGATATATTAGGAAGCCGGGCAGTGGTGGCGCACGCCTTTAATCCCAGCACTCGGGAGGCAGAGGCAGGCGGATCTCTGTGAGTTCGAGGCCAGCCTGGTCTACAAGAGCTAGTTCCAGGACAGGCTCTAAAAAAGCTACAGAGAAACCCTGTCTCGAAAAACCAAAAAAAGAAAAAAAAAAGATATATTAGGAAAAATCACTTAAAACTTCAAAACAGGTGGACTAGGCTGCAGGGAGGTCAGACATTGGCCCTCAGAACACAGCTGGGAGTGTGTGTATGACACCTCTCAAATACCCTTGCCAAGAAGTGGAAATCAGAATCTAACCATCAGTTTATAAGAAACGGGTGGGGCGGGGCTAGAGAGATGGCTCAGGAGGTTAAAAGCATTGCCTGCTCTTCCAAAGGTCCTGAGTTCAATTCCCAGCAACCACATGGTGGCTCACAACCACCTGTAATGAGGTCTGGTGCCCTCTTCTGGCCTGCAGGAATACACACAGACAGAATATTGTATACATAAGAAAGAAAGAAAGAAAGAAAGAAAGAAAGAAAGAAAGAAAGAAAGGAAGGAAGGAAGGAAGGAAGGAAGGAAGGAAGGAAGGAAGGAAGGAAGGAAGGAAGAAATGGGTGGGGAGTGGAACGGCATGTTAAATATCAACAAACAGAAACAATCAGCAAAATCCAGAATAAGAGAATTTTTACTTAAAACAACAAAGAAGGAATCTTCAAGTAAATAAGACAGACGTACCTGCAGATCAAAAAAAGGCTTATGAAATAAACAATATATGGAGACTATTTATAACCAGATTCAAGTAAGCCAAATGAAAAATAGATAAATAATAAGGGAATCAAGAAATATGAACCTCAGCCAAGCATGGTGGCATATTCCTTTAAGTCCAGCACTTGAGAGGCAGATGCAGATGGATCTCTGTGATTCCAGCAAAACCAGGGCTACATAGGAAGACCCCACCTCAAAAAAAAAAATAAAGAAGAAAGAAAGAAGGAAGGAAGGGAAGAAAGAAAAGAAAGAAAAGAAAATCTGAAAATGAATGTTTGATGTCACTTTTTTTTCCTCAGGCAAAACGATATACTTCATGTTGTGGTTGATCTGAGAGAAAACAGGGAGCATATTAATGAACTGAAAAATGTAAAATCACTTCAATAAATTAAACTATGCTAACTTGAGATGGTGAATCGTGTAAATCTGAAAGACATTAGGGTAAATGTACTTGCTGCCTAGTCTGACCTAAGTTCAAACCTGGGGACCCACACAGCAGGAGAGACCCAACTTTCAGAAGTTGTCCTCTGACCTCCACACACACATATACACACACACCATGGCACAAATCTCTAACCCCTAATTTACTAATTTTAAAGACTAAGCCTACCATGGTAGCACACTGTTATAGTCTTTTTTTTTTTTTTTTTTTTTTTTTTTTTGAGACAGGGTTTCTCTGTAGCTTTAGATCCTGTCCTGGAACTAGCTCTTGTAAACCAGGCTGGCCTCGAACTCACAGATTCACCTGCCTATGCCTCCCGAGTGCTGGGATTAAAGGCGTGCGCCACCACCCAGCCACAGCTATAATTTTAAAAACCAGGGGGCTAAGACAGGGGGATCCTGAGGTTAAGGCCAGGCTGAGCTACATCATGATCATCTTGTGGTACTCAGTGAGACCACAGTTTAAAAAGATAAATGACAACAACAGCTAGAGTTTACAGAAAGGGGTGACATCTTTAGGTCAAAGTCAAATATTGAAGGATACTTGAGAAAAAGAAAAGCCTTCTGAAAAGAAGAAAACACTTAGGTCAGTAACATACAAGAAAATAAAGAAACCAAATGTCCAAAATAAAGTCTGCTACAGATGAAAGGAACCTGTTGAGAAGTGAAAATCAGGTAGTGAACCATGGTTTTCAGCTTCAAGGTGACTGTACTGTGGTATTCATCCAGGAAGTAGATGGTGTCCTGACTCTCCCTTCTGTAATAGTTACTCCTGCATTTTCTTTATCAACTTGCTACCTGGTCAGCCCAACTGTACTCCCATCCAGAAGAGAAGGAACAGAATGCTGACAGAAAGGGAGGAGGACAAGCATTCATCTTTTACTCCAACTAATGGTTGCAATCTAAACGTAGTGGCTGGTACTTGAGAGCACGAGCAGAAATTTGAAATGCCTGAGGTAGCAAACATGAAAAGGAAAAGGAATGTGGAAAGGCAAGGATCACATTATGTTATATAAACTATTGTAAGATTAAACGCTATGGGAAAAAAATAACCAACAAAGGTACAGAAAAACTAAAATAGATGACCATTTCATTTTTTGGAAAATCTATACCAAGTCTAAATAAATATCTATGTACATAGTGTATAGCCATTGAACATAATAACAAGAATGCTGTCATTTTTATGTAGATTCTCTGTAATTGGGTATTTTGATCAAAACTAAAAGATTTTTGTTTTTGTTTGTTTTTGAGACAAGGTTTCTCTGTGTAACAGTCTTTTCTGAAACTCACTCTGTAGACCAGGCTGGCCTCAAACTCAGAGAATCTGTCTGCCGTCTGCCTCCTGAGTGCTGGGATGGAAAGTGGTGCACCTCCACTAGCTCTGGCTAAAATAAACCTGAAAAGAATTTGTAAGAGTACAACTTTTCAAAAATAACACATAGCCTGCAATAGAGCCATGACACACATTAGTTGTAAACGATCATTTCTCCCAGGGCCATGCGCAATAAATCGTACAAACATGGAGTCTTTCCTGGACGAAAAAGAGAAAGAAAGACAGTGGGAAAAGATGTACTATAGTTTTCTCTTTTAAAAGTTTAACAAATTGGATTTCTGTATAGTAATTTATGACAATATAACTATACAAAAATGCACTTGAGACCATAAGGAACAGTACATATTATATTTTTTATTTTATATCCACCCATTGCTAGGTCCTGCTCTACTCTCCTTGCATACTCAAATAATGCTAAAGTGAGTAACAGCAATACATAAGAGAGTAACTTAAGGGTGACTTAGAAGAAAATATTTAAAAAAGTGACTTAAGATTTAACCTGAGCAGATACAGTAAGAAGCTATGTTGACATACGAACACTGAATTGTACACATATTCTGAGCGATATACTATTTATATTACTGCAGCAAGTTACATGGTTGTTCTTGGTCTCACTGGTTTCAATCAGCCTTGTGCTTTGCAACCCTATTTTAACACACGAAATTCAAGACTAGCTGGGATATATAGGAGGAATAGAAAACAGAAATCTGGGACGATGTCCTGTGTCCTGGACTCCTAACACTATTACTACTGTCCCCCTGCGCCCCCCCCCCCCAAAAAAAAAACAACCAAGCCCCAGGAAATTACAGAAAAGACATTTGGCTCAACACAGAACATAAGAGGGAAGGGCAGACAGAGATGGTGCTGGAGAGGCAGGCAGGGACCCAGATCACGGCAAAGACTCTGAACCATATGTTTAGGTCAGTGGGTTTCCACCTGTGGCTGTCATCACACCGCCGGAAAACTTAAAAGATTACTAAATGCCACAATCTGTAAGGGAAAGATACAACTTTGAAAAATGCTATAAATGAGCTGGAGATTGAGATGTCAGAGGCAAGAAAGTTTTAAGGCCAACCTTTCACTATATGAATTCAAGGCCAGTCTGGCTAATCTCAGAAGACAAAGTTAAAAAGCCCTGTGAAAGAAAGAAGAAACTTTAAAATCTACAACCTAAAATATAATCAGCATGACCAAAAATAAAGAGCTCTTCAAAAAAGAAAAACAGAATGCCCTGTGAGGAAGAAAATTCTGAGAGCAGCTTATCACGGAAATGACAAATCCCATGAGAAGCTGACCCATGAGCTCAGAAGTCCCTCAGTGGGGAAGAGTGTCTTGTGATTGGCACGACATGAGGAGCAGAGACAGGAATGACTGCTCACACTTTCTGGTGGGATTCTGCTGGATTCTCCACGGTGAGCATGGTAGGCATGCACACACACACGCCGTGTGCCACACACAACAAAGCAAAGGCTGCCCTGGTAAACAATCAGGCACTCACTAGGATTGGGAAGGACAGAAACCGACTTCCAGAGTGTGAGTGAAGAAGAGTCAGTGAGGGCGGAAGTCTGGGGAGCCAGCTCGCAAAAATAAAAACAGCAGAGACACCACAGGACGCCAGAAACTGGACTGGCAAGGAGAGACTGGAACAGCTCCCCAAAAGGAGCTTTGTCCACTTAAAGTAAAAAGCAGTCAGGGCCCACTCTGGCTAAAAATTTAACATCTTTGTCTGGTTTGGGGAAACAAGGTTTTGTTGGGCCAGTGATGGCCTTAAAATCTTCATTCTCCTGCCTCAGATTCTTGAGTGCTTGGGATTACAGGCCCGTAATTTTTTTGTTTGTTTTGTTTTCAATTTGGGGTTATCAGTGTGGGCTACCACATTGAAGATCAAATAACAACCACTTCCTCACCCCCAGTCAAGAAAAATTACAAGGCTTTAATTAATCAGTTTGTTTGTCAATACTTCAAAGACCCCCATTCCCCAGCTGGGAAATACCACCAAAGTGAGCATGGAACTTGCTAGTATGCATGAAGCTTGTGATTCTATCCCTAAACACCGTAAAAGAGCAAAATAAACACGAAAAAAGATTCGTTGCCTATCACATTTTAAAGACAACGTATCAATCCTGCTCAGCCTCCAAATTGTGGGATTGCAGGTATGGACCACTGTGCCCAGCTTCTTGTAACATTTACATTACATCAAAGACATTTCAATCATATAAAAACAAAAGATACTACTAGAATGCCCTTCTAAAAATATCTGTATTATACTAGAACACTTTAGTCCTTGCTATCAAAATCACCTGGCCAGGCTGAACCCTCGAACTCATAGAGATCCATCTGCTCGTGCCTTCTGAGTGCTGGGATTCAACGGCAGTACACCACCTCTGCCCAGGTTCACCCCAATATTTTTTGTTTGTGGGTTTGTTTAGCAGTACTGGGGACTGAACTAACTATCCTATGCATGCTAGTCCAGTACTTTATCACTAAGATGAATCCTCCCAGCCTGTTATCTCACTTTTCAACTGGAGGTAGTCACAATGAGTTGCCTAAACTAGCCCTGAGCTTCTGCCTCCAGAATGCCAGAGTTATAGGCTTGCACCACCACTTAGCCTGAATTACCCGGCTTTAAAAAGAGAAATGCAAATACAGATTTGAATAAACTGTTGATTCTTTACCAAGCAATCAAAACATGGCCAGTGGAAAATTCTTTAACGATTTTGTCAATACATTTCTATCACTTTAGGTGATAAGTGAATGAGCTCATTTCTCCTACTCTATAGCAGTGTACTGTCTCTCTTTTATATTTACACAATTAATGAAGCTATTTAATGAAGTTAACACAATAATGTATGTCTTTGGAGCAACTCTGACTTAATGACAACAGTAATTCTTCACCACCACTAGAGCAACTGCTCAGATGGCATCTGTGTGCCCAAAAATGCCGGGACTAGCTGAGGACTACAGGGAACACACACTGTCCTGGTACCTTATGCAATGCCTAATAAACAATGAGACAGTATTTGCCAGTGAACAAATTAGTAAAATAAACAGAATATGCAAGCGTTATTCCGTTTTATGCATTTTCATGCATCAATTCTCACAATAATTAAGTACTAGCATTTCCTTTGTTTTTCAGACACAGAGGTAGAGAATTGGTAGGGTTACTTAGCTCACAACATACAGCTAGACAATGACGGCGCAATTGATTCCAAAAACTTTTACTCTCTTTAAAAAATATATTTATTTATTTACTTATTTATTAGAGGGGTGTGTATGAATGTGCTAGAAACTCATGTGGAGTCAGAAGACAACTGTGGAGTCATTCTCTCAACCTTCCAGGCCCCAGGGATGAGACTTGGGTTGTAAGGCTTGATGGCAAGTACCTATACCAGCTGAGCCACCTTTCTGGCCCTAGAAAAACCTTTTTCTTAACCATGCCATCTGAAACAACTGAAACAGATTTTAAACTCAGGTAATAGCTTGTTAATAAATATGAAAACAGACCTTAGTCTGATTGTGCAGCTACCTGAGAGACTAAGGAGAAGAATTTCAAACTCAAGACCTGGGTTTCAGAGTGGCTTAGAAGGACCCTGCCTCAAAGTCAGGGTGGGTAGTGAATGCCTTTAATCCCAGTGGACTTTGGAGGCAGAAGATCCCTTGTATTCAAGGCCAGCCCTAGGTCTACAGAGTGAGTCCTGGACAGTCAGGGGCTGTTACAAAAAAAAAAAAAAAAAAAAAAAAAAAGAAAGAAAAGTAAAACCCTGTACCGCTGCCTCAGTGAGAACACATCTGCCTAGCATACACAGGCTGTAGGTTTGTACCCCCCCCCCACACACAAATTAATATTAAAACTAAAGGGCACAGAAGACAACAAGACCGCTCTAATGTACACCCAAAACACTAACCTAAGTATTAAGAATATAAGGTCAGTTAAGCTCTCTGCTTTAAGCTCACAGTCCACATATGAACACAAAGAATTAACAGAACATAAATACATGGAAGATTAAAAAATTTTACTCTCGCTGAGCAGTGGTGATTCACACCTTTAATCCCAACACTGGGGAAGCAAAGGCAGCTAGATCTCTGTGAGTTCAAGGCCAGTCTGGTCTACAGAATGAGTTCCAGTCAGAGCTGTTACACGTAGATAGAAACCCTGCGGGGGGGGGGGGGGAGTAGAGAAGAAGAAAGAAAAAGAAAAAAAAACTTACTCAAGAAGCTCACATGTAAGTCAAATTAGTAGATTTTAAATTTATGATAGCCGGGCGGTGGTGGCACACACCTTTAATCCTAGCACTCGGGAGGCAGAGGAAGGCACATCTCTGTGAATTCGAGGCCAGCCTGGTCTACAAGAGCTTCCAGGACAGGCACCCAAAAAACTACAGCAAAACCCTGTCTCGAGGCCGGGCGGTGGTGGCGCACGCCTTTAATCCCAGCACTTGGGAGGCAGAGGCAGGCGGATCTCTGAGTTTGAGGCCAGCCAGGTCTACAAGAACTAGTTCCAGCCGGGCGGTGGTGGCGCACGCCTTTAATCCCAGCACTTGGGAGGCAGAGGCAGGCGGATCTCTGTGAGTTCGAGGCCAGCCTGGTCTACAAGAGCTAGGTCCAGGACAGGCTCTAAAAAAGCTGCAGAGAAACCCTGTCTCGAAAAACCAAAAAAAAAAAAAAAAAGAACTAGTTCCAGGACAGGCTCTAGAAACCCTGTCTCGAAAAAAAAGAAAAAACCCTGTCTCGAAAACCAAAAATAAATAAATAAATAAATAAATAAATAAATAAATGTATGATAATGTTTTAAGATAAGACTACGGAGAATTAAGATTACACATGTAAAGGGTTCAATCAGCGGGAGCTGGAGAGATGGTTAAGAGCACTGGCTGCTCTTCCAAAGGTCATGAGTTCCCAGCAACCACATGGTGACTGACATCTACAATGGAATCTGATGCCCCCTTCTGGTATAAAAGTTGTACAAGCAGGGCTGGAGAGATGGCTCAGTGGTTAAGAGCACTGACTGCTCCTCCAGAGGACCCGGTTTCAATTCCCAGCAACCACATGGCAGCTCACAGCTGTCTGTAACTCCAGTTCCAGAGAATCTGACATCGTTATACCAATGTGCATGAAATAAAATTAAGTAAAGTTTTTTTTTAAAAAAGGTTGTACATGCAGATAGAGCACTCAAGCACATAAAATAAATCTTTTTTAAAAAAGTTTCAATTAGCCATAAAAAAGAAAGAAATGTGTCAGTTGCTGAAAAATGGAGCTTGCTTTTACCTTTGTATTCAGTTCAGAACCTAAGCCCATGGAACAGTGTCACTCCTGTTATCACTGAATCTTCTTACCTACGTTCTCCCTTACAGACATGCCCAGACGTTTGTTTCTTACTTGATTCTAGTCCTGTCGAGTTGACAATTAGTATTAGCCATCCACACATTAACCGTGCTTCCACATGCACCCCACCACCACCATAAACATAGATAAATAACATATGGATAAAATAGAAAGGTGGTTAATTCAGACGATGAAAGGGACTAACTAGAGGGGAGAGGGAGGACAGGAGTTTATGTTCCCAAAGTACCTTTTATACTTGAATGAAAATGTCATTACTTAATAACAATTTCCTAAAAGAATATACAACTGACAAGGTAGATTACGGCAGAAGGCATGAAAATACATGAAAAGTGGCCTGAAAGCCTCGACCACTGTGATAGTTGATCTTCATTGTTAATTTTACCAAATTTAGAATTGCCCTCTATGAGGGCATTCCCAGAAGAGTAACAGACACAGAAAGACTTGCTTTCTATCTGGGTGGCACTATTCCATGCTGTGGAGTGTGGGAGAGGCAGGTGAAATAAAGAAAACAGTCAGATAAGCACTGGCTTTCTCTCTGCTTTGTGGGCTGCTGTGAACTGCTCTGACACCACACCCTCATGACACAAGGGACGCCTTTAAGATCATGAGTCCAAGTAAATTTTTCCACCCTATGTTGATTGTTAGGTATAAGGTCAAAGAGAAAGAAAAGTAATTAAAATACACGCCAATGTACTATGATAGAAACTACGGGAGGTCCTCCATTCCCATGGGTGGTAGCTCCAGACTCTCCCACAGACACCAAGGTTTGAGGACAAGCAAGTCTTATATAAAATAGAATTGTATCTGCATATAACTATAATTTACGTTTATCTTCATTGATTTTTATATTACTTAATTCAATGTAAAGTTAGATATATGGTTGTGATGTTGTTTGAGGATTAAAACAATAATATATATGTGTATATATAATATATATATTATATATATGCTTAGTTCTGATATAATCTTTTTCTTTTCCTCCCCCCCCCACTTTTTTAAAAGACAAGGTCTCATCATGCGATTCCAGAAGAGGTCCATCTGACTCTGCCTGAGTGCCAGGATTAAAGATGTGCACACTCCGTTCTTTTACTTCTTTTTGAAAAAAGGTAGCCCAGGATAGCCTTGAGCTAAAGAGCTGGAAGATCAGCTCGTTTACGTAGTGCTGAGATCAAACCAGCTCAGACTCTTGGTAAGCATTCTACCAACTAACTCAGTTACAGCTACAACTTCTAAGAATCTGGACTGGAGAGATGGCTCAGTGGTTAAGAGCATTGCCTGCTCTTCCAAAGGTCCTGAGTTCAATTCCCAGCAACCACATGGTGGCTCACAACCATCTGTAATGAGGTCTGGAACCCTCTTCTGGCCTGTAGGCATACAAGCAGACATAATAAATAAATAATAAATATTAAAAAAAAACTTCCAAGAATCTTTTCTGTTTGTTTTTGAGGTAGGGTCTTTCTTTGTAGTCCTGGCTATCCTGGAATTCACTGTGTAGAACAGACAGATCTCAAACTCAAAGAGAACTGCCTGCCTATTCCTCCTGAATGCTAGGATTAAAGGTGTGGACCATTATGCCCTGCAGCTTTCAAGAATGTTTAATCTCCAGTTGGTTGAATCCATAGGCATGGAACTAATGGATAAGGACAGATGATAATTTATTTTTGCCCTTACCTCAGTCACCTAATTCCTAAAACCTTTAGGATTTCCTAAGTGACTGAGCTTGTCTTTTGTTTTAAAAAGGCCCCTAAAGACTTCACAATGGCCCCAGTCACTGTAAAAATGAATTTACCAAAATATTTAGGATACAACTTTCAGCCCCATTGCTAACTTCCAGAGAAGTAGGCTAAGGGACCGGGATTAAGCTCTATAAACTCCTGAACAACACTTGAGGCTTTCTAGGATGCTGAACAAGTAGAGGTGTTGACCCCGTGTCAACCCAAAGAAGGCTCGAGAGCTGTGCCTCCGTTATCTAGCCCTGGTCACCTCTTGACTTACTTCTGCGCTTTTAACAATGCCCTTATAATAAACCTGTAAACATTAAGTGCTCCTCCAAGTTCTACAAGTCAGCGGAGCAAATTAGTTGAACTCAAAGAAGGGGTCATGAAAGCTCTAGTTTGTAGTCAGTCCATACAAAATATGACATCCTATTACTTGCAAAACTGTGTGTGCAGCAGAGCAACCTTGCAGAGCTCAGTCCTCAACTGTGGGAACTGACGCTATCTAACAAAACTGAGGGATTGTACGTCCACTTTGGATCTGCCAGAGAATTATTTGGTATATAGGGAAAATCACCACAAAAATGCGGACTGAGTACCTTACACTAAAGGTTAGAGTATAGCCGGGTAGTGGTGGCGCACACCTTTAATACCAGCACTCAGGAGGTAGAGGCAGGTGGATCACTGTGAGTTCGAGGCCAGCCTGGTCTACAGAGCGAGTACCAGGACAGACTTCAAAATTACAGAGAAATCCTATCTTGAAAAAAAAATGTACACTCCATTTTTCCTCTTAAAGCCTCATTATGCAATTCAGATCTGACTCATTAATAGATAATGGATACAGTAAAGAGTCATGCAGTATTTTCAAGCATAAAGCTACATGACCCAGACTGTGTTTTGGAAAGGTAATGGATGCTATGATGGGAGCGGAAGAAGTCAATTAATCAGTGATCTAAGGATAAAGAGGTCTAAGTGAGTCACTGGAGTAAGTTTTTTTTTTTAAGTTTTCAAATTCAGACTTGAGAAACAGACTGTAGTTAAGAACTCAGTGATAAAAAAAAAAAACAAAAGATAAAAGAAAAAAAAAGAGCTCAGTGATAAAGCACCTGCCTGGCAAGTGCTAGATACTAGGCTGGATCTACAAACAAACTATTGGGATAATCTTTTTGGACACTGTTTGAAGATGTGTCTTTGTTTAACCACACCTGCCTTCTGATTTGTTTAATGAAGAACTGAACTGATGTGGGATGTTCTTCTATATATATGCTGCTTTTATTGGTTGATGAATAAAGCTGTTTTGATCAATGGCTGAGCGGAGTAAAGCCAGGTGGAAAATAAATCCAAACAGATATAGGGAGAGTAGGAAGAATCAAAGAGATGCCATGTAGCTGCTGAAGGAGATAGACACCGGAATCTTCCTGGTAGGCCACAGCCTCATAGATTATGGCTTAATAGAAATGGGTAAATTTAAGATGTAAGAACTAGTTAAAAATATGCCTAAGCCAATGGCCAAACAGTGTTGTAATTGATATAGTTTGTGTGTGATTATTTGGGTCTGGGCAGCCAGGAAACAAAAGAGCAGTCTCCGCTTACACTGAACGGCCAATAGCTAGGCAGGAGAGGATAAGCAGGACTTCCAGGCAGAGATAGGAACTCTGGGAAAGAACTGGAGGAATGGGAGATTTGCCAGATAGACTTGGGGGAAGTCAGACTTACAATAATGAGGAGAAGTAATGAGTCACATGGTTGAATGCAGATTAATATAAATGGGTCCAAATTTAAGCTTTATGAGCTAGTTGGGATTCCCCTCTGTATGCTATAAATAGCATTGGTGAATAAAGAAAGTGCCTTGGCCTGTTGATAGGGCAGAACTTAGGTAGGCATGGAAAACTAAACTGAATGCTGGGAGAAAGGAGGCAGAGGCAGAGAGCAGCCATGTAGCCACACCAGAGAGATGCCAGAACTTTAGCCGGTACGCCACAGCCATGTGGCGATACACAGATTAAAGGAGATGGGTTAAATTAAGATATAAGTGTTAGCCAATAAGAAGCTAGAGCTAATGGGCCAAGCAGTGATTTAATTAATACAGTTTCTGTGTGGTTATTTTGGTTCTGGGCAGCTGGGACAAACAAGCAGCCTATTACAACAGTTGGAAACAAGCCTAAGCTAAGACCAGACTTTCATAATTAATAAAATGTCTCTGTGTCATTATAGATGAACTGGCAATAGCAAGAAAGACCCATAACAACAAACGAGCAAAACAGACAGGAATAGGGTAGGGCAGGGAGTAAACTAAGTCTGTCTGTACA
The DNA here is from genome assembly GCF_903992535.2 of Arvicola amphibius. Taxonomy (NCBI): domain Eukaryota; kingdom Metazoa; phylum Chordata; class Mammalia; order Rodentia; family Cricetidae; genus Arvicola; species Arvicola amphibius. The sequence goes on along the minus strand of NC_052051.1, from coordinate 54,824,807 downwards.
AAGAAGGTGGATGGTTTAAAAGAACTAAGTTACCTAGACATGGTGGCACATACCTTTAATCCTAGCACTCAGGAGGCAAAGGCAGGCAGATCTCTGAGAGTTTGAAGCCAGCCTGGTCTACAAAGAAAGTTCCAGGACAACCAGAGCTGTTGCAAAGAGAAACTCTGTCTCGATAAACCAAAACCAAAACCAAAAAAAAAGAAAGAAAGAAAAAAAGAAGGAAAAGAACTAGATTAATGTTAGAATACCAACACGACAGAAACAAAAAGGTATCCCAACTAAGACACAAATGTGAAGCTGACAGGCTTTTATATCTTATAATTCCCACATTAAGATTTAAGCAAAGGGCCAGCTGGTGGTGGCGCCGTCAATCCCAGCACTCAAGAGGCAGAGGCACGGGGATTGCTGTGAGTTCGAGGCCAGCCTGGTCTACGGAGCGAGTTTCAGGACAGACTCTAAAGCTAGAGAAACCCTGTCTCAAAAACAAACAAAGAAACAATCCTCCCCCCCAAAAAAAGATCTAGGCAAAGGGCCAACAAGATAGCTTAGTGGGAAAGGTGCTGGCTGCATTAGACTGGAGATGGAATTTGATCTTCCAGACTCACATAAAAGTGAACTGAGAAAACCAACTCCACAGTGCCCATTACACATCATGTAAACGCGGACACACACACACACACACACACACACACACACACACTAATTTGATATTGTTGGTTAGTTTTATGTCAACTTGACAGTTTTATGTCAGCTTGACAGAAGCTGGAGAAGAGGGAACAACAACTGAGAACTGCAGGGCACTCACTGCTTGCTTTGATGACTGACGTGGGAAGGCCTAGGTCACAACGGGTGGTGCCATCCCTGGGCAGGTGGCCCTGAGTGCTACAAAAGGCAGGCTAAGTAGACTGTGGGGAGCAAGCCATTAAGAAGCTCCCCTCCATGGCCTCTGTGTGAGCTCCTCCTGCCCTGACTTCCCTAAATGATGAGGTGTCATCTGAAAGTTATAAAATGAAACAAACCCTTTCTTCCACAAAGTACTTTTGTTCAGGGTATTTACACAGCAACAGAAGCCCAAGACAAAAATTTTATATGAATACATATGTGTATATATATATATATATATATATATATATATATATGTATGAATAACATATATAAAATTTAAAAACAAAGCAATGATAAATTATAGATTAACAAAAATAATGAAAAAAATTGTGATACAATCCCTATTAAAATCCTTCCTGCCTTCTTTGCAGAAATGAGCAAGCTGATTCCTAAAGTCATATGAAATCACAAGGGATACAAATGGTCAAAATAATATTGAAAAATAAAAAGTTGAAGTACTCACACTTCTTCACTTCAGATTTTACTAAACAACATAATTAACTTGAATCAAGACAGCATAGTACCAGCATAAAGATAAATGTAGAGATGAATGAAATAAAATCCAAACTTGGAAAACAGCCAACCCTCCCCTGACTGCAAACATTTCAGGCTACTGCCATTGCTCTTGACTATTCTTACTCGACAGTAAGACCCTACTGCTGAAGAGACCACACACATGGACAAATCAAACTGGTACTAACCTGGAAGCTTCATTCCTACTGGATAGCTTTCATAGTGCTGGAAGATTCTATGCACACTACTGGGGGAGAAAAGTCATCATCAGTCTTGCCCAGCTGTGAACCCTGAGAGCTACCATACTGACTGGCCTGGCAAAGTATGCCCCACGGCTGCAAGGGTAGCAGGAATGCTGGAGGAGTAACCAGCCACTTTTTGACTGGACTTAAAATCTGTTACATAAGAGAGACCCTATGCCTGGTACCATCAAGAGGCTAAAAATCTATCACTGGCTAGGTTATAGGCCCTAGGTGAGAACCAATTACTATTACATAGCTAAATGGACACTATATTAAATTAATTTCTAATGACTTATCATTATACCCAGATTAGTACATCTCTTAAGCCTCATCAGAAAAGCTTCTTTTTTTTTTGGCAGATGAATATTAATACAGAGACCGCCAGGTGGTGTTTTAATCCCAGCACTTGGGAGGCAGAGGCAGGCAGATCTCTGTGAGTTTGAGGCCAGACTGGTCTACAAGAGCTAGTTCCAGGACAGGCTCCAAAGCTACAGAAATCCTGTCTCGAAAAACCAAAAAAACCCAAAAAACAAACAAACAAACAAACAAACAGAGACCAACAACTGGTCAACATGCAGAGAATAAAATACTATAGAGTACTCAGTTCTAAATGGGACAACTGTAACACACACACACACACACACATACACACACACACACACGACTCAGGGATTATCTCAGAAAGAGGATTATAAAAGCCAGAGGGAGTGGATCTATAGAGAACTAGTATTTGCTACACATAACACCCAGTTGCACACATGAACTTACAACGGCTAGGACTGCATGTATAAGATTTGTACAACGTCAAGCCAGCTAAATTCTCAGCATGGATGGAGGAGGAGCTTAAGAAGTCCCATCTCTATCTGAAGAGCTATTGGCAGCTGATGGCTACTAGGAGTGGGAGAGTCACTTTGTTTTAGTGATATGAGCTTACAGAGGCTAACTATGCTCCAACTGATGGCCACATATCCATATAGTATGTATATATGTGCAGCTCCAAATGGGTCCATGGGTATTACATTTTTGGGATTTTTTTGTTTGTATTGAAAATAGATTTTTTTTCATACAATGCATTCTGATTAGTTTCCCCTCCCCAGTCCCTTCTAGATGCTCCCCACTTCACTATCCTTAATTTTTTTGTTTGTTTTTGTTCTTTGAGACAGTGTTTCTCTATGTAACAGAGGCCTAGCTGTCCTGAAACTATCTGTAACTCCACTCCCAAGGAATTCTACGACTTTTTTCTGGCTTCTGCAGGCACTCTACACATATGGTACACAGACCTACACAAAGGCAAAATACAGATAAAATAAAAATAAATCTGAAAAGAGAGAAAGAGAGTACATGAAGTTGTAGAGACAAGTGCAGGGATAGGAGAGGAAGTAGAGGGGAGGGAATTGTGGGCTGATTGAATCTAAACACACCATGATGTTTTGTTAGGGCAACAAAAAATGAACTAAGACTGCATGTACGGATATTAAATAACAGTATTTAATTAAAATACAGTGAAAATGTTATATTTTAGTCAACTCATCTTTGTCAAGGGTGTCAAAACATTTCAGTGGTGAAAGCAGTGTTTTCTCCTAATTGGTGCCAGAAAAACTGGACTAGATAACCACATGAAAAAGAATGAATCTGGACTCTGCTCACATAAAATAAAAATGCACTGAAATGGATTAGTACAAAATATAAGTGCCAACATTATACGTCTATGAAAGGCATACAAAAATTTTTTGGTCTTCAGTTAGGCAATGGTTCTGACATCACTGTCAACAAAGTTTTTAAAATGATAAATAGGACCTCATCAGAATTAAAAAAAAACATTTTGTTACATTTGGTCTTATGACGTTGACCTGGCTAACCCAGGACTCATTATGTAGAGTTTCATGCTGTCCAAACTAGCTCCAACTCACTATGTGGCCAAGGTTGGTCTTTAACCCTCAATCCTCCTGCTTACATCTCTTCAGTGCTGAGATTACTAGCATGTACTTGGCTGTAATTTCTTTTGACAATGCCTTGTACTTGTCATATTACAAGTCTTTTTAAAAAATTTTGTTTGTGTCAGGCTGGAGAGATGGCTCAGAGGTTAAGAGCACTGACTCCTCTTCCAGAGGTCCTGAGTTCAATTCCCAGCAACCACATGGTGGCTCACAACCATCTATAATGAGATCTGGTGCCCTCTTCTGGACTGCAGGCATCCATGGAAGGAATGTTGAAAAAAATTGTTTGTGTTTGTATGTATATGTGTATGGGTATTGAAGGTCAAAGGACAATTTGCAAGAGTTGATTCTTTCCTTGTACCATGTGGTCCCAGGGATGGAACGCAATCATCAGGCTTGGCAGCAGGTGCCTTTACACACTGAGCCATCTCACTGGTCCCATAGTACAAATTTGTAGACTTTTTGTTTGTTGGTCTCAAACCAGGGGCAAACTGCTGATGTACCTATTTAACATTAAAGTGGCCTTGCTGCCAGGTTCTCACTGTATTCCTCAGTCCCTACATTTTACATACAGGCTATGGCTGGCATACCCTACTCCCTACTCTAAACTTTTCCGGCACAGAGGCTGGGTTGCCCTTACCCCAGCTGCCTGCCCTTCCCTATATAACCCAGTCATTTTGATTAAATGCTCCTTTTTTATCTACCCTTAACCTACTGTTCTTGGTCTGGCTGGCCCCTCTTCTCTCCCCACTCTCCTCACATGGCCCAGCACAGTCTGGTCACATTCACTTTGGACTTTCCCAGATGCTCCCACTTTTATGTACAGTAAGCTTTCTCCTCCAACACACCTAGGAGCAGTCCTTTCCTTTCTCTTTTTTTCTTATTCACTGTTAAAATCAGATACCAAGCCAAAAGTCAACATTTTAGCTTTCCATCTCACTAACGCAATGGGGAATATTTGAGAGAAATGATCACTGATATGTCAAACAAAATAAGCACCCTTAATTCAGACAGCTACAATACAGACTTTAGATAAGACAGTAGCTTCCAGTTATGATACAGATTTCAGTTGTGATAGGAAAAGCAAGGCCCAAACTATATCACTGAAAGTAAGTAATAGTAATAAAATAAAAGTCTCTGGCTTTTTTTGTTGTTGTTATGGTTTCAATTTTTAAAAATGTATTTATTTGGCACTGGAGAGATGGCTCAGTGGTTAAGAGCACTGGCTGCTCTTCCAGAGGACCTGAGTTCAATTCCCAGCAACCACATGGTGGCTCGACCTGAGTTCAATTCCCAGCAACCACATGGTGGCTCGTAACCATCTGTAATGAGATCTGGTACCCTCTTCTGGCCTGCAGGCATACATGCATGCAGAACACTGTATACATAATAAGCAAACAAATCTTTAAGAAATAGTATGTATTTATTCTTCATTTTATGAGTATGGAGGCCAGAAGAGTGCTCGGATTTCCTGGGACCAGAGTCACAAATAGTTGTCTCTCCAGCCCCTCCCTGCATTTTTATCTTTAAGATAGAATCACAAATATAGGTTGGCCTTGAGTTAATGATCCTCTTGCTTCCATCTCTCAAGTGATGAAGAGAACTGACTCCTGGAAACTGTCCTCAGACCTCCACATACATGCTATGGCACAGGCATATGTGCTCTTCACACGTATCCACAAAATAAGTAATAACTCTAATTGTTTTTGTTTAGTTTGTTTGTTTTTCAAGAAAGGGTTTCTCTATATAGCCTTGGCTGTCCTGGAACTCACTCTGTAGACCAGTCTGGCCTGGAACTCAAGAGAATCACTTGCCTTTGTGCTGGAATTATATGTGCCACCATATAGTTCCTAATATCTTTTTTTAAAAAAAAGAGGGTGTTATCGATGGCTTACTGGGTAAAAGTGCTTGCTCTGCAAGCAGTAAGGACCTAAGGTCAAATCCTAACACTCATATAGAAAAATCCAGGCACTAGGGAGCAGAGATAGGAGATCCTGGGAGCTTGCTGGTGAGTCAGCTTAGCCAAAGAGAGCAGTGAGCTCCAGGCTTAGTGAGAGAGTAAATAAAGAAGAGAGTGAAAGAGGAAGACATCCAGTGCGGCCTTTGTCCTTCACATGGGCTGACATAGGTGTGAGTACTCAAAACACACATCTACACACATATATCCCCCCCCCCCCAACATACAAACACAATGAAGAAAAAGTTCTGAAATCCAGAATTGGGAAAACTCTGAGACTTAAGCAATAAATTCCAGGTCAACTAAAAGTCAGCAAAGGCTGTAATTCTGTAAAACTGTTCTGCTGGAATGCCACATAAACAGCAAAAACAGCACTATTTTTCCTGTCAATCTGGCATCTGCTCCTATCTGCTCCCAACAAAAGAAACCAAACAAAACAAAAGACCTGCCATCCTAGTAAAAGCCCTTCAAGTATCTCTGCCACAGGAGAGAAAACTAAGGCATGGGGCCTATCTTCAAAGACTTTTGTTAATTTAAGCTATTCTAATGGTGTACAGTAGTATTCCATTGTGTTTCTTCTGTTTAATCACATTAAACATCTTTTCCTACTCTATATCGTTAAACTTACCTACTAACATCTATTAAATTTCTTAAGATATTTTCTTACTGTTGCATTTTCAGAACAGTATATATTCAATCAGTCCTTAACAAGTACATGATTTTCAAACACCTGTTCCCGGTCCATAACCTATCTTTTCTTTCTCTTTTCATTTGTTTGAGACAGTGTCAGGGTCTCACTGTGCATACATCTCAGGTTGGAATCCTCAAACGTATTACATAGCCCAAGCTTACCTTGAAGGTTTCTTCCTCTTGCCTCAGCAACCAAAGTGCAGCGATTACAGGCATGTGCCAACATGCCACACTGCGGCTTCATCCTTAATGGTATCTTGCAAGCAAACCTTTTAACTTAACAAAGTATAATTCCAACATATTTTTCTCCTTTTATGAGTCATGATTATGGTGTCATCCAACAAACTTCTTGGCAAAATCAGATCATAAAGTGTTTCTTCTGTTTTCTACAAAATGTTGTATAGCTTTTTTAAAAAAAAAATCTGATGATTCATCTCATTCTTATATAATGTGTGGGGGGTTAGGTTGAAGTTATTATTTTGTATTTGATTGACTACAGTGCTGGACTGATCTCGGGGCTTTGCAATTCCTGGACAAGCTCTCTAGCCCTAAGTCCTACCACAGCTCCTGTGTGGGTCTACTTCTAAAACCCCTTTTATTCTCCACTCATCTGGAATGTCTATCCTTTGCTAATACAATCTTGATTATGCTTCACAGTGTTTTAAAAGTTTCTTCCTTTATATGCTTACATATATTTTTTGGTTTTTTTGTTTTGTTTTTTGAGACAGGGTTTTTCTGTAACAGTTCTGGTCATCCTGGAACTCACTTTGTAGACCAAGCTGGTCTCAAACTCAAAAGAGATCTGACTGTCTCTGCTTCCTGAGTGCTGGGTTTAAACGTGTGTATCGCCATGTCCAATTGGTTTTTCCCCATGGTTTTGTTACTCCAAACTCATTATCTTCTTATCCCAAGTGTCTAGTGATACAAATACTAGACTTTTTGGTACTGTTATATAGGTCAAAGAGGCTTTTTGTTTGTTTTGTTTTGTTTTTGAGATAGGATTTCTCTATGAAGCCCCAGCTGTCCTAGAACTCCAGAGAGCAGGTTGGCCTTGAACTCAAGAGATCTGCCTTCCTCTCTCTCCCAAGTGCTGGAGTAAAGATGTGTGCCACTACCGCCTGGCAAGGCTGTTCATCTTTTAAACCTCTTTTTCCTCTATTAATTTCTACAGATACATTTTCAAATTTGCAGACTCTCACCTGTCAAGTCCAATCTGTTACTGATTCCATCCACTGAGATTCTCATTTCCATAGTGTATTTCTCAATGTTACAGTTCTTACTTTACTCTTCTCTAGGTCTTCTGTCTCTTTGTAAACTTTCTACCAAGGCCATTGAGCAAGCAAGGCGAGCAATCTATTGAGATACAATCCAGCCCTACCAATAAATGGATCTTGAATTTCTACTGTGAACATGATACATTCAGTCCAACTTGTAAAAGAGGGTGCTGATTTCATGATACTAACCAATTTTGAGTCTGATTCACAGTAAAAAGAAAATCAGATGGCTATATAAAAACCCATAGTATAGGGCAGCACAATCAATTTGTCAGACACTGCTTCCAAAGTTCTCAACATCCCAGCTTCCCTTCTTCTTTCACTTACTTATTCCTTCTCTAAAGAAACAAAAACTAAGTTCTCAAAATTCTGAAAGTCAGAGTTTGTCTGGAGCTGGATGAGAGTGTTAACATTGGATATTAAAAGGTCCTTTCAGCACAGATTCTTTGTTCCTTCTGGTCACGGTGAGGTAAAATGTAAGAATAAGATTCCCAAACCCACTCCTGGGTTATACAATATCCAGATGAACATGCATAATGTCACAGAGCTGCTTTCTGCTGGGCTGCTATGTGCTACGGCTCAGCATGTGCCTGGAAGACCTCATTAAGAGTGAGTCTGGACAGGCAGGGCAATGCTGGCTCCAGATGACCTGTTGAAGATTGGTCCTGCATAAATAATTTTCTTTTCTACTTGTTTAATTTGGTCAAGATTGCAATTCTGCTTTTATTTTGAAAATCCAGATGCCAGGAGCCCAGGCCCCAAGAAACCTCACTGTTACTTGAGTAGAAGGTAGAAGAGAACTGACTCCACAAAAACTGTCCTCTGGACATCACACTAACTCCTCATGAGTGTGCAGGCACACACAGCTATAATACAATAACATTTACTAGAGTAAACAAAGATTTCAGAGATATGCTAATATTCTTTGACAGAATAAAGGGCACCAACAAGAGCACGTAAAAATAACGTTAAGAGGTGCTGGAGAGATGGCTCAGAGGTTAAGAGCATTGCCTGCTCTTCCAAAGGTCCTGAGTTCGATTCCCAGCAACCACATGGTGGCTCACAACCATCTGTAATGGGGTCTGGTGCCCTCTTCTGGCCTGCAGGAGTACACACAGACAGAATATTGTATACATAATAAATAAATAAATATTAAAAAATAACATTAAGAGGAAAAGAATGTACGTCAAAGAGCATATTATAGGTTTATAAGGTAAAGGCTACAGCGAGGTGTGAGGTCCCTTTGGAACTTTCCTCGGCAGTCTTCTGCACTTATTAGATCAATAGTTTAATCCAGCTAGCACATATTTTAAATTATTTAAAATTTTTTAATTTAATTTTATTTTATGTGTATAGGCATTCTGCCTGTATGTATGTATGTGTGTCACACCCATGCAGTGCCCACAGGGGTCAAAAAAGGTCTTGAGTTTCCAGGAACCGAGTTACAGATGACTGAGCCACCATGTAGAAGCTGGGTCCTCTGGAAGAGCAACCAGTACTCCTAATCCAGTCATTTCTCTAGCTCTGTTTTTTCTACTCCTTTTAATTTTTAATAATTTATTTTTAGTTTATGTGCATTGGTGTGCATATATGCCTATGTGAGTGTGTTAGATATTGGAGTTACAGACCATGTGGGTGCCAGGAATAGAACTTGGGTCCTCTAGGAGAACAGTCAGCTCTTAACCACTAAGCCATCTCTCTCCAGCCCTGTTTTTTGTCTTCTTAGGAATGGGAAACAGGAGTAGTCATACTCTGCAGTAGCAGTGGAGCAATAATGCAGCTGTTCTCCTGCAACAGCAGTGTTCCTCCTCAACTATCTCAGTTTACACTCTGTAAAAATTAAAACTGTCATATCCACAATATCAAAGTTAAAAAAAATCTCCCAAATCAAAACACAGTCATGTTTGTCTTTAAGGAAAAATGTAGCTTTCCCCTGGACTTACATGGGTAAGATAACTTCTAGTTGTTGCACCAAAGATTACAATAAGCTAGCAAACAAATGTATTTAGTCTGCTGTTTCTTGATAGTAAGAGGATTGTTTCACAGGTATGGAAGCATACTCCTATAATCCCAGCACTCAGAATACAGAGGCAGGAGAATCACTACAGGTCTGAAGACAGCTTGGTTTACATATAAGTTGTGGGCCTGTCAGGAAAGCAGCAAGACCTATCAAAAGAAAGAATGAGCACAGGAATAAAGGAGAAAAGGGAGAGAACATAAAGAAGAAACTTTTCAGTAGTTAGTTATGGCCTCTTCAAAGGGAATATACAAACAGAACAACCTCGGATGTACTTAGGTCATACAGATAGCTGACAACAGTTCATACAGGACAGAAAGGTCAAACAATTTCCTAGTCATTCACTGAGTTAAGGCAGTGGTTTTTTTTTTAATGATTTACTTTTATTTTCACTGGTATTTTGCCCGCATGCATGAATCCCTTGGCACTAGAGTTATAGACAGGTGAGAGCTGCCATGTGGGTGCTGGGAACTGAATCTGTATCCTCTAGAAGAACAGCCAGTGCTCTTGACCCCTGATCCATCTCTTAAGACCCTAAAGCAGCGGCTTTTTGGCGGGTAGGGGGATTCTGACACAGGGTTTCTCTGTGTAACAGTCCTGGCTGTCCTAGAACTCGCTCTGTCTGCCAGGCTAGCCCCGATCACTAAGATCCACCTGCCTCTGCCTCCCAAGTGCTGGGATTAAAGGCAAGCACCACCCGGCCGGCAGTGACTTTTAAAAAAACAAAATTACTTTGAAATTTTTATGAAAACACACATATGAATTAGAAAATTTAGCTATAGACTATATGTTCTTTTAGCCAGGCGGACAAAAAGATGTATTATGTAATTTTACAACATTCTAAATTTCCCAAATATCGGACCCTTTTATATGCCAAAATAAAAAAACTCTAATTACCAAATAAATAAAAACTATTGCCAGGTGGTGGCAGTGCATGCCTATAATCCCAGCAGTCAGGAGACAGGGCAGGTGGATCTCTGAGTTCAAGGCCAACCTAGTTTGTATAGCAATTTCCAAGTCACTCAGGGCTACATAAAGAAACCCTGTCTGAAAAAAGAAAGGAAGAAAGGAAGGCAGGCAGGCAGGCAGGCAGGCACTTGCAATATAGAAAAGCATACAGATGTATTTTCAAACAATCCCAGTTGGGCGGTGGTGGCGCACACCTTTAATCTCAGCACTTAGGAGGCAGAGGCAGGCAGATCTCTGTGAATTTGAGGCCAGCCTGGTCTACAGAGAGAGTTTCAGGACAAGATCAAAAAAAGCTTGAGAGAAACCCTGTCACGAAAAACCAAAAACTAAACCAAACAAAAAGAAAACAAAAAACAAAACATCCCAGCATTGGGAAGAGGCAGACAGATCTCTGAGTTCAAGTCTAGCCTGGTTTACAAGAAGAGCTCCTGGTCTACATGAGACCATTTCTCAAGGAAACAAAACAAAAGAACCCACAAATGGGAAAGTGTCGCTGTAACCATCAAGAGACAAGGTCTGTAAAAGAATCTAGTGAGCAAGGGAAGAAGCAGGCAGGAAGGCTGAGCATTCTAGTAGCGTGTTCACTGCTGGCAGAATCAAGCTGCCTGGGAGAGCAGCAGAACAGCTATAAGAAAGAGCTTTAATCCCAGCACTCGGGAGGCAGAGGCAGGCGGATTTCTGTGAGTTCGAGGCCAGCCTGGTCTACAAGAGCTAGTTCCAGGCCAGGCTCTAAAAAAGCTGCAGAGAAACCCTGTCTCGAAAAACCAAAAAAAAAAAAAAAAAAAGAAAGAAAGAAAGAGCTCCTCACTCAGCACACCTGACCTAAGGATCAGAAGAGCCACAGGAGCACAGGGGTTGGAGGGGACTACTAGGAAGGGACCTGCCCTCCCCCTACACAAGAACCCCAAGAACCCCAAGGCCACAGAGACTGAGAGCTCCCATTTGTCCCCTCCAGCATACAACACAATGTGGAACCTGTTAGAGACAGAGAGACCAGAGAACTTCACCTTTCAACTCAGTACAGCCATGCAGGAATTCACTGAAGTATTTTTATTTCTTATGTTCTATTACTTAAGTTCCACTCTTGCATGATGTGGGATTCCCCTCTATGTGCTATGAATATGTTTTATTATCATTGGTTAATGAAAAAGCTGCTTTGGCCTATATCGCAGGGCAGAATATAGCTAGGCGGGAAAACTAAACTGAATGCAGGGAGAAAGAAGGCGCAGTTAGGAAGCCACCATGTAGCTGCCAAAGGAAAAAGATGACAGATCCTTACCGGTAAACCACGACCCTCATGGTAAAATCTAAAATAATAGAAATGGGTTAATTCAAGACATAAAAGCTAGTTAGGAATACAGCTGAGCTGTTGGCCAAACAATGTTGTAATTAATATAATTTTTGCAGGATTATTTGGGTCTAGGCAGCCAGAAAATGAAAAAACAGTCTCTGCTTACAATTGCATATATGTCTCATGACAGTTCCGACTCCTGTTTGTATGCTGTTCTGTTAGGCTTTCAGACGGTTGTTTGTGTATACACCCAGTTTACTCTTCAATCACATGTCATATACCCACCATTCTGCGTTATACACTCCACTTTTTCCAAATCCATTTAAAACTTAATCATTAACTTCACCCACCCTATTTCACTCTCACTTCTAATCTTATTAACTAAAATTCATACTGTCCTTGGCTGTTTATCCAACAGTTATTGAAGTCAAAGGGGCCACTGTTAGTAATTGGCAAGCATGACATCTATACTGCATTTATATCAAACAGCTATGGTGCCTCTCCCAGAACTCAGAGACTGAGATCCTGGACTGAGGAACTATTTCCTGAACTATACATTCAATTCTATCACATCCAAATCCTATATGAACATTGCAAATACTCCAACTAAAATAGTATAGCTGATTTAAAAAATTAAACCAGACAAATGCAGAACCGGAAGAGGAGTCACACTGTTTTTAAGGAGCCACATTGTTATACACTGTTGCTGAGTCTCCATGCTTTACAAGAATAGGTTTGTTTCCTAAGCCTAATGTATTCTGCAAGCCAAATTTTTCAACCTATACTGAACTTGTGACCCCATTATGTATGCCCACCCCTTTGCCTTGCTAAACAACTGAGCCTGTGATACACTATTGCCCTTTTGCCTTACGAAAATGTGTCTTCCAAGACACTTTGATGACTCCCCTTCCACACGATGTATTCTTGTACATATCTACCCCACAGGCAGCCTTGAGGCCTGAGTCTCCCACTCGTCTGCCCAGGTGCTAATAGTCAATTATCTTTCTATCAACTCTAACCCCGCCCCATAAAATGGACCTCAAAAGCCAGTGAGGGACTGCTCTCTGAAATCCTGACTTAGTGGGTGGCAGTAGTCTGGCCAGTCCCTTGTACACTTCTAAATACAGCTTGCTTTAATCACACAGTAGTGGAAATGTTTTTTTCCTCAGGTCTAAAACAAAGAAATAACTTTAGATGTGTAAAGTCCAATGAAGCAACATGAGGAACAAGAAAAACCAAAAACCCTACAGTGATGGCATTTAATGAAAGTGACTTTTTGTTTGTTTGTTTTCAAGACAGGGTTTCTCTGTAGCTTTGCTGGAACTGGCTCTGTAGACCAAGCTGGCCTGGAACTCAAAGAGATCTGCCTATCTCTACCTCCCAAGTGCTGGGATTAAAGGTGTACACTATCACTGCCAAGTGAAAGTGACTTTTAAAATGTAGTCCCAAAGAGATAGCTCAAAAGAGTAAGTATATTCAAAGAAGAAAAAAAGCTCCTGATTGAGAACACACATTGCTGAATGAAGTAAGGAAAGCAATGTAAGATAAGGAAGAGGAAATTAACAAAGGAATGCTATTTTAAACAATCTGATATAAAGAAATAACAGAAGTCAAATAAGATGCTCTGTAGATGAAAGAGAGGCCAGAATATGAGCCTGAAGACAAGGCAGAAGAACAGGACGGATCAAACAAGAACAACGATAAAAGAATCTGAAGCTTCCTGTGAAATCAGGACATGTGTGACGAGTATGAAAAGACAAGATCTGTGGATAAAAATCATAGAAGAATAATCAAGTCATAAAGGCATAGGAAATATGTTTTAAAATTTATTTCTAGGTGTTTTGCCTGCATGTATGTATGTGCACCATATATGTGGCCGGCTCCTATGGAGGTCAGAAGGCATGAGGTCCCCTGGAATTGGAGTTATAGACAGTTATGAGCTGCCATAAGGGTGCTAGGAACCAAACTAGGGTCCTGGACAAAACCAACATGTGTTTTTAGTAGCTGAGCCATTTCAAAAAACATTTTTAAAAGAATCATTTTTTTTAATCCAAATGGCTGGAGAGACAGTTCGTTGGCTAAGGGCATTTGCTAGTTTTGCAGAGCAGCAGCATTGGTTCCCAGCACCCATGTTGGGTGGTTCACAACCATCTGAAATTCCAGCTCCAACACTATCTAGCCTCTGCCAGCACCCTTCACACAAACACAAATATAAATGACATCAATCTTTTTAAAAGAACAGAAACATTTCCAGAGTTAGGGAAGGATATGCCAATCCATATGTGACTATGTGAAATATTTAGGACATCAATGAGACAAAACCAAAACCTTACCTGTCATATTAAATTATAACCAAGAAAATATACTGAACACAGCAAGAGAGAAAACCAAGTCGTATATAAAGGAGCTGACTAAGAGTTGTTTAACTGCAACTCTTTAAAAGCCAGGAGAACTACACGGGAAGTATGTTTCTAGTTATTATTTCATCTCTTTAAAAATTACATTTGTTTATTTAATGTGTGTGGTGATGGTGTGAGCACCAAGGCAGGTGTCGTGGCCAGAGAACAACTTGAAGAAGTCAGCTCTCTCTTTCCATTACGTGGGACTCTGGTATTGAACTCAGGTCATCAAGCTAGTAAAAGCCTTTATCCACTGAGCTATCTATTTTATTGGCCCTATTGCAAGTTCTGAAAGACAATTAATTATTGGCAATCCAGACTACTACACCCAATAAAGATAACTGTTGTAACTAAAGGAGAAATACAGCTTCTATGATAAAAGTAGACTAAAGGAATATATTACCCTTACCCAGATCTACAAAATAAAAAAAATACTTGAAGAATCTTTTAAACTGAAAAGAAAAAACCATCTATGAAATAAACGAAACTAGAATATCGGCTATGCAAGAAATCAACAAAATGACAGCAAACACTACACGTTTCAACAATAACTCTGAGCATTAGTGGTCTCCATCCCCCTGTCAAGACAGACAAGTAAACTGGGTCTAATGCAGAAACCATGGATTTGCTGCCTCCAAGAAATATACCTCACACAATAGACAGACACTACCTTAGGGTAAAGAATGAAAAAAGGGGCCAGGTGGTTGTGGCGCACAGCTTTAATCCCAGTAATTGGGAGACAGAGGCAGGAGGATCTCAGTGAGCTAGAGGCCAGACTGATCTACAAAGCAAGTTCCAGGACTGCTACACAAAGAAACCCTGTCTCAAAAAAACAAAAAACCAAAACCAAACAAACAAATAAATAAAAATGAAAAAAAGGTATTTCAATCAAATGAACTTAGGAAACAAGCAGGTGTTACTCTTCTCATATCTAACAAAATGGACTTCAAATCTAACTTAGGAAAGATAAAGATGCTGATTAGGGAACAATCCATTAAGAAGACATACAGTCCCAACATATATGCCCTGAACACAAGTGTATCCAATTTCACAAGACAAAATTATTAGACAGATTAACCCTAGCACAACAGCAGTGGGTGACCTGAATGCCCCACGCTCATCAACTAACTTCCCCAGAGACTAACAGAGAAATACGTGAATTAAATGACATTAAAAATCAAGTGGATGTAACAGACCTCTACAAAACAATCTATCCACATGCTCTTGTCTGCAGCCCATGAAACATTCTTTAAAATAGATCACACATTGGGACAAAAAGCAAGTCTCAACAAATACAAAAAAAACCTGAAATTTTTGTTTTAAGTTTTGTTTTGTTTTTCAAGACAGGGTTTCTCTGTGTAGCTTTGGTGCTGGTCCTGGAACTAGCTCTTGTAGACCAGGTTAACCTCAAACTCACAGAGATCCGCCTGCCTCTGCCTCCCAGTGGGATTAAAGGCGTGTGCCACCATTGCCCGGTCCTGAAATAACTATTTGTATTGTACATAATGGAGTAAGACTACATGCATGTCAACAAGAAAACCCCTAAAACACAAACTCATAGAGATTAAACAACACACTATTGAATAATGAAAAAGAGAAATTAAAAATTCCTAATATCAAATAGAAATGAAAACACAACACACCAAAACTGTGGGATACAATGAAAGTAATCCTAAAAGACATTATGAAATCATAGAACTCTCAAATAAATAATGATACACCTAAGGGACCTGGAAATAAAAGAACAAGTCAAATCTCAAATAAGTAGACAGACAGCAATATAATCAAGAAATTAATGAAATTGAAACAAACAAAATACAGTGACTTAATGAAACAAAAAGCTGGTTAACTGAAAAAATAAACAAGATTGTTAATTCTTAGTCAAAATAATCAAATAAAGGTGTTAATTAATACAACTGGAGATGAAAGGTGAGTCATTGCAACAGATACCAATGAAATTCAGACTATCACAACATTTTCCCTTGAAATCATAATGTCAATAAATTGGAAAGTCTAAGAAAATTAATTTCTGGATGCATAATGTAGAACTCTAAAATAACTCTAAAGCCATTTCTGACAACTCTGAGGCCAATTTTGAGGCCTCTCAGCAGTAGTATTTCCTCCTTCCCCTGGGAACCAAGGACATAACAGCTACATATGACGTACTGAGATGTTGGGAATTTTCCATCTCCCTGAATAGGGGCAAGATAACCCTTAGGTGTTGACTCAGTTCCTGGTGTTTTGACTCAGTCCTTGGGAAAGGGGCAAAGTGACCCTCAGATGTTCCCCCTTACCTAATCTGATCTGGCAACTGTTCTCCAGCCAATTATTGGTAATAGCCCTTTTAAATAAGCTAATCATAATAGTTAAAGAACAACCCCCAGACAGCGCCCCCCCTTGTTCCTGTAGCTTTTTCCTTTAAAAATAGCCTGAACCAGCCATTTGGGGTCTTTCTGGCTCCTCAAATGCTGAAAGACCCTGTCATGACAGAATTAATAAAATCCTCATGCTTTTACAGTAGCTGTGGTGTGAGAGATGGTCTCTCTTGGGGCGACTCCTCCTTGATGATTGGACTCTAGGGTCCAAAAAAATAAGACATGCCAAATTAAATCAAAATGAGACAATCTAAACAAATGTATAACAAACAATGAGACTGAAATAATATTTTAAAACTCCCAACTAAAAAGGAGAAAAGGTTCAGATACTTTTACTGGTAAATTTTATCAGACCTTCAAAGAATACCAATGCTTCTTTTCAGGCGGTGGTGGCACACAACTTTAATCCCAGCACTGAAGAGGCAGAGGCAGGTGGATCTCTATGAGGTCAAGGCCAGCCTGGCCTATAGAGTGAGTTCCAGGACAGCCTGGAAACTCTACACAGAGAAATTCTGTCTCGAAAACAAAAACCACAACTCAATGAGGCTTATGATGGTTGAAAGCTTTCTGCTCTTGCATCAGATTAGAATTCAGTTCCCAGAGCCCACACACACACACACACATATATATATATACATATATATATATATATATATATATATTACAATATATAACTATAACTCCAGTTCTAGGAATCCAATGCCCTCTTCTGCTGTTCCCCCCTCTCCTCCCTCTCTCTCTCTTCTCTCTTTCCTCTCTCTCTCTCTCTCTCTCTCTCTCTCTCTCTCTCTCTCTCTCTCTCTCTCTCTCTCTCTCTCTCTCTCTCTGTGTGTGTGTGTGTGTGTGTGTGTGTGTGTGTCTCACACATGCACACAAATCTTTTGCAAAAATTTAAGGAATGGTTTTGAGGGGATAAAGGTGCTCCTAGAAACCATAAGTAAAAGTTCCAGTGTCAGGGATAGGCTACCTCCTGAAAAGTTATTGGTCAAGGAGGATTCTGAAACCCCTAAAATAGTACAACTTATTGCTAGTGGTAGCTGTCCACTAGAACTAGATGGCAAACCCTTATTGTCGAAGAAGACGTCATTAGCTTTGGGCACAAGATACAGAGAAATCAAGCCAGACTGGGCTGGAAAGCTTCATCCCTGCTAGGCAGCCTTCACACTACCAGAGGAGGCAGGCAGGCTGCCAGGAAAGAGCTGTCACCCACAGTCTTACTCAGTGGTGGCCCCTGTGTGCAGTACTACCAACTGAAACCACCACCGCAACGCTGGCAAAGTCTGTTATGAGGCTTCCTTTTTATGATTATTTCCTCAAGAACTGTGTTATGTAACGAACTTTAGACTGGAGTTAATGCCCACTTACATCTGGTACTTTAAACTAGGTCAAAGCCTGTGGCTGGCTATGAAGGTGATAAATCTTAATGGGGAAGCTACTCTTGTAGTTTTGCTAAATGGATATGATATGCCAATCTAGCCTCTAAACAACTATGTTTGTGCCTACAGTTTAGGGCTGCTGTCAGCTCTAGCCAGAGAAGCTTCTTTTATTTTTTGTCATGGTCAGCAGGTATACAGTAGCATTTATCTGTAATCCCATCACTTAGGAGATGGGAAACAGGAGGATCAGAAGCTCTAGGTCATCCTTGGCAACCATAGGTCAGTCAGTCTGGGATACAGGAGACTAATCTCATAAGAAGTTAGCCTCCAGTCTTCTTACATACTGGAGTCACTCTGTTCCACCTCGTGCCACCAGCAAAGTAAGAATAGCTCAGCACCACAAAAATGTCCCCAATGGTCCAGATGCCGAGCATTATCAACAACAACAACAAGAAGGTGCGAAGCATTAAGTATGCAGGAGGCTTACATTAAGAAGCCAAAACAAGAGGGTCAAGGACAACCTCACTGAAATATAGACCAGAAGACTAAAAACCTATTCATTTGTGGAAAGTAAGAAGTTCTGAGGAACAGAGTTCATATAGGTCTGAGCATACAAGAAAAACATTTAGACAGTAACTTTTTTAAATGACAAACTGAAAAGAAGAGCACAATGTCTGGGACTAGAGAGATGGCTCAGCGGTTAAAGCACTGCCTGCTCTTCCAAAGGTCCTGAATTCAATTCCCAGCAACCACATGGTGGCTCACAACCATCTGTAATGGGGTCTGGTGCCCTCTTCTGGCCTGCAGGCATATAAGCAGACAGAATACTGTATAAATAGATAAATAAATAATAAAAAGAGCACAATGTCTAACAGTTTTACCCATAAAAAGTATTAGACTTATCTTTAAGCTTTATCACACAGAATCCTAAGCAAATCAAGGCCAAAGTAGCTAGGAGAAGCCCTGAAAGAGCTGCAGCAGCCTCCTGTCTCACAGGACCATGCCCCGGCGCCAAGGGTAGAGACTGGTAAAATGACACCGACCAGGCAGAGCTCTGTCATCATCTGTGCCCCTGTGGGTGCAGCCAGTATTAGAGGAGATCACAGGTTCTATGCAGCCTTGGGGAGGCAATCCCAGCAGTACTTCCATATGGCTTCTTCAATGAGTTGAGAAAAACTGGGGGGGGGGGGGGGGGGGGGGGGTGAAAGAGCCATCCTTTTCTGATTCTTTGTTTCTTAGCAGTGACAATTAGGGCTAAGTGATCTACTATCTTCCTAATATACTGTGCCATGGGAAAGCTAAATCTGAGCTAAAATCAACTTCGAAAATTTATTTTATTAGCATTACATCACAATCCAATTAAACAACTGGTAGAGAATCTTGGACAACTGAAAATCTTAGAACAAAGAACAAATTAGTCATCAACCTTATGTATCTTTGATATTAGTAATACCAATGTACCATATATTAAAGACAGAGATAATGAGACATCAACACATTCAGGGTTTTGTATGACTATTAGATTGAAGTCAGAAAAAATGATTTTTCATTATTGAAAAAATATAGGTACTTGAGTAAGATGAACTTCAAATATGATGAGCTATGCTCTGAAACTAAAGTTAATGAGAACACACAAAGCCTTACTTAGCATTTTTTAATCCATCCTGCAGTATAATTTGAAGATAGCTTCCATGATAAGATTCAAGAATGTTTAACATACAAAGGCAAATGAAGAAATGTTTCAGAGGTATTTTATGATTGGTTCAAAGGAAGATTCAAATGTTACCATAGCAGATTTAGGATAACACTTTCTAAAGTAGTGGGGTGACTCTAATTTTCTATCTCTCATCCTTACCTTGAAGAGGAATTCCCAAACCCCAATTACTCTTAACAATCTCATATTTCTATTACATAACAAAGCTTTCAACACAAACATACTCAGCATGCTTATACCTCGCTGACACCAGAGCAGTCCAGAGACTAGCAGTATAGAGAACTTAACAAGGGAAGATTAGAGCAATTAACTGTCATACAAAACTTCGCTGCATGTCATTCGACAAGCTTACCTTGCAGTTTCTTTAACACGGCAACCTCCATCTTCAGAACTTGCTTTGGCTGCTGAGCTGACTCCACCTTCAGTGCCACATTTTCCCTGGTGAGCATGTCCAAGGCATCGTAAATTTCTCCAAAGCCCCCACCCCCAATCTTTCTTAACTGCGCAGAAAACAAAACAAGAACAATTCAAAATTATGCAAAGATTCTAATTGGAAGCCAATTCACGTTTACACTTAAAAAACATGTAATTTTACTAGTCCTATTTTATAATAAATGATTTCAATATTGTTAAATTATTTATACAGCAAGAGGAAAACAATTGTCTGGAGATAATATCAACAACACTTCCTAGAGATTTGTCTACAGAAATAATGAAATTATTTCAGTTATAAACAATTATTAAAGGTCTACAGCTAACATCGAAATTGTCAAAAAAAACCCACAATATCTAAAAGAATCAATTCCTATAAATACCATTCAATAGCCAGATTAGTTCTAATCTAATTTCATTTGCAGACTTTTTAATCAATGAAATATTTTTGCCATTTAAAATCTTATATAGAACAAATCTGGTCTATGGGTAAAGAGGGAGGCTGAAGAATGGGATAAGCAGCTAGCATCTAGTTCATTCTCCTCTCTGAGGCAGGATTAGCAGGATCCACACAACAAGCAAAGAGTGGTTCTACACGATCTCAGAGAGCAAACACTACTATTCATCTACACTTCAAATAATAAGCTGTAATCAACTTAATTGCTTTCATCAAACACTTTAAATGCTAATTGGAGAACATCAGAATATTTGAGTATCATAAACAGGTTCTGAAAGCTAGTCACAATTAGACCTGTAAAGGGCTCTGAAAATCTGGGGTGGGTGATATACTTTATGCAAGATGCAAGCAAGAAACCAGTTCTCCACTTCCTGAAGCCCTTTCTTCTTATAAACAAACATTTGGAATGTAATGCAAAGGTAACACATGAGGCCCAAAATTCTAAACCTTCCAAGAAGCCCATGCTCTTGTCAAGCCCTGCTGACTTCTCCACTGGGATTCTCACTAATGCCCTTATCTATGCTCTAGACCTCCTTCCCTTTCTTCCTGTGGTGCAGATCAGGTGCAGAGCCTGTCTGAATTACATGCCCAGCCCCTTAGGCCAATTTATCATCTGAATTTCTATGAAAATTATTTGTTTACTTTTTCAATTAAGAATTTTATCAGGCCATACCTTGGCTTATCACTGGCTTTTAAGTTTGTTGAGTAACTTTCTATTGTTCAGAGACAAAGTCTCTATTCTGCAGCCCTGGCTGTTCTGGAACTCACTATGTAGACCAGACTGGCCTAAAAGGCACCCCACACCATGCTGGGTAAACTGGGTTTGCATCCAAGTTGGCCTCCAATAGTGATCTTGAACTCTTGATATTCCTGCCTGCACCACCCAAGTGCTAGAATTACAGAAGTGCACACCACATCCAACTTCGTGTTGCTTGTCTGTCCTGTCTCACTCCACAGAAGTAGGCTTCTTCAAGGAGAGGTCACTTAACCTTCTTCTTTACACACTGCTTAACAAAGTCCAAACTATATAATTACAGCTTATTTACAAAGGTGGTTTTGCGTGTTTAAGCCATGGCCATTTTAAATTTGTTTGGTGATAAGAAGGAGTAAGATAAGGAACTACAGGGTGAGCATGGGATAGAACCAGGTGCCAGGTCTATGCAGTGAAGTGTGCTGTACTTTGTAGGGCTCTAGCTGGTACTTGTGATTCTTTGTATGTTGTCCACTAAATAAAACCTAATGTAAGTTTTAAAAACTAAAACCAGGCAGTGGTGGTTCATGCCTCTAATCCCAGCACTCCAGAGGCAGAGGCAAGCAGATCTCTGCGAGTTCAGGGCCAGCCTGAACTACAGAGAGAGAGAGTTCCAGGACAGCCAGGGATACACAGAAGAAACCCTGTCTCAAAAAAAAAAACAAAACAAAAACTTAGCTGTTCTGAAAGAGAAAGCTGGGAGGGTACCTTAGCCTAGGTATTCAGGGACAAGCTGGACAACATAAGACTCTGCTTCAAAGCAAAGAAACAAAACATAGTAAGTACTAAGGGTATGTTTTTATTATTTTGACTGATGGCTTATTATTTGATACACAAAATAATTTCAAATAAATGACAGAATTTTTTAAAATCTATGTTGGGTCCTTAGTCTATTTCTATTAATGTAATTTGAACAATAGAACAGTAATTTGTTTAACCTTGACAAAACCTTATAATATCTTCATTAGTTCTGAGGTAAAAACAAAGTCACAAGTAATATAGTATGCTAAATAAAGGCACAAACATTAAATATATCCACTACATTATCTCTCATCCTTCTGTTTTTAAAAAAGATTTATTTTATTTATTATGTATATATACAGTATGCCTGCATGTATGCTTGCATACTGGAAGAGGGAACCAGACCTCATTACAGATGGTTGTGAGCTACAATGTGGTTGCTGGGACTTGAACTCAGGACCTCTGGAAGAGCAACCAGTGCTCTTAACCTCTGAGCCATCTTTTCAGCACCCATCCTCCTCCTTATAATGTTAAGTACAGAAGACTTTCATATTGAACAAGGAATTGTGACCCTGACACTCCCCTGTGAAAAGGTAGGGTCTGGTAATATAATACAGTGGTAGAGGGTTTCTTGTCTAGGCATATACACAAAGTACTGTGTTCAATCTCCAGCACTGGCAAAAATTAAAAATAAAATTAAAGCTATAGGGTCTGTTTTCCCACCTTCTTAAATGTGTGTAGCTCTTATGACTGATTAACCAACAGAAAAGAACAATGATAATATGCCTGCTCTGAAGAGAAAACTTAAGCAGCCTGGTAGACTTTATATCTTGCCTCTAAAAAAGCAAATATAGAAAGTGTGGTTATCTTCAGAAGTCATAGGCACAGGAGATTCCAAAGAAAATGAGCTACCAAAGTAGGAGAATCAGAGTGCCAACAAGCCCAAGGCATCAGGTCAGGGAGTAAAGAAGCCATACAGAAATAGAGTCTCTAGCACAACCAAACTTGCCAGAACTAATGGCCAAGCCACCCAGGTAAACTTGTCCCTAATGTGCGTGTGTGTGTGCATGTGTGTGTGTGCGTGTGTGTACACTCATGCAAGTAAAAGTGTATGCAGGTTAATAAGCTTGTGATTTTTGAGACAGGGTCTCTCACTGGGGACAGGGTTTACTGGTCAGACTAGGCTGGCAGGCCAGTGAGCCCCACGGTGGCCTCTTGCCTCTGCCGCTACTTCTCAAGCACCACAACACCCAGCAGGTCCTCATTTGTATTATCTTCCTGGTCCAGTATTTTTTTTTTTTTGTATGGATGTTGAAGATCACTCAGGGCCCTCTCAATTGTGTGGTAAGCACTTTACTGAATGAGTAAACCCTCATTCCTAATTCCTAATCTATAAAACTATAGGCAAAATAAGATGATTAACCTATGACTATTTTAACATAGTTTGCTATATAGCCTTGGATATTAACACACCATGCGTGTGTGTTCGCGTGCGCACGCTCGCATGCACGCGCACACATAGATGCCATCCTTAACAATTATGAATTCTAGCAGGGCTGTCATTCCAGCACTCAGGAGGCAGAGGCCAGCTGATTTCTGAGTTTGAAGACAGCCTGGTCTGCAGACTGAGTTCCAGGACAGTCAGGGCTACACAGTAAAACCCTGTTTCAAAAAACAAAACAAACAAAACAAAACAAAATAAAAACAATGAAGAATCCTTACAAAATGCCATCCTCCTCCCAAATGTGGGGGACAAGTTCCACAACCCGTCGGCTGTAGTTGTCAGGACAAGGGAGCTAATATAGATAAGAATAATGGGTTAATATAAGCTACAAGAGCTAATAAGTAGCCTGAGCTAATGGGCCAATGGAGTTTATAACCTAATGTAGACTCTGTGTGATTTTCTCTGGGACTAAATGGCTGGGGAACCAGGCAGACAAAAACCCAGCGAGCGCGGCCCTCATGTTACAAAATGGCGCCCAAAGCAAGCCCTGTTACACCTCTGTCTTCTGAGTGCTAGGATTAAAGGCGTGAGTCTCCATGACTGACTATAATAAAAACATTTAAAGCCACTGAAAGACTTTTTTTTTCCTTAAAGAGTCTCTATCCTATTAGTAGATTTAGAGAAATGCTAAAACAATTAAAACCTGTTAGTATAAGAAAACTTTAGTTGACAAAACACTGAATAACATTAAAGATAATTAAAAGATAATTATTAAAAACAAAAAATAAGTCCTTAATTAAGTTGTCAGAGGATATATTCCAGTTCTAGGACAAGAAAGTCATTAAAAGACTGTTGGGGAGAGGCAAGGGTATGTATCTCAGTGAAGGAGGGCTTGCCTAGCCAGTGGGAGGCCTAGGGTCCCCCCAGCACTGGAGGACTGCTAGGAGCTAGCGCACACCTAGAACCCCAGTATTTGGAAGGCTGCAGCTGAGACAGCATGACTCAGCTGAAAGCCAGCTGGGCTACACAGTGAGATCTTATTTCAAAGCACCAAACATTGACATAAAACAAACTAAAGGCCTATTAGAACCTGTGGTGGTTTGAATAAGAATGGCTCCCAAAGGTTCATATATTTAAATGCTTGATTTCTAGTTGGTGGGAATGTTTGGGAAAGATTAGGAGATAAGGCCTTGTTGGAGGAGGGGTGCCACAGGGACAGGCTTCAAGGCATCATTCCCAGTGTGTACTCTTTGTCTCCTGCTTGTCAGTCTTGAGCGCTTGGTTTTTTGAATGGTAATGTATATTCTGTGCCATTGCATGTTCTAAGTATGTAATTTGTTTTTTGATTTTATAAGATGTTATAATTAAGAGACTGCCTTGAGTCTCAGAAGAGATTTGGACTTTAGACTTTAAAATGGTATTGAGACTATAAGAGACTATAGGGACTTTTGAATTTGAGCTAAAAGCATTTAGTTCAAATTCAAATGTGATAGTCTGAACGAGAATGCTCCCCATAGGTTCACAAGTTTGAGTATCTAGTCTCTCTCTAGTTGGTGGAACTGTCTGAGAAGGATTTAGAGGTGTGGCCTTATTGAAGGAGGTGGGGTGTTTTGAGGTTTCAAAAGGCTCAATACACTCTCAGTGTGCTTCTCACTGCCTGCCTGAGTATCACACCAAGATGTGGGCTTTCAGCTGTCCGTGACACCACATTCTGCTGTGTCATGATCTCTAACCTTCTGAAACAGTAAACCCAATTAAATGATTTCTTTTATAAATTGCCTTGGTCATGGTGATTTATTTACCATACCAATAGAAAAGCAACTAAGACAGAACGCTGGAGGCTTCTTAATGGGTATCCCTTTAATCAGATGAACACAATCTAAAAATCTCTAAGGATAATAATAACAATGGACTATAACATATCACAATTTTTTTATTAGTATGTCTGTGTGTGTCCACACAGGCATGCACGCAGGCCAAGGTGCACATGTGTTAGTCAAAAGACAACTTCCAGGAGTCAATTCTCTCTTTCCACCATGTGGGATCCTGGGAGAAAGCTCAGGTCATCAAGCTTGGAGGCAAGTGCTTTTATTGGTTGACTCATTTTGCTTCATTTACATTTAGATGTTTATATTTTATGTGTATGGTGTTTTGCCTGTATGAATGTATATGTACCATGTGAGCATCAGAAGATGGCAGATGGCATCAGATCCTCTGGAACTGGAGTTACAGACATTTGTGAGTCACTATGTGGGTGCTGGGAACTGAACCTGGGTTCTCTGCAAGAGCAGCAAGAGCCCACTGAGTCATCCCTCCAGCACCTGCTCCCTTCTGTGAGACAGTTTCACACTGTGACCCAGGCTGACCTGGGACCTACCAACAGTTCAGGATAGCTTCAAATTCAGCCTCCTCAGTACTGGGACTACAGGCGTAAGATACTATTTTGGACCAAATACTTTCCCTTCTCTTTTACTTCATTCTCTCTTTCTCTGTCTCTTTTCTCCCCCACCAGCCTTTCCTCTACCCCTTTCCTTTCCAAAAGGTTTCTAACTGCCCTGGTCTCTAAGTCTACATAACAGAATCAATCGCCTTGAATTTGATCCTGCTACTATCATAAAAAAAGTAAAAACTTTTATAAGTGAATAATTTTGAAAAATAAGTCCTTATATTTCTTTATAGATACATACTGATGTAAGAACTAAAATACTCTAGAAGAAACAAGATTATATATCCTAACCAGAAACTAAGTGTAGGCTAAGTACACAGCAATTTATCATATGTCTGTTTTGTGTACACTTAGAAGTTTTCTCTTTTCTTCTTTCTTTTTTAAGACAGGGTTTCTCAGTGTAGTTCTGGTTGGCCTGGAACTCACTCTGTTGACCACGCTGGCCTGGAACTCACAGAGATCCATCTGTCTGATATTAAAGGCATGTGCTACCACAACCAAACTAGAAGTTTTCTTAATAGTGTTGTAGAAGAAAAAAAGAAATGGCAGTTTACTGAACTTTCAAATTCTTTTTAATTTGTTCTTTCCTCAAGCACTTTTATTTATATTTATAATATTAGCTACAGAAAGAAAAATTTAGAATTTATGAAGCAAACTTAAGAATTAGAGCATAAACAAAACTCACTCATATGAATAAAAGTCAAGCCAGGCAGTGGTGGCTCACACCTTTAATCCCAGCACTCAGGAGGCAGAGGCAGGTGGATCTCTGAATTTGAGGCAAGCCTAGTCTACAAAGTGAGTTCCAGGGCAGCCAGGGCTGTTACACACAAGAGAAACCCTGTCTCAAGAAAACAAAAAAATGAATAAAAATTAAAATACCTGTTTTAGGT
The DNA here is from genome assembly GCF_903992535.2 of Arvicola amphibius. Classification (NCBI taxonomy): domain Eukaryota; kingdom Metazoa; phylum Chordata; class Mammalia; order Rodentia; family Cricetidae; genus Arvicola; species Arvicola amphibius. Next base: position 54,798,007 of record NC_052051.1, on the reverse strand, counting down.
AAATAAAAACATAGGTATTAGTCCTTTAGAAATGTTACTTCTATCAGCATACCAAAACATACCAGCCTGTATGCTTACCCCCTCCCCCACTCTCCTGTCTCCACTCCATACTCACCACTTTCCATCGTTCTTTGACCAAGATTCCAACACTGAGGATGTCTGGCTGCTCTCCTCCCCCACTCATTGCAAAACACTGATGTGGTATAACAGCTACACAGGCATCTAGCTCCCAAGGGTGGTTTCCATTTAATCTAAAACAAAAGAAAAAAAGCAGTAGCAGAGCTAATTAACACACAAATAACATTCTAATCTCAAGAAATCTATTGATCCTATACACTAATTATGTAGCTTCCTCAGAAGGGTAGGGGATCCTTACATCTACATTCCAAACACTGTGTAACATACACGATCTTCCCAGTAAAGTGGACCAGCCATCACAAAGACACAGTGCACATAGTTACAGAACTGAAGAAGCATGATGGTCAGTGGCCCTTGACCCAGACAGACCAATATCCTGAGTACACACACTGCCAGGGAAAAAAAACAAGGGAGCCATCTATAACACTTTACAGTTTCAAACCTAGGGCCCTGTGCATGTTAGACAAGGCCTTACCACTAAGCTATATCCTTAGCCTTCTTTTTACTTTTTTGAGACAGGGTCTCAAATGTTCAGACCTATCTTGAACTCACTCTGTAACCCAAGATGGCTTGGAACTTGTGGTTCTCATGCTCAGCCTCAAATGTATCACAGGCATATGCTACCAGACTTGGCAACAGCTTGCAGTTTAACAAATTTAGAATACAATTTAATATCATCAGAGCTAATAACATTTAATATTTTATTACATTCATTTATTTTACACGTGTGTGTGTGTGTGTGTGTGTGTGTTGATACATGCTGAAGTGAAGTCGATAACTTGCAAGAGTGAGTTCTGTTCTTTAACCATGTGGGTTCTGGTGATTGAACTCAAGTTGTCAGGATTGGCAGTTAGCACCTTTACCTGCTAAGAAATCTCACCGAAATCTAAGTTTGAAGATGCACTTCAAATGCATAGAGATTCATTATGTAGGCAAAAAAGGCTGTGACAAAACGCTATGATACTGTTTTTTAAAAGAAAAACAGTAAAAGTACAGTATACCTGTAGAAAATAAAGAGCATACTTACTCCATGAATAAGAGAGTAAAATATTAGAGTGACTTTTTAATGTGTTGCATGTGTGGAGGCCAGAAAACAACCTTCGATGACATCCTCAGTGTGCTGGCTAGTTTTTTGTCAACCTGACACAAGATAGAGTCATCAAAAAGGAAGAAGCCTCAATTGAGAAAATGCCTCCATAAGACCCAGTTGTAGACAAGCTTATAGGCATTTTCTTATTCAGTGATTGATGGGGAAGGGACCAGCCCATTGTGGGTGGTGCTATCCCTTGGCTGGTGGTCCTGGCTGAGCAAGCAATGAGGAGCAACAGGTAAGCAACACTCCTCCATGTCCTCCGTATCAACCCTCAGCTCTAGCTTCCTGCCTGACTCCCTCTGGTGATGAGCAGTGACGAGGGAGCATAGACAAAATAGCCTGCCCTGTCCCTCCACACTGCTGTTGTCATGGTGTTTCATCACAGCAGTAGAACCCTGACCAAGACACAGGGGAACACCACCTTTGAACAGTCCTCCACTGGCCTTGGACTCACTGATTAGGCTAAACTAGCTGGCCAGCACGCCCCATTCTTGTTTCTGACTCCGCAGTGGTGGGGATACAAGGAAAGAACCATACGCCCAGCATTTTTATGTGGGGTCTGGTTATCAAACAAAGGACCTGTGTTTAAGAGGCAGTACTTTACCAGTTGAAATGTCTTCCTAATTCAAATACTGTTAACAGAAAGATTAGATAAAGAAACGAGTTTATAGTATGCTGCCTTCTGTGTGAAAAGGAGGCAAATGTTGAGTAGATTAAACTAATTGCTTATATTTAAAAGAGAAAAAGAAAATGGAAGTTAAGTTCAAAAGCAATGAAATGATTCTTCGTAACTGTAGGCAAACTTCCAATCAAGGGCCGGAAAGCAGACGTATCCGCCACAGCCACTTAAGTGTGCCCAGACAACACTAAGGACACAAAGACAACCCTCAGCTACACATCAAGGGCAAGGCTAATGGCTACATGAAGATCTGTCCAGACTCTGAAAGACAATTTCTCTCATATGTGGTTTGATTATTTATTTATTTGTTTGTTTAGTGCGTGCGTGTGTTTTCATTTCCTAGCATCCAAATGGCAGCTAATAATCATCTGTAATTCCAGTTCCAGGGAATCTGATGCCCTCTTCTGGCCTCAAAAAGAAAAGTAAAGCTGGGCAGTAGGGGTGCACACCTTTAATTCCAGTACTTGGGAGGCAAAGGCTGGCGGATCTCTGTGAGTTCAAGGCCAGCCTGGTTTACAGAGCAAGTAGCAGGACAGGCTCAAAACTACAGAGAAACCCTGTCTTGAAAAACAAACAAACAAGAAAAAGAAAATAAAAAGAACTTGGAGGTAATGAAGACCTTACAGGTTTTCCAAAAGACATCTGGTCAAAGACAATAATCGACTTGATCTTTGGGCCAGCAAGATGACTTTGTAGTTACAGGCAGGCCCGACGTGGTAGAAGGAGAAAACTGACTCCTGCCGGTTGTCCTCTGACTACCACACACGGGCAGCAGCACATGCGCACATCCCACTGTGCAACTGAAAAAAACTTAACATCCATTTCTAGCAATCCCCTCTCAGGATACCTAAGTATAAGCAATACCAACCTATTTCCTACTTCTCTTCTTAGCCAAGAGTGAGTCTCTTTCAATAGGCACTTGATCTTACTGGTTTTACAATTCTGAGAGAGGGAAAAAGATCCAGTTTGAGGTAAAAAGTTAATTAACAAATATACTTAACACTGAACTGTTTACTTCAAAATGCTTAAGAAGGCAAATACGTATACTTTACCATAACAAAAAATAAATTTAACTAGAGAATGGCGGTACACACCCATAATCCCTGAACTTGGAAGGCGGAGGCAGAGAGAATCAGGAGGTCAAGGCCTTCCACACCTATATAATGAGTTTGAGAACAACCTCTATATTTAAAAAGTCCATAAATTTACATTTTAAATGAGATTATTACTCGGGAGGCAGAGGCAGGCGGATCTCTGTGAGTTCGAGACCAGCCTGGTCTACAAGAACTAGTTCCAGGACAGGCTCTAAAGCTGCAGAGAAACCCTGTCTCAAAAAGCCAAAAAAAAAAAAATGAGATTATTAGATAACACTATAGAGAACAATTTCCATTACTTCACTCTAAATTTAAGGAAAGAACATGGAATAAAATAGTACTGCCAGCAGAGTTCTTCAGAACTTGGAAAATACTAATTATTTAAATTAATCTAAGAATACCCACTTACAAAAAAGCATAAAACCTGGAATCCTTATAGGATAACCAAACTAATGAAGCAGCTTTTTTGCTTTTTTTTGTTTGTTTGTTTTTTTGTTGTTGTTTTTCAAGACAGGGTTTCACGTCTAGTCCCTCCTGTCCTGGAACTCACTCTTGTAGATTAGGCTGTCCTCAAACGCACAGAGATCTGCCTGTCTCACCTCACGCGCAGGGACTGAAGGTCTGTGCTACCACGATCTGGCCAGCCATGAAGAGACTTCTAAAATAGCTCCCAATTATCTCTACCTCCTGCCTTTGATCACTTCCCTCCCTTGAGGGCTTGGCTGGATCTAGTTTCTTGCGTCTAATTAAAAGAATGTAGCCAAAGTGAGGAAAGAGAATTCCTCACTGCCTCTCCCTGTTTGCTTGCAGCCATGCCACATCCGCCTATAACACCATGGGAAGGACCACCTGGCAGAGAATGAAAGCAGCTTCTGTAAAAAGCAGGTATCACTACTAGCAAGAAACTGTAGTGAGTTTCACAACTCACAAGAAACAGAACCTTCTATCAGCCATCAGAACAAATTTGGATCCTTCCCCTGCCTTATCCCATGATGGTTGCAGCCTACGCTGACTACCTCACATAACACATCCTGAATGTGTTCCCACTTGGATTATACTCAAAATGGTGACCCACAGACACTGTGAGATAAACGCTTTGTTTGGTTTTGGTTTTTCGAGATAAATGGGTTGGTTTTTTTGTTTGTTTGATTTTGATTTTTTTTTGAGACAGGGTTTCTCTGTAGCTTTGAAGCATGTCCTAGAACTAGTTCTTATAGACCAGGCTGGCCTCGAACTCACAGAGATCCACCTGTCTCTGCCTCCCAAGTGCTGGGATTAAAGGTGTGTGTCATCACTGCCTGGCTTAGATAAATGTTTTAAAATACCAAATCCTGAAATGACCACTGTAACACACATCTGATGGCTGAGACAGGAGGACCTTGAAGGCCAACTTGGAGTTGGTGCAGGAGAATTGTCTGTATTCTGTCAATTATGTTTTAAATAAATGCTGATTGGCCAAGCAGGAAATATAGGCAGGAAAACCAGACAGGAAGTAGAAATGATGCAATGAGAACAGGAGAATTCTGGGAAGGAGGAAGTTGATTCCTCCCAGTCCTGTGCAGACCACCGAGGAAGTAGGATGTGACCTGCCAGCTGAAAAAGGTACCAAACTATGTGGCTAAAATAGATAAGAACAATGAGTTAATATAAACTACAAGAGCTAATATGTAGCCTGAGCTAATGGGCCAATCAGCTTTATAACTTATAGAGATCTCTGTGTGATTTTCTTTGGGTCTTGCCGGCTGTGGGGAACTGGGCAGGACAGAAAACCCAAGCAAGCCACCCCGTTCATGTTACATGGAGTACAAAGTCAGACTATCTCCAGCAATCGGTTACAATCTGCCAAGCTTCAATTATATATTTCTCCGAATGCATGATTACAGGTTCCTTTTCAATTCTACATCATAGAGAGCTGAAAAACCATATAGCATGGCTATAAAACCAATGGTCAATAACTATGTTGGACTCATTTTTTAGTAAGACTAACACCATGAAGACAAGTCAGAGCAATAGCACTATTTTCAAGAGAATTATTGAATAAATTCCTTTCTGGAAAAGTCTCTTGTTTGGTTTTTTTGAGACAAGGTCTCTCTACATAGTCCTGGAACTCACTATACAACCCAGGTTGTCCAGGTACTCATAGAGACCCACCAGTCTCTGCCTCCTGAGTGCTGGGATTAAAGGCATGCACCACCACCTTCAGCTCTGGCAATAGTCTTAATGACCTAAAATAGCGAGCAAATCTCATGGTAATAAATTCTGACAGTAACGCTAAATCTGGACGTGTTGACAAAACAAACCCAAAGAGGATCAAAATATGGACAGAACATGCTAAATGAAGATCAACTTGTAAAATAAAATGTGGTTTAAAAATCTTTTGAAACATTTGCTAGATAGCAAATGATTGAGGGAAAGAGCAAATTAATAAGTAAATACTGACAGTATCCATCCTAGACTACAAAGTTCTTTCAGATGAAGGTCATATCACAGTCCTCTCATCTTCTCAATAACCAAATCATGAACCTGCAGTGAAATCATAGGCACTTGGAGCTCAAAGTAAGACCTACATGTGATTCTAGCCACACAGGTTCACCTATGTTACCTAAGAACAAGTAGAACAAAGTAAGAGGTGCAAAAGGGAAACATTCAGAAAAAATCTAAGAATGTAAATAAAATCACCTGTTAATCCCAGTGCTGGGAGGGACATACAGATAACACCTGGAGCTCACTGGCCAGTCAACCTGGTCTACCAATGAGCGTTCAAAACAAAGTCTTCGGCGCTCAATGGCATGTTCATATTATACCTCTCCCCTCAAGATCTAAGGATCTTCATGGAAGGGGGCAGAAACTGTAGGAGCCAGAAGTGGTGGTATCTTCAAGTAAACTTTTTCTAGACAAAACAGAACAGTTGCACATATGAACTCAGAGATTTTGTCAGCATGTGCAAGACCTGCGTAAGCTAACACCAGACAAAACTCAGGCTGGAGGGGTACAGGAAGTCCCATCCAAGCTGAGAGGCTGTTGAAATCTGATGGCTTCTGGGAGAGGGAGAGTCAGTTTTCTTTAATGGTAGGACCCCTGATAAATGGTAGGACCACATCCAGAGCAGGCCCCAACACCAAGAGCAGTCAGCCAACACAAACTGAAATCTGCAGATTTGAGAGAGAGAAAATGGGAGCAGGGAAAGAAAGGAAGGGAGGGAGAGAAAGAGAGAAAATGAAGTTAGGTGGGTAGGTAGGTGGGAGAAATTGGGGGATAAGATTAATATGATCAAAATATATTAAATTCTCAAAATTTAATAAGAACGTTATTTTAAAATATTAAGGTTGGGCAAGCAGTGGTGGCGTACACCTTTAATCCCAGCACTCGGGAAGCAGAGGCAGGAGAATTTCTGTGAGTTTGAGGCCAGCCTGATCTACAGAGTAAGTTCCAGGAAAGGCTCCAAAGCTACACAAAGAAACCCTGTCTCAAAAACAAAAACAAATGCAAATACAAAAACAAAACAAAAACCCACACAAACCCAAAAATATTAAGGTAGGAAACAATATAAGACGACACTCAATGATGGCTTCCATACCCACATACATATACACGTATGTATACCTGCATGAATACATGCACACACCCAAACAAACACATACATACTACACATATACAAACAAAAGAAAGAAGGAGGAGGGAGGGGAGAGGGAAGAAGGGAGGAGGATGAAAAAGAAGAAACAAAGCATAAGTCAAGGTTAGGGATACAATTCAGTGATACAGCTCATTTTCCCAGAATATATAAAGCCCTCAGATTGATCCACAGCACCACAAAAACAAACTAAACCAAATAAAATGAAGAGTGTCATGGTTTGAATGTGAAATGTCATCACAGATTCATGTCTCTTGGTACCCAGAAGGTGATATTTTGAGAGGTTGTAGAACCCAATGGGAATGGGGCTCAGTTCAAGGAAGTGGCTCTCTTTGGGCATGATCCTTGATGTTTGTGGCCTGGTGCAGCTTCTTATTTTTCACGATGCTGAGATGTAGGAAAGCAGCTGTCCCATGATCCAGTCCCACAAAGCCACCCCTCCGGGCTTTCCCCACCCTGCTGGACTGTATCCCTTCAAATCGTAAACCAAAATAAACCCCTTCCTCAAATTGCTTCTCATCAGGTGGTCAAAGAACAAAAGAATGACTAATACAGTTTCATCTAAGACAAAAACTTAAAAAGTGCAGTGAATCTACTGTCTCCTAACTCCAGACATGCTCCATAAAATAGAGGCAGGCTAAGGCTACACTACCTAGACTGTTGGACCCATCATTTCTCAGTGCCTCATCTTCTTCTCTACTGAAAAGGGAGTGGCTGTTTCCACACTACTGCCTAGACCGTTGTACCATTACACTGTATTCTACGAATTTCACATTAATAATGGTATCCAAGGATTTAAGTGTTATAAATAACATATGTAAAATGTTTACCTCTCGCAGAATCCAACACATTCTTCCTAATAAATGTTGCAGTGACATGTAATATGTCATTTTGCAAGTTTCTTAACTTACAGGAAGAGTCACAGTCCCATTCACAAACACAGTATTGACAAAATAGTCTCTGTATTGCTTGACCACTAACAAAAGGAACCAATTGGGTTTGCATGGTGCTCCAAAAACTGAAACCTATTATATAATTAGTACTTACCAATTCACCATGAAACATTTTTATCAGAAGAAAATTATTTTTTTCAAAATATTTATTTATTTATTTATTTATTTATTTATTATGTATATAACATTCTGTGTGTGTGTATGTCTACAGGCAAGAAGAGGGCACCAGACCTCACAGATGGTTGTGAGCCACCATGTGGTTGCTGGGAATTGAACTCAGGACCTTTGGAAGAGCAGGCAATGCTCTTAACCACTGAGCCATATCTCAAGCCCAGAAAATTATTTTTTATAATATGCTTACAACCTGAATTATAGCAATAATATTGTTATGTTTCTGCTGTAAAAATTTGTAGAAAATTTAGTTGATCAAAAGAAAATAAAGTCAGGTGTGATGGCACATACCTTTAATCCCATCACTCAAGAGGCAGAAGCAGGTGGATCTCTATGAGTTACAGCCAGCAAGTGCTACACATTGAGACCCTGTCAAAAAGCCAAACAACAAAAGAAAAACAAGAGAGAATAGAATAGAATAGAAACAAACCAATGCCATCTACTATGGAAAAAGTATAAATTACTTTCCAAGTGTGTTTTCACCTGAAGGAAATCTTGAGTGCTCCTCATAAAATAAAGGACAAAAGCATTATTTCAGCTGGCACCGAAGATATTTTTTGGAAAATGTTTTCTTATATTAGCATATTTTAATTAAAGCAACCAATTTCATTATGATATTTTCAAACATATTTAATGCATTTTTCTCATATACCTCCCTCCAAAGATTCCCCCAACTGAAGTCACCTCACTATAGCTCAGGCTGGCCTTGAACTCAGTGACCCTCCTTCCTCAGTCTCCTAAGTCTTGGAATGATAGGTATGCACCACCATGCCCAGCCCAAAAGATACAACAGTAAAGTGTGGGCTCTTGTACACTGCTGAATGTAACACTAACAATACAGCTCCTGGTCCAGATGACAGCAGATGTGCTCCTCTGTGACATCCTAACGCCTTGCTTGGGTATGTGACCCAGAAAAACTCGTGGTCACTAGAATATACAGGATTGTACATAGTCATGCCCAGCACAGGGAGAATGGATGAATTCTAGCATATCCATATGGCAAACAGTCTTATTAGTTTCCTATTGGTGCCCTAACGAAGCTCCAAAAATGACCCAAATTTGTAATCTTACAGTTCTGAATGTCAGAAATACAGAACTCCACTGTGAAAGCAAGGCTATGGTCCCCCTGGAAGCTCTATGGGAAATTTTCCCTTTCCATTTTCTAGATGGTGCTTGAACTCTTTGGCTCATGATTTCAGTTTCATCTTCAAAGCCAGTGATGTAGCAGCACCTTGATAACTCAATCTCTTATATTCTCAAACTCTCTCTCTCTCCTCTCCAGTCCGTCCCTCCTTTTCTGTTGTTTGTCTCTGACAAAATATACATCCTTTCCATTTATAAGGACCCTGCGATTACACCAGACTCACAAATATAGTCAAGGCCAATCCTCCCTGCCAAAGGCTTTAAAAGTTTAAATTTAATCACACGTACAAAATACCTTCTGTGACCTAAGGTAACTTATTTATAGGATTCATGGATCAGAATGTGAATTATCTTGGGAAGGGGCAATATTTTATTTGCCACAAAGACTAAGCTAAAATATAAATTAAAAACAACACTACTATACTGAATAATATGAATAAGTTTCATAAATGTTTGAAAACAAGGCAAAAAATTCACATGACTCCTTTAATATAAAGTTCAAGAAGAAATTAATCTATGTTACGCACTTCCTATTAACTTAGGTAATATTATATCCTTCTAGAGTCTTTGATGGAATTGAAAAATAGTTATAATTATAGTTTTCCTTAGTTATGATAAAAGATAAAGTAGATATAAATATTGTAACTGTAATTCTTGCTTGATACCTGTTTTGTTATATGTAATTTTACTATGTTAAAGTTAAAGCTTTCTTTTCTATTTAAACAGAAAAGGGGAAATGGTGTGGGAAATTCTCTGTATATTGTTGCTTTTATTGGTTAATGAATAAAGAAACTTGGCCTGTGATAGGACAGAGTAGAGCTAGGTGGGGAAACTAAACAGAATGCTGGAAGAAAGAAGGCAGAGTCCAGAGACTCCATGTAGCCACCAGAGAGGAAAGACGCGAGTTACCAGGTGGAACCTTGCCTGTAGGCCATGAACCTCATGGTAAAATATAAAATAATACAAATAGGTTAATTTAATATATAAGAGTAAGCCAGAAATACACTTAAGCCATTAGCCAAACAGTACTGCAAATAATATAGTTTCTGTGTGATTATTTCAGTTCTGGGCAGCTGGAAATGAACAAGCGGCTTCTGCCAACAGACATCCATCTGCCTTTGCCTCCCAAGTGCTGGGATTAAAGGTGTGCGCCACTACCACCCAAATGAGTTTACACTTCTTGATCTGAAACTATGCTGAAGAGCCATAATCACAAAGATATTATGCACTACAAAGACATGTCGACAGTGGAACAGAGACTCCAGGAATACAGCCACACAGCTATGTCCACCTAATTTTTGACAAAGGTATAAAAATTATACATCGGAAAAAAGACAGCTTGTTCAATAAATGATGCTGGCAAAACTGTATAACCCCTGCAGAAGAATAGAATGAGACCAGTATCCTCTCTCTCTGCAAACAAGTTAATTAAAAGTGGATCAAAGACCTTAATTTAAAACCTGAAGCACCCAAACTCCTAGGAGAATTCAGGATATAGGTATAAGCAAGAACTTTCTGAACAAAAGTCCAACGGCACAACAAATAGCCACAAGAACTGACAAAAAGTATTACATAAAATAAAAAAAAAGCTTCTACCCAGCCAAAAAAATCATCAACAGGATGAACAGTCTATGGAATAAAAGAAAATCCTTGCCAGTTCTATTTTAGACAAGGAATTACTAGCTAGACTATGTAAAGAACTGCAAAAATTAAATATAAAAAAATGTTCAGCAATTAAGTGTTTGCTGCTCTTCTAGAGAACCAACACCAACATCCAGCAACCCACAGTTGCAAGGGATCCAACACCTTCTTCTGACCTCCAGTAGGTACCCATGTAAATGTGGTTCTCTCTCTCTCTCTCTCTCTCTCTCTCTCTCTCTCTCTCTCTCTCACACACACACACACACACACACACCCCTACCTTTTCTAAAAACTGACAGTAGTCACGTATAATGGCACATGCCTTTAATCCCAGCACTTGGGAGGCAGAGGCAAGCCTGGTCTACAAAGTGAGTTTCAAGACAGGCTCCAAAGCTACACAGAGAAACACTGTCTCGAAAAGACAATATAAATAAATAAATAAATAAATAAATAAATAAATAAATAAATAAATAAATAAATAAATAATTAGTTCTCACAAAAAGACACACATATGGCTAATGTATGTATTTTAAAGTGTTCAGCATCCTTAGACATTAGGAAAGGCTAATTAAACTCCTTTGAGATTCTATCTCACACCAGTCAGAAAACTACCAAGCAAACAAGTGACAATAGATGTTAGAGAGTTTGTGAGAACAGGGACCTTCATTCCCTGCTGCTGGCGTGTAAATATAAACTGATTGAAATATAAACTATTGAAATCAGTGTGGAGGTTTTACAAAAACCTGAAAACAGAATTCACACACCACCCAGCTAAACTATTTCAGGGCATATACTCTACTTGCACATCCATGTTTACTGCTGCTCTATTTACAACAGCAAGGAAATGGAGTCAGCCTAGATACACATCAACAGATGAATGAGCAATAAAACATGGTACATAGACACAATGGAATTCTATTCATTCATAAAGAAAGTAAATTACTAAATTTGTAGGAAAACAGATGGAGCTGGAAAATATTATATTCTCTCTTACATGTGGATACTGGCCTTTAATGTTTGCATGCATGTTCACGTAGGACTGAGTGTGTGTACAGACCAGTAAAGCAGAGAGAGCCCATGAAGATGGGAAATGGAAGCTTTAAGGCAGTGAGTGGGAAAGGCAATAGGGACATGTGATAGGAAAGTAAAAGGAAGAACGGGGGAAGGCTGTAGAAATGGAAACGGGAGACAGGGAGATCAGGAGTAAGCAAGCATATGTGTGGGGTAAATCAACCAAAATCAACTATACATGAAAATGCCATTTTAACAAAAGTATCATTTTAGAGACTTAAGCAATAAGACTAAAACTGAGAATGATGGTTTATGTCTGTAAACCAGCACTCCAGAGTCTAAGTCATAAGGCAAGAGGATTATCATGAGTTCCAGGGAAGTCTGGACTATATAGAGTGAGATCCTATCACAAAAAGTTCCCTCTCCCATCAAAAGAAAATGGGCTAATTACATGGATGTCACTCTCTTTTGAGAAGGCTAGGGAGTATCCATCCATCTGTGAATGACTTCAGAGCAAGAACTCGGTTGGGACACTATTATTAGTTATACAGACTGAAGTGATAAATTTCTATACACTAGATGAAAGCAAGATAATTCACTAAATATACAGCATGATTTTATTAGAGTCTTATGTAACTTATATAAGACTTTACTCTTTAGCAGAAAAATATCAAAAACTTATTTTTAACTAATTTTAATGTCAATGAATATAATGTTAAATGATTCATTAGGAAAAGTCTATGATGCATTCAAAGATGAGGAAACATACTTAAAGCTATATTTGGGCATATTCATAATTTATTTCTAGTGAGAGTGTGAGTGGGAACTATGACTCCTCTTTGTTTGAAATTTAAATACACCCACCTTACCACTTCTAATCCTGGCCACAACAAACTAGAAGGAACCAGATTTACCTTACTAACCAACTATAAAAGCATACAAAATATATAAAATGGAGGGTTTCAGAAATCAGACAACAGGAAGCACCACAGAGATGTGGAAGGAAAGATGAGTAGTTGAAGAAGCTCTACCACCCCAGATGATGCCTGGGGAGCGTTCCTGAGTGGCCCGGGGATGGAGAGCACAACAGTTGCAGAGCTGCAGACAGCCAGCTGGGAAGCTCTAAAGTCCCTTCTGTGAGGCTTTGCCTGAATCCGTGCATGTTATAATGTGAGTTTTAAGTACAAACCCACTGGAAAGAGGCAGGCGGAATATCTCCACATCTCACACAGGTCAATGAATGAAAACTATTTTCTTTTTTTGGTTCCCCCCCCCTTTTTTTCTTTTTCTTTTCTTCTTTCTTTCTTTCTTTCTTTCTTTCTTTCTTTCTTTCTTCCTTCCTTCCTTCCTTTCTTTCTTTCTTTCTCTTTTTTTGGAGACAGGGTCTCTCTGTGTAACTTTGGAGTCTGTCCTGTGTAGGCCCATATTTCGGTATGGCACAAGAGCTATAGGCCCGGTCTGAGGTGGTCATGTAGCTTTGTAGACAAGCTGTCTCAGCCTAACAATAGCTGGGATGTGCTGCTCCTTCCACTTCTGTTATTAATGTAGATCGCCTGAGGAGAGGTGTTGGCTGAAGCTGATCAGGACGTTTGGTGCTCCTTTCTTTTGTAATTTGGAGGATGTCTTATAGAGATGCTAATTCAGGTCTACATGACAGCTAGCTTACTCTCAAACAGGTAGATGCGAACCTGACAAAAGGCCATTCACCTGGTTACCTAGAAGACAGCCTAATGTATTTCCCCACCCCTCCACCCCCGCTCAATTGTTGTGATATATAAAATGTTTGGAGAATAAACGGGGAGATCTTGCCCTTCAAGGATGACTGTGTAAATTGTGTCCGATTATTCCTCGCGACTCCATTCCAGTCTAGTTAGGGAAAGATAATCTTATATGTTAGACCCACATGGGCTTCAACAGTCCTGGAACTCACTCTGTAGACCAGGTTGGCTACGAACTCACAAAGATCTACCTGCCTCTGGCCCCCGAGTGCTGGGATTAAAGGCATGTGCCACCAACACCCAGCAATGAAACTATTTTCAAACAACTGCATCCCAAAATAAAATTCAAAATTATTTTTAAAAAAATTTTGGAGAAGAATACAGAATATAGCAACATAAAATCACAATGTCTGGTATTCATTCAAAAACTGCCAGGGATATAAACAAAGAGAAATACCAACCAAACTGAACAGTACACATAAAATTGGTGGATAACAATTTTAAAACAGCTATTATAGATACATTGACTGTTTCACAAAATAGAGAAAAGCACAGGTATAAAAGACATGTAAATGGATGAATGAATGAATGAATGTCTAGGGATAAAAGGTATATATCTGATATAATAAGCGTATCAGAAAGGCACCATCCTCATGCTCCCAAGCCTAGCTCTGGTCTACAGTTCCTGTACTAGCCCAGCCTAGCAGGCCAACATCTCACCTCAGACACACAACCAAGGGTAGAAGGGAAGTCCACATGTTGTGGTCATACTAAAAAAAAAAAAAAAAAAAAAAAAAAAAAAAAAAAAGATTGAAAAAAAAAAAAGGCCAGGACAGTATACCTCCCCCCCAAATCCACTAATCTATAAAATGTTCTCCAATGAGAATCACCTAGATGAACCCCAGAACACAGTAGAGCACTGAACCACTCATGCACAGAATATGAGAGAGAGAGAGACAGACCCACAATGAAAGGAACATAAGGAACTTTGAGACACCATGAAAAGATCAAATCTTCAAATTAGAGGCATAGAAGGAGAAGAACCTGGGTAGATGGCACAGACAACACCATCAACAGGATCACAGAAGAAAACTTCTTCAAGTTAAGGGAAGACATCTCCATGCAGATACAAGGAGCAGGACCAGAAAATAAACTCCCCACAGCATATTATAATTAAACACTAACTATGCAAAACAAAGAGAAGACACTGAAATCTACAAAAAATTAAAAAAACAAGTCATATATAAAGGGAAACCCACCAAAATAACAGTTGAATTCTCAATGGAAACTTTAAAAGCCAGGAGATTCTGGAGCAATGTACTTGAAGTTCTATAAAACAATAGATGCCAACCTCAACTACTGCACACAGCAAAACTATCTGCTATTGTTGGAGGAGAAAGAAAAACTTTCATGGTATCAACAGGCTACAATCATTCATGTCCACCAAACCAGCCCTACAGAGAATACTAGAAGCAATACCTCAAACTGAGAAAAAAAGCAAGCAAAGCCAAGACCATAGAAAGGATACAAATAAGCTATAGTCACTGGAACACAAATAGGACTAAAACCACAAATAGAAAAAAAAAAAAAAACAACCTAAATGCCCTTTGACCGAAGAATGGATAAGAAAAACGTAGTACATTTACACAATGGAGTACTACATAGCAGAAAAAAAATAATAACATCTTGAATTTTGCAGGAAAATGGATGGAGCTAGAAAACATTATTTTGAGTGAAGTAACCCAGACACAGAAAGACAATTATCACATGTACTCACTCATAGGTGGTTTTTAAACATAAAGTAAAGAAAACCAGCCTACAAACCACAATCCCAGAGAACTTAGACAACAATGAGGACACTAAGAGAGACTTACATAGATCTAATCTACATGGGAAGTAGAAAAAGACAAGATCTGCTGAGTAAATTATCCTAAGATCCAGTAAAATAGACTTCCAACTAAAACTAATCAGAAGAAATAAAGGACACTTCATTCTAATCAAAGAAACAACCAAAAAAAATTACACCCCAAACATATATGTATCAAAATCTACAGCACTCAATTCCAATGAAAGCATACTACTGGACTTAAAGACACAAACTCCAAACCAAATGATAACAGGCGATTGCAATGCCTCACTTTCTCCAAAAGACAGATCAAATGAAAAATAGAGAAGCATCAGAACTGCATGATATCACACACCAAATGTACGTAACAAATTTATAGAATATCCCACCCCAAACCCTAAGAATGTATATTCTATTCAGCAGCCCATGGAAGTATCTCTAAAATAGACCAATAGTGGGACACAAAACAAATCTTAACTCAGAAAACAGAAAGGACTCCATATCATGACCATAATGTAATAAGCTCAAATCAACAGTAAACAAGCACAGGAACTCATGGAAATTAAACAATACATTACCAAATGATGAATGAGTCAAAGAAGAAATCAAGAAACCAATTAAATTCCTAGAATTAACAGAAAATGAAACCATACCAAAATATACCCCTCTGGGACACACTAAAAACAGTTCTAAGAAGGAAATTTATAGCTCTAATCTCTTACAATAAAAAATAAGACCATGCAAATAAACGACTTAATGACGTAACTCACGAATTTGCAAAAACAAGAACAAACCAAACCCAAATCCAGTAGATGGCAAGAAACAACCAAAATTAAAGACAAAAATTAATGAAACAGAAACAAAGAAAACAATATCAAGAATCAAGAAATATCACACACCTTTAATCCCAGCATTCGGAGCCAGTGGTGGTGGCGCACGCCTTTAATCCCAGCACTCGGGAGGCAGAGGCAGGCGGATCTCTGTGAGTTTGAGACCAGCCTGGTCTACAAGAGCTAGCTCCAGGACAGGCTCCAAAGCCACAGAAAAACCAAAAAAAAAAAAATCCCAGCACTCGGGAGGCAGAGGCAGGCGGATCTCTTTGAGTTCGAGGCCAGTCTGGTCTACAAGAGCTAGTTCCAGGACAGGCCTCAAAGCTACCGAGAAAGCCTGTCTCAACCCCCTTTTTAGAATCAACAAACAAATCTCAGAGTTGATTTACTATAGAGTTAGTTACTATGGTTGGTTACTACAGTTGGTTTTAATGACAACTTGTCGGGAATTAGAAACATCTGCGTATGGAGTCTCACCTGAAGAATAGTGTTTGAAGTTATAGAAAAGGGACTATGCAGAGGGAAATGAATGTAGAAGTGGGGGCAAATGAAAAACATAAAGGAAAAAAATCAAATGAACAAAACCTTAGGATGCTGGGGGTAACACTGAAGGGCTAATAATCTAATCATAACCCAGGAAGAACCCTGAAGATCATTTATCCTTTATTTATTTCTGTAATTCTGTCTATTCCACTTTCAGTTACTGTAATCATGCTATTCTTCAGTTTCTCTTTCTCTCTCACACACACTCTTTTGCTGTAAAATAATCCTCTTGTGCACTGTAAAGATTGTTACTCGAATTGATTTAATAAAACACTGATTGGTCAGTAGCCAGGCAGGAAGAATAGGTGGGGTGACCAGACTAAGGATAATGGAAAGGAGAAGATCAGAGTCAGGAGTTGCCAGCAGACAGAAGATGAGAATGCTGTACTGTAAAAAGGTACCAAGCCAAGCGGCTAAACACAGATGAAAAATATGGGTTGATTTAGGTGTAAGAGTTAGCTGGTAACAAGCCTGAGCTATATAAGTCAAGCATTTATAACATTAGTAAGCCTCTGAGTCAATTATTTGGGAAGTGGCTGCTGGGTATTTGGGAACAGGTGGGCAGGAAAGAAATTTCAACTACATTTTTTGGTTTTGACACAGTGTTTTTGTTTGAGTTTCTTTGTGTTGCCTTGGTTGTCCTGAAACTCACTCTGTAGACCAGGCTGTCCTCAAACTCAAAGAGATGTCCTGCCCTTGCCTCCTGAGTACTGGGATTACCAGCAATTTTTTCCATTTTTTAATCATTAATTTTACTTCAATTGGGTCCAAAGAAATGGGGGAGAGGATGAGAAGCAGAAGCAAATGTCTGAAAAAATTTCCAAATTTGGTAAGAACTAACTATACCACACATCACCTATTTTTTTGTTTGTTTTTTGTTTTTTTGTTTTGTTTTGTTTGTGACAGGGTTTCTCTGTAGCTTTGGAGCCAGTCCTAAAACTAGCTCTTATAGACCAGGCTGGCCTCGAACTCACAGACATCTGCCTGCCTCTGATTCCTGAGAGCTGGGATTAAAGGCATGCGCCACCACCACCACCTGGCTTACAACACCTTTTTTGTTTGTTTGTTTTGTTTTTTGAGACAGGGTTTCTCCGTGTAGCTCTGGCTATTCTGGAACTGGTTCTGTAGACCACGCTCGCCTCTCCTCCTGAGTGCTGGGATTAAAGTTGGGAGCCACCACTGCCGGGCTCACATCACCTATTATTAAAGTATAAGACCCCACGCTTTCCAGTTAGTCATGATATGTTGTAGTGAGAGATTCCACAGAGCCACTGCATCTGGCTTGAATTCTGGAGTGATAACACCTAGGCTTTTAACTACCCTTTGTTTAAAGTCAGTGATTCTTAGCTGAGTTCTTCTGAAGGCATTTCAGAGCCTTTGCAAAACTTAGTCTTAAAGAGGACCTGGCAAACCAGTATTTTTCATGGCTGAGAACTGCTTAGGCAAACTGTTTCTTCAAACAGTTCCCAATAAGAGGTTCTGGTATTCAGAAACTTGTTTGCTAAAGGTTTTTATTTTGGTGTGTGTGTGTGTGTGTGTGTGTGTGAGAGAGAGAGAGAGAGAGAGAGAGAGAGAGAGAGAGAGAGAGAGGGAGGGCGGGGGGGGGGGAATAATAAAAGAGACTTTTGCAAAACCACAGCTTTCAGCCAGGCGGTGGTGGCACACACCTTTAATCCCAGCACTTGGGAGGCAGAGACAGGCGGATCTCTGAGTTCGAGGCCAGCCTGGTCTACAAGAGCTAGTTCCAGGACAGGCTCTAGAAACTACAGGGAAACCCTGTCTCGAAAAACCAAAAAAAAAAAAAAAAAAAAAAAAAAATCAAAACCACAGCTTTCAGTCCATCAGGGGCTCAACCTCTTCGGTGCAGAGTGTCTAAAATTCATCTTGCAATGATGACCCTTTGCCTTCAATAGACCCTTGCAAAACAGAGCACTGACAATATGTTATAAAAGTTGAAGATTGTTTTGTATGTTCAGGTGCACGCGTGTGCTCAAATATACTGATGCCAGAGAACAAACTTGTGTGTCTCATCAGATGTTAACCACTTTATTTTATATATTTTGTCATGTGAGCCGGGCAACCTGAAGTCAATCCCTAGGACCCATAAAAAATAGGACAGTCAACTCCACAAAGTTGTCTTCTGATATTCATACTCTGTTGCATGAGCACCCCCCACACAAAACAACTAAAAAAAATAATTTCTAAATTGCTATGTAAAATGGAGCCCATTAGAGGGGAAAAAGAGGGATCAAGGAAGAGGGACATAGGAGATAATAGAACACACATGATATGTAAGTAGAAGAGGAAACAGTGGAGGTGGAAGGGCGTAAATGTTCTGAAGTCACTGAAAAGATTTTTCTAAAGCTGTTTCAAGATGTGCTGGCTAATTTCATCTATTTGGTTGGATTAAGAAGTACCTAGGAAGTTAGCAGAGCACAACTCTGAGTGTGACTGTGACAGCATTTCCAAGCAGGATGGCAGCGGAATGGAGATAACATTAACCCACTGGAGAGAACGTGGATAAAATAAAAGGGGAACCAAAAGCAAGTCCTCCAAAGTGCAGGCATTATCTCTCTACTTCCTGGCCACCAGGATGTGAGCTCAGCTCTATCAAACCTCTCTGCCATAATAACCATGGGGCAACATAAGTCATTACTCCCTTAAGTTGTTTCTGTCAATTATTCTGCACAGCGATGAAATAAATGTGTGTCGCTGAAGACTGATAGCAGGGTTGTTGTTACTGACTGTACGGTTTAGAATCCTTTGGAACTGTTTTGTGGGGGAATCTGGAAAACCAGACTAGAGAAGGCCAATGATGAATGCTTTAATTAGAGCTTAATAGGTGGTTTTTTTAAAAAAAATTTACTTATTAATTATGTATACAACATTCTGCTTGCATGTGTCCCTGCAGGCCAGAGAGGGCACCAGATCTTATTGCAGATGGTTGTGAGCCATCATGTGGTTGCTGAGAGTTGAACTCAGAACCTCTGGAAGAACAGTCAGTGCTCTTAACCTCTGAGCCATCTCTCCAGCCCGATAGGTGGTTTTGATAGGTCACACCACATGCTAACAGGAATGAAGACAAAATAGACTATGGCAATGGTTCTCAACCTGTGGGTCACAACTGTTATGATTTTAACCAAATAACATGCTGGCACTTCTGGGTTCCAGGGCCACGCATGCACACACACGCCCTCAGGCAAAAATACTTAGTCACCCTGGGGACCTTAGAAGGCCCTACATAACCCAGTGCAGCGTGGTTGCATCACCTATATATGACGCGGCTATGTAAGCCCTGTGTGCATTCCTGAGCTCCATCATCCCCTTTTGTACATGAGCTAGGCAGCCTTTAAAAGCTGGACATGCCATCTTCAGCCCTGTCTTTCTGCACACCGACTTCACCAAGCCTGTACACGCCTCCTCTAAAAAACTCCAAAGCAGGTTGGTTGCGGAAGGGGGAGAGAGTGGGCGGGGCTTGTCTCTTAAAGGGACAGGACAGACCATTACTACTACCCCTTCAGGTCACACATCAGATTTTGTTGCTTGTTCTTCGAGAAAGGGTTTTCTGTGTAGCCCTGGCTGTCCTGAACTCGCTCACCAGGCTGGCCTTGAACTCAAAGACCTATTTGCCTCAGCCTCTTGAGTGCTGGGATTAAAGGCTTGTGCCACCACTGCCCAGCACATATAGGACACTTACATTATGATTCACAACGGTACCAAAATTGCACTATGAAGTAGCAATGAAATATGCCTTAGGGTTTCTAGTGCTGTGACAAAACAAACACCATGACCAAAAAGCAAGTTGGAAAGGAAAGGGTTTATTTGGCTTACACTTCAGCATTGCTGTTCATCACCAAAGGAAGTCATTGCAAAAACTCAACAGGGCAGGATCCTGGAGGCCATAGAGGGGGTGGTGCTTACTGAGTTGCTTACAGTTTCAGAGGTTCTGTCTATTATCATCATGATGGGGAGCATGATGGCATGCAGACACACATGGTGCTGGTAGCTGACAGTCCTACATCTTGCAGACAACACGAAGTCAACTGACACACTGGGTGGTGTCCTGAGCATAGGAAATCTCAAAGCCTGCCCCAACAGTGACACACTTCCTCCAATAAGGCCATAACCACTCTAACAAAGCTATACTTCCTAATAGTGCCACTCCCAATGAGATTATGGAGGTCAATTACATTCAAACTATCACATTCCATTCCCTGGCCCCCATAAGCTTGTAGCCACATCATAATGCAAAATGCATAGAGTCCAACTTCAAAAGTCCCCATAGTCTTACCACATTCCCAACAAAGTTTAAAGTACAAAGTGTGGGCTGAAGAGATGGTCAGTGGTTAAGAGCACTGGTTGCTCTTCCAGAGGACCCGTGTTCAATTTCCAGCACCCACACAGCAGCTCACAATTGTCTGTAACTCCAGTTCCCGGAGATATGACACCTTCAAACCAATACACATAAAATAAAGTTAAATAAAATTTTAAAAAGTCCAAAGTTCAAAGTCTTTTCGAGATCCATACAATCTCTTAACCGTAATCCCCTATAAAATCAAAATTAAAAAAAAAAAAAAAAAAGCTAGTTCCAGGACAGGCTCTAGAAACTACAGGGAAACTGTCTCGAAAAAAACAAAAAAAAAAACAAAACAAAACAAAACAAAAAAGCAGATTACATACTTCCAACAAGTAACTTAAAAGGATATACATTACCATTCCAAAACTTAGGGTAGCAGCCATAGTGAGGAAATACTGGACCAAAACAGACCAAAAACCAGCTGGGCAAACTCCAAACTCTGCATCTTCATGTCTGATGTCAAAGCATTCTTCAGATCTCCAACTCTATTCAGCTTTGTTCACTGCAAAACACTTCTTTCTCTTGGGCTGATTCTATTCTGTTAGCAGCTCTCCTCGGCAGCTATCCCACAACTCTGGCATCTCTAACGTCTTGGGTTCTCCAAGGCAACCCAGGCTTCAACTTCACAGTTTCATGCAATGATCTCTCTACTAGGCCTCCATTCAGGGACACCCCTAACACATGCCTGGTCTCAGTGGCTTTTTTCACTGGAGGCAAATTCTATAACACATTTCTTCAAACCTTACTCTAATGTGGCTGAAGCTACCAAGTTCTGCTGCTTGCTGGGCTGGAACATGGCCCTCTTATTCAATTCTATCTTCACCAGTTTTTTGTCCTTAACCACCTAAACTTGGCTGATCTTGAACTTGTTCTGTAGACCAGGCTGGCCTCAAAGTCAAAAGATCTGCCAGCCTCTGCCTTTCCAGTGCTGGGATTAAAGGTGTGCCCCACCACATCTGACTCTAAACTTTTTAGTTCTTTTTCATAAATTGGAAGCTTAGCTGAGTGAGATCGTGCCCTGGGGTCATCACTCCCTTTATTCCATTTCTTAATCTGTTCATCTCTTTGAACACAAAATTTAGCTCTATTCCATTTCCTGGTGCTCTTTTTCTCAAATTTTTATATTATGATTTACCTTGATCAGCTTGCTCCTTTTCATTTTAAATCTTCTTAGAGTTACCACTAAAAAACACACAACAGTCTATACTAGGATGTTTTGAGATTTCCTCTGCCAACAGAATCAATCCAAATTCTCCAATTTAATCTCAGACTCTTCGGACAAGAGCAAAAGGCAAGTCACTTTCTTCACCAAAATATCACAAGAAAGATCTCTAGGAAACATACTAAAGTTCTTCTCTGAAACCTCTTAAGTGAGTACCCCACAGAATTTCTGTCTGGGGGCCAGCATCTAGCAGCACACAGGGCTTTGAACAGAATCCAACAGAACTGACACAAGACTTTTCTATCTGAGGGGGTTATAGGAAAATAACACTCACACACTTTCTTGATGGCTTCCTTCTTTATTCTACTCTCATGTTTTTCTACAGCTTTTATACCCCAACAGAATCTTCCAGGCAGTACAAGAGTCAGAGGTTGCATTCTATTTCCCAAGTGAATGATTATAGGTAAAGACATGTTTTTCAGCTCCCTTACATAATTAAAACAGAATCATCCCAATAACCCATATACAATATATCTATATCATGAGCAAGCAAGAGGCATTTTCTCAGTCAACTCTTTTGTTGGCAGGCTGGAAACTGCAGTTACAAAGAAAGAATAAACCACTTAATTATGAAAGGTAATCTTATAAGGAATTTTAAGGGAGTCATAAATGTAAACTTTTATATACATAAAAAAGTCAGCTGAACTTTTAGTACTCATGGTGCAAAGCCATTCATCAATAACAAAAAGTTGAGGTTAGGAATTAGTGCAAGAAATTAATCATCACCCTGATTATTAGCCAGACCAAGCAAGGGGAGCTAGAAACAATCAGGCCATTCTATATTCTTGACCCCAGCCTAACGAGTCAGACAGCTCAACCCTGAGTCCTTGTGGACTTTAGCTTGCTTTCTGGGGTTATCTTAAACTATTAGCAAGGCGTCTGGTCTAACTTGAAGTTACTTTAAAGCTTTGTTTTAGCTAATGGCGCATGACTGCCTCTTTTCAGCCTTGAGAGATTAGAGTAGCCTGGCCCCTGGACTCAGATGCTTTCCTTTCCATCATTAATCTGAGCTGCTCCTAAGGTGGAACTCATAGACTTTAGATGTATCCTTGTATTTATTTCTCTTCATCAACTCTGAATAGGCTACCATTATTATCATCAGATTAGACAGCGCAGCTTCAGGAAGGGCCATCTTCTTGACAATCCACAAGTAAAAATGCTCAGGAGAATGGGATGTTTCCAAGAGATAAACACGCCATATTACAGGCAGTGGAGATCCCCCCACATCCACTGACACCATGCTAGATACCAGAGAAATAGAGCTGCAGCGAACATGTTAAGGAACAGCAAAAGCAAAAGACATTCAGGGGTCTGCAGTCCAGTGGCCTTGCCAAAAGGAGACTGGCCCATCAGAGACTTTCCTTCTGGTGGGCTGACACCTGGAACTTCCATTGCTACTTGCTGCTCCTCTGGCATGGCCAATGGCACCACAGTTGATCAAATCATACTCAGCACCACTGTCTTCCATGCTCCTACTGGTATGACCCATTAAGCAGTACTTAAAACATTCAAATGCTTTTTAATCCATAGTCCCAAAGTCCAAACGAAGTCAGGCTTATTCCACAGCAATACCCCAGTCCCTGATACAAACTTCTGTCTTAATCAAGGTTTTTATTGCTGTGAAGAGACACTATGACTATGGCAACTCTTAAAAAGATAACATTTAATAGGGAGGACTTGCTTACAGTTTCAGAGGTTCAGTCCATTACCATGACAGGGAGTATGGTGTCATGTAGGCAAACGTGGTGCTGGTAGCTGACAGTCCTACATCTTGCAGACAACATGAGTTGACTGACACACTGGGCAGTGTCCTGAGCATAGGAAATCCCAAAGCCTGCTCCCATAGTAACACACTTCCTCCAACAAGGCCATATCCACTCTAGCAAAGCCACACCTCCTAGTAGTGCCACTCCCTATGAGATTATGGAGGTCAATTATAGTCAAACTACCACAGGTAATTTTATGTTTGGGGGTGGGTCACTACAACATGAGGAACTGCACTAAAGGGTCGCAGCATTAAGAAGGTTGAGGATCACAAGAGTATGGTCATGAGGCTTTAGACAGGAACAGGACTATACTGCTGAGGCTCTGCATGTAGAGTGTTAAGTGGTCTGAATCAGTGGTGGAAGTGAAATCTTGACTCAGTAGTCAAGTATCTTGACTCAGCAGTGTGCCTGATGTTGACTAACAGACACTCCTGCTATAGACCAAGGAGGAGTGGAAGGGGAAACTCCAGTCTTTTGGGGATGTGTTGTGGATGCCAATCTCAGTGTTCTCAACTTGGTTATAATAATAATAAAAAGAAGAAGAAGAATTTCTACTGTGCTGATAGATTGCTGTGCCCTAAGGGCTGGGGACCAAAAGAGCTAGCAAAATCCAAAAATTTTTCAGTCTCTCTAAAGATGATGCCTTTAAACAAAAAGAAGCCCAGGACCAAAGTCCCCAAGATTCAGTGTCTAGTTATATTCCATGAGTCCTGCAAGACAACTGCCAATGTACTGCTCTAAAAAAACAACATACCAAGAAAAATAAAGAGGAGGCTGCAGAATATGCTAAACTTTTTGGTCAGGAGAGTAAAAGAAGTCAGAGAAATATGCCAGGAGATGTATGCTGTTCTCACTGGAGGCTTCTACCTGTGAGTCCAGCAAAATTAAAGAGTATTTAAGAATAACTAATATAAATAAGCAAATCAGACCTTGGGGTGGAAGAATTTCAGAGCATATGTCATCCATTGTGGACTGAATTTGTATAAGTTTTAATTCATCTGAAGGACCTTGTTTTGAGAAGATAGCTCCCGAGTGCCTTGCTAGTGCAGGGTTAGTTTGACAAGTGCTTCCTTATATCCAGCTAAACAGGCCACTTAAGAGACCATTGTCTATGCAGACATACCTATCACTGGAAGCAGCAACAGACCGTGGTAATGTTCATCATATGATATATATTTCGCAAACTAAAGGGGCTACAAAGTGATGGAGGCTTTCACTCCAATTTAAAACGAGGTCAGTCTTCCTGCAGACAGCCCCTAACGAGCAATGTATAAAACCATGAGAATGAAGCCAAAGATGCAATGGAGACCTCCTGGAAAGTTGGATGTGTCAGGAACTTGGAATGTGCAAAACAAAAAGACACAAGCTGCTACCAAGGAAAAGTAACCAAAAGGCTATGTGAGCCGCAGCTAGTAAGGTCTTAGAGGCAGTGCTCATCTGGAGAGCACATAACACGTCCAGGCATGGAGCTATGGGACTGATTTCCCCTTTGAGGTTTCTGTCTTGCTTTGGTCCTAACCCCACCTTGCTACTTTTCTATTTCTTCCTTTGGGAATGAAATTGCTTATTCTGTGCCATACTTCCTAAGTATATAATTTTCCTTCTAATTTCACAAGGACTCACAACTGAGTTTGCTTCCATCTCAAGTATTTTCACCCCGGATTTCTGAACAAAGTCGGAACTGTAAAGCCCATGAGAGCTCTGGAGGTGGACTGTGTGATTTCAGGGGACACGAGTCTCACGGAGACCAGGGGGGAATCTCAAGGTTTCTTATTTTAATCTCTGTCTCTATAGTGAGTCGTGTGTGTGTGTGTGTGTGTGTGTGTGTGTGTGTGTGCGCACGCGCACACGTATATCTGTAGGCTCACAGGTCACAGGATACATGTGAAGTGTTGTTTTTTGCTGTTTTCCTGAATATATCACATGTGAGCTTCCAAGGTCTCTCATCTCCATGCACCATCTCAGTACTGGCACAGATAAGCACTTCCACAACTGGCTTCACATGGCTTTTGGGGATTTGAATTCAGCTTCTCAGACTTGTGTGACAAGCACTTTTACCCATTGAGCTATCTTCCCAGGCCAAATGTATGGCTTAAAGAGATGTGTTTGGGCGTCAAGTTAACAAGAGGTGGACTTGTAAGGGTTAATCTTGATTGTCAACTTGATTGTTAGTAGAGTTCACCTCTGAGTATATCCGTGAGGGCATGAGCATGGGTATTTTCTGTGCTTCCTCAATGCAATGAAGTCAGCTGACCTGTTCCACCTTGCCCTCCGTGCCACAGTGGATGAAAACCTCAAAACAAAATGTTTCCTTCTTTATTTTTCTCCTGTTTATTGCAGATACACATGTCTGCATAACACACGGGGTAATATGCAC
Organism: Arvicola amphibius; assembly: GCF_903992535.2. Lineage (NCBI taxonomy): Eukaryota > Metazoa > Chordata > Mammalia > Rodentia > Cricetidae > Arvicola > Arvicola amphibius. The sequence continues at coordinate 54,771,794 of NC_052051.1, read as the reverse complement.
ATTAACTTTTATTACTTTTTTCATTTAGAATATTTATTTTTAATTATTCAATTAGAGTGAAATATTTCCACTGACCTCTGAAGCTAATAGAGAACACAGAATTAGGATTAATAAAACAGCAACTTCTCTTGAAACTACCTGCTCATGTTTATACGTTCTCTTCATAATACTTGAAACTTGTATAAGTATCTGTTTCTACAGGTTTCTGCTTCTACTATGTGGTAAACTTAAAAGTGAAGAGATATTTCTCTTTCATCTAACACTGATTTTTTTTTAAAAAAAAACACGGTTTCTTTGCGTAGCCTGGGCTGTCCTAGAACTAGCTCTGTAGACCAGGCTGGCCTTAGATCCAACTGTCTCTGCCTCCCAAGTGCTGAGATTAAAGGTGTACAGAACCACCCAGCACTACTACTGAATCTTTAACCCATGACAGTTTAACATGAGAAATGCTTAGCAAGTATTGAAAGAGCGTATGCAGCTGTTACAATAACTTACCATTCAAAGATTCCAAGAGATTGTTTTGAATAATTTATTACATGTATGATTGGTTTGCCAGCATTTATGTCTGTGCATCATATTGAGTCTAGTGTCCTTGGAGGTCAGAAGGCAGCACTGGATCCCCTGGAACTGCAGTTATGAATGGTAGTGAGCCACCATGTGGGTGCTGAGAACTAAACCTTGGGTCTTCAGCCATTTCTCCAGTTTATCAGCCCTAAATATGTTGAGTTTATTAATTGTCATGGAAGTTCAACAGAAAGGAAGTCCTAATCCAGTTTACAATGTAATTCTGCATCCAGGTGATTTTTGAATCAAACATCATTATTGGTATGTATCACACTTTTCTCTTTGGCTTTTCTTCCCTCATCTCTGCCTTACTAGTCATTGAAAAATGTTAATAAAACCATTTTTAGATATTATATAAGCTAAAATACTTAGTGGACCAAGAAAAAAGAAAATTTATAAACATGCTCCATAACATGCAACACAAGCAGAAAACTACAGACAAACTAACAAAAATACAGTATTGAGATGATGATATGATTAGATAAGGGAAACAATGCAACCTTATCTTTTAAGGCAAGTGTTTTGAAATGGGAGAAAGTAAAATAAAAGGAAGTGTAAAGAGAGAAATGAGGGCTAGAGATGGCCAGTGGTTACAGCACTGTCTACTCTTCCAAAGGACCCAGGTTCAGTTCCCGTCACCCACGTGGCAGCTCACATTATTAGTAACTCAAGTTCCAAGGGATCTAGAACCTTCTTCCGACTTCTATGGGCACCAGACACGTAGACAGTCAGTAAACTATATACATGCAAACAAAAGAAACATACACACAAAATTTAATATTTTTAACAGACTAATGACCTGGATGTGGTTGTACATGTTTGCAACCCTAGTTATTCTGTTGACAAACACAGGCAGATCATAAGACCCAGGCCAGCCTGAGCAATCTAGGAAAACCCTCTTTCAAAATAAAATAAAAAATTGGGGATGTAGCTCAGTTGGTGGGGTGCTTGCCTAGAATACATGAAGCCCTGGATTTGAACCCTAGTATGGCATAAAAATGGTGGTTGACACCTGTAATTCTAGCACCTGGGAGGCTGAAGAAGAAGGATTACTGGGACTTCAAGAGCAGCCTGAGTTGCAGAGTAAGTCTGCCTCTAGACAACAAAGCAATATCATCCATATGTATTCTTGATAAAGCTGTGTAGTTTACAAAGAACGTCCTGCTCAGCACCTAAATGAAACTTAAACTCCATGATCAGAACTAACTCAGCCATGCAACACCTACATACCTTGAAAAATCAATAGTTTATCACGGCACACACATTTAGGCAAAATACACACAAAAATAAGTATACTTAAAAATGTTTAAACAACCCATGACTGTCACATTTTAATGCAGCCTTATATATAAATTGCTCCCTAAAATTGTTTAAAGTATACAACTCTCACTACTAGCATGACATTTAAAGATATATAAAGTCCTACATAATTGAGCTCAATTTGCTCAGCTTTCCTGCGGTATTAAAATAGCCACTACTTAACAATAAAAATCTAAAGTCATAAACAATACAGAATTCACTCAATGATATATATATATATGAATATATGTTTTATAAGCCAGCTCCCTACTCATGATCAATCTGTTTCAATTTCAAATTACAAAATTAATGAAGTTATGTATGAGCCTCAATGTCTTCTATGTGTCTAAAACTGAAAAAGTCAGTTTCTATCATTCCATTATAAAGTTAAACTATTAGAGAAATTTCCTCTGTAATCATGCTTCATCCATCCCTTTTGGTGTCTTCCTAAAAATTCATCATACAGGAAAACTTCTGTACTAAAGATTTCTTTCATTATCTTTTAATTTTTAATAGACCACAATCAAAATTGGGATAGATTCTCCAAGACGTCATATTGTTATATCTGTCACTATCACAGCTTCTTTAAAGAGGCAAGACACAAAGTATTCAACCCACTCAACACTTTTAAAATCCTCATTTTGTTAATCCCTTAATGAATGTTATTCTAGTCCACTTAGTTAAAAGAAAACAGATACCTCTTTGCAGTCTATCCTCAAGTCCATGTTTAATGTCAAGGCAACTGTTAATGGCTCAAAACCAAACACTGTTAACAAAACACAGCCGGGATCCTTCTTGTATTTGAGAGTCTGAGTACAAACATATGCCCATTCATAATATACGCTCTCACGCAATTCAATTCTACTAAATAACCATTTCCCATCATACGTAGGTTAAGATAAAATTCTCTTCTTTAATGGTCAAAGGACAGCTTCCAAAGCCAGAGCAGAGAAGCCCATCAACTTTAATCTAAAGCAAAGTACAACTCAATGTCATTTTTACCTCTAAGGCAGCGCCACAACGGAAACAAAATGAACTTCACTGGAAGATCAAGTATCCTAGCACCCTCATGATTATTTACTTCTCTGACTCGACAGTACGTATACGTAGGCTCTTTTGTCCCTCTTTCTGCATCCCAGCGTATCAACAGCATCATCTTTGTCAAAGCCAATCCCTCCAGTCATTACTTCAGTACTACAAAGTCCTGGCCTTCCTTATTACCCCAGAGAGAGATTCCATAGCTCCGTCCTCTTCCATTACAGCGAGGAAAAAATAAAGGTAAAATAAAACGCTCATAATTTTAAAGAATCCTCTCTGTTCGATCCTGGTAACCAGAAGAGTCATGAGTACAAGTGATATATGGGTCATTCACAGAACAGATGAAGCAGCTTCGTGACCCTCCAAGTTCAGGGAAAGCACCCAAATCTCCGGGGAAATGGGGCAGAACCAGAACAGTCTCGGGGATGAGGACCAATTTGGGTCTGGCACCAGCCCAGGGTACGGGCAGAGACCCAAGGGTCTTGGGGAGCCTCTCCTCCATGCCTCGGTAGGGCTGGGCTAGGGGTCCGGCGGGCGCAGAGAGGCTACTTGGAGACGCCCCGGGGCTCGGGGGTGTGTCCTACCTGGGCCGCGGCGGACGCAGGATCTCCGGCGGAGGACTGGGGTCCAGCTCAGAGCTCGCACCGGCAGGAGTCACCGCTCAGCAGGCTGGCCCGCCGCCGCCTGCCCATCCCCCGCCGCCCACTGCGGCGGGACCCGAGCGCGGCTTAGACGGCCGGCGGTCCCCTCGGGTGCCGTCCGCGTCTAAAGGCGGCGGCGGCGGCTGCGGGTGTTGCTGCGGGCCTCCCCGGGCCGCTGCTCTCGTGCCAGCCCCTGCACCTCCTCCTGCCGCCGCCGCCGCCGCCTCGTCCCCACCGCTCCCATAGCCGCTGCGGCGACTACTGCAGCGCCCGCTGACCCGGCCCGACGTTACTCTCCCCCCCGCAAGCCGCACAGCCTAGCCCACCTGCCCTGCCAGCGCGCACCGCCCACCTTTCCGCCGCGGGTGCTGATTGGAGAGCACGTTCCCAGCCCGTGGCGTCGGTTGGCTAGTCCCATTGCCTATCAGGGAGGGGGCGGAGAATTGGGCCGAGAGCGTCTCCGCCCCCCACCGGAGAATTGCCGCTATCTTCAGGTTTGCCTGAGAGGGCGAGTTACCGGGAAAGAAGCATCACAATGACAGTGCGCGTGCGTGTGTGCGCGGGGATTCTGGGACTTGTAGTTCCAGTGTCCGCCGCAACGACCGGCCTGTCCTGAGTAGAGGTGTAGGGCGCAGAGCTTCTGAGCGCAGACTTGAGTAGGTATTCTAGTTCAGCATGCTTTGTGGCCACAGAGTTGAGCCGTTTAGAAGAAAAAAAAATACTCTGTCACTGAGGCAGTCGCGACGAGAATCGCAAGGCTGGGTGGTTGCTTAAGGTCTACTCGCCTGCTCAGACCTAAAGCCACCAGGATCTGAAGAATGGGCGCTGTCCCCAGAATCTTAACCTAAGCTCCTGGCCAGGGCCAGGAAACCCGAAGGTGTGAGGAGCAAAGGAAGGCATTACATAGATGTCAGCCTGGAGAAGGGAGTGCCCCTTCGCAACCTATGGAAAAAGATTGCATTGCTGTTTTGATAAAAACAATGAACAACCTTCGTGTGGACCAATCTGGAACTCTAAGCTGGAGTTTGCAGGAGTGGCTCAAAGACTAACTACGAAGGGTGGAGCATTAAGGCTGTGTGGGAGACATATTTCGTGTTGGATGGGTACCAAACTCTTTGGTGAAAAACAAAACAAAAAACTAAGAGTAAGTCTCCCTCCCATCTTTACTGACCATTATATAGACATTAAAAATTGAGTTAACTTTACCAAGATCACGCTAGTGTCAAAACCAAACCTCGTGTCCGTTTAAATATCGCATGTCCAATGCTCTTTCTCCTTCACAGTTCCAATGACTGCCACGTGTTTGCCATGGACAGAAAGGATGAATTTTAACTCTTTGTTTTTAATTGTTTTCTTAAGCGACAGAAATATTCTTCCTGTTGAGTTTCTTTATGTTCTTTTATGGACAGGAGACAGCTTCCTGCCTATCATTTTCAGATTCTTGGACAAAAGGCAGAACAAATGTACACTCAAAGACAACTGATGATGACGTCATCTTCCTCTGTTCAACATAAGGAAGTTGCCAAATTGTTTTGTTTCTGATGAAAGCAGAAAAATGGTTTTTTCCACTATTTATTATAAATGTGCTACCACACTAGGTAGAATTAAAAAAAAAATAGGTTAATATAAAAATGGGTTTCACTGTGGGATCTTCTTTTTTTCGGGGAGAGGGCTCTAGGCAGGGTTTCTCTGTAGCTTTGGAGCCTGTCCTGGAACTAGCTCATATAGACCAGGCTGGCCTCGAACTCACAGAGATCCGCCTGCCTCTGCCTCCCAAGTGCTGGGATTAAAGGCATGCGCCACCACTGCCCGGCATTAATGAGGTAAGTTTTTATTTTGTTTTATTTATTTATTTATTTATTTATTTATTATTATTGTTGTTTTGTTTTTCAAGACAGGGTTTTTCTGTAGCTTTGGAGGCTGTCCTGGAACTAGCTCTTGTAGACCAGGCTGATCTCAAACTCATAGAGATCCGCCTGTCTCTGCCTCCCAAGTGCTGGCATTAAAGGCGTGGTCACCACCACCCGGTGTGGGATCTTCATTGTTTTGTTTTTAAGATAGAATGTAGCCCCTGTGTGCCCAGGATAACCTCAAACTTCTGTTTTTCCTGCCTCCACCTTGGGCATGCTGGAATTACAGCTTCCAGCTAGCATCTTGACAACCAACTTATAAAATAAGCAAGCCAGAATCAGCTGAGAGCCACTCCCTAAATTCAGCCCCACAAAAACAATGTGATATCATAAATCCCCAATATCAAAAATAAATGTTTACTATTGCCTTAAACACTGATTGAGCCGGGCGGTGGTGGCGCACGCCTTTAATCCCAGCACTCGGGAGGCAGAGGCAGGCGGATCTCTGTGAGTTCGAGGCCAGCCTGGTCTACAAGAGCTAGTTCCAGGACAGGCTCTAAGAAAAAAAGCTGCAGAGAAACCCTGTCTCGAAAAACCAAAAAAAAAGAAATAAGAAAAAAAAAAAAAAAAAAAAAAAAAAAAAAACACTGATTGAGTGTGTGGTGACAGATAACTAATAAAGTAATATTTGGGAAAATAAAGATGACTGGCTCAAGTCTTGGGTTATGCAAAGTATGAAACTTGGATTTATGAAGAATCTTACAAACTATTCTAGGATAGTAAAATTCCGTTTTAAACAGGGAAGTCTCCATACAAGACATAATGCTCCTTACAATTTTTTTTTAAATTTTGTTCTAGCAAGAAATAACACATTGAATTATCTTTTCTTTCACTGTTCTTCTATGTGTGTGCTACTCTACCACATTTGGTACCATTTTGTAACATTGCCCTGATCTCAACAGGAAATGACCTACATGGCTCTTTTATAGCATATGGTTACCAGGACAACATCACAATGTTTTGTTTGTTTGTTGTGCCCCAGCAGGGCACACTACTCCAGAGCCACATCCCCAGCTCCAACACCACAGTATGAATCAGAGTGAAGACCAAGATGCTTGCCATTCATTCTTTCCTCCCCTTTCTTTAAAAAATTCTGCTGGGCTAGCGGTGAGGAATGTGTTGAATTCAGTCCCCTGTGCTATGATGGTTGATATCGGTTGTCAACTTGACAGGGTCTAGAATCACCAGCGAGAAATTCTTTGCCTCCTCTCTGAGGGATTATCTAGGCTAGTCGAGGTGAGGAAACCCACCCTGAATTCAGGCAGCACTGTAGGGAGCAGAGGAAGCCCAAGCGAAGCTTGAGCTAACTGTACCGCCGGCATGAACATGGCCTCTGTCCAAGGGAACGGCAAAGCACCCCTCCCCGATCCGAGCGCAAGCGATGACCGTGAGTGCAGAAAGTCAAGGTAAGAGAGCAATCCAACAGCGTTTCGTCTGTCTCTGCTTCCCTGACTACGGATGCAGGCTGACCAGACACCTCAGCTCCAAGCTTGCCCCTCCACGATGGCCTGGACCTTTGAACTATGAACCAAACAAACTCTTCCTTAAGCTGCTTTCGTCAGGTGGTTGTCAACAGGCAAGAGAAGTAACTAAGGCAGCACCAGAAAAGCAAAAACTGAATCTCCAGGAGCTAAGAATGTAGCGCTCTGGTAGAGAACAGGTTGATCATGTGCAGTGTTTTGAGTCCATTCCCTGGGGTCAAAGAAGAGCAAAAACAAAACCTCTAGGGCCTCAGAATTACACACTAATAATTATGCTTTAATTATATCTCATTACAACTGTCAAGCTGTTTCTCAAACTGAGTACACAGTGCTTTGAAACATGAAACGCAACACTTCTGCAAACCACCCAACAGTCTCTGGCCTTGAAATTCTTCATCAAACTAGTTTCTATTTAAACATTACTCAGCCCATAAGATCTCTGTAAACAATTTTTTCATAGGGCGGACTACTTTGCTAGGTACTGGAAATATAAAACTTAGTTCAGAGTTTTGCAATGTACTTAGCAAATATGCAAATCCCACAGAACAGTGTAGTAGCTGCTACTTTGGAGCTTTGTAGCCTAGACTCTAGAACAGGAGTTGCTGAACAATACAGGGAGCCAGATGCTTGGGATCATCTGAGAGCGTCTGCTGCATTGTTCTTCACAGAATAGCTTTCGCATCAATTCTATGAACCACCCGAAATATTTGTGCTCTGGCTTCGTTTTTGTGAATTTTTGGAACTTTATTGTTTAGTGGTGGTAAGTTTATTTCAAACTTTAGAAATCCAAAGAAAACAAGGCGAGAGAAAAATGTTGGACAGCTAGGCCAGGTATCCATAATTTGGGGGATTCAAATATATTGAATATCAATTTGGGTTTGATAGTGATTAAAATCAACTATACTATAAGGGAGTATTGGGACGACAAAAAAAGTAAAGCTTAAAAAGAGTGTACATTCATGAAGTAATTCTAGGGTGTGGTCAGTGATGGACCGTTTAACTCACATGCCTGTGGGCCCTGGCTGTGATCCCAAACACTGCAAAAGGAAAGGAAGAAAAGACTCTATTCTAATTCAAGTTATTTCTCTTTTTAACGTTTATTTATTTTTATTATGTTCTGCCTTTATATACTCCTGCATGTCAGAAGAGGGCACCAGATCTCATTATAGATGGTTGTGAGCCCATCATGTGGGTGCTGGGAATTGAACTCAGAACCTTTGGAAGAGCAGTCAGTGCTCTTGACCTCTGAGCCATCTCTCCAGCCCCTCAAGTTATTTCTTAATCTGGTTGCCATTTTTCCTTAACTTTTATGAAACTCAGATTAATGATCTCATTAAAGTTTTTTCTTTTTCTTTTTTTCTTTTCTCTTTTTCCTGGTTAAGTCCTAGGTATTGAACCTAGAACTATACATGCAAGTACTTTATCACTGAGCTGTAGCCTCAAGGCAACAGTTAAGTTTTTTTAGAATAGTAAATTCTACATTTGCTCGGTTTTGTTGTTTGTTTGGGTACTGGAAAGTGAATGCTCAGGGTTTTGTTTGATCCCTGTTTTGTGTAACAGGAAGGTCATCCAATAATACATCAATCTCCCGATTGATTTGGTTGGTCCGCTACTACAGGTTAACCTCAAACATCCCCATCGTGCTTACATCCATTTCCCAAGTGCTTGGATGTGGCTCGTGCCCACTGTGCCAGGCTGTGTACTCCCAGTTTTAAAGTGAGAATGGCGTGGTGGTGCTGTGATTCCTGACGATGGGTGCCTCTCGGGGGTCAAGAAGAGGTTCTGTGCCTTCTAGGGTGGTTTGGAATCAGCTCTCCACTCTACATGGTGAACACTGCGGTGACTTTTAGACGCTGACAGTCTGGCTGGCTAATAGCATCCCACAGTGATCAGAGTCTACCATTGCAAGCAGCACTCAATTTCCTCCTAGTTAGGGTTTTTTTTTTTTTTTTTTAATTTTGTTTTCAAAATAACTTTTTGAGATAGGATGACTAATCATCTTGATAATTTTTTTTTTCGAGACAGGGTTTCTCTGTAGCTTTGGATTCTGTCCTGGAACAAGTTCTTGTAGACCAGGCTGGCTTTGAACTCAAAGAGATCTGCCTGCCTCTGCCTCCCCAGTGCTGGGATTAAAGGTGTGCGCCACCACCGTCCGGCCTTATAAATATTATTGTAACATATTTTCTAGTAGTGTTATTTGGACATAGTATATTCTTTAAGATTTATTTATTATGTATACAGTGTTTTATCTACATGTCTGCCTGCACACCAGAAAAGGGTGCCAGATCTCATTACAGATGGTTGTGAGCCACCATGTGATTGCTGGGAATTGAACTCAGGACCTCAGAAGAGCAAGCAGTCAGTGCTCTTAACCTCTGAGCCATCTCTCCAGCCCATGGGCATAGTATATTCTACATGATAAAAATATTTGTAAATGACAGATAAAATTTCCATAAATGTATTATATACTTACATCAAGGTTGCTGTATAACATCATATGAAGAATTAAATGAATATAAAATGTGGATCCCATATTTTCTATTGTTCTATTTTAAATTTAAATTTTATACACATATCTACTATGATGAGCTATGTGTAATCCTTCATACTCCATTTTAATATTTAAACACTCAATTGTTAAACCAAAGCAACAAAACAAAACAAAACAAAAAACAAACAAAAAAAGGTTGGTCCGAGAGTAGTGGTGTTTACAACTAACTGATCACAACCAGTTACAGATTTGTTCCTTCTCCCCTCCCACTGCTTCACTTGACCAGCCAAAAAAAAAAAAAAACCAACCCAAACAACAACAAAAAATAAACCTAGTTTTGCAGAAATTAATGCTTGGAGTGGAGTTGGGATACAGCGCAACACTTGAGCACTTGCCTGGCTTAAAGCCAGGGCTTTTTGATCCCCAGCACTGCAGGGTTTGATCCCCAGCACTGCAAAATGATTAATGAAAAAAAAAGTTAAATACCAATAAGTACAAACTCTACACATGCTCTCATCCTTCATACCAACTTACAAGCACATGCTCTAAGTACTTCTATCTTTGTCTCAAAAAACACTTTACTTTTAATTTATGTGTAATGTGGGGCATGCGCATGCATGCATGTGCATTTGTGTGTGCGCATGTAGGTGTATGCATATCCATGCAGAAGTCCTGATGTAGGTGCTGAAAATCAAATGCTCTTACCCGCTGAGTCATCTTTCCAGCCTGGGTTTGCTTTTTTTTTTTTTTTTTTTTTTTTTTTTTTTTTTAAGATGGATATATATTGCTTTATTGATTTCTTGAAGGCCTACCCAGAAACATGATCAGGGTTAACTGTTTAAAAACAAAGTGTCGCCAGGCAGCGGTGGCGCACGCCTTTAATCCCAGCACTCGGGAGGCAGAGGCAGGCGGATCTCTGAGTTCGAGGCCAGCCTGGTCTACAAGAGGACAGGACAGGCTCTAGAAACTACGGGGAAACCCTGTCTCGAGAAACAAAACAAATAAAAACAAAACAAAAAAACAAAGTGTCAAGCCAGATGGTGCACACCTTTAACTCCAGCATTAGGGAGGCAGAGGCAGGTGGATCTCTGAGTTCGAGTTCAGCCTGGTCTATTCCAGGACGACCAGGGCTATACAGAGAAACCCTGTATTGAACAGCAAACAAATGCCGGGCAGTGACGGCGCGTGCCTTTAATCCCAGCAGTTGGGAGGCAGAGGCAGAAGGATCTGATTCTGAGTTTGAGGCTAGCCTGGTCTGCAGAGCAAGTTCCAGGACATGCTCCAAAACTACACAGAGAAATCCTGTCTCCAAAAACAACAAAAATTCCAAACAAAAAACAAACCAAACCAACAAAAAATCCCAAAGTGTCAAGATCTCAGAAGAGAGAGGAGAGAACACACCTCTTTTTTGTTTGTTTATCATTTATTTTGTCCTGGAACTCTCTATATAGACCAGGCTGGTATCCAACTCACAGAGATCCGCTGCTCTCTGCCTCTAAGATTAAAGGTGTGTGCCATCTCTCCTGGCTTGGGAGCCCAATCCTGGTAAATTTACTTTAGCTCTGGTAAAAGCATGGGAGCAGAATTTGACTTCCTGGTTCCAGGACTACATTGCAAGGGAGTTACTGTCTGTCCTCAGCACCACATTCTATTGTGTGAGCTATTATATTTGCTCTTAAAAATCGAGATGGGTGTGTGGTCCAGCGAGGTCTGAGCCAGAGCTACAACCCCGTTCCTGAGACCCTTGTAATTACTGTCCATTTCCTCTAGGTATCTGAATACCATGCTTCGTATATCTGGGTATTCTAATACTGTGCATGTATTTACAATTGTTAATCCCTCCTGCAGCCGAGGCGGCTCATTATGTTCCCTTTCCCATTCAAGACAGGGTCACCATGTTGCCAAGGCTGTGCTCAAATTCATTGCGCAAATGACTTTTTGTAGCTTTTGATTTAGAGCGTACTTCATCTCATATGACTACTCTTAAATTTTTTTTTTGTGGCGGGGATTCCATTTGCATGGAATCATCTTAGTCCATTTCTTCTCACTGTGCTTGCATATCTTGCTTTGGGCACTATTGTGTGTGTGGGGGGGGGTACACGTGTGCTATGGTGTGCGTGTGGAGGTCAGAGGACAACGGGCATAGTCAGTTCTCTCCTCCTATTGTGGGAATCTTTCTGGAATAAACATTCCAATATCAATGAAAGTGGAAGAGATGAGATGTCACCAGTGGACCAAAGCCAGGACAGTTCTTGAAAGGCTTCGACCCTGGGTCCAGTTTGCATTCTCATTTTATATTCTAAAACCACAAGGTAGGGTGGGCAAGTGAGAAAGATTTCACAGAAATGTTTGCAGTAGTCAGCAGGTTAAGGGCAATGACCCACGGTTTCAGCTCTTTCTCCAGGTCATTCCGTTTCAGGTAGCAATTGAAGTCATGCTTGGCGAACGGGCAGTATGAGAAGTGCTTTAAGTAAATCCCTAAGTCAGTATCTAATAATTGGTCTTTCCTACCTTCTCCCCCACTGCCATGTGGGTTGTGGGGAATGGAACTCAGATTGTCAGGCTTAGTGGCAAGAAGTACCTTTACTGACCCAACCATTGCCCTGGTCCCCTTAGAGATTCCTTGTAGGCAACATAACTTGGGTATAGTTTTTTCATTTAATTTAATCACTGCGTGTCTTGTAATTGTAGAATTCATTTCATTCAAGTTAGCTATATGAAGGTAAGATCTTACTACAGCAATTACAAAACTTACCTTCTAGTTTTGAGTTCCTTTCTTCCTATCTTAGACTTCCTTTTGGCTAAATGATTTACTCCAGTTTTGATTCCTTACTATTTTCTGCGGTTACTATGAAATTGCAATTTCTTTTACTGTTTTAAGATTCCAGTTAACACTATGAGGCTTAACAAAAAGACTTCAGTTTGATTATAACACGATGCTTCAAATGACAGCAGCATGAGAGGAAAACACACTAAACAATTAACCCTACACTTGCGTGCCATTCCTCCTCACTCTGAACTTGGGATGTTTCGTGCTCCATCTTTCCATATTGCTTGTTTGTGAGGCTGTCAGCTTGATGAGATCTAGAATCACCTGGGAGAGGAGCCTCTGGGCAATTGTCTTGATTAGCTTAGTGAAACAAGTAGACTTGCCTACTGTGGACGGCACTGCTACCTAAGGTTGAGATACAAGCCTGTATAAAAATGACAAAGCTGAGCACAAGAATCGGTTGCTCCATCCTTCCTGAAGATACAATATGACCAACTATTTAAACTTTTGCTGTCCTTAAATGTGAGCCGAAATAGACTATTCCTGAAGTTGCTTTTGTCAGTATATTTTTATCAGCAATAGAAAAGCAAGGCATTATTTCTTAATATGTTATTCTTTTCAGAAATATGGCTATGTTGTTCAGGCTGGTCCCCAAACTTCTAGGGTCAAGTAGTCCTCCTGCCTCACAGATGCCTGAGTAGCTGGGGCTGCCAGGCATGAACCACCCACTATCCTTGGCTTGTAGATTTTTTTTTAATCTTATGTTTCACACAATTAGAACATTCTGAATTTATCTGTACAGTCACTCTTGCCTGTGAGTTAATAGTTTTTTTCCCTTTTTTGATGCTAGGAATCAGCCAAATCTAGGGTTTGTACATACTAGGCAAGATGTATACCTGAGCCATACTCATCCCCAAAGTTTTCTGTCCCATGAGTGCCCTTTAGCATTTCTTGTAGGACAGCTCTGGTAGAGATATAGTCTCTTAGTTCTTATCTGGAAATGTCTTTTTCTCTTTCAGTCCTGAAGGATAGTTTTACTAGGTATCGTATTCTTGATGATTTTTTTTTCTGTCAATACAGGGTACATTTTATGCCACTTTCTCTTTGCTGGCAAGATTTCTGCTGAGAAGCTTGGTGTAAACCGAGACACTCTTCTGCTTGTTTCTTTTCTCTTTCAGCTTTGAGAATATACTTTATGCCTTGGAGAGTTTGATTATAATGGGGTAAACTGATGACTTCTGTTTTTGTGATATGCTATAAAATGTGCTTCACATATGCAAGGAATACTACATAAAAATTATTATTGTGGCCAGGCAGGGGTAGCACTTGGGAAGCAGAGGCAGGACGGGCTCTATAGAGAAACTGTCTCAAAAAAAGCAAAACAATATCATGTATAAATCTATATGTGGTGATGATGGAATATACAGTCAAAAAGTTTGAAGACCCATTAACCCTAAAAATCTGTGCCTTGAAAAAAATTTAACCTGGGTATGGTGGCATATACCTATTTAATTCCAGTACTTGGGAGGTGGAGGCAAGAGGATCAGGAGTTCAAGGCTACATCATAAGTTTGAGCCCAGCTTGAGACACAGTTACTCTGTCTAAAACAAACAAACAAGCAAACATGCTGAATTGACATACTTTTAACTAGAGCTCCTTTCTAGGTAAGATTTTTATACTTCAAACCCAAATCCCCAAACATGAGAAGTCCCTTTTTTAAATATACACATATAAGGTATTTTATTTCAAAAAGCACAAGAACATTATACAAGTTTTTAATTTACATTTTTGCAATAAAAGATATCAATATATGCATCATTTGTTTAACTTCATCATGAATGGAATTTGAATCAGTGGTATAAACATGTTGCAGTCACTAAATAGAGATCATCATCACAGTGAACCAAAATGCATAGTTGTTATGAAATGACAAATGACCACTAAAAGGTGAACTCACAGGCCATACACTAACATAATAAATTAATTATACAGATATATGTTTTTCTTTACTGTATCATTAAATTCCTTGCCAGCCCCTCACCAATATTAGAAACTCAGAGTCAGAGCCGTCCTACTGAACCAATTCTTTCATATATTACACTAAATAAAGTGACTTGGTTGCTTATGTAAACTTGATAAGCAGGCTTAAATCATTTGTCATGATATTATCATTAGAAATCCCTTGGGCTGGGCAGCACTGTGGCATATGTTCACCTCCAGTGCAGAACTCAGTAATAAATTAGGTTCTTTGGCAGTAAAGGTCGGCTGGCCAGTGCCTGCTAGTTCTCCTGCAGCTTGATAGCTTAGCTCCGCGGTTTACAAATTGAATCTAAGAAGGCTAAAAATAAAGTCTTTATCCTTGCCAAATGGGGGCCAGAAAACAAAGGCAGAAATGAGCATCTTCTGTTGCCTGTTCTAGTCCAGATTTCAGAACTAAACAATCCCTTCAAAAAATTATATATAAAAAGGGGTAATGTTCAAATCACTTAATCATATTGGCAAATCACACAAGCGAAATACTGAATTTTCGATCTTCGTCTCCCATAATTGCTGTGAACTGTACATTATAGTTGTATCTAGTTCCTGATTTCATCTGAATAGTAATTATCTAAGTAGGAAATCATGATTGTGATTCTGGTGCCTGCTTACACCAATTCCTTACTGCAAAATATAATTTTCCATAAAATGGGCAATCAATCAGCCCCAAATGGGTGTCACTCATCACTCAGCCAAATGTTCTTTTCATTTTCTTGCCTTCACTCGACAGAGGTGGTAGAAACACACTTGCACACATACATGGCAGCAGCAGCCAAGGGCAAAGGAAAATATCATCTTCAAATACACCTTGCAACTGCTAACATTATCCAATATCACAGAAGCTAAAATAAGTTATCAGCTGCTCTTCTCTCTGCAGTTAATTCACAACTTCTTGATATAAAAGGTTAAAACCAAGAACCAAGAAGTTATGCACAGACTCGAGGGCTGTATCAGTTATAAGCAAGATGGCTCAACTATAGCAGGTTATAATAGGACACAGGCTTGATTGATTACAAGGCCTTTTTTGGCTATTTTTATCAGTCATAAACCATAGTTTATGAAAAGGTTTCACATAGACAGGCACCAAATCTAAGATCTGTTTCTTAGAAGCCATAGAAGGCCGCAGAACTGGCTTAAATATGGTTGCTCAAATTTCAGCTTAAATGACTCTTCACAGGGCATTTCTGATTCTTATTCTACAAAGAGTTTGCTTCAGAACACCAAAAGTTTTCTGAGAGTCAGATAGGATGGGGCCACTCACGTGAGCTCTCATGATCTCGCTGCAGAAAGACTCTACCGAGCTGTCTAGAGCCAGGTGGGGACAACAGGTTTCTGTATACGGAATGAACAACGAGCACATGATCCTGACTCTTCTCGAGGTCTACCTGGAAGGACGCTTTCCAGACTCGCACCACTCACAGTTCATAGAGAGACTTAGATCTGCTTCTGGCTCAAGCCGTAGGTGGTACAGTAAGGATATTTCCTTAAATAAGAAAATTGCTTACATTTTTAAAACCTTTTTCAGTTGAAAGATACTGCATAGTTCTGCAGTTCCTCTTTAGACCAGCACAGGTGACCAGCATCTTGTAGAGATCTATTCAAGCTGAATCACACTCAGGAAAATGCCAAGTACGAAAGTGCAGAGAAGTCAACCAGATGTGAAAACGTCCACAAATGCTTGATGTGATTTCATTTACCAGGTGGATGATAAGAAATGAAATAGGACAGTTATGAAAGGGAATGAGTTTTCTGGAAATATTTGCAGAAATAGACACTTGGGTGAACAAGCATTTCTTTAGTGTTCTAGAACACAAAACTATGTCTGTTTTTAATCTATGTCCTGTTTTTCCCTTTGAAGCTTATGTTTACTAACTGAAAGCAATATCCCATTAAGGAATATTTTATTAATGTATGTGAATCTGGACATGGATCAAAAGACCCTCCAAACTTTCCCGTCCACAGAAAGTTCTCTGGAATTTTAAATCAGTCTTTATTATTGATGTCACTCATGATTGTCTTGAGGCAGAGTTGGAGCTCAGAGTAACTGCCAGTTGAATCCAAATAGCATCTGATTAGTCTCCTGGCTCCGAGCAATCTCTTCAATAATGCAGTGCTGTTGCCAGACCAAATGCAGCTTCCGATATCGCTCCCGAGATAAATGAAGTGGGTTTCCCCTCCTTCAGGAAAAAATAAAAACGTCAAAGCTTGAATCAAATAACCGTGATATCTCTATAGTCTTAAGTCAGTATATACGCCCAAGATATTCCTGCAGTTATAGGCACCAGGACAGGGCTTAGTAACGGGGCAACTCTTCACCACTGATTCTAAGAACTGGGCACATCACTTAGTTAAGGAAGCAGAAAATTAGTCCTTGACTATTTAGAAAATTAGGTCACATATATGATGAACACAATGAGACCTCATTAAAACAAGTTACTTAGTGTCTTGGAAGGTGTCTAATTTGAAATAGCTCTAGTCTTGTCTGGTGATTCTAATAGCTTTCTCTCTGTCCTCAAAATTTACCCAGTTTCAATTTATGGTTTTGCATAGGACATTAGGTACAAGAAGCCCTTTAATTTAAAAAAGCTGCTCAGAACTATTTTGTTTTAGAACCATCCCTATGATTCATCTTACGAATGCTTAGCGAACAATTTCTTCTTTGCTGATTTTTTTCACTTGGGGAAGAGGTGTCTTGTTACGGTGTCCAGGCTGGGTCTGAACTGTTTTACTCCAACCACCTTTCAGCTCTACATTCCCGAGTAGCTGGGACTACACAGGTGCGCGTCATCATACCCGCCTTAACAGATATTTAAGTAACTACAGTTCTATTCTAGGATGACACAGTTTGCAACACTGTGCCTGCTAATCCAAAAGCCTGAAGTCTGTTGAGTGCTGTGGTGGAGGAAGCAGGCATCTCAGCCCCTGGAATACCAAGTGTCCCTGTCAAGTTTTACACCGTTTATCATTAATTTAAAAATTCCCTATTTTTCTACTTTTCTAGAACAACTCGATATTACCCTCGATTATTAACTGCTTTGGTGTTGTTGCTGTTGGCTTTGCTTTTGAGATGGGCTCTCACTTTGTAGCCCTGGCTGGACTGGAACTCACTGTTCAGGTCCACCTAACCTTAAATTCACAGAAACCCACCTGCCCTGCCTCCTGTGGACTGGATTAAAGGTGACTTCCATCCTGACCAGTGTTAACTACTTTTACCGCTCAGTATCTTCTCCCTTCAACTTAAGGAGAGGTCAAATGCTGTTTCAATAAAAACAAATCTCTTTATGATCCAATAGATCCCAAGCACAATGCAGTGAATCTATTCATTTTGAATGATATTTTAAAATAATAATAAAAAGGTTTGGGAGTTAGCTCAGTCAGTAAAGAGCTTGCTGTGCAAACATGAGGACCGGAGTTCAAGGCCCAGCACCCATGTCAAAAGCTAAGTGTAATAACGTATGACCATAATCCAGTGCTGAGGAGGTGAAGACAGGAAAGTTCCTGCTACTGACCAGTCAGTCAGCCTCCTATAATCAGTGGGCCTGTCTCAAACAACGGGCCCATCAGAGGACATAGATTCAGTTCCCAGCACCCAGATGGAACTCACAACCCCAGCAACTCCAGTTCCAGGCTTTTATGTTTAAAACACTATTACTATACACATCTAATAAAGTGAATAAAATGTAAGACAACTAATTAAAATCTTCCATTAAAGAAAATCTTACTTTAGCCCAGGGTCTGTTTCTCCATATTCATCCAAGTAAGGGGCTGGATAAGCACAACCTCTGGCTTTCCCTTCCACAAGGACCACTCTGCATTCTCTGATTCTGAAGGACAAGAGAAAGGAAGGAAACCCTGTTAGAGACATATGTGCAGATGACAGACTGAATCAAAGGCAAGCTAAAGAAAAGACATGGCCAATATCCATTAAATATCCAATAGGAAGCCAATACAGTTATGAATGAATACAATACACTGTGGGGTTTGTTTTTTGAGACAAGGTTTCTCTGTCACCTTGGCTGCTCTGGAACTCACTCTGCAGCTTGAACTCAGAGATGCCCCTGTGTCTGCCTCCTGTGTGCTGGGATTAGAGGCATGCATCACCACCTGGCACTAAACCGTGTTTTGTCTGAGTAAAGGGAAAAAAACACTGCTGTTTTTCTTGATGCAACAGGAAAGGCTCCATGGAGCTAGAGAAATGGAAGATGAGGAATTCTGTCTGGATATTCTGAAAAAGGAGGCTGTTCTCAGTGAGCCACAGGACCTGGGGGAAATGAGGAATTCTGTCTGGATATTCTGAAAAAGGAGGCTGTTCTCAGTGAGCCACAGGACCTGGGGGAAATGAGGAATTCTGTCTGGATATTCTGAAAAAGGAGGCTGTTCTCGGTGAGCCACAGGACCCGGGGAAATGAGGAATTCTGTCTGGATATTCTGGAAAAGGAGGCTGTTCTCGGTGAGCCACAGGACCCGGGGAAATGAGGAATTCTGTCTGGATATTCTGAAAAAGGAGGCTGTTTTCGGTGAGCCACAGGACCCGGGGAAATGAGGAATTCTGTCTGGATATTCTGGAAAAGGAGGCTGTCCTCGGTGAGCCACAGGACCCGGGGAGCTGTGGCGGGAGCCACTTCTGCCTTTTTCTAACTTCCCACCTCTGCATAAGGACAAAGCATCTCCAGTCTGGTTTGTCAACCAGACAGGTGCTACAAGATTTTCTGGCTCAGGCAGTCTCCAATAGTACTTTGAGGGCATTTGGAAAGCTTATTATAGAGAAATGCTTAAGTATTACAAACATAAATTATAAAATTAACAAGTTGGGATAGGTAAATACATAGATGGGATAGGTAGACCTATGGTACTATAGAAGCAAGCAGGTGTTTGAGTTTGGCTTCTATGCCATTCTTTTCTCTTGTTTCAAAGGTTGTCTTTAAGCAGTAATAATAAATCTCACAGTTAGTAAGATTTTGGTTTATATAAATAAAAATTGATTTTTACCCAGAGAATGGAAAGAAAAAGCACAGAAATAAACTCTGAATTGTACTTCTCTCAGGCAATCTATATTCTTTCAAAAACATTTACCACTATTGTCCTACTCTGAATCTTCTGTCCAAAGAAGAAAATAAAAAACATTCAAAAGACAATCTTGTGCCAGGTAGGATCTCTGTGAGTTCAAGGCCAACCTTGTCTAGAGATCAAGAATCTGTCTCAAAAATAAATAAATGACTGGATTTCATGGTTCATGTCTGCACTCAGGAGAATGAGGCAGGCAGATACACAAGAGTTCAAGGCCAGCCTGGTCTACAAAGCAAGTTCCAGAATAGCTAGAGCTAAATAGAGAAACTCTGTCTTGGAAAATCTAGATAGGTGGGTAGGTAGGTAGGTAGATAGATAGATAGATATATAGATAGATAGATAGATAAATAGAGTTTAAAGTTAATAATTTATACATATTTTATAAGTGTAAATTTTAAGACTTCAAGATTTTCCATTACATCTGAATATTACAGAGTACTGCAAAATCTATACCATTTAAGATTTTTTTTTAAACAATGAAAGAAATGTAAACAGCATCCTATTTTTTTTTTGAGGACTACTGATTCTACTGGCATACTGACTGGATACACATTTTCAGCTAGGATTCTGAACAACTCCATACTCACTTTAGGAAAATGCAGACTCCGGCACCACAATGGAGTGCATGAAAAACGCAAGCTCCAACCTCTTCCCCATTCACTATTTCTTGGCAACAAATGTTCTGAGAACACAGGATGGCTCCACAGAAAAGACAGAGGACAGGATGCTTTCGCTCGTCATCTGCAGACCGTGGACACCTCAAAAGGGAGGACACATTCAGTGTGTTGGAAAAACATGACACAGATCATAATCTACTTAGCAGTAAAGCGTGTTTCCACCATTCAACTCAGCAAAGAAAGCTACTCAAAGAACAAGGATATTTAATTAGATGACTGCTCATTTATATTACTTGAAGGGGACTTAAGGAGCTGGGGAGCTGGCTGGGTCTAAGCTAGCTGGGCGGCTGGGACAAACAAGTGGCCTTCTCCAACAAGCTGCCTATGATCGGGACCCTCCAATGCTAGACTTGTACTGCTCCTTATCTTGGTCAGAGAAGTTTCTTATTGCAGTGGGCAGTTGCTAATACACAGACTCTTCTGTTCAATGTGGTGAAACTAATCAACCGAGATTGCCCAGTCACAGATAGGGCATGTATATTATCCTTCCCCAACAAGTACTGTGAAATGCTGTCTTCTGATCTTGGCATGGCTGTTGTATATGTAAACTCAGTAGCTGCTGTTACTGCACAAGACCAAGCCAGTTAAAAACTTTTCCAGCATGGGGCTGGAAAGTTGGCTCAGTGGTTAAAAACACTTATTGCTCTTGCAGAAAGGACACAGGTTCAATTTCTAGCACCCACACGGTGGCTCACAACCATCTGTGACCCCAGTTCCAGGGGTCCAGTGCGATTTCTGGGTATCCATGGGCACCAGGCATATATGGTGAACACATATACATGCAGGCAAAAGACTCATACACATAATTTAAAAAATCTAAAAAGAATATCACATCCAGCATGGAGTAAGGAGGGGGCTACTCAGCCCCCAGCTGAGGAGCTATTGAAAGCTGATGGCTACAGGAGTGAGGGGTCACTTTTCTTGGTAGGCTAGGGTGGAGTCACTACCAGGTTGGTTATCCCCACATCTATATCCCTGTGGACAGCATTAACTGGATTCCATGGCTATAAAATGAGAGTATGTCAGGTTTAGAGGGAGATGTGTTCAGAGACCTGGAGGGAACTGGAGGAAGATGGTGGAGGAGAGTGGATATGACCGGAACACACTGTACAGATGCAGGAAGGGTTCTTTTCTTTAAACATATCCCCACGCCCCCCCCTGAGAAAGGGTTTCTCTGTATAGCCCTGGATATCCTAAAATTCATTCTGTAGACCAGACTGGCCTCAAATTCATATAGATCTGCCTGCCTCTGCCTTCTGAGTGCTGAGATTAAAGGTGTGTGCCACCACTGCCCAGTAAGATGCATGAAATTTTCAAAGAATAAATAGTAGGAGGTAATAAGATTAAGACACAAAACTGTAAAAATATCTTGATTGATCTTGGATCCAGCTTAACGGCAGAGTGTATGTTCAGCATGTGTAAGGCCTTTGGCTTAAGCTCCAGCACCACAAAACAAACGCAAACCATAGCAAGAAAATGCACTACTAAATATATAGTCTTGTAGAAATTTGCTCGAAGTCTCATATTTATGCTGAGATTCATTCATAGATCTAGCCTTCATCTGATGCAAACAATTAACAGCTGCTGCTGTAATGGTTTAGTCAAGTATGTTTACGATATTGGGGTAATATGGCTTTGGAAGTGTGCAATGTTTAAAACATTATGCTATAACGGTTTAACCACAACCTCTATATTTCTTCAAGATTGAAACAAGAGTCTCAATACAGCTCCAACTTGGATAAATCATGAAAACATACTGAATGAAAGAAATCATAGATTCTTTTTCTGTGAGATATATCCTCACAGTTAAATCCATAGAAACAGAAAGCAGATTATCAGGGAGGAGAAAATACAAAACCAGGGGCATAAATGAATCAGTGGCTACAAATCCTTTGGAGTAGTGAAAAGTTGGGCTACTAGAGAGGTGGTAAGTAGCACAATCGCCAACAGTTGTGCAACACTATGAATGGTGGACTGTATGCTTTAGTGTACTTTGAAAGAAATCTAGCACAGTGAGATCATAGCAGCCACTTCTTAAATAAGTAAGCTACACCAGAAATATGTGTGCATATGTGTGGGGCTCTGAAGACAACTTGCAGGAGACCATTCTCTCCTTCCATGTGTGTCTCAAAGACCAAACACGAGTCAACACTTGGTGGCAAGCACCCTTACCAGCTGGACCATCTCACTAGCCTCTCATTGGTTACTCTTTCAAAGTTAAGTTCACTGGTTACAAAGGTACACCAAATGAAAGTTCAGGAAAAAGATATGGTGTGTTCCCCTCCCTCCCTCCCTCCCTCCCTCCCTCCCTCCCTCCCTCCCTCCCTCCCTCCTCTTCTTCTCTCTCTCACTCACACACACCCTTTTTCTTACCTAAAATGAGAAGCTTGATTTAGAAGACAGCTGTAGTCATCGGGAAGCTCTATCAAACTATTTCTTTTTCTTGGGTACCTAGAAGCATAGTTTAAAAGGCAGTTTTATATATGACTGAACAGATAAAAGGGGAAGAATGCTTCTGGGCATGGTGTATTTTCTTGTCTAAAAACTAGGGTTGAGTCGGGTACCTTTAATCCCAGCATTTGGGAGGCAGAGGCAGGCAGAGCTCTGTGACTTCGAGGCCAGCCTGGTGTACAGAGTGAGTTCCAGGACAGTCAGGACCACACAGAGAAACACTGTCTTGAAAACAAAACAGAACAGAACAGAACAGAACAGAACAGAACAGAGAACAGAACAGAGAACAGAACAACATCATCAACAACAACAAAATCTCAAAAACAATGAGAAGGAATATGAAGGTATATGTAAGGGCAGCCTGGTCTACAGAGCAAGTTCCTGGACAGGCTCCAAAGTGACAGAGAAACCCTGTCTCGAAAAATAAAAAAAGGGGGGTAAACTAGGGTTAAATATATTCTAACCATGGCATATCATCAATTTAATATTTTCAGAAAAAATAAAAAGAGAAACATTAAATGAACTATGTTAAGATGCAACGGTTTTAAAAGATGTTAAATATAAGTATCAAGGAGCTGGGCATAGTGGTGCACACCTTTAATCCCAGCACTCTGAGTTTCTGAGTTCAAAGCCAGCCTGATCTAGGCAACTGTGTGTGTGTGTGTGTGTGTGTGTGTGTGTGTGTGTGAAGGAAACTCCCAAAACTCTTGGAGACTAAAAGTTAAGCAGAACATGATTAGCACTTGATACATTGTGGCAAATGTTAGCATCTATTCACTTTATGTTAGCGAGGGTAATAGACTTATGTAGCCTAAGGAAGGTCATCTGAATAATATGGGATTCTCTTCCTAGATATCAATCAATTTACATTTTATAATGTTTTAGAATATCTAGAAAATATTTATTTCTGTATATAGGTGTTTTGCCTGCATCTATGTCTGTACACCATGTCCATGCCTGCTGCCCAACTTGGTAAGAAGAGAGCATCAGAGCCCCTGGAGCTAGAATCGTAGACATTTGTGAGCTGTCATGAGGGTGCTGGGAATTTAACCCAGGTCCTCTGGAAGAGCATCTCTCCAGCCCCTCATTTTACAATTACTGATTCAGCTACAAATAACCCTTCTCTAAGACTAAGCCTGCCTCATTAGGAATCTTTTCATCAGGCATGGGCATATGCTTATAACTCCAGCACAAAGGAAACTGAGGCAAGCAGATTTGTCAGTTTGAGGCCAACTTGGGCTATGTGCTTTGTAACAGTTCTGGGCTAGCTGGGGTTACACAGTAAGACATAGTCTCAAAAACACAAGGCAAACAAACAAAAGAATCTTTTCTTCAAGTTTCCTTTTTCTTTTAGTTTTCTAAAGATAAGGTCCCATTCTGTAGCCCAGGTTGATCTCAAAGTCAATGTGTAGCCCAGACTGGCCTCAAATAAATGGCAATCCTAAGTCCATGCCCCAAGTGTTAGGATTGCAGGCACAAATCATCATGCCCTGTTTCCTCTTTATACCTCTTTAAGGAATTAATGGTATATTCTATTTATCATATTTTATGCTATAATGTTTTTAGTTTTATGTATATAACTAAGACTGAGTGTTACTCATAATCAAAGGACAGTATGTGTTATCTCTTAAATTTCTCAGAATATTTCAGTACCCTACTGTAGAAAGGTATTTAAAAGGCATACCATGACATGAAATAAAGAAAAAAAAAAACTGGCCTTACGATGATAGTACATGCCTTTAATCCCACCACTCATGAGGCAGGCGCAGGTGGACTTGCCTCTGAGGGAAATGTAGATTTAGATAGAACCATAACTCAAGAGAAAAGAGGGCTGACAAGCTTCTTGTTCGTTTTGAGACAGTCTCATCTCATTAAGCAGCCCAGTCTGGCCTGTAACTCTAGCAAACCTTCCTGCTTCAGCCTCCTGAGTACTTGTATCACAGGTACGTGAAATCATGTCTAGCTTCTCAGGTCGGAGAGATGGCTCAGAGGTTAAGAGCAGTGGCTCCTCTTCCCGAGGGCCCAGGTTCAATTGCCAGCACCCACATGGTGGTTCATAACCATGTTTAACTCCAATTCCGGGAGATAAAACACCCTCTTTTCTGGCATCCACAGGCACCAGGCATGCACATGAAGCACAGAAACACAAAACATACACATAACACAGTAATAAAGTCTATTTTTTAAAAAGTTTCTCTCCTGACAGTGGTGGCACATGCCTTTAATCCCAGCACTCAGGAGGCAGAAGCAGACAAATCTCTGTAAGCAGCCTTACAGAATGAATTCCAGGACAGCCAGGGCTACACAGAGAAACTGCCCTTGAAAAACAAACCAAACAAACAAACACACAAAAAAAGCTTCTCTTTTTTACTTGTGGGGTTAGCTTCTAAGAAGGGAGAGTCTAGCCAGCTGTATTTATATCTTTATTCGGGGGGGGGGGGGGGGAGGAGCTAGTTTACATGAATGCCATCTTTAGTGTACTAGTAGCTCCCAGACACAAACTCCTTCGCCTTTTGACAGGCAGGTGCCAGTTTAAGGTAGATTCTTCCAGTGGAGTTGGTGGCTTCTGACAATTAAGAAGGAAAGGATAATTGTGCAGGAAGAACCTGATGTCTGGCAAAGACCAACAGATACACAGGAAACAATGAGCTGAGAATAAAGGGGACAGACCAGAAATTAAGACAAACCAACCAAGCACTTTAGAAACACAGTAGGCAAAAAGGCTTAGATAGTAAAACCAACCTGACCACAGCACTTTTCTGCTTCAGAGAGTTGAGCACGGCAGGATCCGCACACCACCTGCAAGTGAAGCCGAGAGTGAAGGAGGTCGACACAGGAGCACCACAGACGGTCACAGGCTCTCTGCTATGCGCATCAACCGCATCTTCATGGCCCTCTCTGTCTTTAAGTTTACATCTTATCCCTTCCTCTTCCCTGTCCTGACTCCCACTCCCCCTTCTAAATTCCTTTTCAAGGGTTTTGTCAATTACAGTCTTGAGAACAGAAACCATCTACAAATTTAAACGAGAGAATTTAATACCAGAAGTAGCCACACACACGACAGCCTGGTTCAGGGTCCTAGATTTGATCCTTAGACTAGAGAAGAGGTGGGAAGATAAGGGGTATAAGACAACCTTGAAACAAAAAGGCAAGTAAACCTTAATACTGCCCCAGTGCTGGGAGAGTGGGAGGAAAGAGGGCATCACTGTTGCCCTGGGTAATAGGATCACGGCAGGCCTTTCTGGAGACAACTGGAGCCAGAGAGGTAGCAGGGCTGTCTTCTAACTTATTTCCAGCCCTGCTGGTGCCTCCCCCTGGCTAACCTACACTGAAGCCAAGTGACAAAGAACACTGGGAGATGCTGCCTGCAGCGCTCTATAGAGCAGGGCAGACACCAGGCAAGCAAGGATCAGGGATAGCACAAATGGTAGGAACTTTCTTTTTTCATAATTTTTAATATTGAAAGTAAAACACCACATCTAAAACTTACTTCCAGAAATATAAAAGTAAAATTTGTAAAATCTTTTGTAATTGTACTAAAAAAATGTGACATTAATCCTAAAAACAATTCATTTTAGCTGGGTGGTTGGTGGCACACACCTTTAATCCCGGCACTCAGGAGGCACAGGAGGCGAATCTGAGTTCGAGGCCAGCCTGGTGTACAGCGAGTTCCAGGGCAGGCTCCAAAGCTACAGAGAAACCCTGTCTCAAAAAAAAATAAAAGAAACAAAAACAAACTAAACAGCAACAAAAAGAAATTAAGAAATTAGGAAGCAAAAAAAAACCCCAAAAGCCAAAAACCAAAAAACGACCCAGAGAACCTAGGGCATGAGACTAATAGCAGGAACAAGCCAGCGTTCACCCGGTTCCCACCCAGGCACAAGAAAGAAAAAGTAAGGAGGACAGAGAAACTCATGGGAGAAGGAGAGTTAAGAGTAGTATGGTGAAACTGACTCTAAAACTGTGCGGGGGCAGAAGAGTGGAGGCTGTGAGGAGACCTAACAAGACACACGCGCGCGCCTCTACGACATTTCAGTGCTAGTCTCTGCTCTACAGACGCCTGTCTATCTCCCGGCCAGGCTTCTGACATGTGCCCTACCACACTCATAGTTTTGTACGCAGTCTGGATTCTTCTTTTTCTATTAGACAAAGTCTCATGTATTAAGAACTGGATTTGAACTTGCTACATGATCAAAGATGACCCTGAACTTCTAAATCTCTTGCCCCACCTCTAAAATCCTGGGGTGTGCTGTGCCACCATGCCTGCTTTAAATGGTGCATGGGACTGAATAGAGAGGACTTTGTGCATGCTAGGCCAGAACTCTACAAATTGCATAATATCACAAGCTCAAATTTGAACTTCTTTGATTTTTTTTTTTTTTTTTTTTTTTTTGAGATGGGGTCTCACTATGTAGCCTTGGATGGTTAGACACTTACAAAGATCTGCCTGCCTTCCTCTCAGGTGCACCAAGCCCAAGCGTCTTTTGATTCTTAACTATGCCTACTCCTTAAGCATGTGGATTAAGAATGTCTGTACGTTTCTACCTCTGCAGTCAATGCTAATCAATCGAAAAGTGTAGTAAATAATTGTAATTTAAAATGTTTTCAAATTAAAAGAAAGGTATTACGGTCCCCATTTGTAACTCCAGCATTTGGAAGACAGATACAAGAGAGTCAGGAAGCCGGGCGGTGGTGGCGCACGCCTTTAATCCCAGCACTCGGGAGGCAGAGGCAGGCGGATCTCTGTGAGTTCGAGGCCAGCCTGGTCTACAAGAGCTAGTTCCAGGCCAGGCTCTAAAAAAAAAGTTGCAGAGAAACCCTGTCTCGAAAAACAAAACAAAAAACAAACAAACAAACAAAAAAAAAAACAAAAAAACAAGAGAGTCAGGAATTCAAGGCCACCCTCAGCTACATAGTGAGTCTTAGACCAGCCTGGGCTATATTAGACCCTGTCTCAAAAACATAAAACAAACATTTCGAATTAAGTCCTAGAGGAATCTGAGGAAGAAAAGAGTTTGAGGTAAACACAGCAAAACCTTGTCTCAATAACCAATCAAAAAGAAAAATAAGCATAAAAAATTTTTCAAACTAGATAGAAACACATCAGCCACATTTTCCCCCCACAGTACCTCTGAAGTAAAGGCCTTATGGTATCCCAATATTCCTGGAAAAGCAGGAATAAGTTTGTGGGCAAAGACAGATAGCTACAGAGTGCAGTGTACTCTCCTTCAGCAGAATCTGCAATAAAATAACAAGATATATTTAATAAGCACATTATTTTGATCTACTCAGTGTTAAAGGAGCCCCTCACTGTTTATGCTCATTTCTATCATCTGCTATATAAAACAGTGGGTGGCAAATGAGCCACAGTGACTCTTTCACAGCATAATCTGAGTCACCCTGATCAGACGGCTTCTATGACTAACCACTATACTTAGTATACAATACAAAGTCTTTTCTTCTGGGGGTGTGCTGAGGATAGAACCCAGGAACTGGGAGCGTGTTATACCACTGAGCTATACCCTAGCCCACAAAGACTCTATTGTGGCTTAAAGACCTAAGTGAGATGCAAAACATCTGGATACCTCCTGGACCTCCCAGTCCATTAGGCTTCCAGCCAGAATCATATCTTCACTGTTCTCTTACTCTGCCAAGCAATACCTCTGCATTGATTTTTCTCTTAAATAGAAACATTCTTCAACTATCCAGCTCAATCCCATATGCAGCTCTTTGTTTACTGTCTTCTTGGAGAAAAGTCTTCCTTTGACTACCTATGTCCAAGGGTTCTGACCCAGGCCACGATCATTTTACTTTTCTTTGCAGGACTCAGCCCATTTGATATTATATCATGCATATTTATGCTTCTTTATATTTGGCTCCATCCCTAATGAAAGAAAATACTTTACTTTTATTATGGATAAGGACATGAACTTTTTGTGCATGCAAGCAAAAGAGCTGTACTGGAAATTACTTGGAAAGTAACATCTTATTTTTTAGAGAACCTTAACAAAGTTTGAACACATCTCACCTATTGAAGAGTTCAAGATAAAGAGGCTAACAAACTAGTAAGACGACCTCATTGTTGTACTCTCTGAGGATAAAATGATTCTCTAGACAATTCTGGTCACTTTAAAATTCTGTCTCTCACCAATAGAACACAGGAAGGACACTTCCTCTACTTCATTTAGATTTTAGAAATGAGTAAAAGAAAAGAAAGCGATTGCCGTTAGTAAACATCTATGGTTTCTGTTGCTCAGAAGGCCTTTTGGATCACTATTTTAATTCTAAATATAGCTATATGTTCCAAACCCAAATAAAGGTATACAATTATGTCATCTTCCTGCCGGAACAGTTCTTTTCCATAGAGGTAACAAATATCTTTTTTCCTGTATATCCTACAGTTATATTCTCTATACGGGTATTTTATTTTATTTTGATATCTCATTAGATAGCCTTAGAAGGCCTGGAACCAGGCTGCCTTCAAGCTAACAGAAATCTGCCTGTCTCTGCTTTTCCAATGCTGGGATTAAAGTATGTGTCACCACATCCAGCATGCACACAGGTATTTTATTTTTTAAAATTGTGCACATGCCTGTGCATGCTCATCAGCCTTGCTGTCATGTGGAGGCCAGAGGACAACTTTCAGGAGTCTTTCTACTTTGTTAAAGCCAGATCTGTCTTGTTTCTGCTGCTATACTGGGAATTCCAAGCCAGCTGGCCTGTAGGCTTCAGGGCGATTCTCCTGTCTCTGCTTCTGTTTCTTCATAGAAGTGTGGGGATCACAACTACTTGCCACTGCACTTAGATTTTAAAATCTTATTACTATTTATTTATTTAGTCAGTTAGTTTTTCGAGACAGGATTTCTCTGTAGCTTTGGAGCCTGTCCTGGAATGTGTTTTGTAGACCAGGCTAACCTGCCTCTGCCTCCCGAGTGCTAGGATGAAAGGTGTGTGCCACCACCGCCCAACTTAAAATCTTATTTACTTTTTACATTTATTTACTTACTGGTGGGGGTGGGGGAAGGCATGACTATACCACGGTGTGCATATTTGGGGTCTGGGACAAGTCGAAGAAGCTCGTCTCCTTCCACTAAGTGGGTTCCAGGGATTGAATTTATGCAGTCAGGCTTGGCAACAAGTCCTTTACCTGCTGAGCAATTGTGCAGTCCTGTATTCGGCTTCTAACTTAAATGTGAGGACTGAATTCAGGGCATCAAGCTTGCACGCTCTCTCCAGCTCTTTGCATGCAAGTTTGTTTGTCTGTTTGTCTGTTTTGTTTTTAATTTTTGAGACAGAGTTTCTCTGTGTAGCCCTGGCTGTCCAGGCTGGCTTCAAACTCACAGAGATCTGCCTGCCTCTGCCTCGCAAGTGCTGGGATTAAAGGCATGCGCCACTATTGCCTGGCACACACAGGTATTTTAATAACTCAAGGACTTTATACATATACGGGAACCGAGAGCAGGATTTGCAGAATATGAAACTCCGCTGGATTTGGGCTCACTTTTAACTACACCTGGGCAGGGGCAGAAGCAGTTTCACTTGCGCTGTGTGTCTTATGCTGAAGACAA
This sequence comes from Arvicola amphibius, assembly GCF_903992535.2. NCBI lineage: Eukaryota > Metazoa > Chordata > Mammalia > Rodentia > Cricetidae > Arvicola > Arvicola amphibius. The sequence continues at coordinate 54,741,800 of NC_052051.1, read as the reverse complement.
GAACAGTGAGGACGAGCTTCCACTCCCTGCTGAGTTCAGTCTCCCACTTACTGGCAAACAGTTCTTCAGGGGGAGTCACCCCCAGTAAGTAGTGGAAAAACAATGCGGCACAGCGAAGATAAGGGGTGATGCCATTCTTCAGGGAGACCCACAGGGACCAGCCAGAAGGGCCACAGCCAATGAAGCTAGAACACAATAAACCCAGAACAGAGTATTTACCAGATTGCAAACACAGCCCTGTTAAAATCACATTTAGTGACTTAATTTCTAAGCATTTTTTAAAAAAGTATTTAGTTAGCTAATAGCTTTGGTGTATACATTTTCTAAAGGAAACATCAACTTTTATAATATTCACTGGGTAGGGTTTTTACTTCCCTCCCCAATCCAAATGCCTATTTGGATTGCTAGGCATTGAAACTGGAGCTCAGTGGACATCAGGCAAACACTGCCAAGGCCTAAGCAAGCCCCAACTCTACCAGAGACTCTTAGCATATCGGCACTCCCTTTTCCTTAGGTGAAGGTAAAGACAAAGCAAAACAAAAAGAGAAAGTCAATTTTAAAAAAAGAATTTTAGAGTATCTTGACTCTCACAAGGTTCTCCCTGCAATGTGAACTTATCATTTTCTCCCCATTGTTACAGTGATAAAAGAAAAAAAAATTCACCTTTGCTATGAAATAAGGGAAGAAAAACTGAGTAAAAAGTAACTGGAGGGGGGCTGGAGAGATGGCTCAGTGGTTAAGAGCACTGACTGTTCTTCCAGAGGGCTCGGGTTCAATTCCCAGCACCCACATGTCAGCTAACAGCTGTCTGTAACTCCAAGATCTGACACCTTTACAAAAAGATACATGCAGGCAAAATACCAACGTACATAAAAAACAAACAAACAAACAAACAAAAGTGGCTGATTTGCTAAAAAACGAATACATTCCTAGTGCCTATATTAAAACTGGCTGATCTGTAGGGGAATGAAAACACTGCATATAATACTGCAATGGCGCAATTCAAAGTGAGTCCTACTGTAAATTATGGACTATAATTAATAACAACATGTCAACATTATCAGTTCTAACAAATCTACTACCATAATATAAAATGTGTGTAGGGGGGATAAAAGTGAACACTTTTATTCTCTGTTCAATTTTCTGGTACACTTGAATTGGCTGTATAAATGATGTATGGTGATTATACAGTATATGCACATTAAAACATACATGCAGTTACTAACAAAGAGATCAGAAGCTTTTAACTGTTAACAAGTACATTCACTGAATAGTCACCGTAACAAGGAAACTTATTTTCTACTTTTATTTAAGTTCTCAATACTGCAAATTGTTAAACTGTTGTCATTCATGCCTGTGTTCTAAAAATAGCTTAAAAGTCAAAATGCTGTCAACCTCATTCGAGTCTCAAATACAACAAAGAGTTTTCTAATATACTACCTTTTATTTCAAGGTAAAATTGAAGTAAATTTTTCTTTACTATATGCCCATCCTGTAAACAAAATTACAAAACTATAAAGGCCTTATCTGATTTTAAGGTACACCGCCCAGCTCCTCAGGACACCGAGGCGGCCTGGCCAGTGGACTGCTACTCACCCGTCTGTGTGCTGTGAGACTTCAGCAAAGAAAGCAGCTGCGCATCGAGCCTCCTCACAGTCCTCTTCGCCCTGAGCAAGGGAGAGCCCTGAGAGAGATGTGCAGGCAGATTTAAGAAGCTGCTCTCTAATCAGCATGTTTAACCTCAAGTACGTGATTCCAGAACATTCTGTAGCCCCTTTATCCCTTCCATTAAGCCCCTCAGTGTCAGTTTTACTGTATAGAAATGGAGATAAAAATGCCTACCTTGCAGGGCCCTATGACAGATTGTTATGGCATATTTGAGCAGTCATAAAATTACTCTGAGAGAATTGACATATTGCTGGTTCTTTTTAATTTCCATATAAAGAAAAAGTTGCCAACAGGGTTGGTAGGATGGCTCAGTGGGCAAAGATACTTACTACCAAGTCTGACAACCTGAGTTCTATACACAGGATCATACAGTAGAAGGAGAGACCTGACTCCTGTAGTCAGCCTGACCTCTACATGTGTATGATGGCACACAGGTATCCCTTCCTTCACAAATAAACAGGTGAGTATATCTATTTAAGTTAGAAACATATATTAAGTCTGTACTGATTTTTTTTCATTCAAGTTAAAAGAAGAAGGTAAGTGATACTTACTGGTAGAATGCATGCTTACACGTCCTAGACCCTGGGTTCAGTCCCTAGTAGCACACATACATACAAAACGCACAATAATTTTTAAAGTATGTATATGTATGTCTGCATGTGGGTTTGGATACATGAATATGTAGAGGAAGTAAAGTGAATTTTACATAAGTGAAATGAATTCAAGCAAGCCATTTAATGAGTTTGACAAATGCACACATGTAATGAGGTTATTGATTTGTTTATCAATGAACTGAGTTGAAAAGAAGAATAGCACCTGCCATTTAAGCATGATAACTTGTCTTCTGATCCCCAGCACCCATCTAAAATCTGGGCTACGGCTACATATGTCTATGACCTTAGAGCTGGGGTTGAGCAGGAACAGGCAAATCCCCGGAGCTTATTTTCTCCCCAACCAGCCCGATCGATGAGCTCCCAGTTCACTGAGAAACCAACCTCGAAACTAAGGTAGAGTGCTTAGATATACCTGTAGCCTCCACAGGCAGGCACACACACACAAATGTGAATATAACACACACACACACGAACTTAATTGCAATGGAACAGTTTCAGGTTCACAGCAAAACCGAGCAAAAAATATAGAATTGTATATATTTCTGGTCGCACACATGGACTATTTCTATTATCAATATCCAGCACTGTTCACTGACCTACTACAGCCCTGTACTACAGCCTCAGAGGATCTGATGCTGCTAGCCTACGCAGGCACTTGCAGTCAGTACGCAAACCCACATGCAGATACACATTACATAATTAAAAATAATAAAAATAAATCTTAGAAAAGAGATTATGCAAAGAGGCAAAAAGTCCTAGAAGAGCCAGTTCAGTATTGAAGAGTAGAACAGGCTGGAAGGCTAACTCCGCCTGGCTCAAGACTATTTCCCAGATTTGCATTAAGGCTCACTCATGATGTTCCATATCCCATGGGTTTGGGGAAGTATATGTACACATATTATACAGACTAGCCTCATGTCTCTGTGCTTTTCTACATTCATGGAAAACCCAGTTCTGCCTTCTCTAGAATGTCTTGTAGTTGAACCCATAAAGGACCTTTCATACTGGCTTCTTCAAATTCATATATACATATATGCATTTTCAAGATTGGATAGTTCATTTCTTTATAGAGCTGAATTATGATATTCCACTGTCTGGATTACTACAAATTATTTATCATTCATGTAATGTCTATCCGGGTTGCTTCCAAGTTTTCCCTATCAGCATATGATAAAATTATATTTAGTTTTTGTTGATTAATATTCTCCCTCTTAAAATGAACCCCACGTATGTAGTGCCCATGGTGGTCAGAAGAGGGAGTTGAATGCCCCAGACTGCAGTTGCAGACAGTTGAGAACTACCATATGGGTACTGAGAACTGAGCCTAGAAGAACGCCAGTGATGTTGACCACTGAGCTATCTTTCCAGGTCCCTCTAAGATGATTTTTTTTTTAATCTGCATTTTCTTTAAATTATTTGAATTTTCAGTAGGTTTTATTGGCCACTGTTATCTAGAACCAAGCTTCATGTATCATGTATTTCTTTATAGTTTGTTGGTTTTTACATTACGTATGTGATATATGGTATGCATGTGTTTGTGTTTACATCCACCTGCACATGCATGTGCAGGTATGCATCCAACAGGAAGCCCAAAGCTGATATTGAATGTCTTCCTTGATCACGTTCCACTTTATTTATTTATTGGGGCAGGGTTCCACACCAAAGCCGGAGCTTGCCAATTCCAGCTAGTTTAGCTAGTCTGTTTGTTCCATGGATCTCTTGTCTCTGCCTCCTAAGTGTGGTACCACCACATCTGCCTAGCTTCTGTATGGGTTCTTGTCCTCATGCTTAGACTTTATCCACTGAGCCATCACTCAGAACTTCATTTGCTATTCATGACTTGACTCTTAAAGGACACTTAGAAATTGAAAATGTTATATTATATTCATGTGACTAGAGTCGTAATTCAAAAAGCATTCAACGAGTACTTATCAGGGAGAACAAGGATGCCAGATACTTGAGTCTAAGAGGAGTGGTTTTAAAATATGATTGTTCTCTATAGTCAGGAAACGTGTGAGGAAGAGGAATGGAAAGAAAGAAAAGTGGGATGAGGAGTGGAATTAGCTACAAATAACTGAAATAAAGTAACCATAGCTATGTTACAAGGTAAGCAACATACTATCCTTGTAGCTGAAAGAATGGGCTCCTGGAAGCCTTGATGAAGGCAGAACCTGTGTGGGTAGTAATAAACTTGGAGAGGCATCGACAATGAGGAATTTGGAAGAAAAGAAGAGAAACAGGTCCTAACAGTCCCTCCACACACCTGAAGAGTAGCTGGAAATTAGATGATCAAGTATCTTAAGCTAATTATAATTAGCCTCTCATAACGTACCCTGCCTTGACCTATTTAAATATATACCTTGATTAACACAAGCGTAATTCATTCTGTCAATAAAGCATGGGTAAATGTTACTTAGAGTCAACACAAACTGAGAAGGGAGTCTTACCTGTGTCTGCTGTAAGAAGTATCTGAAGCACGTGCGCCATGGTGATCAAATGGAAGAGATAAAGGTGGTTATATGAAGAACTAACGGATGAAGGCTGCAGGTCAACAGTGTCATCCCAGTACAAGGATGGGAATGCTAACACAGCACCTACCTACGAATGAAAAGGGGCCATCAGCAGGATAACCAATGAAAGGCCAAGACAAACCAATCTCCTAACTAAATGTAAAAGGTACCAAATGACCCAGGGCTTTTTTTCTTTAATAACCATCATAATTTTTCCAGTTATATTCAGCAGAATATCTTAGAATATAGTTATAATATACCATTAATGGTAGAGAAAGGCCATCACCAAGCCAGTTAAACCTTTGCTGAGTCTACTTATTGTAGGCTTAGATAGTCATTCTCTCCTTCAGAATAGTCATTCTGAAGATTCTTTATTACAAACACTTGGAAGCTCTTAAAAAATACTGACACACAGGCTTCATCCCAACCCAACAAAGCCAAACTCTGACGTAAAGTCCAATTGCTAGGATTCTTTTTAGAACTCCCCAGGAGGTTCCAAAAGACTCAGGGTGGACAGCTACTGAATACAGGCTCAGATTATGAAGTACAAATGAGGGGTGGGGATTGGTTAACCCAATACCCACAAAATCCATGGTTTCAATTTTACTACTATTTTCTTCACTGGCAGGCTTAAAAGAATAAGATTATTGCAAGTATAGGAAAATTCTTCATAAAACTCACAAGAGTTGCTACCTGTCCACGGGTATTTTAAGGAGAGCCTCCATGTACTTAGAGTATGTTCTCTATCACTGAATAACTAATGGCTATAGCTTACATGGTAATACATTACATAAGATATAAATAGTTAGGAAAAGGGAGTGGTAAGGAGCCATACAGATTATTAACAAATATAATCAACTATAAGATCAATTACACATTTAAAAGAAAATGTGTTTCTTTTTTAAAAATAATTTTGATATCTTGGTGAAATCTGTAGTATTTTTCAAAAAGAAATGATAAGACACTAAAAACGGCTTGACGAATAAAATTTTACTATTGTGAACAGCAAGCATGAATTTAAATAAGAAAAAACATGAAATTATAAACTTGATGACTTCAAAATCATTTTAGTGAACACTTACCAAAACATGAAATAGATCTACAGATAGAAGGCATGGTGTATCTTCTGATTGTAGGTTAGGAAAAACAACTAAACAGAAGTTAATGTAATTCAGTCAGTAAAGGCAAAAATGTACTTGAACAAAATGCAAATTGGAAGCATTGAATGAAAATATAATGTGGCTAGAGAGACCAGAGAAACTAGTATATCACACTTCTAAGATATGGCTGTCAAAATAAAAAGGAAACTGAACAGGACAAAAAAGACTATCAGATAGTCTTGTATACAGCTTAAGAGTTTGAACAATAAACTTAGAAGGAAGCAGGGTAGTGATGGTGCATGCCTTTAATAAACAAGCAAAAAATGAATAAATAAAATAATATTTAGAAGGGAAACTGAAATAGCGATTGCTCAAGAAACAGTTGTGGAAACAACAATGCATGCTTATCAGGTGTAGGGAAGGCTCACTTCCTAGCAGCCCTACCTCCTACTTTTGAAATGCTTAATGACTAAGACTTGGCTTGTGTGCCTGATTGAAGCCTTGTGCTTGCTATGCCAGAGCTGATCTCTGACCTACCCCCATGCCCCAGAAGAAAGGCTTTTATAAAAACATTCTATCCTTTCCCACCAACTGAACATTTTTAAGTGTTGTGTGACATATAGTATGTGAACAGATTTAGGATGGTGAGCAGGGAGAGCTTGCAAAGGAAATGAGGACACAGAAAACCTTCCTGAGACTGGAGAGATGGCTCAGTGATGACGAGCACTGGCTGCTCATCCAGAGGACGGGGCTTCAATTCTCAACACCCACATGGCAGCCCATAACTGTCTGTAGCTCCAGTTCCAGGGGATCTGACACCCTCACACAGACATACAAGGAGGCAAAATACCAATGTACATTAAAACAAACAAACAAACAAATAAGTATAAAAAGAAAAGAAACAAAATCCCATTAACAACAAAAAGAAAAGACAACCCTTCCTGTACAGAATTAAATAACACATTATAGACAGCCTGAATGTAATATATTTTTATGAAAATATCTCAGAGCTGGAGAGATGGCTCAGCGGTTTTAAGAGCACTGATTGTTTCTTCCAGAGGTCCTAACTCCAATTCCCAGCAACAACATGGTGGCTCATAACCACCTATAATAAAATCTGGGGCCAACTTCTGGCCTGCAGGGATACATGTAGGCAGACCATTGCATACATAATAAGTAAATCTTTTTTTTAAAAAAAAAAAAAGAAAATATCTCTTACACTCAAAAGGTACTAGAACACATAATTGAGTTAATAATATGCCTTGGATTCACTTAGGACTTGCCTTAATATCTTCCCTGTTTACTTAGCCTACCTTTAAGAGAACAATATAACAACCAACAATAAATGCCTTAGCTTCCTTCAGTATCCAGCTTTTATAACCAAAACTAAAGCATTATGTAACTTCCATGCCCCTGACCCAGAGAGCAATACAAGTGTGTAAATATGTGTGTTATGGCAATCGAAACAGCAAACATGTGAAAGTGATCTTATGCAACAAATACCTCCCATATATACTGGAAACAGCACATGGATATTGCTTAATAATACTATGTTTGCAGTACTGAGTGCTTTGGGGTCATTTGGAATCAGTTGGGTAAATATCCCTTGTAAAGCTCTGTTGTTTTTTTTTTTTATTTTATGTGCATTTGTGTAAAGGTGTCAGATCCCCTGAAACTGGGGTTACAGACAGCTGTGGGATGCCATGTGGGTGCTGGGAATTGAACTCAGGTCCTCTGGAAGAGCAGCCAGTGCTCTTGACCACCGAGCCTTTCTGTCTTGTTCAACAAACACAGAATGAAGCCCTTTATTAGGAATAAGACATAAAGCAAGAGAGCTGGACATTAGGTAGGCATAGACAGACAAGTCAGGAATTATAAGCTACAGACAAATGAAAGACACGGGGAGAAGGAAAGCAGAAAATTCAATTTAGGCTTATAATCCTGGCACAGGAGAAGAGAGAAGCATCCTTGGGGCTCACTGGCCAGACCGATGAGCTTAACTGATTAGCTTCAGGCAAATGTGAGACCCTGTATCAAAGTAGATCACCTTTCTAAGGATGACATTCTAAGGTTGCTGTCTGACACCCATTCACACACGTGTATACGTACGTACACACACAAATACACTTCAAAAATAATCACTTTACACCAATACAGGTCTCTATACTAGAATTCCATTTCTCTCAAGTTTTCTGTCAGTCACTTCAGTTCAAACCTTGTTTTTGTCCTTGCCCAATCCAGCCAAATTCCCTCCTTAGTTCTGCTGTTGCATCTGATGCATGGATTATCTCTAATTTTAACTTCCTCTAATTTAAACCTCTGTAATTAGTTCAGAACATCATTACCCAAAACTTTTCAAACAGTCCCAATAACTTAAAAAAAAAAAAAGACCCTGTATTCTGGGGTCTTGAGAGATGGCTTGGTCTAACCAAGTACTTGCTACACAAGCAGTGTGAGCTACAGAATTTACATCCAAAAGCCATGTGGGGTAGAGTGTATTTGTCCCCAGTGCTGAGAAGGGTGGAGATCACTGGGGCTTGCTGGGCAGTTAGCCTAGCCTATGTGGCAAGTTCCAGCCACCAGGAGACAAAGATGAAGATGAAGAAGACGACGACGGAGAAGAAGGAAAGAAGAGGAGGAGGAAGAGGAGGAAGAGGAGGAGGAGGAGGAGGAGGAGGAGAAGGAAGAGGAGGAGGAGGAGGAGGAGGAGGAGAAGGAAGAGGAGGAGGAAGAAGAGGAAGAGGAAGAGGAAGAGGAAGAAGAAGAAGAAGAAGAAGAAGAAGAGAAAGAAGAAGAAGAAAGAGAAGAAGAAGAAGAAGAAGAAGAAGAAGAAGAAGAAGAAGAAGAAGAAGAGAAAGGTAAATCGAGCCTGAGGAAGAACAACCTCTAAAGAAGCTGTCCTCTAGCCTCCATACTTCTGTGCACACATACCCCACCCCTTACAAGCACCAGCATATATACAGACACACACCTATGTACACAATTATACATAAAATAAAAAATACAAAATAAGCCAGACATGGTAGCACACATCAGAAATCCCGGCACTAGGAAATCAGAGGCAGAGGACCAGGAGTTCAAGACAAAGCATCAGAATAATATTACATCTTTTTATGCAGTATAAAACCCAGGAAAGAAAGGAACGGTTGTCTTTCAAGCCCGGGAGGTAAGTAACTAACTGTAAACCAAACATAGCTATTCTCAGCAAAGACATCTCTTTAAGTTGATGGAGAAAGAAAAGCATTTCAAGACACAAATGCAAACAATTGATGACAACTGAGCTAGCACTGCAGAAACTGCTAAAGGAATACTATACATATGAAAAGAAGGAAAGACAGTTTTATCCAAAAGAACACGGGAGGAAACAATACCTTCTATGGGAGGAAAATAAACCCAGAGCTGAGAGAATCAAGGAGAACCAACACAGGAAATCAGCAAACCCCAAATACTAACAGAGGAGAAGAGGAACTATCAGTAATTCAGTCAACCAGAACATTAACTAAAAAAAATTACAGAATATATGATTTTTCTCAAAATTTCTTCAAAATCCCTCTCAAAATAACTTTAAATAGAAAGCGCTCCATTGCCGGGCGGGTGATGGCGCACGCCTTTAATCCCAGCACTCGGGAGGCAGAGGCAGGGCGGATCTCTGTGAGTTCGAGACCAGCCTGGTCTACAAGAGCTAGCTCCAGGACAGGCTCTAAAGCTGCAGAGAAACCCTGTCTCAAAAAACCAAAAAAAAAAAAAAAAAAAAAAAAGTGCTCCATTAGTCAATTAAAAGACACAGATAAACTGACTAGTTTGTAAAACCAAAGTCCAATTATCTATCTATTCTTGTACTATTCCTATACTATTTACATAAGCAGGAAAGACACTGAGAGAACTGAGCCAAAGGACGGACCCAGTGTACTAGTGGAAGCCATAAACAAGCTGCCTAGCAACTCTTACATCCGATAGAGCAGCATTCACCCCATAGACAGACAGAAGAGACAAACAGGGCCCTACATATTAATATCATCAAGATGTCTAACGATATAAACAAAATAATCCCAGCCTACTACCTACTATACACTGACGCATTGTATACTTTATCAACTATTTACAATACATTTTTTTTTTTTGAGACAGGGTCTCTCTTTATGTATTTCTGGCTGGCCTTGAACTCAAAGATCTTTTTGTCTCTTCCTCTCAAGTGCTGGAGTTAAAGGTGGGCACTGCCATGCTTGGCTATAATATTCTTTTTTTGTTTGTTTGTTTGTTTCAAGATAGTTTCTCTGTAGTTTCAGTGCCTGTCCTGGCACTAGCTCTTGTAGACCAGGCTGGCCTCGAACTCACAGAGATCCGCCTTCCTCTGCCTCCCGAGTGCTGGAATTAAAGGCGTGCACCACCACTGCCCAGCTAATATTCTTAATACATAAAAAATGTTTTTAAGATCTCACTATACTTAGGATATTTTTCATTAAAAAGAAATGTTAGTCATGATCATTTCAGTTCTCAGTTTTGTTCTAGAAGTTGCTCTATAGACAAGGCTGGCCTCAAACTCACAAAGATTCACCTGCCTCTGCCTCTTGAGTACTGGGATTAAAAGGGTGTGCTACCATGCCCAGCTCCAAAAGTATAAATTATTTTTTCTTTCTTTCTCTTTTTGTTTTTTTCAAGACAGGGTTTCTCTGTGTAGCTTTGGTACCTGTCCTGGAACTCGCTCTGTAGACCAGGCAGGCCTCGAAATCACAATTTCCTCTGTCTTTTGAGTACTGGGATAAAAGGTATGTACCACCATTGCCCAGCTCAAAAGTATAAATTTTTAAAATAATATTTCAATCATTACAGGATAATATGAATCAAACTCATGGGGCAAGTGTGCTGCAGGCAGCTGGATTTCATTACTGAGCATTCAAAATCAGTACAGTATGTCATTTCCTAATAAATACACTGCATAAATGCAGAAAAACACCTATACATGCTAACATAATAACTGAAGAGTCCCTACCCTGACAGGAGACGAACCAGAGTTTCTGTATCAGGACCTGAGGACAGGTAATCCTCTGTGCAACCGCAAACTGCATTAATGCTTTCAGACCGTTATGCTGGATTGTTGAGAGAGGCAAGATAAAATGAGGGACGAGCACAGAGTTAGATCAGGACAATAGCAACCAATCCTAGCTTACTATACACTGATGCGCGCTTGATCAACTATTTGCAATACTCTATTTTTTTTCTTTCTTTCTCTTTCTCTCTCTCTCTTTTTTGAGACAGGGTCTCTCTATGTATTCTTGGCTGGCCTTGAACTCCGAAATCTTTTTGTCTCTACCTGCCTAAGTGCTGTAGTTAAAGGTGGCACCATCCATTCCTGGCTACAATCTTTCTAATACAGAAAAAAATGTTTATGATCTCACTACTCATTTTTCCATTAAAAAGAAATTTAGCCATGGTAAGAAAACATGGAACACTGAAGACATCTTCTGCTTTCAAGAAGCAGGATGTGACCTACAGGACATGCACTGTGGACGGAGGGAAAGGCAGAGTCCGTGAGAGGGTAGTCCAGGGAACATCCACAGGGGGCCATCTTGCTTCTCGCAGGCTAGGAGCACACATTGTAAAACAAAAAAGCCAACAACATAGTTATCTAGGTGTATTTCATGATTCTTCAGGGCTTTGGCATGAACTGAAGAACAGGCAAGAATTATTATTATATGTGTGGTTGTTGTTATTATTATTGGTGATGAAGTTTCATTAAGAATCTCATGTATGCTAGGCAAGCATTAAACACACTTCTTGAATACTTACTAGTTACCAGGGCTGCCTGTTTCTTTTAATTAAAAAATATTATTTATTTATTTTGTGTGTATGCACGCACACTTGTTGGAGGTCCAAAGGATAACTTGTAGGAGTAGGTTCTATCCTTCCAGGTGTGTCCAGGATACTGGACTCAGATCACCGAAGCTCAGTGACAAGTTCTTTACCCACTGAGCATTTCACAGACCCCAGGGTTGCCTGTGTGTGTGTGTGTGTGTGTGTGTGTGTGTACGCGCACGGCGCTAGATGTATACCTGTTTGCCCATGTGCAGATTATTTTGATCAATTGTGACAAGCTAGGGTCACTGGGGGAAAAGGAAACCTAAGTTGAGAAAAATGTCCCCATTAAATTGACCTGTAGGCAAGCATATGAGGACATTTTCTTGATTAATGATTCCTATAGCAGGCAGTGCTACTCCTCGGCAGGTAGGTGGTCCTGAGGTATATAAGAAAGCAAACTGAGCAAGTCATGGGGAACAAGCCAGTAAGCAGGGATTCTCCAGTCTCTGCTAAGTTCCTGACTTCCAGGTTTCTACCTTGAGCCCCTACCCTGGACTTCTCTTCCTGACTGGACTACAACTCTAAGCTGACATGAGGTCTCTTCTCTCCAAGTTGCTTCTGGTCAAAGCACAATATAAACCTACGAACATAAGTGTGTGTATGGTTTGGAGCACACGCAGAGGTCAGAGACAATGTTGGGTAAAATTTGCATCTCCTTCCACTAGTGGGTCTATTCTGGGGATCAAATTTGTTTGTCCAGGCTTGGTGGCAAGTGTCTTTACTCAGCTGACATCTACGCTGCCCTTGAATGCCTTGGTCCATTAACTTCAGTATGATTATCTATCTCGAGTCAGAACCCCACTAATATTCAGTGGTATATGACCAGTGAAGCATCAATGAGCGAGAGATACAGGATGCTGGTCCTGGTTTAGAGGGCAGGAAAGCAGCCAACTTGCCCTGGAATCTAAAGTGAATTTAACATTTAATTTTGAACTGAAAAACCTGACCCGTGTTTCCTGGCACGGCCAGTGTACCCCACACCCCAGCTCTGCCTCTCTTTACAGAAGAGGGATTACATGTGCTGCAGTGATGAAAAGCTACAGAATCCCCTTTCTAATAAGTATCCCAGAAACTGCTGGATTCTATTGGAATATACATACCTGCCTATTTTGAAGTGCTCCAAATAGAGGTTTTCCTTCATCTCCCAATAGGTTTTCTTTAAAAAAAATCCAAAATAATACAAAATTATATATTTTGCTTGTGGGTTTTCTTTTTGAGACAGCGTTCACTATGTACCCATGCTGGCCTTACCCTGAGTAAGTACGCATCAGGATTTAAGTCTAATAGGTTTGTGAGCAACTCCTAAAATCTATCCTGGGACTGAGGCAAGAAAGTTTTGGAGAAGAAAGTGTGTGTATGTTAGTCAAGGCAAATTATGGCATACTGAATTGGTATAAAAGGAATTTAGTGATGAAAATGTAAAAGACATCATTAAAAACTGTGACCAACGTGGAGAGAGAATGAGAGGAGAGGAGGGAGCAGAAACTTCAGTCAGAATGTTAAAAACAAAAACAAAAAGCAAAAATTGTGACTAAAAAAATGTATTGAAGAAGAGAAATGTAACCTGGCCTGGATAAAGATGATGTGAAAGAGACATTCTACATCTTCCGTGACACCACGCTCACTTACAAACCTCAGGGCTTGCTTCTCTCTGCCGCCCCCTGGGAAACTTCCAAAGCAGCAAAGCATTTGACAAGTTACTATTTGGACCTAGTTTTGATATCTGTCTCTCCTGACCACGTCGTATTTCCTCGTCCAATAATGTTTTGTTTGTTTGTTTATGACCCTGGTCCTACTCTCTTCTTCTCTCAAAGTACAGAACAACATTCTGAGAAGTCCTGAGCTGACTGCGTTCATACGCATTTGTTCTAGATATAACGTCGTGCCCACAAGGTTTGACTAGAGTGCTTAATGCTGTCCTTCAAAATACTGGTCAGTCACACGGGGCGACTGTGGTGAGCGAAAAGGCACAACTGTAAGACGTTCCCAGACCCCTATACACTAAAACACCAGCGGTCCTCAACACAGCAACCCCCCAATACACTAAAACACCAGCACAGCAACCCTCCCAATACACCAAAACACCAGCGGTCCTCAACACAGCAACCCCCTAAAACACTAAAACACCAGCACAGCAACCCTCCCAATACACCAAAACACCAGCGGTCCTCAACACAGCAACCCCCCAATACCCTAAAATACCAGCGGTCCTCACACAGCAACCCTCCTAATACACTAAATACCAGCGGTCCCTCAACACAGCAACCCCCCCAATACACTAAAACACCAGCGGTCCTCAACACAGCAACCCTCCCTATACAATAAAACACCACGGTCCCTCAACACAGCAACCCCCCCAATACACTAAAACACCAGCGGTCCTCAACACAGCAACCCTCCCAACACCCTAAAATACCAGCGGTCCTCAACACAGCAACCCTCCCAATACCCTAAAATACCAGCGGTCCTCAACACAGCACCCCTCCCAATACACTAAAATACCAGCGGTCCTCAACACAGCAACCCTCCCAATACACTAAAATACCAGCGGTCTTCAACACAGCAACCCTCCCAATACCCTAAAATACCAGCGGTCCTCAACACAGCAACCCTCCCAATACCCTAAAATACCAGCGGTCCTCAACACAGCAACCCTCCCAATACCCTAAAATACCAGCGGTCCTCAACACAGCCAACCCTCCCAATACCCTAAAATACCAGCGGTCCTCAACACAGCAACCCTCCCAATACACTAAAAATACCAGGCGGTCCTCAACACAGCAACCCTCCTAATACACTAAACTACGAGCGGTCCTCAACACAGCACCCTCCCAATACCCTAAAATACCAGCGGGTCCTCAACACAGCACCCCTCCTAATACACTAAACTACGAGCGGGTCCTCAACACAGCACCCTCCCAATACCCTAAATACCAGCGGTCCTCAACACAGCACCCCTCCCAATACACTAAAATACCAGCGGTCCTCAACACAGCAACCCTCCCAATACCCTAAAATACCAGCGGTCCTCAACACAGCACCCTCCCAATACCCTAAAATACCAGCGGTCCTCAACACAGCAACCCTCCCAATACACTAAAATACCAGCGGTCCTCAACACAGCAACCCTCCCAATACACTAAAATACCAGCGGTCCTCAACACAGCAACCCTCCCAATACACTAAAATACCAGCGGTCCTCAACACAGCACCCCTCCCAATACCCTAAAATACCAGCGGTCCTCAACACAGCAACCCTCCCAATACACTAAAATACCAGCGGTCCTCCACACAGCAACCCTCCCAATACACTAAAATACCAGCGGTCCTCAACACAGCAACCCTCCCAATACACTAAAATACCAGCGGTCCTCAACACAGCAACCCCTCCTAATACCCTAAAATACCAGCGGTCCTCAACACAGCACCCCTCCTAATACACTAAAATACCAGCGGTCCTCAACACAGCACCCTCCCCATACACTAAAATACCAGCGGTCCTCAACACAGCACCCCTCCCAATACACTAAAATACCAGCGGTCCTTCACACAGCAACCCTCCCAATACACTAAAATACCAGCGGTCCTCAACACAGCAACCCTCCCAATACACTAAAATACCAGCGGTCCTCAACACAGCAACCCCTCCCAAGGCATCATCAATGTAAGTGCGTTCCGTTTTTTTATTTTACTTTTAAGCAGCTTTACCGATGGCCTGGACAGTGAAAGCACATGTGCTCCAGGTCATCACGGGCACTCGCGGGTCCAGGTCATCAGGAGGCACTTTCAGTCCAATTCTGTAAATCGTTGTGGCAAAGAGAATGACCATTTCCTTGATACTATTAGAATATTTCACCCTAAAAACAAAATAAAAAGAAATTTGTACAGTATTTTAGCAAAAAGGGGCTGCCTCCCCGAGACACCCATTAAATCCAAGAGCAACAGAAACAATCCATCCCTTCAGACATTGTGTGCACTGCTTTCACCATTGCTGTGACCAAACAGCTGACAAAGGGCGACACAGGGAGGAAGAACTTATTTCGGCTCACAGTGTCAGGAGATACCAGTTCACTGTGGTGGGAAGGCATACTAGAGGAAGCATGGCTTCGGCAGGAGGAGTGTGGCACTGCCTGTGCACATATGAGCAGGGCAGGAAAGAGAAAGAAGAATGCCAGCATGTGGCCAGCTTTCTCCTTTTTCCCTTGTTACTCAGTGTCACCCAGCATCCACATTCAGTGTGGTCCCTCTCCTCAATTAGTCCTCTTAAGAAAAGCCCTCACTGGGGTGGGAGAGATGGCTCAGAGGGTAAGAAGCATGGTCTGTTCTACCAGAGGACCCAAATTTGAATCTGAGCACCCACATGGAGGCTCACAACCCTCTCTAACTCCAGGCCAGGGGATCAAATGTCCTCTTCTGGCCTCCACAGGCATCAGGCACACACGTGGTACACAGTCGTACATAAAGACAAATCATTTATATACATAAAGTAAAAATAAATCTTAAAAAAAGCCCACAGACAGATCCAAAAGTGTGCCTCATTAATGTCATAGGTGGTTCTTAATCCAATTTAGTTAACTATCAAACTAAACACAAAAGCCAGGCAGTGGAGGAACATACTTTAATCCCAGCACTCGGGAGGCAGAGGTGTGCATGGCACCCCACTTCACACAGTCTTTAGATACTTACGAAGACTGAACTCCAAAACTCAGGATCGAGTGAAAC
This sequence comes from Arvicola amphibius, assembly GCF_903992535.2. Classification (NCBI taxonomy): domain Eukaryota; kingdom Metazoa; phylum Chordata; class Mammalia; order Rodentia; family Cricetidae; genus Arvicola; species Arvicola amphibius. The sequence continues at coordinate 54,725,330 of NC_052051.1, read as the reverse complement.
TCAAATGTGGAATCTCCCATTCCTTGATTAAACAAGACAGGAACTGCTGGAGCCTCTCCTTATGCATTAAGTGGAAAAGAATAAAAATCATGACTAAGTCTAACACTAATTATCTAGCTGTTTAAGCCATACACAATCCCCTTAGAAATAAAAATCATGACTAAGTTAGTCTAACACTAATTATGTAGCTGTTTAAGCCATACACAATCCCCTTAGAAATGCAAGTAAGCATAAATCTCTCCTACTCTCTCTACATACATACCATTGAGGCGATGTTCCTTTCTACATATAAATGTCACACACATTTTATCTTTAAAGGCATCATATGGTGCTGCTCTCTGCATTTACTTTCTTACCTAATAGGTAATGAGTATTTTGCCTCATCAGTAACTTTCCTTATTTCATTTTTTAAAATAATTTTTAAAACTGCATTTGTAGGCAGATCTCTGGGAGTTTGAGGCCAGCTGGTCTACAAAGAGAGCTAGTTGAAGAACAGTCAAGGCTACCGAGAAACCATGTCTCAGAAAACCAAAGCTACATTCGTAGTTAATTTAGTGTGTAGTATAAGCATGCTTCTGTTCATGTGCACGTATGCCACATATGTGGCACATGTGCAGTCCAGAGGACAACTTATGGGACTTAGTTCTCTCCTGCCACCAAGGAAGGTCGTCAAATAAAATTTTAAAGCAGGATGTGGTGGTGCCTGTACACATCCAGTACAGACAGATTTCCATAAAGAGGATAAGGCAGAATGGCTTCAGGCCAGGAGCTAGACAAGATTGCAAGAACCCTTCTTGAACACACAAAACCAAACAATACAAACTGAACTTTGCCTTCATTTATTGACTTATAAGCTAATAAAAAATTTCTTCACTAAATGCTGTATGCACATGGCAAGATATATATGATTGTTTTTATATGTATGTATACAAGGCTCATGAACCCATGTGCATGAGGAGGCCAGAGAAGAACGGAAAGCATCTGCCTCTACGACTTTCCACCTCATATTTAGAAACAGGATCTCTCACCTTTTTGGCCATCAGCCCTCCTAGGCCCACTGCTCCCTTCCCTACAGCACCAAATGTAGATGCTCATGCAGAGCAGACACTTCACTCACCGAGTCATCTCCTTAACACTCTTCAACAAACTCTAGTGATCTTTCAACTACTTTCTTAAGCATATCTTATAGCAATATCTGTCACTCAGCTGTAAAACATATGTACATAAGGTAACAGCTTTAATATATTTTTATTAATATTAAAGCAGAATATTTCATAATATTCTGTTTCCCAGGGTGAAAAATGATTAACTTAGTAAATTGAGAGCCAAAAAGCCTTAGATGCAAAATCTCTATTTCCTGATAGCCAACAAAAAAACTTGGGAGGCAGAGGCAGGTGGATTGTAGTGAGTTCGAGGCCAGCCTGGTCTGCAAAAGCTACTTCCAGGACAGGCTCCAAAGCTACAGACACACATACAGGCAAACAGTCACAATATAAATATAAAAAATTAAACATTTAGAAACAATTTCCACACATCTAGTACAAACAGATTTTCTACAAACCTTTACTGTGCTTCATTTTATAACCTGATATCCTGGCAAGAACAGTCTGTATCCACCGTGCCAAGGTCAAGAGCTGAGCAAGGGCCTCTGCATTCTCACTAGAAAAAAAAGACATTTAGAAACGATCAGCTTAAAATCAATCTGCAGGGCTAAACTTGTAGAGTCTTTCCTTTAATAAATGGGTATATTAAAAACATCAAATTCTGTGGGGCATAGTGACATAACCGTTAATCCTAGCACTCAGAAGGGAGAGGCAGGCATATCCCTATGAGTTCAAATCCAGCCTGGTCTACATAGTGAGTTCAGGCCAGCAAGAGATAATGAGACCTCATCTCAAAAAAAATAAATGAGTAAAATTAAAGCATCAAGCTTACTCAGATCATTAGTGTTGTAGATCATGGAAATGTGACTAAAAAATATAGTTGGCACTATGACTAAGAAATAACCATACATCTATGACTGAGAAGAAATAAAATACCAGTAAATTGAAAATACCACTGTGGTTACTCATCAACGTGATGTCATCGACAACCTGATTCCTCCATACTCAATCTACAGGACTCAGGTTCTTCCCCCCCCTCCCCCTTGGTTTTTCGAGACAGGGTTTCTCTGAAGCTTTGGAGCCTGTCCTGGAACTAGCTCTTGTAGACCAGGCTGGCCTTGAACTCACAGAGATCCACCCACCTCTGCTGGGATTAAAGGAGTGCGCCACCACCGCCCAGCTCAGGACCCAGGTTCTAATATCCCAAGTTGGTCACTTCTTTCCACCTCCATCCGCTACTCTCCTGGAAGTCCTACTGCCCCTCACATGAACCACTTCAGTGGCTTCTTAATAGTTCTTTTCCGGTTTTCACTGGATTATTTGGTATTTTGGTGTCTAGTTTTCGAGTGTTTTTAATTGTCACCATAGAAACTCCATCCAGCAACTGATGGAAGCAGATGCAGAGATCCCCAGTTGAGCACTGGGCTGAGCTCCAGAGTCCAGTCGAGGAGGGAGGAGTGATATAATATGAATAAAGGGGTCAAGACCATGATAGGGACACCCACAGAAACAGTTGACCCTAGCTAGTGGGAGTTCACTGTCCTCTGAATGTGGGTGTCAGTTGTATGGTTTAGGTTGTCTATGGGGCCACTGGCAGTGGGACCAGGATTTATCCATAGTGCTTGTACTGGCTTTTTGGAGCCCATTCTCTTTGGAATGATACCTTGCTCAGCTTAGATATAGCAGGGAGGTCTTTGGTCCTGCCTCAAAATGATGTGCCAGACTCTGTTGACTTCCCATGGGAAGCATTACACTTTCTGAGGAGTGGGTAGGGTGTGGGATGGGGAAAGGTAGAGGGAGCGGGCAGAGGGGAGAGAGTGGGAACTGGGATTGGTATGTAAAATGAGAAAAGATTGTTTTTTTAAAAAAAATTTTTAAAGATTTTTTAAAAGAATTCTTTTCCCTTATACTTTATAAAAAATTATTTGTTTTTGTTTGTTTGTTTGGTTGATTGGTTTTGGTTTTGATTTTTCAAGACAGGATTACTCTATGTAGCTCTGGATGTCCTGGAACAATATGTAGAGCAGGCTGCCCTCGAACTCAGAGATCTGCCTGACTCTGTCTCCACAGTGCTGGAATTAAAGGTGTAAGCCACCATCACAGACAAATTTTTGTCTTATCTTTCCCCCAGAGCTGAAGACCAAACCCAGGGCTTACCATTGAGTACATTCCCATTAGGGGCCTGTGCTTTTGATTCTAAACCTAGCTTCCTCTGGAGAAAAACAACTGTTCATCCCTCACTTGGATCTGAAAGTCGAGCTGCCTGAAAAGTCTGTGTTTAGTGTCAGGCACTGGCCAGATTCTGGATTTCTTTGGTATGTCTCACAGTTCAGCAACTCATACTATGTTATAGTAAGCGTCTCCTTCATGGAATGCATATTCCATAAAAATAAGACTATGAAATAATGATTCATTTAAAAAAGGTCTTGTTTTAAAGAAGTATGTATGTATGCATGTATGTATGCATATGGACGTTTTGTCTGCATGTACATCTGCACAGCAGAAGAGGGCATTGGATCCCCGGGAACTACAGTTATAGCTGGTTGTGAGCTGCCATGTGGATGCCAGGAATTGAACACAGGACCCAGCCAAAGTTCTTAATCAATGAGCCTTAATCTCTCCAGCCTCTGAAAGGGCAGATTTGAAGGAAGTAAAATATAAAATGAAGTGTGCTGTATTTGAATACCTACCATAAATTTGACCTAAGAAATCTTTTTGGTTCTCAAAAGTGAAAGTGTATTATGACTGGTGATGACGTAAAAAACAAACAAACAACTAACGTGAGTTTTAGAAAAAAACTTGTGTGTACATGATGTGTATGTATAAGTATTTATGTGTGTAGTGCAGGTGTGAGCACACCACAGTACATGTGCAGACAACAGAAGTCAACCCTTTGTGTTTGCTGGTGCACACACTGGGCTAGACCTTTTCCTATCCCGGCCTCCCATCCCGCATAGGAGGCTGGATTGACAGACAAGTACTAAAAAGACTAGCTTTTACATGGGTTCTAAAGATTTGAACTCATACCCTTCTACTTTCACACTAAGATAAATTTATTGTAAATGTTTTATATCAAAATGTTAGTTTTGGTGCTAGAGGGATGGCTCAGCAGTGAAGAGCACCTACTGCTGTTGCAGAGGACCTGAGTGTAGTTCTTGGTACCCACAGTTCATAACAGCCTGTAACACCAGCTCCAGGGGCTATGACAGCCTCTTCTGGGGATTGAAGGCAACTTCACTCACATATGCACATACCCCCACACATACACACATAACTGATAATAAAATTTTAAAATTTTAGAGAGCAATTAGATATGTATCTTTATTTTGGGAATTACCCTGTTTAAAAAGCTTGTGTAACCTAACAAGCAGCTGGAAGAGACTGGGCATGGTGATAGATGCCTGTAATCTCAGCACTCAGGAAGCCGAGGTAAGTGATTCACAAGCTCAAGCTAGCCTAGACTGCACAGCAAAGTCTTATCTCAAAAAACAAACAGCTCTCGAGCCCTCAGAAGTTAGAAGTGAGGTCTGGGTTCAAATCCTGAATCTCTTGGAACAAACAAAAACCACTCATAGTCTCTATCCAATTATTTATTTATGTTTAAATGGAAATAATAGTGCCAACTTCAGTAGATTACTGAGAGAATTAAGACATGGAAAGTGCCTGGTACATTGTCTAGAGCTTGTCCAGTACATGAAGAACAAATCTTTCTGACACTTCTTTGTCCCCTTAAGGTGACATAACATAAACAAATATGATGAATAAAAATAATTCCAAACTGGGTTTTCCAATGACACAGAATAGCAGAGGTAAAGCAATCACTTCTTGACTCTGTTTGTAAACACACCACTTTTCTGTATCTTTGCTGTGAAGGACATAATGAACTTATACTGTTGTTCTGTGGTGCATCACACATGCTAGGGAGGTACCCAACACTAAGTGATAATATCTCTAGCCAGAGGCACACTTTCAAAATGTAAAACCATTTTCTTTGAAAGAACTGAATTATTACAAATTTACTGATTTTTAAATAATTTAAGAATAACATGTTCTGAGACAGTGTCTCAGGATCTAGCCTTAGCTAGCCTGTAACTTGTTACATAGACTAAGTTGGCCTCAGATTCAGAGATCTTTTGCCTCACTCTACTGAATACTGGCATCAAAGGCGTGTATTACCATGCCTGTCTAAGATAACAATTTTGTTATCATCAGTAGAACAGTAAGAATATAGAAGTAAATAATGAAATGTTCTAATAATTATTAAAAACTAGTGATATCTGTTAAATTGCATTTTCAGACAATCAGAATATAAACTAATTTAAAATTTAAAGGCTCACACATTATTCAAAGATACGATCCATATAATGCTGTTATTTATTTTTATCATTAACTATTGGTACAGATCTCCAATAGGACTTGTATCTTTGAGGTTTTGCAGCTTTGATTGTAGAAAGACAAGTGCATAACACACTGCTTTAAGTAAATGAACATGCTAGTTCTCTTTGATGCCAAAACCTGAGCTTTTAATCTTCTTTGCAAGCATAGTGCAAGCTATGGAATGAGAATCGTATTAATCCCTATAAGACACAGAAAGCCAGTAATCTGGCAAAAAAAAAAAAAAAAAAAAAAAAAAAAAAAAAAAAGCAGCAAGTTAAAAGTTAAGGACAGTTTAAAAACAAGTACCTGAACAAAGGGTAAAACGAACGCACCTGTTGATCTTCTGAGGTTGCACGGGAATGATGGGGATGACAGTGTTGCACAGAGACTTGCAGAGTGGGCACAGGTACTCTCCACTTTCCAAGTCAAACAGGTCAACATGAATGCGTTGCTGAGAACTTAGTTGTACAGCTTCAAAATACCTGCAAAATTCAAGATACAGGTCCATTTAGAACAAGTCACATGACTTTGATCTACTCTAAATAAAAATGGTTAGAATTTTGAACGTAGTAAGTATCTTTAGAACTTATATGCAAAAGTACATGTTATAATTCTAGAAGAAACAGAATTCCCTTTGGGGTATGGATAAACTAGAAACTACATTACAGCAGACACAAATTTGAAAACTCTGCTGAATCTTAACTTGTCCCCATCTTAACAGCAAGAGGACATAACTAGAGGCCCCCAATGGTTATCCACGTCACTGAGGGCTTTCAATAGAAAATGATGTTTTGAATCTGATGGCAAATGAGTAAATAATACAAAAATTATCAGAAATTACATTTTGAAATTTTTACCTTTTCTCAAGATAAAACCAAAAATTTTTACATTATAAAGATACTTATTATTTTTGCTTGTTTAGTTTTTTTCAATACAAACATATTGTATTTTCTGTGTAGCTCTGGCTGTCCTGAAACTGGCTCTGTAGACCAGGTTGGCCTTGAACTCAAGAGAGGTCTATTTGCCTCTGCCTCCACAGTGTTGGGACTAAAGGCATGCATCACCATTACCTGGCTGCAAAGATACTTTTTAGTGTTTTAAGATTTTTTTTTCCTTTTTGTTTTGTTAAGACAGGGTTTCTCTGTGTGATAGCTTGGTACTCACTTTGCAGACTCACTGGATGTCTTGGTACTCACTTTGCAGAACAGGCTGGCCTCAAAATTCACCTGCCTCTGTCTCCTGGGTGCTGGTATCAAAGCCATGCACCATCACCACCTTGGCCTAAGTTTTGATATTTTTAAATAAATATTACTGCTTCTATTGCATGACTAGCAGCAAACAGTGTTAATACTATTTAGATTGTGGGAAGCAAATGCATGTTGAGTGCCAGGAACTGACCAGGGCAGCACACTGTGCATGCATGCTAAGTACATGCTATATTAACAAGCTACACTCCTAATTCCTGAAAACACTAAGATGGGAACTTTATACATCAATTCCTAAGATTTACAATAAATGAAAATATAATTAGCACAATGCAAAAAGGATTAGTAATTAAAATTGTTTTAATTATTCTAGTAAGAAAAACAGAAGACATGAGAAAACATGCCTTTTTGTGGTGTGTAGTGAGCATCAATGTTCCTAGTCTCTTTCAAGAACATGTCAGAGGGACAACTTACTTCTGCCAGCACACTGCATGCATTACATGACCACAGCTTCCTGTATAAGTTCCATGTGCCAGGTCTGGATCCATGAAAAGAGGGTCCAGGATTTCTGGTTCAGAAAGACACAAATAAGAGGCATGTACTTATGTTTTCTTGAGTTAAGGAAGTGACAGTGGAAAAAAAGAGTTTTCAGATCTAAAATTCTAATCACAAAATTTTATTTCTTAAGAACGGCCAAGTATAGCAGTGATAGTAATATACAATATACATTTGCCTAATAGTGTGAAAAAAGAAGGAAAGCAGCAAGGCCATAAAAATTCTAAAATTTGTATGGATTAAACAACTCTATATTCATTTATGCTGTAATTCAAAACAGTAGGTTCAAGCTGATTGGTGGTTGAAGTGCTTTTTTATGCTTCAAGAACAAATTTACCTTTGTACTTGTAATGATAATTTGAATACATGACTACTTATAAAAATTCATTTTTAGATGTGTGTTTGCCTGCATATATGTCTGGAGCATGTGTATGCTTGGTTCCCAAGAGGCACTGGACCCTCTGGAACTAGAGTTGCAGACAGTTGTGAGCCATCATAGAGAACCCAGGTCCTCTGCAAGAGCACCAAGTGTTCTCATCTCTCCAACCCCTATAAATGACATTATTAAGAGGCCAGTTAACACCTCTGTGCCTCAGTCCTTTCATTTATACAGTGGTAGTAATGCACAAGGTTGTTGTGAGATATAGTAAGCAAATAGACACAGGGTTTAATCATGTCAAACATTAATAAATGTTAGTTCATAATCATCATTACTTCAAGGGAATTTAAAAAAATAAAGCAGATAATTTCCAGTAAGTATGATGTGTTACCTAATTAAAATTTTATGTAGTAAATGTTTAATATAAATCTAATCATAAGGCAGAGAGATAAATGCACAATGTGAGACATTAGATAAAATTATTAGCCTGCATTTATCAAAATAGTTATTATCATGAAAAAGGGGGCAAGGAAATAGTCTACATTAAACCAATTAAAATACACTTTTCCTTTGCTTTGTCTTTGAGACATTGTCTCACTGTGTAGCTTAGACTGGCCTTGAACTCACCATGTAGGCCAGGCTCACCTCCACCTAATGTAAAGTTTCCTGCCTTAGTTTGCCATGTGCTGGGATTACAGGCACGAGCTACCATGCCCAGTTCAAAAAAACTTCATAAAGTATGTTTAAGTATTAGATATATGTTTTGATCTTTGTTTAAAAAATATGCCTCCCCACTGAAGACAGATATAGAAACAAAGATTATATATGATATTCCTTCCTTAAGTATGGTAATGGTGTGGTAAGTATATAATAAACTGTCCTCAGTTTTGGGAAATGCATTCAGAAATACCTAGAGATGAACTGTTATGAGGCCAGCAATCTACTTTCAAATGGTTCAGCAAGATAAAATAAAACCAAAAAAAGATGATTAAGCAATGTGACTAAGAACTAACAAAAATCAAAACTAATAAAAAAGCCAAGTAGTCAACATGGCAAGTAAGAACCTAATCTATGTCACATACAAATATGTGATATAACCAAGCAGAACTTCCATACAATCTCACTGTTGAACCTCTTTCAACATTTATTTTTATTCTAATTATATAGAATTAGGCATGAAAAAAATGGCTGAAAGTAGATTAAGTAAGCAATACATACCCCCTGAGAGGTCTACGGGTTTCCCCCTGTGCTGGGTTAAGGCAGTGGATTTCTGGACGCAGGCTGATAACACCATGGCATTGTTTTCTAGTTTCACCTCTTGTTCTTCTTGGCAGAGGATGCATGTCAGCACCTCCTTTTCAGTAACAGCTGGGCCCCGCTTAGGACCCAAAGCAATTCTAGAGTAGTCACTGACTGCTGGAGTGCTACCAAAAGGAACAACCAGAAATTAGGACATATGTTTCGGTTATTGTCTTTACATTTTGAAGATTTCAGGTAAATAAATAAAAAAATTATACTTAGCAATATTACCTTTAGAAATCAACCCTGAATTTTCTGGCTTTAAGCACTTAATTTCTAACTAGAAAGTTCAGTTTGTTCGAAGTGCACAGAGAAATACATTACAGAATAGTATGTATGTAATGCTATTTAATTTACTATAACAAGAGAATTGGGGCCATTTCTTTTTTAATAACAAATATGTAGTACACATATCAAAGAAGTTCTGTAAAATATAGAAAAATATAAAAAAGCATTGTATTGACAATGTACCCACTAATAATCTTGTTTATTTCTTCTTAGTTTGCTTTCTATTTATAATACACATTTTGTATAAATATCATGCTATATATACAGATTTATTCACATAAATGTTGCTTTGTTTATACCTTTATTACTGTGTCATGTATTAAGATTTACTCAGAAACATTTTAAATAGTTGCCTAGAGCTACTCTTGCTACTGTAGTACCATAATGCTTTTATCTAATCCCTCTCCTTAGACACTTAGGCTTCTAATTCTATTTTAGTAGCTATTAAAACTACAAAAATTTAAACTTTTAATAAATCTTAATGATGTAGCAATTTTTATGAGCTACAGATATCCCTGATAGTAACAAAATCAAATAAAAGCAAGTATTTATAATGGTTTGTTACGCTAGACACTGTTTCACATATTTTATGATTTTTTTTTCACTTTAATTCTTACAATAAACATAAGGCAGGTACTGTAATTACTTCCATTTGCACAGAGGGAGAAACTGAGCCTAAAGATACTAAGAGGCAGACCTAGGAACTCATCATCAGTAAGTAACACCACCAAGATTTAACTAACCCAGGTGACTTGGCCTGAGAGGCCCGCAAAACTGTACAAGAAGCTCCCTAAAATATGGTGTATCACTCAGTGAACTATAAATAACTCAAATGCTCATCAGTATAAGTGAATTAGCATAATATAGAACATTACATAGCTTTCAAAGGGTACTGCTCAGCAGTAACATGTAGCCTACATCCTTAGAGAAAATAATAAGGACATATCATTTATACATTATGTTATGTTGAATAACATAAAACCATATAATTTTGTGACTACAGATATTTGCATGTAATAGTATAATAAAAAATTTCTGACATATATACATAAAACCTGTTTTGTTTTGAGATGAAGTCTCACTTATGTGTAGCTCAGACTAGCCTTGAACTTTCAACCTTTCTTTTAACCTCTTCAATGCAGGGTTATGCATATAAAACTTAACCATAGAGGGAAGAAAGGGAAATAGGATTTGATCAAGTATCCAAAGGAACTTTAGATTTATCCCTACCATTTGATTTTCCAATTGAAAGTATAGCAATATAGCTATAATTAAGATAGTAAAAGAAAAGGAATTAAGACAAAAAATTAAACTTAAGGGATTGAGAAATGTGCCTTCATCAACACTGAGAATGTTTTTTGCTTTTCAGGTTTTTTGTTTGTTGAGAGAGTTTCACAGGGTTTCACTATGCAGCCAGACTGATATGAAGCTCACTATATAATTCAGACTGGCCCTGCACTTGTGGCAGCCCTGCCTCTGCCTCCCAAGTGTTGCGATTACAGGAATGCACCATCATGCCTGGCCTCACTGAGAACTTCTTTACGGCTAACCCTTATATGTTAAAGAAATAAGGACAAAATATGGGAAATAATGTTTAAAGGAGGACAAGAAGGAGCAAAGGCCTCCACAGAAACAGGCAAAAGAGAAAAACAGGCAGTGGCAGGAGACAAAATGCAAAAAGTCAGTAAACAACTTTATGAGCGTTCTCCCTTGGACTAACTGGTTTACTCTTCAGTCTATTGGTGCCAGGGAACTGAGCCAAGCCAGCACTCTACTACTGAGCTTCACTCCTAGCCACAAGCTCTACTTGGTGATAATGAAGCATGTTCATACACTAGTAGGAATAGAAGCCTGCAGAGACAATATACAGTATCTGCCAATGTTTCAACCTAGCCAGGCGTTTTGGTGCACAACTTTAACCCCAGCACTTGAGAGGCAGAAGCAATGAGTGGGAGATCAGTCTGTAGACCTCCAGGACAGAGTTCCAGGACAGCTAAGCTACACAGTGAGACCTTACCTCAGAAATAAATACGTTAATTAAATTAAAGTTTGTTAAGTTCTGCCCTGTTAGAACTACGGGCACAACTACAGAAGAACATATGACAGCGCTCTGACAAAGTAATAAGGGAAAACAGGAACCTCACAAATCAGACAGAACACTGTAAACCCACACCATGGCAGACTGTACATTCATAAAGAGTAAAAGAACGTAAAGGAGGGAGGAAGGATGAGTGCAATCAGAATGAATGACATACTTGTGTAAAATTGGCAAAGAACTAATTGAAAAAATGAGGGGATGGAAGTCAAAGGGTCCATATTTACAGGTGTGCAGAAGGAGTAAACCTACAGATTTTATGGGTAGAATAAGGACTACAGCTGTTTTAGGACCTCTTAACTCAAAACAATAACTACATGTTGTTGTGGACTATTCCTTGACACTCTATGAAGATGTATCACTGTGATTGGTTTAATAAAGAGCTGAGTGGCCAATAACTAAGCAGGAAGAGACTAGATGGGACTTCTAGGGACAGAGAGGTCTTGGGGCAAAAGAAAGGTGAAGTTGCCAACCAGAAACAGAGAAAGCAAGATGGGCAATACACAGTAAGTAAAGGTCAATGAGCCTTGTAAAAGAATGTAGATTTAAAAATACGGGTTAAAAGTTACAAGAGTCTGATGACCTGAGTTACTCCTGGACCCACATGAGTCAGGGAGTAAAATGGCTCCTACAAGTTGTCCTCTGACCTCTAAATACACACACAATAAATTTTTTAAAAAGTGTGCAAAAAATATGTGCACCTTAAATATGCAGTATTTAAAAATATTTAAAAACTTGAAATTTAAAGAAACTGATGCAAAGTCTATACCATAGATCTACGTGTGCTAACATAAAAATATGTGCAAAGAGAAAACAAGATATAGAACTAAATATATGGGTGCTGGAGAGATGGCTGAGCAGTGAAAACCACTAGTTGCTCTTCCAGAGGACCCAGGTTCAATTCCCAGCACCCACATGGCAGCTCATGATCATCTACAATTCTAATGCCAATGAACAGAAAATAATGGGATGGTTTCTATTTCTGTTGTTCCCATTTTAATATATTTAGGAAAACCTGATTTCAGAAGAATGTTTGTTTTGTTTTACCTCTCTTCCTCCATAATGGAGTCTTCTTTTCCTGGCATTTCTGATGTATTGTCATACATGAGTTTGTGAGTCTCAATGAAGTTTTTCTGTAAGGCGGACATCTGGGCCATGATCTTCTGGCGGTGAAGCCTAGCAGCTTCAGCTTTTCTCTTCCGTTCTGCTTTTTCTTTATCATGAGTGGTCTGAATATTAAATAACACCAAAATTAGATAAGAGCTCCTATTAAAAATTCAAATCCAGATTGAATATCCCTTATTTAATGCAGCAGTTATCATATCTGATAAGGCATACTTTAAATAAAAAGCAATTAGGAGAGATAAACAGGGCTACTACATATTATTAATAAAAGAAAAACCATTAGCCGGAAGATGGTGGCGCACACCTTTAATTCCAGCACTCAGATGCAGAGGCAGGCAGACCTTGGTGAGTTCAAAGCCAGCTTTGTCTACAAGTGAGTTTCAGGACAGGCTCCAAAACTACATAAACTTTGTCTCAAAAAAAAAAAAAAAAGGAGGAAGAAGAGGAAGAAGGGGAAGACGGGGAAGGAGGAGGAGGAGGAAGAGGAGGTGGAGGAGGAGGAGGAGAAAGAAGAAGAAGAAGAAGAAGAAGAAGAAGAAGAAGAAGAAGAAGAAGAAGAAGAAGAAGAAGAAGAAGAAGAAGAAGAAGAAGAGGAGAACAATCCATCAAGAAGATTTTACAATTATAAACACTTATTAGAGCCTTTAACTTTGTAAAAGAAACACCAAAAAGCATAAAAGAATGTATGGGTCCTGATACAGCAATAGTGTGGGACTTCAATACCCAACTCTCACATTTAAATAGGTCTTCCAGAATAAAAATAAGAAACCTCAGAGCTACAACACGCCATTAGCCAGTGGATACAGAATATACACTTGACAGACAGGGAATGTTCTCAGAGACATACGGAACTGTCTCCTAAACTGATCACACCATAGGCCAGAAATCAATCAGTACTTAGATTCTTTAATTAGTTAATTCGTTTTTGGCTTGTTTTTTGTTGTTTTGTTTTTCAAGACAGAGTTTCCACTGTGTATCCCAAGCTGTCCTGGACCTCTCTCTAGAGATCAAGCTGGCCTCAAAATCCAGAGATCCGCCTGTCTCTGCCTCCCAAGTGTTGGTATTAAAGGCATGCACAACCAATGCTCAGCAGAATAAATTCTTTGTATCAGACCACAATGGAATAAAAGTAGAAACGAACAAGAAAAAAAATATAAAAACTACAAAAATACTTGGAAACTTAACAATATATTTTTGAATTAATAGTGGACTATTGAAGAAATTAGAAAAGAAAATTTAAAATTCCTAGAATTTTATTAGAATTTTATTAAATGAAAATGAGAATACAAGTTCCAGAACCTTTGGGGCACAGCCAAGGCAGTCCTAAGAACAAAGCTTATTGATATAAATTCTTATATTAAAACAACCACCATCACCGCCGCCTCTGAGATCTTAATGAACAGCACACTGACACCTAAGGCTCTAGAAAAACAATACTAAGCCAATTCCAAACCCAGGAGATGGGGAGACGTTTAAAAGTTAGGGAAGAAATTAACAAAATGGAAACTAAATGAACAATACATAAAATCAACTAAAGAAAGAGTTGGTTCTTTGAAAATGTAAGTATCACTAATAAATCCTTAGCCAATGTGACATAAAGAAAGAATGTGAAGACAAAATTATAATGAAAGGGTGTTATTTAAGGGACGCAATAAAATCCACAACATTATTAGAGCATAATTTGGAAACTTATTTGCCAAAAAGCTGGAAAACCTAGAAGAAATGTTCAAATTCTATATGCATATGACCTAGCAAAATTTAATCCAGAGGATAAAAAAAACTTAGAGACCTACTACAAGTACTGAAAATTTAACCCAGGATTTTTCACATGTTAGGCAAATGCTCTACCATACACTAACTTATGTACAGTGTATTTTCTTTTAAGAAAAATAGCTAATATCTCAATTAAGAATATCTAATAATTAAGATATAATTCCAGCACTTGGGAGGCAGAGGCAGGTGGATCTCTGTGGGTTTGAGGCCAGCCTGGTTTATATAGAGAGTTCTAGAAGAGTCAGGGCTACATAGAGAGATCCTGTTTTAAAAAAATAAAAAAACAGCCAGGCAGTACTGGTGCACGCCTTTAAACCCAGCACTTGGGAGACAGAGGCAAGCGGGTATCAGTGAGTTTCAGGCCAGCTTGGCCTATAGAGAGAGTTCCAGGACAGCCAGGGGCAGTTACACAGAGAAATCCTGTCTTGAAAATCAAACAAACAAATTTAAAAAACCAAAAGAATATTTTAATAATTAAATGTTAGTTAATTAATTCAATATTAGCAAAATATGATTCAAAACATGGAAAATCATGATCTACATATCTAATTTCACTGAATCTAAGATGAACCATTATTTTATATTTCCTAACAGATGAATACTGTTGACTAAATTATGAACTGCCATTGACTGAGACATATCCTAATTTTTTAATGTTTTAAATTTTATTTTAAAATGTTTTAAAATTAATATAATAGGGTATTTCTAAGAGTCCCACTAGACATCAAGTTCCTTTAACTTTGTAAAATATGCCCATCCTACTGAGCATATTAAGTGCAGTACAAAGCAGAGGACTAAAAGACGACAGAACTCACATATTTTACCACCAACAGTTTCTCCTAAAGAAGAAAGTGACTCTTTATTCAAAGACAGAGATAAATGTAACATTGTCACCGTGCTGTTACCTCATCATTCTTAATGGATTCCAAGCCTGAAGTGGTTGCCACAACTAAAGAAGATTTTTCTCTTAATCTCTTCACTGTGTCAAACATCTGTGAAAATAGATGAAACATTAAGTGGCTGGACTGACCAGGAAGAAAAATCACTAATCTGATTCAGCCATTTTAGAGATAAGATGGCTTATCTCTCAGGTAAGCTACACCGATATGTATTTCAAAAAAATTTTAAAAGTGCCCCTGACTATGACAATACTGCTGGTTAGCGAGTCACCAGCTGAGTGAGCGAAGTCAGCTGTTTGTCTGGGACGGGAGGTGTAGCACAGATTTATTTGTAAATTTTGACAGGAACTCTAACTCCTGGGCTCAAGTGATTTTTCTAACTTAACCTTCTAAATAACAGGGATTACATAGCATACCAACAAACTCAGTTTAAAGGAACATTTTTATTAATGTCCTCAATATGAAGATACACCACTTTATTCTGACCTACGAAGTGAAAACAATCTAGCCCCCATTACCCCTCCAACATTGCCGCCTCTCTTTATGTACAGTCCTACTGGACCTCTTCTGAGCACTTGCACTGGCCCCTTTCCTAAAATACTCCTTGGAGTCTTAGAACACTGGCTCTAGAACGATCCAGGTCTCAGCTCTAACTTCACCTTCTGACAAAGACCTCTCATTATTCAAGGGAATCTTCTTTCATCCTACTGGATTATCCTGATGATTGTTTTCAAATTATCTGTATTTCAACCATGGTATATGCACCATCAAAGAAAGCTCTTCGCGCTGCTTGGGGTCTTGAATTCAGCACGGTACACTGCAATCACTCAATGCACGCAACTGATAATGACATAACTGAGGGTATTTTTCATTACTAAAAGTAACTCCACAGAAACAGAAAAAAAAATGAATTACCGTAAGCATAAAAAAACCACAGTTGTGGCCGGGCGGTGGTGGCGCACGCCTTTAATCCCAGCACGCGGGAGGCAGAGGCAGGCGGATCTCTGAGTTCGAGGCCAGCCTGGTCTACAGAGCTAGTTCCAGGACAGGCTCTAGAAACCACAGGGAAACCCTGTCTCGAAAAACCAAAAACAAACAACCCACAGTTGTGATATAACTGACAATAAATGACTTTACAAATGGAAAGAGAACACAGGACACGGATTTTATCAGCAAATAGAAGATTTTATATATGGTCACATATAGCATGGAATTACAGTTATGTATAGTGACTAATATTCAATAATGAAAATAAAGGATTGTCACTTTTTAGACTTTTTTATTTTTAAAATTGTATTACAATTGTTTCTCCATTCATACCTCCAAACCTTCCTATTTACTCCTCCCTTGATCTTTTTCAAACTGATGGCTCTTTTTTGCATTAATTGTTGTTACATGTGTATATGTGTGTGTGTGTGTGTGTGTGTATTCCTAAATATAACCTGCACAGTCTCATATTACTTATATGTACTTTTTATGCGCACACTGTATCATACTGCAAATTTTATTTATTTATGGTTCTGAGGGTTGAATCAAGGACTCATACATGTTCAAAACACATTCTACCACTGATCTCTACTTTCTGCCCTTACAATGTTGTCTTCATTATAATCTGATTATGCTCTTTCTACTAATAAAGGTGAAACGGTGTGCAAAGTTATACCAGTAGCGACCTCACACACCTTATATTTTTGTACTGAGTTTACTGACTGTATCAAGGCCACATCGAGCAACAAACTATTTAGGGGTGCATAAGTACATTCTGTGATGTTCAAGAAAGGTTGAAGAGCTTAATAATGCATTTATCAAAATGTGTTCTTGTCATTAAGCAACACATAACTATATTAAACCAGTTTACTTTTGCAACATACCTGGAGTATCCATGCAATCATGTCCTTCTGGCCTTCTAATTGGGGGATTCCTTTGAGCTTCTCCAAAAGCATTTGTATATTCTGGGCATTCATGGCTGAACTTCCCAATCCTTTTTTAAAATACAAAAGTATATTTAGAGAATTAAAATTCATAATTTTGTACTAATTATAATTCTTAGTGCCTATCATTCACACGCTAATTGAAGTTTGCCAACCAGTCCCTTTGCTACCTTAATTTTTATTTATTTATTTTTTTTGTTTTGTTCTGTCTTTTCAGACAGGGTTCCTCTGTGTAGCCTTGGTTGTCCTGGAACTTCCTCTGGCCAAAAATTCAGTGATACATCTGCCTCTGTCTCCCAGGTGCTGGGATTAAAGGCATGTACCACTACTGCTCAGCATTTAATTTTTTTAAAAGAATCTGTGATTACATGATTAAACAACAGAATAAGAGAGACTCACAGCCGGGCGGTGGTGGCGCACGCCTTTAATCCCAGCACTCGGGAGGCAGAGGCAGGCGGATCTCTGAGTTCGAGGCCAGCCTGGTCTACAAGAGCTAGATCCAGGACAGGCTCTAGAAACTACAGGGAAACCCTGTCTCGAAAAACCAAAAAAAAAAAAAAAAAGAAAAAAGAAAAGAAAGACTCACATTATAGTAAGCCTCCCGCTGCATCACCCATTGGTACTGCTAAGGGCTACCCTTCATAGTCTGCTCTTGCCTTTCCTCTGTGCTCACTGTCTACACAAAGCCCATGATGAGAACAATTGCAGAGATACTCAAGGGAAAGTTATTCATATGCAAAAAAGGCTAACAGTATTTTCAATACACAGAAAGCAAGTTAAAATAAAAAGTGAATTAGGTATAAGACTTTGGACTCACCAAGATAGGATAGATAATTCTCTGAATTTGTCAAATGCAAATGGACTAGACATTGTTGGTGCATTTATTGCCTGTATGTATTGTACATAGTTTTTCTTATATTAGTTATAGTCTTCTTTTTTATTTTAGACAAAGGGGGGAAATGTTGTGGCATTTCACTTGTATTCCACTTGTAAGTAAAACTTCCCTGCAAATCAGAAAAGTAAAACAGCCACACTGGCCAGCCTTATAGACCAGGCAGCAATATCACACACTTTTAATCTCAGTGGCTACACGAGCTTGCCATAGAAACCAGGTGGTAATGGTGGATGCCTTTAATCCTAGAGAGGATTATAGACTGGGAAGAGATGGCTCTCAGACACAGTCTCATTCTGAGATTCTTGGAGGCAGGATCACTTTTTTGGACTGAGGTTGAGGTAGGAGACAAAGCTGGCTGCTTTGCTTTCTGGTCTTCAGGTTGAACCCCTATATCAGTCTCTGAGTTTTTATTAATCATGCTTTAATTGGTACTCATGTATATAGAAAATGTGGTTACTTTGCTCATAAGTATTGGTTTTATAATCAATGCTTCAGAAATGCTCTTTGAACAAAACTACCTTAACGTAATAGCATTTTAATCTAAACCTATGCTAGTCTTCAAGATTAAAAAAGAAACATTTTCAGACACACTTCACTCCTGACATACTACAACCACACATACAGTAAAAACACCTGCGATAGGGAATCTTTATAACTTTGAATTACAAACTGGCAATTTAGCTAGAAGTTTGTTGGGAAATGAGCTGTAGCATACTTGAAGCCTTATGGTAGAAGTCGAACGTCACTTCTTCTTCAGGAGCTTTCTGAAGCTGCTGCTTCTCTTCCAGCAAGCCCAGCGCCAATATGTGGAATGCCTGGAGGAAAAAAACGGGGTCTCTGAAGGGCTTCTTCTTTAACTGGCAATACTAATATAAATAACCCAAAGAGGAAGAGAACAATAAACAAAAACAGACAAAACTTATACAAATGGTCAAGAGAAAGAGAAATCATGAATACTATGAAAAATGCCTCAGATTAAGGAGACATAGCTTAAAGTATCACCTAAAAAGTCATAAAAATCTCACCAGGGTGGTGGCACATGCCTTTAATTCCAGCGCTTAAGAGGGAGAGGCAGGTGGATCTCTGTGAGTTTGAGACCAGTTTGGCCTACAAAGTGAGTTCCAGGACAACAAGGACTGTTACACAGAGAAACCCTGTCTCAGTTAAAAAAAAAAAAACTAAACAGGTCGGGGGATGTGAAGTTTAGTATAAACTACACAGCTGCCAGAGTGTCTGGAAGCAGTCAGTTGTTATTGCACTGGTGATAGCGCGAAAATTAACACGCTTTACATTTTTAAAAATCAGAGTGACTGATGGAGTAGGGTCTATGTGTTACTTCCATTGGTTAATAAGAAACTGCCTTGGACTTTGATAGGCCAGCCCTTAGGTGGGTAGAATAGACAGAACAGAATGCTGGGAAAAGAAGGCGGTGAGGCAGATGCTATAGCTCTCCTCTCCAAGATGGACGCAGGTTGAGATCCTCCCTGGTAAGACACAACCTCGTGGTGCTACACAGATTATTAAAAATGGGTAAATCAAGCCGGGCGGTGGTGGCGCACGCCTTTAATCCCAGCACTCGGGAGGCAGAGGCAGGCGGATCTCTGTGAGTTTGAGGCCAGCCTGGTCTACAAGAGCTAGTTCCAGGACAGGCTCCAAAGCCACAGAGAAACCCTGTCTCGAAAAACCAAAAAAAAAAAAAAAAAAAAAAAAAAAAAAAAAAAAAAAGGGTAAATCAAGATGTGAGAATTAGCCAATAAGAGGCTGAAACTAATGGGCCAGGCAATGTTTAAAAGAATAGTTTCCGTGTAATTATTTCGGGGCATAAGCTAGCCAGGCGGTAGGGAGCCAGGGCGGCAGGCAGGAACACAGCCAGCTGTTCCATCAACAAGTGACAATATCAGTTAAAAATTTAAAGGAACAGACTGTGTACTCAGAATTGTACATCAAATATACTTATTTATGTATGCAAAATTATTTATACAAGGATGCTCACTGTAAACCAGGGGTGGCGAACACCTGTAATCTCATGTACTTGGAAGGCTGAGGTGGAAGGATCACCTGAGTTCACAAAATCAAGACCAGCCTGAACAACATAAACAGAACCCATCACAAGCAAAGAAGCAAACTGACCATAAACAACACTCATCTTAATAGTCTTTGTTATAATAAAACTCCCAATCCAAACCCAATGTCTATTAATAAGAGAAAACTTAAATGCACATCAAGGAATGACAAATACCTTTATGTGCTTATGTTGGTACAGTTTCCAGAATATATGAAACATTAACAGTGTTTATCTCCTGAGGAGGACACTGGGAGATGGGGAAATTTAAATAAAGTTTAAATAAAGCTCTACAATACTGAATCTAGTACTGCAGATATTTATCACTGTTATAAGCACAGAGATACAAATGGAGCATTAGCCTACAGACCAATAATAACCAGAAGGAGATGGGGGTAGAGAAAACTGAGTAGGTATCAAATAAATATAGTTATAGTTACCATAAAGTAGCAGGATTAAGAAATTTATTAATTAGCAGTTCCAAGAAGTCAGGTATGATGCCTAATAAGTATAATCTCAGCCCTCAGGATACGGAGGCAGGAGAATTGACCCAAGATTAAAGCTAGCCTAGGCATGAGGAGTTCGAGTCCACCCTGTGCTTCAGTGTGTGACCTTGTATCAAAACACAAGGAAAAGAACTGTGAGTGTGGCCTGGTGGTGGAGGTCTGGTCTAGCACAGTCATGACCCTGGGGCCATTCCCCAGCACCACTATAACCAAAGCAAACAAAATATATAAATAGATGCCTATAAAAAGCATGATGCAACCAGGCATTGGTGATGCACTCCTTTAATCCCAGCACTCAGGAGGTAGAGGTAGGAGAATCTGAGTTTGAGGCCAGCCTGGTCAACAGTGTGTTCCAGAACAGCCACAGTGACACAGGAAAACTCTGTCTAGGAAAAAATAAAATAAAAATTTGAAAAAAAAAAAAAAGAAGAAAATGCATGATGCAATGGGAAATGGATTTATTACTAGCATGATGAGACGTCTTTTTTCCCCCATACTCAGGAGAAGGAGCTTTATTTGAATAGAGTTGGAGAATAGTACCTAAGATAGCATAGGAATAAATTATGTTCCAAAAGAACTCATCAACCAAATGGATTCTACTTCCCAGAAGCTTTGCAGGGGAGGGCACAGCAAAGGGCAGGGAGTGGAAGGTTAACTGCCCCTAGCACAACACAGCTGCTGTACAGAAAGTAATCAGAGCATTAGAGAACATCTAAGAGAGAGAGAGAGAGAGAGAGAGAGAGAGAGAGAGAGAGAGACAGAGAGAGACAGAGAGAGATCTCTGAAAATATGTTATGGATAATAAAAACATGATAATGTATCAACAAAGAAACAGGCCACAGTTCAACCACTTTAAAGATTCCTAAATAGCATGTTTCTGATAGGGTTCTGATTGACATTAGCCAGGAATTGTATTTCAGATAAACATACCATTTGGAGCATCCCTTCTGTCCACAAATTAGAATCTGTGTCTACTGCCCGCTCAAATATGGTCCTGAGAATGTACATCATGACATCGCAGTTGAGAAGGTTGATTACTTTGCTGAAAGCAGGGCAGAACTCAGGAGGAGGTGGCGGTGGCAATGCTATTAGGGAAGCAGAATAAATGGGGAAGAGAGACAAACAGGTACATTTTTATTTGAGTTACCCTAACATACATAATTGCAAATATAAAAATTAATAGCTTAAATGCAAAATAATGTGATTTATTTCTACTTTAAAGCACTGAAAACATCAATGTCAAAGGAAATGTAAACTGCTGTACCAGTCTCTGAGAATAAACTCAACCTGCGTACAATGTAAACACTGTCATTTATGTTGGCCACACCTTTTTTTTTAATTTTTATTTATTTTATTTATTTATTTTCTCTCTTTTTTTTTTTATTAAAGATTTCCATCTCCTCCCCTCCTCCTCCCCCTTCCCTCCCCTCCCTTCCACCCATACTCCCACTCCACCCCTCTCCAAGACAAAGAGCCATCAGGGTTCCCTTCACTATGTTAAGTCCAAGGTCCTCCCAGCTCCCCCTAAGTCCAGGAAGGTGAGCAACCAAACTGACAAGGCTCACAGTGAGCCCGTCCATGCTGTAGAGTTCACGTTCACTGCCGTTGGACCCAGCAATCCCACTGTTGGGAATTTACCCAAGAGATGCCCAATCATATTACAAAAGCATTTGTTCAACTATGTTTATAGCAGCATTATTTGTAATAGCCAGAACTTGGAAACAACCTAGATGCCCTTCAGTGGAAGAATGGATGAAGAAAGTGTGGAATATATACATATTAGAGTACTACTCAGTGGTAAAAAACAATGACATCTTGAATTTTGTATGCAAATGGATGGAAATAGAAAACACCATCCTGAGTGAGGTAACCCAGGCCCAAAAAGATGAACATGGGATGTACTCACTCATAATTGGTTTCTAGCCATAAATAAAGGACATCGAGCCTATAATTCATAAAAAAATCCTAGAGAAGCTATATAAGAAGGTGAACCCAAAGAAAAACATATAGTTATCCTCCTGGATACTGGAAGTAGACAAGATTGCCGGACAAAAAATGGGAACATGGGGGTGGGGTGGGATGGGGGGAGGGGGGATGGGGAGAGAAAAATGTGAAGTGGAGGATGGGAAGAGCTTGGGGGAATAGGATGGTTGGGATATAGGAAGGGTAGATATGGGAACAAGGAATTATACATCTTAGTTAAGGGAGCCATTCTAGGGTTGGCAGAAACTTGACTCTAGAGGGGTTCCCAGGTGTCCTGGCCACATCTTAATATGTAAACACAAAGAAGCTCTTTAGTTGTTCCCCTCAAATCAACAAAATAAAACACCCACAGAAAACAGCCAAATGTATCAGTTCAGAATCTCAATTTTACCTTCATCTTTATTTTCTTGTTTTCTCCTTTTCTTCTGCATATGTTCAGCCTATTAAAGCAAAGGTAACAACTATCATTACACACACTGTTTAGCCAGCACAAAACGAAAGGAATACTGCTTGAAAACAAATAGATTGATCTATCCAGTAAAGTACTTTATACTAATTTAAAATGTATGCAAAATATTATCTTGACTAGAAGCCAAAAAATTGTCCTAGGGAAGGACACCGTAAGATGAGTAAGGTATGATTCTCATTGAGAACTTAGCCAGTGTCCATGCTGTGAGATGGCTCAGCCAGTACAGGGTCCCTACAACCTAGTAAGACTTGGGTCAAGACCCAAGTGATGGAAGGAATAAACAGACTTCTGGATATATACCCATACCCCAGTAAATAATAAATAAATGTAATAAAAACTTAAAAAGATAAAAAAGAAAGAACTTAGCCCTGTTCTTTTGGTCAGAAGGGCTTCCCAGTTTCTATTCTGTACAAGAACCCACATGACAGTATGGAACTTTTATCTTTATTCATATTCATATGTAATTATTTTATTAAATGAAAGCTTCTTTATTCGACTCCACTGCTGTGAGAGAATACCAGACAGCATGACTTAAAGGGCAGCAGCATCTCGCCCAGTTCATGCCTGGTTTCAGGAGATCATGGAGAGGAAGCCATGGTAGAGTAGCCTTTCTCACAATGCCAGCAAACAAGCAAGACAATGTTGAGAGCATCCAGCTTTCTCCTTCTCCCACTTTGTTAAAAATTACTCAGTTTAAGAAACGTCAACAAAATGAGCCATCACCTAAACCAATCTATCCTAAGAACAACAGAAATTATGCGCCAATCCTCTGTAGAACAGTCACTGCTGAGGAAGGGAGGAAGGGAGGGAGGGAGGGAGGGAGGGAGGGAGGGAGGGAGGGAGGATTGTTCTAAAGAACAGTGGCACATGTGACTCAAATGAAAGGTGTGCTGTTGAGCTATTCTCTCCTGTAACAACTATAAATTACAAGACATTTTTGGTATAGTCAAGAAAACCTAAATATTGTCGATACACTAGATTGCTGATTTTCTGGGATGAGTTACCACCCTCTCTACTAACAGGAACCACCATGAAACTCCCTTTTCTAGATTCAGAAAAACATACAGGCCTTCAGGCTTATTTTTTACCTTGCTGTGCTGTGTTTTGGAATAATGGTAAAAGTACGTATTGAAGTCTTTAAGTGATTCGTCTTTCAATTCATAGACTCCATGGCCTGACACACCTGGTTTCCTAGAGCACAGAAAACACAGGAATCAACAGCAGGTTTTGATTTTGTTTTGTTTTCACAATATTGAAAACAAAGTAAGAATCTAAAATCTGATCTAAAATTCAAGATTCCTAAAAAATTTATCTCAGAAATGATCAGTTTAGTTGCTATGGTAACACAAAAACTATACACTGAGTGCAAAGTCTTGACAACAGTGACATTGTACTCTCAATAGTTATAAAATTCAAACAAATCTGGGAAAGTTTATTTTCTGCTACCCGAGCCTGACAGTGTGCCCTACTTAGATTTCCATCCTTCTTTTAAAGCCTCTGGGTATAAAGGCGCCTATTAAACTACAGTACACAACATGATTTAGGATCAAGTCTCAAATGGTAGAGAAACAAATCATTAATAGTAAATAGCTTTAACAATAGTGTGCAATCCTCTACTGAGCACAGTAGTAGGAAAAGCACCACGCCTAAAAGAGAACACCATACTTAACATCTTTGAGTTTCTATCCAATTCTTAAGTGAAAAATATTATTAACCACTGCTAGGAGAAAGAAGTAACATGCTATTTTATAAGGTATTTAGAACTAGTAATATCACTCTAAACATAATACCATCACAACTCAAAATATATTATTAGTATAAATTTTCCAAATGTGAAGAATTAATTCAATTAACATTTTTACTTTAGACACAACAAAGTGTGTAAGGATTATAAAGTACAGTTAGCATATACAATAAAAAAATTATAAATAAATGAAGTCATAGCTTCAAATGATTGGGAAAGAGTTATCATATAGTCTTACTAGTTTACTGTCTAAATCATCTACTATCACTAGACAAATTTCCCATTTACCAAACTAAGAACCTTGTTTCATTAATAGACACATTTAATTATTTCATCATTAAACACAATTAGTGCCTGGGGCACCCCTCATTCTTTTTCCTCGACTCCACATTGCATTCTTATTCCTATGAGCTCTACAGAAGAGTTCAAATGTTCTACAAAGTATCAGGTATAAAAATAAAGACCAGTTTATCTCTCAGATATTAAACACTTACTTAAATGTGGCCACTTTGTTTATGACATTCTCTAGGCCAGTTTCGTTATTTTCCTGTTGAAACAACATTTTTGACATTGTTACCTTTAGGTAATGAATTTTTGTTTCTTAGTGGGAACTCAAATACATTTTAAACTTCATCTCTAAAGTACTGAAGTACTGTGAAGTACTCTACACATGATAAATTAAAAGATTAACTGCACTATTTATTAAAACTACATATGGAGCCAATATGTTGTAGGGAATTGATTTATTAAGATATAGAATCTTATGTATAAGTATCACAAGAAGTTAGCTCTCCGAGTTTACCTTCATATGTATATGTGTACATGTACGTACACACACACACACACACACACACACACACACACACACACACACACAATCTTTAGCTCCCATCCTCCTTCCTTTTCTTCTTCATTTTTGTTTTTTTGTTTTGTTTTTGTTTTGTTTTGTTTTTAATTTAACCCAGGGCCTTATGGCAAGCACTCTACCAGTCAGCTGTATAGACAGTGTTTAAAAAGAAGCCCTATGTAGTGATATACTATATGTTCATACACAACATTAGGTGCATGTCCATGCTTTACTAATCCTTGAAAGCAAAGAAAACAAAATAAATAGCCTCCAACCAGAAACACATGGCAAGAGCACTTCCCTGGAACTAAAGTTTATATGACTAAAAACTGAAAAGTAATTGCTTTACAACTCTAAGATAAAAATATGGGTCATTTTGTTTAGCAAATTTTCCTGAAATTTGAAGTCAACTTCCAATTAAAAAAAGAAATAGGGAAGGAAGAAAAAGAAAAACAGAAAACAAACAAACCAATCAAACAACAACAAAAACCCAAACTCTCCCAATCTTGAGGAACTGAACAGTAAACTTAGTTCTTAGAGAGAAGTCTCAGTGTTTAAGAGCAGTGGCTGCCCTTACAGGGGTCCCGGGTTCAGGACCTAGTTCCCATAGGTTGGCTCACAATTGCCTATGGCTACAGTTCCAAGGGATCCAACACCCTCTAAGAATACCAATTTGCATGTGGAACACTTAGAAACATGTAGGCAAAACACCCATACACATATAATTAAAAATTTTAAATAAAAATTTTTTTAAAGGAAAGGAAAGTAGACTTACATTCTCAGGTAGGTTTCTGGCAATGGCACTGTGTGGCATAGGCTCAATGCAGAGCAAGTGAGTGATCTCTCTCATTATGACTTCCTCCTTGGTAACATTTCCCACTCCGGGTACATAACGCTCCCCTAATACCATGAAAAACAAAACCAGAAAGTTTCATTGGTTTCTATTTAAGTTTCGTTCTAACAAATGCACTTATACTGAGAACACTGCATTAGATTAGGTCTATAACAGACAAATCAAAATTATTTCAATATTTCCCCAAAATCAGACAAAGAACTATCTATTGAAAGAGACCGCATTGAGAATCCAGCCCTGATTTTAACTGTAGTACCAGCCCTGGGAAGCTGAGACAGGAGGATCACCAACTGAAAGGCTATCTTGGGTCACAGAATAAGACCAGATTTCAAAAATCAAATCAATAAGTTGGAAAGGTGGTTGAATAGGTTCAAGCGTGTATTTCTCTTGCAGAGGAGCAAAGCTCTATTCCTAGAAGCTGTATCAGAACACTCAAACTACCTGCTAATCCAGCTCCATGGGATCCAATACTGCTGGACTCAAGGGCACCTATACTCACACACATACCACACCTACACTAAAAATAATAAATAATAAATAATAATAAATCATTAAGGTCAGGAATGTCAAGACACACCTTTAACACTGCAAGCATGAGGCAGAGGCAGGCAAATCTCTGTGAGCTGGAGGTAAGCCTGGTCTACATAATGAGTTCCAGGTCAGTCAGAGTTGCATAGTGAGACCCTGTCTCAAAAAGAAAAAAGAGGAAAAAAATAAAGTAAAAACAAACTTGGGAAAAAAACAAAACAAACCAAAAAACAGGGGCAGAAAAACTGGCCCAGAGGTTAAGAGCTTTTCTTGTACAATAACAGAGAGTTTGGGTCCCACTATCTGTGTAACAAGGGAGGTGGCTCAAAAGCACCAACTCTGGGGAACTGATGTGATGCCTCTTCTGTCTTCCACATATATGCATAAGTACACACACACAGACACACAGAGACACACACACACACACACACGTGCCCATACACTCACTCAGACATACAGACAAGCAGCATTCTCTCTCTCTCTCTCTCTCTCTCTCTCTCTCTCTCTCTCTCTCTCTCTCACACACACACACACACACACACAGGCAGAGAAAGAAAGACACAGACAGAAAAATAAATAAATACATAAAAAACAAAATGAAAACTGAAAAATAAAATTAATGGCTTACATGATAAAAATTGTATTTATTTTATCAAGTCCAGTACTTACACATGCTAGACACATACTCTACCACTGAGCTACATTCCCAGGTCCAGGTTACAAATACTTAAACAAAACACCCTATCAATTAGAGATTAGAAACTGCTCTATTAACTATAGAAATGTCGCTGGTGTCAATAATATCTAATGCCCACTGCTTTTTAAGACTTAAAACATTTGAACATATGACATATGTTTTCTCTTACTATATTTTAATGTATTTTTGTATAAAAAATTACATATATACATATATATATATTTAGGTATGTGAATGTGGGGGGCAGAAATCAATATCGGGGTCTTCATTGGGGGCCTTGCTCTTTGCTTATTTCTAAGATAGGGTGGCTCACTGCATCTGGAGCTCATTGTTACAGTCCAACCTGCTGGCAAACCTGCTCTTTAGGGATCCTCCTATCCTAATCTCCTCGGTTCTGGGATTACAGGTGTGTGCTGCCTCCCTCTCTAGCTTTTATAGGCATACTGGGAAGTGAATTCAGGTCCTTGTGCCTGTGCAGTAGACACTTTACCAATCTGAACCACTTCTCTGGTCCTACTGAAACTTTCATTGACATACGTTCATTAGACACAGCAATGGGTTTCGTAAGGACAGTTTCTCTCAGCTGTATCAGGGACTTTGACTGTATCCATCTCCCACACTATCCCATTTCCCTTCCACCAGTCTCCCTTTTTCATCCTCCTCCACTCTGCCTTCATGACCCGCTTTCACCACTAGTTCTCAACACTGTAACATCTATACAAAGATTATGATATCCATAAGAGATCCTGTTAGATATTCTTTAAATCATATTTCATAAAGAATTGGTAAATGATTTGTTTATAATAACTCATTTTCACATTTGTAAATTTTATAATTTTCAAATACATATATATATTTACCAAAGGGGTCTCCCCCAGGATCACAGTCTCAGAAGCAACCTTAGAGTAGGTTCCTTTCACACTGTATGGATTAGGAATCTGAAACTCAAAGATTATATAGCAAGTTCTTAATAACTGAAAGCAAGGCCAAGACTTCATTATCTAACTCCTAGCCCAAATATTTCTACTTATTTATATAATCCCATTATAAGCCAGAAATGGAGCTCGAAAGGTGGTTCATTAGCTAAGAGCACTGGCTGCTCTTGCAGAGGAGCCAAGTGTTGTTCCCAGCACTCACACGGGAAGCTCACACCATCCTTCTCACTCTACTATTTACACAAAGTAACTTGCAAGGATGGCATGATTAAAACATTTAACTTGGACCCAGGATATATTTAAATTTCATGTACATATGTAAATATTAGCACTAAATTAGCAGATTAATAACCCAGGCCCATAGGGGCTCACAGAAAATGAAGCAACAACCAGGGAGCCTGCATGGGACTGACCTAAGCCGTCTGCACATATGCTACGGTTGTATAGCTTGTCATCTGTGTGACTCTAGCAATGGGAGCATTGTCTCTGACTCTTTTCTGGCTTTGGGAACCTATTCCTCATATTGGGTTGCCTTGCCCAGCCTTAATACAAGAGGAGGTACTTAGTCTTACTGCAGCTTAATATGCTATATTTTATTGATAACCATGCGAGGCCTGCCCTTTTCTGAATAGAAAAGAAGAAGGAGAGGATGGGGAGGCAGGGTGACTTGGAGAAGACGAGGGAAGGAAAACTGCAGAAAGAATGTAAAGTAAGTAAATTAAAAAAAAAAATCTACATTTCTAGTCAGGATACTTGTACCTAGACCTTCAAAGCCCAACAATAAAAGTCAAGTATAAAAATTAAGAGGTTACTGGGGATGTAGTTTAGTTTAGTGGTAGAGCACTTGCCTAACATGTGGAAGGCCCTGGGTTTGATCTCCAATACTGAGAAAAAACATGCAAGGTTCATGTTTTAGAGAACTTTCTAAATCTATCCATCACACTGGTCACATTAATCTCTGATATTTTATGTAGCATGTGCAACAAAAGACAACTGCCCATTATATTTTATTTAACATTCTCTAAAAGGTAAATCATGTTCCATTTCAAAACATTTTAATCTTACCCACAATATAGATGAGGACCTGAAGCATTTCTTCTATTAATGTATTATACTGTTTAGTCAAATCCTATAGAATTAAAAAAATAGTTACATAAGAACCACAAAACTTCAAGTCTGCATTTCTTAATTTGACTCACGGCCCATCTAGACTAGAGCTTTCTTCAGAGCACAGCAATAAGTAGGTGTCAAAGCTTCCATCTGACACATAAAGTATTCAATAACAGCTCTTAAACTGTAACTTTCTTCATTACCTCCATATTGTTATTTGTCCTAAATCAAACAAATTCTAATCTTTTCCTTTCCCTACTATTAGTTTCTGTCTTACCGGGAGAGTGAGAAAGTGGCTTAAAGTAGATGTCCTAGGTGATAAGATTACCCATCCCTAAAACATGAACGAGTTCTACTGATAAAATCAGTTAATTGTCATGAAGTATAAAGTGACTAAAAATTAATTTCCTTTCTTTAGTTTATTCTTTGGGCCTTTGTAAGTGACTTCTAAGTTAGAAGAATAAAGCAATGGAATTTAATAAATTTAAGACCCTCAGTTTTGCTAGGTGGTGGTGCATACTTTAATCCCAGCCACTCCTGAAGCTCAGGCAAGTGGATTTCTGAGTTCAAGGCCAGCCTAGTCTACAGGGTGAGTTCCAGGACAGTCAGGGACACAGAAAAACCCTGTCTTAAAAAGCAAACAAACAAAAAGGCAGGGTTACTTTATAAGCTAGTACTTCAACTATGAAAACAATGCAGAGGTGACAATGAAACCCTCATGCTGTCAGAAGTGTGCAGGCACCAATCTGTCAATACTTACTAAAAACCTAAAGAAAAATCAAGCAGTTTTATTCATCAAATTTACATACAAAACTCATCTTAAAATAATTAGACATGTGTATTTAATACTTCTGTTACAGATGTTTGCAATATCAAAATTAGGAAAACTTTAGTAATAAGACGAAAGTATAATGCTTGGGATGGACAGTGGTAGTATAAGATTTAATCTCACAGTCAGGAGGCAGAGGCAAGTGCATTTCTGTGAGTCAGCCTGATCTACAGAGTGAGTTTCAGGACAGGCTCCAAAGCTACAGAGAGAAACTCAGTCTCGAAAAACAAAACAAAGCAAAAAGCATAATGCTTTCTGCATGCAATGGAAGTGTTATACAGTCATTAAAAATGATATGTAAAAATGATAAATAGGGCCGGGCGGTGATGGCGCACGCCTTTAATCCCAGCACTTGGGAGGCAGAGGCAGGCGGATCTTTGTGAGTTCGAGGCCAGCCTGGTCTACAAGAGCTAGTTCCAGGACAGGCTCTAAAAAAGCTGCAGAGAAACCCTGTCTCGGAAAAAAAAAAAAAAATGATAAATAGGGTGGTGGTGCATACCATTAATCCCAGCACTTGAGAGGAAGATGCAGGCAGATCTCTGAGTTTGAGCATGGACTTTATTCAGTTTGAAGAAAAACAATCCTACCATAATATTTTGTTAAGCACAGGCTACAATTATAAAATGGTACACACAGAATAAAGCTTTTGCTTTAAAAACAAACAAATTACTGGCACTTTATTTTCTGAAGAAAATATGTTAAACAACATTTCTTTTCTTTGTTGATCTATACAGAGCCTAGGTTTTCTAGAGTAAAAAGGAGTACATATGTTTGTGTATTTGTGAATTCTATGTGCACATATGTTTGTTTGGAGGTATAGCTGTTCCAGAGTATGAGATACACCATGGCTCCTAGACATCTAGGACATTCCAACCAAGACACCAAAATCCAAGGATGCTCAAGTCCATTGTAAAACGATGTAGTAGTATCCATGTATGACCTACACACTTATAATACCTAATACAAATGTAAATGTCATCTAAATAGTGGTTGTATAGCACTGTTTGAGGAAAAAAGCTTATATATTAGTATAGATACAATTTAAAAAATATCTGATCCCTAGTATGATGTATCTGTAGATGCAGAATCCAGATATGGAAGGCTAACTGAATATGCAAAAAAAAAGATGCTTTTAAAATATAACTAAATTGTGACAATGATATTTCCTTTGCAGTTAATTCACATACCAATCTCCATTGCTTACCTGGTCTTTCGTGGATA
The DNA here is from genome assembly GCF_903992535.2 of Arvicola amphibius. Lineage (NCBI taxonomy): Eukaryota > Metazoa > Chordata > Mammalia > Rodentia > Cricetidae > Arvicola > Arvicola amphibius. Next base: position 54,693,622 of record NC_052051.1, on the reverse strand, counting down.
CGGTCTTGTTAAAAGCATCGACTAGTTCATACCTCTGAAGTACCAGTAACAAAAACTTGTTGGGATCCATTATAGAAGCTCCAATCTGTGAATGAAATTGAAAGTCACATTTCTATATGTTAAGTGGAGGAACACTTGTCTTTAATAATCCCTTCAGAAAACTACAAAATAGTTTTGAAGATGATAATAGATTGCCCATTCTATTTCTATGCTACCGTGTTCAGTTAAAGGAGAGACAAACTCAACTTACAGTGTTTCCTCTTATTTTAAGAAATATAAGAAATATATGAAAAATAAAAAACATAAAAAGAAAATGAAAATCTAACCTGAAGCATGATGATATCTTTATCATACATTTCTTCCCTGCATTTAACATCCTGGTAATAAAAAACCTGTAAGAGAAATGGCAGACAGACGCTAAAGGGATTTACTTGAAACGAAAATCTTCTTTCGCCATGTATTGCATCTGTTTACATGTAGAAGGATGGGTGTGTGGACCAGATGTTAACATCAGCTGTATTCCTCAGTAGCTGTCACTTTGTACACAGAGTCAGGATCTCTCAGATCAGAACCAGCGCTCCCTGATCTGGCTACTCTAGCTAGCCAGCTTGCTGTGAGGATTCCCTGATTCAGCCTCCTACAGCTAGGATAACAGGGGCTGTGAGTCCACCTGACTTATGTGGATGCTAGACCCCAAGCTCTGGTCCTCCCTCATGCTTGTGCAAAAAGTGATTTACCCACAGACATATCTTTCAGCCCTCGGACAAAATTCTTAACAACAGGGTCTCAGTTGGATGGCTCAACAGGTGAAGATGCTGCCAAGCCTACACCCTGCGTTAAATCCCTAAGACCCAGATGGCGGAAGGAGAAAAGCAATACCTTTAAGCTGCCTTCTGACAAAAGTTTTCTTTTTCCTAGCCCCAAGACAGAGTTTCTCTATGTAGCTCTGGCTGTTGTGGAGCTCACTCTGTAGACCAGGCTGGCCTCAAATTCAAAGATCCACCTTACTCTACCTTCGGAGTGCTGGGATTAAAGGTGTGTGCCACCATACCCAGCAGATGTTTCTAATACATAAATCCCTAGGTGCAGCCAAGTAGTGGAGATGCGTACCTTTAATCCCAGCACTTGGGAGGCAGAGACAGGCGGATCTCTGTGAGTTCGAGGCCAGCCTGTTCTACAGCTTGAGTTCCAGGACAGGCTCCAAAGTTATAGAGAAACCCTGTCTCAGAAAAAAAAAAAAAAGTCTGTAGGTGCAGCAGTTCACATCTGTAATATCAGCACTTAGGAGGCTGAGATAGGATTGTCATATGTTTGAGGTTAGCCTGGACTGCAAACACCCTGTCCCAAAACAACAGTAACAACAATAAAAGAAACAGGAGATGGGTGGTAGGATGTCTACCTACCATGTACAAGGCAGTGAATTTAATCTGTATCGCCGAAAGAGAGAGAGAGAAAGAAGAATATCCTAACACCAGTTTTCTTCTAAGTGATATCTTTAAAAGTCTGTTGCCGGCCATGCAGCTCTGGCAGGCAAGACATTCACAAGGTAGCCCGGTCCACGCTACTGAAGGCATCTATAGCCTTTCTGATGCCATGAGGCTTAGATGAGAGAAAGATACCCACCAGACAGCCTGCGTCCTCAGAGTCAAGGCTGTCTGAAGGGTGGGCAGGTGGGTTCCATGATGATGAACAAATACATGGTGGAGAAATGGGAGAGAGAGAGAGGCGGAACGGTTTGTATGCTGTGGAAAGAGGCAGACTGGAAGAGGCAAGGGCAGTGAGGAATGTGTTCATGCTGACTAGCCTGCTTGCAACCCGGAACCAGGGTGACATCTGGGCCGTGATTCTGCCATAGCCGGAGTCTACGCTGACATCTACAATCCATGTTGAGACCAAGGCTGTAGGGATGTCCAGGGTCTAGGCCAATACATGTGGCCATTTTGGTGTCCAAAGGCTGTGCTGACACCAGGGGACACGATGGAGGGGGGAAAACGACAGGCAACACCCAGGGTCTATGTTGGTGTAAATGGCTTCAGTAACCATTGACAGTGGTGCAGATAACTGGGGTCTGGTCAGACGGATGATGTTGGTATCTGAGGGCCTGGATGACCTGTGCTGCCACTCAGAGCCATGGTAAAGTGCAGTGTGGGGCCATGTCTAGGTCCATGGTCTTACTGCAGCCAGGGTTTGCGTTGATATCTGTGGCTCCCAATACCAGCAAAGGCTGTGAAAATACCTGGGTCAGGTGAGAATCTGAGGGTCATGGTGCAGCTAGGACCATGCTGATCTGAGTGGCCTGTGCTGACACCTGGGGACAGGATGACATTCAAGTCCAGGCTGCTAATGGGGACCGTGTCTAGGTCCATGGTCCTACCACAGTCAGAGTCTGTGTTGATATTTGTGGCTTGTGGTGCCACCAAAGGCCATATGGATGTCCAGAGTCTAGGCCACAATATGTGGCCATGTTGGTGTCTGAGGGTCATGCTGCCACTGGGGACAAAATTATTTGGGTGGCTGCACTGCCACATGGAGCCATGGGATTGTCTGGGTCCAAGATGCTGCCTAGGGCTATGTCTGGGTCCATGGTCCAGCAGCAGCCAGGGTCCGAGTTGATGTACCACTGATAGCTATAAGAATGACCAGGGTCTGGACAGTCACCTGAGATCATGCTGGTGTCAGAGGGCCTTGCTGCTGCAGGAGCCATAGTGATATGGGTGGCCTGGGCTGCTACCGGGGCCATAGTGATGCTCAGGCCATGCCTGGGTCTGTGGTACCGCTGCAGCTGGATTCTGGGATGGTGTCCATGGCCTGTGTTACCACAGGGGTCATAGGAACCAAGCATGTTGAAATTTGAAGGCCATGCTGAGCTTGCTGTGCCTCTCACTGGCCCAGGGATAGCTGGCCCTGCCCGTCACTGGTCACTGCAGCAGTTCCCTCCCTACTTAGGAGAGATAGCCCCGCTCCTCACCATGGGGGTGGGAGAGCTGGCCCCTAGGTACTAGGAGAGCTGGCTCTGTGCCTTGCCCGAGGGAGGCGGTCCCAGTGGTCCAGAAAGACCCACATCATAAGCCTTGGGGTTAGCTCACCCTAACACTATCCCATCTATGACCTACTGGAGGAAGTGAAGGGACTGTCCTGCAGAACTATAGCTACAGGATTCCCATTACTCGGGGCAACAGCAGGGTATTCAAGAGGTGTTTTGGTGAGGATCCAGTGACAGTGATGGTGTGCCAGAGGCCTTGAACCAGCCCAATGACTCACTGCAATGAACATTTTTCAGATAGGGCTGATTGGGCAAGAGTTTACCGCATGACACACCACAGCACCCAATGCCACTAGAATGAATGAAGGGGTGTTGAAAAGATGGAGAAGTGAGGTGATTTTTTGCTTGTTTTGTTTTTAATTGATTTTGGGGAGTCTTTTTTGGGGGGATGATGTAGGGGTGAGGGGAGGACATGGAGGAGATGGGAGTGAGCAAGATTGGGGTACATGATGTGAAAGTCCCAAAGACTCAATAACAAATTATGGGTTTTTTTTTTAAAGTCTGTTTCCTAATCTTTTAGGAAAAGCACTTCTCCCTATTTCCCTAAAATAGAAAGAAATATAATTAAAGTAGCCATTGTTGTAATTTTTAAATGGTGCTGAGGGCTGAATTCAGATCTGCACAAAGAGATTTTAGCACTGAGTTATACTCTTAAGCTATAGGGTACCCTTTGGGCAGATGGTGAGTGCTTACCTCTAATATTCAATAACCACCATAGAAACAAAACAAAAACAACAGCAAAGAAACAAATAGAGAGCTGGAGAGATGGCTCTGGGAGTAAGAGCATTGGCTGCCCTACCAGAGGACCTGGCTTTGACCTCCAACAACCCACATGAAGAGGCTGGCAACCATCTCTAACTCTAGTCCCAGGGGATATGATGCCCTCTTCTGATCTCCAATGGAAACTGCATGACATACATGATGCTCAGAAACACAAGAAGGCAACACATCCGCACACACACACACACACACACACACACACAAATTAAAATGAAAATAGGACAGATGGTGGGAAGACTCAATGTCTCAAATTGAGATAAACCTTAGAAAAGGATAAGTTAATGGAGACTCCTGTGCACTGCTGGCTTTCGCCTATCTACACAAGCACCCTAGCTTCTTATAATTCAGATGAGATAAATAGTAAATAGGAAAAAGGGGGAATACTTATAGGAGCCTCAGAATTTTCATATCTAAGAGATGACACAAGAGAATAAAAGTAAATATTTGGCAAACTCTATGGACAAGTCACTTAAAAAAAAAAAAACCTCATTCACAGATGTGTGTGCCATACCTGACTAATGAGAGAGAGCCCATTTCTCCGCCACATCTCAGCAACAACCTGGGCAACCAGCACCAGACAGCGCAAAGGGTACTCCACTAGGACGTCTATGTGCAAGCCCTCCTGGAACACAGCGAGGTCGAGAGCATTATTTCTCATACTACACATGCCTCGAATTAAGCAAGAAATCTGTAAAATGGAAGACCTTCCCCTCAATGCCTTTCAAGTCTTTTTGTTATTCAGATTTCTACATGATATATTCAGCTGTGAAGTGACTAAATGTGACTATTCAGAGGGGTTAAAAATATGATTTTCTTTCCCACCCACCAATGGAGATGACCAGAAACAGGATATAAACAACTCAATACTTAAGAGTCACTTACAAAAGGCACAAATTCATGCAGTCTTGAAACAGCACCTAGTCTGCTTAAACGTACATGAAGACCTAAATCATGTTTAAAAGAAAACAGGAAAACAATTAAACCCTATTAGTGTATTTTTAGTTAACTCATCAAGATTGGAAAGTTAGATTATTGAAATGTATTTTCACTAGAGATGAGGATTTATCTTAGTCACAGAGCACATGCTTAGTGTGCAGGAAGCCTTAGGTTCAGTCTCCACACTCCAAGCTCCAACACACACACATGCTTACTAAGCTTACAAGTGATACTCCAAAATGGAAACAATTAACTTCTAATTTTGAAATACAGTATTACCAAAAACTTACATTGTATATACGTCATATAAAACTAAAAGTCCGCCTCTCCAAATGTTTATTCTACTCTTAAAGAAATATGGCTCAGTAAGTAAGTAAAGGTGGTTTTTTTTTTTTTTTTTTTTTTTGTCAAGCCCAGTGACCCAAGTTGAATCTCTAGAGCTCACATGGTGGCAGAAGAAAACAAACTCCCATAAGAAGAAAACTTATCTTCTGGTCACCATACATTCACCATTGCACATTGTCCCCATCCATAACAGAAATAAATACTCAAATGTAATGTAAAAGATAAAAAAGAAATACCAAAAGAATTTAAATTTAATCTCAATTTTGGTATAAAGTGATATAAAATCAACATTTATAAATATTTAAAATTTGGGTGGTTGATGGACTACCAAGTTTATACTTAGAAAAGTATTTATACTTAGATAAATGCTGTGGTGACAGCTCTCAAAGGATAGAAATAATGACAGTCTTTAACGCCAGTACCTAATGGGACTATATTGAACAAAGGAAAAAGAAAAGTACTACTACTCAGAGTATCTACAAAATGTATCACAGATACATAAAAGGCAAGAAATACTCACCAGCAAGTGTTCTAGAGAGGGGTAGATGTATGCTTACAAGATCCTCAGACACTTTGTAGGACTTGGTTTCCAAAACATGACCACACAATTGTACTACTGTCTTGGTACTAGACATGAAATTTGTACTGCATCTCATTACAGCTTTGTGACATTCTTTATAAGCCACTAGTAAGAGATCTTCCTAAGGGAAAAGAAAAATACAAATATATTGACAAGTTAGCTACTTTGTCACCCACTATCTCAATAAATATTTATTAAATATAAGTACAAAACTGTTTTATGTAGTCCCAGGGCTACCTCCATAGGACGTAAAACCAGAGGAAATATAAAATATAAATATTTATAATCAGAGTAAAAATTGTAGGCACCACTTAAATGATATAAATTAATTATGTTAAAAAGAAAAAGTGTAAATTGGGAAGACATACTTTTGAAAGCAGCTTTTCAGTGGGTTCTAAAAAACCCCGCAGTATTTGTCTAGGGATGCAGCTCTGACGTACTATGTGTGAGTCCTTAGCAATGCTGAAGGGAGAGAAAATACACATACACACATGCATGTGCAAGCACATGGGGGTGGAGTGGTGTTTTCTAAGGGAATTGAAAAGTAACTGGCAGAACACACGTTTCTTTCTTCCTTTCTTTTCTTTTTCTGCTTTTCAAGATAGGATTTCTCTGTGTAACAGTCCTGGCTATCCTGGAACTCACCCTTTAGACCAAACTGGCCTTGAACTCAAAGAGATTCACCTTTCTCTGCCTCCCAAGTGCTGGGATTAAAGGCATGTGCCAACACATCCAGATGTTTCTAATACAAAAATCCCTAGGTTTGAATCCTCATACCACACATACATACATACAAAAAGAATTTAAGCAAGAGGAAAAATGAGGAGGCATTCTAATATCTTTTAAAAAGGAAAAGAAAAATAAGGGAATCAAAGGTTTTATGTATGGAGTTAATGAATGTTACACTGGAAATACTGCAATATGTAAATATATTGACAATGTGTGAAGAGTAATGGAACCGGTTTATTTTTCAAGAATTAATGTGGGTCATCAAAGGTGAAGAAAGAAAAGGATAAAGTGAGGAGCCACAACCACTACCAGGAAGATGATATACATTTGGGATGCAGAAGAATTAAATCTAAGTAAGTCTGGTGGAAAAGAGAAGCACAGTCATTCAGGTTACTTAATACAGTGCTTCCCACACTAGTTTTATCTTGAAGAAAAAAAAACTCCATTGTCAAATACATTTTGGGAACACTCTTCTTAGGTATCAGTATATTGATTAACAAACACACAGAATATGTAGGCTCTGAAATTTCTTGTATGGAAAAACAACAATAGAACAAGGGGAGTCAGGATAAGCAAATATAACTTCGAAACTGAAGGAAGTGATAAATCAATTTAAGATATTCTGAGTTTGAAATATAAAAATATATTAATTTAAGTACAACCATTTGGCACACAAAGGGTAACTTATCCCTTTAATTAATTAATTTAATTAAGTAGAAGACACGAAAGACCTTTATAAAGGGAATATTTGGGAAACTCTTTTGGCAAGTAGTAAGAATTGGAAGAAAGGTGACCACTACTTGGAGCTGATAACTGACAAACTATTAGGATTGTGTAGGCCTGTGAAAACCAGAGGGGGGGATCAAGATGATCTAAGAATTTAACTCAAGTCAACACTACAGAAAAAAAAAAACCCTAAGGAATGTGAAGACCAAGAATAGACTTATAAATATGCTTATTAAATGAGTTACTTATTTTTTTCTAAAAATATTTCTAATCCATTGATAGGAAGAGAATCAAATTCTAAAGAAATATTGAGACCTAATGTGTAAAGATAGTATTTTATATGATTTATATACATACACACATATTATATTTATTATAGATATAAAGATGATAGATAGATAGATAGATAGATAGATAGATAGATAGATAGATAGACAGACAGATGATAGGTAGGTAGGTAGGTAGGTAGACAGATAGATAGTAGGTAGACAGACAGATAGATAGTAGGTAGGTAGGTAGGTAGGTAGACAGACAGATAGATAGTAGGTAGGTAGGTAGGTAGGTAGGTAGACAGACAGATAGATAGTAGGTAGGTAGGTAGGTAGACAGACAGATAGATAGTAGGTAGGTAGTTAGATAGACAGATAATAGGTAGGTAGGTAGGTAGGTAGGTAGACAGACAGATAATAGGTAGGTAGGTAGGTAGGTAGACAGACAGATAATAGGTAGGTAGGTAGGTAGGTAGATAATAGGTAGGTAGGTAGGTAGGTAGACAGACAGATAGATAGTAGGTAGGTAGGTAGGTAGGTAGACAGATAGATAGTAGGTAGGTAGGTAGGTAGACAGACAGATAGTAGGTAGGTAGGTAGGTAGGTAGGTAGGCAGGCAGACAGGTAAGTAGACAGACAGACAGACAGACAGACAGACAGACAATAGGTAGATAGACAGACAGACAGACAGATGACGTCAGAAGATGGAGGTGATGTGATGGTGACCCACACCCCTGGACAGAATCTCCTACCTGCATGCTGTTTCCTGAGGATGAGGAGCCAAAGGATATGTTCTGTTAGTTGCTGGCCAAGACTCCTGTCCTGTTTTATAAAGCTACCACACTAAATTAAGTCTATTGTATCTGAAGAGACTGTCACATTGAACCTGTGACTTCTGCTAGTCACAGAAGGAAAAGGAAAAATGAAGAAGAATGCAGTGTAAGGAGGCGACAAAAGCAAGGAAGGGTCCTTTGTGCCACAGGCACCAGAGGGAGTGGGGGAGAAAACAAGGAATGGAGACAGCCAAGGAGACAAATTCCGGGAAAAGCACCATAACTGGAAGCAGGAGCCTTGAGAAAGGCATTGATTTTAGGTAAGAAGGAAAAGGTGGAGACAGAGTGGTGACAGAGCCCTCGTCAGATCATGAGGACTGTACAGAAAACTGGAGGAAATGGTGGAACGGATTCAGAAAATGTCAAATTTCTCAGTAAAAATAAAAGAGTATTTGCTACAAAGATGGCTTGCTGTGTGAAGAACCCAAGTTTGGATCTCAAGTACCAAAATAAAAGCTGGGTGGTGGTGGCATATGCCTTTAATCCCAGCACCCTGGATCTCTGTGAGTTTGAGACTATCCTGATCTACAGGACAGTCAGAGCTGTTACACAGAGAAACACTGTCTCAAAAAACCAAAAAGAAAGAAAAAAAAAAAAACTGAATCTGGTGGCTACCTATAACCACAGTGCTGGGGAGCAGAGACAAGAGATCCCAGAGGGTTTGCTGGCCAACCAGTCTAGCTGAAATGGTAAGGCCCGGATTCAGTGAAAGACACTGCCTCAATAAGACAGACACCCAATGTCAACATCTAGTCTCTACACATGTACAAATGGGCACACACAAATGAATGAATGAATGAATGAATGAAGTCATATTCTCTTGCAGGGGGGATCTTTGGGGTTATTTGTGTGTGTATGCGCGCGCGTGTGTGTGAGTAATGTGTCCATGCATGTGCCTATGGATACAAAGGTAACCTTGGTTGTTATCCCTCAGGAACCTCAGGAACCCTGTTTTCTGAGATAGCGTTTTTCACTAGATCCCAGACTTATCGACTTATCTAATAGTATGGTTGGCCAGAGAGCCCCAGGGAAGCTCATGTCTCTACCCCATCTCCCTCTGCTAGAATTACAAGCACACAACACTTTGGCTGTCTTTTTATGTGGATGCTGGAGCTCAATAGAACTCAGGTCCTTATGCTTTCATGGCAAGCATTTTACTGACTAAGCTATCTCCCTATACTAGGATTGGATCTCTATAGACAAAGGGTTATGGTCTAAAATTGTTGGTTAAGAAATACATTTATTTCATAAATTAAAGTCATTTTAAGTGGATTAAGATAATATGTAAGAAACTTTGTGATTAAATAAATATTAATTCCTCTCTATTCTCAAAATATTTTAAAATCTTCATGGTGCAATTTATCATACTATTAATCATTTTTAAATAAATTCATAAATATATATGAGAAAATTTGGGATGGATAAGTTTCAAAGGGGTCTTGATATATAGTTCTGGCTGGTCTTGAAGTTCGGAGCAATCCTCTTGCCTTAGCCTCCCAAGTGCTAGGATTATATGTATATACCACCACACCTAAGACATACATTTTTTTAAAAAGATTTATTTTTACTTTAAATATGTATGTGTGTGTGTGTGTGTGTAGTATGTACACATATGTACAGTTGCCCAAGAAGGCCAGAGGTGCGAGAGTCCCCTGAAAATGTAGCTGTAGGTGGCTGTAAGGTGCACGGTGTGTGCTGGGGAACAAATGTGGGTCCTGTGCACCATGCACTCCTACACTGAAACATCTTTCCAGCGGTCCCAACACACATCTAAAAAACTACTTTATTATTTGTATGCGTATGGCTGTTTCATCATTCATCTGTGTATCATGTATGTACACTACCTGTGGAGGCCAGAAGAGGGTGTCAGATCCCATGGATGGAATTACAGATGGTTATAAGCCACCATATGAATGTTGGGAATTGAAGCCAGGTCCTCTGGAAAGTCATTAAGGACTCTGAACAGATGAACCATTTCTCTAGCCCTAAGGCAGATACTTTTAAACTTTGTAATTCTCCTAAATAAGTGAACTACCATGGGATACATTTTCTAAACAAATACAGAAGAATGAATTTTCTTTCCATACTTAATAATATAATTTTAAGTATCTAAGGCTGTCACATTATAAACTTTTACATCAATGAAGCTATAGCACAAAACTATGCTACTAATAACTATTAGAGCACTTACAAAGGTACTAATCCTACTACCAAATCTTTGACTTACATCACAAGCACACCACTCTTGGAACATGAGCAAAATATTCTTAAGCTGCATTTGTATAGCAATGGCAGCCTCCCAGTCAGGGTCTACTTCAATGTGCTGCCCAACTTGTCTCCTGATTTCTTCCATTCCCTGGAAGGAAAGAGCAGTCAGTCCATGGCCCTTTTTTGTCGCTGTTCCCTTATGGGAAAATATAAATATACAAGGATTTATATTCATAAACGCACAGTAACTTAACATGGCTGGTAAACTACAGAATATATGAGATAGAACACAAGGTTTCAGGAGTACACAGTTCATGGGTATCTGACCACAAATACCAGCAGTGAGAAGTTCCCATTACCTCATGTGTAAAACAAGAATCATAATAGCAAAATAAAACTATAAGCTGAAGATAATATGTAGTCTTACCATATATGTATCATGTGGTAAGCATTCAATGAGCATTAATAGTAGCAGCAGTAACTAATTACACACATGAGTATCTATGAAAGCAAGGGCAAGTTAGTGCTTATATCTTATGTCTACTACATTAGAGAAATTTTCTATGAAAACCACTATTAACTTCTTTTGAAAAATGAGAAAATGGGGCTGGAGAGATGGCTCAGAGGTTAAGAGCACTGGCTACTCTTTCAGAGGACCTGAGTTCATTTCCCAGCACCCACATGGCGGCTCACAACCATTTGTAATGAGATCTGGTGCCATCTTCTGGTGTGCAGGCAGAACACTGTATACAAAAAAGAAAGAAAAAAAAAGAAAAGAAAGAAGGAAGAAAGAAAAAGAAAGAAAGAAAGAAAGAAAGAAAAAAAAAAAGAGAGAGGGAGGGAAGGAAGGAGAGAGGAAGGGAGGGAGGGAGGGAGGGAGGGAGGGAGGGAGGGAGGGAGGGAGGGAGGGAGGGAATGAGATAAGGAAAGACGCTAGAGAGATAAGTCAGTGGTTTAAGAGAACAGACTGCTCTTCTAGAGGACTCAGGTTTGATTCCCAGCACCCTCATGCTGGTTCACAACAATCTGAAATTCCAGTGACTTCCAGAGAATTCAGCACTCTCTTATGGCACACAGACATCAGGCATGCACAGAGTACACAAATACATATTCATTCAAGATACCCATACAAAATAAAAAAAAAATCTCAAAAAAATAGAAAAAATGGGGGGGGGAGGTGGGTTTTTTTTAAAGTTAATTTTCTTTTATTGGTACACCAAAGAATTATCATACCTGCATACAGGTAAGAATCTTCAAGAAAGACCGGAAACCTTCAAGGAATTGCACTCTTAACCTTTCTGTCCATATTAGAGGCTTGCTAATCAAGATGTATCTATCATTTCAGGAGAAAAAGAAACAGGTCAGATGATTCGAAGGTTCTCAGGGTTACAGACAATACTGATTCATCAAAACTGTGAATTTTAATTTCCTACAGTAATTAGAGCCTCTGGGGCAGAGCTAGAATTCTTCATTTCGCTTCATTTATACAAAACTAGTAAACTAAGGGAATCATCTTCAGGAGAGAAGCGTCAAAGCTAAGCGTCGCTTCCTAAGCTGTTCAGAATGATGAAGTCAACAGCTTAGCTTGTCACAGGATAAGCCTGACACAGACTCCTGTAAGTACATACAGGACGAGACTTCCACAGATTTATCATGACCGACACCCAAAGGGCCAAGTCAAGTCCTTTGAGGCACAGCTGATTTCAAAAAGACTTCTATCTCCAGGTTTTCAGAACTCAGAGCCCACAAGGATGTAAACCTGTGTCACCATGCCTTGCACATTAGATGTACAAATTTGGAGAGATGAGTAGGCCTACAATTATGTTAGTATACAATACACCAAATGACTCATTTTGGCTAAAAAGACAATAATTAGTTTCAGTGGGAACAAAATTTACCATGAATAAGTTCTCAGGATACAATAAACTATTAAAAATTATTTTGCACTCAATGAAACAAAATACGTTCCTTTGTGTGTGTGTCTCATATATATATATGGGACTCTGAACATAAACACGAAAAAGATGTACTCTATCTTTGAAGTTCAAAGGATACTGGATAACAGACACAGTGAACACTATAATCCAATGTTAGCCACACATACACACTAAAGATTTACGAAAGGAAGTAATGTAGAACATAAAAGACTATATAGTATATTTAGAAAAAAATATGAATTATAAAAATAGTGGAGATTATGGGTTAGTTTCTCCTATTTTTTAGATAACCATCAATGTGGTAGCTATACATTAAATTTTAAAAATATAATTATGAGTCAGGCCTAGAAGTATATACTTTTAATCCCAGCACTTGGCAGGCAGAAACAAGAGGACCTCTGTGAGTTCAAGGTTAGCCTGGTCTACATAGTGAGCACCAGGACAACCAGAACTAACAGAGAGACCTTGTCTCAATACCACCACCACCAATAATAATAATAAATTATAATTAATCTCCAGCATTAATTACATTATATTAATCATGATTAACAATTAATAAGTTAAAGGTATTGTTGAAGATGATGATGATGAGCCTGCAAGGTTTAATTCCAGCCCTAGAGAGGAATATAAAACGGGAGGAGACGGCTCTCAGACACAGTCTCATTCTGAGATTCTTGGAGGCAGGATCGTCATTTCGAACTGATGTAGAAGTAAGAGCCAGTGGCTGGTTGTTTTGCTTTTCTGATCTTCAGGTTAAACCCCAATATCTGTCTCTGGATTTTTATTAATCATGCTATAAAAATTTCCTTAATAGAATCAAAGTTCAAATGATTATCTTTTATACTTTTCACTAAGGTAGAAATTAAGAAACCAAATATCCCGTTAGATACCTTCTACAGACTGAGTTACAAAATCAAATTGAGATTTGTTATTTGGCAGTAAGGAGATGTTAATTCTCCCTCTCCCCTGTGTTTGATTGAAAGTGAGATCCCAGCCCTCTTAACACCCCTATATCCAAGGAGTCTGGGATGATTGGAAGCATCACCCCAGCCCCTGGCACCCATCCTTGGAATGCCAATGGAGCAGGAAGCTCCTCTTCAAGCCCCCTCCCCTGGGAGTTGCCTTGGTCTGGACTCCACCTCCAAGAAAGCCCGCCAAGCAGTGACCCCTCCCACAGGCTCTTTAGGCTGCCACCCAGAAAAGGCACACGTGGTCTCCGGGTATTGCATGGTCTTGCCTGCTCTCTTCCCCTCGCCATGCTTTCCCGGGCCACCCGGGAGCGCTGCATTAAACGTGGGCATCTTTTATTCAGTCTAATTTGGTCTGATTGGAATTATTTATGTCGGCAGAGAAGATCGTCTTAAAAAAAAATATTCCTAACACCCCGTCCTTTTTACTTTACTGGGTAGACTTCAGTTGGGGTATTGAATTCATTTCTTGACACACAAATGGTTCTCACTGAACAGGAACAGGCTCAGCAGAGAGGAACATTAATTTAGAAAAGACTTGGGAGATATAATTGCTGTCCTTATGAAGTGACTTATTTTTTTCTAAATGGACAAAAGGACCAGAACCAAACAAGGAAAGCCACGAAAGGAATGAAAGTTCAAGAAACTTTTTAATGCTTGGAAAGGCTACTCAGAGTTGGAATTCACTGCTTGGGGAGAACTAAAATTTCTGTAGGGAATGTGAACAGAGTACCCACTCACACCAAGGGGTTTATTTTATGTTTAGGTAATCAGGAAAGTAGAGTGCATGGCTGGACTGGAGAGAACAAATTCTAAAAGAACTTAGAGATACTTAAGCATTTGTAGTAATTACTGTTTTAAAAGCAGCTTTCAGGGAAAATTAAGCAGATAACGTAGCAGAAAACAGGACTTAATGACTATTTCCTAAACAAGGACAGTTCTGAACGTGTTTTCGTAAGGTTTCAGAACAGCTTTCACTGACAATATCTATACACTATGAGGACACATGATGCTGTAAAAGAAATTTGAGCGGTACAGACAGTCAGGTCTGAATCCCACTTCCACACGTAGTATTGTTGTGACCTAGGCAAATAATTATAACCTACAAGCCAAGATTACACCAACTACTTTGTAAGAATGTTGCAATATTAAAATGAAGTTGGTATAAGTAAAGTTCCTTACCGCATGAGAACTACTAACAAATTTCACAGGACCCTTCTGAGAGTAAATTGTTGAGTAGGTTACTTCAATTATGTTAGCTTTCTCTAAAATAACTCAGTTATGAGAATATGGCACAGTCATGACATTTAACCCTGTAAAGTAGACCATGGCTCATCAATGAATTAACAAGTCACTTCAAGCACAGCCATTAGGAAGTTGTATTCTGCATAATTTATTATGCATAATTTGCTAAGGAACAAATCTGAGTGGCAATGGATACATGCTAATCACTACTGGATTTATCCACTGTGGTGGTTTGAAAGAAAATGGCCCCCATAAGTGAGTGGCATTATTAGGAGGTGTGGCCTTGTTAGAAGAAGTGTGGCCTTGTTGGAGGAAGTGTGTCACTATGGAGGTGGGCTTCGAGGTCTCCTATGTTCGAGCCATGACCAGTGCCACAGTAGCTTCTGCTGCCTGCAGATCAAGATGCAAAACTCTCAACTCCTTCTCTAGCACCATATTTGCCTGTACACCACCATGATGATAATGGACTAAACCTCTGAAACTGTAAGTCAACCCCAATTAAATGTTCCTTTAAAAGAGTTGCCATGGTCATCGTGTCTCTCCACAGCAGCAGAAACCCGAACTAAGACATCCACCATCAACACTTAATGAGAGGTGTGACGACAGAGCAATTTACTAAACTCTAAAGAAAAAATGTATATGCCACAATGACATAATAATAAAATAATGAGAAAATCTTGAATTTCTCTTGGTAAAATCAACAATTCACTGTAGAGTTTTCAGATAGCTGTCATTTTTTTTTTTCAGGGCTGGGGATCAAATCCAGGGCTTTGGATATTCCAGGCAAACACTAACTATTGAGCTGAATTCTTAAACCTATGTTTTAAACAGACTAAACTATTTTTAAGTTGTATTAGAAGCCCATTTGTTTACCGTCCTTATCCTCCATAGTCATTAGAAGTACATAAAACTTTTTCCCAATCGTGTGTGTGTGTGTGTGTGTGTGTGTGTGTGTGTGCAGTGACTGAGTGTGTGTGTGTATGCAGTGACTGAGTGTGTGTGTGTATGCAGTGACTGAGTGTGTGTATGTGTGTATGCAGTGACTGAGTGTGTGTGTGTGTGTGCAGTGACTGAGTGTGTGTGTGTGTATGGTTAAAGCATGAGTGCAGATGCCTGTGGAAGCTCCGGATTCCCTGGAGCTGGAGTTAGAGGCAGTCGTGAGCTTCATGATGTAAGTACTAGGATCCAAACTTGGGTTCTCTGAAAGAGAAGCAAATGCCCTTAACTGCCAATCTCTCCAGTCCTGCCTTAGAGCTTTTCTGAAAACAGCAAACTAAGTACATATTTTATTCTAATATATACTAAAATAATTTTTTTAAAGTTCATAATTTATTAAATAGTTGATTTACCAGAATTCTTACAACATTCAACATTCCTAAACTAAATGGAAATTTATTTTAATCATCTGTTCTATCATGTGATTCTAATTTTAGTTTAAGACTTGAAATGTTTTTCAATTATGTGTATGTGGGGTGCATGTGTGTACAAGTATCTGTAAGTACCTGCAAAGATGAGAGCAACAGCAAGATTCCCCTGGAGCTGGAGTTAGAGGTGGTTTTGAGCCACTTGATGAGGGTACTAGAAAATGAAGAACCCTGGTCCTCTCCTAGAGTAGTATGCCCTTAAACACTGAATGATTTCTCTAGCCCCCCAATTTTAGTGTGAAAATAAATGTTTAGTTTTCTCCAGGGAGAAAAAATTTAATTAAGGGAACTAATAAATATCAGTAGGCTGGTATATATGCAAAAAAGGAAGCAAAAAGAAAAATACACAGATTATTGGAAACTGAGAGAACATAAGAGGAGCAAAATCATGAAGTGTATGAGCAGAAGTGGGGAAATTACAATGGATAGTCATTTGATAGCCCAGGTACACATGACAAGCCTGTCCTCAGCACCTTCTTCATTCAGCTGGTTTTAAACTCTGTAAGACTTTACTGAAGACATTTACAGAAGTCTTGTGTTACTAGTTGGGGACTGACTCCAGAACCCCACTTCCAAAATATATAAAATGATAAAGTATTTAAAAACAACCTACATACATCACAGATAATTTAATACCTATACAAAGCAATTTTTCCCCCCGAGACAAGGTTTCTCTGTAGTTTTGGAGCCTGTCCTGGAACTAGCTCTTGTAGACCAGGTTGGCCTCGAACTCACAGAGATCCACCTGCCTCTGCCTCCCGAGTGCTGGGATTAAAGGCGTGCACCTAAAGCAAATGTTCCATAAACGCTTGTTATACTACAGTATTCTGAATAAAAACAAGAAAATAAATCTGTACATGTTTAGTACAGAATCAATCATCTTGCTATTACTTTCAGGTTGTTGGGTGGATCCACAGATGTGGAGGCCAACTGTATTAGCACGAGACAGTCAAATTTCTTTGTGCTTGCCATCACGGTAAAGAGAATCCTAGATAACCAAGAGGAGCAAATGTTTACTTGTATGACAGAGCAAGTAAGTACATTGTGTTTAACAGATGCCCTCACCTTTGGACTCCAACCACTTACTTTAGGTCACATATTACTGCATATACTCTTCCCAGTTTGTCCTGGCTATAGCCCTGGAAGTTGAATTTATTGTTCCTGTCCAAGTACTCAGGTAAAACTTCTAGCAGAGTTTCAGTAATGACAGAAATAACATTCTGTTCTTCAATAAGATGTCGGGCCTGCAGAATATTTCAAGAATATTGTCTTAGCATTAACTCATCATAGTAATGGACTTAATTTATTCATTTATTTGGTTGACCAGTATTTCATTTTGTTTTTTAAACTGCCATCTCACTATGCGCCTAGACTGGCTTCAAACTTAAAATTTCCTGCCTCAGTTGAAGAATGTATGCCCATTAAGTAAATTTGTTTGTTTATTTACTTTGGAGACAGGGTCTCTCTATTTTAGTCCTGAATATCCTAAAATTTGCTATATAGACCAGGCGGGCCTTGAACTCACAGAAATCCTCCTGCTTCCTCCCATGTGTCAGGATTAAAGGCGTTTGTCACCATGCCAGGTCAGAAATAAATAATTTTAAACAAAAGCTAAATTACCTTTTCTTTCTTTTTATTTGTTTGTTTGTTTGTTTGTTTAGAGGCAGGTCTCACTATGCAGCCTTGGTTGGCCTGGTGCTGACTATGTAGACCAGACTGACCATGATCCCATATTGATCTACCTGCCTCTGCATCCTGAATGGTGGAACTAAAGGCATGAGCTACCATGGTCAGCTTAATAAATGTTTATTGAACATTAAAACCAATCCCTAGTTTTTAAAGAACAGCAGCTACTTCAGAAGTTAATTTCTAGGATTTGGGTTTTGCTTTATGTTCAGTCTTAGAGGTCAAACACTGAGCCTTGTATATGTCAGGCAAGTGTTATACCACTGGGCTATACTTGTAGCAAGGAAATTAGGTATCTAAACTAAAACTTCCCTTTTCTCAGTAAATAGAAAATACCTATGTAGGAATGGCAAGCCTCTTACACATATTGTCTAACAAACATTTATCACCTGTAATCATACCATGAGCAATAAAGAACAAAGACACCTTTACAACCTCTATCATATTGCTATCTATTATGGTACTTTATCACCCCAATTCAATTTTCTTCCCTATCCTTTTCTTTGGCCCTTTGAAATGGGAAAATAGGAATAGCTAATCAGACTTTCAAGAAGAAACAAGAAAATAGCATAAAAGGAAAATAGAATCCACTTTCCTCCCAGACCTGTACAGGACTACCTCACAGCAGGGGCTGCTGGGCACACTCTCCCTTCTCAGTTCTTACCTCAATGCATTTATCCACCAAAAAACAATAACTAAAGAACAAAAGAAGGGCAAAACTTAAAACTGCAAGGTTTTGGTGTTGAAATAACAACACTCCAGAGAGTGAGAAATCACCTTTGAACGTCACTTGTAAAGATCGGACCATTTGGACAAGGGTAGTTTCCAGTTATTTTGTCCCTGGGTACCACTAGAGTTATTAACATAGATACCACAGAAGTATTAAATTTTCCAAATGAAAGTAGCAAAATTTTGTGATTGGGCTGGAGAAATGGCTCAGAGGTTAAGAACACTGACTGCTCTTCCAGAGGTCCTGAGTTCAATTCCCAGTAACCACATGGTGGCTCAAAACCCATCTGTAATGAGATCTGGTGCCCTCTACTGACCTGCAGCATACATGCAAACAGCATACAGTATAATTAATTAATAAATAAATCTTTAAAAAAACTTTGTGATTATCACATGGTTTCAATTTGATATCACATCAAGTAAAAGTCTTGAAAAGCAGAGCAAGTTTTACTCAGAAAATCTCATACATACCAGGGTCGGGACAGTGAACATCTGAACAGATAGTGCGGTTACTGAGATGCTCCTGTCATGATCATCGCTGATATATTCCTTCTGCAGTTGTTTATAGTACTGAAAGTGATGGAAAAGGAGAGCTGATTCGAATCACAGCTGAAACCCTTACATTCTAAGTTTTAATAACTGTCTCAAGTGTGACACAGTTCGTAAGATGATGAGTTAATATAATTCTGTTTATCATTATCATAGTCGACAAAAATGTAGACAGCAAGAAACAGAAGAATACTAAAATATGAATTAAACTACTTGATCTAGCAGAGTTAGAAAGATTATTAACTTTAAAAACAAAATACACAGGTGAAAACCATGGTAGAGTGTAATAGTGCAGTTTTCCCTTTCTTAAAACAAAACAAACAACAAAAAAGAAAAGAAAAGCCCTATGGCAATGTTTGACAGTTTCTACTTAACAGTATAGAGCTGGATATATCAAAAGTATTTAGCAACTTATATGAAGCAGGAAGCCAATCACTCATATTCAGTCAATCCTCAAGCAGAGTGGGCTTAACATTTTTTTGTGCACAGTGGTGAATTACAGCTGAAAACCAGCCCTGCTGTGTTAGATCAAAGGCAGCACCACACCTACCAAGTATCAAGCATCATTTATATATAAACAGAGTTGCAAACAGTTTACCTATTTAATTTTTCTAACCAGAATCCTAGAGTTTAAGAGGAAACCATGCTGTACAAAAACTGTATTTCAGCCGGGCGGTGGTGGTGCACGCCTTTAATCCCAGCACTCGGGAGGCAGAGGCAGGCGGATCTCTGAGTTCGAGGCCAGCCTGGTCTACAAGAGCTAGTTCCAGGACAGGCTCTAGAAACTACAGGGAAACACTGTCTCGAAAAACCAAAAAAAAAAAAAAAAAAAAAAAAAACTGTATTTCATCTAAGTAAGCTTAGCTTTTGTATAATAGAATAAAATTTCATTTCAGATTAGATATTCAGTCTATATAGGCCCAGTAAACTTATCTCTAAAATGATTAGAAAATATTTACATCTTCAGCTATCATCACTTCCAAAGAAGACATACATATACTTTTTAAATACTAGTTATCATTTTATGTGCTATGGGTGCTTTGCCTATCTAGGAGTGTCTGTGGTGGCCAGAAGAGAACATCAGATCCCCCAGAACTGGAGTGAGCTGCCATGTTGGTGCTAGGAATTAAACCCAGGTCCTCTGGAAGAACAAATGCTCTTAAGCCATCTCTCTGGCCCCTAAATGTTAGTTTTTAAATATCTACTTATAAAATCCAAAGAAGGCTGCCATTGTCCCTCTCTGCTTTCAACTCTAGTTTTGGTTCTACTTCTATCCTGTCCTAAGTCTCTCAGAACTGTTTGAAAAGTAAAATCAAAAGAAGTTGTCAGGCAGTGGTGGTGCACACCTTTAATCCCCAGCGCTCAGGAAACAGAGTGGGGCGGATCTTTGTGAGTTCAAGGCTAGCCGAATGCCAAAGTGAAGCTCTGTACCAAAAGGGTAAGGAGGGCTAGAGAGATAGCTCAGTGGTTAAGAGCAGTGGTTGTTTTTCCAGAGGACTCAGGTTCCATTCCCAGAAGCCACAAAGTGGCTCAAAGTCATCTATAACTCAAATTCCATGAGATTTAACACCCACTTCTGGCTTCTGTGGGCAGCAGGCAAATGGTACACAGACATACAGGTTAAAGAGGTTAAATACCCATATACACAAAATAAAAGTAAGTAAATCTTCAAAAAAATCAAAAGAAGTCAATAAATACTCCCTGTTCTGCGTATCCCTGCAATGTTACATGGATGATAAGCAAAAAGACATAATAATGTATGGCACATGGAACAGATCAATAAAGCAACATAAGAGAGTTTTAATTTCATCTTTGTGTTTTTAATCACAGTTAAATTACTGGTCTGTTACTTCCTGCTTCTGTCACATGCACATCTGCTCCTTTTTCCTGTTCTTCCCTTAAGCAGTCACTTCTATTTTTGTAGTAATTTTACCATCAGGCAAATAAATGATCAAAAAGGACAAGTGAAAAAAAAGACAAAGAAGGATGAATGCATGTATGAATGTAATAACCTGCCTTTGCGTGGCCCTGGGAAACTGTCTTTCTCTAAAACTGCTGTTGGCGTTGTACCAACCATCATTTGTAAAAGTACTTATGTAATATAAAATAATATATTTTTAGTGAAGGAATTAATAAAAATGTTTTAGATGAGTTCCATTTAAAACTGTGCTTCCATTACTTCATTTGTAAAAATTATATTTACTTGTATTTATAAACAGCAATTACCTTCACAAATTCCATAGCAAAGAGTTTTTTGTATTCCATCTCCATAAAAAAACTACTAAAGATCAGTTCATGAAGGATCTTACGGGCTCCTGTAGATAGAGCATCAGGGAACAGAGGTGAGGGCATTACCAGGACAGACAAATTATTACAGGCATTAGAAATAATAGAGGTGGTTTTTTTTTTTTTACCATGCTAATAGCTTCAAAGATGCAGTAATATTTAATATCATGAATTTAAAACACAATTTTTAATTTTAAATTTAATTTGAAAAATCATCAATCTCTTTTCTGTACCTCTTTCATCACTCCATCTTACCTTTTATTCTCTCCAAACCATTTTTTCAATCACATTTTAAGACTTATTTTATTCTTAATTATGTGTAGGTGTGCATGTGGCAGGGGGTATGTATACAGAGGCTAGAAAAAGAAGTCAGATCTCCGGGGGCTATAGTTACAGGCAGTTGTGAGTCACCTAAGTTTGGTACAGAGTACGGAACTTGGGTCCTCTGCAAGACCAGTGGCCCTCTTAATCTCTGAGCCACTTCTCCAGCCCTCATTTCACCAGTTTTTACTGATCCTCTCAGACTGCTCTACACTGTTCCTTTCCCACACCTTTAGACTCTCGTCTTTTACTTACTTTCTAGTTCCCATTTCTATTGTTATAGTGAAAACATAGCTTACTAAAAGCATTGTTACATGAATCTTATTAATCACACTTTAACTGGCTCTGTCTAAATGAAAAGCGCTATTATTAAAAGACAGTATTTCTGGATTTTAACCAAGAAAATCAATCAAGATCGTGATCAGTAACTGACTTCATACAGGGAAAACCTGGGTTCTGTGATGAAGCCATAATCTCCCCCTTGATTCCTGACGTACTACAAGTAGAGGTCTACCTACCTTTATAAAGTTTTGCATCCCAGAGCATTAGTCTGCTTATAAAACAGGGATTTTCAGAGCCAGGTTCTTCTACGAGGCAGGCCTGGCAAAAGATCTGCCTAAAGTCACCTACAAATAAAGGAAAACAAATTATTTTTCTTCATATGATATTCTCCTAAAAGTATTCAAATAATATGTGCAAAGATTAAAATTAACCTTGCTATGTTTGATGTCAAGAATAATCATGTCATCAAAGGCTCAAGAGCCAATAAAGGATGTTATTAGACACTATTCATTTGAAAACAAACTTGTATTATACATTTGAAATGTAATCCTGAATAAAATCAATCAAAATGGATACTTGACCAAGAAAGAAGAAATCTCAAAGATATTTACATATTTTTATAAAATGCAATAGTTAATTAGAAATCAGATAAATAGTGTATATGCTTACTCGAATAGCTCATAATTTTGTTCATCCAAGAGCCAAGGCGCAAAGCAAATTTCTGGTGAGCCATAACCACGGAGTGCAGCACTTCCACGTGGAGCGGGTGCTGAGAGACATTTTCTGAATGACTCTACAAACAACAGGAGGAGTGAAAAGAAGCATTTAAACTGTGCTTTAAGTAACCTATACTTCATAAAAGGAGCCGCATAGCCCACAAGTTCCAAGTTCCCAGATCTATTTATTTTTACTCATGACACAACCATGGCGATAATAAAATCACTTGGCTTTTCTACTTAGGCTCCTAGAAATAAATCTACATTGCCTTTTGAAATTCTCTTTGTAGATAATTCAGAAAGTTACCTTTATGTCCTCTTTTGCTTCCTGGCAAGCAGCATAAACGCCTGCTTTGACAGCCCGGCGACCCTAATTATAGGTGAAAATGAGAATAGGGTAGTGGGATGGTAATCACAATCAGCAAGTAACACACCTAACGAATGGCCAAGTATGAATCATTTGTTGTCTAGAAGTTTTAAGATGCTAGAATAAAATCAAGGTATGATGTCATTAAACTCCAACAACCAGGAGGAAGGAAGACCTCCAATTGAAAGGACAGCCTGAGCTACATAATGAGACTCAAAAAGGGCTAAACCAGGTAAACATGGTGTTACACTCCTTTAATTTCAGCACCTGGGAGGCAGAGGCAAGTAGATGTCTATGATTTTTTTTAGGCTAACTTGATCTTTATAGTGAGGTACAGTATAGCCAGAGCTACACAGTGAAACCCTGTCTCAAAAAGAAAATAAAGGCACAGGTGTGTGTGTGTGTGTGTGTGTGTGTGTGTGTGTGAACCAGTAAGGCTGCCACATTCCTCTAACTCCCAGATCTCAGAATATGAAAACAGTAGGATCAGGAGTTCAAGATTGTTTTCAGCTACACATTAAGTTTAAGGTCAGCTGGGCTACAAGCAACTCTGTCTCAAAACAAAACACCTCCCAGGGCAAAGGATGTAGGTCAATAGAAAAACGTTTATCGGGCTAGCATAGGCAAGGTGACAGATCCTATGGCTAGACAGAAATTTTTTTTTTAATTTAAAAAACTTTGACAATTTCATGTACATAATGAATTTGCGTCACTTTAATACCCATTATCTTCGCTCACCCTCCTCCCTCTCGCACTGAAAGCCTTCTTCCAAACAAATCCTTCTTACTTTTGTGTCTTTTTATTTGGTAACTCACTGGAGTTTAATTATAGCTGCTTGAATGATGGAGGATAGGGAGTTATTTACTGGACTATGGACAACGTACTAGTGACAATATCACTGGAGAAAATGATAGCCCTTCCCTCAGCAACCATTAACTGGCAATAGTCCTCAGGGAGGAATGAGGCTCACACTCTCCTCCCCATCCATGATGCTACATTGAAAGACCTAATCCTGTTCAGGTAATCAGTTCCTGTGAGTTCAAGACTGTAACAGTTAATTCATGCCCAGAAGTCAGCTACCAATTTAAGTCTATAATAAACCACCTTTTAAAAAAGCAGCACCTGAATGCCAGAAATGGATATATGACAGCAACATAATTCACGTGGTGATCACAAACCTCTTTGTCTATGGCAGTGGTGTGCAACTGTGCCTCTGCGAGCTCACAGTCAAGAGCTCTTTGTAGACTGTATATCACATGATCGTATGAATGGTGCTCATCGTTGAAAAGGACACAATAATATCTTTCATTTTTCTCCCTATTAAAAAAAATATATTCAGACAGTAAAACAAACAAAATGTCCTGTATTCTAAAGCAGCACCATGCGATTTCCTATCTATAGGGAAATAACATGAATATTGATACATGACATGATTTTAAATAGTACAGTGCTACAGAATTAAAAAAGAATCCCAACAAGAAATGCTGGTACACAGGTACTTGAAAGGCTGAGGCAAAAAAATTAGTTGTGTCCACAAGCTTGAGACACGGCTAGATAACACTCTGTGATGCCTTGTCTCCAAAACCTGAAACAAAATCTAAGTATTACTTCCTCAGTGCTTTTCTTTTCTCCAGTCTTTCTACTCTCAGAAGTCTCATCTTGTCAGCAGTCAGTCCTAAATACCACTCTAAACTTTTGCTTGACTCACACACTGACAAAGGGAGAAACATGTATTCAGGCTTAGAGTCTTTAAGTAGGCAATGATAAATAACCAGATTTTATTTTTGTATTCATTTTCTATTTAAGTGATACTAGACCTGATGCTCTGGGCTGGAGAAATGGCTCAGCAGTCAAGAACAAATACTGCTCTCGTAGAGGACATGAGTTTGTTGGGAGCTGCAGATCCCTGGTCCCTCGACTTTCTTTGCTTCCTTTAGACCCTTTGCCTACTGGAGTGAACTGAGCAAAACACCTGTGCCTGCAGCTGCTATGAGCATGAGACCCTGATGAAGTCTGCAGCTGAAAGATCCCGAGAGCTGGGCGTGGCTAAGGATCCATATAAGCTGCCCCTGAACACAATAAAGTGGGCATTGGCATTCTTGTATCAAGGATGACCCGTGTCCGTGTCTCTCTCTGTCTGTCTGTGTGTTTTTAAGTCTCTCAGCCCAGTTCCCAGGTAGCATACCTTCTTGTAGTAAGATGGGCACTACAGGACCATTTGGTTTTTTTTACACAAGTTCAGTTCCCAGAATCTCCTATAAAATCCTCTGGCTTCTGTGGGCACACACATGGTGCACTCACACAGGCAGACATCTAAATAAAAAGCCAATCTTAAGTGATACTGGCATTATAGTTTCATGAGGGAAAGGTGGGTTGGTTGGCTTGTTTTTTCCAGTGTGTAAAATGTCAGCACCCCCACTTTGACTCTGGGATCTCAGACAGGCCTCTGACTTCAGACTGCGACAGAACAGTGCCTATTCTAACTCTAGGAAGAGAATAATGTCTAACATCCCAGAGTTTTGTGAGAATCTTATGCAATCTGTAAAAACGGTGGCTATCGATTATATATCATCAACTTTAAATCTTCTATAATATGGCTTTCAAAAATCCTATTGACCCTCTAAGGGGAAGATTCTTTCACCGCCCGGACAGTTTGGAAGCAGAGTTTCAGGTGGACTAGAGGGTGCACATGGTCACAACAATAAGCAGTGAGGGGCTAGAAGGCCAATCTGTCTCTCACCCACAGATGACAATCAAGCACAGCCGTTGTGCCAGGAAGTGCTTATATTATATTTACTGATACAAATTTCTTTAAAGGTTTCAGCTGCCATTATCATTTATTTGAAATTCAAGTACCTACAGATAAAACTTTCCAATACTTTTATTCCCTCAAGAAGTTTATGGCCGGGCGATGGTGGCGCACGCCTTTAATCCCAGCACTCAGGAGGCAGAGGCAGGCAGATCTTTGTGAGTTTGAGGCCAGCCTGGTCTACAAGAGCTAGTTCCAAGACAGGCTCCAAAGCTACAGAGAAACCCTGTCTCAATCCCCCCCCCCCACAAAAAAGGTTATGGACCAATACTGACTTTTAAAAAAAGCACACTTATGTCACTAAAATTATTAATTTTTTTTCTTTTTTCCTTTTTTTGGGGTTTTTCAAGACAGGGTTTCTCTGTAGCATTGGAGCCTGTCCTGAAACTAGCTCTTGTAGACCAGAGTGGCCTTGAACTCACAGAGATCCACCTGTCTCTGCCTCCCAAGTAATGGAATTAAAGGTGTGCACCACCACTATTCAATGTAAAATTCTTTTTTGTCACTAAAATTCCTAATTATTTATCTCTTCTTATATAATTAACTCCCTGAAAACAATCTCTCCCCACAAAATTTGTATATGGATTTGTGCTGTGGTTCTGTAAATCTTTAAGTACTATACAAGTAGAAATAGTCCCACAAGGCCTGAACTACATTTTCATATTCAGAATTCCCTTTTTATTGCTTTGTGCTAAGGTCTCACCATGTAACTCTGCCTGGCCTAGACCTTGCTATGTAGAGCAGGCTGGCCTTGAATTCAGATATCCACCTGCCTCTGCCTCCTCCTTTTTCTATTAAGTTAAAAGCAACTATGGCAATGTAAATTAGAATTGCTGTTAAATAGAAGTTGCTGAGTTTTTTTTTTAAATCTAAATACAAGTTAAATCTTAATGCCTGCAATAATCCTAGCATACTATTTCCAAAGCATAAGGGAAAAAGCTATTGTATCATCTCTCATTAAACTTGTCTTGATCAGGGATGAGCTAAATATCCAGGCTAAATGAAGATTATTCTGAGGTTCTGCTGTTCACAAACATCTGAGAAGCCAGACCTTGATCCAGGCCAAAATCAAAATGGGCACCTTACTTACCCACCAGCATTAGCAGCTATACGTAGGACAAACCTTATAAATACAACAAGCCCTGAAAATGTTGGCTTTTTTTATGGATTTAAAATTTCTTTACTTTTTTTTGGCTTAACTCCTGCATAGTATCTAAGTATTTCAAGTAAAAATACCTTGAAAATATTCCCAAGAAAGACTATCTCTGTACATTTTTCAAGGTGATAATAAATTTAGATGACTCTCTCCCTGCTGAGGAGCCCACACCCACTCTTATCTTGGCATCAAAATGACTCTGAGATACCACCTTACACCAGTCAGAATGGTTAAGATCAAAAACACTAATAATAGCTTATATTGCAGAGGATGCAGAGTAAGGGGAACACTCCTCCATTGCTGATGGGAACGCAAACTTGTACAATTACTCTAGAAATCAGTATGACAGTTTCTCAGAAAACTGGGAATCAATCTATCTCAGGAGCCAAAAATATCACTCTTGGGCATATATCCAAAGGATGCACACTCATATTACAAGGACATTTGTTCAACTATGTTCATAGCAGCATTATTTGTAATAGCTAGAACCTGTAAACAACCTAGATGCCCCTCAACCAAAGACTAGATAAAGAAAATGTGGTACATTTATACAATGGAATACTATATAGCGGTAAAAAAAAAATGACATCTTGAAATTTGCATGCAAATGGATGGAACTAAAAAAAAAGCATCCTGAGTGAGATAACCCAGAAAGAGAAACATGGTATGTACTCACTTATAAGTGGATACTAGCTGCAAAGCAAAGGATAACAAGCCTATAGTCCACAACCCTAGAGAAGCTAAGTAACAAGGTGAACCCTTAGAGAAACATACATAAATCCCCCTGGGAAGGGGAAATAGATAAGATCTCCTGACAAAATTGGGAGCATACGAGTAGGGGGAGAAGGGAGAGTGGAAGGGGAGGAGGAAAGAAGAAGGGGGAAATATTGAGGGAACTGGATAGTCGAGATGGGGGAAGGACAGAGACAGATAGCAAGGAAAGAGATATTTTGATTGAGGGAGCCATTATGGGGCTAGCAAGAAACCTGGCACTAGAGAATTTCCCAGAAATCCATACAAGGATGACCCCAGCTAAGACCCTAAGCAATAGTAGAAAGGGTGCCTGAACTAGCCTTGCCCTGTAGTCAGACTGATGAATATGTCTTAAATGTCACCATAGAAACTTCATGCAGCAACTAAAGGAAAAAAGAGGCAGAGTTCCACAGCAGAGCACTAAGCTGAGCTCTCAAAGTCCAGTTGAAGAGTTGGAGGAGTTAGAATATGAACAAAGAGGTCAAGACCATGATGGGTACACCCACTGAAACAGTCTACCTGAGCTAATGGGAGCTCACCAACTCCAGCCAGACAGGGTTGGAACCACCATAGGACCAAACTAGTCCCTCTGAATGTGGGTGAAAGCTGTAGGCTGGGGCAGACTGTGGGGCCACTGCCAGTGGCACCAGGATTTATCCCTATTGTTTGTACTGGCTTTTTGGAACCCATTCTCTTTGGATGGATAACTTGCTCAGCCTACAAACAATAGGGAGGGCCTTGGTCCTTCCTCAAAGCCATGTGCCTTACCCTCTCATGGGGAGGTAAGATGCGGAGTGGATGGGGGGTGTGGGGGTAGGAAGGTAGAGGGAATGGGAGGATGGGAGAGAATGGGAACTGAGATTGGTATGTAAAATGAAAAAAGATTGTTTTCTTTTTTAAAAAAATAAAATAAAGTGGAAAAAAGAAAAAAACTATTCTAAAAAATAGTTGTGCTTATATCTATTCCAAAATCATAATAAATTCTAACATAAAGGAGAAGGGGAGGGAGGGAGGGAGGGAGGGAGGGAGGGAGGGAGGGAGGGAGGGAGGGAGGGAGGGAAGAAGGAAGGGAAGAGAGGGCGGACGGGAAGGAGGGGTCTTCTTAGGAGGTGACTCAACAGTGCGCACTTGCCTTGTATGTGCAAGGCCTAGCACAGGAAGGAAGGGCCACAGACACAGATAGCCGCCACTAAAGCCTGTGGCTTCTGACAGCTCCCACCTTATCTGCAGTTCAGGAGGCAGTTCCTTTTCTTCTTCCCATATAGTCATTTCTACAATGTATTTTATCACTGAAGGGAATATTTTCCTGGCTTGAGCAATTACCTCTTCATTCAATGGGCAATTCAAGGTCTGTGAGGAAACAAAAATAAAAATACTGAGATTGTGTCCAAATAAATGGATAAGGAAGATAATGTTAAGTATTTAAAATAATCATTCAGTGAGTTCATTACAATATCCGCTAGGAATCAATTCAAGTTGAATTCATAGGCTCTTGGTAGAGTTACAGATGACAGAAGGAAACACATAGACTGTGGAGTGCCTTTCATCCTTACTTTCCCCTGTGAATTCTCTTCATTGTCTTTATGAATAGCTTCATTATAACAATACTATACAACAACTGTCTATTCTTTAAAATTTATAAGAACTATTCTTGAGCCAGGCAGTGGTGGCGCACGCCTTTAATCCCAGCACTCGGGAGGCAGAGACAGGTGGATCTCTGTAAGTTTGAGGCCAGCCTGGTCTACAAGAGCTAGCTCCAGGACAGACAGAGCTACACAGAGAAACCCTGTGTCAAAAAACCAAAACCAAAACAAACAAACAAACAAGACTATTCTTATGGGCTGGGGAAATGGCTCAGCATTTAAAGGCTAAGCTCATAACCAAAAATAAAAGAGTTTGGTTGCCAGTATCCACAGCTGTCTCTCTAGACATGTAAAAACAACTCTCATAGTAGCTTTGGAAGTAGTCACAGCAAGTATTGATGACAAAGGATAAGAAATGGGGCCAAGGTGAAGTTCAGTGGTAATCTTTTGCCTATTGTGAGCCAAGTTTGATCCTCAGCACCATAAAACAAGAAAGATGACAACTTAGCCAAGCACAAAAGAACAATGATTTGTGATCTGCCCAGTGTGTACAGTAGCACAACTGCAGAACAGAGAGTAGAAAGTCAATTGCTGAGGACTGGGAAAAGAGGGGTTCAGTATTTACTGGGTACAGAGATTCGGTGTTGTAAGGGGGCAAAAAAGCTTGAATTCTATTGCATAACAGTGTGAGTATAATTATATACAGCTAAAGCGTATTCTTAGTATGGTTAAGATGGATAATTGGCCAAACCACCGAACTACTCTCTTTTCTTTAACACCTACTTTGTCTTCTCACCAATGCGCTATAATTTTAGTTTTAACCCCTCTTCAACATGTCACCTTTTCTGCCCAGACGTCTTTGTTAAAGATATAATGTCAACAGTACTAATATCAACATTAGAAGACAACACTCCCACTCACCTTTTCTCCCCTCAACATTTTCTTCCAACCATTCATACAAGTGTTCTTAGGTGAAGAGTTGAAAGAAAGAAATTCTTGCTTCCAGCATGCATCAGAAGCTGAGTTCATAGACAATATCTGATGCTTATGAAGGTGTGTTTCAAGAAAAGCATTTGCAACTTAGAAATAAACTCAACTGGAACAAGAGAACCAGAAGCTAATGAAAACAACCAACTACTAAAACAAGAAAATTAACAATTAACCAGAAATATGAAAGAAACTTCTTTTACATGCATAGCAAAGAGCTTCTCTTTAAAGGCTACACAACTAACTACCAGGATTATTAGTCCAGCATGGGTGAGCTTGGTGATTCTCCATTAAGCTTGGCAAAATTCCATGTAGATGGCAGAGTATGAATATTACATTCATCAAAGCAGAGAGAATACAATACTGAATACACGATGTTTCAGAAGTTGATGTGCTACTCAAAGCATCCTTCCCTCACCCCCAGATAAACAGTTTCACAATATTTCTTTTTCAATCTAATTTTAAATCCAAAATTTTCAAGGTCAGATTATTTGGGACCAGATTCAGTTTTTTAAAAATAAAGCTAGCTTTCTGGACATGGTGAAACACATCTTTAATCCTAGTACTCAGGAGGCAGAGTCAGGCTGATCTCTCTGAGTTCAAGACCAGCCTAGTTTATGCAGTGAGTTCCAGGCCAGGCAGGTCTATACAAGAGTGGCTCATAAACAAATAACAAATGAACAAGTAAATGAATAAATCTAGCACAATTATTTTCCCCTCCCTTCCTACCTACAAATTATATTTTTTCTATCATAATGAATTGAATATCTTCTGTTACATTTCCTAAAAGGTATTGTTTATATGGCCATTCATAAATATTTGTCAAATATATTAAACAGAAAAGCAGTCATTTTGTTGTAGCTTGTTCACTTCAGTGTACATGGTAGTAACCAGCTACAATCCCAGTAACTGGAAGGCCATGCTTGGAAGGATTTAAGTTTCAGGCCAGCCTGGGCCAGACAAACTCTTTATCTCAAAGAACAGCAGCATACTAACAAACAAAGCCTAGAGATCTTTGTAAAGTCTACTGTAAGTTCTCATTACTTTTTGGTTAATTTTCTTGAGGTTTTTTTTTTCCCCCGCTTTCAATCATAACTATTCCCCCTTGTCCTTTGCAATATTTACATATCTGAGCTCAGCCTAGTTCTGATCTGATTGGGAGTTCTTCCAGAACAGGTTCAATAGCAGCAACAATGGATCTCTTGTTTCTTACTTCTGAAACACTGGTGCTCCAACATGAAATGTAATTTGTATGGCTTTTGATTTAAGGTCAATATCCCTGAACGAAATTGAAAATGTTTTCCAAGAAAACTTTCTCCATATATGCTAAGATACACCTTCACGGGTGAGTTCCAAGAAGAGGTTTCTTCAGCAATGTGAAAATGGTTGTGTTGCAGACCCAGAGAGACTAAGTAACAAAGAAGGTCCATGGGGGGACACCCAGATCTCCCTGGGAAGGGGAAATAGAAGAGATTTTGTGAGTGGATTACGGGCAGGTGGGGATGAGAACATAAGCAATCATGTAGTGGGGGAACGGAGGGAAGAGTGCTGAGCGGCACTGCTTGGGCGGACATTTCAGGGTTAGATAGTGAAGTAGCCTGAACTGGCTGTCTCCTGTGACCAGAATGGTGCCTGGCCCAACTGTCATCAAGAGGCATCTTTCAGCAACTGATGGAGGCAGATGCAGAGACCCACAGCCAAACAACAGGTGAAATTTGAGAACCCTGAGGAGAACAAAGGCGTGTAGGAACCAGAGGGGTCAAGAACGCTATGGACTACAGAGAAACCCTGGGGGGGGGGGGGGGGGGAGCACACCATGGGAAGGCTCATAATCAACTAACCTGAGCTCATAGGGGTTTGCAGAGACTGAACCAACAACAACCAGGGAGCCTGCATAGGACTGACCTAGGCCCTCTGCATATTTGTTACAGTTGTGTAGCTTGGTCCTCTTTGGATATCCTAACTCCGGGAACAGAGGCTGTCTCCTACTCTTTTACTGGCTTTTGGGCCCCTATTCCTAATACTGGCTCACCTTGCCCAGACTACATGGGGAGGTACTTAGTCTTACTGCAAATTAATGTGTCATGTTTTATTGATACTCAAAGAAGACTTGCCCTTTCCTGGATGAAGAGGAAGAAGAAGGGATGGGGGAGGGGAATAGTTGGGAGATTGGAAGGGGAGGACGGGGTGAGGCTGCATCAGGGATATAAAATAAAGATGAATAATAAACAAACAAACAAACAAAACAAAAACCCAAAACCATGGACCCACCTAGGAAGGAGAAAAAGACAAGATCTCCAGAGTAAATTGGGAACGTGGGGGGCAAGAGGGAAGGTGGAAGGGGAGAGGGAGGAAAGTGGAGTGGAGGAAAACATACAGCTCAATTAAAAACAAAGTATTAAAAAAACCTGTTGTGCTGCATCCTAACATGCATGAATTCACCTGTTAATGCTGTATTAGGATCTCAGCGTGAAACCATTAATAAGACTGATCTAGAAGATCTACATCTTGTGAGATCCGACATCAGTGTTTTCTGGCTTCCTAGAACAAATGTACAAAGCTCCCCTTCTTTTCTCCCATGCTCTGGAGCAATTTATAAACTTTTACTTCTTTAGTGTTAATCAATTTAGTGAGTTAAAAAAAATTATCAGTAAAAATTTTAAGCAGAAAAACAGACCCTTTAAATACCCCTTAATTTAAACTTAATAGTGCGACATTTTTCCACATGTTTTATTTATTCTTGTTCAAATATTTTAAGGTAAAATACAGTCATCATGACTTTCATCCTCCAGTACATTATTTTTTAGTTTTTTTTATTTTTTGCTTTTCGAAACAGGGTTTTTCTGTGTACCCCAGGCTACCCTAGAACTCACTGTTTCTACCAGGTTATCCTTGAACTCAGAGATTCACCTGCCTCTACCATCCAAGTGCTGAGATCAAAGGCATATGCCACCATGCCTGATACAGTACTTTGATATGTATCTTTTTTTAATTAAATTTTTTCATTTATTTTACATACTGACCACAGTTTCTCCTCCTTCCTCTCCTCTGGTTCCCTCCCTCCACCCTCCTTCTACCTGCCCTTCCATTCCTCCTCTGTCTCCATTCAGAAAGGGGCAAGCCACCCATAGGAGTCAACAAAACATGGCACATCAAGTTGAAGCAGGACCAAGTTCCTCCATCTATATCAAGGTTGGGTGAGGCAACCCAGCATGGGAAATGGGTTCCCAAAAACTTGCTCAAGCACCAGGGACAGGTACTGATTCTACTGTCAGGAGCCCTACAAACAGGTCAAGCTACACAACTATCACACACATGCAGAGGGCCTAAGTTGGTCCCAATGGTACGTATCTTTTAATAAGAAAGAATATCATAACACCATTCTTTTATCTAAAAACATATATGATTAAATATTATCTAACAGAACTTATTCAATTTTCCTAATCAGTCTTCCTCCCTTTTAAAAGGAATTTACTTTTTATTTTCTTTTTTAAAAGATTTATTAGCCAGGCGGTAGTAATGTACTTCTTTAATCACAGGACTCCTGAAGCACAGGCAGACAAATCTGAGTTCAAGGCCAGCCTGGTTTACAAAGCAAGTTCCAGGACAACCAGGGCTAGAAAGAGAAACTCTGTCTCGAAAAGCCAGAAAAAAATTATTATTTATTTTTATGTGTAAGAATGTTTTGCCTGCATGTTTGTAGCACACATGTGCCCTTGGAGATCAGAAGAGGGTGCCAGATCCTCTGGAACCAGTCCCCTATTTAGTTAGTTGGTTAGTGTGTGTGTGTGTGTGTGTGTGTGTGTGTGTGTGTGTGCGCGCGCGTGTATGTGTTTCCATGTATCCGTCTGCAGAAGACAGTCATGTCAGATCCCCTTGGAACTGCCTGATGTGAGTGCTGGGAAGTGAACTTCCACAAGAACAGTGCATGATCTCAAGCACTGAGCCATCTCCCCAGCTCCATTCCTCTTAGCGTCTATAAACGTTCCTTGAGACCAAGATCCACACACTGCATTTGGTTGTTGTGACTCTCAAGTGCTGGACATCCACATCTAACTTAATCTCCCATCCCTAGCGCCCCTCCCCCATCTTTTTTTCTTCATGAAGACGACCAGTTTTTCTGCTAAAAGACAAAACAAACAAACAAAACCAAACACCTATATTCTATATTTTTCCTGGTATCGTTGTTTGTTGTTATAAACTAGAAGGTACTTTGAAGGTTTTGTAATGTCCAGATTAAGTATTTTAACTCAGACTTTCATAAGTGAGCTGCTAATAACAACTTTATTGTGACATAAGCAGATATCACTACAATTTACTCATCTAAGTGTACAATTTGAGCTGTATATGGTGGCTCGTGCTTAATCTCAGCATCTGGGAGACTGAGCCAGGAGGGTGGCCATGAGCTCAGTGACAACACTATCTATGGAGTAAGACCCTATCTCACACACAAAAAAAGTAAACTGCCTACTAATCCTCATGTTTATACACATATGCTAGTGTTCTCTGAAGAGTCCGATAGCTGTAGAGACAGTTAATGCAGAGGCTTATCACGCCCAAAGTGCCAACAGGAAGTGATAGATGATGGGGTGCTAAGACCTAATTGAGGCATTGGTTGGCACCCTCCAGGGCTCAGAGAACACTGCTGAAGACAGGGGGAGAAGAAGTGTAAGAGCAAGAGAATAGGTGCTATGTGTAGTAGGAATAGGGGATGGTAAAAAGATGTCCCAGGACACGACACAGCCACTGCCTGCCTCATGCATTCTTAGCAGCTGTGGTTACATACACAAAACTTACACAAGATTGGGCTTCTCAATATTTCCTCATAGAGAGGGCACCTGAGGCCCCACCCTATCCTGACTGACAGCTGGTGGTTAATGGTTGCTGTGGGTGGGGGTATCACTTTAGGGGGTATACCTGCTAAAAAGTACCTCATACTCTTAGTAAATAATTTCCCTGCAGTCTGGCATGTTCCCTCAGTTACAACATTCTCAATGAATTGAAACCTTTGCTCCTGGTTTCCAAAAAGTGGTACACACCCGCAATCCCAACACTTGGTAGGCTGAGGCAGGATGATCAGTAGAGTTAGGGGCTGGCTGGCCTAGGCTACTCAGCAAGTTTCAGGCCAGCTTAGGCTATACTTACTGTTGGAGCCTGTATCAAATAAAGAAACAAATACAAACAAAACAGCAGACAAGGAAAGGCTTTCAGTACATTCACAGATATGTACAAACACAGTAACAGATTATTTTCTCTACACCTAATAGATAATTTTTATTGCGTCTCATCCCTCTAGCCCATATACCTTGCTTCTTATTTCCTCTCCTATCCCCTTTCCCCTGTTCCCTCTTCACTTCCTGACTTACTGATACCCTTAGCCCTAAAACCAAAAAACAACTACATAATGTGTTTCTCCAATCAGCACCTTAGTGCTGCTGCTGTCTCAAAGCCATGCTGAGGTCTAAGGTGAAGCACAGGAACGTTTCCTGCAGCTCACACTGGGACTGTTGTCAAGCCATCCTTCAGTTAGCTTTCCCCAAATGAACATAAAGACAGAGCACCAGGAGAGCTCACATAAAACAAAATCAAATCAACAAAACAGAGAGAAAAAGGAGAACCAAAACCAGAGGCCACTTAACTCCCAATACATGCACAAAGCACAACAAAAGATACAAAAAATACAGCATTACACTACACTTCCACAAACTCACGACTTTTTTTTTCTTATTGAGCTTATATTTTTCTCCATTCCACTGCTTCCTTTCCCCTCCCCTTCTACCCTCTCCTGTTGTCCCCATGCTCCCAATTTACTCAAGAGATCTTGTCTTTTTCTACGTCCCATGTAGTTTAGAACCATGTATATCTCTTAGGGCCTCATTGCTGTAGTCTAGGTTCTCTGGGATTGCAGACTGTAGGCTGATTTTTCTTTGCTTTATGTTTAAAAGCCACTTATGAGTGGGTACATATGATAATTGTCTTTCTGGGTCTAGGTTACATCACTCAAAATGATGTTTTCTAGCTCCACCCATTTGCCTGCAAATTTTAAGATGTCATTTTTTTTTCTGCTGTGCAGTACTCTATTGTGTAAATGTATCACATTTTCCTTATCCATTCTTTCGTCGAGGGGCATTTAGGTTGTTTTCAGGTTCTGGCTATGACAAACAATGGTGCTATAAACATAGTCGAGCACTTGTCCTTGTGGTACGATTGAGCATCCTTTGGATATATACCCAAAAGTGGTATTGCTGGATCTTGAGGAAGGTGTTTCTTAATTTTCTGAGAAATCACCACACTGACATACAAAGGGACTGTACCAGCTTGCACTTCCACCAGCAATGCAGGAGTTCCCTTTACCCCACATCCTCTCCAGCATAAGCTGTTATCAGTGTTTTTGATCTTGGCCATTCTTACAGAACTCACAACTTTTAAATACCAGAACAAAGGTAATGAGATAGCTAAAATGCTTAAGAGAGTTCAGAGATTATTTCTTTAAAAAGGGTCAGCGACCATATAGAGGACTTCCATAAATGGTCAAGAAGTCAATTAGGATCCACACAAGAAAGATACAGACAGATGAAAATATCAGTAATTTTGAGACAATGAAAACAAAAGAAACAAACAAAGAAAAACCATAGCAGATCAAGACCAAGGATTAAGGACAAACTTCAGAGATAAAGGCCAGGTCAAAACAGTAACACATACAGGTATACATAAAGGAAAAAAAATTATGCAGATAACCAAAACTTGTAAGCAATCTCAGATACATTTAAGAGACCTAACCTATATACTCATAGCCTAGCAGGAGTTATGGCAAATTACATAAAAAAAGCTTAGATAATTTACTTTTAAAATTTATAATCAATGCCGGGCAGTGGTGGCGCACGCCTTTAATCCCAGCACTCGGGAGGCAGAGGCAGGCGGATCTCTGTGAGTTCGAGACCAGCCTGGTCTACAAGAGCTAGTTCCAGGACAGGCTCCAAAGCCACAGAGAAACCCTGTCTCGAAAAACCAAAAAAAAAAAAAAAAAAAAAAATTATAATCAAGAATTTCTTAAATATGTCCAGAGGAGAACCTCTACATGGCATATATCTAAATTTAAATGAAACGGAGAATACTAACATCTATAAAAGAAAACACCAACTCACATTCAGAGGCAGAAAGATCAGAACATTAATTAACCTTTCCTCAGCAACACTCAAAGCCAGAAAACATGTAATATAGTGCGAGCCCTGAAACTGTCAAACCAAACTGCTATCCCCTGAAAAGTTATCAAGTAAAGGTGACACAGAAATGAGTATTCAAGATGAGTACATGTGAAGGCAGTTCATGACAACTAGGTCAGCACTTCAGAAAGCACTTCACCGGAGAAGAAAGTCAGCTTTATCCGCAAGAACACAAGAAAGCATTCCTGGCACAAGAAGACAGAGAAATGTGAAGGACCAGTCATATCCAACATGGCAAGTCAACAACTATCAGGAGAGCCAGAAATGAACTCCCAATGACTAGAAGCCAACAAAACCATCAGTAATAGTAAATCTTGAACAATAACCTCAATAATAACCTTGAATACAAATTCCCTTGACCTTTCAATTTAAAGACTAAAACTGAATTAAAAAACAAGATCCAACTATCTGCTATCACCAAGAAATTCACATAATTAGCAAAGACATCCAAAAACTGGGAGTCAAAGGTCAGAAACCAACCTTCCAAACAGAGGGAAGCTGTAAACAAGCTGGCATAGCAATTCCTCAAGACTCAAACCAAAGAGAATTAGAGGAGATGAAAGGAATCACAACATAGAAATAAAAGGAACAATCAAGAGGATATAGCTATTTTGTAGGTATCTATGCACTAAGTCTGGGGGCCACCAATTTCATAAAACAAATGTTAAAAGGCTTAACAGGGCACATAGGGCCATCCACAACAACAGCGGAAGATATCAATACCCAACTCTAATACCTAGGGAGATACTCAAACAAAAGTCAGCAAAGAGCATCATCTAACCCTCAGATGTGTTCACTGCTTATACGGAGATCTTGAAAGGGCATAAAAAGTATATAATCCTTGAAATTTTCAAAGATTTATCTATGAAACCTTGTGAGCATGGTGTTTGGAGGGAAATTCTACATGGTGGCAATTTTGCCAAGTATTTCAATGGTTACCTACCAAGTAGTCCTTGGCTTTTGAAAGGTACCTTGCACTGTCTGATAAAACAATTTTATTTTTATAGTTGAGTTCAGTGTTCCCAGTACTTGGGAGGCAGAGGCAGGAGGATCTCTGTGAGTTTGAGGCCAGTCTACATAGCAAGTTCCAGGACAACCAGGATTATGTAATGAGACCCTGCCTCAAAAGAACAAAACCAACAATTCACTTTTAGGCATATTACCTGAGAATCCTTCAGCAGTCTTTTGTGGGTCCCATACTTCACCTGTATCTGTGGTCCTTTAGCTCTCTCCCACCTCCTATCTAAGTGTCTGTATCCAGACTTGCTCAAGTTTTTCCTTGACTAAACTGTATCCATCCACTGGCTGGGCAGTGGTGGAGCACGCCTTTAATCTCAGCACTTGGGAGGCAGAGGCAGGCTGAACTCTGTGAGTTCACGACAGCCTGGTCTAAAGAGTGAGTTCCAGGAGGGGCTGTGGAACTACACAGAGAAACCCTGTCTCGAAAAACAAAAAAAAACAAAACAAAACAAAACAAAAAAAAAAGATCAGTCAACAAAAAATGTATCCACTGAGTCATTTTGTCTTTTATCTTTCACTTTAAGAAAAGCAATTACTGAATTCATGTGCTCACTTTGTTTTCAAATTCATTTTTCTTTTAAAGATTTATTTTATTGTGTATACAACATTCTGCCTCCATGTATGCCCATATGCCAGAAGAGGGCACCAGATCTCATTACAGATGATTGTGAGCCACCATGTGGTTGCTGGGAATTGAACTCATGGCCTTTGGAAGAGCAGCCAGTGCTCTTAACCACTGAGCCATCTCTCCAGCACCCTCATTTTGTTCTTTTGGGGCTGTACATTATCCTTATTGTTCACGTTGACTAACAAAAAATATTTTGAGGGCTGGAGAGATAGCTCAGTGGTTAAGAGCACTGGTTGCTCTTCTGAGGTCCTGAGTTGAATTCCCAGCACCCACATGGTGGCTTGCAACCATCTGTAATGAGATCTGGTGCCCTCTTCTGGCATGTAGGCATACATGCAGAGGAACACTGTATACATAATAGATAGATAGATAGATAGATAGATAGATAGATAGATAGATAGATAGATAGATAGATAGATCGATAGATCGATCTTTGGGGGGGGCTAAAAATCAAGTTAAATTTGGTTTTGATGTGCTGCTCAATGATACACAAGATGATGTATATTTAAAACTCATTCTGTATTTGAGAAATAAAATCACATACTACACACAAAGTATTTTGAATTCATTTTGGGCATGTGTGCATTCATTCCCTCTGGAGAAAATTTTATTTAGAGTAGAAAACAAAATGTTCTTATAATTAACTTTCAGAACAAAAATATTGGATTCTAAATGGAATCCATCTTAACCCATATATTTATAACATTTTTTCTCATCAAATTTCAGAAAATTTCAAATGGCAATTAAGCTTCTTACCTCTTTTGTAGTGCCTGCTCTTCCAGGCTCATGATCCGTACAGAAGGGGCCGGTTTTCCAGGCTTCTGTGTCTCCACAGTCACAGAACCCTCCTCCAGTAGAAGTGTGCATCTAAAAAATGAAAAATGAGTTGCCAAACTTTCTTATAAAGCAATAAAAATAAGTTTAATACAAATAATAAATATCCACCAACACACCAATCTTAGTTGTATTTGATATAAAAGAATCAGGATAAAACAAAAATCATTTTAGTTAGTTACCAAAGAAACACCAACTACCTGAATATTTCAACATAACAAAAATGGACCTTCTGAATGTGTAAGTTTTTGAAATACGACTTCACATTTTAAAAATAATAGCTTTTTGATTAAGTGTGAATTAATGGAGAATGAAAGTAAAAAAATCTTTATAATCTAGAATGCTTGAGTATGAATTTTCTTTTTTATTACATATTTTGTTGTTGTTGTTGTTGTTGTTTTTGTTTTTTGGTTTTTTTTGAGACAGGGTTTCTCTGTGTAACTTTGGAGCCTGTCCTGGAACTCGCTCTGTAGACCAGGCTGGCCTCGAACTCACAGAGATCCACCTGTCTCTGCCTCCGAGTGCTGGAATTAAAAGCATGCATCACCACCCCTTGGCTTTTTTTTAAATTTACCTATTTTTAGCTCTTCAAAACCAATATAATGATACATAAAAATTAAGAAATATTTAATACAGTATCTTCATTTACATTAATTTCCTATAGCAACTAAAATAATTTTCCTTTCAGTGTTCCTAGGGGTTAAAAAAAACCTAAAATATACTAACTCGGGTAGCAGATAAGAACAATGTGGTCTAGACTTTTTCTCAGGACTTCCCCTTCAAACATACAGTGCGGGAGCACAGACCACCTGGGAGCCACACTTTCTTAGCTTGCGATCCACACAAACACTCAAGCCAAATTTTACTCAGGCTGTGGTTTATTGACTCTGTACTAGAGAAGGAGCTTCATTCATCTGAGAGGCCTTTCGGGAAACTTCAAAAAATGGGGGTCATAATTCTAAAATAGTTAACTGCAGAGCTAAGAACAAATCACAATAGGAATCTGGTAGAGGAATGGAAACACTGTATTGCCTGAGCTTCAGAAAGTCAGCAACTGTGAATGCAGTACATGGGTAACAGGAAGGACTCACAGGACACTGAGACTAAAACTGGACAGACTGACACGTTTGTAAGCCCAGCATGTAAGTAGTGAAAGCAGGGAGATCGGTCAAAGTCAGTCTCAGCCACAGAGCGAGATCCAGGCCAACCTCACGAGACACTGCTCTAGGGGGACCCGAAACAAAACAAACAAAACCCTTGAGTCTAGATAAAAGGTGAAGAAGGAG
This sequence comes from Arvicola amphibius, assembly GCF_903992535.2. Classification (NCBI taxonomy): domain Eukaryota; kingdom Metazoa; phylum Chordata; class Mammalia; order Rodentia; family Cricetidae; genus Arvicola; species Arvicola amphibius. Next base: position 54,652,384 of record NC_052051.1, on the reverse strand, counting down.
AAAAATCAGATAGAGGCCTTACTAATGGGGCGACCATCGGAGAAGTGACAAATAAGACATATATATGAAATTTGTGAGACTTGATAAAGATATCAAAATATGTGAATTTGAAAAAAAATGTGTATTTTATATAAAAGCAAATATAATAGAATAGGTAGTATCACAAAAACAAAGCACAAAATCTAGGAACAAAATTTAGCAAATCTGCCAGGCATGGTGGTTGTATACCTTTAATCTCAGCTATCAGGAGGCAGGCGGGTCTCTGAATTTGAGGACAGAGTGGTTGCCATAGTAAGTTCCAGGTCAACCAAGAATATAAAGTGAGATTATGTCTCAAAAAATAAATAAAGTCAAAATAACATTTTTTTAAAGTCAATAAAATAAATGGCAGCATAAATCAAATTTAAAAGACAGAAAAGTCTGCCAGCCTGGTCTACAGAGCAAGTTCCAGGGCAGTTAGGGCTACACGGAGAAACAAACAAACAAAAAAAAACCAAAAAAAAAAAAAAAAAACCCACCCAGACAGAAAAATCTTTTAGCCATCCATTATGATCCAGAATGCCACTCTTAGCAGTGAGAAATGAAAACTTAGATCTATACAAAGACTTGTACTTGAACATAAAAAAGTGATATTTAATAATAGCAAAGCAGCTCTTTTCAAAATCTAAAAGCAGGAGCAGGGAAATGGCTCAACAGTTAAGAGCACTTGGCTGGTCCTGCAGGAGTGGGGTTCAGTTCCCAGCATCCACATGGCAGCTCACACCCATCAATAACTTCAGTTCTAAGATCCTCTACTGGCCCCAGAAACACCAGACATGCATATAATCCATGTACATATATATACATGCAGTGAAAACACTCATACGCATAAAATAAAAAATACATTTTTAAAAAATATCTGGAAACATTCCATATGCCCACCAACTAGTGATTGAATAAATGAACCAGCACATGAATACAATGGCATACTACTAACTGCTGGCCCAGGACTTCAAAGGCAGATGTACATGAAAGAAGCCAGAATTAAAGAATAATATGTAAGATAATAAAGTAATAAAATTAATATGAAAGATAATAAAAGAATTTTGAAAAGGCTTAAATATAGGGAAAGAAAATAGATCTATAGATGCCAGAAGCTAGAGCACCACACAACTTTTTCTATGGATGTTTCTAGTTTAATACTAGTAAGTATTTCTAATATAATCACACAAATGTATACATTCACTAAATTTAATAAAACAGGACACTGAAGAGAGTAGACGCTAGTGTATATAATTTACACATCAATAAGCCTGACTAAATACTTGGAAAAAGTTAAGGCATGGTGATACATGCTTTTAATCCCAGCATTTGGGAAACAGAAGCAGGCGGACCTCTCTGAGTTCAAGACCAGTTTGGTCTACATAATGAGTTCCACACCATCCAAGGTTAGTGAGACTCAGTCTCAAAAATAAAATAATTAAAAACTTAAAACACAAACATATTCAGAGAAAATGTTTCTAAAGTATATAACACAGCGGTAAGGAAAGGCAAAAGAAAATGAAAAAGGATAGAAAAAATAATACATAAAAGAAACAAGGGATAGGGTAGTAGCTCAAATAAATGCCCAAGTACTGATCTAATATCCAAAGAGCAGAGTTCAAACCCCACAACCAACAGAACAAAACAGAGCAATGACAACAGTAAAAACCTGTACAATTAAACTATTAAAAATGTTAATAAAAAGGCAGATTAGGACAATGAGACTATTTAACGATGGATAGTTTGGAGACAGCTATAAGAATATCTCTGTTGTTGAGACAGGATTCTATACAGTCCAGTTAGGCTGAGTTTTCAATCATGCCTCAACCTCCCTGGTAACTAGAATTACAGGTATGCGCCACCGTGCTCAGCTCTCATACCCTTCTTGTTTTTATTTCTTTCTTTTCAGAGTTATTATTTCATGTGTGGGAGTATTTTTGCCTACATGCAATTTTGTGTGCCTGTGAAGGTCAGAAGATGGCAGCAGATCCCCCGGGACTGGAGTTACAGATGGTTGTGGGCTACCGGGTGCTGGGAAATGAACTTGGGTCCTCTGCAAGAGCAGCCAGTGAGTGCTCTTAAACACTAAACAAGCTCCAGCCTTGACCCATGTCCTTTAAATGAGTGTTTAAAATTGGCACAGCAACATAAGAAAAAGACCTGACCTGAATCTACCAAAATTGTGTTAAAACAATCTGAGTTTATTAATAGATACAGATAATTAAAATGTGCTATATAGTAGACTATTATTCAAACTTAAAAACGGAGGAAATTTTGGTATATACTACATTTAAACCTTGAGAGCTTTATGTTAAGTCAAGCCAGTCACAAAAGACATACGTTGCCTGATTTCATTAATATGAGGCACTTACAAAAGTCACATTCACAGAGACCAAATGTAGGATAATGGCTACCAGGGGGAAAGCAAGGAATGGAAAGCCATTGTTTAATGTGTTTGTGTTTTACAAAGTGAAGTTAATTATGGAGATGAATGAAATAGGAACACAGTATGAGTTTAAAATACTTAATGCTACCAAGCTGCACACACACTTAAAAATGGTTCAGTTAGTAAATTTTATAAGCATTTTATAATAACAAAAATTGAGGAACAAATTTTTCAAAATTAAAAGCACAGATCCTTCTATCTCAAACAATCTACCTTTCTGTAGCAAGTCTCAAGTGTGTTTTAATATATTTAATATTAATTTAATATATATACATTTTCATATAAAAATAAAAGCTTTGGCTGATGGCATAGCTCACAAAACAAAGGTGAGACAAGCCTGCTGCCAGCCTGATGGCCTGAGCTTGATCTCTAGAACCCACACAGTGGGAAAACAGAACTGATTCCTACACGCCGACCCCTGATCTCCACATGTATGCACATGAACGCACACACACAAGTAAACAAGTAAAAAAAATGTAAAAATGGCACGAAACTGAGAGAGGTGGCTCACACCTGTAACTCTAGCACCTGGGAAGCTGAAGCAGGAAAACTGACATGCGTTCAAGATTGGGCTGAGCACACAGACAACTCCAGATTATGCTGGGCTACGGTGTAAAAACTGTCTTAAAAACAGGGGAGGGCCAGGCGGTGGGGCACACACCTTTAATCCCAGCACTTGGGAGGCAGAGGCAGGTGGATCTCTGTGAGTCTGAGGCCAGCCTGATATACAGAGCTCCAGGACAGCTAGGGTTGCTATACAGAGAAACCCTGTCTCAAAAAACAAACAAACACAATAAACAAACAAACCAACCAGAGAAGGGAGGCTGAAATGTAGTTCAGTGATGGACTACATGCCAAGGCCCTGGGTTCTACTCTCAGCATCATATGATGTTTATCTAAAGCAGTGGTTCTCAATCTCCCTAATGCTGAACCCTTTAATACACTTCCTAATGTTATGGTGACTTCCAATCATGAAATTATTTTTGTTGCTACTTAATAATTGTAATTTTGCTAATGTTATGAATCAAAATGGAAATATCTGTGTTTTCTGATGGCCTTCGGTAACCCTCAAAAGGGGTTGCAATCCACGGGTTGAGAACCGCTGGTCTAAAGCAAAATAGTATTGAACATGAATAGTATATAAAGAACAGAAGACCAAGAAAACCTTCAGTGCCAAAAGAGTCCAAGACAGTATTTAAGAACAACAAAGAAACAAAATGTGAGCCACATTTAACAGCATATCTTCTGCTACTCACTTTACTATTGTCCCTTCAGAGGTGACCAATTACTTGATTTGATATGAATAAGTTTGATTTGATTAGAATAAGTTAATTCTAAGAGTCAAAGATCAGCATAATACAACTTGATCAAATAGAATGAAAGTTGTGGCCACATTCACCTTTTTTTGTTTGTATGTTTGTTTGTTTCTTTCTTACAATAGGGTTTTTCTGTAGCTCTGGAGTCTGTCCAGGAAGTCACTCTGTAGACCAGACTGGCCTTGAACTTACAGAGATTTGCCTGCCTCTGCCTCCAGAGTGCTGGGATTAATGACAGATGCCACCACTGCCCAGCTCCACATTCACTTGAGTCTTCTGGTATCTAGAAGCTGATATCAAGAATCAGGCCCCTTGAGTTGATAGTCTTTTACTGAACACATCCCAAAGCCAATTAGAACATGTCCAGAGATGAAAACAAAACCACCCACAATCTCCTTTTCTCCGGCACTTTCCTAGTCATATCTCTGCCTGATCTGTGTGTTCTGTATCCCCACTTGGCTTTATACCTTCTGTGGATGCAGGTCAGACCTTGTGTAGTTCTTACCTTCTATGTCTCTCATAGTGTTAGGACATAGAAACTTTTAATAACATTTCTTAAAAATGAATTCAGCTGTTAAGATCAAAAGAACCAAACAAGCAAAGCTGGCAGCTAAGATTTAATTATAAAAATAGCTATTAGTGTCGAGTATGGTAGCATACACCTCTAATCCTGGCCCTTAAGAGGCAGAGACTAGTAGATCTCTGAGTTCAAGACCAGTCTGGGCTACACACCTGTCTATAAAACAAAAACAAAGACAAAACAGCTATTAGGGTGCATTTTAGAATCAGCAGACTTTGTATATTCTAGAATTCTGTTCTGCATGATGCGTATATATTTGCATTTTGTCTTCAAATCTGAGAGGATGAACCAGGACGATTACTGCCAGCTTAGGCCAACCTGTAGTAAATAGTAAGTTCAAGGACTGTCTGTGCTAAAAAGTGAGTTCTAGGCTAGCCAGGACTACAGAGTAACAGCCTGTCTCAGAAATATGCAAAACATACACACAAATATTATAGCATTAGAAAATTACTAGAGCTGGGAATATAGCTCAGTGGTAGAGCACTTGCCTAGCACATATGAAATCTAAATTCAATTCTTGTTACCTTCACCTCAAAAAACGTATTTATTAGGTTGGACTATAGCTTCACGATAGAGCTCTTGCCTGACGTGTGTACAAAGCACGCTGGATTCAATCTCTGGCACTGCCAAGATCGACAAATAAGGACTGGGAATCTAGCTCCGTGATAAAGTGCTTGCCTACCTTGTGTAAGGCTCTAAGTTCAACCCCCAGCACACAAAGACTCAAACTCAAACAAAATTACATATTTACCTAGGCAATTTACTGAAAATTATGTGGAAAAACTTTGAATAGTACAGAAGAATATAAATAAAAATTACAGTTGCCTTTTTGCCCCACCATCTGGAGATGGAGTCTGCTCTTGCCCTTACATACACCTTCATAGTTCTTCCCAATGTTTGTTTTTGGGGTTCTTGTTCTGTTCTGTTCTGTTTTGTTTGCAAGACAGGTTTTTCTGTGTGGTCCTGGCTGTCCTGGAACTCGCTCTGTAGACCAGGTTGGCCTCGAACTCACAGAGATCTACCTGCCTCTGCCTCCCAAAAGCTGGGATTAAAGGCATGCACCACTAGCACAGGCTATATTTCTTTCTTTTATTTGGGATTTCTTACCAAAAGAATCTACACAAGGTACAGATAATATAAAAAGTTTAACAATGAAATTAACACTGCTAACTTTGAGTCCAGACTGAGGGAATTTCAATACCATTAAAGTTCTCTATCAACTGTAAAAATGTTCCATTTTCCATGTACTCCTTTGAAGAGTAATTTCTATTTATTTATTTATTTATTTATTTATTTATTTATTTATTTATTTGAGACAGGGTTTCTTTGTATAGCTTTTGAGCCTGTCCTAGAACTCACTCTGTAGACCAGGCTGGCCTCAAACTCACAGAGATCCACCTGCCTCTGCCTCCCGAGTGCTGGGATTAAAGGTGTGTGCCAACACCCCCTGGCTGAAGAGTAATTTCTTTAAGCTTGTGGACATAATTTTTTTATTTGTTTTTCAAAAGCCTGTCTTTCTATGTAGTCCAGGCTGGCCTAGAAGTTTTAATAAAGATAAGGACAATGTATCTTCAAAATGTTATTACATTTTACACAGTACTTGAGGCATGATTTATATATATATATATGTGTGTGTGTGTGTGTATTATATAAGTATATATATATATATATATATATATAAAGAGAAATATCAATTATCATGTCTGTTTTATCCCAGAATATAGAACCACACTACTATTTGAGAAATACGTTTTTGCTCCAATAACAAGATTGTCTAATAATTCAACAGAAAAGGCAAAACCTCAGACCCTAATAATTAATTAGGGGAGCACAACAAGAACTAAATTGTGAGGCTGCTATGCTGCCTACTGCACTCTGGAGGTCCTGAGAATCACTAACTTTAAAACAACTCACAGAGCCAATCATCTGAGGATGTGGGAACCTGGAACTCACACATAAGGTTTAAGACTCTAACTGATACAATCTCTTCATACATTATCCAAGTATGGCTGAAGATCTATATGCCCTAGAACAACAATTCTTTTCTAAATATACAACCTAGAGAAATCCTCTATGTGTACCAAACATGTTCACAGAGAATTAACAGTACCAAGCTGGAACAATCCACATATCCACCCACGTGCAGCATAGTGAGTAAAGACACCATAGTCTATCAAGACCAACAAACTACAGCTACATATATAAGGCTATTCAACTACAACTATGTACCATATGAATCCATCTGTATAAAGTTCAAAACAGATAAAACTTTCCACTATAATTTAAGGGACATGTTGGAACGAGAAAAGTCAAAGACACCACTACCATCAAGCAGAGTGAAGAGTGTTCTCAGGAAGGGTAGAGTGACTGAGGTCCAAAAGGGACAAAGGCAGAGCTCCCGAAACCTGCCTTGTCCCAGTCCTTGACTTGGCAGTAGTTATATAGGTTTGGGGCTTTATTTATTTATTTGCTTACTTATTTTTAAGGTTTATTTTTATTTAATTTAACTTATTCATTTATTTTTGGTTTTTTGGGACAGGGTTTCTCTGTGTAGACCAGGCTGCCCTGGAACTCACAGTGATTTGCCTGCCTCTGCCTCCTGTGTTAGGATCAAAGGCGTGCGCTACCACTGCCTGGCAGTTTTTATTTATTCTTTAAGTGATTTATATGTTTTATCCTGTCTCATTAATGTCACAACGAAATGTTGTAAGGAGAGACTTCTTGAGATAGCATTGGACCGATTTAACTACACATCAGTGCTATTTAGCAGGAAATGAAACATTGCTTAAAAATTTGGACTAGATAGTCATCAGATTCTTCCTATATACATTTTATGTATTTTTTTTTCATACCTTGTAACGATGGTTTTTATGAACACTACTCTGGAAGCAGTCCATACAGAGAACACATGTTGGATCAATTGCACAGTCCCTGAAAAAGATAAAGAATTAGATTCTGAAAACCAATGTGCACTGATACTTAAGGTATTATAAAATGAGTGAGCTTCCTATGTGTTGACAAAATGAACACAAAAATACCCCAACACCTCAGTTGTAAGAACACTTTGACCCAGCACTCAGTAGACAGAGGCAGACAGATCTCTGTGAGTTCAAAGCTAGCCTGGTCTACCAAGTAAGTTCCAGGGCATACAGGGCTACAGAAAGAAACCCTGTCTTGAAAAATAAAACAAAAGAACACTTTGAAACACAGACAACACTGTTGTCATAATTTCAGTCTCATTTCTAACACATTCAAGAGCACAGGATGTTTAGTTTATAATTTTTAGTGTTACCTTGCTTAAAACTGTTAATTATGTGGAAAATTATATGAAAACTGCATAGAAAACTATGTTTTTCTTCATTATCTGTCATGAAGAAAATTGGCTCATTTTATAAACACTGTGCACTATAACTGAGGTTTCAATACAGACGAAATTTATTGGAATATAAGAATTACAGTGGGAGGATCTTTCTTTTCTATATTGATGAATCCCAAACAACTAGCACATAAGAAGTAACCTCTGCGTCAACAAAAATCTCTCTTCACTTTTTCCTTACAAATGTTTACAGTACACAATTCTACTTCATATTTTCAGAGAAACATAAGTTACTACAAGGTACAGAATTCAAGTTTTTAAATATGTGAAGAGACAAAATCAGAAAGTTAAAACGTTAGAGTTGGGTGTGGCCACACACATCCGCACTCTGCACTCAGGAGACCTGCTGAGAGCAGAAAGACAGCTGAGCTACAAAGGGAGGTTAGGGCTAGTTTGGGCTACATACTAAAATCCTGTCTCAAAAACACATACACCAAAGGAATTTTAGGACCGGAGGAAGGAGGAAAGGGGGAGGGAAAAGGGTGAATTTTAAACAGCTGATAGGACATAAAGGTTGCCAAAATTCTTAAAATTCTCTGTAAAAATATATATTCTAATCTGTTTAGAGTAGTTTTTAATTTAAATTTTGAGAATTCCATATGAACACTGTTTCACATAATCTCTATGCCTCCCTCTTTTCCCTGCAACTTGTTCTGTGTTCTCTTCCACTTCCTCTCAAATTCATGACCTCTTCATTACACACACACATACACGTATGCGCACATGCACGTGCATACACTCTACTGAGTCCATTTAGTGTTGCTCATGTGTGTATGTGTTTGGGGCTGCCCACTGTGATTGGAGCACCTACAAGGGAGCTTGTCCCTGGAGAACACAGACTTTCCCTCTCTCAGCAGTCACTGACTGCCAGCAGCACTTGATCTAGGGTAAGACCTTGTGAAATCTTCCTGTCCGTGCTGGCATGTCAACTGTTATCATTAAGCAGATCTTATTTAGGACACTGTAATGCTGAGATTTCATGGGTGTAGCTTCCCTGTCATGTTTAAAAAGACACTATCTAGTATCAGGTGCCCTGGTCTTCTGACTCTTAAAATCCCCCCCACCTCCACCCCAGCCTTTTCTAGACTGTTCCATAGGTATAAGGGTTGTATTACAGATGTATTGGGCTGTGTACCCCACGGTTACTTATTTTGACAACCTCTATAATAATCTCCCTTGGCACTACTAACACTTTTGAATTAATTAGTAATGTCTTTTCTTGGGGTAGAGGGAACTATCCTAGACATTGTGGCCTGTTTAACTGCAACCATGGTTTCTATACACTAACCTCTCTGTCACAATGTTTCCAAGAAATTTTGGCTAGATGATGGCTACAAATGTTTATATGATGTAGTTGAAACTGTGCTTTGGTTTAAAATTTCTAAGAGAAAAACTAAATTGTTATACAATATAAAAAATAGAATACAAATCCAAGAGTTTATTTTTTTCCTGAGAAAGTAACAAAATAAAAAAAAACTGTTTTTGAAAACTTAACTAAGGGCTGAAGTGATGGCTCAGTGATTAAAAGCACCCATAGGGCAGTTCACAACTGCCTGTAACTCCAGTTCCAGAGGTCCCCTTTTCTGAACTCTGTGGTACCAGGCACAGACATGGTATACAGACATGCATCCATAAAATAAAAACATTGTAGGCTACACAAAACTACTAACTATACATACTCAGTGAAGCCTAAAATGACAATCAAGCATAAACCATGAAACTCTGCTGATAAAGTCTAAAAAGGCATAGTTATAACCTAAATGACCGCAAGTAAACAAAGAAGAAAAGCAAAAAGTGGTGCTAACATCTAAAGTCAAAAATTTCCATTGTGCATGGAGGTGCACACCTTTCAGTCCCAAGTAGATCTCTGAGTTTGAGGCCATCCTGATCTATACCGGGAGTTCTTGGCCAGATAAGGCTACATAATATGTTTCTGTCTCAATAAATAAATAAAAATTAAAAGTATAAAAAAAATCAAAAATTTCAAGCAGGAATGTAGAGTAAGAAACTTCTCTAATATACAATGATATTTAAGACAATTTCTTTACCCAAAACAAAAGGCCTACACCTGCCAGACAAATGACCTCTTACACTAACCTATATTTTAGCTGTTCCCAGACAACCCTTGACCTACAGTTCTAAAAACCAAAACTTCTGGAAGGTTTTGTTACTTTGTGGGTTTGAACCACATTTCAGTTAGCGGTGAAAAGCAAACAAAGTAAGCAAACAAATGTGCACAAGCATAAGTTTTAACACATGTACAAAACCTGGATATTGGGGCTCAGGCCTGTAATTTCATAGTGAGATCTAGGCCAGCAAAGGCAACAGAATGAAACCCCATCTAAAAGATAATTAAGTGTATACATATACACACACGTGTGTGTGTGTGTGTGTGTGTGTGTTTGGCATGACATGTGACCACAGGCTCTATGTTACTCATGAGTATATCTTTATGAATACTCATAGATCTCTTACAGAAATCTTGCTGTTTTATTACAAGGTCTTAAGATGCTGTTGAAGAAGTAGTCAGAATTCTGAAATATACCTTATATCAAAAAGTTTCAGAAAAGTATGCTGACTACATTACATGTACACAATGCAAAGATATATTACTTGAATACTTTTGAAGAACAGAAAAAATAGTGAGAGAAGTGTTTAATAAGAAATCATAAATTGTGCCAGGCGGTGGTGGCACACGTCTTTAATCCCAGCACTTGGGAGGCAGAGACGGGCAAATCTCTATGAATTCGAGGCCAACCTGGCCTACAAGAGCTAGTTCCAGGACAGGCTCCAAAGCTACAGGGAAACTCTGTCTCGAAAAATGAAAAAAAGAAAAGAAAAGAAAAAAAAGATAAAGATAAAAGAAAGAAATCATGTATTAAAAAGCAAACTCTATGAGCAAAAGTGGATTTAAAGCTTAAGGTAAAAGGAACTTAAGAGTAAATATACATAGACAAATCAGGGAAAAGACATTGTGAGGCATGATGCGAACTATACCCCATAAATTATAACCAATCCTATAGACGTCTGAGGCTTACCTACAAGAATATGTTGTTTCTCCACTTTTGAAAACCTTCCCACACAACTGAAATGCTCCACTGTGCTTTAATTTCTCTAAGCAAATATCTGGATCCTCTCCAAATAAGTACCATTCCAATGGAGTGAATATTGATGTTTGTACATTCTCTTCTTGCTTTTCCAAATCTGGATCCATCTCAGCAAAATAAATTGCTGGCACTAATTGTGCCAAATGGTGTAAGAAAGCAGTATAAAAATCAACTTGTTGATCCCACCACTGAAAAGAAGAAAAGATGACAATTAGACTTTCTTTTACTTTTACAAGTCCTTTTTTATATTATTCTTTGAGACATACACAACGATAATGATCATATTCATGACCACCCTCCCCCATCTCCATCCCCTTCTAACTCTGTGCCCTTTTCCTTTATGTACAAATCTCTAACCCATTAAATCCAATTTGCGTTGTCCATACACTGCAGCATGACAGGCCTGCCAGGGGACACATCCTTAAAGCCAGGTTTCTTTCCGCCCCCCCCCCCCACCCGCTGACGCACAGGGTTTCTCTGTGTAAAAGTACTTGCTGTTGCCACACCCTTAAAGCCATGTCGTCTCCCCCAGCCCCATCCCACCCTCAGACAGTACTTGTTGTCCTGGAACTCACTCTATAGAGCAGGGTGCTTTTGAATGCAGGGATTCACCTGCCTCTGCCTCCTGAGTGCTGGGATTAAAGGTGTGCACCACCACACCTAGATACCAAGTAAATTTTTAATGATCAAGGAGTACAAATAATGGCATAATTCTGTACTTTCAAAGCAATTTGTAATATTTTATCCTTCATCAATACAAAATAAGAGGTGAATCAATTGGACCAGCAAGATGGCTTATCAAGTAAAAATGCTTGCCATCACACCTAATGACTTGCACTAACGGTCACAGAAGAGAACTGATACTTGCAAGCTGTGCTCTGATCTCTACATGTACACTGTGGCACTTGTATACCGACACATATACACACACTCATTAGATAAATGAATAAATAAAAAATAAATGCATAGATTAAACTTTCAAGTGTTTTTAAGGAATTGAATTACTTGTGGGTTAGCCATATATGCAACACAGCTAGAGAGTATGAGATATATGTCCTAATGTATAATATTCTTCAAGTTATACTGTTAAATAAAAGACAAAAGACCAGGCAGCTACACAGAGAAACCCTGTCTTAGGGCGGAGGACCAACAAACTAAAGAAACGGCAAAGGCACAGAGTAGTGAGTCCATATGCTACTGTTTATACAGAGGAGGAAAGAAGACATGTTGTATATGCTTATATTTGAATAGAAGATCTCTGGGGAAAGGGTTGGTACGGCTAAGGTAGAAAACTGCTTGTCTAGCATACAGGAAGTCTTGGATTCCACCTGGCATCGTGACACACAACTGTAACACAGCACTCTGGAGGTAGAAGCAAAAGGATCAGAAATTCAAGATCATCCTCAACTACATACCAAGTTCAAGGCCTGGGTTATATGAGACCTGTCTCTTAAAAAAAGGAAAAAAAATCTTCAAAATAAACTAACTTTGCAAAGAGCCCTGGGAAGGATTTAGATTTCACTGTCTGCCTTTACTGTGTGATTTTGTGGAGGCCCAAAAATGTGAGCCTATTTCCACCTTGTCTGAAGGTTAGAGAGTTTCAGTTTGCTTAAAGTTAACAAGTATGGCTACACACCCTCACCTAGGGCCTGGTTGCTTGATGTTTTGGACATTAAGATGGCCCGTACAGGTATATCCACTCCACCCTGACCACAGGTCAGAGAATTCAAGCGTACTTCTGTTCCTTCTTTTGAAATTAAGAGGCTTGACCTAGGGAGTGGCTGCCTTCAGGGTACTAGGTCTAGAGTGGGCTCACTACCTAATCAGAATGTTTTTCTCAAAAATTAACGACTTGATGTCTCAAGTATTGAAGCCAGTAACTGTTCTAGCTGCCCTTTGTATCATGTTAAAGCTGTCTTTCGCCTTCTCCTCCCTGTTGTATTGGGGTATAAAAGTGTATGGAAAATTAATCGCAGGAAAATTTCAGTATTCACTGGAATTCCCTGCCAGTACTATCCCATGTTCCTGTTTTATTATTTTCACTTGTGTCTTTGTTTTCTTCACTAACTTTTCTAATCCTCATGCCCTTAGCCAGGTAGGTCGAAGCTGGTCTCCAAAAGTTTTGAATACCCAATGTCTGTCCCCCACCCTAACGCAGGCCCATGTGTTTAAACAGTTGTTCCCCAGCTGTGGGCGCTACTTTGGGAGGCTATGGAGCCTGAAGAGGTAGAACCTCACTGGAGGCAGCAGGGAGCCAAGGGACTGGCTCTGCCTGTCATAGCCAGCCTTTAGCACCCTTTGCCCTAATCTGTTTCCTAGTCAGTCACAGAAGTGTGAGTAAGCCACCTCAGGCTCCTATCACCAGATAGCATGCCTTCCTGACCATGGAACTAGGAGCCAAAAGACAAGTCTTCCTCTATACTGCCTCTGCCAGATGCTTTGTCCCAGCAAAGAGAAAAAACTAATTTAAACACTGTGTAAACTTTTACTTGTTTGTTTGGGTTTTTTGTTTGTTTGTTTGTTTGTTTTTTTCAAGACAAGGTTTCTCTGTAGCTTTGGTGCCTGTCCTGGAGCTAGCCCTGATAGACCAGGTTGGCCTCGAACTCAGAGAACCGCCTGCCTCTGCCTAAGGTGCTGGGATTAAAGGCATGCGCCGCCACTGCCCGGCTGTAAACTTTTATTTGTGTGTGTGTGTGTGTGTGTGTGTTGTGTGTGTGCATGTACTCATGCATGTGTGCATGTTCTATCTACAAAAATCATTCTAAAGCTTATTTAATCTCATATATCTCAGGTACAAAATTATTTATAAAAGCAAAACATTGAAACCTCAATGCTCATCAATGGAAGAACAAAAAAGAAATTGTAAAATCTACAATTTGTTCATTGTTCAAGTGTGCAAAAATACCAGTTATATTCACTACAATACTTGTAATTGAAAAAGCTGAAGTCTGCTTAAATGTCTACAGATAAAAGTTTACCCATCAAGGCTGAACATATGACTCCATGCTCCTTCAGTGTTTTAGGAGACAGGGTCTCACTATGTAGCCCTGGCTGGCTTGAAACTCCACTATGTAGACCAGGGTGGTCTAGAACTTGCAGAGATCCAATGATTCTGCTTCCGAGTCCCAGATTAAAGGGATAAACTGCCATGCCCAGCAAAACATACCATTCTAGCCAGGCAGTGGTGACACATACTTTTAATCCCAGCACTCAGGAGGCAGGGCAGCCTGGTCTACAGACCAAGTTCCAGGACAGGCTCCATACGAGAAATCCTGCCCCCCCCCAAAAAAACCCCATACCATTGTATGTATATGTGTGTATATATGTATGTATATATATATATATATATATAATATATATATCCATAAAATACTGCCTAGTAGAAAAGGCAAATTTTAATTAATACAATCTTATGTTTACAAAAAAATTCTAATTACATAAACTTTAAATTTTTCTACAGATGTTGCTGGGGGTCTAACTATGCGGTAGAGCATTTGTGTAACATATACAAGGCACTGGGTTTGATCTGCACCACAAAAAAATAGGTGTCCCAACTCCTGGAGCTCAACACTTATTCTGCTAAAGCAAATGTAAGTACTCAGGTCATTTAACTTTACTCTTCTTGATTTGTGTGATTTCACATTAAACTACAACAAAACCATAAAGGGAGAGTTCCAGGACAGCCAGGACTACTCAAGAAGCCCTGTCTTTAATCTTCCTTTTAATTTCTCTTGGGTCTAATGGAGCCTCTGGGCTAACAACTGTCTAAAGTCTTGAGTACTACTAATATTCTTATGCCTTAACACACACACATACACAATTCATGTTTTTAAACAATGTATTTATACCTGAATGTGGATGCCAGCAGTGCCCGTTCATGGATCTAATTACTAGCTCTCATTCCTCTACTCTCTCCCTCATCTCTTCTTCAAGGCTCTGCTCAAGGCCTATCTTAATAATTTTTCACTGATAAAGCCAGAAAATTTCTCTCCAGTTAATTTCAATACAGCACTTATACAGAAGACATTCACTGTGTACCCATATCTGATGTTCTCAATTACAAATATTCATTCATTTACATAACATCCTGGGAGCCAAACACAGGGCCTGCTGCATGCTAACAAATATATTTTTGTTGTTGTTGTCTCTGTTGGGGACAAGGTCTCACTATGTAGCCCTGTCTATCCTGAACTCATTTTTGTAGATCAGGCTGGCCTCAAATTCCCAGAGATTTGACTGCCTCTATCGCTGGAATGCTAGGATTAAAGGCGTGTATAACCACACCTAGCCATTAAATTGGTTAACTTAAACATCTAGCCCTTTCAAGTAGACTGGAAGCTCCTGAGGAAAGGAACTGCCTTTCAAAACCCTTTGTACCCACAGGCACAGCACAAATACACAACCCAAGTTCTCATTGTCACTATATTAAGTACTTATTTGCTAGAAATAACAAGGCAAATTATGACATTAAGCCTTCGTAACTCCGTTCATAGAACTATTACAGTAGATACAGTACAACTAGACTCTTTTGCAAAGTTTCCACTACTGTCACAACTACAGATTTTGCTTTTAATTTTTTTATTCTTTTGAGATTCATATGTGTTTTGATCATATTCAGCTTCCCTCCCCCAACTCTTCCCAGCTCCATCTCTCCCTGCTTTCCAACCAACCTAACTTTGTGTCCTTTTTTTTTTTTTCCTTTAAACCCATCAAGATCAATTTGTGCTGCCCAAATATTCTTGGATATGTGGTCTTCCTCTAGAGCTGACTTAACCAGGAACACTCTTTAAGAAAACATAGTCCCCTTTTCCAGAAGCTCACATTGCCAATGTCTCCATGGCTAGGGTGGGATTTCATGTCCACCTCCCATCTTCACGTTGTGATTCAGTCTGGCTTGGGTGTGCACAGGTTTTGTGCACGATGACAAAACCACTGTAAGTTCATGTGTGCAGCTTCCCTGCTCTGTCCCTTACAGTTACCCACACAGTCCACTGCCTCTACCTTTTCCAGTCCCCTTCCCATAAGAATCCCTGAACCTTAGGGGGACAGGAGTTCTAGTATCATTATTATTATTGAAATATATTAATAAGTTTCTCTTGATAGCCCAGGCTGACCTGAAAATCACTACACAGGCTCTGGGTGGCCTTGAACTCATGGCAATTCTTCTGCTTCTCCCTCCCACAAGGATCACAAGTTGAGTCACTATAACCAACTCGGAAATTGCTTTTCAATTAAAATTTCTGTAATCTCTTTCGAGATTGAAACACATACACACACAAGGGCCAGTAAGATGCTGGAGCCATGATGACCTAAATTTAATCCTGGATCCCACAAGGTAGCAGGAGAAAACTGACTGCTGGGAGTTGTCCTCTGACATCTACACATTCACTAAGGTCTGTGAGTGCCTGCAGTCGCAAACATTCATACATACAAACACAAAGACACACATGCTAAGTAAAAAATGTTAAATTATACAATATGTATTTTACTGAGTAAAGAAAGTTACTCAGGAATTATTATTGGTAAATGCTTCATGTTTTCCCCCTTTTGGTCGTTTTTTAGTGATTTTTCCATTTGCAACAGGTATTAAATGTTTAAATTGAAAGACCAGAAAAACAAACAAAAAAATAAACATTTTCTCTACAACATTTGGAATTAAGGAAACGTTTTCCTAATTGACTGTACCATAAAAACAAGTTCTCACAACAATTAAAATCCCAGACATTCCGAACATTTTCCTTGTCCCAATGGAGAGACTAAAAGATAAGTTTGCAACTCTAAAATCTGCAGCTACAGATGCCCCTGTGGGAACATCGTTATGAAAAAGGAACTTTGCTAGATTTTTGTTCAAACCACAACTTACCCCTCCAAAGTCAACTACTAAACATCCACAGTCTTCAGAGGCCTGTCACTTCTGAATTTCCTTTCTTAAATTTTACTTATCTGTTTGTTTTTTGAGCCAGAGTCTCACCATGCTGCCCCAGCCAACCTGGAACTTGCTATGTAATCTAGGCTTGCCTTGAACTTGGAGATTTGCCTGCCCCAGTCTCCCAAATGCTGGGATTAAAAGTGTGAGCCACAAAGGTTTTTTTTTTTTCTTTTAATCTTTATTTATTCTTATTTTATGCGCATTGGTGTTTTGACTGTATGTATATCCGTGTGAGGGTGTCAGAGCTCCTGGAATTGGAGTTACAGATGGTTGTGAGCTGCCATGTGGAGGCAGGGAATTGAACTCAGGACCTCTGGAAAAGCAGCCAATGCTATTAACTGCTGAGCCATCTCTCCAGCCCCGTTCCCCTTCTTTGGAGAGGCTCTGGGATTTTTTTTTTCATAGGTAGTACTGAAGAAGCAATGAGACAATATTTTGAGACATCAAGAAATCCTTGGGTATATGGGTATACTAAGCTTCCTTGTACTACTATTTGACAGGTTAATTTTTCTTTTTCTTTACTTGTTCCTGAGACAGGATTTCTCTGTATAACCCAGGCTGGCCTGGAACTCACAGAGATCCACTTGTCTCTGCCTCCTGAGTGCTGCGATTAAAGGTATGTGCCACCCCCACGGGCAGACAAGTTCATATTTTAAAAACAGACAACAAGGCTAAAGTTCAAGCATGAGACCTCAGACACAATCCCCGCTTTCGAGCACATTCTTGACAGCTGTGTCATACCTCCAGCTTGGAGAGTGTGGCGAAACGCCCTAGGTCAGTCACACAGAGACACCTGGTCCTACGGACATACAAACCTAGTTTGAAGGGCTTCATTTCTTTTCTAATAGGTTTCATATTGTCAGTCTTAATCTGATGCTTGGTCACTTTTTCCTACTACATTTCATTATTCCTGCTAGCCTTGTGCTGTCTGTAAACATGTTTCCCATATATTTATGACATTAATAATATAAGCAAGGTCCCTCTCTCTTTAATCTTGTGAAAAGGAATAAGTATGCTGCCAGAATCTGGTTTTTATAAGCATCCTGTCTCTTGGCCACTGACTTCCTTTTTCATCTCTGACCACACTTTTCTTTGAAGTCTTTAAATGAATGCAATATTTTCCTATAGCCTTTTCTGCTGTATGGGCTACACATTTACAAAACAACTCAAATATTTTCTTACATTTCAAAGTAAAGCATGTGAGCATTGAAAATGAATAACTGAAAAGACATATTTCCTTGTGGCTAATATAATTTCTAAGCTTATTCATAAAAACAGCTGGAAGGCTTTTTCAAGTTTGTCCATAAAAACATATTAAGTGGCTAGGGTCTCACTCTACTAAGTCAAGGAGACCTTGTTTTGGAGAACAGCATTAAGTCAACTACTAGAAGGAATACTTGAGAAGAACTGTGGACTTGGCTCTGGTCAGGGCCCTAACTGTTTCTGGGTAACAAGTGGGTGCTTATGGAAGCACAATACTCTTCCACAGCCTTTCAGTGCTGTTTGCTTAGTAGAACCTATTTCCACAAGCACTCCACTTGTTACGGGGACGTAACACTTTCTTAAAGACTGCAGAATGCTATGCGTAATGGGGCACACATTCTGGAAGAAAAGATTGTGAGTTACAGGGCAGGCTGAGCTATATAAGAAGATCCTATCTCAGCCGGGTGGTGGTGGCGCACGCCTTTAATCCCAGCACTCGGGAGGCAGAGGCAGGAGGATCTCTGAGTTCGAGGCCAGCCTGGTCTACAAGAGCTAGCTCCAGGACAGGCTCTAGAAACTACAGGGAAACCCTGTCTCGAAAAACCAAAAAAAAAAAAAAAAAAAAAAAAAAGATCCTATCTCAAGAAAGAAAAGAAAAAAGGCCAAACTTATCAGCCAAAATAAAAATAGCTATTGTTTCTTTTACAAGTGCCATGTTAACTCATATACAATAGTTCATAGAAAGTCACCAGGGAATAATGAAGTCTTAATTTAATATTTTGTCTTAAGCCACCTGAGGCAATGGGTTAAAGCTTAAAGACAATTCTTTCATAGACTGCAGCACAGGATCAACATCTTTAGAGAAACTAGATGATGGGATGGCAAGAGAAATTTGAAACAGCCTTCAAAGGCAGCACATAAAGTGGCAAAGACACCTCGCCATGGTTCACTGACTTACATGCCGATCCGATCTTTCCAGACAGACACTCTATGAAGTACTGAAGAGACCGACACAGAACTGATTATTCTTAAAGACTACACTGGTGGCTCTGTAGAGAATGGACTGAATGAAAGTCCAGCACGGCTGCAGGGACTTGTCCTGACTAGGGGAGGCAAAAAAATGAAGAAATAACACATATGCAGAGAGAAAAAGCTGGGATCAGAGAGTCTGGACTCTCAGATGGAGAAACCTCAGAACTGCAGCTCAGTGTGTTTATTATATACAGCACAGACAGGCAGGGTTACTGCAGACAGATAAACAAGGAGGCAGGGTTTATGGTATAAGTTAATTCAATAGGAGCATTCTCTGTAGGGAGCACTCTTCAGGCCATAAATGACTTGGGGGAAGAGGAAGAAGAGTTATGGAGGACATTTTCTGTACACACTATCAGTACATGGACATGGACCAGAAGAAGGCTTTGACATCCCTCTGAGAGTCACTTTGGGAGCAGTGGTGGAAAGGGAGGCTTTGCCATTTTCCCACGAGTCTGAGGCCATGCTCCTTGACAAACCTCTGTCTATGTCGACAGCACACATTCACTCAGGGCTTCCTCCGATCCCCATTACTCTAAGATGGTAAAGGTAGAAGGAAAGAGACCAGGCAACAAACAGTGGCTTAGATCACAAAGACAAGTGGAAAGACAGAGATTTTGTATTCAAGAGCTAATGCAAAAGGTGTACTGTACTGAGACAACGATAACAAAACTCTTTTGATTTGCCTTCCTGTGGTCTGTTCCTAAAATCTAACCATAAATGCTTAGATCAAAAATGAGGAACAGATGTCATCTGTTTTTTTACCTTAAACTTAATAAGCAAGTCATCTTTGCTTCTATCACATTTGTGAAATCTTCCTCAAATTAACATACTCTGACTTCCTGTAATAATTTTCAAATGCAAGCTATATCTCGGGTTACTACAGTTAATTCCTATCTGCTCTCTCTTTTTGAAACAGCTATCAGATATTCTAGTGGAGACAAGCAAGCACTTGAGTCCATGACTCTGAAGCTCAGAAGTGAGATGACCTAGAGCACACATATAGTTTGTAAAGCTGCAGAGCTGGATGACATCACCGAGACAGTGTGATATAGGACAAAGATCACAGCATCACAGACATCTTCGAAGATGGAGAAAAAGGATCACATCACCACACGGAGTGACATCTTCAAAGATGGAGAAAAAAAGATCACATCACCACACCGAGTGACATCTTTGAAGATGGAATTTAGGAGGGAATTCAGTCAAAGAAAGTAGGTGTTCTGGCAGACCATCGCAAAGCCCTCTGGATTTCCAATTTTCTCAGTCCTTGTCATGGATCCAATAAATTACCCTTTCCTAAAAGCTACTACATTCCATGGCACTGACCTACTCTTATTTCCTAGGCTGTTTGATTCCTGAGTATATGTATGTGCATGCGCACACAACCTGACCTTAAAGATATTGTTCATTGGGCTAGAGAGATGATTCAGTGTTTAAGAGCACTGACTGTTCTTCCAGAGGACCCAGGTTCAAATCTCAGCACCCACATGACAGCTCACAACTGTCTGTAACTCCAAGATCTGATAGCCTTACACAGACATACACACAGGCAAAACACTGAAGCACATAAAACACCAAAACAGTAAATAAATTATTTTAAAAAAATATTGTTTTTCCTTTTGATGCTTCAACCATCAATTCTAAACTAGTAACTTCCAAATAGGTAGCTTGGTAGGGCATGCTTATGAATATGTATTTTCTTGAAGCTTTTAAGATCCAAGAATTGGCCGGACGATGGTAGTGCATGCCTTTAATTCCAGCATTTAGGAGGCAGAGACAGGTGGATCTCTGTGAGTGCGAGGCCAGCCTGGCCTACAGAGTGAATTCCAGGATGCCAAGGCTATACAGACAAACCTAGTCTTAAAACCAAAGATCCAAGAATCAATTTTCTTGGTGAATTTTTTTAACTCAAATTAATTTTTTAATTTTTATCTCTTAGTGAATGTTATAATGGCTTTTAGGCTTTTATAAATGTCCAATAACCCTCAACTATTATTTAACTCTAATTTTTTAAAAAGTATTATTATTATTATTATTATTGGGCAGGTGGGTACATGTGCCACAGCATGAAGGTCAGAGGGCAACTTTGTAGAGTTGGTTCTTTCCTTCCACATTTACATTGCTTCTAATGATCAAATTAGGTGTCCAAGCTTGTGCAGTAAGCACCTCTGAACCATCTTTATGACAGACAGTGCTCACAGCAATGTTAATAAAATGATCCTATATCTAAAAAGGAAATTCAGTTTAAGGAAATCAGCAACTATAACTAGAAAAGCACTCTTACGAAAATGGAGATCTTTATTAAAGCTCTGTAGCTATGCTGTATTTGTTATTTTGTTTCTACCAGCCCCAGCAACGATTTGTGATACAAATTAATCAAATGGGGGTTAGGTGCTGAGGACTCAAGCTGAGCAACTTTGGCTTAACAACAGATGTTAGTAGGGAGAACAAAATGGAAAACAGCAGTCTAAAAAAAAAAAAAAGACAGGAAGTAGGATGATCTCTGGGGTCAAGCAGAAAGATTCAAGCCAAAAAAAACCAAAAAAACAAAAAAAAAAAAACAACCAAACCAAACACCCAAAGGGGCTATTAGGCTTCACAGTCATAGGTCTGTATCCGCTTATGCTACCCTATCTTGAATCTAAATTCTTTGATCACTTATATATATATCACTAGACTGAGTGTGAGTGCCCTGAGGCTGCAGGACACCTCTCCTTGCTACTTTGTAAAACTTAAAATGCCTTTCCCAGAGAAGTATATTACTCTTTGGAGAAGTTGCTACGGATTCCTGTTCAATTTCTCTGCCATTATCTCTGATTCCAAATTAATGGATGTTCTATGATTTTATTAATGGGGTTTTACAGTGCGAGTGGGAAAGAACTAATATGGTAAAGCTTTAAATAAACATTACTCATCTTCAACAATAAGAAACTACAATTCTTCTGACTACAACACATTTACAATAGATGACAATAAAAAAGCACATGATTCTATGAATCTTTTTCCTAGTTATGTTTTTAGATGGGGTTTCACTGTCTAGCCCAGGGCTTGCCTGGAACTCCTAAACTTAAGTGATCCTTCAGCCTTAGCCTAAGATGTTGCAGGGATGGCAACAGAGCCACAAGAGCCCTTGCCTAGCACGCATAAAGCCTTGCGATTGTCCCCCTAGCACTCAAAAACGGTTTCCCTACTTAGAAACATTTCTAGCTTCTCATCCCTTTTTATCTCTATAACTGTTTTCATCTGAACTTCACTACTAGGGTGAAATGAGTTTCAACTACTTTTTGGGATGGAGGAGGAAGAATGCCAAGTGCTGACATGGTACACATCCTTATTCCAACTCTGTCCCTAGCAGGTTATCTTACAGACATTCTCTCCAGTCCCTGTGGTTGACTCACTTCTGAGTCACTCTCGTCCTCATAAAACAATGTTTGATGGGGTAAAGTAAGTCAAGGATGAGTTTATTAAAACTGTAAAACAACTGCACTAATAAATATGAATATATATAAATGTGTAACATTTATGCATTAGTGTGTGTATCTATATCCCACTTTTTTCCATATGCAGCTATACACAAACTGATTAAAACATGCCATGATCATTAGTGAATACTAATCTCTCTCCCCACTAGTTCGTTGTCTGAAGGGACAACATCGGAACATTTGCTAATATGACCCCACCTTTAAGACTACTCTGGAGTATTCTCCCTACAATCAGACTGTTTGACTTAAATGTGTTCATTACCTCTGCTTTCTCAGTCTTTCAAAATCCAAGAGCCAAGTATAGATACCAGTATTCGTTGATGGTATTTCTCTCGCTTCTTCACATTTAAAAAAGGCAGTGACAAATGACAGCACTCCCTTACTGTGGGCCAGACCTGGGGTTCTCAAGATGCTACTATAATGGACATCTGAACATGACAGCTGCAACACTCACTGCCATTCTCAAGTCCAACCACCTATGCGATATCACACCAGGTGCTGCGTCCGGAATTCCTATCTACAAGAGGGGTCAGCAATGCGTCTACCGAAAAATGGCCTTCTCCAACCTCAGCTCAGCTCCTACAGCAAACAGCACGAATTCTTCCCACTTCAAAACAGAGACGTACGTGTCTAAGCACGTTGAGACTAATAGATGACAGTCATTACACTCCGTAGACTTGGCTGGCAGGAATGTAGGTAGCCACTAACTTTATAGCCCAGGAGGAGGGGGTTCCTTCAATCCTAGGACTCCCCTTCCCCAGCAACGCCATGGAAAGCAGAGCCCCGCACCCTCCGAGGCGCGGCGGAAGACTCTTGGGGGAGAGGACAAAAGACGCTAGCGGGTGAAGGCTCACCGAGGTCGGCGGCTGAGGGGCCAGGGAAGGCTCGGGGCTGACGTCCATCCTCTCGCCGCTGTCTGTCTCGTCGTCCGCCATCTTAAGAGAAACGAATGCCCGCAGTTCTCGACCCCCGGCCACGGGCGAGCGGAAACCTGTGGCCAGCCCGACGCGCCGGAGACGACACTTTTACGACGGCCCCTGAAGTCAGGTTTGTCGCAGCACCCGGAGCGGCTTCCGGTCGGCTTCCCGGAAGCAGGCTTCCGACCCGCCAGGCGCGGGTTTCCACCCCCTGGTGTTCAGTCCTGGTTTTCTCCCAGGCTGAGCCGCTAGGGAAGACCTTACTGTAGTGTCTTTAGCCCTTTGCCCAGGTAGGCGTGGTGAGATGACAAAACCGGGAGACCTAATCCATTTGTCGGTAGAGGAAGACAAACTGGATACTACGCCCTTATGGAAAACAACGTGAAAAGAAGAAACACCTAGAAACATTGAGGGGAAAAAAGTTGATGTTGGGTCCAGGGGGGGGTCGCGCAAAGACTCCAAAGTCTAATAAACCAGAAGCAAACTTTATTCCAGAAACCAGGTTCCAGGAAAACCAGAAGCAAACTTCGCGGGGCACAGAAGCTTATTAGCTACCTGAGACCACAGCCAGAAATGGTGTTTGTTAGGCTATGGCAAAAAAACAGTTTCTGAACCCATCGTTTTCTAGTAGGGACACCAAGCATTAGGTCTGAACAAAGGAATTTTTACGATCTTGCCCCAACCTGCGGGCCAGTCAATGAGACCCTAAGGGGGAATATGTGCTCTAATGTCAATGGGTAACTAGGCAGCTACCATGAAATATGTTTCAGAGATTACAATAAAGTCACTAATTGCAAGAAAACAGATGTCTTTAGTAATTAGTTAGAAAAAGGGACTGCTAGTAATATCAGAAAGTTAATAAATTAGAATAATTAGTTCCTAGGCTGGGAACTTAGAAGACAGCAGGAAGTTTTTCACACCAACTCAAGGTAAAACTCAGATATAGACTGCCATACTTTACAACCTCCATTTTCAGAGCTCATTAGTCAACCTGGTGTTTGTACCTTGTCCACTGTCTCCGGTTCCTCCAGGCAGTGTATACTGGAGCCCCATGCCTCCCCTTTGATGGCGCCAGTTTCCCTTAACAGAGACAGTGCCTAACCCAGAGGTCACGTATCTCTGTCTCCTAAAGGTTAACTCAGTTCATATCTGTCGTTTATCAAGGATGGCCAGGACACTACTCTCAGTATACAGAGAGAAGCTCTGGCCTTGTAAATAGAATAGCCAGTTGTAAAATGAAATAACCTACACTGATGGAGGCTTCCCAGGCATCCGAGAAAATAGCTCACTGTGAATGACTAACCCTTGATCTGCTGAGAAAGCTGCTGACAGCCTGTTCTCATTCTCCTAGACTTATAACTTTATATTTCTTTATTTCTACATTCTTATTTCTGGAATCTACATTTTTATTTTTTTTTTACTCTTATACTCTGCAGTTGACACAAACTGCCTATGTATACACTCATGCATCTAGATACAAAGTACTCCAGGAGGAATCTAGGTTCTGAACCAGGAGGACGCACCCAAGGCCAAGACCAGGGTTGGAGGACAAAGGTGATCAAAACCTAATTTGACATCTTTGTTTTTTCTTTTCTTTTACAAAATGAATGACTCAGCTAGGCCTCTAATTCCACCTCGGCATTCCAACTGACAAACGTCAGTTGCCTGACCCCTTTTTAAATTAAGAAAAAAAATTAACTTTACTGACTTCATTGTGTGTACGTATGTGATGCATGCATGTGCCATAAAACATATTTGGAGGTCAGATAACATTTTTCAGGGATTCGTATTCTGCCATCTTGCCTGCCATAAAATTTAAAAGTATTTTTTTTAACAGGGATCTGTATTAGGTCGAGTTTTCTTCATATACTCCAACCAAAACAACACATTACTATAAATAGAGGCAGAACTAAATCACAGCTATCATCTATTAAACTAGAACTTAAGAAATTTGCAAAAATTAATCATTCCAAATGTTGGGCCCTAAAGCCCCACCAAGGAGGAGGTCACCCCAAGAGACACTCTCAGCATGGTTGATGCAATAGCAAGAGGTCCCTCAGCCTCGAGAGGAGAAGGACCCCTGCTTTGTCTATTACAGGCTCTTTTAAAGGAAAAAAACCCAACAGAATCAAGGGGGAGGGGCTGGAGAGATGGCTCAGCAGTTAAGAGCCATGGCTGCTCTTCCAGAGTTCCTAAATTCAATTCCCAGCAACCACATAGTGGCTCACAGCCATCTATAATGAGATCTGGTGCCCTCTTCTGGCCTGCAGGCCCACATGGAAGGAATGTTGTATACATAATAAATGAATAAATCTTTTGAGAGAGAGAAAGAGAGAGAGAGAGAGAGAGAGAGAGAGAGAGAGAGAGAGAGAGAGAGAGAGAGAGAGAGAGAGATCTTAAAAAAAAAAAAAAGAATCAAGGAGGGGGTAGTACAGAATCAAAAGGGAGAGTCCAGAAATCATTTGCCAACTATTTGACTAGTTCATTTGATGGTGAGCTAACTCTAATGGATCAATGCTATGGCAGTTGCTGGGTTGGTTAAACAAGGAGGAACACTTGCAAGTTATCAGCAGGTCGTCTCACCCCAGTTCCAGAGTCTGGGTCTATTGAAGAAAGACTACAAAGGGGATGGAAAGTAGTCAAAGCTCCAGTGCATGCGTGGTTGATTACTAAGGTCCCCTGGTTCCTAGGAAGCGGGGTGCAGTAATGCTGAGGTGCCCCAAAGTCTTTCATGATTTTTTTGGGGGTTGTTTACAGAGTTATTTTCTTTTTAAATGCAGTTTACTCCTGGTGTAATAGCACACACCTTTACGCACTCTGAAGGAAAGGCTGGTTGATCTCTGAACTCAATGCCAGCCTGGTCTACTCAGAGAGTTCTGCAGTTGGATCTACGCAGTAAGACATTGTCTCAAGAAAAGAAAAAGGAGCCAGGCGGTGGCGGCGCACGCCTTTAATCCCAGCACTTGGGAGGCAGAGGCAGGTGGATCTCTGTGAGTTCGAGGCCAGCCTTGGTCTACAAGAGCTAGTTCCAGGACAGGCTCCAAAGCCACAGAGAAACTCTGTCTCGAAAAACCAAAAAAGGGGGGTGGGGGAAATGAAAAGTGAAAAATAAAAAATATTGCTTATATAAATAATATTGGTTATTATGTTTAAATGGTTGTAAACCAGGCATGGTGGTTTACAACTATAGTGCTAGCTAGCATTTGAGATTCTACGTTAGGAAGATTGTTACAAGTTGGAGACCAGCAGAACTACAAAGTTCCAAGTCTAGCTGCAGAGTGAGGTCCTGTACCTAAATAAATAAATAAAGCAGAACACACGTTGGGTTACATAAAACCCTGTATAAAAATATTTTAAACTAATTATCTGGATGATGGTGGTACACACCTTTAATCCCAGGTCTGGGGGGGGGGGGAGCGGGTGTCAAAGCAGATGGACCTCTGAGTTAAGGCCAGCCTATTCTCCAGAGGGAGTTCCAGGATAGTCTCCAAAGCTACCCAGAGAAACCCTGTCTCAAAAAAAAAAAAAAAAAAAAAAAAAAACCCAGCCGGGCGGTGGTGGCGCACGCCTTTAATCCCAGCACTTGGGAGGCAGAGGCAGGCAGATCTCTGAGTTCGAGGCCAGCCTGGTCTACAAGAGCTAGTTCCAGGACAGGCTCTAGAAACTACAGGGAAACCCTGTCTCGAAAAAACCAAAAAAAAAAAAAAAAAAAAAAAAAAACCCAAAAACAACAACAACAAAAAAAACCCAAAAACAACAACAAAAAAATTTCTCCTCTTCCTCTATTCTAATGCAGGAAATAAAGGCACACAACACCATGACCAGATTTTTACAAATAATTGCTGAATTTTAATTGAGAATATTATTATATTATATATAAAAAAGTGGGGTTTTCTTTTGTTAGCTTTTGTTTGTTTCTTTATCTCTGTCTCCCTCTTGCCTGGAACTTGCTCTCTGCTACCATGCCCCATTGAGTGTTTATGCTTCCTATATATCTCTCTCATGTTAGGTAAATTATTCATCCCTGGCATAAATTCATCCTAGGTATGATGTGATTTTTCTCTCATAATTTTTTTTGTTTTTTGAAACAGGTGTCTCTGTGTAACAGCTCTAATTTCCCTAGAACTCACTCTGTAGACCAGGCTGGCCTCAAACTCACAGAGATATGCCAGCCTCTGCCTCCCAAGTGCTGGGATTAAAGGTGTGCACCACCACTGCCCAACTCATAATATTTTTCAAAAACTTGTGTCTTTTGTTTCTACTCATAAACAAAATTAATTTATGTCATATGTCTTATATACTTTATAGACATAGCATGAATAGTTTTGTCCATAAAACAAAGTTTCACGAATGAAATTTTCTACTTGTTGGGGTGCATAGCCCAGGCAGGCCTTGAACTCCTGATCCTCATGTCTCTTACTTGCAAATCAGATCATGTCTCTAATTTGCAAGTTGGAATTATAACTGTGTGGCACTACATTTATCTCCAGAATTTTTCACTCACACACACACACACACACACACACACACACTGGAGATTGTAATATTTTTCTTTTACATTAAAAAAACATTTTTATAGGGCTGGAGAGATGGCTCAGGAGTTGAGAGAGCTGCGTGCTTTTCCAGAGGACCTAAATTCAATTCCCAGCAACCACATGGTGACTCACAACCATCCATAATGAGATCTGGTGCCCTTTTCTGGCCCGCAGGGATACACACAGACAGAACACTGTACATAATAAATAAATGATTCTTAAAAACAAAAAAGAAAAAATAAATAAAACAGTCTGTAGTTGTTATTTTTTTTTTTTTTGAGACAGTGTTTCTCTTTGTAACCCTGGAACTCATTCTGTAGACCATACCTCCTGAGCGCTATAATTAAAGGTGTGCATCACTATCGCCCTGCTAAACATTTTATTTTTAGCAGCTGAAGAGATGCCTCAGTGGTTAGGAGTTAAGATCTTTGCATAGGATCGGAATTCAGCTCTCAGCACCTACATTCACAACAATCTGTAACTCCAGTTCTAGGGGATGCAATGGTCTCTTCTGGCCTCCATGGGCACTGCACACTTGTGGTACACAGACATACAAGCAGGCAAAACATTGATACATAAAATAAAAATAAACGTTTAAAAAGATATTTTGGTTTATTTTAATACACTGTTCTGCCTGCACGCTTGCCTACTGCCAGAAGAGGGCACCAGATCTCATTATAGAAGGTTGTGAGCTGCCATGTGGTTGCTGGGAATTGAATTCAGCACCTCTGGAAGAGCAGCTAGTGCCTTTAATCTCTGAGCTATTTCTCCAGCCCAAAGCACTATTTGTATAATTTTTTTTTCAGGAGAGATGGCTCAGAGGTTAAGAGCATTAACTGTTCTTCCAGAGGACCAACGTTCAGTTCCCAGTACCCACATGGCAGCTCACAATAGTATGTAATTTCTGTTCCAGGGGACCCAACGCCCATGATAAACCACCAATGAAGATAAAAATACATTTTTTTAAAAAAAGCGCACTAAAAAAAGAATTAAAGATATTTTTTTCTGAATAGCAATACATAATAGAATGGTTAGATAAATTAAAGCCGGAACCAGAATCTAATTATCCTGCTCTCGGTCTATAGGAAATATTGGCAGGCATACCACAGTGCTACAATATCATATAAATGAGTACACATAAAAGCAGGATAAGGAAAAAGATATTTTCACAAGATATGAAATCCTGTGGGGGTTATGTTATTTCACAAGGGGCCAGAGTGAGCTACCTGTCGCTTTTGTATTTTAAGAGGCGTCCTCATACACACTTTGATTCTCACAAGCATCCTGCACGCACGGAAGGTATCATTAACTTGGCTTTACAGATGCAGAGGCCGCACCACGGAGGTCAGGGATGCCTGGCCCTGGAGGAGTCCGGTGACGTGCTGCCTCCCGGCCACCCCCTCGCTTGGCTCTTCCTGGTCCTCACTACTTTGGCAAACGCCGCGAGCCTGGCGGCGCGGCCGCGGAGGCCGGAGCTGGGGCGACGAGCAGCCGTGGCGGTGGCGGCGGCCGGCAGGCGGCCATACAGGCCGGAAGTGCAAGCCGGAGCGCACCGGGGCCGCGCCGCGATGGCGGGAGTGCTAGCCCTCCGGGTGGTGGCGGGGCTGGCGGCGGCGGCGCTGGCAGCCCTGCTGTTGGAGCACTACGGCCTGGCCGGACCCCCCTCGCCGCTGCCGAAGCCCCGAGACGCCCAGAGGCCGCACCCCGCCCCGGGATCCGGAGCCCACAACGTTTTCTGGGGTCTGCAGGTGACGCGGCGGGAGGCAAGGGACTGCGCTGGGGCGGGCAGCCCAGCCCAGCAGGGGGCCTCGGTCGCGTTCCGACTGCTGGGTCTGCGCCCCGCTCGCTCCTTCCCCGGGGTTCGGTGGCGCACCTTTTTCTTTCCCTTCCGCGCCTGAGAGCTGTCGAGCCACCCCTGTCGTTCCTGACTCAGATTGTGTGTCTCTGTCCAATGCCTGCTTTTGACAGATATCCGACATTCACCTGAGCAGGTTTCAAGATCCCGGCAGAGCGTTGGACTTGGAGAAGTTCTGTTCGGAAACCATTGACATCATTCAACCAGCTCTTGTCCTGGCCACTGGTAGGGGGGATTCCTGTGCTGTGCTGTGCTGTGCTGTGCTGTGCTGTGCTGTGCTGTGCTGTAGTTCTTGATGGGCAGCAATTGTTGGCTTGAGCATGTTAGGAACAGGAACGCTGTGGACGCAGCTGACAGGAAGCCCTTTGAGCTACAGGCAAGGGGACTTTATAATTGCCTTTACCAGTTGATACTAGAGTCAGGATTCAGGCTAATGTTTTGCCATCTCAAGGTTTTCTCAAAGCAGTAGGTATAAGGCGTTTGATGTGTTTATGACTAGGTGTTGTCTGCCATATATGTATCGTGCGTGTGTGTGTTGAGTGTGTGTGTCGTGTATGTGTGTTGAGCGTGTGTGTATGTGTGTGTATGTGTATTGAGTGTGTGTGTCTGTGTGTTAACAGATGGTGATGATGTACCGGCTGATGTCCCACTGAATTTGAGAATTAGGAAAAGCACTTTAACCAGGAATCAAAAGTTCTCCTTTGTTGATTTAACGTTTTCTGTACAAAGAGGTTAACCTTATGTTTTCAGTTACTTAAGGACTCAAGTGACTTCATCCCTTGGTAGTTTTCCAACTGCATTTCCTATACTCTTCCAGTCTATGCACATGTGCTCCCAAAGTTTGGGGCAAAGAGAAAAAGGTCCAAGGTGTATTTGTGTTTTTTTATTGGATGGTTCAGTTGTCACTCTACTGAAACATGTCCACTGTTAAGATGAGGTATCAGACCTCTGATGATAGATAAGCCCCTGCTTCAGGTGTTCTGTTTGCTTTCAAAGAAATTTTGGCTTTTTTAATAAATCATTTCTAATATCATAATAACCACATAAACACTTGTTAACTTATGATAATAGAGCCCTTGCCGAGACAATCATGTTGGTTTAAATGGCTCGCTTTGGGCATATGTAGACTCATAACTGATTTTATGTATGTGTGCTGAGTAGCTGAAGAATTCGTATTCCTTTGGCTTGTGTGTTTGTCTGAGCCCCCCCGGAGTTTATTTTACATTGCAGTTCAATTCTGTGTAAACCCACAGGAGACCTGACAGATGCCAAAACAAAGGAACACTTGGGATCCAGACAACATGAGGTAGAATGGCAAACTTACCAGAGAATTCTGAAGAAGACAAGAGTCTTGGAAAAAACTAAGTGGCTGGATATCAAAGGAAATCATGGTAAAAACCAGGAGCCAAATAAAATTGCACACATGCACAAACACACACACCCTTCAGAAACATAGATTTTTCTAGTTTAGATTATAAAGTTATAAAATGGGAACTAATAACATAAAGTTAGATATAATAAAGGCCACATTTTTTGTTTGTTTTTGGGGTTTTTTTTGCTGTTGTTGTTCTGTTTTGTTTTTTTGAGACAAGATTTCTCTAGAGCTTTTTCTTGTCCTGGAACTTACTCTGTAGAACAGGCTGGCCTCGAACACACAGAGATCCACCTGTCTCTGCCTCCCAAGGGCTGGGGCTAAAGGCGTGCACCACCACCGCCCAGCTAAAGGCCACATCTCTTATACACAGTTATAACATATGATATTAAAACTTCAGAGGCAAGTAGAACTCTGTGAGTTTGAGGCCAGCATAGTTTATATAGCAAGTTGTAGGTTGGTCAGGCTCCATAGCAAGATCCTGTCTCAAAAAATAAAAAGACAAAAGAAAGAAAGAAAGAAAGAAAGAAAGAAAGAAAGAAAGAAAGAAAGAAAAGGAAGGAAGGAAGGAAGAAAGAAAGAAAGAAAGAAAGAAAGAAAGGAAGAAAGAAAGAAAGAAAGAAAGAAAGAAAAAGGAAATCCAGAGGCAAAGGCGGGTGTATCTCTGTGAGTCTGAGGCCAGCTTGAGCTACAGAACAAGTTCAAGGACAGGCTCCAAAGCCACAGAGAAATCCTGTCTCGAAAAACCAAAAAAAGAATCTAAAACATTTAGATGTCGCTGTTAGCCTTTCAGGTGAAAGTTAGTATGATGTTTTCTTCTTTACAAAGGAGAAAGAGTTCTTCAGAAATTATGGCTTAAACTGGGTGGTGGTGGCGCACACCTTTAATCCCAGCACTCAGAAGGCAGGGGCAGGTGATAGATCTCTATGAGTTCGAGGCAAGCCTGGTCTACAAGAGCTCGTTCCAGGATAGGCTTCAAAGCTACAGAGAAACCTTGTCTTGAAAAAAAAAACCCAAAAAATTATGTTTTAAAAAACCCTACATTTTGTTAAGTGAAAGAAGCTAAGTCTATATCTTCATACTGTACGATTCCATTTATATGACATTTAGAAGATAAAACTATAGGCAGATGACAGATTGTAGTGGCCAGAGGTAGGGGTAGAAGGAGAAACTGATTTTAAAGGCATTAAGAAAATTTGGGATATGATTAGACTGCTTTATATCTTGATTGTGGTCTTGGATATACCACTGTGTATTTGTCAAAATCCATAGACCTGAGATTGAGAAGCTAGCTCAACTAGTTGGTAGAGTGCTTGCCTAGTATGTGTGAGGCACTTGCTTTGATCCCCCGAACTGTGTACTGGGTGTGACAACATTCCTGAGGTAGAGGTAAGAGCCTCACAACAGATTCCAGGTCATTCTCTCTAAAATAGGAAGTTCCAGGCCAGCCTGGACTAGACACTCTGTTAGAGCACTTGTTATGAAGGTGTAGAATTCATTTCTTTCTGCCTCTGTAACCCCATGAATAAAACAGAACAACAAGATGGGTATAGTAGCACATGCCTGTCCTCCCAGCATAAGGAAGGCTGAAGCAGGATGAATGAGAGTTTGAGACCAACATGAGCTAGTTCCAGACAAGCAGCAACAGTAGTGTAGACTTAGAACTTTGAAACTGACTTGTTCTAAACAAAATTACAAAGTACTTACTATTTCTTCAGTATATTAGGTGCCTTAAAAGCTTCCAGGTAATCTGAGTTTGGTGAAGTTACTGTTCTTAAAATGTCCAGTTGAGCGACACTCTGCCATTTAAAGGGTTACAGAAAGTGCTGTGTTCTTATGTCATTGACATGTTTGCATTTTTCTATTTTGCATAGGTGAATGTTTGCTTTTTTCTTTTAGATGCATATAACATTCCAAGCCTGGAGAGCATCACGAATTATTACAGGTACCTGTATGAGCACAGCGCAGACTACTAAGTAGGATCTGTCAGAAGGAGAGTCAGTCCAGTCAATGAATGAGTGGAATCTTTGTTTCCAAGACAGGCTTTCTCTGTAGCTTTGTTGCCTGTCCTGGAACTCACTCTGTAGATCAGGCTGGCCTTAAACTCACAGAAATCTGCCTGCCTCTGCCTCCTGAGTGCTGGGATTAAAGGCGTGCATTACCACCGCCCAGCGAATGAAATCATTTTTAAAAGATAAAATTTCTGTTTAAAGAATTTTTGATAATTTAGAAAATGAGCTTTCATGTATGTGTGTGTACGTGTGCATGCGTTCACATGAGCACATATCTACATGTGTGTTACAATTAGTCCTTTTTTTTAAAAATATTTTTCTCTGCTTTGATTCTTTTTAGATCTCGCTATTTTCCCTAGGTTGGTCTGAACTTCTAATTCTCCCTCCAGCCTCACCCTCTCATGCTAAAAGTATAGGCATGAGCCACCACACTTGGCTCTCTCTATTCCTTTCTCTCTCTCTCTCTTTCTCTCTGTTTCTTTTTGAAATAGAGTCTTAGTAAGTAGATCAGGCTGGCTTAGAACTCACAGAGATCTGCCAGCCTCCATCTCAGAAATGCTGGGATTGGGGCGTGAGCCGCCACACCCAGCTTCCTTTAATTCCTTTGATTAGAACTGGGACAAAGTAGAAGTCCTTTGGAGGAGTGTTAGGTGGACTGCTGAGGTCAGTGGGATTTCAGAAAACTGAGATACTGTCAACCTCTGGAGTGAAATTGCGACCAAAAGAAATAACCCAACACTCTAAACTTAGAGACTGCTTCTAACACAGAGGTTCCCAGGTGAAATCACACTCCTGACATATGAAGAAAATGTAATGTTAATTTAATCGGAGGAAAGGATAAAGCAATTTCACTTTCAGTTCCGGCTATTGAGGAGATTTATTGTGCTTTGTCATTTAATCGAGCACTAGGTGTTCTTTAAGGACTCTTCACTAGCTGTGTGGTCTCGGATAGAAGAGCTAGTGCTAACAAATGGTCCCCGCCGTCAAGGAACTTATGTTCTAGCAATACTTAAAGAAGGGAAGATGTGTCAGGACAGCATTAGAAAAGAATGTGAAGGAATGGCTGATGAAATGCTGCCTTGCTTCACCTGCAAATCATTACAGGAAGCCAGGAAAGGTAGAGGTCGTCACAGGGTGGACACAGCAAAGGCCTTGAAAGGGGAGTGAAATGTTCTTAAGAGATGGGCTGTGGTTGCAGGTCTGTTCCATTGGTTTTCAAACTTGAGTGTGCAGAATAGCTGCCAGATTAGATTTTTAATAAAGAGTCCCACGTTTTTCTCCAGGTGTTTGTTGTAATGGATATTGACCCCAGGGCCTTGTGCAAGCTGGGCACGATGGCACACACCTCAAATCCCAGCTCTCAAGAGGTAGAGGCAGGCAGATTTCTTTGAGTTTGAGGCCAACCTGGTCTACATAGTGAGTTCCAGGACAGCTAGGGCTACACAGTGAGACTCAGTTTCCACACACACACAAAAAAAAAAAGAAGAAGGAGGAGGAGGAGGAAGAAGAGGAGGAGGAGGAGGAGGAGGAGGAGGAGGAGGAGGAGGAGAAGAAGAAGAAGAAGAAGAAGAAGAAGAAGAAGAAGAAGAAGAAGAAGAAGAAGAAAATAAAGAAAAGAATAAAGAAAAAACCCCACCCAAACCCAAAAAATTAATTAATGAAAAAAAAGTCATATTTCTTTAGCATGGCTTAAAGTGATTCTGCCATCCTAGAGGTGGTCCCTTGGTCAGGTGATTGGCCTAGTCCAGTTGGAATGTTAGGTCTCTGTTCAGACCAGAGATTGTATTATCTTGACTAGAAGTCTTTTCTTGATGAGCTTTTATTACTATTCTAACATGAAGCCTACTCTTTCCATCATTGCACTAAAGCCTTTCTGTCTGTATCTTTTAGGAAATATTCTGCTGTGCAGAAGGACGGCTCTTTCCATTATGTACACAGTACTCCCTTTGGCAACTATTCTTTCATCTCTGTGGATGCCACCCAAAGGCCAGGGCCTAAGAGACCCTATAATTTCTTTGGAATTTTAGATGAGGTATGAGTTGAAAAAAATCTCTTCCCTTTTTAGATTACCTGTTTTTATTTTTTCTTGAATACATTTGGACCGTTTAGTTACCTGAAGTAAACATGTTCTTATCTAGATATGCTCAAGAAAAATTTTACTGCGGTTACAGATATGTCTGGAAGCTACTAGCTACTTCAGAATTGTTACTGCTATCTTTATTCTTTTTTTTTTTTTTTTTTTTTTTTTTTTTTTTTTTTTTTTTTTGGTTTTTCGAGACAGGGTTTCTCTGCAGCTTTCTTAGAGCCTGTCCTGGAACTAGCTCTTGTAGACCAGGCTGGCCTCAAACTCACAGAGATCCGCCTGCCTCTGCCTCCCGAGTGCTGGGATTAAAGGCGTGCGCCACCACCGCCCAGCTGCTATCTTTATTCTTATCCCAAAATTTGGGAAGGGAACACCTCACTTTTTATATTTATCTATCAAATGTTTTTTGAATATGTATTAAGTATAGGCTATATTCAGCAAGCTACAGGGCCTATAGCTTAGTATATTATATGTTATATTGTTGCCAATATTATTTAGAGGTCTATATTTTTTTCTAATAAGAGAACAACTTAAACATTTTGGCAAGGCTAAGAATCTGAGAAGCTGAGAAGCTCTTGCTATGTCTTAGCACAACAAATGCCAGTTCCTTATTTGATGAGCACATGCTCTTACATGAGACACATGCACCTGCTTAGAAGAGTAAAAGGAGCTAAGACCAAGTAAATTCCTGGGTATGTCATTTAGTATCAGAGCATGTGACTAGTTCAGAAAAAAACTATAGCAAATGCAGAGTTCATCAGGCACTGAAAGAGCTGAAAGAGGTTCAGAGTTATGTGAAGGTTCTAGAAGTAAAGAATACAGGATACTGTTATATTTTGTTTCCTAATCACCAAGTGCCTTTAGTGAGCCGGTGAACTAATACTTTTTTCTTAGAATAGAGTTTTAAATATACAATGCACAGATCAAGTACATAAAAATCAATTGTGGTGTTACCTAATGCAGAATCCCTGGTCTTCTGTTAATTTAGATTTTTTATTTTGTCTTATTTGTATGAGTGTTTTGCCTACATATGTCTGTGTAACATGTGCATGCAGTGCCCATGTGAATCAGAAGCAGGCGCTAGATATTCTGGAACAGGAGTTACAAATGATTGTGATTCACCATGTGGGTGCTGGGAACTGAACTCAGGTCCTCTTCAAGAGCAACCAGTGCTCTTAACCACTGAGCCATTTCTCCAGCCCCTAAGTCTCCCTAGTCTTACCCCAATTTTACCAAATTAGAAAGGGTAAGAACCAGAAATTCATTACTGTATGCATGTTATAGATATTATAAGTATATATTATGTATGTGCAAATTATGTTTTGAAATCAGTGTCATGAGGTGTTTTAAATACAAAAAATATACTAATTTTAAGTGTTTGAAGAATTTACAAATGTATATTCTGTTTTAACTTTATCTCAGTCAAGATTTAGGACCTGTCTACCACCCTAGAAAGTTTTCTTGTAGAATCTGTCTTTATTCTGATGGTACAAGTGATTGATTTTCTATCAGAATGGTTTTATTTATTCTAAATTTTTAGGTAAATGTGATCCTACAGTATGCATTCTTGGGTTTGGCTTCTAATTCTCAGTGTGATGCTTCTGAGATGTGTGTCTGTGGTTGTGGCCATCCGTAGCTTTTCCCTTTTTACTGCTGAGTATTCCATTATGTGGGTATTTTATTTTGTTGGAGTTTCTAGTATTTGACTATATTGAATAGAGACGTTAAGACATTTAGGTTTGTCGATGGACATATAACATATGTGTATGTTTTAGACTTTTGGCTTAGTGTTTCTTTTAGAAATTGTGATATAGCAGTATACAAAACTAAAAAGATTAGTTGTCTCATTAAGGGGATAATTATTCTCCCCCATTCCTGACACTGGGGATTGAACCCAGGATCTCATGCTTGCTGCTAGGAAAGAGCTTTACCCCTGAGCCACGCTCCTAACCTTGAAAACAGTGACTAACTTATTCTTCAGTTTCATATGCATCAAATGCAGATGGTGCTTGTTCTGCTCACTGCAGTCATCTCAGAATGGATTATAATGTGAATGAACATGGTTCAAACTGATAGAGATCCATTTAGGTCATTACCTACTAGAACTGGGCCACAAATACAATGTGATTATTGTTATAAACTTTAGGGGAAATGTTTAACCTGTCTGGAATTGGATGTTTCTCCCATTTCAGAAACAGATGGAGGAACTCTTATCGTTCTCCAAGAAAAGTAGTCAGAGCAACCAGACAATTTGGTTTGGACACTTTACAACATCTACTATCCTTTCTCCATCCCCAGGGATTCGGACAGTAATGAGGTAAGGCAGGCCTCTAGAACCTGACCTGGTTATTTCCAATTGCTGAATCCACTTGCTTTTCTGAAGAGACTTTCTTATTGATTTGGCACACAGGTTGTCTTTGTTCATTTATTCTGTTTATTTTTCGTTGTTTAGTTCGGCCACAGCTTATTTGTGTGGGCACCTCCACACTCTTGGTGGACTGATGCCTGTTTTACACACTCGTCACTTTACAGGCACTTTGGAACTTGAGGTGGGAGACTGGAAAGACAATAGAAGGTAAGGAAGCCTCCCTAGAAATGAAGTTTATACACAGTTTGCTATATGATGGGTTATCCCTGGAAAAATTTATAATTTATAGTTATTGGTTTGTTATTTTGAAGAATAGTTCTAACTATGTAGCCCAGGCTAACCTTTAATCCTTCTGCCTCTGCCTCCTGAGTGCTGGAATTAAAGGCGTGCGCCACCACCAGGCTAATATTTGTTTTTTTAAATTCACACACATGTCTCAATTTCTTTGCTTGTTGCTGTGATAAAACACTCTGACGAAGCTACGTAGGGGAGAAGGTTGATTCTGGCTCAAAGTGACAGTCCATCCTGCTGAGGAAATCAAGGCAGTAGGAGTCTGAAGCAGCTGATTACATCGTGTCCACAGTCAAGAAGAGAGCAGAATGCTCAGCTCCCTTCACTTACGTCATCCTTGAACCAGTCAGGAAATGGCACTGACAGTGGAATGGGAGTGGGAGTTCTTCCCTCTTCATTTAACAAAATCAAAATATTCCCCCACAGATGCCCAGAAACCCATCTCAGGGGACTCCAGGTTTTGTCAAGCTGTCAGTTAATATGTCTCTAGCAATCTTTTCCATTATGTAAAACCTTGTTACAACAGTGATTTTTTTTAAAATTAATTACTTTATTTTTATTAGATGTATTCATTTTATTTTATGTGAGTGTTTTGCCTGCATGCATATATGTGCACCATGTTCATGCATGGTGCCTGCAGAGGTCAGAAGGGGAACAGATCTCCTGGAACTGGAGTTAGGGATGGTGGTGAAGCACCATGCAGGTGCTGGGATCTGAACCCAGGTCCTTCGCAAGAGCAGCAGGTGATCTTAACTGCAGAGCTATCTCCTCAGCCCCCAATGCACTGATATTTACCATCATTATGCCATGTAAACTTGAAGACATGTCAATTAGAATGTAGGGTTGCCTCTTTCTTTTATTCCTTTTGAGGCACATAGCCCGTAACTGGCCTGATACTGGCTGTGTATGTATACTAGGCCGATGTAGAAACTGTAGTGGTCACTCGCTTGTGCCTCCTGAGTGCCGGGACCAAGGCATACACAACCATGTGTGGCTTTTTTTCTTTTTCTTTCTTTCTTTTTCTTCTTTTTGAAGTGTGGTTCACTCTACAGCCCAGGCTAGCCTAAAACTTACTCTTTAGCCTAGGCTGGCCTCACCATCCTCCTGACTCATCCTTTCAAGGATTGTGTCTACAGATAGTAGCCACCACAATTTGAGTTACTATGTATTTTTAAACTTCAGTGTTCATAAGAACTGTGAAAGAGTTTCACGATGTCCAAATCTCACCATTAAAAACATTATCGGTGTGGGCTGGTCTGTGGACCAAACTCTCAGGTGCACTGGAACTAGATTTTTTTCCCCTTGAATTTTATGCCTGACCTTCTAGTTAATGCTGTCATAGTAATTTAAATTCTTCAACTAAATGAGAGTTCACCCTTGATATAGCATTGTTGGTGGAGTGAAGAATACCTGCTCTTGGGCTTATGATGTACACCCCAGGTTCAAAATAATAGTGTAATAGTGCTGTTAGAATAAAGTGAACTAATTTAGAATCAAAGAGTGCAGGCCTTGTTCTGGGACACTTTAGAGTCATTAGCCCAGTGAGAGTCCAGCTGGCCCGCAGGTGGGAAGGACAAAGCTGCAGGAAGGAGGAAAGAGCCTGGAGCCACCCCACCCTGCATCCGTGGTTTCTACATTTGTTCTGTGCTTATTCTCAAGTCTCTCCCTCTCTTTTTGAGACAGGGTCTCTGGTAGCCCAGGCTAGCCTTGTAGCTCACTGCCTAGCAGCCCAGGATGACCACAAACATCTGATCCTCCTGCCTCTGCCTCCTGAGTGTCACACCTGGGTTTGGAACCCAGAGCTCCCTGTACGCTAGGCAAGCACTCCACCACTGCATCCTTAGCCCACTCAAGCTCAGAATGAGAAGTGACTAAATTCCCTTACTCTCCTCTGGCCTCCAGGTACCGGATCTTTGCCTTTGATCACGACCTCTTTAGCTTTGCAGACGTCACCTTTGACAAGTGGCCCGTGGTTCTTATCACCAACCCTAAATCACTCCTCTATAGTTGTGCCAAGCATGAACCGCTAGAAAGGCTCTTCCATTCAACGCACATCAGGTATGTTTCAGTGGTTCAGAATTTACTTTGAAACGGGTGAAGAATAAGTCATTGTGATTCTGTTCCCATGGAAAAGCTAGGGGATGTCCCACTTCTGGTTTTTTCAGCAGCCTACACATATAAACTGTTCACTGTTTCATCCCATTCAATATATGTACATATATACGTGTGTGTGTGCATATATTATA
Organism: Arvicola amphibius; assembly: GCF_903992535.2. Lineage (NCBI taxonomy): Eukaryota > Metazoa > Chordata > Mammalia > Rodentia > Cricetidae > Arvicola > Arvicola amphibius. The sequence goes on along the minus strand of NC_052051.1, from coordinate 54,612,210 downwards.
TACACATATATACATACATACTTATATATAAGTAAATAATTTGGGAATTGGGACTTGAACCCGGGGCCTCACGCATATCAGGCATATGTTCTACCACTATTTATAATCCCCTAAAATGTAATTTTTAAAAAAGATGATAAAATCTTTTAAAATCATCCAGAAACTCTTAAGCCAATCATTATGAAAGACCCCCGGAGTGGGGAGACTCTCACTCAAGTCTTGGGATAACATGACCCCCCGGAAACTCACGAGAGACCACCCTTGCTATAATCACACGAGGTTTATTGACAGGACAGGAACCAGTGCACTGGGGCCCCAAACTCATTTCCCACGCAGGGGTAGAGTTTGACCCCGAGTAGCAGGGATAAGGGGTATTTAGGGGAAGAAACCACAACCCAAAGGGGGTAGGGAGGGCATCATTGAAAAATTCCGAAAATACCAGTGATCATTACAATGGGGTAACTCCCCGTTTCTCAAGATTATTCTCAAGATTATAATCTAACTTTATGGTCAGCTAGTTCCTGAAACAGAGTCACTGAACCGGCTAACCTAGATTTTTGGTTCTTGTCTCCCTGCTAGAATTTTGGCTCTATTCTTTCTGCTAGAGGGGTCTGGATTTATTCGGGTCTTTCAATTATTTTTTTGTATATTTTATGCCAGTCTTTCTATCCACATGTTTACATTGCTACAACCATAACATATTACCTTATAATCTACACTTATTTATTCATTTTTATTAATTATTTGCAGGGCTAGGGATCAAATTAAGGCCTTATTTGTTATAATCCACAGCAGAAAGTTACAGTCCACCACAAATGTGAGGACAAGTGAGAGTCCTTTCTTTAAGCCTGAGAGCGAGGGCTTCTCCTATGAAGAACTCTAGGAGAGTAGGGTTTATAAATCAAAACCACAATTGTACCCTAGCAGAGGCAAGCAGGGGGTCAAATATTGCAAAGCCTTCAGTTCCCTTCATTAAAACAATGCTGTTGCTGCCTGGGATTAGTCTGCTCAGTGGGATGTGCTTGGTGGGGTTGAGAAGTTGGGTGTGTGGGGGGGTGTGAAGCACAGGAGGGAGCTAACTGAAAAAGGACAGAGCTACTTTTGGGCATTTCCGTATTCCAGTGAGGCAGCTGCTCTGCCACAAAACTATGCCTCAGCCCCACATATCCTACTTTTAGACATTTGTATTATACATCAGGATTCCTCCACCCCCTGTTTTGCTAAATAACCTGCCAAAAGAATAGGTTGTATAATCCTGATGAAATTCAAAATATAGTTTATGTATGACTTTGGTAATGTTTGTTAAGAGAATTCTAATGAGACATTATTTTTGGAAAACATCTTTCAAATGTAAGATCACTTTTAAGAATATTTTTTTTAATTTTATTTTGAAAAGTAATCTAAGCCAGGTGTGGTGACAGCATCTGAGAGGCTGAGGCAGACAGACAAGCAGTCCAGAGTCACAGCTCTGGGAGAGCACCGTCATGGAGGAGACGTGTGCTTGCCCGTTTCTAAAGAGCTACCGTTAGCACCTCTGAGCGTTCCTTCACAAGCAGTCTCCAGAGAGACAGGTTCTCATATTATTCTCACCGTAAGGCACAGACTAAGCAAATTCATGTCTTCTCTGTGCACAGAAAGCACACCCCGATTTAACTACTCAATCGTATTTTTAATGGCATCTGGATATCAGCACTAGGTATTATCTGAAAAGCTCTGGTTATAACTTGCGTTTTCTGGGTAGTACATCAGGAACCAAATGAATGAATTATAGGCCTGACATAGGATTAATAGGCATTCTCTTCCTAAGAGTAAAACCAGGAATTCAGGAATTTCTTCAGGAAGGATTTTTAGTCTATTCTAGGTAGATTTCTCAGAAGAAACTGGTTTTTGCTTTCTGAAAAATAATAGTTTCTGAGGTGTGGGGTGTAATTCTGTGGTAGAACACTTCCTAAGCATGTCCTTAACACTACAAAAGAAAGAAAAAACCAATAGTCTCAATTTCTTTTTGTTTGTTTGTTTTTGGTTTTGTTTTTTGAGACAGGGTTTCTCTGTAGCTTTGGAGCCTGACCTGGAACTAGCTCTTGTAGACCAGGCTGGCCTGGAACTCACAAAGATCCACCTGCTTCTGCCTCCTGAGTGCTGGGACTAAAGGCGTGCTCCACCTCCACTCAGCTAATTTCTTAGCAGTTCATTGCCAAGCTGTACAAGGTCTTTGCAGTTGTACAGTGTGGCCCTGCCTGCACACCGTGTCCTCAGGTTACAGTAGTATTGTTCTCTAAGAACAATGTCCTATACTGAAATCATGCACCTTCTACATGCTCTCGTTCCAGAGTGCTGGCCTTTTCCTCATCCCCCATCACTTCTGTTGCTGTTAAGATCGATGGAGCTAATGTAGGCCAGGCTGCTCACGTGTCTGGTCCTATCTTCATACTGAAGTGGAACCCCAAAAACTACAGTAATGGGACACACACTATAGAAGTATCCGTGCAGGTAAATTGTTGTTTTTAGTTTGTTCTGTTATTGCATGGGCTCTCACCACAGTGAACTCTTGATTTGGGTTTTATTGCTAGTCAGTCGGTAGTAAACAAATTCGATAAGCAGTAAATAAAGTTTGAACACAGAATATTTAGCATGCTCTTTTGGAAGTTACATTTTATGTATTTATTTTCTGTGTCCGGGCAGGGAGAACTACAAGCACCATGATGCAAGTGTGGGGGTTAGAGGACAGTTTGGTGGGGGCGGGGGTCTGTTCTCCTTTAAATACACCATACAGTCATGGGAATTTACCTCAGATTTAGGCTTGGTGGCAAGCACCTTTACCCATTGAGCCATCTCATTGGCCCCAAGTTTTCTTGTCCTTTGTGATCTGCCTTTATCCCTAGGCAATCACGGATATCTATTTTCAATCTTACATGCATGACTTAAAAAAATTAATCTGCTAAAACCTGGTTAGGTGGCACATATATATATAATCCTAACTACTCGGGAGACTGAGGGAAGAGGACCATGAGTTTGAGGTCAGCCCAGGTAATATGGTAAGTGCTATGCCCAGATCCGCAAAGTCCCCCAGAAACCAACAAGGAGTCTGAGTGCCGTACGTAAAAGCAATGAGCCTTTATTTTATACAAGTTTGCAAACTCAGTCTCTCTGTATGTCCAACGTTTTGGAATAATCAGAGAGCCCCGAGGTCAGTTAGAGTTGAGTTTTTATAGTAGTAAAAGTGGAGGTGAGGGACTTCTAAGGTTCAGGACCCCTGATTGGCTGACATTTGTCTAGGGGTGTCCTGGTGAGTGTGCTGGCAGGTGATCCTAGGGTTGGAACTTTAGGCATTTCCTTTGGATGGTCTGTTCTTGGATGGTGCTCAGGTAATCTCAGTTTGTGGTTCTTCCTGCAACCAGGTATTGCTTCAGGGTAAACTACTGAGACTCAGGCCTCCTTTAAACTTACCTTGGCTAGGTCGTACACTGGCAGGTGATAATGGTTGGGTAAAGAACTTTCTTTGGGTGGTCTGTTTCTATTAAGCTTATCATGGCTGGCTCCTACAGTGAGATACTATCTCAAAAGAATTCAATCTACTGATTGATTATTGAACAGGTAACTTGGTTCTTCCACTCATTAATGTTAAAGTTCTGTCCAATTTAAATACATCATATTAGATAGGTATGGTTGTATGAACACATGTGTACATGCGTGTTTGTTTGCATGTGTGTGTGTATGTGTGCACATATGTGTGCACGCATATGCATTTGGTTGATTCAACTCAGAATCCAAACAAGGCTTACATAACAATTAGCTCTGGCTGTCCTGGAACTCTCTCTGTAGATCAGGCTGGCCTCAAACTCAACCACTTGCCCCTGTCCTGACTGCTAGGATTAAAGATGTATAATACCACCACCTGGCAATATCTTCCATTTCTTTTACCATGTAGACCCTCTCCCCACCTCTGCTTTATTGTCCTTTTCATCTTATTTTGTAAATTCTCTCCCATTTTTATACATGTGATCTATGTGTGTATGCAGTATGTATGTGTGCTTATGCATGTCTGTGTATGTGGTTACAGGAACACATGCATATAGGTGTGTATGCATGTGAAGGCCCTTGGTTGATGCTGGGAATCATCCTTATTTGCTCTTCCATTGAAGCGTTAATCTAATTAATCTTTATCAATTAAAAAAACTGGGAGTCAAATATTGGGGTAAGAACCTGAAAGATCAGAGCACTGGGGGCAGCCACCAGTTGCTTCCTGCCTCTTCTATTCTTTTTTAAAATTATTTATTTATTTATTTATTTATTTATTTATTTGTTATGTATACAATATTCTGTCTGTGTGTATGCCTGCAGGCCAGAAGAGGGCACCAGACCTTTGGAAGAGCAGGCAGTGCTCTTAACCTCTGAGCCATCTCTCCAGCCCCTGGCTCTTCTATTCTACAGTCCAAAGGACTGAGATCCCCTCTCAGCCCCATCTTGTCTGTCTACAAACCTCTATGGTCAACTAGTGGCTAGCTCTGCCCTCTGACTCCAAGCAAGCTTTGTCAGAACACAATCAAAATATCATGCAATATTCCATATTATTCAGTGAGGCAGGGTCTTGTAATCAAAGCCAGAGCATGCAGATATGGCTGGTCTGTAGGCGTTTTTTTCTGTCCTGCCTGCCAGCTCCCAAATCATTTTGTGGAGACTTATTATTAATTATGAAAGCTTAGCTGATAGCTTAGATTTGTTTCTAACTAGCTCTTACAGCTTAAATTAACCAATATCTTTTAATCTATATTCTTATATATGGCTCTGTTACCTTTACTCTGTACTGCCCCTGCTGCTTGCTCTGTGTCTCCTGGTATCTCTTCTTGACTCCACCTTCATCTTCTCAGCATTCGCTCTGCCCTGAAAATACTGCCTAGCTATTAAACCAATCACAGTGACATATGTTCACACAGTGTAAAGGAATAGTCCACAACACTGGTCTCCCTAGCCAGCTTGAGTTTCCCACTTACAACTTCTGAGTTTGGAGTTAGAGGCAGGCAGGCCACCATACCCACTTAATTTATATGAGTTTTTGGTATCGGAACTCTTATTTATTTGTTTGTTTGTTTGTTTATTTATTTATTTGTTATGTGGTGTTCTGCCTGCAGGGATACATGCAGGCCAGAAGAGGGCACCAGATCTCATTACAAAAGAGCAGCCAGTGCTCTTAACCTCTGAGCCACCTCTCCAACCCGGTATCTGAACTCCTTTCTTCATACTTGTGCATAAGAACTTCAATCACTGAAGTCCACTTCCCCAACCTCTACTTTATCTTTGGAGGCAGGGTCTCTCACTGAACTGATACAACTAAACTGGCCAGCCAGTGAATTCTGGGACTCAGTCTCTCTTCCTCTTTCCCCTAGGACTGGGGTAACAGATATATGTATTTGTTTATATGTCTGTATGTCTGTATGTGTACCTGTATATTTACAGAAGCTAGAAGAAGGTGTGTCGTTTTTCTCAGAGCTGGTGTTACAGGGCACTTGCCGGACACCAAGCTTGCTATGTGCGGTGGCCTCCAAATCCTGTTCTTCATGACCATGTCATCTCTGCAGCCCATTCCTGGCTTTTTGCGTGGACTCCGGGGATTGAACTTGGGGGTTGCTTCAGCAGCAAGCATTTTACCAACTGAGCCATTATTCTCTTTCTCCCCCTCTTCCTTTTCTTTTCCTCCTTCTTTTATTTAACACGGGCTCTCACTAAATAGGTTCTGACTGGAATTCACTATGTAGGTAGACCAGGCTGGCCTCAAACTCAGAGATCTACCTGCCTCCGCTTCCCAAGTTCTGGGATTAAAGGTGTGCACCACTCTCTTGCTCTTTACTTCTCGTTTCCGTCCTCACTGTCTGAGCTCCACCACTGCTTCTCCTCAGTGCAGCCCCTCAACCCCACCTCCTTCAGATTCAGCCTTCAGGTTTAGTGTGGGAAGACAAGGTGGTCCTCAAGCCCAGGAAATAGGTGTCTAATCAGAACATGCACCTACTGTATGCCTACAAGTTGCTTCCTGGCTGTGTTTGTAACTAGGATTCTGCTGGAAGAAGTAAGACTGTTCACCACATATTTTCTGTTAAAGAGAATACGCATCTCAAATTTGATCCTTTGGCATCATTTATTCTCCTCACTGACCACTACATTGTGGTAAGTAAAGTCAATAAAATGTTACTTGTGTGTGAGTGTTTGTTTTAATGGATATGGTAAATGCAGAGTTCTAAATAATACAGTTATAAACCTTATAAAACAAAGTTTACTGTTTATCTATAAGAATACAATGTTTTGTGTGTATGTGATAGGGATGTATGTACCGTGGCATGTGTGTGGAGGTCAAAGGACAGCCCACTGGAGTTGGTTCTCTCCTTCCACCACATGGACCATCCCAGGACTGAATTCAGGTCATCAAGCTTGTTGGGAAGTGACTGTACTGCTGAGCCATCTCACCAAGATCTCACCTAGCCAGGCGTTTCTTTTCTTTTCTTCCTTTTGATAAAGATTTACCTATTTTTTATGTGTATGAGTATTTTGTCTACATGTATGTTTGTGTACCAAATGCATGCCTGGTTTCCTTGGAGGTCAGAAGAGGGCATCAGATCCTCTGGAACTGGCATTTTGGATGGTTGTAATGCTGGGAATCAAACCTGGATCCTGTGGAAGAACAGCCAGTGAGTGCTCTTAACTGCTGAGCCATCTCTTTAGCCCTCAAGAACTTCTTTTGGTTATTTTCTTATATTAGTTTGTGTGGAAGTGTGTGCATATTTATTCTTTATTGATTTTTGAGGCAAAGTATTACTGTGTTTTTCAGGGTAGCCTTGGATATTTGAAATCAAGCAATCCTCCTGCCTCAGCTTCCTGAGTACATGGATTATACGAGTGCACATCACTGTGGCTGACTATTATTTCACAGTCCGTGAAATCTTCCTTGTCATGAACATTAACACAACGCACACACACACACAATAATACAGAGTAAACTATTGAGGATAATTGAAACCTTCCTTAATTTTACTTCCCCCAAATAGCTTAGGGTATACACTTACATGCATAATATTTAAATAATTTGCTTTTTTTCAATTTGCTTTTATTACATGCATAATTATGCTTTTTGAAAAAAATGAATAATGGGTATTTCATTTCATCATTACAATTTTTGGATGGTGGTTTCTTCATTAATTTAAAGTTTTTGTTTTATATTCTTTTTGTTTTTTCAAGATAGGGTTTCTCTGTGTAGCCCCAGCTGTCCTGGAACTCACTTTGTACATCATCACTGTGAATTCAGAGATCCATCTGCCTTTGCCTCCCTAGTGCTGGGATCAAAGGCGTGTGGGGCCGCTGCCTCCACCGTCCCAACTAATCTTAAGTTTTATTTGGGAGATTTTCTTTCTTTCTTTTGTTTTTTCAAGACAGAGTTTCAGCCGGGCAGTGGTGGCATAGGCCTTTAATCCTAGCACTCGGGAGGCAAAGGCAGGCAGATCTCTGTGAGTTCGAGGCCAGCCTGGTCTACAAGAGCTAGTTCCATGCAACAGAGTAAACAAATGGAAAATAAACCAACCGAATTAAAAATGAAAAAAAAAAGAGCTAGTTCCAGGACAGGCTCCAAAGCTAGAGAGACCCTGTCTCAAAAAACAGAGAGAGAGAGAGAGAGAGAGAGAGAGAGAGAGAGAGAGAGAGAGAGAGAGAAAGTGCATTTTTTGCTTATTTATCCCTGTGGTATACAATTTACCCTGCCCCATATCCAACTTTAAATAACCAGATTACTCTTCAGGTACAATGAACCTCTAATATTGGTTCAAGTAAATTGAGAAAAAGCAATACTAAGCAGTTCATGATATTATCAGTTAATCGGATATTTCGTTCTCTTTAGCCACATTTTTTATTACAGAGTATTTTGTTGTTGATGTTAAAAACAAAACCCTGTTTCCCCTTCTTCACACACTTCAAATACCAAATGTGTGGGGCTTTCTGGCTTAAATAGTTCTCTAGTTCTCCACGGATACTGATTGGGGTGTTCTAGAATTTAACTCAATTCTCATAACGACTGCCAAGAAATAGCATAGATCCCACAGGCTAAGGGCTCAGCCCTCCTTCTTCCCTCCCTCCCTCCCTCCCTCCTCACAGCAATCAGGTCCAGAATGTCCCATGCTTCAGATGGACTAGCTGTAAACTGGAGGTTCCTAAGACTTCTTTCTTGGGATTAGTAATTTTCTAGAAAGGCTCACAGAACTCAGGAAGACAGTTTCCTTACTATTACTGGTTTATTATTTAAGGATAAAACTCAGTGTCAGCCCGATAGAAGAGAGGCAGGGAAGAGGCTTGAATGTAAATGCCCACGTCCTACGAGGCCCACGCCACTCCCGTCCCAGCACTCCTGCTATTTACTAGAGTCGTCTCTGGAACCCTTCAGCCAGGGTTTCCAAGCAAGTTTCACTGTGTAGGCCTGGTTGGTTAAATTATTGGCCCTTAGTGAGGAATTCGATGCCCTTTCCCCTGGAGAACAAAGGGGGATGGTATAAGGACACAGTGCCAGCCCTCGGCGCTTAGCTGATCCATCTAGCAACTTTAGCCCCCTATCCTTGGTGGTTTTCTAAAGCCTCTTATTAATCACAGGTGACATTCCTTCTGCTCATCACCCCAGAGCTGTCTGAGGAACCGGGGGCCACAACCAAGTATTTTATGAGGAAGTATTCTACTATTTCCTGTTATCATTTATAAAATTATAAAGGTCTTAGGAGTTATTGGCAAGACATTTATAGATTAAAATACGCATTTCTTATTATGTCATTTACATTTTTGTTAATGAAGTCAGCTTAAAAGCCTTGCCTGGAGTTGTGCCAGCATACCTGTTCACATCAATGTCTCTTTCTCTGCAGGCCCGAGTCCTGTTTGTGTTGATTGTGCTGACCCAGCTCACCATTCTGATTACATTTAGATATCTAGCATATCCAGAGCTTAAAGGTCAGTAGTCGTGATTCCCTTTGTTCTCAGAGGACTTGAAAGTATCCCATAATACCCTCATTGTTAGCAAAGATACAAAGCAGTGTGATCTGTCTTCGTTGTATTCTGGGAGGTGCATTCTTCAGATGACTATTATTTTTTCTCTAATATTTATCTTGAAAAATAATTCTTTCCCTCCCCAGTATATGGCAATAAAATGTGATTTAATCAAAATATGGCAAATTCACAATATAACTCAAAACGGCCAACTTTTAATTTAAGTAATTGTTTTTTTTATAAATAGCTATTTAATGTAAGTTTATGTTTGAAATACCTTTGAATAAAAAAATTTAATTCAAATAATTAAAAATAAGGCACTAATATAACCCGGAAGAATTTGGCTGGGCATAGTGCACATGCTTTTAATCCCAGAACTCAGGAGACAGAGGTATTATGAATCTCCATGAATTCAAGGCCAGCTGGGGCCACACAGTGACATTCTGTCTCAAAAATTGGAGAGGGGGTAAAATTTAAGTGGTGCATGTGTAATCCTGAATGACACTCCGATCAGGCTATGGAGTCACTATGAGGGTGACTGCCTGTGGTGTTCACCTCTCCTGAGAGATGTCTTTCCCTGTACTGTCTCTGTAATACAGTGATGAATAATGAGAATTAATTGATCATTATTAATACAGTTAGAAGAAAGTAAATTTTCAAATGAGGACAGTGAGCCAGAAAGTCCCACATCCTAACCAGATTTTTCCCCTTCTCTTCTTAACCATTTCCTCCCTGTTGAGAGGCTATGACTGGAGGAAGTGGTCTGATGTTATAATTGTCTCATCTCAGACTTGTTAAGGGTGATTACCTGTGTCTGTCGTTTTTAACACCCATCCTAAATAACATGTATGCTAACACCTACCTTGATGCCTTGAGCATAGCAGATGCATGTCATCCTTGTTAAGGAAGTCATGGAGATTCAACATGCCACCAGGCTGTGTGTCATGTGCATAGAATCCCAGCACAAGAGAGGTAAAGACAGGAGGATCTAGAGTTAGAGGCCAGTCTCAAGACAGGAGAAACATTTTGTGTGCCTCCTTGGTACCTGCCATAATTGTTGCTTCCTTCTTCCTAGATACTATGCTGTCAGTAGTGCTGGGCAACAGCACTGGAGAGTGTGCCTTTAGAGACTCTTGGGAGCCTCCCAGGAGAGTGTTTAAACAAAAGAGCCATTTGTGCTTCCACTCTTGCTTTTCCTAGTGAAACTGTTTATAAACATGTTCCTATCAAAGCCCTAACGCTGGTTATTGGTTTACAGAGCTGAAACATGGAGCTGCAGCTAGCTAACCTTTCCCCCAGTTTCCAGCTGTTTTCATCCTTTACTGCGAACTTTACTGGCCCTGTCCTGCTTCTGCCTAGGCTGCAGTGCGAGGGTGGCGGACAGCAGCATTTTTGTCCTCCTTGCATTCTTTTTTTTTTTTTTTTTTGGTTTTTCGAGACAGGGTTTCTCTGTGGCTTTGGAGCCTGTCCTGGAACTAGCTCTTGTAGACCAGGCTGGTCTCGAACTCACAGAGATCCGCCTGCCTCTGCCTCCCGAGTGCTGGGATTAAAGGCTCCTTGCATTCTTGATGACTTAGTCTGGCTCAAGCAAGGTGTGCTGTGGCTCATGATGTCATCCTACCACCCAAGAGGCTAAGGCAGGAAGATTGCCATGAACACAGGGATGTCCTGGGCTACATAGTGAGTTTGGGGCCAGACCGTGATACAGAGTAAGAATCTCAAAACAACAACAAAACAAAACAAAAAACGAAAGGAAAAAAAAATAATCACCTAAGGACATTAAAAATATAGATTCCTGAGCCGGGCGGTGGTGGCGCACGCCTTTAATCCCAGCACTCTGGAGGCAGAGGCAGACGGATCTCTGTGAGTTCGAGGCCAGCCTGGTCTACAAGAGCTAGTTCCAGGACAGGCTCTAAAAAAGCTGCAGAGAAACCCTGTCTCGAAAAACCAAAAAAAAAAAAAAAAAAAAAAAAAGAAAAAGAAAAATATAGATTCCTAGGTCAATTTAACCTAACTGGATTGGAGTATGAAAATCTACTCTTTTTTCTTTTTGGTTTGGTTTTTCGAGACAGGGTTTCTCTGTGGCTTTGGAGCCTGTCCTGGAACTAGCTCTTGTAGACCAGGCTGGTGTCGAACTCACAGAGATCTGCCTGCCTCTGCCTCCCGAGTGCTGGGATTAAAGGCGTGCGCCACCACCGCCCGGCTGAAAATCTACTCTTAAGTGCTTAGGTGATTCTGAAGCAACCAGGCTTAGAGAGTACTATTTTATGTCACATCCAAAAGAGAGAAGCAAGAGCTGGCCTTTGGACTAGCATTCATAGAGCTTTTCTGTTAACATTTAAATCTTGGAGGGTTAAGGTTGCATTACTAATTTTAAAATAGAATTAAAATTACATATCAGCATGTTCTTCCTGACTGATTTATTACCTTAATAGCTACAACCCACCTTCTCAGTTATCTGGCTTAAAATAAATATGTTCCTTTGAAGATACAAGGGATCTATGAGTATAGTGGAATATTATTAGGAATTATTTCATTAACTTCTTTTTCTACCAGTTGTGTTTGGTCCTATTCTAGGTCTCAGGGATATCCAACCTCTGGTTACTGGAGGGGTGATGGTGGTGGGGGAACTGGGAGGAGTAGAGAGACGGGAAACTGCAGTCAGGCTGTAATATATGAATAATATATGGCTAATTATATATGAATAAAAAAGATACAAAGAATCTAGTTTCAAAGTATTTGGACAGAACTATCACCACATTTTTAAAGTAAAGATGTATAATGGTTTGTTGGGCCCTAAATAACAGCATACCATAGTTGGCCTAAACCACAGCAAAATCATTTTCTCAAAATTCTATAGCTAAAAGTCCAAGACCAAGACTACCCACCCTGGGAGGGAGGGCTTTTCTTCTTGCCTTGTGAACGGCTTCCTTCTTCCCTCTGTGTCCTTCCATGAGTCGTCCCTAGGTCCGTATTGTCTGTCCACTGATGGGGAGGGCTCTGTGAAGTGAGAATGCATCATATACAGGGAAAATACTTATATTTGATATAGCTTTTAGAAGTCTGTGCACTGCTTAAATACTGAATCCTATGGAAAAGAGTCATGGCTTGATTGATCATCCTCTGAACATGGCAAAATCTTTCAGATCTACCTGAGGATAAAAGAGTATAGTGTAGACATCTGGCAAGTGTGTCTGTCATTTAAACTCAAAATCTATATGAGAATTCAATATATTATAGTATATATAATTAGGTATTCCCTTCTACGTGTCTGTCTGACCTACAACAAAGCCACTTTTGAGCTTTCTGCCGTCTGTGATTCTGTGTATGTTGGCTCCCCAGGGTTCTGAGTTTTAGAAAATCTAAAGAAGGAAATCTTCTAGAAAAGGTTTAGAGAAATTAACTTTGCATGTGCTTACCAGGTTTTTAATTCTTTTCTTCTGTTTAGAACCTCTGGGATTTGCAAATATGACCGCATTTTCCCTTCATATCTTGAGCAAAATTAACATCTTCTACTACTCTGTATTGCTGCTGACTTTATACACAGTGCTTGGTAAGTAAAGGATAAACTCCAAGATTGTAAAGAATTCTGCTAAAGAATATACTGAGAATTTTGTCAATAAAATAATTTATATTCCAGGTATAACAAATGGCATATGAGTTCCTCATAAATCATTTTCTGGGACTAAACCTCTGAAACTGTAAACCACCCCATTAAATGTTTTCCTTTATAAAAATTGCTCTAATAAAGGTGTCTCTTCACAGTAATAGAAGTCCCAACTAAGACATAAAGAAATATAAATGAAATTTAAAGCAAAAAATATATATAAATAAAAACCAGCTATTTTCTCTACACTTTTCTGGATTATGAAATCCTATCAGTCTATGATATACTTGAAACAGGCATGTGGCTTGTAAATTCTGGAAAGTATATCATGCTCATAAGGTTTTTAACATTCTGTTGTCTAAGTTTGGCTGTCCTTGAACTCACTCTGTAGAACAGACTGGCCCCAAACCCAGAGATCTGCCAGCCTCTGCCTCCCAAGAGCTGGGATTAAAGGAGTGCACCACCACGGCAGGCTCTAAGCTTTTCTTTAATTCCTTTTCACAAATCAGAAATTTAGCTGGGTGGGAATTTTCTCTGAGGTCACCACTCCCTTTATTCCATTTCTTAATCCATTTATCTCCTTAAACACAGGATTTAGCTCTATTCCACATCCTGGTGCCCCTTTTCTCAATCTGTATGTTTTGTATTTTTATTTGCTCAGCTTGCTCCTTTTCATTATAACTTTATCAGAGTTAACACTAATAACCACATGACAGTCTATCCTAGGCTGTTTTGAGATTTCCCTCTGCCAATGGAATTAATTAACTCTTGCCTCAGGCAGATTTTCCAGACAAAGGCAAAGAGCAGCCACATTCTTTACCCAAATATCACAAGAACAATCTCTAGGCTACATATTAACATTCTTCTCCTCTGAAACCTCTTGATCCAGGCACCCACAGTTCAAACCACACTCAGCACCACTGTCTTCCATATTCCTACTAGGATGGCCCATTAAACAGCACTTAAAGCATCTGCTTTCCTAGCCCAAATTCCCCAAGTCCATATTCCTCCAAACAAAACCATGGCCAGGCCTATCACAGCAGTACTCCACTCCTGGTGCCAACTTCTGTCTTAGCTAGGGTTTCTGTTGCTGTGAAGAGACACCAGGACCACAGCAACTCTTTTAAAGGAAAACATTTAATGGGGAGGCTTACAGTTCCAGAGGATTAGTCCATTATCATCATGGTGCAACGTGACAATGTGCAGACAGACATGGTGCTGGAGCTGAGAGTCCTACATCTTGATCAGCGGACAACAGGAAGTGGTCTGCCTCACTGGGCATGGCTTAAGCATATACAAGTCCTCAAAGCCCACATTCACAGTGACACACTTGTTTTCAACAAAACCATATCTACCTACCTAACAAGGCTATACCTCCTAATAGTGCCATTTCCTTAAAAGGCCATTTTCTCTCAAATCTTCACATTTTATCTTCTATGCATGTTTATATGTGTGGGCACATGTGCCACAGTGTGCATTTAGCAGTCAGAGAATAACTTGCAAGAGTCAGTTCTCTCCCTTCCATTATGTGGGTCACAGGAACTGAACTCAGGTGGTCAGGCTTAGTGACAGGTGCCCTAACCCACTAAGCGACCACACTGGCCGAGACCCATAGATTTGTTTGTTTGTTTGTTTTTTCGAGACAGGGTTTCTGTGTATAGCCCTGGATGTCCTGGAACTCGCTTTGTAGACCAGGCTGTCCTCAAACTCACGGAGATCTGTCTCCTGAGTTCTGGGATTAAAGCGTATACCACCATGCCTGGAAAGACTCATAGTTTTTTAATCTCCTGCTTTTCTGCCCATTCCTCTGTCAGGACCATGGTTTGTTGGTGAAATAATTGATGGCAAACTGGGTTGCTGCTTTTCGTTTGGGATATTTGTTGATGGACATTTCCTGCAAGGTGGTCTAACATTTATAAGTGGAATTATGCAGGTAAGAAATCCCTAGAACATCCTGGCCTTGCTGAACTAACTGTCTGACAGGGATCTCCGATTACCATGCGTCATTGCTCCTACTTTCCAGCAGGACAGTCTAATCTCCAAAGCTTTGCTCACTTCCTGTTTTCTCCCTCTTTTATAATATCTACATTTGCTTTTAGACAAAAAGCCACAAAGTAGCTGTAAACATTTAGAATACATTCTGCCCATTCAGGGTTCTTCTTATTTGTTTCATTGTGCTTTCTTTTGGGGGGGCTAGGCTGAGTAAAGGTCTCTCCATAGTCCTGGCTGTCCTGGAACTTGCTTTGTAGAGAAGGCTACCTTGAATTTACAGAGATCCACCAGGACCTCTGTGGGTTTGAGCATTGGTCTGGGACATCAAATGGAATAGGCAGAAACCTGGAACCCCTGCAGGTCTGAGTGTGAGTCTGGGACCTCTGAGGAAGTGAGCAGGTCCTCTGTGGGTTTGGGCACACCTGAGCCTGGGATCTCCTAGGCAGTAGACTGGAACCAGAAACCTTTCCAGGTCCAACTCCAACCCAGGGACGACTTCTTCTTCTTCTTCTTCTTCTTCTTCTTCTTCTTCTTCTTCTTCTTCTTCTTCTTCTTCTTCTTCTTCTTCTTCTTCTTCTTCTTCTTCTTCTTCTCTTCTTCTTCTTCTTCTTCTTCTTCTTCTTCTTCTTCTTCTTCTTCTTCTTCTTCTTCTTCTTCTTCTTCTTCTTCTTCTTCTCCTTTTCCTCCTCCTCCTCCTCCTCCCCCCGCCCCTCCCCCATCTCCTCCTCCTCCTCCCCTCCCCCTCCCCCATCTCCTCCTCCTCCTCCTCCTTCTCCTCCCCCCTCCCCCTCCCCCATCTCCTCCTCCTCTTCCTCCTCCTTTTTTGGTTTTTTGAGACAGGGTTTCTCTGTAGCTTTGGAGCCTGTCCTGGAACTAGCTCTTGTAGACCAGGCTGACCGCAAACTCACAGATATCTACCTGCCTCTGCCTCCCGAGTGCTGGAATTAAAGGCAGGCACCACCACTGCCTGGCCAACCCAGGGACTTCTGCAGGAGGGAATCCAGACCATGATTTACAAAAACAGATAAAAGCCAGCAACCTAGGCCAAAGTAGGCCTAAGACAGAAAACTCCAAGGGAGCAGAGCAAAGCACAGGTGCACTGAACTATCTCCAGTAACAGGAGTAACGGGGCAACTAGAACTGGGACACTGACTCTACCACGAGGAACAACCGTCTGAGCTTTGGATTCACTGGCACATAGAAGATTATTCAACAGAATCTCAGACAGCCCCAACCACACCTATTACAGGAAAAGATGAGTAGAAAAGGTAAGATCACACGCTACACCACAAAGAGCAACACAACACCAGTAAAACCTAATGACCCTACAACAGCAAGACCTGAACAACCAAATATGGATGAACCAGAAGAAAATGATCTAAAAAATAACTTCAAGAGAATGTTTGAAGTTCTTAAAGATGAAATGAGAAATTCCCTTAAAGAAACGGAGGAAAAGACAAACAACAAATTGGAAGACATCAGCAAACCACTTAAAGAAAACCAAGAAAAAGAAATCAAACATATAAAAGAAACTATCCAGGACTTGAAAACTGAAATAGAAACAATAAAGAAAACATAAGCTGAAGGAATTATAGAAACAGAAATCATGAGAAAAAGATCAGGAACCACAAATGCAAGCATGACCAGCAGAATACAAGAAATGGAAGAGAGAATCTCAAGAGCTGAAGATACAATAGAGGAAATAGATTCATCAGTTAAAGAAAACATTAAATCTAACAAAAGCTTAACTCAAAATATCCATGAAGCCAGGCGGTGGTGGCGCACGCCTTTAATCCCAGCACTCGGGAGGCAGAGGCAGGTGGATCTCTGAGTTCGAGGCCAGCCTGGTCTACAAGAGCTAGTTCCAGGACAGGTTCTAGAAACTACAGGGAAACCCTGCCTCGAAAAAAAAATAAAGAAAAAAAATCCATGAAATATGGGACACCATGAAAAGACCAAATCTTAGAATAATAGGTATAGAAGAAGGAGAAGAAGTTCAACTCAAAGGCACAGAAAATTTATTTAACAAAATCATAGAAGAAAACTTTCTCTACCTAAAGAAAGATATGACTATGAAGATACAAGAAGCTTACAGAACACCAAATAGATTGGATCAAAAAAGAAGTCCTCTCACCACATAATAATCAAAACATTAAACATACAGAGTAAAGAAAGAATATTAAGAGCTGCAAAGGAAAAAGGCCAAGTAACATATAAAGGTAGACTTATCAGAATTACACCTGACTTCTCAGTGGAGACGATGAAAGCCAGAAGGTCATAGTCAAGCATTATGCAGACATTAAGAGACCACGGATGCCAGCCCAGACTACTATAACCAGCAAAATTGTCGATCACCATAGAAGGACAAAACAAGATATTCCATGGCAAATCTAGATTTCACCAATACCTAGCCACAAACCCAGCCCTACACAAAATACTAGAAGAAAAACTCCAACCCAAGGAAGATGGCTACACCAACAAAAACACAGACAATTGATGATCTCATAACAGCAGATCCCAAAGAAGAAAAAAATGCACAAATTAACATCACCAATGATGAAAACTAAATTAACAAGAGATAGCAACCACTGGTTATCAATATCCCTTAATGTAAATGGACTCGACTCACCTATAAAAAGGCACAGACTAACAGATTGGATATGAAAACAGAATCCATCCTTCTTCTGCATACAACAAACGCATCTCAACCTCAAAGACAGACATTGTCTCAGAGTAAAGGGTTGGCAAAAAATATACCAATCAAATGGACCTAAGAAACAAGTGGGTGTAGCTATCCTAATATCTAACAAAATATACTTCAAGCTAAAATCAGTCAAAAGGGACAAAGAAGGTCGTTTCATATTAGTCATAGGAAAAATCTATTAAGAGGAAATTTCAATACTGAACATCTATGCCCCCAATACAAGGGCACCCTCATATGTCAAAGAAATACTTCTAAAGCTTAAATCATATATTAAACCCCACACACTAATAGTGGGAGACTTCAACACTCCCCTCTCACCACTGGACAAGTCAATCAGACAAAAAATGAATGGATAAATAAGAGAACTAACAGATGTTATGACTCAAATGGACTTAACAGACATCTGTAGAATATTCCATCCAAACAGAAAAGAATATACCTTCTTTTCAGCACCTCATGGAACCTTCTCAAAAATTGACCACATACTTGGTAACAAAACAAACCTCAACAAATACAAAAAAAATGGAATAACCCAATGTACCTTATCAGATCCCCATGGTTTAAAACTAGAAGTCAATAGCAATACTAATTCCAGAAAACCCACAAACATATGGAAATTAGACAATGCTCACCTGAATCATCAATGGGTCAAGGAAGAAATAAAGGGGGAAATTAAAAACTTCCTAAAATTCAATGAAAATGACCACACAACATACCCAAATTTATGGAACACAATGAAAGCAGTGTTAAGAGGCAAGGTCATAGCACTAAATGCCTACCTGAAGAAGCTGGAAAAATCCCACACTAGTGAATTAACAGAACATTTGAAAACTTTAGAGCAAAAAGAATCAAACTCATCTAAGAGAACTAGATGGAAGGAAATAATCAAATTGAGAGCTGAAATCAACAAAACAGAAACAAAGAAAACAATACAAAGAATCAATGAGACAAAGAGTTGGTTTCATCGAGAAAATCAACAAAATAGACAAACCTTTATCTAAACTAACCAAAAGGCAGAGAGAGAATATCCAAATTAACAAAATCAGAAATGAAAAGGGGGACATAACAACAGACATGGAGGAAATACAGAGGATCATCAGGTCATATTTTGAAAACCTGTACTCCACAAAATTGGAAAACTTAAAGGAAATGGACAACTTTCTGGATAAATATCACTTACCAAAATTAAATCAAGACCAGATAAGCAAATTAAAAAGACCTATAACTGTTGAAGAAATAGAAACAGTCATCAAAAGTCTCCCAACCAAAAGAAGCCCAGGACCAGATGGTTTCAGCTCAGAATTCTACAAGACTTTCAAAGAAGAACTAATACCAATACTCCTGAAATTATTCCACACAATAGAAACAGAGGGAACATTGCCAAACTCTTTTTATGAGGCTACTATTACCCTGATACCAAAACCACAGAAAGACATTACTAAGAAAGAGAATTACAGACCAATCTCACTCATGAACATTGATGCAAAAATACTAATTAAAATACTGGCAAATCGAATCCAAGAACACATCAGAACCATCATCCACCATGATCAAGTTGGCTTCATCCCACAGATGCAGGAATAGTTCAACATATGAAAATCTGTCAACGTAATCCACCATATAAACAAGCTGAAAAATAAAAACCACATGATCATCTCATTAGATGCCGAAAAAGCTTTTGACAAAATACAACATCCCTTCATGATAAAGGTATTGGAGAGAGAAGGGATACAAGGAACATACCTAAACATAAGGCAATTTTCAGCAAGCCAACAGCCAACATCACACTAAATGGAGAGAAACTCCCAGTGATTCCACTGAAATCAGGAACAAGACAAGGTTGTCCACTCTCTCCATATCTATTCAATATAGTTCTTGAGGTCCTAGCTAGAGCAATAAGACACCAAAGGGAGATCAAGGGGATACAAATTGGAAAAGAAGAAGTCAAACTCTCACTGTTTGCTGATGATATGATAGTTTACATAAGTGATCCCAAAAATTCTACCAAGGAACTTCTACAACTCATACTTTCAGCAATGTAGCAGGATACAAGATTAAGTAAAAAAAAAATATCAGCAGCCCTCCTTTACACAGATAATGAAAGGGCTGGGGAAGAAATCAGAGAATCAACACCCTTCACAATAGCCACAAATAGCATAAAATATCTCTAACCAAATAAGTGGAAGACTTGTATGACAAGAACTTTAAATCTTTGAAGAAAGAAATTGAAGAAGACACCAAAAAGTGGAAAGATCTCCCATCCTCCTGGGTAGGCAGAATTAACAGAGCAAAAATGGCAATCTTACCAAAAACAATCTACAGATTCAATGCAATGCCCATCAAAATCCCAGCAAAATTCTTCAAAGACCTTGAAAAAACAGTACTCAACTTCATACAGAAAAGCAAAAAGAGCCGGGCGGTGGTGGCGCACGCCTTTAATCCCAGCACTCGGGAGGCAGAGGCAGGCGGATCTCTGTGAGTTCGAGGCCAGCCTGGTCTACAAGAACTAGTTCCAGGACAGGCTCTAAAAAAGCTGCAGAGAAACCCTGTCTTGAAAAACCAAAAAAAAGAAAAAAGAAAAAAAAAGAAAAGCAAAAAGCCAGGATAGCCAAAACAATCCTGTACAATAAAAGAACTTCTGTACTCAGAATGCAACCTCAATACTGATCCCTAAGTCCTCCTTTCACGCTGCCAACTGAGTATATACTCTGCTGTGTGCCTGTGCAGACTACTCAGTTCAGTTCCAATGTAAACACTATTGTGTGTGTGTGTGTGCACATAGAGCATACACTCTGCTGTGTGCCTGTGCAGACTACTCAGTTCAGTTCCAATGTAAACACTATTGTGCGTGTGTGTGTGCACATAGAGTATACACTCTGCTGTGTGCCTGTGCAGAATACTCAGTTCAGTTCCAATGTAAACACTATTGTGTATCTACTCATGGTGTATATCTATATCACAGTATATCTGTATTACAATAGGAGTATCAACATAAGTGATACCTTTAATTAAACAAGATGACTGGCAAATACACTGTTAGCTAAAGGTCAGCTGTTCTCTTACAAGCAGGTACGATCAATGCATTAAAAATCAGACATATAAGAGCTGGGACATAGCTCAGGAGTAGAGTGCTTGCCTAGTGTTTGCAAGTCCCCGAGTTCCATCCCCATCACCCCATCCTCCAAGAAAAAGCAGTTGGACACCTAACTAAAGATCTATTAGTAGAAGCTACTATAATGAGACTAGACCCCTCGTAGGGCGTGGTGGTAAGCTAATGTTCTGTCTCTTTTTCTCTAGCTGGCATTTTTTAACATCCCCTTGATGGCTTACATATGTTGGAGCTTGCTGCAGCGGTCCTTTGGTTACAGCTTCAGGTCTCATCTCCACCAAGGGAAACATTGGAAGATTATATCCATTTACCTGCTTATGCTTCTCCTGTACATGTGGCAGGTTTATTCTTGCTACTTTCTTCATGTGACTTACGGCACTCTAGCCTTTTTCCTCTCCCCTCTGCGGACCTGGCTGACATTGCTGACACCTGTACTCATTCGTTATGTGTGGACATTGAACTCCACTGAACTTGGAACATTCATAGTGCAGTTAAAAAGCCATCTGAGCTCCTGAAGTCCATGGCTTACAGCTGGCAGCCTGGCAAAAGTCCAGTCTTCACATTTGTAGCCCAGATCTCTGCCCCAGTGGCAGACGGAAAGCTGGTGTCAGCGGGTGAGCGTCAGGAAGCCATCAGTCCTTAGCATCTGGATGGTGGAGGCGTTAACTACTGAACCGTGCAGTGTGGACTGCAGAAACACCTAACAATTGATTCTTTCTTCCTCGGGAGGCAAAGAGCCCTGATCAAGGAGATTCCCAGAGTGGGGGGGTCTCTGTTACTCGAATACCTCAGCACTGCTGTATTTGTTAGGGTCATCCTGTGAAAAGTATCCAGCCCAAGCCTGGAATTCAGCAGCTGTCCAGGGTGCCATTTTACGCCTAGCGAACCTGTGGAGACTTGGGCTGGACCTTGACTACTCTTGAAATTTTACTTCCCAGCCTGTTTTCCCATGGATTATGAGCTTTCTGCTTCCTTAGTCGGGGCCATTTTCAACTAATTGAATAAATGAATGAATGATAAATATCACAAATGTCTGGTTGAAAAAAAATAGCTCAGTGGTTAAGAGCATGTACTTCACCTTTAGAGGACCTGAGTTCGATTCCCAGAAACTGTGTCAAGTGACTCATAACTCCCTATAACTCTAATTCCAGGCCAGAGCCTTTGTAGGCACTTGGATTCATTTGTGCACAGATATACACATAATTTAAAAATAATAAAAGATAATTTTTTTTCGAAACAGGGTTTCTCTGTGACTTTGGAGCCTGTCCTGGATCTAGCTCTTGTAGACCAGGCTGGCCTCAAACTCACAGAGATCCGCCTACCTCTGCCTCCCAAGTGCTGGGATTAAAGGCGAGCACCACCACCGCCCGGCCAAAAGGATAAATATTAAAAGAAAGAAATATCGAGGCTGGAAAAATAGCTCAGTGATTAAGAGAATTGGCTGTTCTTCCAGAGGTCCCAGGTTCAATTCCTAGCACCCAAATGGCAACTCACAACTATCTGTAACTCCAGGGGATCTGACACCTTCACACAGACACACTTGCAGACAAAACACCAATGCACATAAAAAAAATTTAAAAAGAAATGTCACAAGCAGACCTTCATTGAGAACCAAAGGCCTGGTGTCTGGGGCTTGGAGAGTCATCACGGGGTTGCTATAGACATACTTTGCAGGCAAAAAAACTCAAGACACATGAAAAAAAAAAAGAAGAACAGGTGTCCAGTAGGTCAGAAGACGCAAGGCTGGGACTTTAGGAGGTGGGGCGATGGAGGGGGTCAGGGCCAGACACCTGCTTCGGAATTCAAGTCTGGAAGTCTGCTGGCCAGCAGAAGCCCAGGAGGCGTGGCTCGGTCTCTAGGGAGAGAGAGGGAGGCGGTTTGCGGAGCTGTGGGCGGGTTTCCAGGAGGGAGAGGGGGGCGGGCTAAGGAGCTGTGGGCGGGCTGCGGAGCTGTGGGCGGGTCTCCAGGAGGGAGAGGAGGGCGGGCTGAGGAGCTGTGGGCGGGTCTCCAGGAGGGAGAGGGGGGCGGGCTAAGGAGCTGTGGGCGGGCTGCGGAGCTGTGGGCGGGTCTCCAGGAGGGAGGGGGGCGGGCTGCGGAGCTGTGGGCGGGTCTCCAGGAGGGAGGGGGGCGGGTTGCAGAGCTGTGGGCGGGTCTCCAGGAGGGAGGGAGGGCGGGCTGCGGAGCTGTGGGCGGGTCTCCAGGAGGGAGGGAGGGCGGGCTGCGGAGCTGTGGGCGGGTCTCCAGGAGGGAGGGGGGCGGGTTGCAGAGCTGTGGGCGGGTCTCCAGGAGGGAGGGAGGGCGGGCTGCGGAGCTGTGGGCGGGTCTCCAGGAGGGAGAGGAGGCGCGGCCTGATCGCTTGGTCGGGCAGGGGTAGGCGGGTCTCTAGGCGGGCGAAGGCGTAAACTGGTGGCTCGCTTGTCCGGGAAGGCGGGGTCGCGTCACTGGGGAGGAAGGGGCGGGGCGCGATATGTGTTGCCGGAAGCGAGAGGTGTTTTTGGCACCGGAAATACAGCGACCGGGGCTCAATGGCTTAAGTGTCCTGGCTAGTACCTGAGTCAGGCTGTGATGGCGAGCTCGGCAGCCGCAGCCCCTTTCCTTGCTCCGCCTCTGGAGCAGCTCCGGCACTTAGCAGCGGAGCTGCGGTCGCTTCTGCCTCTAGTGCGGGGTGAGTTGTGGGAATCTGAGGCCCGGGGCTCCTGAGGGCGGTCGGGCGTCAAGTCAGGGCTCCGCTCATCTGTGTTTTGCTTTCCGGGTGGTCCGGCCTCCCACGCTACACCCTCAAGTCGGCGAAGCCCAGGAGACAACCGAGGAATTTAATCGAGAGATGTTTTGGAGAAGACTTAGTGAGTGTCTCTGCCGCTGCAGACTCTTTCCTCATCTCTCCCTGCATCCCCTTTCCCCTCTCCTGTCCCCGGAGGAGATGACAATCCTCCCGCTTCTCATCCTTTCTGCTACTCATCCTCGGCACTTGTGGCTGAAGTATAAAACGATTTCTGGAGTTGTTTTGGAGCTGTTTATGATGATAAGGGTGGAGAAGGGACGCGTTAAAAAAGTCTTTAAAAGTCCGTGTAGCAGCTGCAGCTTTAACCTTTTAACACTAACTTTGGCATCCGCCGCCTCTGCCACCCCCAGATGAGGCAGCAGTGAACGTGTCAGAGGAAGCCAAGATTCTGACCATACTGTTTTCCCGACTTCCACTGCCATCTCCACGGGTGAGCTTTATTTCCTGGAATTGTGCTGCTTCTAGTTTTCCTCTCTCCTTCTACACTCAAGTCACATTTATTTTATCCATTTATCAAATGAGATTATAGTTCTTGCCGCACGGGATTATTGTGAGGATCAGATAGCCAAGTGCGTAGTAGGGTAGAAAGGTCTTATAAATTCAGCCTGAAACTCAGTCGGGTTAGTTCCTGGTAATTTTAAAAGCCCTATTTTGATTTATAGCTATTTCTCATACACAGTCCCCATCTGGCAGATGAGCAAGACTCGGGTCAAGATTAATAAATGAAGGAGGTGGAGTTAAAAGTCTATGAAGCGGTGGTGGCGCATGCCTTTAATCCCAGCACTCGGTAGGCAGAGGCAGGCGAATCTCTGAGTTCGAGGCCAGCTTGGTTTACAAGAGCTAGTTCCAGGACAGGCTCCAAAGCTACAGAGAAACCCTGTCTCGGAAAAGCAAAACAAACAAACAAACAAAAAATAAAAACAAACAAACAATCTACAAAGACTTCAAACAATACCTGTTACATAAAACCCTTTGGTATTAAATCGTTCGTTTACCTATTTATTTAATTACTAATATGTGGTTATTATAAAGTTCAAAAGATAACCAAAGTGCACTGAAATACATATCTTCCCACCTCAGTCCATCCTTCTGTCTCGTTCCCATTTCTTTCTGTATTATAGATACTTTTGTGCATAGATACATCTCTCTGTGTGTGTGTTTCTTTTCACACAATGCAATGATTAGATACTATCAACATTGTTCTAGACCTTCCAAAAATTAATGTAACTTAGAAGTTGTTTCTTAGTGGCACATAAAATATTGCCCAGTTTTGTAATGCTTGATATGAAGTAGAGTGAGTATAGCCATAACGTAAATAGAACTTGGGTGGGGGGGACTTTTAAACTGCTCCTCACTTGCACCTATTGTAAATGGCTATAAAATTGTCAGATGTAATCTCTGTGTACATGTGTGTCAATAGAAGAAAATTCCAGAGGTGAAATTACAGGAACAAAGAATTAATGCATTTTAAATAATCCTTTATTATGTAACTAAAAGTAAAGGTAGTTATTAATTAGCTGTCATCAGGAATTTCCCATGCCACGTTTTCCTAGAGCTCCATGAACTGCAGAGTAGGTTGTCTTATTTAAGTTTTTATTTTTATTTCATGTCTAGGAGTATTTTGTCTGTATGTATGTGTACATGAATTGTATGCTTGGTGCCAGTGGAGGGCAGAATAAGGCACTGGCTCTCCTGGGACTGGAGTTAAAGATGGTTGTGAGCTGTTAAATGGGTGCTGACTCATAGCAGGCTTTCCGAAGACACTTGATCATACTTTATAGATGTTTGATTTCTTCATTAGTGAATGGGCTGGCAGCATTGGTATTGAGCATTTGCTCTATTCATTCTGAATTCGTCCATCACCTCCTAGGAAAGCCAGAGGATCTGTGAGCAAATCCATGCTGCCATCGAGGAAATTATCGCAGTATATTATTCACTTCCTAAGGATCAGGGTAAGTCACCGTATGCACAGTAGTGTTGCATTTATAGGCTAGGCCTTTAAGGTAGTAGACTATATTATATATATCCTGGTGTTGCATATTAATATACAAACTGTATTGGTCAATATGTAAGCATTATTATATTATTATTATATATTTATGTGTAAGCATATTATACATGTCTGTTTTTCTTCAATTTTGAGCATGTGGCTTTCCCCCGTAAAATAGTCAAAGGTAATTTTATAATGTGAGTGACTTCTGTAGCGCTCCGTGTGCCACAGTACAGATGCTATACACATGTAATTTTCCATTGTTACTGCCTTGCCTGATTCTTTAGAAAGTGTGTGTGTGTGTGTGTGTGTGTAGAAACACATGGGGATGTGCTCTCTCTATTGTGTGTGTGCGTGCGCACGCGTGTGTGTGTGTGTGTGTGTGTGTGTGTGTGTGTGTGTGTGTAGAACACATGGGGATTCGAGGCCAGCCTGGTCTACAAGAGCTAGTTCCAGGACAGGCTCTAAAAAAGCTGCAGAGAAACCCTGTCTCAAAACCAAAAAAAAAAAAAGAAAAAAAAGAAAAAAAAAAGAAACACATGGGGATGTGCTCTCTCATTCTATTGTGTGTGTGCGTGTGTGTGTGTAGAAACACATGGGGATGTGCTCTCTCATTCTATTGTGTGTGTGTGTATGTGTGTGTGTGTTTCTGTAGAAACACATGGGGATGTGCTCTCTCGTTCTATTGTGAGTTCCTGGGATTAAACTCAGATAATCAGGCTTGTGCAGTAAGTTCTTTTACCTACTGAGCCACCTCAACCAGTTACTTTAAAAAGTTATTTATTTGATGGGTATGGGTGTTTTGCCTGCATGTATGTCTGTGTAGCACTTCATGTCTGATCCTTGCCGAGGTCAGAAGGAGGTGTTGGATCCCCTGGAACTGAAGTTACAGACAGTGTGGGTTTGGAAATTGAACCTGGTCCTCCAGGAGAGCAGCCAGTGCTCTTTCTTACATGCTGAACCATGTCTTCAGCCCTCAACTGACCCCTTATAAAAAGCATTCATTATTTCTGTCTGTGTGTGTATTCAGGTGCTCATGCATGTGTATATGAGTATATGCGGAGGCCCGCACATGCATGTGTATATGAGTACATGCGGAGACCAGCACATGCATGTGTATATGAGTACATGCGGAGGCCCGCACCTTGTGTTTTTGAGAGAGTCGTCATTGGAGCTCTCTGATGTCCCAGAGAGCCTCCTACCCCTGCTTTGTCGCACTGGCATTCATTATAGGAACGCTCATGTAGGTTCTGGGAACTAAACTCAAGTGTCACTTTATCAAATAGGCTGCCTTCTCAGCCCCTAATTCACTTTCTTTCCAGTGCATTCTGACTATTGTATATGCTTGCTGTATCTCACCTCATGTGAAACGACCAGGCTATTTACTGTTTGGGTTTTGCCACAGGAATCACCCTGAGGAAGCTGGTGCGGAGTGCTACTCTGGACATTGTGGATGGCATGGCTCAGCTCCTGGAAGTGCTTGTCTCTCCATCTCCAAGGTAGTGGTGCCAGTGTGGGATGACAGCTAATGGACTTCCTTGACTCGGGGAGGAAAAATTGACCCTAATAACAAAGTCATATATTGTCCCTCATGGCAGACAATATATAAACAGGAAGGAGTGTTATAGGAGACAGGAACCTTGGTTATTGATACAGCCTTATTACTTCCTCTTTCCAGCACTGAGAACAGTGACCTTATTTCCTGCAATAGTGTCTCGGTAGCATGCCAACAGGTGCCTGAGATTCCAAAAGGTGGGTAGAAGAGAGCTGTTAGCTGATGGCCAAAGTAGAGAGGCCTCTCATGTCCAGCTTCCAGCTTTGCCTAACATAAGTAATTTAATTTCTATGAAGATTTAAGTGAAATAATATGTAGTTTATTATCATCGATATTAATTGACCTTAGTACTTTTTGGCATTCCTTGTACTGGTTTTTTTTTTTTTGCTTCAGTTTGGTTTTGTTAGTGCTGGGATTGGGCTCAGGGCATGCCAGCTAAGTGCTCTACCTCTGAGCACTACCCCTTACGTTCAGAGTGCTCCTCCTGCTGTGGCTGTCTCCTGTCGAACACACACAGTTTGCTCTCCTTCTCCTGCCCCAGGTGCAGCATCGGGGAGCACACCGGAAGAGTTAAAAAGCAGAGTCAGGGGCTGGAGAGATGGCTCAGAGGTTAAGAGCATTGCCTGCTCTTCCAAAGGTCCTGAGTTCAATTCCCAGCAACCACATGGTGGCTCACAACCGTCTGCAGGCATACACAGACAGAATATTGTATACATAATAAATAAATAATTTTTTTTTTTTGAGACAGGGTTTCTCTGCAGCTTTTTTTTTTTTTTAGAGCCTGTCCTGGAACTAGCTCTTGTAGACCAGGCTGGCCTCGAACTCACAGAGATCCGCCTGCCTCTGCCTCCCGAGTGCTGGGATTAAAGGCGTGCGCCACCACCGCCCGGCTAATAAATATTTTTTTTAAAAAAAGCAGAGTCAGGCAGACTTAAGAGTGGTTATCAAGCTCAGAGTGGTTTGATAACCAACACCATGAGACAGTTTTATTTCTTCTGGTGGTGAAATTAAAAAGGCTTTTTAATCCTCTGTCCAGGCAGAGGGTGTAGTAAGAAAAGCTTGACTTTAAAGTGTGTTGTTTGCTCTTTGCAGTCTTACGAGAAAGGCTAGGTTTCTCCTCTGATTCTAGTGCTTTTGATCTTCACCCCTAGATAACAAAGCCGCAGCCCTGCTGACTCTGACAAAGAGTGTGGATTTTGTGAAAGACGCACATGAAGAAATGGAGCAGGTGAGGGCATGCTCCTCTCTTTCCTGGTCACTGAAGAGCAATTTCGTGACCAGTAGATGAGAACTGATCATGAAGACAGGCAGCTCCCCGCAACTTGGCTGAGTATCCCCAGTCTCGCTCCTGTCTTCCATCTCCCACTGGCTTCTGTGTCTTATCTTAGTACCACCCCTCTGTTCCTCGCTGGACAAGGAGAAAGAGTGTGCTTTACAAGTTCTTTCAGTTTTGTAGCTGATAGCAAAGCAGGTGACTGATGGTGGTGGCGTGTTCTCATTTGCATATATGATGATGTGTCTTAGGCTGTAGAAGAATGTGACCCCTACTGTGGCCTCCTGAATGATTCTGAGGACGACTCTGACAGCCACAATGATGAGGATGGTGTAGTAGGGCTTCCAAGCAACCGGGACTCATACTGGTCAGAGGAAGATCAGGAGCTCATAGCCCCGTGCCTTGCATTGGTGAAAGCATCCAGAGCTTCCCTCAAGAAAATCCGGATCTTAGTGGCTGAGAATGGGAAGAAGGATCAGGTGGCCCAGCTGGATGACATCGTGGATATTTGTGATGAGATCAGTCCCAGGTAAGCATGTGTCACACTTGAAAACAGGCCCACTGTGGTCCTAGCTGCTACTGCTCCAGGTTTTCTTCAGCTTTTTATATTTTGAAAAATTTCAAGCCTAAAAAAAATTGAAAAAGTACTTCAGTAAATAGCGCTATATCCTTTTTTTGAATTCTCCTAGTCATCTCTTTTTTCTATATGTTTAATTTCTCGATAAATAGGTACGATATGTTTTTTTCTAAATCATTTAGGACATAAATAACTTTCACCCATAAATATTTTATCAGCAACTTAAGAACATATATTTTTAGAGTTACATTCAAGATATTTAACATTTGATGTAATAATAATACCTAATACTTAGATTTTTCTATATGTCTCATGCTGCATTTGGCATCTGTTTAGCTTCTTGCAAGCTAGAATAGTTTCTGTCCCATCTAGTCTGACTTGACATTGGCATTTCAGAATTACATATTGTAAATACACAAATAAATTTGGACTAATAAGCTTATTTTCTCATAGTAGTAATAAAGTTAAACTTTGGGACAAAAATATGAGAGTATTTTGTACTTCCCTCTATCTCCTGTCGGGGAGCAAATTATATTGGTTTTTCTTCTTGTGGTACTAAATTTGTTCACATGGTTAAAGTAGTGGCCTCTTTAGAAGGGTACCTTTATCTAACGTGCTTTGCTTCCATTGATGAACTCTGCCAGGACCACTTACAAATGGATGGTTTTGAATCCTCTTGTCTTTGACTCAGCTAATCATTCCTCATCCTGTGACCCACAGGCATTTTTACCCCAGCTTCCTAAATAGGATGTGTTTGTTTCAGTAAACGCTGGCTGAATTGCTTCACATTGCAAACCTGCTTACTGAAATTAAGGAACTGGGTTGATTTGTATACTGAAAACAACCACACTGAGCTCTGTACCCCCTTTTTGGTTAATGATTATATTTTCCTTCTGCTCTTAGTGTGGATGATTTAGTTCTGAGCATATATCCACCTGTGTGTCACCTCACTGTGCGGATCAATGTAAGTACTAGCTTTGAATTGGTAGAATTTTTTTAGTCTCTGGTATTCCCTATAAGGTATAGAGCATTTATATCTTTGCCAAGCTTGTATACAGATATAATAGTTTCCCAATTCATATATATATATATATATATATATATATAT